>NC_089697.1:11200000-12400000 GCF_031753505.1 Anomalospiza imberbis | reverse complement strand
CTTCCAAACAAAACCTCCCACTGAGATTTGGAGGCAGCAGACAGCCAGGCTGTGCATATAAAACTGCCAGCCCTAATGCTTTCATGCCTCATTAAGTGACCTCCTGCTCTTTTCTGCACTTGCCCAGGATTTTTGGATGTCCAGCAGCAGCAACAGATCTGTCACAGGAGAGCAGCTCCGTGGTCTCTGTCCCACAGTGGCTCTGATGGATCTGCCGGACAGACACAGTGTCCCTGTGCAGAGCCCAGAGCTGCCACTGACATCTCCTTTGCTGAGACCAGAATTAACTCCTGGGATTTTTTTTATTATTCAGAAAGAAAACGGACGAAGTTGCAGCGTGCTCTGCTCAGAGCACTGCCGTGCCAATATCACCTGTCTGCTCTGGTGGTGTTGGTGTGTAAACAGTCACAGAAAACACATAGCAAACTGCTTTGGAGCAGTAACAAACATTGAAATTGTGTTCTGAGAAACTAGTCTTCTCCAAAGCATTCAGAGAGAGGCTGGATTTATGAAGCAAGAACTACTGGCAGTGCTGTTGAGATCGCTTCAATAGAAGCAAAGCTCTCAGCCGCTCTTCCCCTGAGATCCTCCCTGAAGCCCATCCGTTCCGTGGTGCCTTGCACTCGGCAGCAGCCGCCCACCAGCACTGCACCACGCCGTGCTGTCCTGTGCAGCTCCACTCTGGGCTCCTGAACGGCAAGTTCTTCCAGAGGGAACCCGTCCTGTTCATCCAACACAGCTCTCCCACTGTCCTCAGGCCTGTGAGCTCACACGGCTGCGGAAACATGGCTTGCCTGAAGAGGAAAGGCTTTGCAGCTGCGAGAGAGCAGGATTTTATTGCCGGGATCAGCCTTGGGATGCAGTTTCAGGGATATTCACCCTTCACCCTGCCACGAGCAGCCGTGTCTGCAGCGGCACAGAGCCATTTCGGAAAGTGCAGGGATGAAACCCTTATGATCACATTTATGAGGGCACCCTCTGCAAGCTTGCTGACAGCTCCCAGCTGTGTCTGATGGTCATGCACTGGAGGAAAGGGATGGCATCCACAGGGACCTGGACAAGCTTCAGAGGTGGGACTGTGTGAACCTGGTGAAGTTCAGCAAGGCCACATGCAAGGTGCCGCGCTTGTGACAGGACCCAGGGAACGGCTGGAGCTGTGCCAGGGAGGTTTGGGTTGGATACCAGGGAAAGGTTCTTCCCCAGAGGGTGCTGGCACTGCCCAGGCTCCCCAGGGAATGGGCACGGCCCCGAGGCTGCCAGAGCTCCGGGAGAGCTTGGGCAGCGCTGCCAGGGGTGCCCAGGGTGGGGCTGTTTGGGTGTGAATTTCCCCTCTCCACATTTGAAGCCATTTCCCCTCACCCTGTCACTCAGTTCCTCAGGAAGAATCCCTCTCGTTTGTTGAGGATTGTTGGGGTGTCCTGTGCAGAGCACAGAGCTGGACTGGATCATCCTTGTGGGTCCAGTCCAACTCGGGATATTCTGTAGCTCTGTGACCATTTATAAGCGCCTGGAGTGACATGATGAGGGGAAATGAGTTCAAAATGAAAGAGGGAAGGATTAGACTGGATACTAGGACGAAATCCTTGGCGGTGAGGACGGGGAGGCCGTGCCACAGGCTGCCGAGAGCAGCTGTGGCTGCCGCACCCCTGAGGCGTCCGAGGCCAGCCGGGACGCGGCTGGGACGAGCCCGCCGCGGCGCCTCACGACCGCGAACGCTGCGGCTTTAAGGAGGCGGTCGGGGCGTGTGCCCGGCCCGTCATGCCGCTCGGGGGGCCGGGCCGCCGCCGTGTGCCGGCGGTGCCGCCATGTACCGCCTGTGCCGGCTGTCCCCGCTGCTGTCCCCGCTGCCGGCCCCGCTCCGCGCCCCCCGGCCCGCCTGGGCCGCGCTGCCGCCGGGGCCGGGCCCGCGCCGCGCCAGCGCCAAGGTACGTGAGGGCTGAGGGGCCGCCTGCCGAGCGGCACGGACCGCCCCGACCCACAGCGCTCCTCAGCTCTTTGGGGGTGTCTTTCAGGTTGTTTTTTTTTTTCACCTCCATCCCCTCTCCCGTCCGCCATGGGATCAATAAATCGTGTTTATCGCGGGTTTCCGTGGGGGCTGGTTTGCACCTGCTGGTGGGCACATTGGCAGTGTGAGCTTTCGACAGTTTAATGTCTACAGCGTAATTTGCAGCGTGGTTTCTGCTGCCTCGTTGCGAAGCATCGCGGGGCGTTTTAGATGTGTTTTCATGCCTTAAATCGCTTGAGCGATGCGAATAAAATCGGCTTTTTGGCTGAAATATTGTCGCAGAGTGGCATGGAAATAGGCAGCAGCTTTACTTGCTAAGCTGGACATTATTCCCTACATGATTGCTTTGGGTACTCAAAATAATATCAGTTGAAGTGGTTCTTTTTTTACATTTTGCTTCAATACCATTCCTGGTGTGTGAATACAGGGGAATTGGAATGGACTTGGAAGATCAGAACAAGCAATTTTTCAGTCCTTATGATCCATATCTAAGACCCAGAGCTCATGAGCCACAAAATAAAAATCTAAAGTTTTAAAACTACAAGAATCAGGATAAGCTGAGCTACACAATTTCCTGTTTCTGTATCTGTATGACTTGGTGTCAAAATGAAATACAAAGTAACAGAAATAATTACAAAAGAGAGAAACAGCAAACAAATGTGGGGTTTGGGCGGGTGGTGGGCTTACCTTGAGGATTGTAAGACTGTCTTGTATGCTAATTTACAATCTTAGCAAGTCCACTAATTAGTCAAGATTTTTTTTTTTCCTAATTTGTATGCCTTGAAGCCACAGTGGGACAGTGGTGGCAGGCACTTGGTGGCTCTACCTATCCTGTGGTTGCTGTCACATTGTCACAACTGCTGCTGAGCTCAGCTGGAAGGAGAGGACTCCTCTAATCTTTCTTTACAATTGCTGACTAATTAGAGACAAATCCTGAGGTTTTTGTGGAAATGTTTTCTTCCTGCCAGTATTTCTTCTCTGGCGAGCATGGGGAGTTTCCAAGGGCTGCCAACACAGTTGCTCTCCTTTGATTTCTTTTCAGATTGCTTTGGGATATGGTTTGGTATGAACTTCTGCACTTGAAATGTACCCAAATAAAAATCTATCAATTACTTCTGCTGTGACAAAGATTTTCAGTGCAGTTGGGCTCTTGACACCAGCCCTGGCATGTCCCTACAGTTGTTGTCTGCAGCGTAGCAACAGAGTTGGTTGTTGCTGTCAACACTTGCAGTTCTTCCTTTGATCAGCTATTAAGGGTGATTGATAGGAGCTTAAACTTTGGATCTCTTCCATCAGGGAGCTGTTGTTTCGTGGTACCAGCTGGACTTCCAGTGCCACTGGCTGCTTAGCCCTGGAACAAAAAGCTGAGCAGTGGGTGGAAGCAAATAGCTCTCACACCTCAGTCTCATGGCTCCAGCAGCTGTGTGGGTGTGCCTTGGCACACATTTGGATCAAATAACCTGGTTTTAATTGTGTAAGAATTTACACAAAGACCAGTGCATTCCTTTGACAGGAATAGCTGGGAGAAGGGAGCTTGTCTGGGCTCTGCTACAGCATCTGCTGTGCTGATGTGGAGGAGCAGAAGTGAGTTTCTGTCTTCCCAAATCACTCTGTGTGCAAGACACTTCTTTCATAATTTCAGCTAACTGAAATATGATCTTGTGCTTAATGCTAACAAATACTTTTAATTGTTTTCTTTTTAGGATGCAGCTGAACCCCTCAGAAAGGCAGCCACTGATCCCAGTGCTGAAAACAAGAAACTCAACAAATCCCAGCAGCTGAAACAAGTTTTTAAAGAATATGGTGCTGTAGGGGTTTCCTTCCATGTTGGAATTTCTTTAGTATCTCTGGGAATCTTCTACCTTGCTGTGTCAAGGTGAGGTTTGTACAGCTGTCTGTCACCTCTAGGTAGTGGTAAAAGTAAAATACATTTACCATTGCTTATCTCTGACAGGAGACAGGCACTTTATGCCTGTTGAACTTATAGTTACCTCCTGAATTTCGAGTATGGATGGGTCCATAAATGGATCTGATCTCCCATCAGGCATGAGACAGGAGGGTTGTATACATGGTCATTTTGCACAGGCTCATCAGCAGGGGAAACAGCACACACAGCACCAGCATAACTGACCAGGCAGAAAATGTATTTGTTTTGCAGATATCTTTTGTTCTTGCTTGGTATGGAGAGATAGAGCCATGCAAAAGTGCTCTGGGGCTTAGAGATAAAGGTATTTTTCTGGGTGTTGAACACAGTTTGTGCAGTTGAACTGCAGAAAATAACAGCCACTAGAACAGGATTAGAGTGAAAATGTGAGAGAACTGTACAGGAGTCAGGTGGGGAATTGTGTGTGTGGCTTTGTGGGAATGCATCAGTTACATGAGGTATTCCAGCTGCGGAGACAGGGGAACATGTTGTTACCCCAAACATTCCCTGCTGCTTACTCCAGTGGGAATACGTGAATTACTGATTTCTCCTGTTTTACTACATTGTGGCTCAGGGTGACAACATTTTTTTTCCTTCAGGTGGGGTTGAATCCCTGATGAAATCTGCTATGTCTGTATTAATGAATTTGGTGGATAATACCCATTTGAGGTCCTCAACACTTCCTTCACTTGCTAGATTTTAAATAATTTATAATTTTGTACACTTTTATCAGAACACTAAGTCTAACAGCAGGTACCTCATTTGGTTTCCATTGGTTTGTGCTTAGCTGATAAATTTCCCCAAGACACAGAATAAAGTTTAATGTCAAATGTGGGAAGATGAAACTCCAACACAAATTCACAGTAACTCTTTAAGAATCACTTTGCAGAGAAGCTTCATCTCTAAAGGCCGAGTAGGAGCCGTGACACATGAAGTTTTGTGAACAAAACCCCAGCACTTTATATTTTTAATCTTAACCTAAAGCAGCGTCTCCTCTTTGCGCAGTGGCGTGGACATGAGTGCGGTCCTGCTGAAGCTGGGTTTCAGCGAGGCCTCTCTGCAGTCCAGGATGGCAGCTGGCACCAGCACCTTCGTGCTGGCCTATGCTGTGCACAAGCTCTTCGCCCCCGTGCGCATCAGCATCACCGTGGTGTCCGTGCCCTTCCTCGTGCGCTACTGCCGCAAGGCCGGCTTCTTCAAACCCCCCGCCTCCGGCCCCTGAGCCCTGCCTGCCTCTGCTCTCCAGGCTCCACAGCCACGGCGCTCTTCAGGTGAAAAGTTTCTTTGAAAGACTTAGCTGGTTCAGGTCAATCTCCAATTGCGTTTCTTACTTGTTCTTTCAGGTAAATGTCACTGTGAAAAGTGCTGTCCTTGTCTCCTTTCACTTTTGCCGCTTGTTCTTAGGAAAAACCTGTTCAAATGGGATCTGGTTTGCACTTCAAGTGGGAATATAAATGCTTGACAATGAGCACAGTTCTGGGTCTTTATAAGCCAGCTTTTGAGCCTTTTTTTTTTTTTCTTTTCAAAACAGAGTCATAGTTTTCATTTATTACTGTGTAGCTGAGAAACTGTGAGATTCTCTTTCCAGCAGAATAAACAATATCTCACTACATGGATAGTTCTCTTGATAAGGGTATGTATTGGAATCTAAAGTGGCAGGTGGGTGTTTCTGTTGTTAGAAGAGACTTTTATTATAGCCCTTCTTGCAGTACAACACAGGCACTGAACTTGCTTCAGTAGGAGTACCCCTAGGATGAATTATTGCAGTCATAATTGGTTTAGTCACAATAGGTGAAGCACTGTTCTGAAACTATGTGTATTGCTTCCATAGTCCCAGATTTTATTGTTTGAAAATGTGCTGGCTGGGAGCCAGCCTTACTAAATTCCTTCGTTTTAAATGTCTATAGACTCAGAAGAAATCCTGAGCCTTCTGAAATCAGTGAAACCAGAATTACCTATGTGAACATACTCCAAACAGCATCAAGGGGTTTAATATTTTCAGATCTGGCTTTGTACTGGAAACACTTTTTTTTTTAATCTTAAAACTAACCCCAGCAGCTTTCTGCTCCTGTGAGTGAAACTCAAATCTGCACCTGAAGTGCAAACATTCCAATTCCCAGCTTCCCAGGAAGAATTCCTGTGCTTTAGGCTGAGACTGGTGAATGTAGCAATGAGGGGGTTTTGCCTTTCCTTATGGGGACACTGTGGTGACAGAATGTAGTTACAGGTGTGGATGTCCACATTCCACCCTCCACTCAACCTGAAGAATGATCCTAAAACAGATAAATCAGTGTCACACTGGGGTAAGCCTGGGTTTTTGGCTCAGGCCTGAGCAAGAGCTGGGGCTGTTTGGGACCTGCTGGCTGCTCTTTGAAATCTCTTTGTGCTTGCACTTACCCCAAGGTGGCTCTGACAGATCTGATTATACAGAACTCTGCTTTAAGTAAAATAGTAGGAAAATACCCTGAAATAGCTTTTTATTTTTGCTAAAATTTAGTGAACAGAGAGGAGGAAAGGGTGGAGTTTTGATGAGAGTTGGCTGAGGGAGGAAAGGAGGAACAAATAACTTCTTGTTATGAGCAGCCTCTTGCCTCCCCTCAGCCAGAACATTAAATTGCACCTTAATTCCTTCCCCCCCACAGAAACTCCCATGTTTCATGTGGACCAAGGATAAGAATTCCAAAATAACTCTGAGGAAGCCTTGTTTACTTCTGTTAGAATAATTTCTGAGAAGGATGTTTTGTCTTAAATGTGATAAAGGAATAGTCAAAGTTTCTTTTTCAAAATCACATGAACTCATTTAAATTTAGTAGAAGGCACCAGCACTAGAGTTTTATTGCTGTAAAGAAACAGCTTCATAGAAGTTGTGGCCAGAATTCTGATTAGTTATGTGGTTGTATAAACTACTGGCAGTTTGTTAAGATGAAGATTTTTGCAGAGTATATTTTAAATTAATTTGAGAATATATTTTGCATTCTTGAATCCTTGCTTGTAGAAGGATCATTTTTAAAAATTGTTTGTAAAATAGCAAAGTCTTATTCTGAAAAGACAATAAATTGCTTTCTCTTAGTTTGCTTTAAGTGTTTTCCTGGAAAAGGGTTGGCCTTTATTTTGGTGGCAAGGGGCCTAACCCTTGGAGCATTTGAAGGAGTGTCTTAAAAACATCTGGTGGTGTTACTTGCTGTACCCAACATAATCTGAAAGTACTTCAGAGAGAAAGGGCTGGAAAATGTTATCAGATGGGAGATCTTTGAATAAATTGATTGGAAAAAGGACAGAGCAAGCCAAACTCTCAATAAACCAAGCAGCTTAAGTACACATTTAGTACTCACCTTGCAATCCTAAATTGGGATTGTGGGATAGTGAATGACTGTGTGGTACCAGCACTTTGAGCTGCCTTTTTGACAGAGGTGGGCATTATACTTTGGGAATTCACCTCTGGGACAGGAGTTCAGCTGTGCTGGTGCTGAGCCAAGCAGTGCCACAAGGAACCTCACCCTGCTGGGTGCAGTATAACAAGTTTTTATTTCACAAATTGAGTGCTCACATTTAAAACTAGAGACAAAACCACTTGCCACATCATTTTTAGAACACTTGAAAAAGGCATTCACCTCGCTCAGTTTCAGGTTACACCACAGGTAAGGCACCCTGAGCAGCCCAGGGAGGGAGGAGCAGGCATCTCCAGGATATTGCACTGTTCCATAAGCCAGAACAACAACTTCCTTGTGGTGGAACAACAAACCATTTTCAGCACAAGAGCCTTCAACAGCTTCACACTTAACCAACAAACCTGGCCCACATGGAACTGATTTCAAGTACATTAAATAGTCCACAAACTCCAGCTAGAAGTCAAATAATTTTATGCTGCAATTTGAGTTTAAGACACCAGCCAACCCAAGGATTTGCATCCCAATTGCCACTAGATTCCAAGACCTGCTTTTCCTATTGTAAGCATTACAGTAGTCACAGTACAAGGCTCCTCTTGTCCATCCCACAAGTCACCCTCCTAAAACTATGTTTTGGATGGGGCAGCACCATCACTCTTCCTGCTGGTGGGAATCTTGGTAGAGTTTGCTGTGATCCAGGGATGGAGAAGCACATCCTTCAGGGGCAGGCGATGGAAGGGGTTGTGCTTCAGGAGCTTGGAAATTAAATCCCTCGCACCTTCCGTTATAAATGGAGGAAACTTGAATTCCACCTAAGGAAAAAAGGACATTAAAAATTATGCAAAAGTCCTTTAGCAATAACCAAATGATAGAACCAAAGGGCTCAATTCAACCTCCAAGTTACCCCCCTTGAAAGCTGTGCACCTTTTGCCTATAGAGATGGAGGTAAAATAATTTCATTGTAACCCTGAACAAGCTTCTCATTGCTTGTGAAGGTATTTGTATATTCTTGTGTTTATTTTTATTATGTTTCAAACTTAAGTCTGCTGAAACCTTTCTAGAACTAAATGCATGACCCAGCTAATTCAGATAAGCACTGGCACTTACCCTGGAAATAGCTCTGTAGGTTTCTTGATAGGTTTTTGTTTCAAAAGGTGGTTTCCCTACCAGGAACTCATAGCACAGAACTCCCAGACTCCAAATATCCACCTTTTCATCATGTGTTCTTCCCTCAATCATTTCAGGAGGCAGGTAGTCAAGTGTCCCACAGAGAGTTGTTCTCCTGAAGAAAGTCCAAGTTAATCATTGATTAAGATAATTAGAGGATCTGTTTCAAGAATCAGATAAGAACTAATGCTGGCAATCATCTGTACCTAAGTGCAGTCCACCTGAATGGACTCAGCACCACCAGAACAGCTGGGAAAGAAAAGCCAGCAGGACATTTTCTACTTCTACTCAAAGTATCTCAGTCCCTGCAATCAGTCTTGGCTCCTTTCTTCACCCGACATGCTAGAACAAACCTGTTCTTCCCTTCTCAGGTGCAATTTCCCACTCTCTCAGAAACAACCAAATTGCCAGTGTGATGTCTGAGTCCAAGTGCAGGTTTGTCATCTCAGGCACCACGGTAACCCTACACCAACTTTCCTCTGAAGGTCAGCAAGGTTTGAACTGAACGCCAGGATAACAACCCTCCTCTGTCACACCAGCTGCCTGCTAGGCCTTTTGTTACAGCAGCATTTTCCCCCAGTATTTCAAGAAGTTCCCACATACCTCCCTTCCACAACTGTGTGATCAAAACTGACACTACAGAAGGATTTCAGTGCACTAGAGACTGAATTCTCACCTAGAAGATGGAGCATGCACAGACCACCCAAAGTCAGCAATTTTTAACTCTCCATTTGATCCAAGCAGCAAGTTCTCTGGCTTGATGTCTCTGTGGATCACACGCTTGGAGTGACAGTACGAGAGGGCATCTGCAAGTTCTGTGATGTACTGGGTGCAGAAAGAATAATCTTTAAGATATTGTCACCTGAGTTTATCTGGCTGCAGCACAGCCTTTTTGAGCCATAATTATAACTTTAAATTAAAGCAATTAATTCCTTAACACTTGAAGCCTGGCAATACAGTCTGTGCCTTGCAATATTAAGCAATTCTGAACATAAATTCCTGCACAGCCCTAACTCTTCCCAATTCTTCCCTGCCCAGATGCCAGCTAGCAGCTAAGCAATCTCAGTCTCCCCCAGCACAATACTGAGCTTGATTTGAAGGGCTGGCTCTATCCTGCAGATATCCCAGATACAGGAATGGAGAGGAAGCTGGAACAACCTACAGTAGCAGTTCTTTGCTCATCGAACTTGGTGAGCCTCTGAAGTTCCCTGTAGACTTCCCCACGAGGTGCATGCTCCAGGATCAGGTAGACTCTTGTCACATCATGGAAGTAGCCATATAATCTGAGAATGTTGGGGTGCCTGCAAAGAGATTTCAATGTTCTTCTGAACCAGGTGTTCACCAAAACCTTTAATTTCCCTGTCCTGCTCCCTCCCACTTTCAAGGCAAGAACAGCAATTCCAGCTCATCTGTGTTCCTTCAGCTCACAACACACAAAAACCTTATCATAAAGAAACCTCATCATAATCAAGGTTACTTTGTTTATTTGGATGCAAACAAAGAGTGAATAGTCACTGAACTTTACCTAAGATGAGACTGTATTTCCACTTCTCTTCGTAGTTGATGTTCTACACCAGCTTCCTCAAGCTGTGTTTTAAAGAGCACTTTCAATGCAAGAATAAATTTGCTCTGTTTTTCACGAGCCAGGTACACATTCCCAAATTTTCCTTTCCCCAGAGGACGACCAATTTCAAAATCATCAAGAGACCACTGCCTTCTGCAAAAGGAAAGTTAAAAATTGTGTTGGATTTGACTCACATTTACAGTTTATAACATTCCTGTTCACAGGATGCTTAGTGCTCTAAACTAGATTTTAGTCTTTAAGAAAACACCAAGAGAATAAAGGCATTGAGATTTTTCAAAAGGAAGTTCTGAAAGCTATTTTCTTCCCTCCTGAAGCTTTTGCAGACACTACACTAACCACACTACTACAAAATGAAGACTGTTTACGAAGCTGGGCCCCTTCAGATACTCCTAACCCAGACACATCACCAGGGCACGGCAAAACAATTTAAAGTTGCCATAAACAAATCCAGTTTCATCCCAAATTAGACTCCAGCCTCCTGCCCAGATGAAGGAGGCTTTGTTTTCAGGAGCCCGTCTCGTGACTGGGGCAGCAGCTATCAGTGTTCTCCCATGGGAAGAGCTACTCTGCATTTAGCCCAAAGTTTTCTTTAGATTACAACAAGTCCTTGTTCCTGACAGTTATCAGGTCAAAGGCTGCTTTCCTTGTGAGGTGTCTGCAAAGTGTGGGGGTCACCAGGCTCCACAGCCAAAGGAGCTCCAGCAGGGCTCAGTTATCTAGAATTCAGGCATAAAACTTACTTTTTAGTCTCTTCACTTTTCTTCTTGGTCTCTTCAGTTTTCTGTTTAGAGGTGCTTTCTGCTTCAGGGTTTTGTGCTGTGTACAGAGAAGGAAATCAATTCATGAACCAGACCCATGGGAACACTCACATAGGAACAAATCTAACCCCTGTGCATCGTCTGAAGCAGCTTTTAGAATCCATTCAATGACATTTTAAGCAAACTAGCATAGCTGACTGCTAGGGAAGAAACAGTGCTGGCAAAATGCAATTTTGAAAGCTTTCTGAGCATAAAAACCCATGAATTCTTTCCCCCTCCCCAAACAAAAGGATCCCTGGGCACGAATCTTGGAAAACCTATGAAGTCTGAATGCAAATTCCATTAACTCCCAGCTGACTGCTGAGCACCTGCAAGTTTTTAACACCATATTGTCTCTAATTGGTTAATTTAGAGATAAATTCATAACGATGGTGCAGTAACACCCGAAGTGAACCATGTGCTGCTCTCTCCTGTTTGAAGGCACAACCAGGAACTTCCCTCCAGGACTGTCCCTGGATCAGCAGCAGCTTTAGGAGTATCCTGAGTGTCACAGCTGTGATCACACAAAATCATCCTCAGAATTACCAGGTGCTGCAGCCTGGGGAGGTTTCTCACTGCCCTTGCTTGCAGCCTGAGGTCTCACAGCAGCCTGCTGGGGCAGTTTGGGTTGGGGCTGCTGCGCTGTTTGGTTGCTGGCCAGTTTTTGGGTTGACAGTACAGGTTTTTGGGGTTGCACGGGGACTCGCTGGGCGAAGTTCGCGGGACGCAGAACTCGGGCTGGAGCTCCGCTGGTCAGCAAGCGGCTCTGGGCTGAGTGCTGCGACACGGGGACACGCTTGGGGGCATCCCCGATGGGATTGGCGACCTTCAAAGAGAAAGGAGAAGGTGTTAACTGTGCAACAGCACAGCAGAGCCTGCATGGCCCCACTCAGGATGGCAAAGCCACGCAACAGCACTTCAACAGAAACACTAAAAATCATGTGCTGAGCCATGAATTAAAAGGAAATTTTGGTTATGCTGTTCCAAAAACTTAGCAGGCTTATTTGGTTCTATATAAAATACTGAGAAAGTGCCTGTATTTCTACATGGAAAAAATACAATAATCAGGGTGATCTTGAGCACTGCTACACGTGTACCAACAGTGACATTGACACAGAACTTGCTTTTAAAAGCTGTATCTAAAATAATCTGATTATACACACTCACTTTCTCTTTAAGGGCTCTTAAATACTTACTATATAAGGAAGATTTCCCCGTTTAATAAGATAAGCTAATATAAGCAATAATTTTAAAAATCAGCTCTGGGCTCTGTTTTCTGTAGAAAAAAAGCTACTGAAAGATAAATTACTCGTTTGAAATCTGCAGTTAATATGTGATGGGGAGAAACAAACCCACCAAGTAAAAACTAAAAACCACCACTCCCCGCACCGACTAGAATTTTAATGGCAAACTCCCAGGCGTTGAGACCAACGATGCAGCAGAGGAAATTGCCCAAGAAGAACAACATAAAGCGCGCATCTCACACCTTTACCTTGGCAGCGCGGCCGGGGTACGCGGCGTGGTTCTCCTTCATGTTCCTGTCCATAGCGCCAGAGCGGGAGCGGCCCGTGCGGCTCTGGCTGAGGGCGAGAGCGCAGGCAGAGCACAGGAAATCTCGGGTCCCTTACCAACCAGCACACTTTATCGACAGAGATCCATAACCAACACCCCCCGGCCGCCCCCCTCGCGCACAGGCCCGGCGCCCGGCCCAGCCCCGCCGCCTCAGGGCCGCCGGAGCGGTTTGAATTCAAACCGCCGCGCCTTAAATACCCCTTTAAACCCCCGCCGCCCGCCATTGGCCGCCCTCCCGCGGCCCGCGCACGCTGATTGGCTCCTCCCGCGGGCGGCCCGCCCGCCCATTGGCTGCCGGGCGCGCTCCGCCGCGCCGCGAGGGGCGCACGCGCCGCGCCCGCCCCTCCGCCGGCGTTGTCGCCGCGCGGCGCATTACGCACTTTGCGTAGCGCCGCGCCCCCCCCCCCCACCCCCGGCGCGCGCCGCCCGCGCACTTCCCGCCGGCCGAGCCGCCGCTTCCGCTACGCAAATCGCGTAACGCGCCGCGCTCCCACCTGTGGCCGCCGCCGCCTCCGCTCCGGTCCGCGCCCGGGAGCGCCGCCAGGTCAGTCCCGCTCCCGCCAGACTCCCCCCCGAGACACCCCCATCCAACCCCCGGGCGAGGCCGGGGAGCGGCGCTGCTGCCACCGCGCGTGGGGCCGAGCGCGAGCGGGGCCATTGTGTGGGTGCCCCCCCGGACGGGCCGAGCAGGGCCGGAGCCTCCCGGTGCGTCCCAGGCCGAGCGGCCCCGGGCAGCGCCACGTGCCGCCAGCGCTTCAGGGCGAGCGCCGAGCGCGAAGGCACCGCCCGGCCCGGCCTGAGCGACGCGCGGACCCCTCGCGTCGCAGCCCCCGGCAGCGCCCGGACCCGCGCGGCTCCCGAGGCGGCGCCGGCACAGCGGGAGCGCGGCCGCTCAGCGAACGCGGCCGGCGAGCAGCGCAGCGAGCGCGGCGTGAGAGGCGCCGCTGCCCCGGAGCCCGCGGGTCCCTGCGCGGCGCCGCGGAGCGAGGAAAACTCCGGTCGGCGCTTGGGGCTTGTGAAGAACTGCGAGCCGAGGCAACTTTTCACTGTCTCCGCGGTGCTGAAAACAAGAGCGAAGGAGACCCTGGTTGTGTGTGTTGGTGTTTACAAGCGGTTCAGGATAGGTAAAAAGAAGATGTCGGGTCGCCGTGTCGCTGCAGCGTGTGACAGACGACAGCTGCCCCGGGGCATGGGGAGCATGGCAGCCCCGCTGCTCGACCCGCGCCCGCTCCGGCTGCCGTTTCTCGAGGCTGACGTGAGTAGCACTCGGGGAGGGGACGGTTTGCGCTGGGGACGGGGCCGGGCCCGCCCGCAGCGCTGGGCGGCAGCGCCAGCCGCTTCATTCCCAGCCCGTTCACGTCGCCGTGTTTGGGATCCGGGGTCTGGCGGAAGCGGCGCTCCGGAGCTTTGCGGCTGCGACACAAAAGAAGCCCCGGGCTTCCCCCCCCCGCGCCCGCTGGGGGCCGGGCCCGCGCCGCTCCGCCGCCCGCGATCCCGCCCCGAGCCGAGGCCCCGCTGCCCCCGGAAGGGGAACGGGAGGATGGACCCTCGGGATCCCCGGAAGGGGAGGAATGGGGAGAGCGATCCCTGGGAGGGGGAGTGGGGAGCGGGACCCCCGGAAGGGGCGGAATGGAGAGAAGGGACCCCCGGAAGGGGAGAAATGGGGAGAGGAACCCCCGGAAGGGGGAACGGGGTGAAGGACCCCGGGATCCCCGACGGCGGGGGAACGGGGATCGGGGCTCCCGGGGCCCCCGAAGCGGGATCGGGGATCGGGGCCCCCGCCATCTCCCGGGGGGGGGGGGGAGGGGCTCCCGCCTCCCCGCCACGTGACGCGGGGGGGGGTGGGGGTGTGGCGCTCACGTGACGCCGCCCCGTTGTGTCGCCCCCCCCCAAGAGCCGCCTCCCATCGATGTGCGGGCGCTCGATGCAGCAGCCTTCGCGGAGGAGCGTCCTGCGGGCCCGGCCGCCCCCGCCGCTGCCGCCGCCGCCGCTCGATGCGCTCCGCGCTCCCGCCGCCATCTTAGGGGCAGAGCGCGGGCGGCAGAAGGAAGGCTCGGTACGTACCGGCACCGGCGCGGCCGCGCCGCCCGCGGCTCCGGCGCCGCCCCGCCCGCGGCTCCGGGCCGCCCGCGGCCGGCGGGAGGGCGGGGAGGGCGCGGGGCCCCCGCAGGGCGGGCGGCGGGGCCGGCGCGGTGCTGTCCTGCGCGCCCCGTGCATCCATCCATCGGAGCCCGGCCCGCCGGCAGCAGCGGCTGGCTCGTTTGGCTCATGCTGCCGGCGCTGCTGCCGCTTTGCACGGTCCGGGTCGGTTTGTGGCCGAGATTTTCATTTACACAGAAAGCAAGCGCAACAGGTTTTCCCCCTCTTTTCATCCCTGTTACCTCCCCCTTTTCCTCCCGTTTCCCTCCCCTTTCTCCCCTGTCTTCATCCCCTTTTCCTTCCCTTTCTCCCCTCTTTTCCTTCCCTTTCTCCCCTCTTTTCCTTCCCTTTCTCCCCTCTTTTCCTTCCCTTTCTCCCCTCTTTTCCTTCCCTTTCTCCCCTCTTTTCTTCTCCCTTTCCTCTTCTTTCTCTCCTTTTTCCCTCCTCTTCCCCCCCCCCCAGCTTTCCTCTCCCCATCTCTGCTTTTCACCGAAACCACAGCAATATTTGGTGCCTGCCCTGAGATTTGTTCTGAGGTTCTGGTGGTTTCATGCAACTCTCTTGTATGTGATTTCTGTTCTTCATTCCAGGCCCCCCCAAGGCAGTCCCTGCTCACAATGTATAGGACAAAAGTCAGTTTGAAAGATCGTCAGCAACTTTACAAACTGATAATTAGTCAGCTGCTCTATGATGGATACATCAACATTGCCAATGGCTTGATAAATGAGATCAAACCACAGTCTGTCTGTGCACCCTCTGAACAACTGCTGCACCTAATTAAGTTAGGTAAGCTGGAATCGAAAGCTGACATAAAAGTCTAGTTTCCAATTCCCCGGTGAATTAAGAGGCTGGTGTCACTGGAATGACACCTTTGATGCAAAGGGGGTGTCTGGTAATAGCACAGCACTTGTACATCTGGGTACAGCCTTTGCCTGTGTGGGGTTTTGAAGGGCATTCCTATTTCACTACCAACAAACCAGACCCCTGAGTGTTCCCAGATCTGTTTGAACTCCTCTAAGGACACTCAGGGCTCTGGGTAAGTGGCAGCCTTCTCAAAACACCCCAGTGAACAGCATCACTGAGCCCCCAGATCTGAGGGAAAATCTCACCCTCACAGTTCTGCTGACTTCAGAAAGAAAGAATTCCTGTCCGGTTGTTCCTGACAGCGTTGGAAAGGGAGCAAGTCTTGCCCTTGGCAATCTTTGCTGGCTTTTCTAGATCAGTCCCCAGGAAACAGCTGCACACTCTGGGGTCTCAGCAGGGCTGTCACCTGTTCTCTCCCTGTACTTCCCTCTGGAAGTGCCACAGTGTGGGGAGAACAGGGAAAACCCCTGAGCTGCTCTTGGAACAAGCTGACCAAGTCCTGGAAGAGCTCTGGCCATGACACCATGTGTAACTCAACTGGTTCTGCTGCCTGAACTAGCTGAGTTCTGAGGGTATAAATCTGTGAAGCTTTGTGTCTGTTTGAAATGCAAATTCTAGGCTTGAAATGAACAGATGAAAGCAATAAAAAGATCACCACTGGGCTGAAAACTCTTGTGTCTGCCCTATTGCCAGTTCCAGTGCTGAACTCTCTGGTCTGTAGCTGGATCTTGGAAATAAAGATAAAAGTCTGGGAAGTGGGTTGCTGGGAAGAGCAGCAACTTTTTTCTGTTGCAGTGCTGGGATAGTTTGGCTTCAGAGTAATAAAACAGGAAAAGAATCAGTAAATACTTCGGGTTTTTTACTTTCCAACTCACGTCATAGTGTTGGGGCTTGTTGCTCCCCTGTGAAAAGCCGACCAGAGGTCTGTGCATGGTCGGTGACTGATCCTCAGTGCATTTATCAGCACTTCCCAATCCTCACTGGGGGTATTCCCTGAGCTCCTGAGGAGATGAGCCTGCTCCAGTGCAGCCCAGCTCTTCCTCACTCCTCCCCAGTGCTGTGTGACCAAACCTGCTCTGCCAGCTCAGCTCTACCCCCAGGGCCGCCTTTCCCAAGCCTTCCCTGGAGCAGTGGCAGGCTCTGAGGGGAAGGCTGCCAGCCCTGAGTGCCTCCCCGCGTGTCCCCAGGCATGGAGAACGACGACAGCGCTGTCCAGTACGCCATCGGCCGCTCGGACACCGTGGCGCCGGGCACCGGCATCGACCTGGAGTTCGACGCCGACGTGCAGACCATGTCCCCCGAGGCGTCCGAGTACGAGACCTGCTACGTGACCTCCCACAAGGGGCCCTGCCGCGTGGCCACCTACAGCAGGGACGGGCAGCTGATAGCCACGGGCTCGGCCGATGCCTCCATCAAAATCCTGGACACCGAGAGGATGCTGGCCAAGAGCGCCATGCCCATCGAGGTAAGGGAGTGTAGCCACGCTGGGAATCCTGTCCATGCCATGCCCATTGGGATAAAGAATTGGAACTACTCTGGGAATCCTGTCCATGCCATGCCCATTGGGATAATGAATTGTAACTACTCTGGGAATCCTGTCCATGCCATGCCCATTGGGATAATGAATTGTAAGTACTCTGGGAATCCTCTCCATGCCATGCCCATCGAGGTAAGGTAGTGTAGCCACTCTGGGAATCCTCTCCCTGCCATGCCCATTGGGATAAAGAATTGTAACCACTCTGGGAATCCTGTCCATGCCATGCCCATCGAGGTAAGGTAGTGTAGCCACTCTGGGAATCCTCTCCATGCCATGCCCATCGAGGTAAGGGAGTGTAACCATGCTGGGGGTTGTGTTCATGCCATGCCCATCAAGGTAAGGGATTGTAACCACTCTGGGAATCTGGTTCATTCCATGCCCATTGGGATAATGGATTGTAATCACTTTAGGCATCCTGTCCATGCCATGCCCATTAGGATAATGAATTGTAATCACTCTGGGAATACCCTGTCCATGCCATGCCCATTGGGATAATGGATTGTAACCACTCTGGGAGTTCTCTCCATTTCATATCTGTACCTTGTGGCCGCCTCAGTGGGTTGGACCAAATACCTGTCTCAGCATATTGCCTACTCCAGCAGCTGCTCATAAAGTCCCTTAGAAGGAAGAAGAACCAGGGCAAGGACACTGGTGTCACCCTTGGCAGCAGGGAGAGAACTGAGCCAGAAGTGGCTGCTTCTGGGTGCTGATGGTGGTTGTAATGTCTGAGCACAGTTCATGTTAGACCCGCTTGTGGCCTCTGCAGCCCCCATGGCCACCCGTGTTTTCACTGGTTATTTCAGAACTGTTTCACACATTGATGTGCTTTTATCTTTCTCCAAGGCAGTTATCAGGTGGGAATGAAAAGTGGGATTTTTTTGCACAGAGCACACACCAAGTTCTCAGCAGAGAGCTGCAGTTTTGGTGCAGCTTCTCTCAATTCTTCCAGCAGTCAGTGTTTTTCTTTGGGCTGTTTATGAAGGTGATGTTTTCTTGCATCAGTTCTCTGCTACTGAAGTAGTTTGTCCTTGAGCCAAGTTGTTTTGACCTTCATAAAGACACAGGGATCTTACTTGTTGACCTATAAAGGGCCTTCAGATAACCAAGGGAACAGATTGTGTGCCTGGTTGTGTTAAAGAGGAGCTGCAGTTCAGCCACTCTGGCAAGCCTAAAACCTACTTTTCCTGTCAAAAACCTGCTTTATTTCCCAAAAGCAGCAAAATGTTGAATGTTCTTTGTAGGTCATGATGAATGAGACAGCACAGCAGAACATGGAGAACCACCCGGTGATCCGGACTCTGTACGATCACGTGGATGAAGTGACGTGTTTAGCTTTCCACCCAACAGAACAGATCCTGGCATCTGGCTCAAGGGACTACACACTTAAATTGTTTGATTATTCAAAACCTTCTGCCAAAAGAGCCTTCAAATACATCCAGGTGAGATACTGCTCAGAGCAGCCAAAGCTCAGATGTCTGAGTGCTGAGGTGTTGTGAGCTGAGCTGTGCCTCAGGTGATCAGTGGGGTGCAGGAGCACACATGTACAACATTTGCAGACACTACAGAGATTGTGTCTTAATTCTGTGCATCAGGGACACTTGTATTTAAGTTTAGAACCTGTGAGCTTTTTATTCATTAGACCAACTCTATTTGGAGGAGCATTTGGGATTAGGTGGTGGGCTTGGGGGGGTGTGATATCCTGAAATAAGTGGGCACTGCAGGCTGCTCTAGGACAAAAACTACAATGCAGCCACAAGCAGGCTGTCATTTCAATCCCACAGGAAACATTTTCCATTTGCTGATGATAATAATATGAAAACATTGTCCATATGCTGCTAATTCCAGTAGGTCTTCAGCACTTTGCCACCACCAGCACCGACCCTTCCAGTTAAGCATTTTTTCCTTCCTCACCCCGCCGTGTGTTTTGAATCCAACAGGAAGCAGAGATGTTACGCTCCATTTCTTTCCACCCTTCTGGGGATTTCATCCTGGTGGGGACCCAGCACCCAACCCTTCGTCTGTACGACATCAACACCTTCCAGTGCTTCGTGTCCTGCAACCCCCAGGACCAGCACACCGATGCCATCTGCTCCGTCAACTACAACGCCAGCGCCAACATGTACGTGACAGGCAGCAAGGATGGCTGCATCAAACTCTGGGATGGGGTCTCCAACCGCTGCATCACCACCTTTGAGAAGGCACACGATGGAGCTGAAGTCTGTTCTGCTATTTTTTCCAAAAATTCCAAGTATATTTTGTCCAGTGGGAAAGACTCTGTGGCTAAACTCTGGGAGATATCCACTGGTCGGACGCTGGTGAAATACACAGGTATGTGGCAGGTGACCTTCCAGACACCTTCTTTTCCAGGTGTTGAGCCATGGCAGGGATGGAAATACTGTCAGGAAATAATAATTCCTAAAGGCAATGGTGAAATTGCTGCTTTGAGGATAAATTGCCCAAGATTTTTGAAAACATTTCCATTAGACCAATTCCAGAAGAGAAGCTGTGATTCTGTGTGTCAGTGTAAACATATCTTAATCTGAGTAGATTTTGGAGAATATTTTGACATCTTTACTCACACCATTGTTCTGGAGGGAAGTTTTCACTGAACTGGGGAAAAGTAAGAAGAAACACTGAAGCTGCTTTAGGGCAGTTGATTTAACCATTCGCTCTGTGGCTCTATAGCCATGGCAATACTCTGAAATGTACCTGCAGCTGGTTTGTTCCCCTTTTTGTGTATTTTTTTTCCCCAAGGATGCAGTTATGTGCAAGGTAGTCATCCTTGGAGCGTGCTGACAGTGCCATGCTTGGATCTCAGCAGGAATTAGGGAATAATGAAGGCTGTGGAAGCTTTGCATGTGACAAGAGCTTTGTGAGAGGCTTTGGTGTCAAGCACCGATGTGCTTAAGCAGTAGGAGCAGAAAAGATGCTGGAAATGGTGTGCTGTGAGCTTTTGGGGTTTGTAGGTCCCTTTCTGCAGTGCAGCTCTCCTGCTCCCGGCCAGCAGGGAGCAGCAGCTTCCCGGGAAACCCGTGCAGGACCCCAGGGAGGATCTGTGCAGTGCCCTGGCTCTGTGGGAAACACGTTTTATCTGAAGGTACGGCCAAGGGAGCTCATACAGCATGTGCTGTGTGAGAAATACACTGAAAAGTCCTCAAGGACCATCAGGCTCTGTGCCTTCTCCTCTCTTGTGTTCTTTCTCCTTGGTCACAGCTGAAAGCCTCATGCAAAAATATCAGGCAGAAATACTCTTAGGTAAAGGATTGGACATGGCACAGCTGGAATAGGTATTCCTTCTGTCCCCTAAGGAATTTTAGGATATATATATATGGACAGCAGGAGGAATTTCCCCATGGAAAGCGTGGACAGGCCTTGGCAGGGGCTGCCCAGGGAGGTTTGGAGGTGTCCAAGGAACACCTGGAGGTGGCACTCAGTGCCCTGGGCTGGTGACAAGGTGGGGATGGGGCAGAGGCTGGACTCAAATCTTTCTGGTCCCGTGATACAATTACAAAAGAGTGTTTGTTACTGCACCGCCTGTTGCTTGCGGAAGTGGTTGAACAGCAGAGAAAATTGATAGGAAATTGTAGAAAATTGATACTTACAGAAGATGATTCATAGGCGTGGAAACTTCTAACAGTCCCAATTCTGCTGCCTGTACTTAGGTGCTGGTTTGAGCGGCCGCCAGGTGCACAGGACTCAGGCTGTGTTCAACCACACAGAGGATTACGTGCTGCTGCCAGACGAGAGGACCATCAGCCTGTGCTGCTGGGACTCCAGGACTGCGGAGCGCAGGAACCTCCTGTCCCTGGGGCACAACAGCATCGTGCGCTGCATCGTGCACTCCCCCACCAACCCCGGCTTCATGACCTGCAGCGACGACTACAGGGCCAGGTTCTGGTACAGGAGGTCCACCACAGACTGAGGAGGGCTCTCCAAGCAGGGATTGCCCAGCTCCTGCCCCCTGGGTGCTGGTGCTGCCAGCAGCTGCCTCTGGGGAAGCCGTGCTGGGCCGGTTTGGATTCTGTCAGACGTGGCAGGAATATAACAAATATTGAGACTCTTCACCCCACACTAATTTTTTTATTAGTGTGCGTGGTTTAATTTTTGTAAGTCATCTCTAATTGTACTGAAGGGAGGGGGTGGAGAATAAAATTATCCTGGCAGGAAGGGCTAAGCTTGTTGCCCTGCCTGTGGATCACACACAAGGTAGTGGGACTGTGTCCTGCTCAGAAGGAGCCAGTTCTGCTCTGTGTTGTGTCTGTGCAATCCCACTGAACTCTGGTAGAGAATAGATCACACAAAGAGCAGCAGAACTTGGTGTAGAAACTTTAATGAAGCCTTAAGCTGCCTTCAGCCACAATTCATTGTTTGTAAAGCTCTGGTTTGTATCTTTCACTCTGGGGTTTTGGTGAATCCTTTTTTGTGTTTTTTGTTTATTGGCCAAGTAGGCCTTCAGTTCTGAGTTGTGCCATAAGAATTCAAAAACAGGATTTTAAATTGTTTAGATGAATTCAAGAAATGGTCTTCTAGTTCTTGTGTTAAAGTCAGACTTCATCTCTTCCTCTTTTGAATTTATCTTAACAAGTGGGACCTCAAAATGAATTCCTAATAGTTTGAAGGAATATCCACATTGCAATTAAAATATGACAGTGCTGCTGCAGGTGAAAATGAGAAGAATTTTGCCTTAGAGACCTTTAATATCCTCTCAAAGAAAGAAACTTGTGCATCTGAATTTTTGTATGTGTACCTCAGAAATGTCACTGTTTCATTTGACTGAGAAATCTTCATCTATGTCTGTTACACAGCACTTCAATTACATTCTTTTTTAATTAGTCACAAACCCAGTGCCCATCGTTGAGAAACTGTGCTTAAAACTTCTCTAAGTTGGAAGATTCACTACTTATTCTCGCAGAGATCTGCCTGAGCAGAGTCTTAAACTTGTTTTTTTGAGGCCTCCTCGTGCAGAGCTCTTGGGCATCACAGCTGGGGGGTTCCTTTGGTCAGAGCTCAGCACTTGCCTTTGTGAGGGTTTTTAAATGTGAGGTGGTTCTTGCTGCTGGATTAACTTCCATTACACTGAGGAATTGTCAAGGGCTGGTGAGGGTACAGGTTTTGTCTGTATTTAAATAAAGATTGCCTTTTAAAAAGCTCTTTGATACATAAAGAAGGAATTGTATTGGTTTTCTGTATAACCAAGGAGAAATGGTCAAATATGGGAGGCTGGGGCTTGGGGACTTTGGAATGATGCATTTGTTGTGTTCCACCTGAATCAGGTACAATTACAGACTGAAAATGTGGAATGTGGGAGATTTTTATTTAAATGATGAAATTTAATTTTCTCTTGAAAAGCTCCCTCTATGCAAAACATTTCTGAGGCTTAATCCTCTTTGGTCCTCCTCTGCCTCTGAGTTTGTGACCCTTGAGAAGCAGTGGTGCTAAGGGATAGTGGTGCTGGTGGCCTTTTTGGTGGAGAAACAAGGAGAAGCAGAGCTGGGGGCAGGGAAAAGGGAAGTCCTGACACAGTCACTGAGGCGTGATGAGGGATGGGTGACAGCAGTGGCTTTTTTATTTTTGGAGTGCCACCTTTTTTAAATTCTGCTAAAGCACCTGTCTTTAATTCATGCACTTGTTACTGGTGTTTGGAACCTGCTTTTAAACCCTCTTTTTGTGGTTTATGTGTTAAAGCACCGGGGTGGTTGTGAACAGCGGGAGCTCTCAGCTCAAGTTTCTGCAGTTCTGGGGGCTTGAACTCACAGTGCAAGAGCAAAAAGTTACTTTTTAAACACAAAACCATCCTGCCATTGGCACCCTGCTGCATTTCCATATCCTGGACATCCTCCTGAGGCCACAAGGTTGGTGGACTTCTGTTGGAGAAAGAAGGGCTGGGAAAAACTGAACTCATCCCAGTGAGGGAGAAAATGCAACCCCGGGGTGAAATTCAGTGTGCAAGGCCAGGTTGGCTGGGCTTGGAACAACCTGCTCTGGTGGAAGGTGTCCCTGCCCATGGAATGAGGTGGTCCCTAAGCCCCTTCCAACCCAAACCATTCCCTGACTGTGGAAACGCCTTTCCCTGCGGGAGTCGAGGTGCCTTGAATTCCTGGAGGGCTCCTGCTTCCTGCTGCTGTGAGAGCCTGGAAAGCCGGGAGAAGCTGGCAGTGAAATCCTGCACTGCTGGCACTGAGGCAGGGGTGTCTTATCGAGGCTGTGCAGCTCCTCATTGTGCCACAGCCCTGCTCTCCCTGCTGCAAAAGAGGAAACAGGAGCACGGGCAGAGGGCTCAGACTTCCCACTGCTTAACTGCGACAACTTGGTGCAGGCAGACCAAGGAAAATCCCACTTGACGCTTCATTTTCTCATTTCCAGTCGCCAAAAGGGCTTTTTTTGGGTTTTATTCTGCCCTCCTTTTATCTCCTGTTGTCTCAGATAGCATCTTACATGAGAACCTTGTCTCTAAGTTGCAAGTGCTGCTAGGGGCAGAGCTGTCAGATGGACTTTGCGGAGGGGAGTTCCCCACGCGCAGCGCCTGGGCAGGGCTGAAGTGTCCCCATCCCACCGTGGCTCTGTGTCGCTCCAAGTGCAGGATGACAACAATGGATGCAAGCCCAAGGAGCAACACAGCTGCACAGGTAGGTCTGAATTTTGGGTAGGGAAGGGTTTGGTGTTTGAATTCAGTGGGATTCTTGGTGATGTTGGAAGGAGCAGTGATGAGACCCCTCCGGTTCTGGCCCTTCGTGGCCAGAGAGACACTGAGGGAGCTGGAGCGTGTCCAGGGCAGGGAATGGAGCTGGGAAGGGGCTGGAGAATTCCTGAGGGAGCTGGGAAGGGTCTGGAGAATTCCTGGGGGAGCTGGGAAGGGGCTGGAGCCCCAGGAGAGGCTGGGGGAGCTGGGAAGGGGCTCAGCCTGGAGCAAAGGAGCTCAGGGGTCCCTTGTGGCTCTGCACAGCTCCTGCCAGGAGGGGACAGCCGGGGGTCGGGCTCTGCTCCAGGGAACAGGGACAGGAGGAGAGGGAATGGCCCCAGGCTGGGCTGGGCAGCTCAGGGTGGGCAGAAGCAGGAATTTCCCCGTGGAAAGGGGGGTCAGGAACTGGAAGTGCCCAGGGAGGTTTGGAGTGCCCATCCCTGGGGGTGTCCAAGGCATTTCTGGAGGTGGCACTCAGAGCTCCGGGCCGGGGACGAGGTGGGCATCGGGCACAGCTGGGACTCGGTGGTCTCAGAGGTCTCTGCCAACCTCGGTGGTGCTGTGGTTCTGTGAAGTGTTTGGGTTCCTCATCTTGGGGGGACAGAAGGCTCCTGTGCCTGATGTCCCCCTGTGCTTTTCATGGTGGCGAAACCACTGACTGGGAGAAATGTCTTCTTGGCAAGGATCCTGGATAAAGCAGAATTGAAAACAAAAAAATACCTGGAAATAAACATGTTTGTGAAATTATAAAGATATAATTCAAGGTTCCAGCTTACTGCTGTGCTGCAGTGACATTAGAGACAGAACCTTTCTTTGCCAGAGACTTTCAGGGACAGCCCTGGTGCCCTCTTGCATGACATGATTTCTTTATGTTACATTCAAACCAGAAAACATTTTGAAACACTCTGTGTTCCTATTTTGAAAGAGTGGACCCAGTGTATAAGGTTTGTTACATTTATTTCTGTATCCACATTCCATCTGGATTAATTTTCTATAGATCAGAGGCCCTGCTGCAGCTGTAAGGGTTGGAGAATGCTGAAATCTTGATTCAAAGTCAATGCCTTGCTGTCCTGCTGTCTGCAAGCCTAATAAGTGTACTGGAATTAGGGTTTTCATCGTGGGTTATGATCTCAGTGTTTACTGTAAATAAACTGCCTCCTGGAAATTTAATAGAAAATGTAGTGGGGAGGAAAAGCTCAGTAGAGGCTCAGTGAGTCATTTTTTTACACTCCAAATTTTCCATCAAGGCTTGTAAAGATTAGGGGGCTACTTTTCACATTGCGTCATCAGTAACTGAGGCAGGACATTTTTCATCTCTATACAGAAGAATTTCCTATTTCTACATATATTTCCAGTTCTCCTGAGTGGATTGTCAATAAATCAATGTAATGGTAGCAAACTGATTACCTGTTCTGCTGTGAGCATTTTAGACATGGCCAGAGCCCACCCAGTCAACTGCAGCTGAGCAATAAAAACCCCAAATTACTTCTGCAACATCATTTATGAACTGTTCATAAGTCCCCTTCCACCCTGGCAGTACTGTTTATTATGATACTTGAATTATATAAAAACACAAAGGGTTTGTTTGTCTGCTCTCTGGACTCCCTGAAGCACCAACCCTCCGCAGCGCTGCTGTGTCAGGAAATGCTCTGCAGTTATCCCTGTGCCCCAGCTATCGCACCTGCACGGGGAAAACCCCTCTGCCAAGGATTTCAGGCTGAGTTGAGCCACGGCTGATGATGTTTGTTTGTTGTTGCGTATCCAGGGGCGCCACAGGAAGCGTTGCAGCCCTTGCTGCAATTTCAAACCCCTGTGAGCCCCACGGGCTCCTGCAGTGGGACAGCTTTGGCTGAGCTGCTGCCAGAGGGAAAAAGGGAGAGTGTTTGAATGTGCTTGAAGTGGATCTGGAGTTTATCTCTCCTAAAATGCCCCGTTCACATCTTCCCACCTCGCCCGCGAATACGGGCGTGGGGAGTGACAGAGATCCCGTGCCCAGGTGAGAGCCCACCTGCAGGGCTGCCCCACCTGGGCTCTGGCAGGAGCTGGAGCTGCTGGAGAGATCCAGAGGAGGCACCAGGATGGGCAGAGGGATGGAGCAGCTCTGCTGGCACAGCTGGGATTGTTCACCTGGAGAGGAGAAGCTTTGGGGTGAGCTCAGTGTGGCCCTGCAGTGTCTGAAAGGGCTGCAGAAAGGTGGAGACAGGACACAGGGAATGGCTTCAAACTGCCAGAGAAGAGGCTTAGATTGGATATTAGGAAAAAATCCTTCCCTGTGAGGGTGGGGATGCCCTGGCAGAGATGCCCAGAGCAGCTGTGGCTGCCCCTGGATCCCTGGCAGTGCCCAAGGCCAGGCTGGAGCAGCCTGGGCCAGTGGGAGGTGTCCCTGCATAGCAGGGATTCCCTCCGGGGTTCATTCATGGGAACATTAAATTGTATTTGAAAGTAGTTCTGTGGCCACAAGCTGTGGGTTTGGAACTGAGATTACTCCAAATGCTGGAGCACCTGAAAAACTCCAGGGGAGCAAATGAATGGCTCCTGATCACCTGCATGAAGGGTCTGAAGGGGTCAAACTGCTGCTCCTGATACCTAAAAAATAAAAAAAGAAAGAAGAGAAAAAACACAAAGGCATTGAAATGGGCTGCTTTGTGCCAGGAACTCTTTCTCCTCTGGACAGCAGCTGGTTTGCCCCCAGCCCAGAGGTGTAGATTTTGTTGATGAAGCTTTTCAATTCAGCATTTTCTATTCAAGATATTAAAGTGTTTTCTAGCTACAGGATGGTGGCTTTGGGAGCCAGTGTCTAATTTAATCTTGAAGCTGCTGTGGAAAGAGGAAGGAAGAGGCTTTTACCAGAGAAAAGCCAGCGTGTACAAAGGCAAAACCAGTAAAAATTTGCCAACAAAAAGACATCCTGAGGCCAAAGTGGCAAAACCTGTGCACCAGTGGCAAAACCTGACCAGGACTCAGCTGTTGCCAAGCAAATAGCAACCATTAATAATTTAAAATGGCATTATACCTTAATAATATTCAAAGATTTTAAAATAGTCCAAGAAACAAAACCCTTCAGCTGCAGGTCATGTTTAACTTTCCTCCTTGCGTTCTCTGCCTCTGCAGGGTGAGGTTGTTTTGCAGGGGATTTATAGCCACAAAGGGGATCTGTTCAGTTTTCCAGAGACAGATTAAAAGTATATCAAACCCCACACCACTTTGAAGTTTAAAAGAAATTAAACAAAAAAACAAAACAAAAAAACAAAAACCAAACCAAACAAACAAAGAAATCCCCATACACAACAAACCAGGAGTAAAAAACGCTGCTGCAAAAATGCTTCCAAATCCAATCCCTTTCCTGGTGCAGCCCTGCTGCCCTGGGTTTTCTGTTCAGAGCAGGGCAGGCACTCCCTGCAGGGGAGTCTGTGCGTCCTGCATTTCACCAGCTGCAGCCCAGTGGCTCCCTGGAGAGAATTCTGCCACGTAATGAGCTCCCCCCATTCCCAGAGCTGCTTTCCTGGGGCTCCCAGCGAGCAGGAGGTGGCAGAGGCTGAGCTTCCCCTCTCCAGGCTTCCAGCCAGAGCCTCCAGAGCTGCCTGACCCACTGACAGGGCTGGGGACATCCTCCTCCTCCTCTTCAGGTGATGGACTAACAGGGAAAGGCAGCAAAATGAAGGTCAGTGTGAGTACTGGGTTCTTTTCTTTCTGCTGCAGTTGATTTAATGACTTTCCTGATTTCATTTGTAGGGGATAGAGGGCAAAATCTGCATCTGGCAGGGTCTCTTTGCAAAGCGTGTGTTCAGCTGATTTGCACATCACTAACAGAGCACACGGTCTTAATTTTTAAAATATAATCCAAAGTAACCCTTTCTCAAGAACAGCAGTGTGGCTGAGGAGGGTGAGGGTTCGTTCTGTGTACGCTGAGTAATAACAAGTTCATTAAAAATGATCCTGAGTGACTCACACTGGTCACTTCCACATTCTCTTGGAAAAAACGAGGTTAAGAGTTGAGCTGTGTATTACCTCAAAAGAGATGATGCTTTTGCATTGATTCCTAGAAAATGGGTAATGGAAATGTCTCAAGAATTGAGGTCAGTGTGGGATGAGGAAAAGGCCAAGCAATTTCAGCCTGAGCTCTGTGAGCCTGGGAAAGCCTTTGCACTCGAGGGTAAGGACTGGGCACGTCCTGCAGAGCTGTCTGCAAGGAGAAGGGCTCAGAAGAGGAAAGGAGCGCTCATTTTTAGGAAACACTCTTTTCTCCTGGTGTGGGGAGGCGAGGGATGGATCAGACCCATTTTGCAGTCGTTTGTCCCCGTTGTTGCCCCAGCCCCAGGCTGGGCTTTGTGCCGAGCAGGGCTCGGGCTGTGACAAGCGAGGGGCGCAGCGGGTCCCAGCTGATCCCTGGCAGCTGGGCAGGCAGGGCTGTGCTGTCACCATGTGTCCTGTGCTAATGACAGGCAGGGAGCAGAGTCCAGCTGCTGCCTGGACGTGGGGACTCACAGCAGGGATTAGCCCAGCTGGAAAACCCACCCTGCCCGGAGAAACACGCCAATTGCAGTGATATTCGCCACGAAACCATCCATTCCGCAGTTCATTCAGCGCATTTCATTCATTTGCTCAGAAACACGACCTGTGCGGAGGGCAGGGTGAGGACAAGATTTTGGGGGCTGATCAGGGCAGCCAGAGAGCCCCAGGAAGCCGCAGCTGTGGGAGCTGTGCCGCTGCTGATTCTTGGTGAATCAGAAACCCCCAGCCTGACCTCGGCCTCGCCACTGCTGCCACGCCAGGGAAAAAGGGCACAGCACGCAGGGACAGCACCCTGGCACCTCCAGCAGCAGGAGTTCCTGAAAATTTCCATTTTTCAACGAAAAAGGTGCCGTTTGCTCCTGCTGAGCTTCCCTGGGGATGTTTTGCCCGATTCACAGGAGGGTGAGGACCCTGCTCTGAGGAGTGCCCACCTTGCACTCAGCAGGACTTTCTCTGTCTGTAAAGCCACATTTAGAAATAAATGTAGTCGTGTGTAATTAAGACACTAAAAGGTTAAAAAGAGTCAAAAAAACCCCTACAGTGATTGGGTGCATATGGGAAAAAAGAAAGGTTTGAGGACCCAAACCCCAGGAATGCTCCCACAGGGAGTGCTGGGAGCAGCAGGAAGTGGCAGTTTATTTTCCCTTGAACTTGGGCATGAGAGCACTCTTCTAAAAATGCTCTGCGTGGGGTGAAATCCTGGCTGCACTTGCCCATTCTGGTGATTTTAACACAGCTAGGATTTGACTGAATTCATTTGTGGAGAAAAGAGAGTTTGGGGGAAATTAACAGAACTCCAGCTTGTAATTCCCACCTCTGCAGCACTACCTTGTGTGAAGCTGCAGGATTTGTAAGCTTGACATTTTTTTAAGTGTATTTTTTTCCCTGTATTTGATCAAATTTAGAATTCAAAACCTGCTGATCAGCACCTGCTTCCACCCCCACAAAATCAATGAAAGCAATAAAAGCAAGTCCCGATGCTCATTCCTCCTTGAAGCTCACACAAAACTTCTGTATGAGCTGAACGTTTATTTTCCAAAACACACAGACAAAACGACAAAATGCAGAAGGACCTTCTGCAGGTCACAGGAAACGCTGCACACGCAGGTGGAGAACGATCTGAGCTTTTAAGGTAAATTCTCTTTTCCTGTGGATGTTGGTGGGAACTCTCTACAATTAGCTGAGCAAAATGTGACTCACCGAGGTCTGGGGCTCAAAGGGGGATTCTCAGGGAAGCCAGCTCCCAGCTGATGGATGATGGAGAATGTTTATTTCTGCAGCTTTGTTGGGAGGTGAAGAGATTAACTGGGAGCTGCTCTGTAAACATGTCAGAGGTGTCTCTGATGTATGAGCAGAACTGTTTAGCAAACACAACCCTGTATCTCTTCCTCCTCAAATATTTTAAGTCCCACTTTCCTGCAGTAAAACAGCTCACTCATATATTGATGTGCAACATGAGAAAGATTTCTCTCGATCCACAAAAACTCCCAGGATTAAACTGTCTCTTTATTTGCATGATGTCAATAGGGGGTTTTAAGAAGCAAATTGAAGATAATAAATGAAAAATATCTTTTTTATCTGAAATGCTGTGAAACAGTGCAGTACCCATTCACATGAAATAACACAGGGTAGCAAATTGAGATTTTCAAATACAAACTGAGACGGGGCATAGGGAAATTATTTTGTGAGGCTTGTGGGCAAGATGCTCAAATTATCACGTGCTGTACACCACTGTGTTCACTTGGATCTTTCTAGCAATGTTTGTATATATTTTATAATGATGTTTTTTTCTGTTGCACGGTCCTACATACTGAAGATAAGGCTTGAGACAGGAGAGGCATCAGGAGATGTTTAGGAACAGTGGGATGTTTTTTCCTTAGCATAAATATCTATTGTGTACACAGAGCACAGATGTCAGTCTGAGGATATAAAATTTTACATTATAGAACTGGGCACTGATCAGCTTTACTGCCCTTAATTACAATTACGCCATTAATAAACATGAGGTAGCAGCTTTCATTCCTATGACTCCCCAGGGCTGCCAAGGCTTTGTAGAGGGACCGAGGCTGGATTAGGATCTGCAAACAACAAAGACATGAGAAGTCCACTTTGGGAGGGGAATTCCTCTCTCCACATCTGAGCCACGCTCCAGTAAAGGAGATGCACTTCCAGCTAGATGAGAACTTTTGGAGTGGAGCTGTTCCAGAGACCCTGCACTGTCAGTCCCTTCAGGGTGACCCACCTGCTTTGCCCTCGGGTCCCAGTGCCTCGGCAGGAGCTGCAGGGGACTCTTTTTTCCTCTTTTCCAGATCTGTGCTCTTTTTTAAACCCACTCAGTGAGAGCAGAGCCCCAGCACTGCCTCTCAAGGTGCTTTTTGTGGGGCTTTTAGGATGTTCTTTGTCTTAGGAGATGTTTTACAAGGCTGCTGATGGGGATGAGGCAGCAAGCAAAGATGGAAAATCACTTGGACCTCACCTGTGCTGCTTTAGTGCTTTTTACACGTTGGTTCTTTCAGGACACAACACACAAAGCACCAGAGAGCCCTGGCTGGGGAGGACACACCGGACAGGCAGGGAAACGTGCATCTCCCAGTGCCCTCCCAGCACAGCCCCTCCTGGCCGAGCATCCCGGAGGGCTCGGGATGCTGGGAATGCAGCGCTTGTTTGGAGTCACGGGCAGGGCAGGGATGCCTGTGCTCCAGGAGAGGAAGGGGCTGCCACGGTGATGCCTCACTCGTGGCTGGGGGAGCAGGCAGGGCTGGGCTCTGGCACACAGCTATTGTAAATGCAGGTGAACCCGGTGGGGAGAAATGCTGGTGTGTGACTCCAGCTCAGGAGGCTGAATGATTTCTGTATTATAACTATGCTACAATCCATTAATATACTGTTTAAAGGAGGTACTAAAACTACAAACCTGCTTTTCTAACTACCAAATCTCACTCACAACTGGTGCCCCTCTCTGAGAGTGCAGCCACAGGTGGGTTGGATTGGCCATCAGCTCCAACAATCCTCACCAGAACCCAACCAAGCAATCACCCCAGGTAAACAATTCTCCAAACACATCCCACATGGGAAAAACAAGGAGCAGAAATAGAAACTGTTTTCTCTTTCCTCCCTCTGTGCTGCTCTATGAAAAGTCCTGAGAGAGAAGGATGTGCCTGCCACACACAGGCACAGCCTGCCCTGCAGATAACCCCGTCATGGCCCTGCAGACAGAGGGGCAGCGAGCACTCCCCTCCTGCAGCTTCTGCTGTGGTGCTGAAGTACCCTGCACTTTGCTGAAATAAATACCAAAATACCGACAGGGGATGGCAAAGATGTGCTCTCCAACTCCACAGTACTGAGGGTTTGTCCTGTAACTTGGAATTTAATTAAGCCCTGCCTTAGCTGGAAAACCTTTAGGGTTTGTTTTTTTTTTGGTTTTTTCTTTTTTTTTTTTTTTTTTTTTTTTTTTCCTTTTTAGTCACTTTAAGAGCTCCACTGACCCTGCTTGTGTGAGGTCTGACAATCTGTCAGCTCAGCCGTGTCCTACAGACTGGAGTTTAGAGCTTGTCTCCATCACTTCTCTGGTCAAAGTCTTCATTTTTCCTTTCAGCTTTCGGGGTGGGATAGGAGATGATCCATGAACAGATCTGTTTTCTAGCTAGGTCAGGTTCCCCAGAGTGCCCTGTGATTTAATTGATTCATTAATTCATCTACTGCTTGGCTTGATTTGGGATGATTCTAGAGGTTGCTGGGTTTGTGTTGGTTACAGGTGTGAGCCCACATGCCCCAGAAATGCAAAATCTGAGCCACCGGGTTCTGCCTCAGCCTGGCCTCTGGCTGGGGCTGCTGGCCCTGGGATATTTGCACATCTTTACTGGCCAAACCAAAGGAATGCATGCTGTGCCTCGAGCAGGGACCCCTCTGATGGATAGGGTTTGTGTCTCTGGTTATAAAATTAGGCTCGGCAGCATCTTGAGTGTGCTGTTTCCACAGGAAAAGGGAAACGTCAACATTTAGATGCCTTTTAAAACCACAGTGTGAACCAAAGGCTCCTCTCAGCTGCGTGGGTGCAAGAAGGAAGGGCAGCCTTGCTGCGTGTGCCCCAGCCAGGCTCAGATCCTGAGCCCAGCCTTCCTGGCCCTTCACCCATTTCCTGCGTGTGCCTGGATAAGGCTCTTCACGTTGGAAAAGGGGGAGAGTTTTCCCCTGCCCACCCTCCTCAGGGCTGAAGAAGAGGGTCTGTCCTTCAGAAGTGTGTGCAGCATTCAACCCAAGGACCCAGCAGTGTTGATGAATCACAGGAAAAGTTGGCTGTTGTCCTTTTTTTTCAGAAGTGTAGAGCCCCGGCCCGGCCCAGGGGGGGATTCCTGGGGGCCTGACTCCAACATTTGGCATTGTCCCAGTCAAAAGTGGATTCCCATGTTCGAGGCAAAAGCCAGGCTGGACCATGAGGCCAGGGGGGCTGCTGTCCTGCCCTGGCAGCTGCCCTTGTCCCACAAAAAGCCATTGTTCACGAAACGCCTGCAGCCAACAGCGGGCCCTTGTCGCCAGCTGAGCTGACAAATTTGAGTTCTTGTGCTGCAGCTTCGGGCCAGCTGCTGCCTCATAGCAATTGCTCTGGACAAAAATACAAGGCATCACGTTTCCTATTTGGGTGCTATCTCTCTGGACATTACTTGCACTTTCTGATAAGAAACTCATGCTGAGGCACAGCCAGTGTCCCGCTGACTGGGGAGCAGTCCCGTTTTAAAGCTGAAAGCAAAAGGTGTTTTCTTGTACTGGAAAACACCTTAAAAATGACATCCACAGCTTTCTCTACCCTTTGCAAAAATGCCTTGGGTGATTAAAGCTACCTGCTGGCTCTGGCTGTCCCATCCCTGGAAGCGTCCAAGGCCAGGTTGGACAGAGCTCAGAGCAGCCTGGGACAGTGGAAGGTGTCCCTGCCTGTGGCAGGGGGTGGGATGATATTTAAGGTCCCTTCCCACCCAAAGCATTCCATGATTCTGTGATCTTTTAATGAGTAAGTATGAGATGAAAAATTCACAGAATGACAATGGGAAAAACACCTATTTTTCACATAGGGATCACAGAATCATTAGGGTTGAAAGGGACCTCTGGGGATCACCGAGTCCAGCCCTGCTGCCAAGGCAGGGTCACCTGGAGCAGGTGACAGGAGTGCATCCAGGTGGGTTTGGGGTGTCTCCAGAGAGGGAGATCCACACCCTCCCCAGCAGCTGTTCCAGGGCTCTGCCACCCTCATGGAAAGAGGTTCTTCCTCATTTTGATGTGGAACTTCTTGTGTTTTAGCTTACAAGTCCAATATATGTAAATCTAATATAATAAATCTAAGTAATGAAGATTAGCACTGCTCTTCAAAGGCCTCAAGCAGGAAAAGGTGATGAAGAAATATATCACAGTAATCTCATTATTATCTATTTCTTTATTGCGCTGACTGTAGCAGACACAAAGTACGGGAATAAATCACACGGACTCCCTTTTCCTCACGGTGGAAAAAGCCCATTCTTTATTCACATAACTCCTTTTTATCCGGTTTTACAGACCTCCTGTGGGACTCCAATTGATCAGCAGCTTTCTTGTTAATTACTTTATTGGTCATTAACAAGTTGTTACCCTGTATGGATTGGTCATTCCAACCCTGGTGTGGACGTGCAGGAAAAGTTGTTTGTGAGGGACAGTTTTCATTTTTCTATCTGGCGGTGTAAAACCAGTTTATACAGGTGCTGGTTGTTTTTCACCCAGGAGTAGACTGTTATGTTAGCAAAGTGTTCACACACACCAGGATTGCTTTCACATGGAACTTGCAAAGTGCCAGCTTGCCTTAGGAGGAATGGCAGGCTGGCAAGCCAGAGCAGGCCTGATTTGATGACGCCTTTATGATTTTTCTACCTTACTGCAACAACAAAGTGCCACCTTTAACTCTGACACCAGCGCTCGAGAGAGGCTGTTCAGTGTGAAAACGGGTGGGCGAATCAAACCGAGATCCAGGCGGAAAGCGGATCCCAGCAGGGTGGGAACACCAAGCTGGAGGCCAGGAGCCGTGGCGCGGGTGTGACGATGTGACGATGTGACGATGTGACGATGTGATGATGTGGGTGTGCTCCGTGTCCCCAGCACAGCCTGGCCAAGGCGCTCTACGACAACAAGGCCGAGTGCTCGGACGAGCTGGCGTTCCGCAGAGGGGACATCGTGACGGTGCTGGAGCAGCACGTGCCGGGCAGCGAGGGCTGGTGGCGGTGCTCCCTGCACGGCCACCACGGCCTGGCCCCCGCCAACCGCCTGCAGCTCCTGCCGCGCTCCGCGGAGCCGCCGCCCGCGCACAGCATCTACCAGGTGCCCTCCGTGCCCTCCGTGCCCTCCGTGCCCAAGGCCATGGCGCTGTCGGCCACCTACGAGAAGATGGAGGGCTGGGTCCAGCCCCAGGCCCTCCCTGCCCAGGCCGTGTACCAGGTGCCGGCCCTGGCGGCGCAGCTGCTCAGCGAGAGGACCAAGCGCTCCACGCAGCAGGTGAGCTCTGAAAAAAACAGATGTAATTGTTAAAACAGTGGCTGGGAGTGGGGGAAATAAGGAAACCTGGGATTTTTTCAGTGGGGTTTGCAGCAGAAGAATGATGGTGTTTAGGAAACTCCCATCAGTTTATAGCATAGTGTGAGAAATGCTGCTCTGGGCAACAGATGAGAGTCTCTATAATTCTGTACTCCCTCACCTTTCTGACAGTTTAAAACAGCTGTAAAACAGGGCAGGAAGTAAAGAATATACCATTTGTTTGGAAGAATCTATAAATGATTTACAAAGTTAAAATAACAAGACACAGAACTTTCTCCAGCAGCCATGCAGAGCTGGAGCACACGCGGAGTCTTTGCATCCATCTGCACAGGAACATGATTCATAATTTTTAAAAAATCACCCTTTGGTGTGTGATTGCTGGGTTTGGTCTGGTTTCTACTGTCTCCAGTAGCTCAGCAAGCTCAGCATGCTGCTGCCTCTCTCTTGTGCTGTCACTAGGCTTGCACCAAGCAGCAGCCCCTGCCAGACAAGCAGAAGGACACAAAGTTTTGTTTTGTACCCCCAACCAGTTTCTCTCCCAGCTCATTTTTGCTGCTGCTGAGATGTTGACCAAGGTGTACAGGAGGAGAGTTGCCACCAGTTCCCCCAGTTATAGAAGAGAACAAACTGGTTTTCCAGGGTTTCATTACAGCTCCCTGGCCTGGCTCTTATTTCTCCCAGTTCCTTGTGTCTGACATTCAAACATACATGGAACATGCAATTTGATTACATCTCACTGGTTTTTAAACATCAAAACCTTGTGCTTTCTTCAGGAAAAAAAATGAGTAGGGAATGTTTCATAATGAAAGGGAAATAGAGCAGGTGGGGATGGAGTTCAAGTGCGAGGTTTTGTTCAGTTCCGTGAGCTCTCCAGCCCTGGGTGGCTCTTTGTTCTCTGTATGGAAATCACATTTGAAATTCTAATTTAAAAAGGAAAAGGAAGAAAATTCAGCTCTATAGTGTTTTAGGCTGATTTAATGATCATTTGATTTATGGGGCTCATTCAGCCACCTTTCCTCCTGCTGTGTGGAAGGCCAGTCATGGAAACCTCCTTGCTGCTTCCTGCTGGGTGGCAGGTGGGTTCTGGAAAACAACAAACTCAGGGCATCCCTGGTGACCAAAACCTCATTTTCAGCTCTGCAGCTGCAGTGCACAACAATAACTCAAACTCAAACCGAGTACAGCTACAAGAGACTCTTCTGCACTTGCTGTCATTGATTTCTCCACATTCCTGACTCTAAAGGAGCCATTTGCAAACTGAGTCAGAGATTGGCATCAATTTTCCATGTTGTGCCAGCAAATCAGGTGGAAAATGTCATCTATTCATTATGTGGATGGATGGCCTGGCAGAAGAGCTCCTTGGCTCTCCCTGTCTCATTTCATGAATTTATCCACCTAAGCTGTGCCTAGTCTAAGAATGAAAAAGAATGAAGAATGAAAAAGAAATGTCCCAGCCTCTGATGATTATCCAGAAGTTGAGAGTGGGGCTGCCTGTGGCACAGTGTCCCAGCTGTCCCCACACCAGCTGCACCCTGGTGGTCACAAGCTGTCCCCAAGGCAGGGGAGCTCAGGGAGCACAGAACAATCCAGACCATCCCACAGAGATCCTGTGGCACAGCTGGCAAAGCTCCTGCCATACTCAGCTGTCCTCTGAGCAGCTGGGAAAAGCCACTGTGAGTCTTTGAGGGAGCTGACTGAAAGCAGTGAAACAAAAAGAAATCCCTCAGAGCCTGGGTGTTTTCAGCCCACAGAGAAACCTCCTTGCTTCTGCCTCACACCCAGGGCACCTTCTGGTTCTTCTGCCACTGACAGGACTTCAAAAACTACCAAGATGTGATATCCAGAGAGTTTCCTTTCTGCTGGACTCTCAGATTTGTCCATCTGGAGGCAGACCTGGGCTGAGGATGGCTTTTATCTTTTACCCTTTCCCTCGGGGAAGTTTGCAAGGAAGATGCTCATATTCAGGCACAGGTTGCCCAGGATTCCCCATCCCTGGAGGAGTTCCAGGCCACACTGGAGGGGGTTTGGAGCAGCCTGGGATAGTGGAAGGTGTCCCTGCCCTTTGCAGGGGGTGGAAGAGATGGTCTTTTAGATCCCTCCCAACCCAAACCATTTTGTGATTCTGTGATTCTCTATCACAGCACTAAGGGGATTTGTCTTCACTCCTCATTCCCCGTTTCCAGATGAGAGCTGAACCAGGCAGAGTGAAGCTGCATTATTTTTCCTCTACCATATTTCCCCTACATTTAGTTGCTGCAGGACTTTCATGATGGGAATCACTCCCTCCAGTTTAAAAACATTTTAAAGTTTAAAATTTACTGTAAAATCTCACCCCAGCAGTGTTTCTGGAGGTCAGTGGTTTGCAATGGCCCATTTATAAATTAGCTGACGACAGCCAGGCTAAAGGTAGGCTGCATGAACAAAATTCCATGTTTTGGTGGTTGATTCTAAAAAAGAAAAGTCCTAACTCAGCATTCATATTTTGTGACATTAGTTATCCCAGAGATCTGGTCATGGCTGCTCAAATTATGTTTGAATCAAACAGGAGAACCTGACTGCAAAGATGTGATTCCCATATTGGACTTCCCTATATATGGAGCTGGACAGGACATCAAGGTTTAATCCTTCCAAATGAGCCAGTCTTTCATAACTACAGAATAATGCTCAGCCTGCACTTTTCTGCTGCTCTGACATTAAATTGGCTTGACCCAATGACTGTGGGCTTGGAGAAGCTGAAATTTCCCCACTTCCTTTTTTAAGCGGTTCTGCTTTTGGGTAGTTTAAAGGTTTAAGTGATAACTGCAGCTGGATTTTCTCCAAATCTTTTCTGTCCTGTGGTTAGTAAGGCAGATTGTCTTTGTGCCAGTTCAGATCTTACCTAAAATGTACCAGAAGTGCTGGTAAAGAGTTATTTGAGAATAAACATGCTGTTGCTCATAAGGTCAGTTCCTGTCTCTCAGTGAAGAGCTGAAGGTTTTTATCACTTAAGAGTGATTACTCCAACAGTGGATTTTTCAGCTGAACGACTTTTCAAAGCTTCCTGCCAATGCAGTTTTATTAGTATTTTTTTTCTCCCCTCCAAGCACCTGTTTACCCTCCCCAGAGCCTGCCGGGCTTCATCCCCCAACATCAGGGGTGAGGTGTACGATGTCCCCTCCTCACAGCACCGCGGGTCCCTGCTCCCACAGGTGAGTGCTGCCCCCTCCCTCCCTGCAGCTGCCACCCCGAAGCACCTCTGAGCTGATCTGCAGGTCAATTCTACTGTCACCCTGCTTGCTTTTTGTAAAATTGGGAAGAAAATCATCTCTTTTTAGCTCAAAACCTCAGTTATCCAGAGTTTATGAGAAATTTAGAGCAGTGTGTCTTAAATCTGGTGTGCTTCTAATAAACACTTCCATTTTTTCTACCATGGAAAAGGGGGGACAGAGAGGGTGACACGACTGATGTTGTACTGAATTCTCTGTACCAGTGTCAACCTCTCTGCCTCGGAATCCATGGGGAAATGCCTTACTGACAGAAAAAATGGAAATGTTTATTAGAAATGCACCAGATTTAAGACACATTGCTCTAAATTTCTAAGAAACTCAGGAGAACTGAGGCTTTGAGCTAAAAAAAGATTATTTTCTTCCCAATTTTACAAAAAGCAAGCAGGGTGACAGTAGAATTGACCTGTCACCCTCTCTGCCTCAGAATCCGTGAGGAAATGTGGTGGTGTCATTTGGTGGGGGTAATTTGGGGATGTTTAGAGAAGAGTCATAAGCGCATGTCCAGCAAGAAATTAAATGTCACCCCCACCACCCTCCTCCTGGGAAAAACACACCCTGGATTTGGTCACATCACCGTGACGTGTCCTGTTACCCAATCCTGTCCTTGGTGCTGTCCCACTGCCCTGGGGTCAGTGAATGTCACATTTCCTCCACCTCTGAGGATGGCACAGGCACCAGCCCCGTCCTGTCACCCCCCACACAGAGGTGTGAGTGGCACTGGGGCACTCCAGGGGCCTCCCCACCCCCTGCTGCTCCCTGGCACTGCAGGCTTGAGCCCAGCCCATTATTATCCACAGATTTCCTGGGTGATCCCTGCTCAGACCCAAACCTACTCACGTATGGCCCAAAGCCTTTGATCCCACTCAAGGCCCCAGTGGGCTCTAAAAAGGGTCAAAAGAAACCATTTGTTTTTCCCTTTGAGCAGAGTGGTGCCACTCCCCCCAGCACACGGAAGGGCTCTGCGCTGGGCAGATCCACGGAGAGCTTCCAGGCAGAGCAGAAGCAGCTTTACAACATCCCATCCAAGCCAGAAAAAGGAGGAGCTGGCAGCCAGCACGCACCAGCAGGCAATGTAAGTAAGGCTTGGTGGGCACAGAATAATCTGTCACTCCTGGGATGCCTGGCTTGGAGCAGGGACAGGTTTTCTATCTCTTCCCCACTGTTTCTTACACAACAAATGGTCCTGAATGCCCCTTTCCCAGCTTAGACTCGAGCTGCACACACACATATCTCTATCAAGCAAAATTTAAATCCATTGAAGATGCTTGAGCAGAGTCAGTGGTGTCTGTTGGTGATTCATTGCATGTGAGGATGTACATGTGAGTGGGAAAGAAATCAAGTGTCTACAAATTTCACTGGCTGGGGACTCTGCTGTAGGATCTAATCACCTGTGCTCCAAATATTTTACCTTTTATACATGCAACTTGTGCATGTTAGAAAATAAAAAATACAGGCAGCCTTTCCGTGGTGCCATTCCATCAACATCAGTGCAGTTGCACACATTTGTGTGCTCTGAGAATTCAGTTCTGTTTCTCATTCTTGTTTAAAAAGATGGTTTATGAACCCTTTGTGCTCTGTTGCAGTTATATGATGTCCCTCCTAAAAGAGAACTCGATGACTCAGAAAATAAATCTCAGAAGAAATGCTGGGGCCATTACAACACTTTGCCAAACCCTCGGAAGTCCGAATGGATTTACGATATTCCAGTATCCCCTGAAAATTCCGGATTCAAACCCAACCCTCCTGGCCAGTCTGTGGAGAAGCAGGTGCTGTATGACATTCCCCCAGCCAGGTACAAGGCTCCAGCCACAACCACCGAAGCCAAGGCTGGAAATCCACAGTTGTACGACATTCCACCGGCCCAGCGGAAATTAACGCTTCCAGAAATCCCCCTTTACGACGTTCCACCCTCACGGGACGTGCTCCTCCTGCCACAGAACGGCAGCTCTGAGCTGCCCCCGAGGCTCCTGGCTGCCAAGGCTGAGAATCAGATCTCTGAGGAGAACGTTTATGATATTCCCAAAGGTTTGCCCAGTGCTGGGCACTCCAAGAAAGAGATGGAAAACAACAACAGTGATGGCTCCAGAGACCAAGCACACGGTGCTTCTCCACAGCTCTCTATGGATGCCAAGTCAGAAAATAACAGTTTGTGTGTCTCCAGCGTGGGCTGCAGAAGCAACGCTCTCTCCTCATCCTCCAGCTCTTCTGCTGAGTCGTCTTCTACACTGTCACCATCACCAGAGCCTGTCCAAGAAATCAAACTGGAGCTGGAAGCAGCCATTGAGACCCTGACTCGGCTGCAGCACGGCGTGTCCAGCTCCATCGCCAGTTTAATGATCTTTGTGAGCAGCAAGTGGAGATTGCAGGAGCACCTGGAGAAAAGCCTGGAGGAGATCCACAGAGCAGTGGACCACATAAAGGTGTCACTGGGAGAGTTCCTGGCCTTTGCTCAAGCCCTGAAGGGAAACGCCTCCAACCTCACGGATAACAACCTGCAGGCCAGAATTAAAAAACAGCTGGAAATCCTCATGAACTCCTACAAAATATTGACAGAAACGAGGGAAGCTCTCAACAGCTGCAGCTGGTCCCTGGAGGCTTTGGTGCTCAGGAAGCCCCAGAACAACCCTGACGACCTAGATCGCTTCGTTATGGTGGCCAGGACAATTCCAGATGATATCAAGAGGTTTGTGTCCATCATCATCGCCAACGGGAAGCTGCTCTTCAGGAAGAACGAGAAGGAGCAAGAAAAGAAGCAACCAAAAGTGAACCTGGAATGCAAAATGGCAAAACAAATCCCAGTGCCAAGAAGAGTAGAAATTGAGTCACTCCAGAGAAATGCTCCTGAGAAATCCAGCCAAAGGCGGGTCCCTGTGGAGAAACCAGAAGAAAATTGCACCGAGGATTGTGATTATGTCCAGTTACAGGTCAGTGACACTGGGGTTTACTCTCTGTACTCCTCACCCTTTGCAGATGTCGGGCTGTTTTACCTTTGCAGTGCACATTCAGTTGGGACTACATCCCACTTGCCAGATTTTATGCAGATCCAGGATTGTGTGACAGTGCTGGATGGCACATCTACAATGAGCAGTAATTTAAATCAACAGAGAAAATAAAACATTTTTATCATTCTTGCCAGCTTAAATTCATATGGGAATCAGGATTTCTTTGGGAGCTGGTAATTCCTTACTTCTCTTTTCCCTCACAGTTCTCTTCCTGCCACTACATTGTGTTTGGCATGACAAGAGATGTTCCCTCCTATCTTGAGGTGTCATGGAAATCGTGTTTGCACAGAAATTAAACTCTGTTAATTATCACATTTATTTGTTGGAATAGTTCTTGATGATTTTATGAATCTCTTTAGAAAAACTAAAATATCTACTAAGAATATTTCCCTTAGTTTCCCAAAGAGATGCTGGCTTGTCCTTAAAATTTAGGGAATGTAACATTGAAATGTGTTGTTGATGTTGGTCTCAGTCTCAGATCTTGCAGGATCAGGTACTACATTTTTAGGAGGAAAAACCCTACAGCTCCTTCTAATAAATCCCCCCTTTCTATTTCTAACATGAAAGCTGCAGAACAAGTAGCTGTTTCCCCATGAAATAAAAGAAAATCACATTTATATTTAAATACTTTATGTAGTTGTTTCAACTTTTAATTTGTAACAGGCACAGAAAGCCATTTCAGGTAAAGAAGTAGCAAAGAAGAGTACAGAGACAAACCCAAAGGTATTTCTGACTTTGAAAATATATAAGAGGGCTTTTAGTCCCTGATTTCTGTGCTTGCTAAAACTCAGAGTAATTTGCATTCAGACACACATCTCTATGCATAGAGACCTATTTGCTTCTCAGAGATCATTTTCCCAGAATTACTACTGAAAACCTGTGAAGAACACTTATTTCCCTCAATCAACAACTCCAGTTTAAAGTCATACAGTTTATTTTATTGCCTTTCAGCATCATTTGAGATAAGGCTGTGAGAATCAGTATTTCAAAGTACTTCTAGTGCACTGGCACAAAATTGACCCTTGTCTTGTGCATTTTAATCATTCATAACCCTGATTAAGTCCATTAAAAACCAATGTTTTGTGTTATTTGAAAGCTTCAAGGCCAGACTGTGTAAAGGATTGATGTTCAGCTGCAGCACTTTGTGTGCTATCCAATATTTAAACTGCATTTAGGGGGAAAGAAGCAATCAGGACAATTTCCAACACTTTCTGGAAAGAGAAATTACTGTAAAGGCTCCAGGGTGTGGCGATTTGGAGACCACAAAAATTCAGGGTAGAGCAACCAAAGAAACAACCAGCGTGTGACACCAGGCTGAATCTATTTTTATTTTAACCCTTTCTCCAGGTTTTGCCGTGTGCAAAAAAGACTGAAAATCCCAGCAGGCAGGAGCCTGCCAGGAAAATCCCCCTCCCAGAGCACTGCAGGCTGTGCTTCGCTGCCCTGCACAAGGCCATCGGCGTGTTCACCGCCAGCCTCAGCAGCCAGCAGCCCCCCGAAATCTTCATCTCCCACAGCAAGCTCATCATCATGGTGGGGCAGAGGCTGGTGGATTCCCTGTGCCAGGAGACCCAGGACAGGGAGGCCAGGAGCGACATCCTGCACAGCAGCAGCCGCTTCTGCAGCCTCCTCAAGAACCTGGCCCTGGCCACCAAAACCGCAGCGCTCAAATTCCCCAACGCCGAGGCCAGCAGGGAGCTGCGGGAGCAGGCGGAGGAGCTGGCCAAGTACACCCAGCAGTTCCGGGCCACGATGGACTGAGGGACCTGCCACGGCTGCTGCTGCTCTGGGCACACCCAGAGCTCCACCAGGAACCCCTGGGTGCCAGTGCAGCTGAAGATCCCCCGCTCAGAACTCCCACCAGGAATTCCCTGGGTGCACTGTTGGCAGGTGAAGATCCCCTCACTCAGAATTCCCACCAGGAACTCCCTGGGTGCTGGTTCAGCTGAAGATCCCCCGCTCAGAACTCCCACCAGGAATTCCCTGGGTGCACTGATAGCAGGTGAAGATCCCCTCACTCAGAATTCCCACCAGGAACTCCCTGGGTGCTGGTTCAGCTGAAGATCCCCCGCTCAGAACTCCCACCAGGAATTCCCTGGGTGCACTGGCAGGTGAAGATCCCCTCACTCAGAATTCCCACCAGGAACTCCCTGGGTGCACTGTTGGCAGGTGAAGATCCCCTCACTCAGAACTCCCACCAGGAATTCCCTGGGTGCACTGGTAGCAGGTGAAGATCCCCTCACTCAGAATTCCCACCAGGAACTCCCTGGGTGCTGGTTCAGCTGAAGATCCCCTCACTGAGAACTCCCACCAGGAACTCCCTGGGTGCTGGTTCAGGTGAAGATCCCCTCACTCAGAATTCCCACCAGGAATTCCCTGTGTGCTGGTTCAGGTGAAGATCCCCCCACTCAGAACTCCCACCAGGAATTCCCTGGGTGCACTGATAGCAGGTGAAGATCCCCTCACACAGAACTCCCACCAGGAACTCCCTGGGTGCTGGTTCAGGTGATGATCCCCCCACTCAGAATTCCCACCAGGAATTCCCTGGGTGCTGGTTCAGGTGGAGATCCCCCCACTCAGAACTCCCACCAGGAATTCCCTGGGTGCACTGTTGGCAGGTGAAGATTCCCCCGCTCAGAACTCCCACCCGGAACTCCCTGGGTGCTGGTTCAGGTGAAGATCCCCTCACTCAGAATTCCCACCAGGAATTCCCTGGGTGCTGGTTCAGGTGAAGATCCCCCCACTCAGAATTCCCACCAGGAATTCCCTGGGTGCTGGTTCAGGTGAAGATCCCCCGCTCAGAACTCCCACCAGGAATTCCCTGGGTGCACTGTTGGCAGGTGAAGATCCCCCCACTCAGAACTCCCACCAGGAACTCCCTGGGTGCTGGTTCAGGTGAAGATCCCCTCACACAGAACTCCCACCAGGAACTCCCTGGGTGCTGGTTCAGGTGAAGATCCCCTCACACAGAACTCCCACCAGGAATTCCCTGGCTGCACTGGTAGCAGGGGAAGATGCCCAGAGCAGCTGATGCAGAAGAATTAAATCTGCACTTTCTTCTCCACTGTTGACATCCTGCCTGGAAATGTCATCGTCACAGTGGCTGGGTGGGAATGTTTGCTGTGTATTGGAGCAAAAGCTGTTAATTTTAGGACTGATTTCTTATTTTTTGTTCTCTGTGTATGTCTGATAAATGTATTTTCCTTTTTGTTTTTTCTATTCCTGTTAAGTCTATCTTTAAATGTAGCTGCACAATGTTCTGTAACTTATAATATCCCAATATTGATTGTTTTCTGAGGACTTTATTCAAAACTTGTAATTACAGGGTTGTTTTGGGTTTTTTTAAACGGCTGCAAAACTAACTTTTGGTTTTAACAAACCCAACACGGTACAAAATCTGGTCAATAGGAAATGTACCAGGCTGGTACCTGAGCACAGAGGAAAACTTTGAGAGAAGTCCTGATTCCTGATAAATCCACAGGGAGCACATCATCCTCTGTCACAGCCTGGAGCTCTCAGAGCATTTCTCCAGCTGGAGGGGGGGAAAAAAACAATATTTCAGTCACTAAACGTGCAGAGGCTTTGGACAAGCTCTTCCTACAGCTGGAAAGGTGCTGGAACCCTGCGCCCAGGGCTCCATCCCAGCCCCCAGAGCCTCGGCCCGCGGGGCTTTTTAACTTTATCCCCCACTTTTCTGGACGCCAGCATTTCTGCCTGTGACAAAGGACACTGCGGCCTCGCGCGGCGACACCCGCGCTAATTGAAGTCCTGCTAATTGATTTATTTGTCGGCTTGCAGCCGCAGTGCCGAGGCCTGTGCCGGGTGTCCGCCCTCACAAGGGACAGTCACGGCGGGAGCGGCCACCGGCACCCGCTCCCCCCTCAGCATCCTCTCGCTGGAGCTCTCCTTGTCACCCCCGTCTTTCCGGGGCGATTTATCGCCGACATGGGTCACCATCATCGCGACATCGCATCCCACCGGGAATTCGGGTGGATTAAACTCGCTCCTGTACCGCCCGTGCCCGGGACAGCGCTGAGGGCGGGACGCGCCTCCCCAGCGCCCCCGCCAGCCCGAACCGCCTCGGGAGCGCCTCGTTCGGGCGTAAATCCTCCCAAAACGGGCGTCCCGGGGGATTTCCTCGTAAAAGCAAGGACTCAGCCCGCGGGAAAGGGGCGGGAAGGGCGCTGGGACCACCCCGTGTCCCCCGCGCTGAGTTGGTACGTTCCTCGCGGCCCCGGTCCCGGCGCGATGGGCTCGCCCGCCCCGCCCCGCAGAGCGCCCTGGCCACGCCCCCAGCCGCCCGTTGCTAAGCAACAGTGATCGCCGCTAAGTGTCGTTGCTAAGCAACAGCGTCAGTGGACTGCGCCGGAAGTGGCTCGGCGTACCCGGAAGTGCGCGAAGGAGAACCCGGAAGCGCCATGGGATGCGATGGCGGCACCATCCCCAAGCGGCATGAGCTGGTCAAGGGGCCCCGCAAAGTCGAGAAGGTCCGGGGGTGGGCTCCGTGATGGCTGAGGGGCTGCGGGGAGGGGCAGGCCCGGCCCGCGGTGCTGCGAGCCGGCCATGGCGCTCTTGGCGTCGGGGCAGCGCCGCGGGCGCCCCGCGGGCCTCTGTGTGTGGCGCGGCGCTGGTGGCGGCTCAGGGCGGGCCCTGTGTCCTGGGGAGGGGGTTGGACGTGAAGTTCAGCAAGGCCAAGGGCCGGGTCCTGCACTGGGCTCACACCAGCCCCCGGAGCGCTCCGGGCTGCGGAAAGAGGGGCTGGGAACGGGACCGGGATGGGAACGGGACCGGGATGGGAACGGGGCCGGGATGGGAACGGGGCCGGGATGGGAACGGGACCGGGATGGCGGTGACAGCGGCTGGACAGGAGCCCGGGGGACAGGAGGCCACTGGCACCCGGCCTGTCCCAGCCATGGTGTGACAGCAGGGCCAGCCACTGTCCCCTGTGCTGGCACTGCTGGGAAGGGGCTGGATGCTGTGTCCGGATCTGGGCGCTCATGGCCAGAGAGCCCTGGAGGGACTGGGAAGGGGCTGGAGAATTCCTGAGGGAGCTGGGAAGGGGCTGGAGAATTCCTGAGGGAGCTGGGAAGGGGCTGGAGAATTCCTGAGGGAGCTGGGAAGGGGCTGGAGAATCTCTGAGGGAGCTGGGATGGGGTTGGAGAATTCCTGAGGGAGCTGGGAAGGGTCTGGAGAATCTCTGAGAGAGCTGGGAAAGGGCTGGAGAATTCCTGAGGGAGCTGGGAAGGGTCTGGAGAATTCCTGGGGGAGCTGGGAAGGGGCTGGAGAATTCCTGGGGGAGATGGGAAGGGGCTGGAGCCCCAGGAGAGGCTGGGGGAGCTGGGAAGGGGCTGGAGAATTCCTGGGGGAGCTGGGAAGGGGCTGGAGAATTCCTGGGGGAGCTGGGAAGGGGCTGGAGCCCCAGGAGAGGCTGGGGGAGCTGGGAAGGGGCTCAGCCTGGAGCAAAGGAGCTCAGGGGTCCCTTGTGGCTCTGCACAGCTCCTGCCAGGAGGGGACAGCCGGGGGTCGGGCTCTGCTCCAGGGAACAGGGACAGGAGGAGAGGGAACGGCCCCAGGCTGGGCTGGGCAGCTCAGGGTGGGCAGCAGCAGGAATTTCCCCGTGGAAAGGGGGTCAGGAACTGGAAGTGCCCAGGGGGTGGTGGAGAATTGATCAGGAATTTTGCCAGAATATTTGGCTGGAGTTATTTTATGAATTAACTCCAAGTGCACAGAGCAGGTTTGGTAAGAAACCTGGGGGTCTGATGAATGCTTCACGTATGAGCTGATTTTATGCTTAAATAATTTACAAAGATTTTTAAATAATGAGTGGTTTTTTTCCCCTCCAGGTTGACAAAGTTGCTGAATTGGTGGCCAGGTGGTTTTACTGTGCCCTGAGCCAGGAGAAGCTGCGTCGGCCCATCGTGGCCTGTGAGCTGGGCAGGTGGGAATGCTTCCCTGGACACCTCAGGAGTAAAAAAAAAAAAAAAAAAAATTATAAATTATAAATACAAAATTAAATAACATCAAATTAATTTAAACATATTAAAATTAATTAAATAAAAACATAGAAATCAAAATTCAAAATACAAAAATTATATTAAATTAATCAAAGTATATTAAAATTATATTTAATGTAGTAATTACAGCATAGATTATAATATATTATATTGAAATTAATTAAAATAAAATTCTAAATATAAAATTATACATACGAAAATAAATAATGTCAAATTAATTAAAGTACATTATAATATATGCTGTAATTACTGTATTAAATTTAATTTTAATAGTATATTAATATGTTGAAATTAATTAAAAATAAAATTAAAATTATAACTATAAAATTATAAATGCAAAATTAAATTATATAAAATTTATTTAAATATACTAAAATAAAATTTGATGTGTTATATTAAATATTAATTGTGTAATGTTATATAGTAACATATATATTAAAATTAATTAAATATAGAAATATAGAATCGATTGAAAGTATAACTATAAAATTATAAATACAAAACATGGCAGCTCTATATAACCCCTGGAATTTTTATGTTACAGGTTGTATAACAAAGATGCCATCATTGAATATTTGTTGGACAAATCCCCTGATAAAACCCCCATGGAATCTGCATCCCATATCAAGAGCATTAAGGTAAACAGGTTTTGTTTAATGTGAGGAGTGAAAATAAATGTTAAATTCATGAGTCATGCTGTAAAATCTCCATTTGCTTGTGCTCCCACTATGGATTAAAGTGTTCAAGCAACAAAACACAATGGCAAAAATATTAAGGATTGTTCTCATGGCTCAGAAATCATGGGTTAAAAAGCTTAGGGTTTCTCAGAATTCCCAGAATCACAGAATGACCAGGCTGAGGAGGCCTTCCAGACCATGGAGTCCAGGCCAGCCCCAGCCCCAGCCCCTGGCCACATCCAGGCTGTCAAACACATCAGGGATGGTGCCTCCACCACCTCCCCGGGCAGCCATTCCAGGACTTTATCACTTTCTGGAAAAACCTTTTTCCTAATTTCCAGCCTAAACTTCCCTTGGTGCAGCTGAGGCTGTGTCCTCTGGTTCTGTCAGCTCCTGGAGAAGGAACCCAGCCCCTCCTGGCCACAGCCACCTTTCAGGAGCTGTGGAGAGCACTGAGGTCACCCCTGAGTCTCCTCCAGGCTGAGCACCCCAGCTCCCTCAGCCGTTCCTCACAGGGTTTGTGTTCCCAGCCCCTCTCCAGCCTCGTTGCCTCCTCTGGACACGCTCCAGCCCCTCCATGTCCTTCCTAAACTGGGGGACCCAGAGCTGGGCACAGCACTCGAGGTGTGCCCTCCCCAGTGCCCAGCACAGGGGAGCAGTGACCTCCCTGCTCCTGCTGGCCACGCCGTTCCTGAGCCAGGTTTGTGTTTTCTTTTGCAGAACGTGACGGAGCTGCAGCTGGTGGATAACCCAGCCTGGTGTGGGGACAAGGAGAGCATCAAGGGGGACAAGTACGATGACCTGCAGGCTGCACGCTTCATCTGCCCCGTGGTGGGGCTGGAGATGAACGGCAGGCACAGGTCAGGGCTCAGCCTGCAAACTGGGCTGAACTGGGAAACCTGCCTGGGAAAGGGAAATCGTGTGCTAACCCACGGCTTGGGGAGGAATAGCTGTCTGGCTTTCAGGCTTGAACTTTCAGAGTTCAAGAGGCTTCTGGGTGTCCTTTCATGGTATATTCAAGAGGAAAGATAAGAGTTAACCTTTTCCTGAATAAATTGAGGTGTGTAATGAGAACTGGGCCAATGTTGGCAGAGAAAACGTGCCTAAAGGTTGTTTGGGGGCTGAAGCACAGGAGTTGGGATGTGACCTCCCTTGGAGTCACATCAAGCAGTTGAAATCATGGATTGATTAGGGTTGGGGGGGACCTCAAAGCTCCTCCAGTGCCATCCCATCCATGGGCAGGGACACCTTCCACTGTCCCAGGGGGCTCCCAGCCCTGTCCAGCCTGGCCTTGGGCACTGCCAGGGACCCAGGGGCAGCCACAGCTGCTCTGGGCACCCTGTGCCAGGACATCCCCTTCCTCACAGGCAGGAATTCCTCCCCAGTATCCCGTCCATCCCTGCCCTCTGGCAGTTTGAAGCCATTCCCTGTGTCCTGTCCCTCCATCCCTGTCCAAACTCTCTCCCCATCTTTCCTGCAGCTCCTTCAGGCCCTGCAAGGCCACACTGAGCTCACCCACAGCTTCTCCTGTCCAGGTGAACAATCCCAGCTCTGCCAGCCTTTGCTCACATTCTGTCTCCCCCTGTGCTAGGGTCAGACTGGAGATGGATTCTCTGTTCCAGCCCTGCAGTATATCTGTATTTTATTGCTCTGGGGCAGGGGATTTCCTCACAGCGTGGTTTGGGCAGAGCAGCAACTTCTTTGTCACCTGAGGGATGAGAAGAGGAGGAGTTCACAGCTTAATGGTTCCAAAGAATTTCTTCCTCCAGAGAGGGTTTAGCCAGGAGATACTCAAGATAAAAACCCAAAATGCCTATTGTGGTTGAATGTAACCAATATTTTTCATTCATTTTTTACATTGTGCAAATGAATAATAAATTAATTACCCACTTAACTATGCTGATAGTTTGATTAGGTGCAAAAACTTGTAACGAGGGTGGGCTGTGACCTGCCAGCACTGCACAGATCTCTCTTAGTTCTCTTAAATTATTATGTGTTGTCTTCTTTGAAGGTTTTGCTTCCTGAGAAACTGTGGCTGTGTGTTCTCTGAGCGTGCTCTCAAGGAGATTAAAGCAGAAGTTTGTCACAAGGTGAGTTTTGCCAGCTGTAGAAGCAGTTGGGCCATGTGTGTGTTTATACAATTGCATTCACTGCTCCAAAAAGGGAGTTTTTAGAGTATGCAAATTGAAATGGAACTTGTGAAAGTTCTGTTCTGTGATGGCCTCAAGTATTTTTTCACTGCCTTTTTAATTTAAAACTGATTCAAAATAATTATAAAAATGAGTATTTTTGTTCTCAGAGTTTGATTTTGCAGTAACTACTTTTTTTCCCAATATTTGGTACTAATTTCAGTTTTTAAAAGGGTGATTGGTTTGGTTTTGGGGGTTTTGTTTGATTGGTAATTTTTTCTTCCTGAATGCACATGGCTTGTGTTTTATCAGTATCTCTCTTATGGTTAAACTGGTTGTATTTTCAGGTTATATTTTGTATTTATGAAGGACATTGGGTGTTGCTTTTTTTTATTTTTGGGTGGGGCCAACTTTGTAGAATTCTCAGCAGTTCTATAAATTATTGTAGAAAATACTGACCTAATTTCACATAGCTTGATCTCATTGTACAGTTTTGGGTTGGTTTTTTTTTTTTTTTTTTTTTTTTTTGTAGCTAAGGACAATGATAAAATGAACAAATACCCTTTTTCCTATCACTACTTTCTTATCAGCAAGATTTGTGGTGAGAGTTGCCTCACTTGTGCAGTTATTTAATTTCTGTGAACACCCTGATACTGTATAAAACATGGAGTATATTTATATTAAACAAGACTTGGGAAGGAAACACTTTTGTCTTGGTAAATTGTAGAATATTGTAAGGTTTAATCTCACATTGCTGCTTTCAGTGCTCATTTTGTTCTGTCCTAATGGCTTTGTTTCCTCCTGGCAGATACTCATTTATTTTTAATGAGTTTTTTTTGTTTGTATCTAGATTTTTGTTGATGGATGGGTGTAACCTGAGCATAAAATGCAGGAATTAGATGTTTTGTCGATGGTTTGGCCAGTCTGATAATTGTATAAAAACCAAGTGAATCTCATGTATTTTTCCCTGGCTTTTTTTTTTTTCAGTAATGAGCATTTAGCATTGCAGCTGGAAATTCTTCACATTATTCAGAAATATTCTTCCAGAAATAATTAAATGGATGTAATATTTAGTCTCTCATCCTCTCATGACTGGATTTTGCAGCTGAAAGAACACTGAGTAGGGTCAAAGAGTGATTTGGCAAATATTTGGATGTATTCTGATGCTGTTCTCCTTCAGAATCAAGAAGGGGAGTAGAACTCTTCTGAACAGGAGCAGAGGGAAGTGGTTGCTGTGCTTTGTGGTATCTCACAGTTTGTTTAATTAGCAGCCCGTTCTGCATTTCTGCAGCAATGGGACATACAGGAAAAGGAGCTAATGGAGGAGGGAAAATGAAGTATTGTGCATTGTATATGCTCAGATTGGAATCTTTTATTGATGAATAGAATCAATCCTCTTCTGATGATGTTAATACAAAAAAAAAAATCGAAGTACAGAATGTTTGAATGTTGTGGGCTGTCTCATACGTGTTTCTGCTGGTGTTAATTATTGCATTTTAGGAATTACAGTGATTTTGAGGCAAAATCTGACTGTGAGGCCCATGTGAGCCACAGCATTTTCTTTGTCCTGGCTTTGCCACCTTCTGTGTTTGGCTGTGCCATCCCACCTGTGTGTGCTGTGTGACTTTGGAGAGGGACGTGAGGAAAGTTCAGCAGAATCTGTATTTTCAGATTCTCATCACAAACCTCATGCCAGAGGTTTGCAGTGGGTGTGAAAGTGGAGAAGTGTCAGTGCTGGAGCTCTGGGCCGTTCCATCCCCACACCTGTGGGATTCAGGAGAATCCCCAAACTCTCCAGAGCTCTTTCCTGGCTGTGCCCTTTGCCTGTGAGCCCTCAGAGCCTCCCCACTCTGCTCCCTGCCACCTGCAGTGATTTCCCACAGCACTTTGGGAAGAGATGCTGTCATGATGCACTGAGAATATTCCCCAGGGGATTCCAGACCTCTCAGTGCTCAGTTCTGAGCTCAGTTTTTGCTGTAGCAGCTCACACAAGAAACAGAGAAATCCATTTGCCCAGTGGTGTGCAGGTGACCAGATAAGTGTTTAGAAAAACCAGGATGCATGTGCAGGTTTGTCTGGTTTTGTCTGATTCAGGGAGATGGGAAACACCAGGGTGATGGAGGATTGAGCATTCCTTGGTTTCCCTTGCCAGCACTTGCCATAGTCATGGATTTGAAGGGGTCTGGGGAGGAGGAACCAAGCTTTCCCTTAAGAGTTCTCTTTCTTTTGCCTCAAAGAAACTTCACATGAAGAGCTGACAGTATAAAATACTTGTATTTATCTGCTTTACTGGAATAGTTAGACTGGATTGGTGCTGGGGAAAGGCACAGGAATGGGAGAGGAAACTGTCATGGGTGGGGTCAACTGTAATTAACGTGTGAGGCCATTCTTTACCTTGAAAATAAGCTGTTCTTCACATCTTAAGTAGCATTTTGAAGGGTTCACCTTAAAGAGTAACATTCAAATGTGAGACTTTTAAGCCAGAACAGTCAGACACTGGAGCAGTGTTGAGAGAGAGAGAGATTGTCTCTCACTGCCTGCAGGGTAATGCTCTGAACTGTCTTGCCAAAATATAAAACTTCTTGGATTTCAAAGATTTGTTGAAAGAGCAGTGAGAGTTTTTTAGTCCTGGTTTAAGCTGGAGAGCAGACTTGGTTGATGAAGTGCTGGAGACAAATTTTGTAGCTTCTACTTAGACTTAAAATAGTTGGAAAAGAGCTTTTGTCTGAAACAGAACAACTTGGGAGTGCAAATACATCTTGTAATACATTTTTACACAGAAGTAGATTTGGTTTGAGCCATATTTTTGAGCTTTTGATCAGTAAGAAGGAAAAATTTAAACTCTCAACACTGTCACTTGCTAAAATGTGACTAAGTCACATTTCAGTCAGCAAGAAGAGAAATAACTTTGCTTCCAGATGTGGGATCTGTAGCAGCAGCTCTGCAGGTTGGGATTTCTGCTGCCTCCTGTTCCTCAGGAAGAATTATTTGTGATGGAATCTGTCAGTTTAAAACTGAGCAAGGTGTTTAATTCCCCACCAGCATAAAATTAAAGGAACAAGCAAGACTGTCTCTGCTCCCTCGTTGTGTATCTGCTGGGATGTTGGAGATAGCAAGTCTGTGGTGATCTGTGTAGGTCTGTGGATTTTGGTGTGCCCAAATATTTTGGAACTTTTGCTCCAACTGGCTTGCAGGTTCTTGCATGGGCAGTTTTTGGTGCCTGCTGATTGGAAGTCTGCTATTTGACAGAAATTGTGCTTTGATTTGGAAGCTGACTCTCTAAGAAGTTCCTATGGATGTAAAATATGGTAGAAGTGATGTGGGGACAGGATAGAGGTTATGGGACTGGTTCTGGAAATCCTTCTGGGGGTCACTTTGAAAGTTAAGGACAAGATTACATTTAAAATGTACTTTCTTGGATCACTTCAGAGTTTATTTTGGACTTGTTTTCAGAGTCAGCTGAACACAGATTTGATATAGTGCCTAACTATTCAGCTCTGTGCCATATCAAACACTTAACCCCGGGTTTAATTTAGATATGAAGCTTTCTGAAACAATTTCTGCCCGTGGCTGTCAGACCCAGAGCTGGGTGTGCAGCAGTGGTTCCTGAAGCCAGGGTCACTTTGGCACTTTCTGCTCTTAGGGCACCCAATTAACAAATATTTGCTGAGGTCTGAAAGTTGTGATTGATCAACTCTTAACATAATAACACAGAATTCATGAAAGCTTTTCATGTGTGTTTCAAGGAGGTGATGTGGTCATGGTAATCACAATAATGAGTTGAATACTATTTCTTATTACTTGAGAATGGTTTAATGATGATTTTCCTAAAATTTTGTTTCAAATACAAAATCCTTTAAGCAAAGAAGGTCATGCTGCAAAGATATGCTGCAATTCCTGGGGTGACATGGGACAAGCTGTGCCAAAATTGTATTTTCAGAGACCTTTTTGTGCAGGTTTTTTGCCTGGTTCAATTTCTGCAAAAGGAGCCCGTGATATACAGTGCCTGGCTATTGAATTTTTAATTTTAATTCAATTTGGAAATGATGTACAGTTGTTCTCTGTGGTGGTGCCAGGGGTGAAATTAATTATGAATATTGCTATGATTAACACATGCCAGAGACCCATTAGCTTCAGTAATGGTTTGGAGAGAGACTCTCAACAAGCTCAGCATGAGCATATGCCTGGCTTTTATTTTCCTTTTCTTTTTTAGCCTTATTTCCTTGCATAAAAAAAAAATCATCTCCAGCAATATTTAGCCACAGGATAAGTCCTGGATTATCCAGGCAGCCGAGCACAGGCCTTTGGGTTGAGTTTGTAAATAAATAGGGACCAGATGGCCTTTCTTTAGGTTAAAGTTCATTTGCAAGAAATGATGTTTCCAATAAACTTTTGTGGGAAAATGAGGAGTAAAGTTCCAGCAACCTGGGAATGAGTTGAGTTTGTAACAAGAAACTTTCATGTCCTGTTGTTGGGTCATTTCATTTTTTTGGGAATAGGCTGAATCTGTGGCCAGTTTTCTTGCAGGATATTTTGGGTGCATATTGAAGATTGCATTGAAATTGTTTCTTTTAAAATTTATTTTTATTTAATTTGTATTTCTAATTTGCAGTTTTTAATCAAGTGAGTTGTCCAGGTGTTACTGCACTTGCTGCAGGCTCTTTGCTTCTCTCAGTCAGGTACTAACTGGGATGGAAAAATGTTTGAAAAATGGCTTTTTGCTCTGTTTTACCGTAATTCCTGGCCTCAAATTTTCCCTGTCTCCTTGCCCTAAACTCCTGCAGAGACTCAGAACAGAGACTTGGAGATAAACATGTGTTGCAGGATCCTTCTGTTATTAGGAGCAAAGCCTGGGAAGGGCAGCAGTGATGTTGCCATGCTACAAAATGAAATTAGGGATGTGGCTGGCCATGGGAAACAAAACCAACCCCACACCCCTCCAGTGGCATGGGCTGTGTCACAAACTGCTTGTCACTTACGTACAAGCTCTGAAATTTTAGCATCAACTTCGTTACTCAAAACATTTCATGAGACATTCAGTGGCCATGACTCTGTTATTTCTCCATATTTAATCTTTGTTCAGTCACTGCTTCCATTTTGTTATTTTCATGCTTTGGCTAGGAACATGAGGAATATTGACTTTCCAGGTAAATAAGTCACTTACTGGTTTATGAACTTCCCCCCTTGATTTCAGACATTCTTTGGGAATGAACTCATTGCTACCAAAATAAATAAAACCCGTTTATTTAGGCAGTGCAGGATTGTCCTTTACCCTCGATGCACAGAGTGAAGCTGTGGCTGTAAATATCCTTTTTTTCTGCCAGATGCTGCACATTTGCTGGGGAGGGGGCTGATCTCACACGTCCAGCTGCATGTTGAAGTGGCTGTGCTCCTGCAGGCGCCAGTGCTGCTCGATGGGCACCTGAGCCTGGCGCAGCACCTTGAGCCGCAGCCGCCGCTCCAGGCACGCCAGCGCCAGGGGGTTGCTGGCAGCCTCAAACTTGTTGGCAAACAGATGAGGGGACTCAATGATCCACTGCAGATCCCCCAGGCCATAAATGCAGATGTCTCTGACGTAATGACCTGCAGAGATAAATTGCAGAGGTGTGGCAGCAGCGGGAAGATGAACGGAAGCGGTTTTTTTTAAAAAGAGATTTTCACCTTTGGGTTTCTGCACAGAAATCGAGCTGGAGGATGATGCCACAGTATTGTAAAGACAAGGTTTATGTTTTACATAAATAGATGTTTGTTACCTCCAGCTGCTTCCATGCCGTGTTGCTCTGCTTAATAAAATCTTGTAGTTGGGCATCAGATGTTCTGAGCTCCTATTGGGATTCCCTGCTCAGCCACACCCGGGCTCAGCTTGCACACTTAGGGATTTTAATTATTTCTGCATGCTTTCCATGTGGTTAGCACTACTCTTTTTTATTGTTGTTCAAATTGAAGGGATTTAAGCCAATGTTGATCAAAGTTCCTGACAAACATCCTTGTCAGGTAAAGCTCCACTGAACTGATCAGATAAATTAGTGCATTGGTAATTAGGGGCTGAAAGAAGGTTTGTCAGTGTATGGATACTGTGCTCATCTCAAAATATGTAAAATATGTAACTAATATATTAATATAGCATACATCTCAAAATCTCTTTAATTGGATATAGTGCAGTAATTTACAGGGTGCCTTGTTTTATTTAATACATCCCAAATAAATTATATATGACCATTGAGGCACGCTTAATAGCTGGTTTAAATAATATGTAATCAGCAATTAATGCTCACCAGTGAATCAAATTTAAGTTCATGATCAAAATTCACGTTACCTTTGCAGCCTTTGTGTGAGAGCCCTTCTTGATCTTTCCATTTAATGGCTCTTAGGTCTCCTTGCCAGCCTGCATTGGGTGTAGCCCCTGGAGCATCTTTAAAAACAAAAGGTTCTGATAAGATTCTTTTCTACTTATTACAGGGAAAATTTTCACTGCTGGACACTTCTTAACTGCAGTCATGTTAAGTATTTATTTGTAGATATTTATGTAATTCTCAGTGTTATTGCTTTTTTTAATTCCTTGAGAGCAAAAGCTTTCATGCAGCGAAAAACTTCTTTTTAACCAGAATTTTTCCAACTCCTGGTCTGCACTGAAGTAGCAATTTCCTGCAATCAAGCGCTGTTTCTCAGCCACCAGATGCAGCTTTTCAAAAGGGCAACAGCAAAGCTGAAGAAATGACTTTATTTCTGCAGTTCAGAGCTGTTCAGCTCCCAGCTCCCAGCCTCTCCCTGCCTGAGGCCCTGCCCTGCTGGGGTTACTTGTGGCAAAAATGCCAAACTCTTACCAGGTAAACGATTGAGGGTGACCCAGTAGTGCTCATCAGGGCTGTAGGTGTCCCTGGACCACTCCAGCAGAGCTTTAGCCCGGGCATCACTCAGTGTGAACTCCACAAAGTCCTTGGTGAGGATGTAATAGGCACTGCCAAAGTAGATTGTCAGGTTATGTGGGGGCTGAGCTTTCCTGGCCTTTGCTGGGTACACGTATGGCACTCCAGAATGCACATACTCCCTGTAGCTGACCTCTGTCCTGTGCTTCACGTGCAGGGGCTGCACTATCCCAGGAGTGATATTTTTACCATTCCACTTACTTTTTATGTATTGTATGATTTCTTTATTTGTTTTCAGGGGGTAATCTTGACCACACAGATTAATAACATAATTCCACTGAACTTTGGAGTTAACGAGGTCTCTCATGCAATTAATATCAGCTTGTAATCTTGAAAACCCTGCATAAACAACGTGTTCTCTTTTTGAGGAAATAAAAATGTTTTCGAAGCAGTTAACGATGTTCTGTACAGCAGTTTTATACTCTCTGGGTGACTTCTCATCAATGTGGATGCAGTAAATATTCTGAGGCATGTAAATAGCTCTTAGCAGCCTCACAAACATTTCCAGCTCCTTGTGAATTGTAATAATGTACGCCAAGGAGAAATTTCCTTCTTCCTCTGACAGTGGTCTGGTGATAAAATGCAGAGTCTTCAGGACTGTGGAGCAGTTGCAGGAAGTCTGAATGCAGCTGAGTGCTTTGGGCTGGTAGGACTTCTGACAGATGTTTCCAATTTTAAAGGCTGCAGGTTTCCCCACAAAAAGAGCTGAGCAAAGTTCATCTGGGTAAAAACCACACTCTGCTTTTCTGACACGGAGTTTTTGGTCATTTGACTCATCATAAAGTGGAACCTTTAGGTAAATGAAGGTGTAGATGAACATACAGACAGCAGCACACACTAAAAATCTTAATTTCTTTGCATGAAGTGGGTTCATCTTTTACTTCCAGATCCTGTCTTATCATAGTCCAGTTAAACATTCAGATCATCTGAAAAGTGAGATAGAGGGAAAGAACCTGTTTATTTTTTTTTAATAGATGCCATGTTAGTGCTGCATTTATAAATGTTGGGATTACTTCCAGGAGGAACTGTGTGTGCCCACACTGAGTGGGCTCAGCCCTGGGAATGCAGAGCCACGAGGCAGGCATGTTGTCTTTCCAGGACAAAACAATCTCAAAATGATACAAAAGAACCCAAAATGGCTTTCAGTTCTTCACTGCTTGACCAAGGGGGCCTCAGGTGGGAGATTCCTGTGCTCGGAGGTGAGCCCAGGGAAGAAGTGAGCTCTGAGTGCTCAGGAGCAGCTGCTGCTGAGATTTCCTCAAGGCCTGGGAAACTTGAAGTTCTGCCAGAGGATCAAAATTCAGTAAATTAAATCAACAGAAAATTTATTAAATAAACAGAAGGAAGAGGCTAAAACGTAATCCACAAAATACACTGGGTTTTATCCTTATAAAGTCAGCTCATGTTTCTGACTGGGAGATTTTTTTTTTTCCCTCTGACATCCTTGTATCTGAGCTTTGGGGGACAACACTCATTTCTTACTTTTGGTGTTTGTGCATACCCTGAGATAAGGACACAGCTGCCAGAATTGGCATTCTGAGATAACCAGTTTACAGCAGTATTAGCACAGGACTTTTCCCACTGTGGTTTTTTCCTTACCTTTGCCTGTTGAACAGTCAGAAGAACGAGAGTGCAGCAGTCCTGAATCCCACAGCAATTACATGAAGTCTTTATCCTTGAAGTACCTGGTATCAAAATTCCTAGAGAAAAATACCAAGGAGAAGGTCCATCAACTGCTGTTAAGCTTAATAGTTAATTTTTAAAATATTTTTATTTTATTTAAACGTAATTAATTTCCTCTTCTTTCATTCAATGATTTTGTAAAACAAAATTTGCATTTCACCTTGAAATAGTTTGCATTTTGCAGCTGTCAGAATCATGAAGTATTTAGCTTTACACAGGAACAGAGAAAAATAGATTTTTATAAAGATAGTTTCATTAGAAGAATGCTGCTGTGGTCAGAAGCTTGAGGTTTTCATTAGAAAGAACTGGAAAATACTTTTTTTTAATTAAAAAATCAGTATCTTCCTTAAAAGCTTAAAATAAAGAGGGCATTGCAGTTAAAGTAGCAATGAGACATAAAATTCAAAAAGCATTAAGAGCACAAATTGAAGTGAGGGAAGGGATCCTCCATATTCCTCCACATTTTTAAGATCTTATTAGGCTGTTGGGAAAGAATGTATTTATCTTTTGCTCCTTACTGGTATGCACTTGATTTCATGCTGGAATGGTGCCTCCTTCCCTGAGCATTCCAGAAAGCAGAGCTGGGTGTTAGGTGGAGGGCTCGTCCATTTTCCAGGGATGTTCTTTAGGCAGCTCAAAGAAAAACAGGAGGAAATCAGCTCCCAGGAGAATATTTTTGCCTTCGAGCTCCTCAGGGATGCATTCACTGGGTAAACAACCTTGATGGGAGCGTTCCATCCATCTGAGCAAAAAGCTGCAGCAAATCAAATCCGTGTCAACCTGTGGATGCTGTGCAGAAAGCAGGAGAGCAGGGATGCCACTGCGAGGTGAAAAGCAGGATTTCTGCATTAAAAATGAAATTAAAGCCATCCCGTGCCAGAGCCCAGAGGGGTTTCTGCGAGGACCATGAGGCACATACCCAGGGGCTGGAATTAGGGAAAAAACCAATTACCCTAATTAAACAATACTATTTAAACTTATGGAGAAGAAGGTAAAGAAGAAGGACTATCTTCTGCTCTAAAACTTCTATTTTGCTTTATATATATTACTATATTCTAAAACTTTCAATTTTAAGTTTTCTACTATGTGATATTACACACTTCTATTCAAACTACACACTTAGAATCTTAGTTCTATTATTTCATTTTGGAAGATTTCTTGATGGCTTCAGGTTAAATGTAGTGTTCTCTTGGGGGTTAGTGTCTGATAGTACAGAAGGTTTAAAATTCTTAGCAACTAGGGTTCTAACAGAGCTGGACTTGGACAAACTCTTTATTCTGAGGGAGTAATTGGCAGGAGGAACATTGAGATTCCTCTGAATTAGTGAATGTCACGAGATGTCTGGGATATCACAGGGAATATAAGAATATAAGAATTACACTAAATTACACTAAACTAAACTAAACTAAACTACACTAGTGTAAATAAACTAAACTAAATTACACTAGTGTAATTACACTAATTACACTTCTGAATATAAGAATTACACTAAAAACAGCAGGCAGCTGCAAAAATATTTAGGATTTTACACCTGATTAAATATAAAACATCTTGACACCAAGATTGTGGGTTCAGTCATTGTACAGATTGTTTACTTGGGGGTTGAACTCGGTGATCTTTGTGGGTCCCTTCCAACTCAGAATATTCTCTGAACCTGTCCAGAATGAGGATACTTGGCAGGTTTGGTTTATTTTTTTCCTTAAATACATTTTGGACAGGTTGCAAAGTGTAGTTCTAGGGAGCCAAGCTGTAAGCTGCTTGTTCCATACACCTGAATTTTTATTACCCTTCAAGTAATAGCTTCTGGGGCTGTTTCAGGCTGTTAAGTGCTTGCCATGGATTTTTTCCTACTGGACTGTGTGACATCTAGAAACTGTATTTTTATGGCAGCATAAAAGTATACAAACACCCCATAATCAGGTAAGAGGCAGCAATTCCTCTCCAGTGTTAACATGTTTATGGGGAACTGCAAGAGCAGAATTTGACATCTTTCAGCCTCGGGAGGATTTTATGGAATGAAAGCTTTTTGGTACCAGATTTAGAGCTGGAATTGCAGCTGTCAGTGCCACTGGATATGAAATTTGTTGTTTAGCAGGATCCTCTCAGCCCTGTCTGCTGGCAGGGATTATTATCCCAAATTTCCTGCTGCCCCTGAGGAGCAGGGATCCCGTTGGGAATGTCCACTGTCCATAATGACCTTGTCTGGGACTATCTTGCCCTTGAGTCTCATTATGTAAGAGTGCCATGACAGGTATTTTCTGTTGGCAGAATGTCTCTGAAACTCTGCATTTTTTTACATTATGCACAGGTTTTCTAAATCGGGAGGATGAAGTGGTATGAATTTTTAAAACTCCTGCGAGTAGTGTGTGACATTATTGGGAAAAAAAAAACCAGGGATTTTCAAGCACCTTTGTGGATGCTTTTAAGGATATTGCTTAACAGAAAACTGTAAGCCCTAGATACTCCATCTCAATTAACAAAGTAAACTCTAGAGGAAAGGGGAATTATGATGATGCCTGGAAAAAGCCTGTGAAATGTCAGCTCAGCTCACTGAGACCCCATTAGCACATACTGTGCGTTTTGTAGTAACAACTCCTCTTGCTTTTTGCTGTTCCTCCTGCCATTGCATTTAGGACTGCATCACTGCACCTCGAAGCATTCTGTTTCCTCTGCGCTCTTTGCTTTTGCCTAATATTAAAGTTTAGATCAAGTGTGCTTCGTATGACCCCGTAATTTAGTGAGACAAATGACTTGGCAATGCTTCATCTTCTAATAAAAGGCTGGAAGAGCATTAAATACTTACTTCAACTTTTTTATAGTTGATTTCTTTTTGTTTGAAAGGTATTTACGCAGGCATTAATGTAGGCATTTTATAAACAAGGGAAGACTAATTCAATCCTTTAAAAATGTTAAAATCAATTCTTTTAAATGCTTTTCCCATTGCTTTGTTTTTTGTTTAAAAGGGGGTCAGAATATGGAGTCTGCTTCTGGATTTTGAGATGCATTGAGTAAAAACATTTCTCCATCAAACCCAGTTATTTAAATAATTATTTAAAAACAGTGCCTTAGAATTTACTGATACATATACAGCAAATTTCTGAAGTTTTGGTGTTCATCTTTGCTATTTTTCTTCTTTTCCTGTTACGTTTTTTTTTTCCCTTGTATATTTGACCTCATAGTAATTAAAAAAATACAATGAAAGCTGTTTAAACCCTTAAGTTACAGAGCTAAAAAAAAAAAAAAAAAAAGTTGCATAAATACTGTGATTTTTATAATACAGTTAGTAGTAACGACCTCCATCCTTCTGTGCATCGGTGTAAAGAAGGGGGAAAAAATATTAACCGGACTGGAGATTTGCGTGTTTTCTAAGTAAAATTACCGCTTTAGGTAAGGAAAAAAGCAAGAAACTGCATGCTGCGATGGAAGTGATGCAGCCTTACCTCGTCCAGAGCCAGCCAGGAGACGGCAGCATACTGAAGACGAAAGCAGGGGCTCGTTGTCCTTCAGCAGGAGGCGGTGTCGCCGGTCCCGGCGTTAACCATTAAACGGGAATGTTTGCATCCCGGCTCCCGCAGCGCTGAGCGGTTCCATCCCGCGGAGTGCTCCGTGCCTGCGGCGCCGCCGCCCGGCTCGGCCCGCCCGGGCAGCGCTGGGGCTGGCGGCCGGCTGTCCCGGGAATCCGGCTGTCCCGGGAATACCGCCCAGGAGCAGGAGCGGTGTCCCCGGGCTCTCAGCTGAGCCCCCGGGCTGCGGCTGGAGCGGCCCGCCCGGGCAGCGCTGGGGCTGGCGGCCGGCTGTCCCGGGTATCCGGCTGTCCCGGGAATACCGCCCAGGAGCAGGAGCGGTGCCCCCGGGCTCTCAGCTGAGCCCCCGGGCTCTCAGCTGAGCCCCCGAGCTGCGGCTGGAGCGGCCCGCCCGGGCAGCGCTGGGGCTGGCGGCCGGCTGTCCCGGGAATACCGCCCAGGAGCAGGAGCGGTGTCCCCGGGCTCTCAGCTGAGCCCCCGAGCTGCGGCTGGAGCGCTGCGAGCCTGCCTCTGCCTCCTCCTCCTCCTCCTCCTCCTCCTCCTCCTGCCCTTAACTGTTCGCCTGCCGAAACTTTCCAGTTGGCAGCCCAGAATTCCAGCAGGGAATTGCTGCTGCTGCTGCTGCCGGGGGTTTCCAGTGGCTGGAAGCTGAGAAGAGATAAATGAAAGATCTCCTTGAAACACAGCCCTCACTTGGGATAAGCAGCTTAGTGGAAGTTAGAAAGAATTAAGGTGTAAGTGAAGGAATTAAATGTGAGTGCCTCTTATAAATGTAACCACCTCTGCAAAACCAAGGGGATCAAGCTCTAAGTGGGCCGAGGAGATAAGAAAGGAAGGGTTTGGATGGAACTGCTGGCACTTCTGCAAAATAGGGTCTGGCCCTGGTGGGTAAGGAGATAAGGAAGACGTTTAAGTGTCACTGCTGTGTCTGAACACTTCTGTAAGCCAAGGTCCAGCCCTGCTAGGCCAGGAAAATAAGAAAAGCTGATGCAAAAGGCTAGAAAAACAGATTGGTAATGGATAGGAAACAGAAGTACATAATCATAAATCACAGCTATAAACAGAATGTAAGTCTTGTAGCAGTAAAGTGAGGTGTGTGATGAATATGTGTGGTAGAACCACGTGCCATGTTGGTAACCCTGAGATAAAGAAACCACAAGTTCTGTAAGACCCCAGCCCTTAAAACTCCAACTTTTAAATAAGCAAACAAACAAGGGCAGATGCCAGAATTGTAAAATTATAAAAGTCTGTGTGAAATGAACCACAGGCAGGAATGCACAAGAAGGTGTTAACCCCTCCGTGTTCTCTGGTGCCAGAAAGGTGTACCTGCTGTGGAGCAGATTGCTTTGAGTCGTCCTTCACACACCCAGTGTTTGCTGTTACAGCCTTTTAAAGGTTCTTTAAGGAGTGGAAAGTTGAGTTTAAATGTGCTGGGACTGGGAGGAAAGATCCTGATTAAAATACCATGTTGGTCAGAAATAAAGGGAGAGAGAACCTCCAAGTAAGTTAAGGCACAGCTGCAGGTATGACAGGTACAAAATTATCACTGATTTTAAGAGAAACTCTGTAAATGGAGGCTTTTTCTTGAACTGGTTTTGAATTAGATTCTGTAGCTTCTGAGTGAAGTTCTCATTTTGTGAATCACTAGGTGGGAAATTTCCACTGTCCCCAAGTTGTCCTTTGCTCTTTGACCTATTGCATGTCTGGGTTGGGTGACAATGTAAAAAAAAAACATGTTCAGCAAATCTTACACTCCTGAACTTCTAATGGCTAAACCTCTGGAAAATTCTCTCTCTTAAAACAAGTTTTAGTTAACTGTGGCAAGCAAGAATAATCTCTAATACGTGAGCTTGTGTGGCTGGGAGATGAACAGTGAGATGCTCCATGAATGATCAATCCTCCTCCTAAATGTCCCTGTTTAAAGAGGGAGGTTCAGGTTGTGGCCATCCATGTCCCATATCCTGGTGGGAATTGTGCATTTCCTAGCAAGGGTCATGTTCAGGAGAACTGCAGGAATTCACTGTAAAATGTGGGAAAGAGCTTTAGTTTTCTCTGAAGACATCAGACTGTAACAGTGGTGTAAATATTTAGATATGAAAACATATTTGCCTGTTGTTTATTTGTATTGCATTAAGACTGGAGTAGTCATGCACAGAACTACATTTTAGATTCTATAAAAAATAAATGTGTCAATGTAGAAATAATATACAGCTCTTGTCTTAGGCAGCTGAAACTGTAAGTGCTACAATTTGGAAGTCATCTTAAATTAAGAGTTCATTACTACTTTAAAAATCCTGTATTTTTTATTTTAGGAAAGATAAGAACTATGTCATTTAGGAATGTCCTCTATTCAAGGTGCTAAGAACTACAGCAAGTACCTTCATCTGTATTTAAAGGCCCAAGATAAACATGGTACAGCAGAGGAGACCCTGTGATATATCATAAACCAAACATCTGCCCCAAGACCTTAATTAATCTGAAGTAAGAAACATCTGAATTTGCAGAACTGAATCTTCTTTCTACATTTTATCTCATTAAGATGTTTGGAAGGGTATGGTCTCTGACATAATCCAATGTTGTCATGGCAAAATTTTTTTTTTCAGGGAATGGAAAGAACACTGTCTTCATTTCCTTGTTTCTTGTAAATACTTTTCAGTTTTGAACAATTCTGCCTGTGTTTTCCAGATGGGAACCTGGATTTGCTTGCTCTTTTAAAATGCAGCATTTAATGAAATTAGAGTCTGCTGACAAAATATGTTTGAAATATGCTGTATTAGGAACCACCCTAGAAAAGAAATTGTGGGGCTTCTAGAAATGGACTTGTGGGGCTTCTTTAGAATCAAGTCAGCTACCAGCTCCTGCCTCAGAATGAAGACTGAAATTCTTGATTTTGAAGCTATTTCTCATCAAGTAGAAATGGAAAAATGTGGGCTTCTCCCCCATTTCTTGTGTGTGACTTATCCTCTTCCTGCCTGATGTCCTGTGCCTCTCTCTAACCCCTCAATCTCCTCTCAATCTCAGGTTCATTTTTGAAGCTGTGCTCAGCACTTGAGCAAAGTCCTGCCCATATGTCCTTTCATTTGTTTAATTCCTACTGCAAATACAGGAGTAACCTTTCTAAACCTTCGTTTAGAAAAAGAACAGTAATGGCAGAGGCAGGATTATAAATTAATCTTGCAGATTAACAGAAAGCTTCTGCATTTAAAAAAATAACCCGAAAAACTCCAGAAACCAACCAATAGCAACAAAAAAACCCAGAACAAAACCAAACAACCCCCCAGAACAACAACAAAAACAAACTAAACAAAACAAAACAGCAAATTGAGATCTTAGACAAGAAAACATCATGGTCAATGGGCTGGTACATCAAATGATTGCAAATGTGCACAGGAAAACATCTGTGCCTTCAACCATGAAACAAATGTGGAGGTGCACAGAGCACATTACAGCCATTATCCAGATTAATTTATGAAAGTAGTTGGAAACTTGGGAGTGTTTGATAAATCAGATAAGGGTATGGTCTCTGTGATACAATCCAGTGAGGCAGCAAGGCAAGGGTAATGAATTAATCTGCTTTTATGACTCCTCTTTATTCCCACAGTAAAATAATAAAAAAAAAAAACTTAAATTACCCAAAAAACCCCTTTGTGCTTTCCTGTCTACCAGTTGAAGAGAAAAATTTGCTGTCTGTTCCACATGTAGAGGAATAACACCTTTGCTCCCATCAATTGTTGTTTCTTACCTCACTAAGGTGAAAGACAAATTCTAGAGCAGAATGGCATCAAAGTGTTAATCAGATGCACTCATAACTAAAAATCAGAAAGTTCCTTTGGGTTTTAGCTGTGGGGTTCAGTAAATTAAGTAGGTTCTAATTAGGAATACTTTAAAGTACATTTGTGCCTTGTAAAACAGGGAACCCATGAACAGAAAATACAAAAATGAGAACAAGAATTCATTCAGAGTGTTGTTTATAGGAAACAGAAAAAAAAATATGCAATTTTGTCCTCTCTTTTCTTTCATGCAGTGTGGCGTTCCCTTTCAAGAGGAAGATGTGATTGTCCTTAATGGTAACAAAGAAGATATGGAAATTCTGAAGAAAAGGATGGAGGAAAGAAGACTTAAAAGTAAATTAGAAAAGGTAAGATTCTTATATATTATTATAAAATTGGAAGAATTCTTGTCTGCAATGAATCTGCTCTTAGATTTGCTGATCTTTATAAAGAGGAAAGAATTTTCTCCATGAGCTGTGTTGTATTTAAACACTAGTTTGGAAAGCAATGGGGGTTTTGTGTGTATTTGGCCAATAGCATCCAGAAGATGTACATTCTAAATTTTCTCCTCACCTTGTGCACTCAAAATAGACTCTTACAGTAATATTTCAGGGTTTTCTTGAAATTAGTTAATTCTAGTAATGAGCTACATCATCCCTGTATTTCTTGTGGCAGTTCCTGATGACAGCATCAGTTTTTTGATCTTACAAAATAAGATCAAAAAAATATCTTATAAAATAAGATCTTTTACTGGCCCCTGTCAGAAACAGGATGTTGGGATCTGTGCATTCCTGGGCTGGTGCTGCAAGAGTGTGAAAGTTCATCATGTTTTGTGGTTCTCACAGTCCTCAGCAATCACTGCTCCCCTAAATCCCACCGTGCTGTTGAGGCCTTTGCATTTTTATACCTGCCCAGGTAAAATGCAGGGAAATGAAATCCTTGCAGCTCTGCCCTGTGAGCTGGGAGTTGTTCTGTGCTGCTGAGCTGCCAAATGACACTTCTGCATTTGGGAATTTTGCCAGCACTGCTGTTTTGCCCTGAACTCCCTGGAGGATGCCAAAGCAAGCAAACCTTTAGTGTTGACTCAGGCCAGGGTGCTCAGACTTAGCTGGATCTCAGGAACATAAATCATAAATCTGATGCTTTCAGCCTCTGAGACTTGAGATGGAGCTTTCATCCCTTGGTTTTGCCATGCAAATGAATATTTCCCTGGTTTGTTTTAAAACAAATGCTTGTTTACTTGCTGGGGAGCATATGATTCCTTCTCATCACAGGGGCTTTATTCATCTGTGCCAGTGCAGCATCACTGGGCCTGGGCAATACATCAAAAGGATGCTTTTCCATAAAAATCCTGCTGTTCTGTTTCCTGTTTTTCATAGTCTCTGCAGCTCATATCTGATGGCTTCTGGCATAAGAGTGATAATCTCATGGTGTCTGTTCAGAGGGTTTTTTCATTTTTTTCCCCTCAGTACTTGGTTGTTAGAAGTTTGGGGAAAAAAATAAATTTATAATTTGATGCTGGACTGTTGCAGATCTCAGCAGATGAGTGAGTGGTTGGTTGCATTGGTTTTCTTTAGAAACAGGGCCCTAACAAAGCACCTGTAGCTTTGGAGCAAATAATTTTGAATAATCTGGAAGGTGATGCTGCCTGCAATTTCTGCACAGCAAGGTACCTGAGTGTGCAGGGCAGTTGTGGCTTTTTGGGTGACAGCACAAAAGGACACCGTGCCCTGGTCCTGGGGCTCTGTGTGCCCTGGGAGAAGATGCAAATGGGATTTGTTTGGTTAGCGGAGAATGACAGGACAGGATTTGCAAATCTCTCAGCCTCAAGTGGTGACCTTGGTGCCCCAGCTGGTCCCTGCAGCTGGAACCAACCTCTGCTGTCCTGCACATCTGAGGCCTGGGAGCCCCAGTGGCAGCACAGTTCCTGTTTTCCTGGACCTGCTGTCCAGATCCCTTCCCTTCCCTTCCCTTCCCTTCCCTTCCCTTCCCTTCCCTTCCCTTCCCTTCCCTTCCCTTCCCTTCCCTTCCCTTCCCTTCCCTTCCCTTCCCTTCCCTTCCCTTCCCTTCCCTTCCCTTCCCTTCCCTTCCCTTCCCTTCCCTTCCCTTCCCTTCCCTTCCCTTCCCTTCCCTTCCCTTCCCTTCCCTTCCCTTCCCTTCCCTTCCCTTCCCTTCCCTTCCCTTCCCTTCCCTTCCCTTCCCTTCCCTTCCCTTCCCTTCCCTTCCCTTCCCTTCCCTTCCCTTCCCTTCCCTTCCCTTCCCTTCCCTTCCCTTCCCTTCCCTTCCCTTCCCTTCCCTTCCCTTCCCTTCCCTCCTTCCTAGCAGGCTCAGTGGACCTGCTGTGTTTGGGGCAGGAAGCACAAACTCCTTTTCCTTATCCCCATGAGACAAAACATCAGGAAGATGCAGCTGGGACCAGAATAAAAACTGATTCAGGCTCAGGTGTCACTGTGCCCATACTGAAATCTCTCTCCAATCTGTATTCTGTGTAGGGAATTTCTGCATCCATAGAGTTACAATCATCTGGGAAATGACTTTTCTTTGGAAATCCACCTGTAGCAAAAGGTGGGAGTCCCCTGCACTGGGGTTTTCCAGGTGCCTGAAGGGCAGAATGGCCAGGACCTGGTCTATGGAAGGTGTCCCTGCCCATGGCAGGGTTGGATGGGATGAGCTTTCAGGTCCTTCCCAGCCAAACCATTCTGTGGATCTGACTCCAGCAGAGCCAGCTTTGCAGGCAGAGCCCTGATCCGCTGCCACCCCCTCCTGGGTCAGCTTTGCAGCAACGTTTGCTGTGGCTTTTTTCCCTTTGCTTCACACCAGGGGTTCTCCTGAGCTTTGGAACAGAATTAAATATATTTATTTTCTTTGAGTTTGTGCAGCTGTCTTAGAACGTGTTCACAATTCAGAATGTATCTGGTGAGAATAATGCTAATAACACTTCAAATACATCTTTTTTTATGTAATTAAAGCCAGTAATGGGAGTCTTCTTGTTTTTTCTGTTTCTTAATCTGTACAAACATAAATTAATTTGGAAAATCTGCTGCACAGATGCTTTTTAAAAAGTTAGATTAACTATTTGCATCTTTTCTTTCCAAGCAATCCTGCAGCAGAGGGTCCAGTTATTGACAGGTACCCAGGAGGGATTTCTTTTTGATGGACTAAACAAAATTTAGTGGATACAAGATTCCAGATTCTTGTGACATTTTTATTGAAAAGCATCTTCATTTATTACAATTAATTGTGTCTTATTAATGTTGTGCAATTTACTGTCCTGCTGGGTGGGTTCAGATCATCAGTTAATGAGAATAGCACACCCCCCTTTCAAAGTATGCAAACCAAAATATTAAATCCAGACAAATCCAATTTTGTCCTGCACACTTTTCTTTAATGTAACTGCAGGGTTCTCAAGATTATTATTTATTTCCATGTAGAAGTAATACAAAAAACATGGAAGTAAGAGTTGTAATGGGTAAGAAATAAAAATGTGCTGAATTCAATGGTGTGTCTATCAAATAGGAGTTGGGAGTTTTATCTCCTTTCAGTCTGTTACTGATTTCTGCTTGTGTTGTTTCAGAAATCAAAGAAAGGCAAGACAGCAGGAGCAGCTTCTCAGCAAGAGCCCTCTGCAGGTAATACAGCTCAATTCTGGGTCACCTTCTGAGCCTTGAAGCTGTCAGGATTTCTTTTTTCTGTTTTTTTTTTTTTAATTTATTTACTTTTTTAGATTCTCCAGGTCCTTCAAAAGCCAAGAGTGGAAAGGATTGTGTCAATTCCAGCTCTGGGGAAAACAGGCAGATTATCTTCACCAAAAGTTCAGGTTGGTGGTTAATCCTGATGTGAAAATGGGACCAGATTTTCTTGTTTATGACATTCTAATATTGCTTTAAGTTGGGAACCTGACTTTATGAGATTAGAGATTCTTATTTACACACTTCTGGGTTTGGTGTGTCTGTTTTCCTGGCTGTGATGTAGTGGAGGAGAATTTACAGTTACTCAAAAACTATGTTATGGCATTTTATTTGGATGAATTTTGTAAAAACCCCTGATTATTTAACTTTTAATCTTCTGTTTTACCTGCTGATTTGCTGTGTGTCCTTGGGAACACTGGAATAGAACTTTAGGATGAGCTGATGAACCTACAGCAGCCTTGAAGCTTTGAGTAAACTTGGCAGCCCTTAAGTCCAAAGAACAATGCCTTCTCTTTATTTAATATTTATTCTGCTATTTAATGTCCCCAGACTGATATTTTCAAACAGAATGGGTACATTTTTAAGGTCAGTCTGAGGTTTCTATGGGAAGAATTAAACCCTGTACCTTAAAAAATCAGAATAATTTGAAGAATCTGAGAATGATGATCTGTAGATAAACTGGAAGAAGCTGAAATTCCATCAGCAATGCCTGACCTGCCCTCTACTGTCTGCTTTTGTACAGGAGAGACTTTTAAAAATATTTCATCCCAGATGATGAGAATTGCTCCTGGATGTTGAGCGACCTCGTAATTCTAATAATATTAATGATGTTTTTATTTTCTGAGGGAGTAAAAGAAAAAAAAATGCCTTTTGAAACTGTTTCTGTTGGGGTTGCGCACAAAATTCATGAGGGTTTGGGTTTGCACACCCAATTCTGTGAGGATTTGGGGTTGCACACCCAATTCTGTGAGGATTTGGGGTTGCACACCCAATTCTGTGAGGATTTGGGGTTGCACACACAGTTCTGTGAGTATTTGGGGTTTGTGTGAGGATTTGGGGTTGCACACACAGTTCTGTGAGGATTTGGGGTTGCACACCCAATTCTGTGAGGATTTGGGGTTGCACACCCAATTCTGTGAGGATTTGGGGTTTGTGTGAGGATTTGGGGTTGCACAGCCAATTCAGTGAGGATTTGGGGTTGCACACCCAATTCAGTGAGGATTTGGGGTTGCACACCCAATTCTGTGAGGATTTGGGGTTGCACACACAGTTCTGTGAGGATTTGGGGTTGCACACACAGTTCTGTGAGGATTTGGGGTTGCACACCCAATTCTGTGAGGATTTGGGGTTGCACACCCAATTCTGTGAGGATTTGGGGTTGCACACCCAATTCTGTGAGTATTTGGGGTTGCACTCCCAATTCTGTGAGGATTTGGGGTTGCACACCCAATTCTTGGGAGCCCCTGTGCCTGAGTTTGACTCAGGATGTTGAATTTCTGCATTCATTTCTCTGCACCAGAGACTTGGCTTTTTCAAACACCATCCTGCAACTTGGGAGATGAAATAGTAAAACAGAAAAGGGAATTTTGTGTAGCAGTAGATAAAATACACTGAGAAAAATGGTATCAGAAACAGGATGGGCATTTCCCCACTACAGACATAAAAGGATGCAGACCATTGTTGTTGGTCATAGCTTTGCAAAGAATAAAGGGGACAGAGGGATTCCCTGGGGAAAGGTGTGGCACAAGTTCAGTTTTTGGCATTTGGGACCTGATTTCCAAACAATACTGCAGGCTGCTGGGGGCTTTCACGTTGCTAAAGACCAGAGCTCAGCCATTTTTCACTTGGAGGAGTAAATGTTGTCGGTGCTGAATTGCAGTGCAAGAGATTTGCAGAATTTCTCTCTCAAGATTTCTAAATGTATTTTGAATGTGATTTGTAAAAGCTGTTGCATCCAGTTATGGGAGATATTTATGAGAAAAATGCATATATTTTGATTTTCAAACACTGTGTTTCATCTTTATTTAACTACCTTTATCCGTTGTAAGCTGTCATGCTTTGTTCTTTTCCTTTTTCCCCTCAGAGAATGGAAACCCATCAGTCCCAGGAAAAGTCAATAAAGCTCCTTCCACCACCACCAAGAGATCCATTGCAGACAGCGAGGACAAGTCTGAGGCTTACAAATCTATTTTTACAACTCACAGCTCAGCAAAACGTTCCAAGGAGGAGTGTTCCAACTGGGTTACTCACACAGCTTACTATTTCTGAAACCATGAGGAGCATCCATGGCTCCTTTCCTCCCCCATGGCTCCCTCTGTCCAGCTCTGCTGCAGAGCTTTTGTGCTGATCTGGTCCTGGCTGGAATTCCTCTGTGAGTTGGTTATAAACCTGTTCATAGCTGGAGAGCCTGTGTCAGCTGCAGCTTCTGTTAAGTAAGAGGCAGACCAGCAGAATCCATGTTGTAGCAGATTTCATTCTGAAATGTTGGAATTTTTGCACAAAAATTCTCCTTTTTTCCTCCCAGTTGGATGCTGTCCTCAGTCACAGTGTCCTCTGGAGGAGGAGGAGAGGAGAAGTTCCTGCTCTCCTCCTCTGTTGACTTGTGCCACAAAATAATTGTGTAATTACAGTTTTCAGTGTATTACTACAGAATTCAAACCCCCTGTAACTTTCTGACAGCAAAAATAGAAATAATGTCTTTTTTTTCTCAAGCTAACTGGGCCCTCAGTAGCACTATGTATTTCTAAAAGCTTCTGCAAGTACTTTCAGGTAATTTACCTTTTGACAGAGTACATGAGAGCACAGCCATGAAAATGCTTGTGCAACATCCCTGTCCATATTGTTGTAGCCTGTTTCTAACAGCAGAATATTCCCTTGTTAATGTTTGAATCCCATAAATACCCACATGGAATGACCAGAGGGAAGGCTGGAAGTTTTTCACTTTCCTCTCTCTCTCTTTTAAAATTGAAATCTGCTTTTCTAACCTTGGCACAAACTAACCAGAATAGAAATGCAGAAAGTAGAAGGCTTTTAAAACCACTGCATGATGTGAGCTTGTTACCTTTGTGTGTGAAAATGATTAATTATCCTTGTAATATAATTTTAAAAGTGTCCCCATTTATAATTGGCAGTAGTTACCTGCAGATTCAAATGCTGTGTTGATATTTGCATAGGTGGTCTCCATGATTCAAACATCTTGAATGAAACTGCTGGGATTTTATTATTATTTTGATAGGTATAATTAAAAATTGGTTTGCTGTAGAATTTATATGGTGGTAAGAATTTTTTGTTTTCCAGAGATGTGAGCACATCAAACAGTTTGAGGTTTGCTGGAGCTTCCAGGAAGCATTCAGGCACATTTTGTATGCATGGCTAGAAATCAGCTTTGTTCTCCTTGTTCTGTATTCTTTTCATTATGATCCTTTATTATTTGTTGCTTACAGAAAATGAAGTTTCTGCACTAAAGGTGTCCCATAGTAGGGCTTTTATTTGCAGTTTAATTCTGTTTGACAGTACATGTTAAAATCCTATTGGTGTTTTATAAGACTGAACTTTTCTTCTAATTCCAGCAGTTATAAATTCTAAAGGGAATTAATTTAATGCTTTTGATTTAGTTAATACTTTGCTAAAAATACACAGAGAAACACAATATTCAGTTTACTTCTCTTTGTTAGTGATAAATCAGGCAGAGTCCCAGCTGTTGGTCCCAGGTTTTCCTGCCCACTGAGCCATAATAGTGACTCCTTTTTTCTTCAGATCTGCTCATCTATTAAAACAAATTCCTGCCTAATTCTCCCTGTACCCCTGGGTTCATCAGCTCGTGCTCTGCCTCTCTGCCAGGGTTGTGTCCAATATTCCACCATCCCCACCTGGGGGACAGAGCTCTTAAAACATTTATGGCTTATGGAAGCGATTGCAGTGGGAGCTTTTCCTTCCCTTTAGAACTCCAGCTGGGAAGCAATGTGATATATTGTTGGCATGTGAAATATGGTTGGAATATGAACTATTTCTGGCCTGTTCTTGCCACAGCTGGTGGCAAACAGGAGCCCAAAGTGCCACTTGTGCTGTTGGCAGCCCGGGATGGGCAGCAGGCACTGGAACGTTGACTTGGCAGTTTTTAATGGATTCAAGGGAATAGTTTGCTAGAGGAATTTTGCTTTGTTGTGGTTTGCTTTTTGTTGGAGAGGGCAATTTAATTTTCTTTTAATGTAGGTGAATTTGAATGCTGGTGAAAGTTGAAAATGCAGAAGCCTTAGAATCTGAAATCTGTTTTTTGAGATGCCACATGAGTCTCTGGCAGCACTGCATCCATGGGGCTGTTCTGGGGAATTCATAGGACAGTTTTGTTTCCATGCTGTTCAAGTCTTGGCCTCTCTTCTGAAAAGCTCAGAAAAGGATCCAGTTAGTGCCAGTTGTATAACTGGGGGCTGTTTTTTGGTGTGGAATTTGGGGATTGGATTGAAATGCAGCAAATTCCTTCCCACACTGGTGGTGAAAGCTGGCCCAGGTGTGCACAAGTGGAAGGTTCTGTGTCCTGAATCACCATCCTGGAGCTGCCTGGCTGCCATGGGACAGGCTCAGTCCTTTCCACATTGGTGCCTCTGAATCCCAAAACCTGAAGAAGTTCCCACACCCAGCCCATCCTCAGTGGTCAGAGCTGCAGCTTCATTTGTTCTCCAGCTGCCACACCATGAGATCATCACATGCCACTCAAATTGGCCCAAAAAGCTGAAAATTCCCTTCAAAACATGATGCCTGTTACATTAAAATATTTCTTACTAATGTCCTATTCTTAGCTGAGCTGAACAAACAGAGTTGTCTGTGAGTGTCCTGCCTTGCCGTGAGCCCAGACCCCAGTGCAGTTGGGAGATTTTGCTTCAGATTCAGACCCTGCCAAATAGTTTCTTGGTTGCATTTAAAAATAAAAAGGCCGTTTAGACATTACAATCCACAGAGGGTCTGAAACCAGCGTGTCCTAAGCTGAATACAAATCACAGACAAAAAGGGTTTTGTTGGGAGGGTCACAAATGGAACTGATTACTGCTAGACAGTGTGGATTTCCTTCTGGAGGATGGAGCTGATAGAATTCCTTCCTGACAGCTAGAAATTATAATTGAGTTGGGTTTTTTCTGTGCTTCAAGCTTAACCAAGCTTCAAAATGAGTAAGAGGGATGGAATCCAAATCCATCTGCAGCTCTGCCTACAAACCAGGATTTTAATCTAAATACCCATCCAGGAGCCAGATCCTGGGGAGGTGCTGCTGCCAACGTCAGAGCTGTGGCTTTGTCGAGCACTGAACTTCATGTGGATTCAAGTATCTCTTACAGGTCAGTGACAGAATTCAATTTACAGACTGACCACAGATCTCATTTGGGAAAGAATCGGTTTCATTATGGCTTTGAGTAAAATGAATTTCTCTTTTGAAAATGTTTCCCTGCCAGCTCTTTGTGACACATCCAGCAGAACCCAACCTTTGTGTGGGATCTCTGAGAGGTTTTCTCAAAAAGTCAGGGGCTCACTGGTGAACACCCCCTTCCCCTTGCAGAAGCGTTCAGCTCTGACTGCACTGCTGCTTTTTCCATCCAGTTTTTCCCTTGTTTCCTCTCATTTGCCTCTTTCTTTCTGCTGCCTTCAGAAGTTTCCTCAGTGATGGAGGAGGGCAGGGAACAGGGGGTGATGAGGGTGACGACGCTCTGGTTTTTCAGCCCCTTTTGCTCTTTTGGAGCTGATCTGCATTTGTGCTGCAGCCAGGACAGGGTAAATTTTCTTCTTGTTCCAGGTCATGTCCTAAATGTGACAGCAGCTGGAGTCAGGATACACTTGGAGTTTGTCACTCCTCCATCAGGAGGAATTTCTTCCTGGAAAGTGTACTCAGGCCTTGGAACTGCCCAGGGAGGTTTGGAGTGCCCATCCTGGAGGTGTCCACAGAATTCCTGGAGGTGGCACTCAGTGCTCTGGGCTGGGGACAGGGTGGGGATCAGTCACAGGACTGGATGATCCTGGAGCTCTTTCCCATTCCATAACTCTATGAAAGGCTGACCTGACTCTAAATTCTATGTTGTTAGCCTAAAATAGAAACAATTTGACTGTGTAAGTTTTCCTGACAGTCATGAATATCACATTTTTGTGCTATGAGTTTCCTTTTTATTTTTTTAATTAAGAGCAATTTTTGTTAATTAAAATTAATTCCAAGGAATGCCTCGGTCTCAGCGATAAGTGAGGTTTGCCCTGCCTTGGAAGGGCTGCTGTGCTGGCCGGGGTAGGTGTAGCTTTCTGCAACTTGCCTACAAAGCTAAAGAAATGCAAAGCAGCTTATTGCTTAATTCTGCTGACTTTAGCAACTAGGGAGGACAAATTAAAAAAAGAAAAAGGAGAATATCTAGTCTCAACCTGGGCATTTAATGGGTCCCAAAATGTGCTGAACTCTTTAGTCTAAATGGGCTCTTTAGTGTGGTGTCAAATAAGTTAAAAAGCGAGGGAGCTTTACAAAGCTGCCTTCATTGTTTAAACTTGTTTCACTCATGTTAAGGCTAATGTACATTTATTCAGACTGACAAAGTGCTGAATTTACACAACAGGGATAGTAATAATTAGGTCAGATACTTTTCAAATGGCAGCGGGGGGTGGGGAATACTTGACTCTTTCATGCTTATGAATGGCAATGATTATTAGCGCTGACCACAATACCTGCAAATGCTCCTCTGCACGGCCGGTGCCACCTCCCTGCTCCCTCCCTGTGCTCCAGCTGCCGTCAGAACACGGCATTCCCCATGACAATAATTGGATTTTTAGTGAGCCCAGAGCTGAACTTTGCATCTGAGCTCCTCTTCACCGCTGGGATCTGACCGGGACCATAAATTCTATTAACAAAATTGAAAAGTCAGCCATTAAAACTGCATAGTCCGCTCAGCTGGATGAAGCTGAGCTCTGATCTTTCATTTCAGACTACCCAGTTCTTACACATTTATCGGGCTGCCCTTAACCATTCCCACGCCTGTGTCCCGGGGGAGATGAGGTGTCCACATCTCGCACCTTCCTCAGGTATTTGGTGCTGGTGGCTCCCAGGACAGAACCCCGGATTAGTCAGCCCGTGGAGCTCATCCAGCACAGCAGGATTTGTTTCTCCAAGAGCTTTTTTCCCCCTTGTCTTTCCTAATATTTGAACGAGCGCTGTTTAATTCAGTGCCTCCCAGTCTGCTCGCATTTGAATTGCTGTCAGCAGCGGCCGGCCCGGGCTGCTTGGATCTCTTAAGCTGCAGCCATTTACTCCCCCACTGAGATTTCAGCTAGCCCAAGCTCATTTGGTTTGCATGTTCCCGTTCCTTAAGGAATCATTAAACTCTTCCAGCGCTCTGGTCCCGCTGGATGCGGCGGGGAGGCTCCATGGACACCGCCAGCCGGCGCTCCAGTGGGCAAAACCCGCAATAAAGCTGGAATTTCACTGAATAGGCCAAGTTTCAGTGCCGCACACACCTTTTCCCCCAGCTCCCTGCGAACGAGCACCTGTAAATGAGGGAGGTGCGCTCCCGGGGATTCAGCTGGGGATGCATCCCGGGGAATGCGGGATCCGCAGCGGGGAGCGGGCTCCTGGAGCATCCCGAAATGCTGAGAATGCATCGATCCCGAAGGGAATGGCTGGGCCGGAGCCTCCGCGGGCCGGGGCTGGACTGAGCGTCTTCAAGACTTTTTGGTTTTATTTTGTTTTATTTGAGGAGTTGGGAGCCGAGATCAGCCCGCGGGATGAGGCCGGGCTGCGCTTCCGGCCCGCGGCCACGAGGGGGCGACAGCGGCTCGGGCACGGCAGCGCCCGGAGCGCCCCGCGCTGGGGACAGGAGGGACAGAGGGACAGAGGGACAGAGGGACAGGAGGGACAGAGAGGGACAGAGGGACAGAGAGGGGACAGAGGGACAGGAGGGACAGGAGGGACAGAGAGGGGACAGGAGGGACAGAGGGACAGAGAGGGGACAGAGAGGGGACAGAGGGACAGGAGGGACAGAGGGACAGAGAGGGACAGAGGGACAGAGGGACAGAGAGGGACAGAGAGGGACAGAGAGGGGACAGAGGGACAGGAGGGACAGGAGGGACAGAGAGGGACAGAGGGACAGAGAGGGACAGAGGGACAGGAGGGACAGGAGGGACAGAGGGACAGAGAGGGACAGAGGGACAGAGAGGGACAGAGGGACAGAGAGGGGACAGAGAGGGACAGAGGGACAGAGAGGGGACAGGAGGGACAGAGGGACAGAGAGGGACAGAGGGACAGAGAGGGACAGAGAGGGGACAGGAGGGACAGAGAGGGACAGAGGGACAGAGGGACAGGAGGGACAGAGAGGGGACAGAGGGACAGAGAGGGACAGAGGGACAGGAGGGACAGAGGGACAGGAGGGACAGAGGGACAGAGAGGGACAGAGAGGGACAGAGGGACAGAGAGGGGACAGGAGGGACAGAGAGGGGACAGGAGGGACAGAGGGACAGAGGGACAGAGGGACAGAGGGACAGGAGGGACAGAGAGGGGACAGAGAAGGGACAGGAGGGACAGGAGGGACAGAGAGGGACAGAGGGACAGAGAGGGGACAGAGGGGACAGAGGGACAGGAGGGACAGAGGGACAGGAGGGACAGAGAGGGGACAGAGAAGGGACAGGAGGGACAGAGAGGGACAGGAGGGACAGAGAGGGACAGAGAGGGACAGAGAGGGGACAGAGGGACAGAGAGGGGACAGAGGGACAGGAGGGACAGAGAGGGGACAGAGGGACAGGAGGGACAGAGAGGGGACAGAGGGGGACGGGGGGACAGGGAGGGCACAGAGGGGGAGAGGGGGCACAGAGGGGGACAGGGAGGGCACAGAGGGGGACAGGGAGGGCACAGAGGGGGACAGGGAGGGCACAGAGAGGGCACAGGGGGGGACGGGGGGACAGGGAGGGCACAGAGCCAGCACGGCCCAGCGGGCCCCTCCGCAGAGCCAAAGCAGCCCTTCCAAGGAGCCTGCGCTGCCCGCAGTGCCCCGGGCCCGCAGTGCCCCGGGCTCGCAGTGCCCCGGGCTCGCAGTGCCCCGGGCCCGCAGTGCCCCGGGCTCGCAGTGCCCCGGGCTCGCCGGGCTGTGCAAGGGAAGGCTCGGGCACCCGCAGGGCTCCGATCCTCCCTTGCTGCCCTCCCGGCCGCTGCCGCTGCCCTGCGCTCCGGGTGCCAGGCTGTGTCCTCTGCCACAGCTCTGCCGGGAGCATCGGGCACTCCGGGAGAAATCCCTCGTCCCCGCCGTCCGTGCCCGCTCTCTCGGCTGTTCCGTGTTCGTGTACACTTCACAGCACGGCGCTCATCCCAGCTGGGACTGGGCATTTTAATGGGCATTAAGAGATGGCTGCGAAGAGGGGGAGGCAGAGCCCGAATTTCGTGGCGTGACTCCCGAGTGACAACAGCAGGATTTATTTGGCTGCTTCATACACTGATTTTTCAGAGCGAGTTGGTCAGAAAATAAAGTGTGTTACACAGAAAATTCCAGTCTTTCAGAGCTTGTTTCTATCCCAGATCAGAATGAAAAGCACAAACTACTCCCTCAAGAAATGTTCTGTAAGATGATGATTTGGGAGAGTTGTTCCAGCCATGTTCAAATATTTTCTTAATAAAAGCAAGCTACTCAGAGACTTAACATTGCATATATTTTAATTTGAAATGAAATCAAACATTTTGCTCTGTCACCTCCTAAAAACAGTGCAAATAGCTGCGTGTTTAGGATTTAAATCCTATTTTCTGGCATCTGTATTAATTTGAAACATTTTCTCCTTGCAGTGTTTAGTGCTTCACATTTGATTTGGAGAGAACCCAGAGTCAAGTTGGAATTTCAGAAACAAAAGAGGGAAAGAAAAACTTGTCTTCTATTTTAGGGTCCTGCAGTACTGGAAATGCAAAGGCTGCAGAGTGAATATTTAATGAGTGCATGAGAATCCCAAAAAGTGTAAAGCAAATGCCATGCAGCAGTCGCCTTGCCTCGTTCAACTAAAGCAGCATTAAGGCATTAAAAATAGATTTACAGATTTCATAACGCGATTGCAACATTCACACAGGTTGGGATTTTTAATTTAACTTTGAACCGGATCATGCAGATTGCAGGGAGACCCGAATGGACTTTATTCTAATAGGAGAATTTGCCTTATGCAGGATTAACATATCAAAGGCAGGGCAGGATTTTGGGAGAAGATGGCACAATGATCTGGCTGCTGTGGGGTTGGCACCCAGGGAAGCTGTTGGCACTGGAGGAGAGTCTCAGACCATGAATTTGGGTGGCACTTGCTCTGCTCTTGTCACATTCCTTGTGTTGCCCACTGGGCTTGGTACAGGCTGCTAAATTCTCCTTCAGTCTTCCCTTGGTGTTTGAGGTCTGGGCAAACAGAGGTGGCACCATCCTGGTTTAAAAAAACAACTGAAACGTTAAGAAAAGGCAGTGGTTCGGCACTGCTGGCTGGGTGAGTTGGTCAATACCATCCCCTCCTGGTTCCTCCCTCGCAGGTGCCATCGCACCCTCACTGAGGGGCAGCTGATGGTGTGGGCTTCCACATCAGTCTAAAAATGATTGATAGGAAAGGAGTTCAGGGCAGGTGGGCATTCCCAGAGTTTGTGTCCCTAACAGGGGTGGGTAGCTGCAGCATTTTGGGGGTGCAGTGGGAAAGGTGAGGAGCAGAAAGGACAGGGGCAGGTCCTGACCCCAGGATGGTGCAGGGCATCCTTGCAGCTCTGTTTTCCCTTGCTCTGGATGCTTCCCTCGGGAATGCACCTGCAGCTGTGCTGGGGAGAGCTGCTGCCCTTCCAACAGCCACAAGAACGGAATCCTTTGCTGTTCCACTCCAGCAGGATCAGACAAACCCTCCCCACCCGCACACAGAGAGGCAGGACACCCCTCTGAGCCCCCTGCACGTGCTCAGGGGTCATTTTGTGCCTGTCAGACTTTACTTTGCACCCCAACACGAGGGCATCAGATGGCACCACGCCACCTGCCACCTCCCAAGGGAGGATATCCATCGGCCCAGGAGCAGGCTGGTGTGCAAATGTGAAAATCCACCTCTTTGAGCAGAGGTTCTCCTCAACAGCTGAATTCCCAGTGTCACATTAGCGAGTTTTTCCTGGCAGGGTGGAGGAAAACGCTCTGCTTCCACTCAGCCCTCGCTGCTGTGGTGAATTCTGCGTCCTCTGCTGGGCTGTCACCATCACTGGGATTATCCCTGTTTCCCAGTCAGAAAATGGTCCGTGTGAAAACAACCGAGCGGTGGCATGACCAAAAGGAATGATGAAAACGGCGCAATTTTGTCTGAGAACTCTGGTGCCTTCTGGGAAGCATCACATAACCCCCAGCAGGAGCCATCCCCTCAGACACGGACAGCACAGACACGGAGCAGCGTTGAGCAAGAGGTTTGACCAGAGCAACCATTATTGATTTCAAAACATCCCGGAGCTGCGTGGCCACAACAATCCGGGGCAAAATTGGAGCAGCCAGATCAGAGCAGGGCAGACTTGCTGCTCACACGGCTGCTGGAGATCACTTCATGCAGATATGCAACAGCTGCAACGAGTTTCGTGCAGGGACTTGCCTTTATATTGAATTGGAGTGTGGGCACGGGCTCCTACAGGGGAAAGAATGCTGGCTGAAAGGAGCAGGGAGCCTTCTGCATCTGCAGTGAGAATTCCTGCTGAATTGGAGCTCCTGAGGGAGAGGTGACCAGATGTGGGGCAGCAGCTTGGGCTGGGGACTGGCTGTGAGCTGGGCTATTTCCTTGCATCTTCAGAAATGGAAAATGAGGTGGTTTGTGAGCTTGTAGTGCTGCTGCCTGGGTGAGTTGTCCTGAGGATAAGGATGCTGTGTTTTGCCAGAGCACAAATTAAGCTCTTGCTTTAACACTTGGCCTTTTTTGAAATCTCCACTTTCCAGCCAGCTACAGCAGCTCAGGGCTTCATGGGCCTTTTCCAAACAGCCTGTGCATGATAGCAAAGAAAAATAAACTTTTGTTCACTGCGCTGATCCCCCACATGCACTGGGAAGAGGCTGAGGAATCACCAAAGTGGAGCATGCTGAGAGCTGGCCTCTATTAGCAGCTAGTCAGAAACTCCAAACCTGCATTTGAAGGGCACTGACACTGCCCAGAGTGGTCATTTTTAACACCAAAATGTTGGATCTTGATGGTGCAGCAAAGCTGCTGAGAAGGAGATTATGCCACATGAGGCACCCAAAGTGTCACTCTGAAAGTCACGGGGGTTTTACCTGATCTTTTTGCATGATCTCTTGCCTTGTTTCTTCTAAAGCAGAAATCACCTGCCTGAGGAGTCTGGGCTGTCTCAGAGGTCTGAGATCCATCCACAGTGTTGGGTAAAATTTGTGGTAGCATTTGCAACTGTATTTGCTGATTTTATCTGTTCTTCTTTTCGGGTTATCCTGTATTCATAAGGTGGGTTTTTTTTGGTTTTTTTTTTTTTTTCTGAGATAAAATTTCAGATTTATCTGAAGCAAAGAAGCAAGTCCTTGTGAAATGGGTTCATTCCTCCCCATCAGAGCTGGGTTCAAGACTTAGAGATTATTGAAACTGTTTTCACTCATTCAGCTTGGAGCATTCCCATAGGATTTTTAACCTCTGAGCATGTTTCCTTTCATCAGCAGGGATTGCAGTAGCCTGCAATGACTTTTTCTCCTTTGGTGCAAAAGTTAAATATGAATTTATAGAGTGATTGCATTGAGATTTCAGAACTGTGCTGCAAAAATCGAAATTGCTGTGATCTTACCTGCCTGGAGACTACAGGCAAATAACACTTGCTAAACACCCCATACCTCAGATGATATATTGAGCTCCAGAGTATTTTTATTAAGCTGCTCTGAAATTATTCCCAAAGCATGCAAACCTCGGCTTAGCTACAACTGCTACCCACAGTCTTTAAAGAACATTCTGAAACCTTTTTGCTAAACTATCTGCTCAGCTGTTACCAAGTTTTACCCAATATTCAAATGGCATTTCTTCCTTTTCAACCCTTGCCAAGCTGAGGTTATTAAGAAAGAGATACAAATTAAAAGGATTAAAAATGCAACTCTAATTAAACACATATGAGCAGTTAAAAGTCGGCTCTGCCCTGGTTATCTGTGCACACAGAAATATCACACACAACTTAAAACAGCCAAAGTCTCCATTAAGAGCTTGCTGAAGGCACCACCAGTGTAATAACACACTGTGCCTTCTCTGCAGCTTCTTCTGGGTAGGCCTTGAAATATTTTTTAGAATGAGATGAGCCATTGCTCTCCCCACTTGCAAAGAAGAAGCAGCTGAGGGTGAGAGGAAGGAGAGGAGCATTCTCCCCTTGCATCCTCCATGAGCTTGAACTAGATCACCTCATCCACGGAGAAGAGCTCTGGTTGTCCCCAAAGGCTGTGGCAGTGGCACGGGGTGGGGGTGGCTTGCATTTTCCCAGCAGACCTGGGCTTTCTTTTCAGAAGAATGTGCAACAAAAACATATCAAGCCACGTTGAATTTCTATGACGAAAGTGAGTTGGTATCTCTTAAATAAGTATCCAAACAAGCCCTTGAAGACACATAATCACCAAACAGCATCTGTGATCACAGCTCGGTGTTTTAAAGGATTAGGGGGGGATTAGGACATTTGTAAATTCCTCACCAACCTTTTGTACAGGCAGGATGGAATATTTTTTAAAGAATTCACAGACTGTCTGTTAAAAGCCTTTATTCCCCTGATTTGTGCTGGGTGTGGACAGCTTTGGGATTTTTTAAAAGGTAGCATAACATGGCTCGTCAATCTAGGCTGCTTTGTATGATTCCTAATAAGTTTTGAGGGCTTTCTGCTCCTCATGAAGAGTGGGAAAACCTCCTTGCACTGGAGAATAACCTTCATTATTCCTTTCATTCTGCCGCTGGTGCTGCTGGTTTAACACCCCACCCAAGGGAAGGATATCACCTGGGGAAAAAAAGTGAGCAGGGTTTGAGCTCCAAGAAGTGTTCCAGAAAAGCCTCTCATGTTCTGGTACTTGTGGGCCCAACATATCATGATTGGCTTGAACATTCACAGGAAATAATCAGGGTTCACCAGACAGGATAACAGGACTTTCCTGCTCTTTCTGGGAATGGGAGAAGAAGCTGGACAGGGAAGGAGAGGAACACCCTGCCTCGTGCCTGCATCCAGGGGAGGTGAGCTGGCATCATTTGGATACAGTGAGTATTAGACAGGGATGTTCAGAGCATCCCTTGGGCCAAGGGAATAGGAAATACTACACTAAAATAAAAATCTGTTTGCTTGAATGGTTCATTTTTCCATGATCCTTTTGGCTGCTGTCATCTTCTCCCCAAAGCTGCTGAGGGTGGAATTCCTGCTCTGCCCAGCTCTACCTGTAGCTCCCAGCAAGGTGCAGCAATCCTTGCCCGTCTGCAGATTTGCCAAGGACAGGGCAACAAAAACAGCCTGCAAACAGTGGGCTGAGCTTTTAGCTAATTTTTGTTTTCCAAGAAAAAAGTCTGAATGTTCAAAGCTCTGCTACAGACATTTCCTCTATAATTTTATCACGTTTCCTTCAGCCAGAAGCTAATCTTGACCATGAAATCTGCCTCTTGTGTATGATCTCCTGCTCACCTGGAGACACCTCAGAGCTGTGATCCTCGAGGTCTTCAGGGACTGGTGAATATTTCTGGGCACCTCCTTAGGTGAGCAAAATCTGCCTTTGACAATTCTGCACCTTCTCGTCTGCTTTTCTGGTTTCTCTTATTTTTACAGTTTTTACCAAGGTACAACCATAAGGAATTGAAAATATAGATATTGATAATAGATTGATAGATAGATATAGATAATAGATAGAGATAATAGATAATATATAGATATATAGATAGATATAGATAATGGATAGATGGATAGATACATAATAGATAATTAGAGAGAGAGAGATAGATAGATAATAGACATCCCTGGAAGTGTCCAAGGCCAGCTTGGACGGGCTTGGAGCAGCCTGGTCTGGTGGAAGGTGTCCCTGCCCCTGGCAGAGGTGGAATGAGATGAGCTTTAAGGTCCCTTCCAACCAAACCTCCTGTGATTCCATGATTTAGAGGAGTGAGGGAGGGTCCCCTCAGTGTCAGCCTTCCGGCCCTTTGCTGAGCTAGGGACTCAGGTAAAAATTGGATTTTGGTAAAAATCCAAGCACCAGCATCCTCCCTGCCAGGGAAACAGGGGGGAGATCCCATCCCATGTCTGTTTGACAGGTCCTTTGCTCCCTTCTGGCTCTCCTTTGCTGGTATTTAGAGCAGTGTGCACTTGCCAGGTTCTGAGTGGGGAATTAGGGCACGGGGATGTTAATTTTTGTTGCTGCTTGTCCCTCAGAGGTGGCCCGTGAGTTCTGGCCCCTGGGGCCAGGCTGAAGAGGTCCAGGAGCTCTGTGTGTCTCTAACCAGAGGTGCTCCTCTGCAGAAACACAACCACGGGGTTTTGTAGGGTCAGCCCTGAGGAAAGGCAGTAATTCACAGCAGTTTAATTAACCTGTGAAGCCACTGTGCTGAAATGCAGTCACCTGTCAGGGAGAGCAGAGCCAGCAGAGTCTGAAACCAGAGGAGTAGGTGTAAACCTTCCCCTTAGAAGTGGAGAGGGATCAGCACACACAGGCCCAGCAGCAGCACATTATTGCTAATTGCAGCTTCACCTTTTAGCTAGATATTAAAAAATGAGCTAATCCTTGAGTATTTAATGTCCTGTTTCTTCATGAGCACAGAGGTTAATTGGGAAATGGGAGTAACTGGAAGAGAGGGGCAGGAAACAGAGCAGCCCTGGGCAGCCGGGGCTGGGGTGCCTGCCCTCCCTCCCTGCTGGGCAGTGGAGGAGCGCTTTAAAAAGTGAGGGTTTTGCTCTTTTTGGCAATTTAGTAATTCCTGGGTGACTGATAAGCGACCTCCAGTTGACAGGCGGGAGATGCCCTTCCCATTGATCATTATTGCCTAATTAGCAACTTGCAATATTTCACAACCGATGACAATGACACCAGGTGCCCTCTGCAGGGGTGGGGGCTGAGGGGCACTTGGCAGCATTTTCCTGGGAAAGCCGGGCAGGGAAATGCAGAGCTGAGGACATGGCCAGGCCCAGGAGAGGAGCCTCCAGTCCCAGCCGTGCCAGGAGGAGGAAGGGTTTTCCCAAATACAGTGCCTAGCAATGGCCTCTCTCTACCTGGCAGGGAGAGTGGTGGCAGAGGGAAGTGTATTTTAAAGTCCTGGAAAAGCAAAGCAGAAACTGCCAAGAGGGCTTTGAAGGCTCAGCTCCCTGCTGGGCATCTGGTCCCCATGGGAGTCCTCTGGGGGCCACGTTAATTCACTGATCCAGCAGAAAATTCACACAGCAGAAGCGGTGCACGGAGTGATGCAGGAGCTAGGTCCTACTGCTGAGAGAGCTCAGGAAAAGAAGGAGGAGAAGAAGTCCCCCATTCCCTTTTTGGCACTGCTGAGCTGTTGGTGCTCCACAAAAGGGCAGCCTGAGGCCACGTGCAGTGCCATGAATCCGGGCACTGCTGCCCCATCCAGCACCCCAGGAGTGCAGGGACACATGGATTCCTCCCTGCTGAGATGGGGACAAGCTGTGACGCCAGCACGGAGCTCTGCCCTGCTCTAGCACACCCCCACCTCCACCCCAGCCAGCTGACCCCATATAAACCATCGTGACACTGAACCAGTTTGCTTCAACGTGGGCATGGAATGGCTCAAATGGCCCCTGCATGCCTCCAGACAGGATTTGGCATCTCCTGGCAGCACAGGGGCAGCCAAATCCATGTCACAAATTAAAGTGAGCTTCATCTGCAGGCCCTGAGTGTTTGGTGGGGCACAGAGCCGTCCCAGTGCCTGTGGAATGAATGCAGAGTGCACAGCTGCTCCTGGGGAAGCTGTCCTGGAGGGACAGAGCAGAGGAGCCTGGCCTGAGAGCTCCTTTCCTGTCAGGATCCTTGCAGGGAAGGATCATGAGGTGTGGAAATGTTCCCCTGTGTTAAATCACCAAAATAAAGGTGTTGAGCCAAACAGGAATACACCTGAAATAGTATTTACTGCTATAAATGATGCAGAAAATGAATGTGGATGGAATTCTGCTGAGCCATTTCAAATGCACTTTGCAGGTTACAGTTGTTCACTGGAGATCCTTGGGCTGCAGCCAATGTCTCTGTTTACTTTGGAGAACCAGAGTCCTTCTATTTGTGCTAATAGTCCTCCTGTGATAAGAGAGAAAAATAATAGAGATAAATGCCTGTCACTGCAGCATTGCTGAGGGTGGGAGGAACAGAGCAAAGCAACTGAAGGTTCTCTGTTGAGAATGAGCTTTTAAAGGGTCACAGGTGATGATCAGCGAGGAGCACAGCTCCTGCTCCGTCCATCACCAAACCCTGGATACATCCCTGGGTATTCCTGGGCCGTGTTTGCTTTTTCTCAGACCAGTTTCCCAGCTAATGCTTTTCAGAGACAGGTCTGAAATTAAGATTTCCATATTTATGTGCCTATAAACATAGATACATTAAAGAACTTAATGAGTTTATGTAACAAATTGCTGTATGACATTGCAAACGAGTGGGGAGAGGATCTGTACTTAGGGAGATAAGGATGGCATTTGCAATGGCACCAGCTCGGGGAAAATTACAAGGAGCAGCAATTGCATGGTGCAGGTGGAGACTGTCCTGAGACTGCAGCCTCCAGGGGCTGTCCCGCCAGCCTGCTGTGTGCGTGGGGAGCGTGCCCAGAGCCTCCTGCTCAGCTCACACAGGGCCACAGCCTGCACCCAGGCATCTTCCATGTCCCAGGGACGGGATGAGGCCGTGCGCAGGGTCAGCGTTGCCTCGGTGCCACCGCAGCCTTCCCGCGTTGGGCAAGGTGCTCTGGGCACAACTGCAGGGAGCAGGGCTGTCCCCGTGCCTGCTGGGAGCTGCTGGATGTGTCATGGGTTTGGGAGGCCTCCAGCCACTGCTCTGTGCCTGCTCCAGAAGCAATTGGTGTCCCAGGCATGGCGAGGGCTCCTGGAGCTCCCAGGTCACCTCTGGGCAGCTTGGGGCAGGGTGAGCTGGAGGTTTTGTAGCTTGTAGATATGCTTTACATGTCCCTGCTTCCTGCTTTCCCACTCTAAACAAGGAAACACCTCCGCCCAAAACTTTTGGGGCAGGAGGACAGGGTGCTGCTGACGTGTGAGGGTAGTGCAGGGCTGCTGAAGACAAGCAGAGCCTGGCAGATTTTCAGTCTGGGGCTGCTGGAGATGTAAATTCTCCTCCCCTGCTTGTGTGCAAACAGGATCCTCACCACAGACCATGGGCACAGCACGGTCTCCTGAGAACCTGAGGGAGCTTTTTAGGGAGGGAGGGCTCAGGATTTAAAAAGGAGAGTGCTCAAACTCTTCCCCTCCCAGTTAGTGCAGTTTTATACAGACAATCAACAGCGTGGGGCTCTTCCACTCAGCGTCCCAGGAAACCACCACTGGGCAAAAGCTGTGGCAGCAGAGGAGTGAACTCATCCCTCCCTCCATGCACTGGGAAGCCTCCCTGTGACCATCCACACCCCTCTCTTATTAAGCAGGGCCAGCTTTGGGCTCCAGAAGGCACTGAGGGCTGGGAGAGGTTTGGCTGGCTGTGCTGGAATGAGCCACGGGCACAGCGGGCAGCTGGTGCCCTGGGCATGGACAAGGAGCCTGGGCAATCCTGGGGCTCTGGAGGAGCCTCACACATGGCCCTGTTTCCCTGGCCACTGTGGTGGCTTTATTGATGTCTGGGACAGAGCAGGTGATCCCTGTCCCCAGCAGGGAGCCCCGCAGAGGTTTGGGAATTTGGGAACTGGGAGCAGCCCCTGGTGCCTGTCCCCAGCAGGGGATTTGGGAACAAGGAACAGCCTCGACTCCCTGTCCCCAGCAGGGAACACCTCAGTGATTTGGGAGCAGGGAGCAGCCCCTGGTGCCTGTCCCCAGCAGGGAGCACCGCAGTGATTTGGGAGCAGGGAGCAGCCCCTGGTGCCTGTCCCCAGCAGGGAACACCGCAGTGATTTGGGAACTGGGAGCACCGCAGTGATTTGGGAGCAGGGAGCAGCCCCTGGTGCCTGTCCCCAGCAGGGAGCACCGCAGTAATTTGGGAGCAGGGAGCACCGCAGTGATTTGGGAGCAGGGAGCACCGCAGTGATTTGGGAGCAGGGAGCACCGCAGTGATTTGGGAGCAGCCCTCGGTGCCTGTCCCCAGCAGGGAGCACCGCAGTGATTTGGGAGCAGGGAGCACCGCAGTGATTTGGGAGCAGGGAGCAGCCCCTGGTGCCTGTCCCCAGCAGGGAGCACCGCAGTGATTTGGGAGCAGGGAGCACCGCAGTGATTTGGGAGCAGGGAGCACCGCAGTGATTTGGGAGCAGGGAGCAGCCCCTGGTGCCCAGCTCGGTGCCGTTGGCGGTGCCGGTGCTGCGAGCAGCTCGCAGCCGCAGCAGAGCAGATTCACGGCGGAAAGGAGCGAGGGCTCCTTTGGCAGAAGGCTGCCGGGATAAGCTACGCTGACAGAAGAGCACTTTAGCTGGCGTGTTCTGTGTTTACACAAGAGCAGCGCTTTATCGCTCTGGCTCTGCTGGCAAAGCTCCCCTCGGGCGACTCCGGCTCTGCAGCCGCACGGGCACGGGCTCCGGGAAGCGCGCATCCATCCCAGCGAGGGGCTCGGAGCCCTCGGGGCGGTGTGCCAGGCTGCCCCGGGCCAGCAGTGCCCGAGAGCCCGGGCCGGGCTCGGGTCACTCGGCAGCCACCCACCCTGAGCCTCCCGGGCCACCTGGCCGCGCTCGGGGCGAAGCCATCATTTGCTTGGGCGCAGCCTGACCTGCTTTGAGCCCGTGTCTGCCGCTGGATTTGCATCTGTTGAGCTGAGCTGGTTTTGTTTCGCTGTTGTGATTGTTTTCAATTCTAATGCAGCCCGGCACAAGGAAGTGGTGACCTCGTTCCTCTCCTCAGCATCAGGGCTGGCTCTCAAAGGCCATCCATCTTGCACCAGTGCAACGATCACTGTAAGAACTGCCTTCCCTGCCCCCCAAATTCCCTCTCGTTCCTCGACAGACCCCTGTCCCACGGGTCTCCAAAGCAGAGCTCCCCGTGTCCCAGAGGGAGGGCAGCTCTTCTCACATCCCCCAAGGCTTCCTTCCCTCAGCTGCTGTCCAAGGCCACACTCTCAGCATTGTTAACCCCAGCTCTCTGGACACCCAGGTCACCTAACAGTCCAAATTTGGATCAGGGCTGGACCCAGGGCTGCCTTTCTGTTGAGTCACTCAAAGCACAGGGTTAGGGTCAGCTTCGGAGCTTCCGTGAACTGGTTTTGGGGACAGGATGACGGACCAGCTCAGGCTGCAATGGTGTGGGCAAAAGACATTTTACACAGCATAAAACTGCTGCAAGTTGATGCCAGCTTCATTTTCAATACATTTGCATTGGTAGAGTGAATTTATACTGATTTAGTGCTTTCCAGTGTTGGATTTTTGTAGGAGGAGGAAGAAATGTAAAGCTGCTTGCACTGTGTTGTCTGGTGGTGTCTGGACTGTGGCTCCTAAATCTCAGGAAGCCCAGAAATGCAGGTGCCTGAAATGCTGTCTGAATTCACATTTGAACTGAAGCACCCCGAGTCATATTGCCTCCATTTTGTGGGTTTTTAATAGAAGAAAAATCACCTGGACATCCCAAACCTGTGTCCCTCTGCAACCCCACCTGCATAAAATCACCTGAACTTGGACAAGAGGCTTCAAACCAGTGTGAATTCTTTCACCTCAGAGTATCTCCTCTGTGCCTCTGCAGCACTAGTGCTACAGGAATTGTCACAAATAATTTTACGTGGAAGAAATGAATCTGTTAAAAAACCACTCGGCCCCTGCATGTGTTTGCTAGAGTAACCAAAATCACGTCCTTGAGAGAGCTTTTCCCCCATTCGTTATGCAGTTCAGATTTTGCCCAGCTGAGTTTGATGGAGAACTCCAGGAAAAACTGGCTATTTAGAGGGATTAGGAGTTTTCAAGAGACTGGACCATGGAAGTAAGAGAGTAACTGAATATGTTTTCTTTACTTACTTAAATTGCCTACAGGGAAAATCCTCAGCTTCAACTCACATGACCCATTGTCCTGACATCGAGGTCAGTTTACTTATTTCATCACCCCTGAAGAGTGAAAGGTAACTAGAAATAAGGCAACTGACCGCTGCTTTGGAAATTCCTTGCCTCCTGCACAGAGACTGTCTGCATCTCTGCTTCATACTGTGCCCAAAATCATCTTGGGAGGTGTTTAGACAATGTCTCATGTCTGTGTGTATCTACAGATGTACACTGAGAAGTGAGTGTTTTAAAAGACATTTTACACACTTGATTGATACCCTGACTGCAGGGTTTTGAGGGCTGCAGGACGCCTCAAAGGTAGGGATGGAAGAAACCCTTTGTACCTGGTGCCCATCCCTGTCCGCAGAGGAACCTTCCCCAAACATCAGCATTGTGCCCCAACAGCTGTTTGCATGAAACACCATCACTGACCTTTATTTTTGATAATATGAATTATGTCTATTGAGCCAAGAGCCTGTTTATCTTTTTGCTTACAGGAAATGGCCTAATCAAATATATGAATCCTGAATTCACTTTTAGCATTGTGGTGTTTTCACTGTTTGGGGGTTTTGATCTTTTATTTTGAGCCTGTTCCCTGCAAAATGGAGCTGGATTTGATTGCACACAGTCCAGCAATGACAGCCTTTGCAGCAACACTGGCTAACAGCTCCTGATGGACATAAAAAGGGGGGAATTAAAAAAAAATCAAAGCATCTCTCCAGAATGGAAGGATCATTCCACTGCAGGCAAAATATCAGAGCCCTGAGGAGGCACCTTGGGGTCATTGGGCAGAGATGGGATCAGGGACCACAGCTCCCACTCCTATCCTGCTTCCACCAGAATTGAATCCAGCTCTGGCCACTGCTGGGATTATTATCCTTGTTTTATGAACGAGCAGACCTGGGTGAATGCAGCTGCTGTCACATTTGTGGTCATCCTCTGCCTCGAGGACAGGGATGGGCTGGGAATCTGGGTGTTCCTGTGCCCTGTCCCATGCTGTGGCTGCAGGCAGGCTCCTGTGAACTCTCTCTCTCTCCCAGGTATCTGTCTCCTGCCACAAACCATCCAGCCTGACAGAACTTCTCATGTACAGAAGCCAGAGAAACTCCTCTGCAGGAGCCCCAGGCAGCTGCACATCGCTGCTGAGCCTCTGCCACATGCCATGGAGCATCTAACCCAGGGCCCAAAAGTGCCTGGTGCCAAAGCCTGTCACTTCTGCCCAGGAACTTCTAAACTTCCTCTGTGCTGCAGGCTCACGGCACACCATGGCCAGGGGACTCTGCTCCTCCAGCTCCAGAGGGAAGGAGCAAGAATAAAACATAGCTGGGATAGTGTTTATTAAGCAAATTAATGGGCTGGGGGTAAATGAAGAAAGTGTGGGCACTCCTTTCTCACTTCCTGCAGAGGTGAGGACTGGAAGCTGAGGCAGGGGTTCAGTCTGGTCAGTGCAGCCCCTCTCCACTCCCCATCACCTTCACTTTTGGGGGCCCAGCCCACTCGCAGCCCTGATGGGTGCAGACTGCACCTCCCATACCGGTGTAGAACCACAGAATGGTTTGGGCTGGGAGGGACCTTAAAGATGATCCAGTTCCAGCCCCCTGCCCTGGGCAGGGACACCTCCCGCTAGCCCAGGTCGCTCCAAGCCCCGTCCAACCTGGCCTTGGGCACACGAAACAGCGGGGCAGGTGCCCGGAGTCCCCCGGCGCTGCCAGCCCCGGGCTGCGGGAGCCTCGGGGGAGCCGCTGGCTGCCCGGGGCTCTGCGGCTCAGCCGGCGGCTCCCGAGCGGCCGCTGCCCTGCCGAGGGGGCACAGGGAGGGCGAGGAAAGGCTCCCGTCAGTCAGGGATTGCAGGGATGCTCCCGGAGCTGGCAGCCGCGGGGAAACACTCACAGAAACGCACCGCCCTCCGCATCCCCCGGGGCGCCGTGAAGGGAGGGGAAACGGCGGAACAGCGGGAAAAAAAGGCTTAAAATGCGCCGGCTGTGCCGCGGCCGGGGCGATCCGTCCGGCAGCGGGGAACGGCCGGGCTGGGCCGTGTCTCGGTGCCTTCCCGGAGCGGGGGCGGCCGGGCTTGGGGAGGGGGTGCGGTGGGGATGCTCCGCGCCCCTCCGCGGGGGCGGCTGCCCATGGCTGTGCTGCTGAGCATCGCCTGGCACGTACGTACAGCGGCACCGGTCCCGGGGACCCCCTGAGCCCCCCGGGAGCCGTCCCGGCCCCGCGGCTCTGTCCCCCGGCTCTGGGCTGCGGGCGGGGGTCCTGCCGCTCCGGCGGGACGGGGTGGGGGGGACGCCCCGCTCTCCGCCCCTCCCCGCGGCCGCGCTGGGGAAGTTCCGCGGAGTCTCCCGGGGCCGCGGGGCAGCAGCTGCCTTTGTGGAGCTCCGCAGGAGCCGAGGCGACAATCCGGACAGGTTGCTGCAGCCTCATTAACAATACAGATATGTGTGTGCTTAAATAATTTTTAGAGGAAGAAGGATGTAACTAATTAGCATCCCCACGCTCTCTTTTAATTGCTGCCAAATAGGAAAACTACTGCGTGTGACAGAGGCGCAGCAGTGGGCTCTGGCTCCCCTCCCGAAGCGTGTTCACGCCTGGGGGTGCTTCGTGCTCCCCACGGGAAACTGCAGCCTCGTCAAAAAGGGAGCTAAGCCCCCACGGAGCAAGGCACCTCTTCTGCTTGGAATCAGGGGATATCCCCGAACTAAAAGCACCAGTTTTAAATTACTTATTTATTATTGTTTTTTAATAAGCAAATAAAAGCCGCCACCTGTCAGAAGCCACCTCCCTCCCCGCCGGGAGGGGACCCTGCTCTGCCCCATGTCCCAGAGGCGTGTCCGGGGAGGTTCGGTGTCCCTGCAGCAGCCCTGGCTGCCTGCGCATCCCCCGTGCCCCGGCGAGCCCTGCAAGCGGAGCGTTTGTCCGGCTGCGGCTGCCGCTGAGCTCCTCGGGGAGCCGCGGCCCGCCCGCCGCCTCTCCCGGTCGGAGCGAAGCGCGGAGCGCTGCGGAACGCCACACTGCGGAGAGGGAGCGCCTCAAAGAGCGTTTTCCCCTCCCGGAGCCCTCAGAGCAGACCGGAGCGGCTGAGCCGCCCGTGTGCCCGGCCACGCCAAAGCATCCCTCGGCAGCACGGCCCGCATCCGTCACCTGCCGGGCGCGGGGCGCTCGGGCCGGGCACCCGTGGAGGAGATGGGCAGTGCCCGCCCCTGCCCTGCCTTCCCTTCGCTCCCTGCCTTCCTTTCTCTTCTCGTCCCTCGCTTTGTGCTCCCCGGACCCTGCGCCGGTCCCTGGCAGCGGCTGCGAACACAGAGCGAGGAGCAAGTGGATGTTCGGGAAAGTTTGTCTCAAACTTGGTCGTGTTCAGCCTCGTCTCTGCTCTCTTGGCTTGCTGTTGAGGAAGCCAAGTGCTTATTTCGGTCGCCTTGTTTAGGTAATTTCTTATACATCCCTCATCCTTTTCCACGCTTCTATTTATGAATATTATTTCTAGATACACAATGAATAATAAGAACGCGAATTCAACTTCGTGATTTTGGCCACCCAAACGAAGGTGTTCAGGCACTGACAATCCCAAAGAACGATAAAATCGTGTTCGTTTCTCAGTGTGACATTTCTGGGCAGAAACAAAATCTGGCTTCTGAGGTTATAATAAAAATAACCAACGTTGTTACAATTCTCCTTTGGAAGGAAGAAGAGCTGATCCCAAACCAGGGAGGCTCGACGGTTCCCTTCCTCGTTTCTTTCTAAATCCATCTTGTCCCTTTAATACAAATGAACTTCAAGCTCCCCCTGTATTTTATTATTTAGATTTCTAGTCTTAATGACGCCAGGAGCAGCGCAAGCACACTCGCTAATAATCGTCGCGAACTGCATTTCAAAGAAACATCCCTGGAAGAAAAACACCGTCGTTAAAAAAAAAAAAAAAATAGAGACTCCACCAAAAATGATAATGTGGAGTCGCTGATGATGATGGGCTTAATGCAACTGCTGCAAATCAGCACCTGCGTGGTAGATAAGGCAGATAACACCTCCAACAGTTACTTCCAGCACCCCCGTCCTCCTCGGGTTTATTTTTAGATCATTCATTTAGTCTGATGGAGGGGTTTATGGTGTTTGAATTTTTTAAGTTTTAATTAGTGTTCTTGTTATTTTTCCTCCCTGATCTTTAGTGGGGGGAAAGTGAGTGAAGTGTGAACTGGTTAAATCTGGAGACGTGGGTCTATCTCGGGCCTTTAATAGCAGCTCTCAGGCGGCTCGTCCCCGGGCACTGATAGCCGAGATCTCCGCAGCCAGCACTGTCCAGGGTCAGCTTTTGTCTCCGCCACAATAAACAAACACTTGCTCCTCTCATGTAAATGAGCAGCGATCCGGATGCACCTTAAAACACTGGGAGAAGTCGTTGCTTTTGAAAGCGATGTTCATTTTGTCTGACACACATAACTGCATAGATCAAATGCCTGCAGAAAGGTAGCAATTTGGCAGGGAAGTATTTTCTAAGCTCAGATGAAAGTGTGCTCACGGCGTCCGAAAATGCCTGTCTCACCTCCCACCTGCTTCCCCAGCCCCGAGTTTGTGCGAAAAGATTAGACAGGCGGGATTTTCGTTAAAAAAAAAAAAAAAAAAAAAAAATAAAAAGAAACCGATGCAAGGAACCGGTCGCACAATTCACAGAGCTCCGGATCGGGGACGCTGAATCAGAGCTGCTTTACCTACCGGGGGTTCCACACCACTGCAATAATCTTGTCGGATCATTAAGTAAATTATACCTTAAACATTGGTAGCTTACAAGTTGTAATCAGTAATTCAAACTCTTGACAATTATGCAAATGAAACCCCAGCTGCGCTCGGACTTTCTCGCTTTCCCTACGAGGACTTTTTCCGAGTTTATTTCGCCCAAAAAACTGCCGGCCGTGGGGGCGGCGCACCGTGGGGTTTAGCGAAGTCCTTCCACGCGTGGAGGAGCGGGGAGCACCCGGCACTGCTCCCACACCGCCCAAAAATCGCGCAGCACGCGGGGGAGCCGCGGCAAGCCCGGCTGCAGCGGGGGATGCCCACGCGTGACCCCTTCCCCGCGGGGCAGCACCGGCCCCCCGCACCCCGAGGGGGCGGCGGAGGGGGGGCTCCGGCTCCGCGCTGCCCGCCCGCCCTCCGCGGCCGCGGAAGGAGTGGCTTGGGGCTGCGCGCTCCCTCCTGAGTGGCTGGCGGCCGCGGCGCCCGAGCCATCCCTGGGGAGGAGTTAGGATAATCCTATTGCCATTAAGGGCGTCTGGGCAGGGAAAAAAACCCCGAGTGACCACAAGCGCGGAGGGTTAGTCCGTCAGCTGCCTTCATGCCTGCCAACTGAGCTCCGTCCGGGGGGCCGCCGCTCTTCCCCAGCGCCGACGTGGATTTACCGCCCGTGGCGGGGGCTGAGCTGTTCTGTTCGCGGCACCGCGCACCTGGTCCGGACGCTGGACGCCATGTTGTGGAAACTAGCAGATAATGTCAAGTACGAAGAGGACTGCGAGGTGAGAGGCTGCGGGGAGGGGTCGCCGCTGGGGAACGGGGGTGCTGCGTGGGGCAGCGCGGGGCTCCGCCGCCCCCGGGCCGCGCTGCGCGCCCCGCTCGCTGCCAGCCCAGCCGCCTCCCCGCCGGGAGCGGCAGCGGTCCCTGCCCGAAGAGCCCGCTTTGCTTTTTTTTCTTTTCTTTTTTTCCTTTGGAGGTGCGAATTTTTATTTTCGTGTTTTTGTATTTTTCTATTTACCGAGTCTTTTGAACTCTCGAATTAAATGGGCCCCAGCTGGGAGAGCCGAGCTCGCATCCCGCATGGAGCAGCGCCGTGCGGGAGCGGGGGGACCCCGGAGCCGCGGGGCTGCCGGAGCGCACCGCACCGGGCGGGATGTGGAGGGGCCGGCAGGTAGCAGCTGCGGCGGGGTGAGCCGGGCAGGGCGAACTCTTCCTTCCCACGTTTTTTCTCCCCGGGAGCGGCTCCCACCCGCCGCGAGGTGCTCCCGGGTTTTGATCTCTCCGAGCTCGTCTGTGTCCCCCGTGCCCCCCCGGCTCCGCTGGTCCGCCTGCTCGGCTCCTACAGATTAGCTGCAGTCCCCGCTTCACGCTCCATTGGGACCCCATTCACCTCTTATTAACTAGCCCTGTTATTTTAATGACCGTGAAGCCAGAAGCTGCTAAATCCCTGGATCAGCTCAATGTAGACATTTCAACTTTGAGCACTGAGATTGGAAATCGGGGCAGAAGCAGCGACGGCACGGCTGGAGGCAGCAGCGCGGTCCCTCCCTGTCGGGCAGAGCCGGGAGCCCCGGCCCGGGCGCCCCTCGGGGGTGGGAAGGATGGCAGTGCCGGGGTCCCCATCGCTCCATTCCAGCCCCCCCCGGCCCCGCCGCCTCCCGCCCAGCCGAGGCAGCGCGGCGGAAACGCGGCTGCGTGTCTGATTTGAATTTTCCTGATTTTAATGATTCCTCCGCTGACTTGCTCAAGCGGGAGAAGGGTTGGTCTGGTGTAGTTGCGATGAGGAAAGCAGCGCGAACTGGTTTGTAACCTCTTTCCTGGGAGTGGGGCGGATTTCTTCGGCGAAGTGCCTTGAAAACACCAAACTCCCAGGGCAGGAGCGGGGCGGCTCTCGCTCTCCTCTCCTTCCCAAGTGCCACCACCCGCGGCCGCCGTGTCCCCCGACCCCGCTGACGGCCGCCCCGTTGTTCCCCACCCCTGTGTGCTTTCCAGGACCGGCACGATGGCAGCAGCAACGGGAACCCGCGGCTGCCGCACCTCTCCGCCGTCAGCCAGCACCTGTACAGCCCGGCCCCGCCGCTCTCGCACTCGGGCGCCTCCGACTTCCAGCCCCCCTACTTCCCTCCCCCGTACCAGCCGCTGCCTTACTCCCAGTCCAGCGACCCCTACTCGCACCTCGGGGACCCCTTCTCCATCAACCCCCTGCACCAGCCGCCGCCGCCGCCGCCCAGCCAGCAGCAGAGCGCTTGGCCGAACCGGCAGAGCCAGGACCCGGCGGGGCTGGCCCCGCACGGCCGCCCCGGGCTGGTGCCGCACCTCTCGGCGCTGGAGAGCGGCTCTGCCGGCAGCCGCCGGGAGACTTTCCGGCGCTCCGAGCTGCTGCTGCCCCACGGGCACGGGCTGGACGCCTCGGCGCTGGCCGATAACCTAGGCCTGCACGACATGGCTCATCAGATGGAGGAGGTGCAGGTAAGGAGCGGCCGGATCCCCCCCCCGCACATCCCATCCCCGTCCGTGCAGAGAAATCCTCATTTTCTCCCCTTCGCCCCTCAGGGTGCGGGGCCGCGGGGAGGGGGTGGGTTTCCCAAAAGCCGCCGGCTTCTCCCCTCTCGGCTCTTCCAGGTGCGAAACTTTCTCCCCCTTTCTCTTTCCAGAATGTGGAAGATCAACACTTACTAATGCATGACCAGACAGTCATTAGAAAAGGTCAGTAAGGTGGCACCGCAGTTTTACTTTCCCTTGTCAATAGTTAAAAGTTTCATGACGCACCGGTGAAGTGACGCCCAATTATTTTTTATCAAGACCGATCCTTTGGGATCGGGAAGGGCGGAGGAGTTTGTATTCCACTCTTTGTCGCTGGATTTTTCTAATGCTGTCCGAGGGAAGGTGGCGGCGGGGACAAAGTGCCCTGGGGTGTGAGACTCCTCCGGGGACACGGCTGTCCCCCCTCGTGTGCTCTTGTGTTATGGCCTTAATCGGAACCAGGACCTTGAACCGATTTTAATCTTTCCTGAAATACGTGTGTGTAAAGTGACACGGGCCTTTTCTTGTGTTTGTTTGGGTTTTTTTGTTGTTGCTAGCACTGGAAGATAGCTTTTTTTCCCTCAATTTTTTTAACCTCTTTACAAGGCTTGGGAAAAGACTGAGCTCGCTGGCAGAAGACTGTCTGGCTCTGTCTTAATCGAAATTGGTTTGTAGCTGAGGTTTTGAGGAAGGAGGAACACGTATTGACTCAATTTACAGTAATTTAGGGTTTTTTTTCTTTGCTTTTGTTTTTAAACAAATTTGTGCTTAAAAAAAATCAGAAGTTTCCTCTGAAGACTTCAAACAAATACCTAACTGAGGAAAAGCAGAAGTGTGTGTCAGAGCGCTGATTGCTGCCTTTAGCTCATGGGAGAATAATTTTGCTGTCAGATGCACCACTGACAAATCTTCCCCCTCCGGGAGTGGGGCCGACCTCGGCTCTTTAACCCTTTCAGCAGCAGCACTGGGTGAACTGGGCGGATTCGCGAGGGGTTGGGAAAGCCGGATCTGTGGTTTGCTCCTTCCAAAGCTTTTGTTGTCCCTCCTCACCTAAAGGCTGAAGTTCTTAACGAGGAGCAGCTCCTTACTTTCGGTTCTCCCCTGGGCTGCTGTCTGGTAGGAATTTGTTGGGATTAAATTCCAAAGGCGGTTTCTTGAATCTGCGTGTGCGAGGTGGAAGATGAAGCCCAGCAGGAGCTGGGAGGTTTCTCCCTGCCCTGGCTTGGGAAGAGTTTTGGCAGTGGCTGGAGGATGCTGATTTGGAGTCTGTTGTAGTATGGAGTTTTTGTGAGCACGGCTTGGCTACCTTGCAGCCCGCTGCTCCGGAGGTGCGGGGTTTGTGTGCCTGGACAAGCATTCGTGCTTGTGTTCGGCAGCTCCTTGCAATCCAGTGGCAAAGTCCAGCTGGTCGGGAATAGTTTTGGGGCCCTTTGGGTCCCTGTGCTGCAGATGGATGCTGGGGATGGGGGCCAGTGGCGTGAGCATTTAACACCAAACAAAATCCTCTCTCCCGGCTTATTTTTATAGAAAGAAAACTCACTTGCCACTTTGTATTTATTTTTCCCTTTTACAAAATCCTGCTTTCCCTCCTCCGCCCTCAGGTCCCATCTCCCTAACGAAAAACAGCGCTCTGAGCCTGCCCTGCCAAAAGGATGGATTAATCGGGGTGGTGATCAACCCCAACGAAGTGTTTTGCTCGGTCCCGGGGCGGCTGTCGCTGCTCAGCTCCACATCCAAGTACAAAGTGACAGTGGCAGAGGTGCAGAGGCGGCTCTCGCCCCCGGAGTGTCTCAATGCCTCCCTGCTAGGAGGAGTCCTGCGAAGGTAGGATGGGAGCCCTCCCTCCCCTGCCAGCCTCCCCCCGTGTGTGCATTTCCCTCCTTTTGCTGTGTGTGAGCAGCAGCCCTGCCACAGAGCCTTTCTGCGATTTTTGAGCAGCCCTAGGACGCTGAATCCTGATAGGCTTTGGAAATAAAACTTCTTTGCACTTCTGCTGCCTCTGGAGAAGTGCTATTAACAGCTCTGACAGCAATTCTCGTTCTCTGTTTAGAGCTGAGGTTTTGTCTCAAAACCAGCACGAGGAGCTGTCTCTGATTCCCAAAACCCTGTGGAATGATATTTTTAAATTAATTCTCATGGTCCTGATTAATCATTATGAGGACATTTTCCACATCCTTTTTTGCATACACTTAATTTGGTTTGTGATCATTCTACAACTGCTGGCTTCAGTGGTGCAGTTTGAAATATTTTGATTTTGACCTGCTGTGTTTCATCCTGGCTGGATTGAAATAGAGCATTTAAAAAGTAGGTCACTTGAAAAGAGCCTGTTTTTTATCTTCTCCCCACCCCAGTAGAACCCTATTGAATGTCAGTAACTGGAATTTCTCATCTTAAAAAGAAGTGTTCCCTGAAGATAAATAAGGCCATTTTTTCCTCTTTAATTACAGAGCCAAATCTAAAAATGGTGGCAGATCATTAAGGGAAAAACTGGATAAAATTGGCTTGAATCTTCCTGCTGGCAGAAGGAAAGCTGCAAATGTGACACTATTGACATCTTTGGTGGAAGGTCAGTCCCGAGCGTGTCTTAAAAATAAACTTTCTCCCCTTGTGCACAGCTTTTATCCTCTAGGCAAAGCATGGGAAGGTTAGAAAGTCCCTGAAAGTAATCTGGGTTTTTTGTTTGTTTTGAAGTGAGCGTGGTGGGGATGTTGCAGCACCTAAGGAAGGGCTGTGCTGCCTTTGAGGGGCTCTTGTCTCCCTTGTGAGCCCTGCTCACACAAACCCGGCCGCTGCTGCTCTTTCTGGCAGGGATGCAGAATTCCTGTGTGCCAGGATGTGCCAAAGGCACCTTTCTGGACCTTTCAGTCCAGTCCGCCTCCTGAGGGTTGTTCTGGGTTTCAGGAGGGCGAGGCAGGCAAGGCAAAAAGGGGTGAAACTCCTCGCATTAGTGAGTTTGGTTTCTTGTTGGGAAACTTTGGGACTCTGGGACAGCTGACTGCAGTCCTGCCCTACCTCAGCGGTGTCCTCAGAAGCTTTGCTAATAAACAAGCTTATAAAGTGAGATTTATAGCTTTTGACTTCCTGCTAGGAAACTGGAGCCCCTTTAATCTGGGCCTTGCTCTGTGGACCCTCTGTCAGTGAAGCTGACCTGAAGGGTGTGTGTACATATGTACGTGTGTGGTTTACATTTGGTGTTCCTGCTTCAAGCAGCTCCTGGTAGTGGCACAATTTAATAGGAATACAAGCAGCAGCTGAAATGGAAACAGTGAAAAATGATCTAGCAATACCTTCCTGCTGCTTATAATGCAGCAAGTTGCATTTAAAAGCTTTGCTTGGAAGTTTTGGAGAGCTGATGTGTGTGCACAGGCACATTGCATTGATCACACCAATCTTTTATTTTAAGCGTGATCAAATTGTTTTAATGAAAAAAAAAAAAAAAAGGTGACCTGGATATACACCTTGCAATTTGGTTTTCTGTCTGAAAATTCTTATGAAAAAATATTTCAAAAGCATACTAAACTGAAAGCTTTTATTATAATGTGAGATTAATTGGCAGGTATTTTTAAATATCAGTGGACAATTTGATCTTGACTGAATCGTGTTCTTTGCTGTGCAGTTATTCTGGATAGAGACAGGAATTTTTCTTTCTAGTATAAAAGCAAGAGAATTCTTTTTTGTGGCAGTCACCCTGTAAATCTATTTTTTTTCTTGATACAAACCTACAAAGAAACACTGATCCATCAAGTAAAAAATGGTAGTGAGTGATAGAACGGTGTCGCTTTCCAAAACAGAAATACACTTCAAAAATCCGCAGCGTTTTTTCCTTGATGTCCCTGATTTCCTTACAATAAATGATATTTTACAATTCAACAAGCCTTCCCTTTCACCACCCAGGTGAAGCTGTGCATCTTGCTCGTGACTTTGGCTACGTGTGTGAGACAGAATTTCCTTCCAAAGCAGTGGCTGAATACTTAACCAGACCACACATGGGCCGCAACGAAATAGCAAACAGGAAGAACATGCTGCTTGCTGCAAAGTAAGTTTTCAGCTTGGATTTGATTTCTTCTCCCCTTTTTCAACGTGTTTTTGTCTGACTGTGACTGTCTGCGACTGGGGGATAGTTTGGTGGATTTTTGTGTGCAATTTTAATTAGGAAGATGAAGCAATTCTTTTTATTTGGTTTTGGTTTGAATTCAGCTATGGCAGCAGTTTTATTTTAGTCTGAACCAATAATAAGGGTAACAGTCCTGTAGGTAACTAAAGCAGTTTGGACCAGTTCTGTTCAACTGCAGTAAAAACTTCAGGAAAGTCCTACACCAGGACAGCCCTAAGGAAAAGGTGTCCCTAGGTGTGACAGGGCTGAGGATGTGGAGAGCAGGTGTGTCCTGGGATGTGACCAGTGCCAGGACTGGAGCAGGGTTAGCTCAGCCCCTGTGTGCTCACAGCTGCCTTTGGCAGCAGCAGCTTCCCGTGGGACTCGGGGAGCCAGGAGCTGCTGGAGAGTCCCTTTTTCCCTGTTATGGCTGGAGATTTTTCTAGTACACTGGAAGCATCCTTTGGTAGGTGTGGAAAGTCCCTGTGCTTCAACAGATCCCTGTGACAAACCGGGGTGAAGGGGAAGGAAGGGGGAAGCAGAGGAGCTTTGTTCTGGCTGTTCTGCAGGCACCTTGTGCCTTGTGATGAACCCCATCCTGAGCAGGACCCTGGGTTGAGTTAAACTTATCTAAAACTGGTGTTTGGGAGTGCTCAGCATTCCCCTTTCCCCTGCTGAGCTCCTGTCCCAGACTCAGGTTTAGCAGAGCTTCAGTTCATGGTTTGTTCTGCTCTGAGATGTCTTCTGGTTTGGTGTCCATGGAATTCCCTGCTTTTGGCAGCACCCTCTCTCTGCAGTGGAGGTGAGAAAAACCTGCCTAAACTGCTGAGAAAGTTGCCCTGGCTTTGTGCTCATATCAGGAGTGCAAAACACACCCCTGGTGTTGAATCCATCCAGCCTTCCTTTAAAAGAGAGCTTCTTTTACAAGAATGGATCTCTTAAAAACTTTGAAATTTAGAAATCTAGTCTCCCTTGCCCATACTTTGAACATTGTGCTAATTTTTCCTGAGCACTCCTCCTGCTCGTGAGTATTTTCCTTATTGGCGTTGTTGCTGGCACTAATAAAAATCCTCTGGAAGATGTTTGTGATTGTGAAATTCTGATAAAGTGATGATTCTGTTAAGATTGCTCAGCTCCTGTGAAATCCCTTCAAGGGGACAGATTTACAAGCAGCAAACAACATATGCTGGAGCATTATTAAGCCCTCGTGTTTTGCCAGGCATATGTGTTAGTGTTTGCAGGATCAGGGCCTCGGCCTCCCTACATATACATGGAATATACACAACCAAATTAAATCTCCTCTTCAGCTGCTCCAGCCTTGCTGCACCACTCAGCTGCAGCTGGGAAAGTTCTCAGATAAACCAGCACTGAATTCCCACTCCCCACTCCAAATCTGGAGCAAATGATGCGGAGCCAGGCAGGCACCAGAGGCGCAGAATTTATTTTGCAGCGTGTTTTTGTGATGGGGATGCAAAAGAAGGTTCATCAGGAAGTGGTGCTAATAAACAAAAAATCTAGAAATCTAATTCAGTTTGAACATGATGTTAATTTATTTTTTTTTCTTTTGCTTTAATTTTAGACTCTGAATTTCTCATAGCTCCCGCAGCAATGCCAAATGCTCGATGCAGATCTCTTTGTTATTTCTGTTTATTTGCGTGGTGTAAAGCTGAGCCCTTTGTGTGTTGCAGGCAGATCTGTAAGGAATTCACAGACCTCCTCACTCAGGACAGAACTCCCCTTGGAAACACAAGACCCAGCCCCATCTTGGACCCTGGCATCCAGGGCTGTTTGACTCATTTTAGCCTGATCACACATGGCTTTGGGAGCGCTGCCATCTGTGCTGCCATGACATCCGTCCAGAACTACCTAAATGAAGCGTTAAAAATAGCAGACAAATCCTACATGAACGCTGGCGACCAGAGCCCCGCAGAGACCAACAAAACCATTGACAAAATGGACAAGCACAGGAAGTGAAAGGAAAACCAGACTTTACCCTTCCTCCTACACAGACTGATCTTCTTGCCAGGGGGGAACATAGAGATTTGGGTGGTTTTATTTTTTCTCTTTTTGGGTTTTTTTTTTCTTTTTTTTTTTTTTTTCTCCCCTTTTTTATTTTTTTAAAGAAACGAGGGGAAAAAGGGGAGGAAAAAAAAAAAAAAAAGTCATTCAGGATCTTCACTCCTGCTGGATCCGTGAGACAAGTCTTGCTGAAAGCTGCAGTATCCCTGTTGTGTGGAAGCAATTACCTGAAGATAAGTACTTGGGACAAGCGTATCGAATCCTTTGCTGTAACAGTGGTGCTATAAAGGGGGGGTTGATGGAATTATACGGAGAGATTTATTTAGATTCCTTTTCCACATCTCAGTATCTCGTGGGTGACCAGCTTCATGTGTAGTTTTTAAGGGACAGATTTTAGATGGAAGCCTGTTTTGCTCTCTGATACAATTTCAGGGGTTCATTCTCTCGAAATGCAACAGTAACAATAAAACAGTATTAAACAACGGTATAGAGATTTATGTACATTAAAATTTTTTTATAAACACCTGAAAATAGTAAGATTATTCTGTGGGTTTTTTTTTTAAATCTGTTTAGTTTCTTTTTTTTTTTTTTGGTTCTCTTCTACTTTTTTTTTTTCCTTTATTTTCAGATTAACATAGAGTACTAAAATCCTACTAGACTTAAGATGGCATTTGACATGCTAATTTTTTACAGAAATATTCAGGCTTTTAAGAACTGCAGCAATGTTGGCTGCAGTTTATATTCTCTTGGTATTTTTTTAACGGGGACTAGTTCAAAATGAAAATACTTTTAGAAAATTCACTTTCTGTGTCTAAGGATGTTGCAGCTTTATTCACATATTTATATTGTTTTTAAATTTGGGGGGGAAACTTGAAAGAATAGGCACATAATTTTTTTTCTTTTTTTACTTTTTTTTGCCTTCTAAGGCCAAAAAATACTTCCAGGGAGGCTTTATGTGTATTAAGGGAAGCAGTGTGTTGAATGTAAATATTTATTTATGTGTAATTTAATCGGATTTGTAAATAATGGTGAACTTTTTAATACTTTTTTTTATAAATGGGTTTCAAATTTTAATTTTGGTAAGTATTTCAAAGGTAATGGGTAAGCTAAACATATCTTTAGGTTTATGCACAGGTATGTTATACAGGGTATTTAAGACTTTTTTTTTTTTTAATCTCAATTCTTGCCACTGAAGATTAGATTTAATCTGAGGTGTTTGTTCACAAAGCAATAATTTTGTGCATCATTCACCTGATAACTGAGTAGACATGCAAAAAAAACCCCGAGTGTGTGAGTTGGTGTGTATGTGAGTAATGGAGGTTCTGAGCTATCTTCACATATTTGTAAATGTTCCCACTATAATTCTGATGTATATGATAACCATATAATAAAAGTATTCTGGCTAGAAGCATGGAATGTTTTGTTAACTGAGAGCAGCTCTGTTTTCTTTCTCTGCTGGGGGAATGTGGGGCGAGTAGCACTAGAGGACATTATGTATTGAGTCATAATTGCAGCACTTTGTTCGGATTAACAGAACAGAAAGATGAAGCTGTTTGCCAGTAAAACTAATGGTTTCAATTAAACACGTTATGTATCTCCAAGAATCTTTTCTTTTTTTTTTTTTTTCCCCCTTCCTAAGATGTCATGATCCTGCCTTCTGCCTGCTTAACTAGGCAGCTCAAATGCAAACTCTGCCAGGCTGCCTCTCAATAAAAACCAATCCTACCAGCTTTGTCTCCTGCTGAATCTGCCTGTATTGCAATAACCTGTCTCCAAATATTCACAAAGAGCTGGGGTGTGGAATTTGAGAGGTCTCCCATCCGGTTTTGGCCAAATTTTACTGATTTGAAGAAGTTTATGTTTTGCAGGAACTCCTCAAAGTGCTTTGTGCCATAGGAGTGAGGCAGGAGCTGGAATTTTCAGTGTCTCAGATGCAAAATAGCTGAACACACCTTCCTGAAGAGAAATTTAGCATGTTATTCCAGTGCTTTCTGAAAAAGAAACCTAAATCTGGGCTTCAGTGTGTCTCCTTGGCCCTGCAAGAGCTGATCGGTCCTTGAGGATGGTGGCACTGGGCTGCCAAGTGAGAATTCAGTTCACATCGTGGCACTGTTCTTCCAGAGATATGTAAAAGGTGCAAAATGTACCATTTCTGAACACCTTGCTTATAAATCATTTTTATGTTCTCATTTTCCCTCTAAAGGCTAAAGGAAACCCACTGGAGGTGTGCAGGGAGAAGAAAGGAAAGGGAAGCACAAAGAAAGGAATGCCTGTCAGTGGTGAACTGGGAGAAAAAGCTGGGTTTGAGTTGCAATCCAGTCCCCTTCTCTCCTAAAGAGGTGTGAAATTCCAGCCTTTGCATTTGTTAGACTCATTGTAGCATTTCAGAAATGAGCATTTTGGACCATCTGTAGGCACAGGCACAGCCAGGACACATGATGACTAACAGAACTTCTAAAAAACACAAACAAGCTGCCCTTCTGAAGGGTATTTTTATGGATTTTATGTATTTACACACAGAAATCTGCTGGGTACGGTGAGAGCTTGTTTAGAGAATGCAGTGCTACAGTTCTATTCCTTTTTAGCTCTTTCTGCTGCTGGGCTGCTTATCCAGCATATAGAGGAAGATATTTGAGCTACCAGACAATGGAATCTTGCTTTCTTTTCTTTTTTTTTTTTTTTTTTTAATTTTTTTTTATTAATGCACAAAACCAGGCAGTGAAATGATTGCCCCTTGGGATAGGAAATAAGGATGTTTCCATTTATTCCTGCGTGCATTCAAGCAAAGCCAGTCAATTGTCTAATGTACTGACTCGGGTTCTATTCATATGTGTGGGACATTAGAAATGTGGAGTTTCCATTACCTTAGAGCTTTTCTTTACTCTATATTTCTGGGGTGTTCTTTTGAAGCTCAACCACCTTCTAAGCTGTGCCAGCACCATGACACAAACAACAACATCTTCTGTTCCCCTGAAAAGGACAGTTTAACTTGTCTCACCCGAAGTTATTAAGGAATCTGTGCTCTCAAGAAGGTACATACTTCTTCCTGATCCTCAAAATTTCATGTTTTTACACTGATTGTTCCTGAGCTGGCTAAAAGATAAACAAGTTCTAATGTAAAACTCTTCAGAACTTCCATTTTTCGTTTCCTTTGGAAATGGGCCATTCAAATCACTCTGTCCAATCCTTTCCCTTGCCCATCTCCCATCAAAAGAAGAGGTTTGGTCATAATGTGAAGGAAAAAGGCTTTGAACTATCAGGGGTTTAAAAGTATAAATTATTCAAGCGCTGCCCTCCTACAAAAATTTCATACATTACCATAAAATAGTCGAATTCCTGTAGCTCAGTCAAAAATTGCCTGGTGGGAAAAGAAAATATTTCAGCCATCTCTTGCCTGGATCCCAGGTGGATCCATGGCAGGCAGGGAGCTGCTTCCTTCCCCCTGTGGCAACCAGGGCATGGCCTTGGCCACCCCACCACCTGAGAGAGCCCTGATTGCCACACGGCATTAATTGCAAACCTGAGGATTAGTCAGGAGTCCACCTCATCAGACTGTGTGACTTCATGGCATTGCTGCTTACAGTTTAAAAAGAATTTTTTTCCTGGTGCTTGCAGCTTCAGAGAGAAACAATGATGCAAAACCAGTAAAATATTAAATAAAAATAGAACTTTAGTCTTAATTTAGTAACTGATTTCAGTTCACTTTATTCTTGACTCAGTTTTAATTTGCCCTCCACTTACTTCACTGTTATTTATTGTTTCTCCCTGACTCTTGGCTGCAGCCCTGCTGCCCGTTCCTTCAGAATTTTGCAATAGGAGTAAACCCAGAAATGCAGCTTGAAATGGGTCTGCCTTGCTGTGGTAGCTGGCTGTGCTTTGCTGCAGCCCTTTTTTCTCAGTTTTTTCCTGCATGCAGTGCTTATGTACATCCTTATAGATATTTTGGCCTAATTATGGTGTGCAGCCTCGCTCCTGCGAGGGGTTAGGGCTGCCTTTGGCAACTTGTTCTGCAATAACAGCTCCATTATTTTATTTTATTTTATTTTATTTTATTTAGAAAAAATGGGGTGCTGTTCACACTTTGTTCCCAAACTGTTACTTCACTAAGAGAACACAAGGTTAGGGACAAAGATGCTTCCCTGTCACTAAAAGAAATGTCTTTATTGATAATGCAGGTTTTGTGTGGGGAACCTGGAGCCAGTTTTGTCAAACCCTACGGGGTCCATTTGGGATGGTGACCCAAGGAGCTGAGCCACAGGAAATGCACTTGGGAATTTGTTGCCAAAGCCTGGCCACAGCCAGACACCGTGTGTTTGTGAAATCTGGGTGTTCTCCAAAGCAGCTGTGGCTGTCAGGACATTTCTCTGGTGCCTGGCCATTCCTGTGCCTCATGTCCCACCATCCATGGGTGACTCCCTCTGCCAAAATTCCTCAGGGGCTCTCCTGGAACCATTTTTTTAGGAGATTTTGAGATTCTGTTCTGTATCATTTCATTTGCTGTCTTCTCCCTCTTCCATTTTCACTTTCAGAGGGTTATATAAATAAGTTTATTCCCAGTTTCAGATGCCACTTTGCAGTCGTTGGATGCTCCTGTGTGTCTCACAGGGATGTTCCAGCTGGTTTCCATGTACCATTGTTGTGTAAGGGCTGCCCACAAATATTCCCTTTTTCCTCTCTTTTAGCTAAACAGCTCTTTTTAACTGGTTCTTGTCAAGGCCTTTCTCACAGGCTACTACTATGGCATGACACATGCCCTAAATATTCATACAGAATATTTTTTTTTACCCATAATTTAAAATTAAAAGCATGGAATAATACAGACACTTGCTCTGTGTCACAAAACTCAAATACTTGTGAGTGCAGCAGAAAGTCCAGAGATTGACAATGAACCAAATAACAGGAGAGATCTTTTAGGTGAGCACAGAGTTTATATTTCCATGTCAATCAGCATAAAACCAAGGGGGAAGTGGCAGTTTAAACCAAGGGTTGGAAAGATAATGTTCTCCAGCTGATTGCTGCAATAAAACAATTATTTGTAATTGATTGAAGTAGTTCTTTAGTGACAGAAAGTGGTTGAAAATTCTGCCAGCTCCCTTGCTAAAGAGAGAGAAGGGAAAATATTTTATTTCAGCTCTCTGGCAGGATGGTTCCTGTCTGGAAGCAGAAATGACTTCTGCCAGGTCTTCATCCAGTCCTTCTCTCTTTGCATCACATCAACTCCATAGAGAAAGGAAAAAAAAAAAAAAAACCCAAACTCCCTGAGCAGCTGCAGGTGTGGGGTCTGCTGGAGAGCTGAGAGCACCAAGCTGGCAGCTGGACGTGCAGGAGCTGAGCTGGGTGCTGGCTGTGAGCTGGAGCGCACATGTGTGGGATGGAGGCACACATATTTTGGAGAAACAGTAATTAACCTCCAGCAGAGCGCTAGGGCAGCTACCTGCGACCAGGAATTTTCTCCAGCTCTTGCAGCAAAATTTGCCTGAGCTCATTTGTCAAGCTTTGAATCTTTAAATCCATAACTCTAATTAATTAAGAATCTCTAATTACCCCAAAATGGTGCTCTATATTTAGGTTTAAGATGTGGTGAAATCCAGAGAAAACATGAGAGAAGCTGGAGGATGTTCAGAGCAGGAGATGCCAGGAAAATGTGTGTTTTCAGAGGTGCAGGGGAAGCCAAATAGTCAAAGTGTCAGTGACCTCTAGGGCAGGTCCTAAACTGCCAGAAATCACTGTCCAGTGCCTGGACATGGATCCTTGTGTCCCTCAAAAGCAGTGACCACCAAACGTGTCAGCAGAGATTCTGGTATTGGAGACCCAAAGATGAGTAACCCTTGGCATTTAAACAACAAAAAAGTGTTGGTTTCTAAACCAGAAGCACTTGGGATGAGGCTCTGGTTCGTTACAACCTTAACAAGAAACACCGGTGGGGACAGCGCTGGAAAGATCAGTGCAGGAGGAGAAAACCCCTTCACACCTGAAGGTCTTACTGCTCGTTAAGTTAAAAATGTATAGCTTTTAACTGGTCTGTGAGCAGCCGATGTGACTCAGACAAAGGTGGAATGTGGACAGAGGCATCTCTTGCAGCTAAAGTTTGGCCTTTCTGCAGAGGATCCTGTTTTCCAGACCTCACACAAGTTCCTAGAAGCCCAGGCTGAAGCGTTTGGGATCAGTGTGTGAGGTCAGCTGAGTGGGACCAGCTGGATTTGGGGCCGGCTGCCTTCAGCAGAGCAGCAGATACGAACCCGAAACGCTTCTTTCTGGGCTCTGCCCCTGCCCGAGGATTTGTCAGCACCATCCTTCTGCAGAGGTAAGCTCTGAGAGCAGAGCGGAGCCAGGGCACATCTGCATGTGTATGAGGTCGTTAAGGGAGGACAAACTATGCATGTTTCTGTGTGAGTGACAGGCTGGCCCCTTCAGAGCCTCAAGTACCGTTTCCTCGTCCCAATAACGGGGAATCTCTGTGCTTGTGGCGGACAAACGCCTGTGCTTAGTGGCTTTGTCTGGTGGGAGATAGAAGTTGATAAGATGCTGGTAGGGCTGTTGTGAGGCGCTCCTGTTAATTTTCCCGCAGAGAGCAGAAATGCACGCCACAAATGTCTCCAGAAACGCACTGCACAAACCTGCTGGACTCGGGGGAGGATTCAGAGTGATTTCTGTTGATGTTTGAAGTAAAAATTGTTTCTGGTGATTTTCTTCATGACTTATGGGATTGGGGTGTTAAAAAGGAACACGAGCGTAGTTAAAATTAATACTTTTGTTATTTTTTTGTTGTTGTATTTGCTGGCAAGGTAGGGCAGTGATTGGCATCAGAGACGTAAAGATGAGAATGAGTATTTAGGTGAGAACTCGAAAGGTGTTAAACCGATTACGGGTTTTCTTTTGTATCCATTTTCCTCAGATAAGTCACGATCGAAAAAAAAAAAAAAAAAAAGTTTGTCGGTCAGGATGAGTGAAATGTTCTTTTTTTTCTTGGAAACGTCGAGCTTCCACCCTGGCAGGGCTGTGCGCGGGATGCGGGGATGCTCAAGGCGCGGGGTCCCGGCCGTCTCCCGGGTCTCGGTCTTGCCCCGGTCCCGGCCGTCTCCAGGGTCCCGGTCTTGCCCCGGTCCCGGCCGTCTCCAGGGTCCCGGTTTTGCCCGGGTCACGGTTTTGCCCCGATCCCGGCCGTCTCCAGGGTCCCGGTTTTCCCTCGGTCCCGGTCTTGCCCCGGTCCCGGTCTTGCCCCGGTCCCGGTCTTGCCCCGGTCCCGGCCGTCTCCCGGGTCCCGGCCGTCTCCCGGGTCCCGGTCTTGCCTCGGTCCCGGTTTTGGCCCGGTCCCGGCCGTCTCCAGGGTCCCGGTTTTCCCTCGGTCCCGGCCGTCTCCAGGGTCCCGGTTTTCCCTCGGTCCCGGCCGTCTCCAGGGTCCCGGTTTTGCCCCGGTCCCGGCCGTCTCCAGGGTCTCGGTCTTGCCCCGGTCCCGGTTTTGCCCCGGTCCCGGCCGTCTGCCGGGTCCCGGTTTTCCCTCGGTCCCGGTTTTGCCCCGGTCCCGGCCGTCTGCCGGGTCCCGGTTTTCCCTCGGTCCCGGTTTTGCCCCGGTCCCGGCCGTCTCCCGGGTCCCGGTTTTGCCCCGGTCCCGGCCATCTCCAGGGTCCCGGTCTTGCCCCGGTCCCGGTTTTGCCCCGGTCCCGGCCGTCTCCAGGGTCCCGGTCTTGCCCCGGTCCCGGTTTTGCCCCGGTCCCGGCCATCTCCAGGGTCCCGGTCTTGCCCCAGTCCCGGTTTTGCCCCGGTCCCGGCCGTCTCCCGGGTCCCGGTTTTCCCTCGGTCCCGGTCTTGCCCCGGTCCCGGCCGTGCCCCGGTGCCGGCGGGTGCTGTCCCAGCAGCGGGCACCGCTCGGGTCCCGGCTCGCCCCCCGGTCCCGCAGGTCCCGGCCTGCCGGGGCTGGGAGATGGCAGCGGATCACAGCCGGGGCCAGGGGTGATGCAGCCCCAGGCCATCATCTTACATAAACCCCACACGTTTGCATAAGATGAAAACTGAGGAAACGTCTTTTTCTTTTTTATTAAAAGAGGAAAAAAAAAAATAGAGGTGAAAGAGCTTTCCAAAAGGCTATCGGAAACTTGTAGTTTCCAGAATGGCAGTGTCAGTGACTGGTCAGAAAGGATTTCAAGGGTGACTGACCTGGAAATCTGTCAGAGGGTACTTGGGGAAAACAGTAACTCAGAGGTAGGACCATAAACAGAAAGGAAATGTGCTGGTGATGAGGAGCTCATCCCTTTGGAAGGAGATGTTTCTCCAGACCTGTTGGAGGCCACACGTAGGAGAAATCCCTCCTTCCACAGCGGGGCTGTGGCAGGGAGAGCCAAAGCTTGTGGAGTCACCAACCCAGGGCATTTTTAATTACAGGGGTGACTCAGATATTGCTGCAGAGGTCAATACCCGGCCTGGGCTCTCCAAAAATGCACCTGGAGCTTAGACGTGGCCAGTGCTGGCTCGCTGGGAGCAGAGGGTTCTGTGCAAGGACCACCAGGTGGACCAGTGCTGATGCCTCCTGTGCTGGGCTCGCTGCTTCCCACAGAGCCTGATCCTGCACAAGCTCTTCAGTGGAAGAATTATGCGGCAGTGAGGCAAAAATATTCCAGGGAACTGCAAAGCTTGGATGTTGTCTCTGTTGTGATGCACTAGGAAGTGCTGGCTGGTGTTTGTGAAATATCCAGGGTGCAGCTATGGCCATGGAGCTCATGAGCTACAGCTGTTGCATTAAAAGAAAAAAAAAAAAAAAGAATAGAATTGCCATTTAAAAAAAATGAATAAAATTACAAAAAAAAAAAAATTTAAAAAATAAAATTGCCATTTAGAAACAAAATTAATAAAATTGCCATTTAAAAACAAAATTAATAAAATTGCCATTTCAATTGCTATCCCTGCTGGCTGGATGTGGAGGTGGGCTTGGAAATTAAGTCATCTGCCCCCCTGAAAGTGGGACCTGGGGCCTGTGAGGCTGCAGCAGGGCAGGTGTCCAGTTCCCTCTCTGGAATGGGGTGTCCAGGCTGGGTGGCAGAGCTGGCTGGAAGTTACTGCCGGCTGCTGCTGAAGGAACTGGTTATGATTTTAATAGCTGGTTGAGCTGAACCAACCAAACTGCTTCCAGCACAGCCCTGTGCTTGTCGGTGATGAAGGGACTTGAGTGAGAGACAGCCCTGGGTTTCCTGAGAGGCTTTGTTTCAGCAGGGTTTGGTTTCCTAATCCCCAGCTCCAGCCTTCCCTGCAGGACTCCCAAAGTTGTGGTGTTCAGCTTTTCCCCAGGCCTTGGCAGGGATGTCCATGTCCTTTTCCATCTGTGTGCACAGGGAAAGGCAGTGGCAGCTGTCTGCTCTGAATTTGGGAGGTGAAATTCATTTCTGGCCACAGTGAGCTGCTTCTGGAGTATCTTTATTTATATATATTTATTTATGGTCTGATATTTTTATATATATATTTTTATATATATATATATATATATATATATATATTTATTTATTTATTTATTTATTTATACATATATTTATGGTCTGATCAGGCCCCTAATTTTTACTGCAGTAAGTCACAATGAAATACCTAAACACTTTGCACGACTAAAAAGGCAAATAGCTCCTTGCATCGCACTGTGAGGGGTGTGAAATCTGCCCTTGTCAGCACGGCCTTCAAAAGTGATTGTACGAGGAATTGGACTTGTCTAGTGAAAAATTTTACATTTTAATTTTTTTGTTATGTTTCATCCCTCCCCTTTTACGTCTCGTATGAATTTACTGGTTGGGGAAGAAGAATCTCCTGCCTTGTACCAGGATGTACACTTAAAAATAAGATAAAAGGAAATAAACATGTCCAAATAAGAGGACTGCACGAAGGAGTAGCTCCATGTCTGTGAGGTTTCATTTAACTGCAGCATTTTGTATCTCTGGATGTTTTTCTGCTTTTTTCCTCCAATTCTTCCTTTGGGTTTATATCCCTGCCCTTCCAAAGGTGTCCCTGCACAGATCCATGGTGAGGTTATGCTGCATTTATGAGGATGACACAGAAAAGCTGACTCCTCCTGTGGTTCCTGTGTGCCCTTCCCTGAACTCTAAACATGGCCTGGATCTGTGTGTGTTTAGGGATGTCATCACACCTGCCAAGGTGCTCCTTCCATCTCTCTGTCCCTTTCTAGGCCACTCTCAATCACCTTTGAATGTGTTTTTTTTCACAGCCAGGCTCCTATCGGTAGTGCCAAGGGACAGGATGGGGAGCAATGGGCAGAAACCGATGCACAGGGAATTCCACCAAAAAATGGGGTAGAACTTTACTGAGCACTGGAACAGGTTGCCCTGAGAGGCTGCGGAGTCTCATTCCCTGGGGATATTCAAAAGCCATCTGGGCACAGTCCTGAGGAAGGTGCTCAAGGGGACCCTGCTTGAGCAGAGGCTGGGCTGGGTGACCTGCAGTGATCCCTCCTGACCTGAACCACTCTGGGAGGTTCTGTGAAAGGTGGAAATGGTGATTACAGGATGCACTGCAGCTGGGAGGACTTTAATGAGCTTCATTACAATAACGAGTCCAGCAAACCTGTCTGTGTTGCTGCTGCTGGGTGTGAGAGCTGATTCCTGGAGCTGGTGACTTGATGTCTGGCTGCTGGAAGTCTCTAGTTGGTGCTTGTGCCCTGTACTTATTTCTGAGGTTTGAAACTCCATCATATGCAGGCAACATTGGGACTGTGTCCCAAGTACTTTGTAGGCAACAAAAGTTGTTGTTCCCAGCTTACCCAAATGAGCAGTTTGAAGGGAAGAAGGTTCTTGTGTCTGAGGAATAAACATGAAATTTACAAAGCATGAACTGGGCAAATAATGAAAGAACTAAACTTTTCCTCTCTAATTTTTTTTTTTTTGGTTTTTAATTGCTGTGATAGTGTTCCCTCTGGGATGTATTAGTTGACCTTTACAATACAAGGGAAAGGTGTCAAAGAACACCACCTCAAAAATATGTACCTAAAAAAAAACCCCTGAGGGCTGGACTCTTTCTTCCACCAGGGTTAAAACCCAGAGCCACCAGGCAGGTAGGAAATGGCATCCCTGGGGAAGGAAGAGGCTGAGGCAATGCACAGCTGCTCTTTGGGGCTGAGCTGGCCACAGCAGGGCTGGTGAGGGGAGCCTTGCACAGCCTCTTCCACACAAGGAGCTCTGTGAGCATTTCTGGTGAGTCACGGCTGGCTAAAGCCCTGCCCAGCCATGCTGCTGGGTTGAACCATTTTCTAATGTAGAGGTTATTATTCCTGCTACGGCTCCTGGCAGGGCTAAGTTGTTGTGACAGTGATGTTGCTGGCTGCTGCTATTAACCCAGCCTTCCTGGAGATGCAGAAGCCAGGCTGGATGTGGGGTGAGGTGCACAGTCAGATTCATCCATCCCTGCTCTGCACTCTGCTGTTCTGAGTCCTGTCAGAACACCACAGCCACTGTGTGTGAGGGTTACAACCTGGGGAGGGACTGGGAGCTCCTTTTCCATCACATCCCAGCGCTGGACCACATCACCTTATTATCCAAGAGGGTCACTTGTCTGGCTGCACCTCTGATTTTCCCATGCAGTCATGCATTTCTGCTCCATGCTCCAGCTTCCTGCCTCATCACTGCAGCCCTTATGCACCCCCCAGCATCTCTGTGGTGAATCACAGCACGGCTCACCCTTGGGGATGTGTGCTGGGGGAAAGACTGCCTTGGGTGCTTCATGGACCCAAGGAACCATCCAGATGTGCCTTGTTCTTGCTGTCCCGGGGATGGCTGACCAGGCTTGGGATGGATTTCATTCCCTGCCTGTGCTGGGAGAAAGTGGCACCTGGAAGCTCTCCTGGAAGCACCGGTGGAGTTTCCCATGTGCCACGACAAGGAGCTCATTAAGGCCAGGCCTGGCACAGATTGCTCCTCATGGGATTATTTCCACACGTTCCCCACCAAAACAGCCTCTCCTTCTGCATGAGCTCCTCTTCAGCCCAGTCCCTTGGAGCAGGGAGTGTACTTTGGTGGGATTTGACCAAATTACAAAGGTTCTGTGTAGTCTCCTACAGTCTAACCAGATTTTCCTCAAAATCGTGACCAGCACACTTAGAATTTTCAGCCATAGCTAAAATTCTACGGCTAAAAATATTAACTAGGGCTGTGTGTGTGCTTACGATGGCTCCAGATGCAGCTGCAGGAAACTCTGTGTGCAGGGAATGCACAAGGAAAGCTGCACTCCCACCACTGCATGCACAGGTCCAAACACTTGGATTCATTCTTAAGATGTGCATAAAGCTCCTTCCCCTTCACTTGGTTTTACTGTAACTGACAAAGATGCCTGACTCAAGCATTTCAGAAATCGAATGCTTAAGATTTCACTGTGGATTTTTTGGCTGCAAAGTGATTTTGTTGTGTCCCCAGAGCCCGGTTAAATCCTTAGTTATAATGATTGCACACTGAAGGGTGCTGTTACATAGAAATGCTGTCCCATAATGGCTTCGTTGCTGTGGAAAATCCGATGTTATTTGGTCATTCCCTACGAGTTCCCTAAGCCATCAAGACATTTGCCTCAAGGCTACAAACACAAAGCTACAGGCAAAACCCTCTGGACATAATGAGTGGGCATTTATGCAGAACTAAAAACTGGAACAGCTGAGCAGTGGATCTATGAATAGCAAGCATGCCTCTGAGCACAAAAGACATCATTCTGCAATAAAGGGGTTTGGAATGGTTCTGACATCTTGTATGTCAAGATCATGCTACGTTGTTGTAACTTTTTTTTCCCCCTGTTTGTTTGTTTGAGCCGTGTACCTTAAGGAAGGTGTGAGTAATTAAAGGGTGTGAAGGTAACCCTGTAGCTTGGTAAGAACAAAAATTGGGCAACGGGCACTTCTGGCAAGATCCATCATTTTGATCATGTTTGCAGGGGAACAAGCTCATTGCTCCCATGCTCTATTCCCAGTTCCACCCTTCAGGATTTCTTAGGGGGCTCCTCTTGTATCAGCAGCTCTAATAGGCTCAAATCTAATGTTAGCTGAGAAGTGTCTCCTGATGGAAACACAAAGATTGGACTAACCATAAACTACAGGGTCAGGGAGTCAGGCAATACAAAGAAGGGTAATAAAATTCAGAGTGATTTGGATCAACAGGGAGCTGGAGGAGCTTCCTGCTGAGAAATGGACCCCAGCAAGGTCTCAGGCCTTTGCAAATCATCCACAGGCACTTCCAAAGAAATGGCAGGAGCGAGATGGGAAGGGATGTGTGGCTCTTACACCAGGAGCATAATGAAAACCCAGGGTAGAAATTGGAGCTGGAGTTAAAATATAGAAACAGCCTAGAGGAAAAACAGGAGGGGAAAGGGAATGTAAGAATACACAAGATGATAATTCGTTATCTGTGTGTTTGCATCCACATGTATCTGATCACTTCTTGAGATGCTGTTGATTTCCAAGTTGGGATGGAGTTTTTTGGTTTTTTTTTTTCCTGGGGTTTTATTTCCTTGTGCCGAGGTGCTGTGGGACTGGGAAGGGATGTGCCAGCCCTTTGTGACTGGGGAAACAAATTCAAACATGTTTTGGGATCCTTGCAAAATAGTTTGGGCCTCTCAAAACCATCCATCGTAGAGATGAGCAAAGCCCCAGTACTGCAAAGTTCCTACAGAAAATGTGGTGCAGGGATTAGGTGCTGCCTCTGAGAAGTGATGCAAGTCTCCACAAACACTTGAGCTGGCTGTCACTGTGGCACAATGACCCAGCCCCTCACTTTGGAAAGCAAATTTCCCTTCCAGCAGCACAGCAAGTGCAGAGATCAGTGCTAGAGAGTCCAGAAAGCTGGCAGAAAACTGGAGCAGCCTACAATCCAGCTGTGCTCTCATTTCCTCCTGTCCAAAAGCCTTGCACAGCCACAAGCAAATTGTTTCTCCCCTTGGCATGTACCTTTCCTATCACTGAAAACCAGGTACTGTGGTGTCTATTTTGCATCTCACCCTGAAGAGTCTAAACTGCAAGATGTCAGATATGGAAGGATGATACTTAAGTTGCTTAGGAAGGCAAAGGGATTAATTTAATTATCCTTCCATCTTCTTCCTTGCAGCTGATGGCTTTTCCTGCCAGGAAAGAGCCTCCTGAGGCCCTGTTGGGAGAATGACAGCTCTGGCCTGCTGGTAAGTGATGGCTCTGTACTTTTGACAAGTCAATTGATAGAGCAGCATGAAAGAATTGGGATTGAGCTGTTCCCTTCACAAAATGCCAAGCTAAACCCAAGGGCTGCTACTTGTTCAGAGTGATGTTGGCTATGGTATTATGAAGGCAAGGCTGTGTTGGAAACCTGTCCCTGCAACACCGAACTGGGCAGTCTGGTCATGCAGCCAGATTTTGTTCTGCTGTGTTTGTACCAATTGTATTCAGGCAAGGATTTTATTTTTTTTCCCTGGAAAGCATCTTCTGCTGTTGCATATTTTAGTAGCATGTCTGTCTGTGACTGGCAGAGAAGAGGGGATTTGGTAAAGAGGGGTTTTGACAGAAACCTGCTTCAGTTATTTGGATGTTTGACTGGAGATGTGTATTTTTGTCTGTTAAACAAAATACCCACTTATAAAATGAAAATAGGGCATTAAAATACCCGTGGTTTTGTATACCAGCAATTGAAGGGTAAAAAAGATGCGTAGTGACAGCAAAACTGGAAAGACTGAGGCTTGTGCATGCCCGGAGGTGGTGGTTCTCCTTCACCAAGGGTGAAGTTCTTCCTCACCAAGGGTCTCCTGGCTCAGAGAAGAGAGACAGAGAGGTTGGTTTTCATCTCCTGCTGTGGCTGTGTGCTGTCCATCACTACAGGCCCCTCAGGACCTGCAAGAAATGCAGGAGAAGGAGTAAATCCCCCCAGGTTTGTGCACTTAGGGTCCACAACCTGGTCTCTGATCCCACATCTGCTCTTGACATTGAGACCTGACTCTGCTTTTATGTCCAAGTGCCCCTGGAAGCTGCAACCTGCATTGCTCAGGAGGATGTGAGAGTTACTCCTCTGTCACGTAATGAAACCCTTCCAAGCAGTCCAGGAATCCTGCTCACAAAACATCTCCCTTATCAACTCTTCCTGTACAAACTGCATAATCACCACGTAGAACAGCACTGCAAGCTTATTTGCTTTGTGATTTGTGGTCGGATCATTGCATTTCAGCCTTCACCAATGAAAGGAAATAACTAACAAGACACTGGTATTTACATTAATTGTGGCTTTGGGGAGATAGTCCAAAGAAAATTATTCTAAAGCCAGTTATTATGTGTCTCCCTAACCATTAGAATGAAACCCAAAGTTTATAAAAAAAAAAGCTGATCTCAAACAGATTTTAGCTGCTACTTGAAATTTTCCCTAGAAAGGGCTGAGGGGAAAAAGGAGTCTTTATATATTTTTTTCTTCTTCCTTTCTTTCATCCACCTTCTAAAATCGGTGTAATGAACGTGGCTGGAAAGGTAGCATGTGTACAACTGCAAGAGAAACTCCTGATTGCCAGTGAGCAGGACCTCAGCTTCCCAGGAGGTCTCACGGAGTGGGTCAGTTGTCACACGTTCCACACATTAAATGTCATGGTTTCCTTGGCTGAAGCTATTGATTTTCATTTGTTTTGTTTCACCCCAAAGCAGTTTTGTGCAGCTCTGTAGGCTGAGCAGAAGTTTTCCTCTAAAACCTTCAAGGTACTCCCAGCTCCTTTCATGTGTATCCCAGGAGATAATCTGTGAGTGTGTGAAGACTTCTTGCTCCTACTGCAATTTGAACTATTTCTGGACACTAAGTCAATGCTTTTTATGATGTTAGATGTATGATGAAAAGTAATTTAAAATTTCTCAGGATGACTCACTTGCCAGCATAGCAGATCCAAGAAACAAACACAGATGTGAGATTTAAATTCCCTTTTGGCATAAAACAATGCCTCATGCTATAAGCCACAAACTATGCCCAGTGGAGACTGGGAACACTATTCTTTTTTTAGCTTCAACCAGCCAGGTAACTTCTGACTGCAGAGCTGAGCAGGGATTCATGCACCTTGCTCTCTCACTAAATATCAGTGCTGCTTGTCCATCCTCACTAATGGTGGGATTTGTCTCCTCCAGCTCTGGCCATCTGACCTGAGCCTCTTGTGGAGGCTCTGCAGTGAGGAAATGCAGGCATTTCTGAAGGATGAATCATCTGCCTTGCTGTCAATGTCTATTTTAGGGACATGCCTGAAGTGAGGTGAAATTAAATCCTTCCCCAAAAATTCTTCTGTAAGAAGGGGGATTTTGGATGCTCTGGGGAGCTAGCCTGGGCTTCCTTTCCTCGGATGACCCCGTGAGCAGCCGTTCCCTTACGTCACTGCACAAGTCCTGAGCAGATCCAGGCACAGGAATGTGTGTTCAGGCACGGGGCAGGCACCCAGGCGTGCTCCTGCTGACCTGGCTTTGGGGTTATTCTGCTCCCCCTTCCCCTCTCAGAGGCAAAATGGACTGCACTGATATGTGGCTGGCCACCAAGAGGCTGCAGACTAAAAGTGTAACTGGGTTTAATTATTAAGGTATAATTGAGGTCTTTGTGTTTATAGGATAATTGTTTCTTTTTTAATATAACTTAAACTTCGCAATACAAGGAACAGGCCTGAACCTGTGGATGGAGTGCTGGAAACTGTCTAAGAAGATTAAGGTCTCTTAATTGATTTCACATAAACAGGTGTGACTGAATTCATCAGAAGAAGGTTAAGACTAAATGTATTCTGCTAATTATGTGAAAATTGCCAGAGTGTGCTGGGTTGAGCAATTGCCTTCCCTTTGCAAGTGGGATCATTCCTCAACTGTACATCAAATGGGAAAAATGACATTTCCTAAGCAAATGAGCCAACCTGTCACATGCTGGGCTTTATTTTGAAATTTCTTTGCTTGTAGACATGTTGGCAGAGGTGGATTTGGCAACAGGACATGGGAATGTCCCTGGTGTGCTGTACCTGACTGGCAGTGTGGGAGGACAGGTGTCAGAGCAGGGCTGTGTCGCTCTCTAAACTTCAGGAATCTGCACCATTGGGAATTCCTGTTCTGGAGAACTGAAGGAGTAACTCTGTTTTAAGCACTTGCTCCTTGCTGTCAATGTTTCTGTGACCTCTTAAGTCAATTTTTTCTTGTTTGGTTAACTTGAGGCATTGGAGGAGCAGAGCATGGACGTTTCAGCAGTACATGGAACACCCTTCGGCTCGGGTTTCAAAATAGCCACTGGAGTATCAAACTCCTCACCCAGCTGCCAAACAAACTGATTTATTCTGTTTACTCTGCACTCTTTGCCATCTGTCCTCCTAATCTTACATCTTGAGGGAACAGGATGGAATTGGCAGTGATGAATGCAGCTGTAGAAAGGACAAAACTCCTGCTTTTGAGACATCCACCTCTGACTGTGCAGGTGTGACAATAAATTGTGTGAGGAGCTAAAAGTGTCCCAGCACAGCATCACCAAGGCCCTGCAATTACTCGCTGGTGCTCCCAACAAAACCATTTGCTGATGAAATTGTTCTTTGAGTCTCCAAACTGAAGGGTGTCTTGTATTTAAGGTGTGATTTCAGCAGCACATTTACATAGAGATGCTCTAAAATTAGTTCAGTTGCCTAAATGGCTGTTTTGTAATAGCAAAGATATTGTTTGTAACATTTAAAATTAATAAGGAAAATAATATGCCTTGTGTATTTTTGTCTTTTCCTATTTTAATTTTGAGACCCAAATGCAGACTTACATCGATGAGCAGTGGGTGATGATTTACTAGCACCTTGATTTTATTTTACTCAATTTAAAGTGAGCAACTACCAGGTAATAAGGAGCAAAATCTTAATTTAAATCTGTATTTAAAAAAAACTTCACTTAATTGCACCTCTACAGAATGTGGGAAACCATCTTCTAAGTGCAGATGCACAGTTTTATGTATATTATTTAAGTTATTCACCATCCATTCAGATTTTCAACTCATTTTTTTGGAGATGAGGCTTTCTGAAGTACAAATCTTATTATTCTTAGGGGATCCCAGCAGGAAAACCTGTCTGTACCTGCATTTTAGAAAAGGGATGTAGTGGTTGTACCTGCACCTGCTGAACGTGAGTTGAAGTTATGTGATTCCAAAAGAAAATAAATAGGCATTATAAATGAACTAAACTTTGCAGAAGATATCAGACATAATCTTCCTCTCACTTTGGTAGAGCATTAGGAGCTAGATTATTTCCAGATTTAGGCACCATAATTTGGGAAAGGCATGGACCATGCGAAGAGTATCTAAAAAGGAAGGGAAAAAGAGTTTGTGAAAGAAAATTGAACTTGGGCTGCTTTTCTTGCAGACAACACCAGGATAGCATTACAGGCCTTCAGGAAGAAGGAAGAGAGTTTATCCTCTGTGTCCATTCACCCATAAAAATAAATTTCTTCACTACAAAGCTAGACATCAGAAAACCATTTTACTGTAAGAGGATATTTGTAATAGATTGTGAGTTTCAGCTGAGGAAAAGATGAGACAAACATCAGGTTGGAGTGGGGAGGGGAATAGCTGGAAGATTGCTCGAGATCCCTTCCAGCCCTCTTGTTCTAATTTTATGATTTATTCTTTTAATAACTGCTGTAAGCACTCTTGTACAATGAGTTAGAAGAAGTAATTTTAAAAAGTTGTAACTTCAGTTACTAAAAAAACATTCCTTATTCCAAGTAAACATGTCATCTTCATTTTCCTGTCCTGGACTGCAATTTTTATTTTTTTCTAAAAAACTGTCTTCCTTTAGATGGAACACGGTGAAGAAGCTCTTTGGCAGTTTCCTGCCAGATTTTCCAGAAATATATCTAGAGGTGAAAGAAAAAACTCTCATCAGAACATATTGTCTGCAGGAGAGAAAAAAATTAAGTCTTGAGTTTTGTTGATGTGGAAAAGGATCAGTGTCTGACACTCGCTCACGCTCATTCAAGTTTAAATTTATTTTGCAAATAGAAGCCCTGCTTCTTGCCATCTGCTTCAAACATCTCCTTCAGGCTGACTTTTGGCTGTTCATCACAGGAACTCTTTATTCTGTACATCCAAAGTTTCATTTGATTTCCGAAGGGGATGAATGCCCTGATTCCTTTGCTCTTTTGAAAACTCAAGCTGGTTTTTTGGTTTTTTTTCCTTTTTAATCAAGACCATCAAGAGCTGGCTGAGAGGGCTTTGCAATTGATAGAATTTAAGCACATGCCTTAAAATATTAAGATAAATTGGGTACTTCCTATTTGTTTGCTGCCGAACACGAAGCTCGTTTTAGCAAAACAAGCTCATTCAGGCTCTCCCACCTCGCTGCTTTTGTGCTGACATTAATCAGACCCTAAAATCCAAAGTTGCTCCATGAATTTGGAGCAGGGAAGGAGTGTGAGAGGCAGTTTGGAGGGACAGGAACCTCAGTCAGACCCAGAGCTGCTCCATGGCAGGGGATGCAAGAGGCAGAGAGCTGAACTCTGAATGCAAACCAGTCCTCGGCAAAACATCTTCAGGGCATGGCTGCAAAGGGGGAAATGATTGATTGAAATAGATTTCCAAGTGATTTATCTAATCCAGAGTTATTTGCCACATCCTCTCCAACTGATGAAAAAACAACAAAATGCACTGAAAGGGTTCTGCTCTCCAAGGTGTGAGGTTATACAGGAATTACAGGTATTTTTTTAGTGATTGGAAGCACTTAATTCTTGGCCCCCTGCCTCATAATACAGCCCAGGCTGGTACAAGCAGTTCTGCAAAACGTATAATTTTACTTCACTTGTTTTAATGATCAGGAAACATCTACTTTTAAACTGATCTCTGCTGTGCAATTACAAATGTTTTGATGAAAACACTTTTTAAAAATTAGTTTCATTCCCATAATGACTCTAGTTAGACTGTTCCATTAGTAAACAAAAGAATTGCAGTCTCTCATCAGGTTTAGCTTTCCAAATCCAAATTTGTTTCTATTAAGAAACTGGATCAGAAGATTAAAAATATATTTTAAAAAAAATCCTCAACTTTGGAGAAATTAGATTTAAAGCCAAGCTCTCTTTTTCAGGTCAGTTACTATTTATTTGATAAACATATTTAAATATTTCTGTTTAAAACAAAAAAAAAAACCATGAAGTCTCAATCTTGAAGTGTGTTTTTAAAATTTATTTTCTTGTGCTGTTGTGGAAATTGTGAATGGAATAAAAATTCCTGTGTGTGTGGCAGATAAGTCTGGAAATAAGCTAAAATTGTAGGTGAGAAGAATATTCATGTTACTTAAAAAAGCTTTATTTATTTCTACTAACTAGTGAAAGAATACGATAAATCAGGCTGAATTTGAAGATTTAGGGTCATAAATACTGTCACTAAACACTTCTGGCCTTTTTTGGAAGGAGCTTAAAGACTGTTGAGGCTTTTGGGTGAGTTGGCTGTGAAATGTGCGGAATTCCGAGGTGGGATGTGCGCTATCCTTCTGTGGGAATGTGGCTGCCTGTCCCTGGCGCTGCAGATTGAGATATTATTGTGTAAATGAAACGCTGGGTATTCATTTTCCACAGAGCAGATTCAGTAATTACTGTGCTCACCCAGTAGATGACAGCTGTTATCATTCTGATGAAAAGAGCCCTAAATTAAAACCCTGTTGCTTTGCATAGATCCCTGTCAGAAACAAATGTTCATTTTCTTGGTTGGTCAACCTCCTTCATCGAGTCCTTTGGCAGGTATAAATAAGGTCCAGATCTTTATTTTTGTTTAGTGTGTTGTTTCCTGGTGTGTTGATAATTTGGCAGCTGAGAGGATAAATCCACAATTAAATTTTGTTGGATTTGTGTGTGTTTTGTGTTTGATTTTTCAGCCAATACCAGAGCATTTTGCACATGTGCAAAGGCTAAAAACTACCCAGATCTTTTTTGGTTTGCCTTGTAGAATGTGGTGCAGCTGGAGAGAAAAGGATTGATGATCAGGATATGTTCCTAGCACGGATCTCTGCACACACAGAGCAGGGGCAGTTGGAAAAGCAGGAAATTTTCCTCCCTCCTTCCAGCTGTGGAACGAGGGCTCGGGATTAACGTGGTGACATCTGCACAGCCAGGATGGGGAGGTGCTCCTTGTACACCTCTTGTTTTCTCTGAAAACCTTTCCCAATTATGGGAGATTAACCCCTTTAATGTGTCATCATTTCAGGCCGGATGTCAACTGCCAAGCAGCTCTGCTCTGTGCAGATAATGAGGGGGAAAATGAGCCTGTTGATAGGGCAGGTTTGAGAAACAGAGCAGCTCCTTGTGCAGGGGGGTTTAGGATATTAGGAAAGCCTGACATGTGAGGGGACATTGGTGCTAAGTGAGGGTTTTGAACATGAGCATCCCACTACTCTTATCCCACCAAATTCCACAGATATATATCTTTACCTCGCAGTCGTTCCAGATTTCTGCTAAAACTACAGCCTGTTGCTGTTGCCTTTACTTGGAATGACTTCTGTTTCACAAGAACAAAATTCAGGCCACCAAGAACCCTGTTTGTATCTTTCTTTTTAGTTTAAACCCCCACAGTTTATTGTAGCTGCTGTTCCAAAGGTGCTGAATAAAAAGAATTCGGAGGGAGAAGGGTGGGTGCAGGGCAAAATCTTGGATTGCATGTGGGGTTTGAGGGCTCTTATTCTGTGAAATTAAGTAAAGCACAGCTTGAAGGGCAGCAGAGACTTGAAGCACTCAAAGATCCTGGGGAAAATTTGGATCTGCTTGGGGTTCCTAACTTTGTTTCCATATTGGGAGTTGTTCATAAAGCAAATAAAAACCACTGGAGTGTCCCCCAGAAACAAAGCAGTCTGATCAATTTAAGAATGCAAGTTTATTTATTTTTTGAAGGAAATGGTAAATCTTCTCTTTAGAAAAATGCCGTGCATGTCCCAAAGCATAAGAGCAACAATAAAAACTCTCCTGAACAAGTATTGCAAAAGAAACTTTAAATAAAATCAAGCCCTCTATCTGTGCAAAATGGTTTGCTGCCAACTGTATCTTTTCTGCAACATTAGTGGTCCAGGAGTAATTAAACCAGGCTTCTGCAGAGAAATGCCTCCCTGAGATTTTACAGAGCAGAATATTTTGGCACTTTACAGAATTACAGTTTTGTTTTGGGTTTTTTTCTCTCCTTTTTGCCTAAAGCTTCAAGGAGAGTGAGAGTATTGCCTGTGGATGTCATTATGTCAGTGCCTGCACCATTTGCATGCCCAAAGTCTTTGGAGTTTCCATGTCGTACAGATTCTCCCTGGCTACCTGGCTGAGAGGAAATGTGAGTTTAATGGGCTTTGTGCTTTTAGAAGCTGACTGGGCTGGAGATAAATGTCGTAGCTCCAAGGACTTGTGAGAATCTCACTGATCCCTCTGGAGAGGGAGATGTGATGGTGCTTTGGTGCCTTTTAACTCAGCTACAGGTCTGAAGTTTGCTTGGGTTTCTGAAATTGAAAATTGCCAGGAGCCTTTTATTTTTCTTTTTTTTCCCCCCTTCATTGTTCTCCTTTGGATGGATGAAACTAGGGCTCTCTCCAAACAGACTCGTGTGCAACTTTCCCCAAGCAGGCAGCTCTCTTTATTTCCTTTGGTTTCTTTGGTGGCTGAGGAGTTTGTAGGCTCTGCGAGAGGGCTGGTGGGCAGAGAGGAGCTCAGTGCTGGCTCTAGGAACTGTCCTTTCTCACCCTGGCCCGGCTGGGATGGGGAGGTTTCATGGAAAAGCAGGACAGGCTCCTCATTGCTGGGCTGTGCCTCGGGCCCCAGTGCAAGCGGTTGCAATTTTGGTTTCTGTGAACACTCTAACTTCACAATTTCCTGAGTGCTTGTGCCATTTATTTATGCCTGCCTTTTATTTATATTCATAGAAGTGCATGCAGACACAGAACTGAGGCTTACAAAAAGTTCAAGCCAATACTTGCCATTTTTTCGGAGATATTTTCACAGCTCTAATATTCAAACGCTGCTTTTGCTAATTAAGTTTTCTTAATTATATGATTTGCAAGATTAAAAGGCCACTGCCAATATAAACCACATATTGCCCCTGAACTGTTAGATTATTAAATTGAATTTTTAAATTAATTTTTACTTGCCATGATTTGTATTCTGTTTGTTCTGTGCTATTTTAAGCTCGGATAATAAATATCATGCCAGTCTCGTATTCATTTGTGGACAATTCCAAGTTTTCAGTGCTACAGGGTAAGGGTTTGAAAGGCAACAACACAATTTTTTGTTTTGTTTCAAAGAATTGTTTTTTTTTTAATTCTGTTCATCTTACGCTTTACAGAAGGCTTTTATTTTTAAACAAAATAAAAAAACTAGGCTAAATATAAGTTGACAGCATCTCTTGAAATGATATTCTTGTTTATGACAGTGTAGAGAAGAGGCACAAAAAGTCAGAGGTCATTTTTTATATGCAGTAAATTCTCATATGCAAGAATGTCTGGATGTGTAAAGTGTCTGTACGAGACTTGAGTCATCTCTTCCCCTCTGATGGGATTTCTCAGGGCTATGGCTGTAAAAACTGCTTGTGATAAGAACATCTCCCTGCTCGTGTGTTTTGTAACCCTGGCGCGTCCTGCTTGAAGTCCCTTCCTGCTCGCTGGCCGTGGCCACAGCTCGCCACTGCCCGGGAGGGTGACTGGGCACTGCCAGTCCAGTGCCGGGGAAAAGCAGGAGCTGAGTGCAGGGCTCAGGGCCTGGGGAGGTGCAGGGGGCAGAGCTGTGCCAGGGCTGGGGCTGCAGGGAGGGCACCAGGGGATGGAATTGGTGGGAGCAGCGGAGCCCCAGCCCCGCCACAGGAGTCTGAGGGAGCACGAGCCGTGCCCATTCCCACTGGGAATCGCCCCTTTGTCCCAGTGAGCTCAGACACAGGGCTGTGCTCAGGGATCTGTTTCAGGGGTGATGAGCTCCGTGGGTGTGTGCCAGTGTGGTCTGGGAGCTGCTGGGGTTCGCCCTGAGTGCCCTGCTCCCATCCCAGTGCCACGGTGGGCGGGTGTGTGGGGCCAGGGCAGGGCAGAGCCTGCTGGATGTGTCCTGGCTGTCACCACTCCATGCCCAGCTGGTGGGACATGCAAGTGGAAGCCCCAGGGAGATGCAGGGATAATGTGGAACATTACCTCCTGATGTGGAGCAGCCTCACAGATGATCCCAAATCCCTGCTGAAAGCCGAGGAGATGGGCTCAGGGAGCTCTGCCTTTAGGTCAAGAGCATGATGGATTAATCTAATTTCAATTTTGGCTCCTCCAAGCTGGCCACCTCCAGCAAGCTGAAAGCAGAGCACACTTCAGGATGAGCAGAAACTTGCATAACAGCTACTTGGTAATTTGTTGTGTAATGGAGGAAAAGTGAAACTCCTTAGCAAAATTGCCTCTTTCTTTCCTAAATTTCAAACAATGAGGGCCAACACTGCGAGGTGCTTTACAGAACTATACCAGGTCATCAAGTGGTTAAATTGATACAATAAATTTTTTGCTCTTACACTAAAGAATTTTATTTCTGCCAGGAAGGGCAATAAGGAAACATTGGTTAGGCATGGAAGTGCCTTGAATTCAGAATTCATGTGGAAAAATAAAGATTCTGAAAATTTATTGTTGTAAATGAATCTTTAGGAAAATGCAAGGTTCTTGACCATTTGTCTCCTACTGACACTCAGTGTTTCAAATAAAATTTGCTGGGCATGTGCACATAGTCTTAGCTATTGTGGAAGGAAGGCTTTTCATATAAAGAAAACAGTCAATATTTTTGGCATCTGACGGAATGTATTTAACAGAACTTGAAATGGTGAGGATGGGGAGCATGGAGAGAAGCTTTTTTTCAGTCTGTGACTTCCTGAAAAATCACACTGGAAAAACCCCCACCATGTGTGAGCACATGCAGAGGGTGATGGTGCAGAAATGCCATTGGCTTTAGACACTGTCTAGATAAGGACCTTTCTCAGAGCCACGAGTCCCGTTCAGAATGCTGCCTCTGTTATGCTGCTGTCCCAGTTTATGACTTTTTTTTTTCCACTGCAAAAGATCTTGGATTGAGGGATTGTCCTGATGATCTGTTCAGTGTTCCAAGGGGGCTGATTAATCTGAAAAACCCAACAAGACAGCTGAAACTGCTGCCAAAAACTGTCATCCGTTCTGCTCTCTCAACTGCCAGCTTTCAGTGCTCTTGCTGCAGAGACAGGTCTACTCTTAAAGATGCAGCCTGACATTTCCTAATGCAGCAGCAACAGGGTAAATGATGGGGGAGTGATTTGGGGGGCTGAGTTTTCCCTTTATCCTGTCACTTCCGAGTGGTTGCGTTTCTCTCCTGAGGTGGCACCAAGTTCAGTACTGCTATTAATTCTGTCTGCTGAATGCAATTAATCCAGTGGCAGAGAGGATGGGAATATTCTGGGAGGGGAAATTGGCTCTTGAAGGTCGACATGGAGTTTGTGTGCCTTTTTTTTGTGCACTTCACAGTGCCATGGCAGCAAGAAAGGTGAATTATTCCTGAGCTGTTTTTTATACCCCCACTTAAATCAATAATAATAATAATAATAATGATGCTTTCTTCCTGCTGTGTGTGAATGCTGGTGCTAAGCATGAGAAAAGGAGGCTCCTTGGCCTTTGAAGGAAGGGATTTTGGAGCTCTGCAAGGAGCAAGGTGGCCGAGCTCTCCCTTGCCTGATCCACACCCTGTGTTTACATGGGCTGGGGATGGAAGGCAGGAAAGCCCATGGCAAGAGCCTCCAGCCCCAAACTGGCACTGTGACACCCCCAGCCAAGGTCCTGGGATTTTCAGAAGCCATCCTTGGGTGCCTTGCTGGGACTCCCTAAGAAAACTCTTCAGCTATGGAAGCATAAGTCAAAAGAAAAAAATATTTTGAAAGTAAATTGGATAACTGCAACTGAAAGCTTGAGGGAATGTTTAATGGGGCCATTAATAAACGACTCAGGCAGCCAATGGGACATAGCCTTTGGTCTCATGCCTTGCACTGCTGCTGAGGCTCCCTGTAATGAACACACAAAACGTGCCCCATCAAGCCTTGGTGCTTGAGCACAAAACACTCCTGAGTTTAATATATGCAGGATGGCAAAGTGGTGCCTCCAGTAAACATCTTGGACAACCAGTGCTGAGAAAAACCTTATTAGAGAATGGATTTTTCTAATAGGGGAATCTTTAACTCTTTTCAGAACTTTTAAGAATATCCAAATGTTCTGGGTAAAGGAGAGGAACAAGCCCTCTGAACTTTAACTTAAACCCCTGTGTTAACCCCCACGAAGTTTGCAAGTGGTGAGAGGTGTGACTATCTCCAGGACTGTTCTGCTGTGTTAGCAACATGCTTTGATCCTGGCTAGAGCTGCAGAAAACAGCACTGTAACAGCAATCATCATGTTCTAGATGCTCGATAGGATAGTGCAGGGTGCTACAGAAGCCCCTAACTGAAGATGCAATTTGATTAAATACTCTCGCAGCAAACTGGCTTGGTTGTGCCAATTAACTTGGAAATGCAGCAGTGTTTTATTGCTTTAGGAATGAATGGTACTTATTGGCTTCTTACATAACAGTTTGACTTCCTCATCCAGTCAGAAAATTGAGCATCTGTCAGACCATCAACCCATAAATGTCTTCATTAGATCTGATAAACAGACCGTGGCAAGCCAGAAAGTTGGAAGGTCCCACCCTTCTGCCTGGGGGGCTGGACTCACTTAACAGGCTTAAAAAGGAGGGATCTGTGTAAAACAGGGAGAAGAAACGCTCTGGGTGAGCCAGAGAGGAGAGGAGCTGCTCTGAGACGTGCCCAGGTGCAGCACTGAAATAACCTCTCTCAGGGCCATTGGGACTCTTCCCCATCCCTGTTACCAAACAAACAAAACCTTGGCAAGTACCCGGTTCAGGAAGCTGTCCCCAGACACATTGCTGGGTGTGATCCCAATAAAGCTGGGCTCGAGCCTGCTGCCAGCTGAGATCCCTCTGGAAAGCACCAGGGCTGTGGAGGAAGGAGCTCTGTGACCCAGACTGTGTTTTGTACCAGACTAGTGATGTTTTCTGGAGCTCCCGCTGAGCCCTCCTGATGCTTTGACTCCAAATATCCTGCTTTTGTGGTGCTGCACAAAGAATTGGCATGACAAGCCAGGGGTGCATCACCCACAAAATGTTGTTTCTCCTGGCTAAGTTTTGGAGCTATTGGAGCAGCTGGCGTGCTTGTGCAGCCTTTCTGCCTGACCTCGGTGCAATAAAGCCAGTGGCATTGGCAGCAGAGGTGTTGACAATATTACAGTAGAAGGTGGAAGTCCTTAATCACACAGGGCTGTGTGGATGTTTTGTTATTTCCACTAATAAGAATGGAGAAGGCACAGGCAGACGAGCCTTTAAGTGCTGTTCCTCTGAGTCTTCCTTCAAAGCCAGAAATTCTTTTTTATCTCCCACAAACTCCTACCTCACTCTGTGCTCTGACAAATCTGTCCCTTTAAATAAAGCTGCTGCTCTTGCACAACCTTTGGTCTTGCAAAATGCAAAGCCATCTGTTACAACCTCAATTACAGGTTAGAGGAGACAGAAACTCATTTGATGGACTGCAAGAGCAGGATTTACCTTCTCTGAGTGTCTGAGGGAAAAGACCAACCTTTATGACAGAGGCCAGGTCAAGAATGGGGAGTTTTGTCTATTAAAGTAAATTGAAGAGGGGGGAAATTCTAAAAGACAGATTGAGTTCATATCTAACTTTTAAATGAAATATGTCTCTGTGCGTATAGTGATATGTACAAGCCTTTTTTTTATTTCCCTCCAAAGTTTGTAAATGTTCCTGAAGTGCTGCTCTGCTTTTTAAGATTCCATATCCCCATGAAGAAAAGCTCAAAGCAGTGATACTCACTTGAGTTGCTGCTTGCATATTGTTATTGAGACAAAATAATTTCGTTTCTGTTTTTTGTTCTTTGCAAGCTCAACCTAAGCAAAAAAAAACAAAATAGTGCATATGAGTTAAAGTGGACAGGCTTGTGATTTTGATTTTTATTGGGAGATCAATATTTTAGAGATTTTTATTCCTTGTAAAGCTGTAATCACCAAATTTTCTATTTTTTTTTTAATTTAAAAGTTTATAAATGTAGTAGCAGGAAAAAGCCCAAGTATATGGGGAAAGCCTCTAAGAATCATCAAAATGTAGCTTAAAAATAGATCCTCTTTGTTTTCCTTCCCCTGTGGGTAATTAGTGGATTACCAGAATGTACAATCAAGCTTTACTTTTGATGCTCGGGGTTGTCATTAATGAAGCAGTCACTCCACCAATTAAACCAGAGCTGTTTAGCAGCAGATATGTATATTTTAGATATATTTTTTGTACTCTGTTGCAATTCCCTTGGGAGTAGGAAGCCCAGGTGCCCATCCTGGCTGTTCCCTGGGTGAGCACTTGGCTCCAAGAGTTATTGCTCACATGGAACACATAGGCTGGGCTCTGTCTCAGTCTGTCCTAACCCTGAGATTCTCTTCCCCTTCCAGGTGAGACAAAACCAAAGCTCAGGTCACTGGTAAAGTTTCCCTTCCCCCTCCTGTCCAGCAACCTGGGATGGGTTTGATTTATCTCCGTGTGTTTGAGCAGAGGGGAAAGAATCTGAGACAAACCTGAATGTGCTGAGTTCAAAAAAAAAAAAAAAAATAAAGTAGGTGAAAGCAGTAAATATGGCAACTATGCCAGTCCTTCCTACTCTGCTTTTCTGCTACATTCTTCTTATACAATGGTGAGAGCTGTTGGAGGGAGCACTGTTGAAAGATGGGGGATTTAAGAGAGCTGTGATGGCTCTGTTGGATTGCTGCCTATATTTGGACTGTATTTATTATTCTCCTTCTATTAAGGTGCTTAAGTATTCAGAGTTGGGTTTAGACAAGAAATAAATATCTGAGCAGCTGTGACTACATGTCTGTTGGTGATTAGTCATCACTACAACTCTTCAGAGTTGGATTTACCAGCAAATTGTTAAAATTCCCCCAAATGGAGGGCAGCACAGTGGAGAAAATTGAGGTTTATTTTGCTGTGTTTGGCTGGAAGTTTAACCTGGGGCAATCCACCAGGGAGGACAGATCCTGACCTGGCACAGGAGAATGAGCAATTTAGGGTTTTCCTTCCTTGCAGGTGCTGTTTTCAGCAGCTCACCTGCCAGGATCTGGGAAAAATGCAGAGAGCAGCAAGAGATTTATCAATGATATTGATGGTGAAAGCAAAGAGAATTGTTAAACTCTTGGGCAGGGGGAGCTTGATTCCACCTGCACTGCACTGATGGAGTCTCCAAGTGTTCAGCATCCCGTGGCTATGGCTCTGCTGGGAGAGGCCAGGAAGGATGGAACACTGATTTCAACCCCAGGCAGGCTTCTGCACATTCAGGTTTATTTTTCTGAGAATACTAAGAAACAGGATCTCTGTTCTATATTTCTGGCTAATGTAATATATTGCAGTACAACTCCATGTTCTGTTTTTCTCCTTGGGTTTGTTTTGTTTTTAGAAGAATGAAACATCAAACATCACCATGTTCTCCACTTCTAAAACTGAAGGAAGGATGCCTATGCTTACAGTAGAAAAAAAAAAAAAATACATGCTTGTTTTGGTCCCAAAAAAAGAATTTTGATAGAAAGCAAAAGAACTTGTAGCACGTTGAAGGAGAGAAAATGATTATTTTTCTCCTCTAACAAATCCCACAGCAAGTTTTTGCTCATTGGGTAGAGACAGAGGGAAGAAAACTGGAATTTTGGAAAGCCATCCCTTCTCAGCAAACATTCCCTGCAAACAGCTGGGTGAGGGAAAGCCCATCCACCATGGAAAATGCTGAATGGGAGAGTGGGGAAATTGGGATTGCCTCACACAAGCAGGGTAACCTGGAGCATTTTGCTTGCAGGTAGAGCTATTGCTGTCCTGGAAGTGACCCTAATTTGATCCAGAAATCTCTTGAAAAGGTCCTGTGGAGAAGTTTAACAGTTGTTGATGCCTTTGTAATTTTTAGTGGTGGTGGTACCAACTAATCTAGATTATTTCATGCTGCAAATAATTTTTACTTCAATTCTTATCCCCCACCAGAACCAGTGAAATGGATGTAGGGGATGTAAAAAATTACTGGCAAAGCCCCACAGTTTCTGGTGTCAGATGGCTGCAGGTGATACATCACACCTTTTATCAATAGCTGGATGTGTGACACCTGCTTTATCTGTTGGGGAGATCAGTTTGTAAGACATGAGTTTCTTGGTCCACTCAACACTTGACACTATGAAAGTTAGGGAACAATTTCTGGCCAAATATTCCATGGTTCATAATTTTAGTAGGATTAGGATGAATTTCCCATACCACCTGTCTGCCCTTCTTGTTTAATCCAGAAAAATTTGCTTCTGCCTGCCTCACTTGAGGTCTTGGCTTCTCACTTGGGAGTTATTGTGTAGCCATGGCTCTGAGTGAAGCCTAAGGAATTACTCTCTGGATGTATTGCATGCCATAAAAATACTCAATGTGCTTTTGAGTAAAAAGGGGTTTGGGTGTTTCCAGCAGAAGCAGCTAATTCTTGAAAATGTTAGGTTTTTCCTTCACATTCCAACTACTCTAGGAAAAAAACAAAAGACCCCAGAATAACAACAGGAGAAAGAAGCCCAAACCCCGGAAGATCCAAAAAGAGCTCATCAAGCTGTAGTTAAGATCAGTCCATTGAAGTCTGTTTTGCCAATGTTTTATTTGTCACATTCCCAGCTATGGGGAGGATTCCTGTTCCACAAGAGCTGTCTGCTCTGAGCAGTGAGGTCCCATGGGGACAAAATAAGTCCTCAAGTGGTGGTGGGCTGAATTTCCTCACTCAAGCTTTTTAAAATTCAAGAATGTGTTAATTCAAGCATCCCCAAGCTTCAGGAGTACCGATTATGCAAGCAGAGAACATATTTTTTCCCCCTCTTTCAACAAATAGCTGAATTATTTGCACTGTGGTGAGGCTGGGGAGGCACAAGCTGCGTTCCAAAGGCAAAGCAAGGTGCAGTTCCTGCCCTGACTTGTAGGTGTTTTTCTAATTAAATCCTTTGCTAATGATAAGACTTTTGCTTTCACTTCATTATTTTTTGTTTCCTGATCCCTTTTAATAGAGTTAATAAGATTTTTTTAAAATGTAGCTCTTTATAACAATGGCTCAAGGAAAGGGAACCCTCAGTTCTGGCTGTACCTGAGTGGTCCCAGGCAGAGATGTAGATGGTTTAACTGGTCCCAGCAGAATTCCAGTCTGGCTTTCCTGCAAGGAGAGCCATGGACTGCATTCTCAGATCTGAAGGAAGAGCCACATCCCATACTTTCCTTGCTTTAGAAAAAAATCTCTGAATGTTTAAAAACTCTCTGGCTTGAAACAATTGAAAGTAGTTTCTTGATGGCACGGTACAAAACAGAATGAGCAGGAAAGTGTTTATTGACAAAGCAGGTGTTTCATTTCTCTCTTTGTTGGTCTTTTGTTTGTGTCATTGTATGACAATCTGGAATACAACAATTTAGCACATTTTTCAGTGCTTTGGGTACATGGCAGTACTGCAAAGTGTCATTCTGTGTAGCCAGGGCTGGGTTGTGTGGGTGGAGGGATCCAGGACTGTTCTCATCAGCAGCTGAACTGGTCTGGCAGTTCCTTTATGGGTTAAACTTTGAGGTGGATTTACTTAATGCTGCAAAGGGAGGATTTAAAATCTTATTTTTGATGGTTTTTACTTTCCCCCCAGACCTGCCTATTGATTGCAGAATTTGGTAGTACATGAGCAAGTTTTACCTTACATTTTTATTTATTTATTTTTAAAAACCTTCAATTTAAGAAAGCTTCCTCTCCTATAAGTCCAGCAAGCAAAAATATTTTTTTACAGCATCCTCTGTGAAGCAAAAGAACTTTCATAAGCCTGCATGACTGTAGGCTATGCAGAAGGTATATATACAACCCTGAGAAAGGAATTAGTGAGTGTTGTGGGCAGCTGAAAAGCCTGGTAGACATTGGGCATCATGTAGGATTGTGGCAAAGCAATGGCAGGGTGGTTGGGTTTGACAACTAACAACGTCGCAGGGCTTTGACAGAATAAGAACTTACATGTGGTGTCAGTCATTCTCCACATGCCACTTCCAATTTGTCTTGCTGGGAGAGGACATCTGTCCCCAGTGGCATCTGGAATGCAGCTGGCAATGTCACAGCACCAAGGACACCGCGGAGCAGAGCGTGGGGTGCTGCACTCGGGGCTTTGGTGCTGCCAGTGGGAAGTGGGGACAGATGGCTCTGGGATGTCCTCTCCTCTGAAGGACCAGCTCCCCAAAGTGGACTGAGGAGAGAGCTGTAGGTGGCAGAAGGGCCAAGCCATGACTTCAGGTGTTCTTTCAAGTCAGTGAAGAACAGGAGTGAGTTTGCAGCACTTAGGTCAGGACACTTGGAATGGGCTTGAGTTCATATTAATGTTGCTGATTGGGCTCTTCTACCCTGCTTCTAGCTAAGCTCTAAGGGGATGAATATTTCCTCCTTCTAAACTTAATTGAATTTTCACTGTCTTAAGAGGATAAATATCTTTCACTTCATTTTTTTTTAAGCTGCAGAGAGTGCAGCATGAAAGTCTCAGTATTTTCCTGCTTCCATTTTCATGTGTTTTTCTATAAATCAATACTGGATCCAGATAGAAACTTTTAAAGACTGGTATCTCCATGCCACACAAGGAGCTTGGCTTTTACAGGGGGCTTGTGACTGATGGGCTTTAGTGTTGGAGAAAAGTGCAAGGTCTCTCACTGAGAGAACCGATGCTCTCTTGGGATTGAACATTTGTCAGGTGTCCCTTTGCCCTGTTGATTTTCTGATGCCTTTTGAAGGGTGAGAGTGCACTTTGCTTTTCTCTCTGAGTGAGTTTAATTGGTCAGTAGAGTGAAATGATGTTGAGGCAGCAATGGGAGCTCACATGTGCATCCCATGCATCCCAGCCTGGCTTTTATGTGAAATCAGACAGAAAGCAGGCCAGACACCAGTCAGAGGTGGGCTGGCTGATCTACTCTCCTCATATCCTGCCCTTATCCAGAAAGATATGGGAAAGAAGGGTCTGGATGAGCCTGGAATATCCTGCACAGAGGCTGGGAGGGAGCTTTGTTGCTCTGCTCAGAAGAAGCCCTCAGTGCCAGTGAGGGAGGGAGCAGAGCTGTGTTGCCAAACCTGCTCAAGACTCCAGAAGAAGTGCAGAGCTGAACTGCTCAGGCTGAGGCTGCTGTGACTGTGTCCCCTCCAGCTGCAGTGAGCTGGTTCCCTCATTGTTTACACAGAGTCCCATCCGGAGTGAGCTCCATGCAGGAGTTAGGAGTTAGGACTGGAGTTTGAGTTGTGTGTCTGCACAGATTGCCTTGTTTTGATTAAAAGGCTGCACACGGTAGGGAAGGAGGGCTGTTTTTGCAAGTCTGCCTATGCTATGGGTGTATTTCATCTCTGTTTTAATCTTCTGAGGAGCACAGAGACCAATATCCAAATGCCAGTGCAGTCCAGACGGGTTCTTCATCCTCTTGCTCCTCCCACTGCTGTGGGTGTTTTTTATCATGTTTGTTTTGGGGGGTACACAAGTTGTTCTGTGTCTGCTCTGGCTGCCTCTGCAAGAAGTGAAATAGTTCCACCACGCCCTGGGGCAGTGTCTGGGTGCGTGGTGGTGACAGCTCTTGGTGGCACGAGTGACTGTGCTTGTGCACATGGGGCTGGCACAGCAGGACCACGAGGGAGGCTCTGCTGCCACACGACTCAAACAGAGCAAGTGATCAGAAAAATGAGGGAGGAACTCACAGGTCAGAGCTGTAAATAAACTCCACATGGATTTTGAGTGCTGTGAGAAAGAAGCCTTTACATTGACTGGTGCTCTCCTGCCTCTTTTAAAATGTTCTGTTACAGATTTACGACCCTGCTCTGGGGAGAGAAATAAATAAGAGCAGTAGGGTGGCCAGCACATATAAAACTGTGATATTATTTGATGCAACTTTAATGCTCTAGAGAAAAGTGGGTGTAACAGTGTAAGGCTACTCCAAATTGCAAATCTCCAGTGCATCCTCAGTTTCCCATTTATCACTTTACCCTCAGCTACGTGAATAGCAGTAGTAAAAAACATGTGCAAGCTGTGTCATCTTTGTGTGGGGATGAGCACAAGTGCAAATTCATAGCTATGAAAATCTGCTATTTTGATTCTTTCTGCTTTTTTTTGAATGCTTAGTGATGTGCCCACAACTCTACTGCTGCACAGGCAAAGCTCCAAAGAACGATGGGCTCGCCTCCCGTTTTTATTTGGAGTTTTACAAACTGTAATAAAAGAGCACCCAGACAATGCTCTGGGCACTGCATATGATCTTATTTAAAAAATACACTTGTAAACAAATGGCTTCATCAACCACCTCAGATCAGATCAAATAAAACTGGCTATATTTATTCTGCTGCTGAGTTAAGAGCCATCTGTGGCTCTCTATTAACAGAGTATTTACATGCAGATCCAAATGCTCTGGAAATGGGAATTGTCTTTTCTCTAGGAATCCCACAGTGTTTAGCAGTGCTTTCCACCCCCCAGGTTCTTACAGTGAAAGGGGAAAAGAGACTCTGTGGTGAGTTAGGAGAATTAAACCCCTGGTTTGCACTGACTTGTGGGCAGTTATTCCAGAGGCTGGGAGCTGCAAGGAAGTTTGTTTGGAAATGGGGTTACCAGACAGAGTGATGTGCTGGGCTGGTACAGATTGTATTAAATTTCTGAATCTAACAATCTGATTTTTGTCTCTTTTGTAGAACAGTAGAGTGCAAATACATGTGAATTCTAGTAAGAACAGGCATATCAGAGTACACAAGAGGTAAAAATTAAAATCAAGAACCAACTGTGAAACCAATCACATCCAAGATTTTTCTCCAGATATGGTAAATCTGGGTGTAATGGTGATCTGCCTTTTCATTTGATCCCTTTTTTAATATCATTGACTTCTAAATAGCTTTTTTTTCCAAGTGATGAGATATTGTTAGATCTGAGCTTCAGTGTAAAATATGATAGCCTGTTTTAAAGGAAAATAATAATAAATGGGTTCTTACACTGGGTCCTGGAAATGAGTATGGCAGCTTCCAAGGAATATGCCTGTGTACCTTTGGCTCAGGACTTCTCTCCAGATGTGTGACTGGGGAGCAGTAACTCCTCAAGGAGTTGCTGGAGAGTCCTTGGGGCTGTTTGGCCAGGAAGAGCAGTGCAGCCTTCTGCCCTCCTAAGGAGAGCAACACTGACAGAGCAGAGGTTGGGAATGGAAGCCGTGGAGTCATCTTTGCTTACGTTTCCTTGAAGGTGGTTCCACCCTGGAGCCCATATAGATGAAATTGCTTTTAGATATGGGTGGCCAAGGAAGTGACACCCCTGAGATTTGCTGTCCCCAGAAGAAGGAGCCAATGGGTGAGGTGTGTTAGGGTGGACAGAGACAATCACACAGAGATGCCATGGGTCTGGAGCTGCCCAGCAGCCCAAGGGTTTCAACAGTGCCCTTGCTTTGCTTTTTCTTTTTAGTTTTTCTTCTAAAGTGTTTGCAAAATGTAGAAAAATGCAGCAGGTCCAGAAAAACTGGAACTGTTTGGTGCAATTATTCAGAGCAACTGCTTAGCACAGGCAAACCATAGCAAACCCCTGCCTAGAAAGTGCTACAAATGCAGTGGTTTAGCAGTAAGAAAAAGAAAAATATTTTTAATAACTGCAATCCTTCATGAGGAGAAACCAGAGCTCAAATATAAGCCTGATTTATGGTAAGCATGGTATGAAGTTTCTTTATGAAAACTGCAGAGTCTCACAGAGAACAGTTCCATGGAATGCAGGGAAAGCAGAGGAGGTGAGCAAAGTGGGATGCTCCTCCTGGATCACGTCTGGTATCTGGAAAATTTATAATTGTGCATAATCCACAGCAGAGTTGTTTGTGTTATTAGAGCGTGTCACATGGCAGTGTAGAAGTGTGTTGAAACAGCTGCAGGAACACCAACAGTGCAACACCATTACTCTGAAATGGCCTAAAAGTCTTAAATAATACAATTTCCAGCTTTTCTGTCGCTTTAGGATTGGTGACTTTCCTGGACGTTCCAAAAGCCTCAGTCCTGATATTTGAAAAAATGGTCATACACAAGCAAAATGCTTGAAGTTTTTATTGCTTTTGTGCAAGAGCCCTTAGACCATGTGAAAATCTGGTCCTTGCACCTGCGCTTGAGGGATGTTGGCAGCTCAGTGCAGCACTTGACTTGGGAGACTGATGTCCTGCAAACTCGGGATTTCTTCTCTCCTCCACAGCAGGGCACAAATTGCCTCCTGCATCCTCCTCATCCCATGTGCAGTGTTGGGGGAACTAATTATAATCCAGGATTTATTGCAGAAAACTGTGTGTGTACTCTATTAACAGCCCTCACAACGACTTTCAAGGTTCTCCTTAGCAAGGGCAACTGCTGCTGGCATTTTGGCTCCCCTTCAAACCAGTCTTGTCAGCAAGAAAAACCATATGAACTTGGAGATTGAAATCAGTTGCCCCAGGGTACCAGGTCCGGTTTCATTTTAACAATAAAAGAATCTGATGCCTTTTAGCAGGCAGGTAGTTATTGCCTAGATGAAGGAAGAGTTGTAATAGTAAATCTAGAATTGCATTCAGATGTGACATCAGCTGATATATAAGTACTGCAAGTCTTGCCATATCCACCCACTCTTTCTATATGCAGGGAAATCCGAACCGAGGGAAAAGTCAAATGTTGGGCTGGCTCCCCCAACTCCACAATTATGTGCCAGTGATCCTGAACTTCCTCTCCGTTTGCAGGTTAGCTAGAGGGGCCTGAATCCTAATGCTGTGCTCAACTCCCTGCACTGTTTACATTAACCTACAAAAGCTCAAGCGTGTCTGTGTCTGCAGACACAGAAGACTTGGGGACACAATAAATGTTTGAAAGTTCCTGGAAAATTACTGTTATGGAAAGGCTCTCCTTTGTAGACTGAGTTGTAGCTGTTTCGCACTGATCTCCCGTGGCTGAGGTGTTTATTGGAGACAAACATTTGGTTGGCTGATTCCTACTAGAATTGGGGATGGGAGGCATTCATCTGCGGGGTGCACACCTCTCACTATGGCAGAATAAGCCAGCTTTGCCCAGCAAAGGGAGGAATCTTGGATTAATTACTACCTGAACCTCTTGCTGTTCTGTCAGGTATCCCATAACAGGTGTAAAGGCTTGGAGTTTTATCCAGACAGTTCCTTAATGTTGTCACCACCCCAAAACTTTTGAAAACTCCCAGCAGGGAAAAACAAAGGCGACGGTGGTATTGTTCTCCTTCAAGAAGGATTCCCAATTAATTTTTTTACCAAGTACACTGTTGTTTTACTGCATCTTGTCTTTGAGGCTGTGAAAATGATCCTTTGAGTGGCTCATAGCTGGTTGCTCTGGCAGGGCTGTTGGTGGTGTGTTAATTGCAATCCCAGAACCAGTTCTGTGCCCAGCAGGACAGTGGCTCTCAATGGCACCGAGCAGCTGTTGATGGTGGCTGTAATTACTGCCCTGATCTATTGATCAAGTGGAGAAGGGGGGGAAAGCCCTGCTGGGCTTCAGCCTAACAGCTCCCCTTATGAATAACCTTCCTGAAGGTGCCACTCATTCTTCTACTCAAATACAGTGGAATTAATCTCACCCGTGCAGCTTAATCAGCACAAAATGCATTTGGCACATTGTGGGGAAGGAAACTGCTCTCTGCCATCGAGCCCAGGCTGGGCTGTAGCTGCCAAGATAAACAGGGTTGTAGATGAGGACATTCTGGGTTTCTGTCAGCATCCAGAGTTTAGTATCAGAAAGAAATGGAATTTTTTCTTGTTGGTTGTCTCCCACCTGCAAAATGTGGTGAGTCCCAGTTTGCAACCAAGCTGAAATCTCAGGGCATGGATTCCTGCAGTGGCTGCCTGGGAAAGCTTCCCCTTTCCTGTTCAGGTTCTTTTCAGGTGTGTGGTTCTCCTTTCCATGGGCACAAAGGTAAACCAGCAGAGCTTGTGCCTGCCTGCAATGTCTGTGCACCACTGCAGTGGGGAAAGCTGGGCAGAACAATTAATTTAGGTGCTGTTTCTGGGTTTGACTGGGGGGAAAAGTGGAAAATGTGAATTGCTGTAAGTCAAAAACAAAAACCCTGAAAGCAGTTATTTTGATGTAATTAAAATGCTTTATGGTGTTGTTTCAAATTCAGCTGTTTAAAACTCAAACTTCAGAAAGATGATCTGTTACCAAAATGAAAAGCCATAAAAATCGAAATCTGGAAATTACAAATGGTACAATTTAATGTGGAAATGTTTTCACTGGGGGAGGGGGAAAAGCTGTCCAAATTCATCCAGAGACTTCATTTTACAGGTAATCTACCACTTTGATGAAGTAGTTTTATCAATTTATCTCAAAGTAGTTTCACCATCTCTCTCTTATCTATGTGGGTTAATTTTTCTTGATGGAGTTGCTTTGTCTTTCTTGTGTCTTCAAATTGATAGCAAGCTGATCCTTTGCTCAGCCTCCTCCCTTTTGATCTGATGCTGCATTTGTCTCAGTCATAGAAAATGTTGCTCAACAGGATATCAGTGCCTTTGACCTTTTCCTGGGATACACAGTCCCATGCAATGCCCCACCACACGTGCCTTAAAGGAGTTTGCAATCTTTGCAGGTTGAGCAAGGTAGAACTGGGCTGCTTTCATCTTTGTACAGCTTTAAGCAATCCAGAGATGACATTATTTCAGTTGCATGGGTTTGCCTCACTGTGGCTGGTAGGATCCACTAAAACAATGTCAGGTATGTTCAGTGGAAAACCTTCAAAAGGAAAAATAAATTTCAAAAACCCAACAGTGTTGTTTTCTCCAATGACAAAAGAAAACTCATTTTTGCATGCAAATAAATCAATCAATCACCTGGCTCTTGTCAATTCAAAAAATACATAGCAGGAAGAGGGGGGAAATGCCATTATTTTGTTTATTCTTCTAGCAGTTAATTTTCTTTGCCTTTGGGAGCTGTCTTATGAAGAGTACATAAAAGACTTGTTCTGTTTGCTTGGGGATTGGGGAAGATGGAGCCACCAGATCTTCCTGACATTTGTGCCAGGCTTGTGGAAAGAAAAAAAACTTGCAGGAGTTTTTGTCTACCTCGAAGTTTACCAGTAAATTCATGTGATCAAAACTTTTAAATTTCTCTGAGCATAATAACGAATACTATAGTATTTGCATTTTTATAAAATTATTTAGGTAAAACTGTTGTCTCTTCAATTGGCATTAAACTGCTTTGACACAGAGGATTTTCCAGTGTGACCCACAGAGCACAGAACTCTGGACTCAAATGTTTGCTATCCAATCAGGCTTGGCAATTTTGGAGGAATTTTTTCAGAGGTACTTCAAACTTCCCCTTTTGGTACAGTTTCAGCTGGCTGCAGGAAATAATTCAGTATGGGATAGGTAAAAGTGCAGGCTGGTAGCACCATGTAATCTACCTGACAGCTTTTTTTCACTTACTCATTTATCAACCTACAAGCTAAAGCAAATAGGGATGCAACCTGTAAAGCTGTTGAATAATTTTAGTGAGCTTAACCACATGTTTAGCCTGAGGAAGAAAAAGCAGTTAATTTTATATCTAAATTTTTATTTTTTTTTTATCTAAAGCAAAGGACCCTCCTTTTTCCTGAAGGCAATTTCAAGTTGTTATTCAAGAATGAAAATTGATAATTGTTATATCTGTACTCAGTTGATCTTAATTTTAGTGGAGCTCCAGGCTAGCAAATATGAAAATATCATCTTGCTGGCTGATAAACTGGTTAAATGCATTGGTGCAGGATTTTGATGAAGTAGCAATAGTTAATATTTGTTGCTTAGCAAAGAGCAGTTATAATGCTGGCTTTGGAATAAATCCAGATAGGGAGGGAGAAAGAAGTCATTCAGCAGCAGCATGAAGTGTTTTTTTTTATCTATGCAGACACACACAAACATTGTTAGACAGCATAAAGTGCTCTCGTAGCAGATTGTTTGCTCTCCCTGCTGCTGAGAGGAATCTCCTCGAGCACAAGGAGGTTCCAGTGCCTGCTCCCAGACCTTGTCCAACTCAAACATCGGATCACAGACCATCCCAGTGAATAGACTTTTCACCCCACATCAGTGTAATAATTACAGAAATGTGTGCAGCAGTTGCCTTTGTCTCACCTGTGTGAAGGGCAGGAGGCTCTTTGGGAAAGCCCCTAAAGGAGGGTGAGCTGCCCTACAAACAGGGACCCCGAACCAATGCAGTCATGGGAAAATGCCCCATGTCTAAAACCAGGATGGCGGTGCCTGCCTGCACACCAGGGTTTTACAGATCACTGTTCACACTGGTAAAAAATAGTGTATTCTTTTCACTGCACTGAATGTAGTTACAGAAGTGCAGGGTTGTGGTACCAGTTTGGACGGTGACAGTCCTTTCACTCCATGTATTAATTAATTTTACATTATTAGTGCATTGAGAAATACCTTTCTCTTGCTTTCTTTCTTCCATACTTCCTGTGGCCAGAACTGTGTTCCCTGGGATACCCTCACTGCTGGGTTTACATTGATTAAAGGCAGGGTGGATTTCAGCTTTAGGCATCAAAAAGACACTTTCCTGCTTTTCATTAATTGTCAAGTCTGGTACTTCATTGTGTCCAGTCCTCTGATCTTAAAAGGTACAGCACGAAGTAGCTTTTCCCTAGAAAACATTATTTTTAAATTAATTAGTACTTTTGTCTTTTTTTCCTCCAAATGGCTTTGCAGTGATTCTGATGGAAGTATTGAAAAGAGGTGAGACATTCTGCCTCATCACAGGATTAGAACTGGCCAGATGGATGTTGAGGACTTAGAGTAATATCTCCTGAAACTGAGTCAAGCAGAGCACTGGATCTTTTGCAGGAGTGTTTAATGATAAAAGTTATTTCTGCAGTGCATCTGCTCAGGAGGCAGCACAGCTTCCCAGCTGTGTGTGCAGCTCTAATTCAGTGATAACTTCTGTTAGAGTGGAACTTTGTGCAGTGTCACTTGCATTGGGGGTTTTAGATCAGCTAAAAGTAGGCTGGTTGAAGTCTAAAGTCTTCTTCCATTCCACAGGCAATTGGGTTTTTTGGGTGCATACAAGTTTTTTGTGGTTTAATAAGACTGGAGAAAAAGTCAGCAACTGAGACTATTTCAACAACTTGACTACTGCTGTGATGAAAGAAACCAGATATTACGGATTCATTCTGGGGCATGGAAATATCTATGAAGTATGAATTTATTAAAGGCCTTAAAGTACTTAAAACAGCTGCTGTGCATCTTGCAGCCATACATGTAGGTTTTATTTGAATATATATAACACTATTGCTAACAAAGATGGCAATCAGAGGTGAACCTTGCCGTGCAGCACGGTGTTCCCGAGGATAACAGTGTTCAGAAGGTAACTGGAGGGATTTCAATTTAAAGCACATGCAGTCCACTCTCCCAGCTCAGCCTGCAGGAAGCAAAAGCAGAAAATGAGGGCCATGTGGAGATAAGGTGGTGATAACTCCATGGAGAGGCAGAGGTGCCAGCTCAGCAGTGTCACACGATGATTGCAATGGTTATGCAAACTCCCGAGATGAGAAATCCTACCTGTGCAGCTGAGAAGATAAAATAAGGCCCTTAGAGGCAAAGCAATCCAGGCTTCTGTCCATGGCTTGGTGATAAAGGAGCAATGTCAGACACTGAGAGCAAGAGCTGAGGCTTCTCATCGTCCAGTCTTCAATCCCATCATTTCATTCCCTGCTTTTCTTTCTTCTGTAACTCAGAGATGCTTTTACTGCCGTCAGTGCTGGTCTCTAACTTGTACAAGCACATAATTTTAACTGTGAGTTTCCATGAAAACATTAAAGAAACAGAAGATAAGTGACTTGCCAAAGGCCAAACAAAGCACCTGAGGTGGAGTCAGGCACAGAACCCAGTTCTCCAGGCTCGTTTGTTTAACTGCTTTTCCTATTTTCCACCACTTTTCTGTTCCCTGTCAGTCCCTCTATTCTTGTTTGAAGCATGGGGGACTTTATAACCCTGTATTTCTCACAACTGTAAGAAAGCTCTACAAGAGAGAAATGCTCCTGATTGTTTCTGTTCAAAGATGGGGGCGTTTCTAGACATGTCACATCTGAAAAGTGAGTGACTTTTGGCACCTAGTCCTCAGTTTTCTGACATGAGGGACACATGCAAGGAATATCAAATACCTGGCTGAAGCCAGACTGTGCCTCTCTAAGCAGACTGTGCTTTTTTTTTTCTATGCTGAAGGCCTAAAAAGGGAATTTTCTCTGCCTATCTAGACAGGGGAGCCCCTTTTAGGTATTATCTGCTATACAAATATTGGCCTACTCCTTAAAGCCAGTTTCATAGAAAGTTGAAGGCAGTCTAAGAAGGAGAACATATCCTTTTATATGCATTGGATAAGGTAAATGATATCAAATAAAATGAAGGATTAAAGCATGCTCAAGCTTGAAGCAATAGATATAAAAAGGACAGGAATTATTGTTTACTTACATTTTTCAGCTGGGTGTGTGCAGTCAGTTTTGCTGGGGATTTATATATCACATCAGTGAATTTCCAGCCTGTGCCAACTCCCATGGGGAGCACCACACCAGCAGCTCTGCCCTGAGCTGCCCAGCAGCTCTGGGCACTTGCCCAGGCCCCTGCCCACCTGATGCCACCTTCTCCTTACACTTTTCCCCTGGTGGGCACTTCTCTTTTCTCACCCCTTCTTCTAGTTACTTCAGCATGAATGACCAATGGCTTTGTAATTAAGATCCACCCAGAGAGGTTTTCTTCTTTATTCTTTTTTTCCTCTTTCCCCCCTTTTTTGTTTTAAATTGTTGATGTTTAGGAGCTTTGTTCTCTGGTTATCACAATGTTTCAAACCATAACAGTGCCAAGGTATCTCCTAGAAATTGTGTAGAAAGTGCTGTGGCTTGCACCTTCAACAAAGAGTAAAATGCACATTGCAGTGATTTATGGCATTTACGCATCACATTTTGTACTTCACATTGCTAATAAGCACTGTGACAGTCAAAATCAGTCTGAGTAATATAGCAAAAAGTTAAGTAAAAGAATTCTGAGAGTCTCAGAGACAAATCAATATAATTATACTTCACATAAAAAATTAGCAACTGTGCAAATCATTAGAAGAGTGATGGAACAGAGATAGTTACACAGTTGGAAATGCACATGTATTTACAACTGTTTAACCACAGCTATGGAAGAATTTCTATAAAGAGTTTAAACAAACAAAAAATACTGCAGTCTATACACTCTGCTCTGAAGTGAGCTGGCCCAACAATGGAATTGTTCTCCAGCAATCAATCAAACCTTACAAAGCATTTCATGATTCTAATGGCCAATAAGAAAGAATAACTCCAGCAACTCCAATTTCCCTCTGTTTCATCAATGAAACCAGCAGTTGGGTTTGGCTTTTTGAGTGTTCTGTGTGTGATAGCTGGAAAGCTTAGGTGAGTTGCTGACGTAGCAGGGATTACATTTAGGTTTCCATAGAGAATTCAGACCTCAGTGCTTTGTTCTTCAGAGCTCTTTTAAAGTCCTGCAGCAGCTGTGAGGCAGAGGTTGGGCTGGAGGTGGGATTAAGGGTCGGGTTGGGATGTGGGCAGGGGTCCAGAGGAACTGGGATGGAGAGTGGTGATCTCTGGGAACTCTTGGCTAGTCTTAGCCTGGGATTGCTTGCTGGTAGCTGAAGTGTGGCAGTCTGAGTGCAGAGAGGCTGATTGATTATTAAAACTAGAGCCGAGGCTTGCTGAGACATCACAATGCAAAAAGAAACATCCAAAAATCATTTTCCCACCCCATCTCAGCTTTGAGCCTTAAAATAAAGCTTTGATTTAGAAATGATTTCTGAAGTTTTGGAAAGCATGAGCAGCAGATCTGTGTCTCCTCCCAGCGTTGCACCATGGCTGCAGCAGTGACCAACAGCCGCAGGAGAGAGTTTCCTTCCAGGTTCAAACAGGGGGAAGGATGGATCTCCTGGTTCCTGGAGGAGGCAAGCAGAGCTGAGCTGTGGCCAAGCATGAGGAGTGTTGGGCTTTGCTGTCCCAATAGCTGTGGGGAGGCTTTGCAGTGCAGGACAGTTAAGAATGGGTGGAGAGATGCCACAGGGCTGCTTCCTGATCCATAATTTTTCACTGGAGAGGTGTAACTACCCTTGATCCAGTTGGCTTGGCCTTGAATTATCTTCCCAGAAAAGCAGACCCAACTAATGGCAGCTGACAAGCCTGTGTGGGTGAACTCCTGGGGCTCATCCAGGTTTTTCTCCATGACTTTTGTAGCTGCCTCAATCCTCCTGTCCTGCACTCAGGGCACATGAGGAGGCTGCGGGAAGAGCAGATGACCCTGGAGCACTCGGTGGTGGGACCAACATGGAAGCCCAGAAGTCAAGGCTCACTTAGAGCATTTATTTTGCTTTGCTTCACACCCAGTGTTCCTCCTCTTAACTAGATCAAACTTTACCAGGCATTATGCAGTGGGTTGATCCACAGAAAAGTTCTTTCAGAATGAAAAATCTGTTTGCTGGTGGGGAAAGGGTAACGTAGCAACTCTTGTGTACTTTGGTGAAAAAGCACTGCATAAAAGAGGGACTCTCTTTATGTTTCCCTGGGTGATTCAGGCTGGCTGGGTGTGGCAGTCAGGGAAATGTGATCCACCAACTATTTACATAAACCAAAAACTGTTTGTCTAAGTACCAGGAGACAAGGGCTAAGCTGGTTGAAGTGCTGTAAAGAATTCTTTTTGCAAAATGATCCTTTTATTTGCCATCCAGAGAGGCAGGCAGATGCTTATATAGTACAATATAAATTTTTGAGGAGTAGTTAAAATCTTCTCACAGCATGGTCAAGCTTTGTCACCCCTTTGAGAGCTGAGTGTGTGGATGGAGAAAGAATGGTGGAGGAGTGCCTCCCAAAATTCTCTCTTGAAGCCTTCAAAAAATAGAGAGAACAAATACACTACAATGCTAAAAAAAAAAAATTGTTGCAAAAATAATTTCCATTTTGTACAATGTTTACCAGAGCCACTGCAGAAATTTCATAATCACATAATTAACCATTCTTCCTGTCAAGTGGGTCTAGTTTCAGCTAATACTAACCATGTAAAGCTCTAATATGCAAATGAACTGGCAGAAAGGAGTTCAGAATTTAACATTAGGTGCTGATTTCACTACTGATAAATTGCTTTGATCCCTTGAGTCATGCCTTGTTGTCCTTCCAAATGAATGCAAGCACCTTCTCCTAGAAGTGAGTCACCCCTGGAGATGGGGGCCAGCCTGACCTCGCTGCTGTCCATGTAACCCTCAAGTGGTTTAAAACATAGGACATGTTTACCCTCATGGTATTATTGTGAGGTCAAGAAATGCTGTTCTTTCCATTTTACAGCAATGGGGCTGAGGTGTGAACTTTTGAAATGTGTTGAAGCAGCAAAGTCTTGAAATTAGTGCGAGCTGCAACACCTGACAACTCATGCTCATTTCTATGGGAGATGGATGATTTCCCCAAGATAACTCAGGAAAACTGGAGCAGACAGCAGAGTTCATCCAGCCCTGTGTTTTAGGCAGCAAATTTTCTTGCTCTGATGGAGTGAAATTTTCTGTTATCCTTTGTTATTCTAGAAATCTAATGAGAATGTATTTATGCTGTGGAGTTTATGCTTTCTTCACAAAAACTCAGTGCATCTGTAGAAGCCAAAGTCCCTGAAATAGGAAAAAGTAAAGCACAGTAGTGCAAGCTTTTGATATTCACCTTGCATGTGAACACCAGCTCCTCCCTGGCACTTTGCTGCCCCACTGTCCTTGGTGTGTGGTGCTGGGTGAGGGGAACAAGGCAAAGGATGACTGCTCCTGCAGTAAAGTCAGGGTTATTTTTAGCAAGGGAGGATCCACTTCTGCCAGAGCAGCGAAATGTGCACTTCAGCCCTTCTGCTGTGGTTGTGATAAGGGATTTTGGGCTACAACCATGAAACAGTTCATGTATTGGTTGGTGTTTGCCCTCCAGAGGCAAAGCCAAATCTGAAAGTACAGCTTTTCTGTGAGACACTTCCACTGCCATTAATGCTTGATGATGTTCAAATGCATAAAGGGAATTCTTTAAAGGCACATCCAGTTGACGGAGCAGAGGTCCAGATGCAAGAGAACTGATTTGAAAGGCCTGTGTGTTCAATACAGCTGTACATGTCTTCCCACAGGTGAGTCTGGGAAAAGATATAGCACATTTTCCCCAGGACAGCTCCATGCATTTTCTATTCCTGATCAAGATCTATTCATTGGGCAAGTGCTGTTTAATCAAGCAGCAGGAAAAGGGTGTGTGCTGTCTTCAGTAGTACAAAGAAATCTCATTCAAAGACAGTCCCGTTCTTAAAAGGCTGGTGTTTAAATTAGACCTGCCCAGACAGGTCTGGCATGTTTAATGTGACCCCCTTTTACTGTGGATGTTCCGGTTATAACCATCTTACTGCTTCCAGTTAAAATAAAAACACAACTGCCATGGAAAACATGGAGAAAAACAAGCTCCCAACACTTGCCAGCCCCTGTTTCATGATAAACCACTGCTACTGGAAAGTAGCTGCAAGCAAAAATTTTAGAAAAGTACATAGAAGAGGAAATTCAGTAGAGAAATTTAGACTATATTGTGTAAATTGACAAGGGAAGTAGGGGAGAAATGATGTCTTTTTGGTTTATTCCAGTATTTGGGCTTCATGGGTTTTGATGCCATTTGGACCTAAATGCATTGAAGGCTCTGTGGCTGCCTTTGCTGCTGGAAACCAAGCAGAGCATATAATCTTTGACAGTCAGGAAAATGGTGTTCTTGGCTTTTTTCCTTTTCTTGCTCCTTTACCTCTACTCTTCCAGTGTTCCCTATAATGATGATGAGTCTTAGAGGTCACTAAGGCTTATTTTAGTCATGTTGCCATGATATGCTGTAGCTTTATAAAAAGTGATCATGTGCTGTGAGATGTGCAGCTTTTCTGGTGCAAGAGCAGATCACCCTGGCCTCTTCTCGAGTCCATATGTTCAGCTTTTTCCCTGTTAAGTCCCTTGGTGTGTTACAGCCTGCCTCTGTCTCCTTCACTCTCCTGGCAGAGGTGACAGATGCTCAGCTCAGGTCTGCAGTGAGTCATGTGTGGAGAATGAATGATCCATCTGCAAACCTGGGAGAGACTCCCTGGGAACCACTCCCAGCCGTGCTGTGCTGCTCATGGGGATAAGTGCCAGTCCAGCAGTGCCTCCTTTCACCAGGTGTTCAGTTCCCCTTCAGCCCTGTGGTGCTGGAGTGTCTGCAGAGAGGAGAAAGGTGCTGAAATGCGCCGATAACCAAAGGGGTACTCCTTGAGGCAGCCTCAGCCTCCCCTTTCTCCTCGTTGTGTTGATGAGGCCTAGGAAGATGTTATGTACAAGAGCACCTTATCCCTGCTCACACAGCACAGGAGTGAAGGTGACTTTGCTTTTGCTTGATGTGAGATGGAGCAGGGCAGAAATATCACCCTTAAACTGTGCTTTCTGTCCTGAGTTATTGCTTTACAAGCAGCTTAGGACATTTTCCAGGATTCATTGCAAATAACTTTAAGTCTGGACTCAAATAGACAACCAGTGGATGAGTTGTTGCAGGCAGGAGAAATCATGAATGCTCCAAAATAGCAATCTCACAGGCAGGAAAGAGCAGGTTCTGCTTTATTGATCAAGAAATGAGGGAGGTTTTGCCCAGTTGCCGCGGGGAATGAACATTGGTGAGATAAACAGGATGATAAGGGTTCAACCATCCCACTTTCCTAAGGATAAAAAGGAAGCACAGCCCTGTCCATGTGAGGTACTGCAGCGTGCAAGTGAAATCCCATATTTATCAGAGGATCTGCCATCACATCTAGAGATTTTAACACAGATCCATTGCAAAGGAGAGGAGCTCAAAGATTTGTCTTCCCTCACTTACGTGAACTCAGTGTTGAAATCTTCCATCAAGTGTAGAAATTGCTGCCTTGTGGTTAGATTTTTCCAGATTGCCCCACTGCAGTCGCAATGTCTAATCCCCCACCTCATTGTTGGGGAAAATCTTTGTCATCATCTTTCCTGTGTGCCAATTCCTGCCAGCTTTGGGAGGCAGAAAGGAGGTGGGAGGTCTGTGGGATCCTGGAGAGCTGCAGCTCTCTGGAGTTGTGTTGCTCTCAGCAGAAAGCCCCAAAGGAGCCATTTAGGAAGAATTAGTTAGTCTATAGTGATTTGGAGATTTACCATGATAACTCCTTCTTATAATCCTTTTCAAAAGCTGGTTTTGAAGTAGATCAGGTCTAAGACAAAGCAGTTTCTGTGAGTATTGTAGCTTTCTTAAGATTGCGTGTGGTACTTCAGTGAGCACAAAAATGTCATGTAAAAATCACCTCCTTCTGCCTGACATTCTCAGGTAGCACAAGCTTCTATTGTAGATGTGAAAGTACAGACAGAACCCTGTTGTGCGCTTTTTTGTTGTTGTTGTTTTTACTGAATTTGAGAAAATGTGATGCACAGTTCTATTTTTTTCACCCAAGCTGAGTTCAGTGTAGGGGTCCCACGTCATGTCTCAATCAAATCAGTCCTCTGAAGGCAGTGGTGATACTGCTCAGAGATCAAACTGAGTCTAAGAACTAAGCTACACTTTGGTAAAATTCGCTTTTTCTTACTTTGTTTTTTTAATCTTAATTTTCTTTTATTTGTCCATCTTTTATATTTTGAAAAATATGTACAGAGATTGCAGTTTTTCCATACCACAGCTGGGGTGGGGATGTTTGCTTAGCAAGAATCCCAGGTGTTAAAAATGCTGGAATACTTTCTTGTTCCAACATCTGAGGCACTTGCCTGCCTGTTTCCACCACTGTGTCACTGTCAGCAGTGCAGTTCAACAGGCTTCCAAGGAAAAGCTCTTGTCAGAGTGGGAAAAGACCCAGTAGTACCTGTGTAGGGAATCTCAGAAATTGCATAAACGCATCCAAATGCTATCTTGAGACTCTGAAGCATTGCAAAGCATGAAAGAATTACTTAATATCATGGAACAGCTAGCTGGTTCTGTTTTGCCTAAAAATGTGTTAGGAATATTTCTGATGCTAAGGCTTGTTCATTTCTTAGGGAGCTGTAGAACAGATACATTTACAAGTATGAGTAATGGGAAACAGAATTTCTGCACAATGCAGACAATCCTTTCATGTTACATCATTCAAAGCAGGGTATTCACATGGGGATACATTCAGGCAAAACTCCACAGCCAGAAGACCAGGCTCCTCTGCTTGGCTGTGCTTTTAATGTAGGAAACTTTTGGTTAAGATTTGTGGGTATCTTTCACACAATGCATCAAAGAGCTGAAAAGTTGAGGATAATCATTCCCACACATGAATCTACGTGCGCTGCAGTGCGAGCCCTTCTGTGCTTCCTGCACTTCAAACATGATCCCTACATTTGCTCTTGGAGGTCCCCAGCAGTGTAAGACAGCTCAAGAAACACTTCTGAGATTACTGAGTTATCAATCCATTGAAAAATTGTAATATGAAAAAAATTGAAGAAATAAGTGTAGCACAGAAGTGTGTTAAGAACTACATTTATTTTCTATGGATACATTTCTTCATAAGGCAGAAGTCAAGGTTTGCTTTTAGAATACACATTTCAAAGCAAGGGGAATCAATGGGAACAGCCAGCTTTGCTGTCTCTGTTGGAATGAATAACAGGTCATGAAGAGCAATTTAGACTTTATGTTATGATAAATGATGTCATGGAGGTGAAGGGAAGAAAAAAAATGCAGATTTCATGTTTTTTTTTGTTTTGTTTTGTTTTGTTTTACAATTGTGTGCATTTTCCAATAAGGTGTCTAGTTCTGAAATGTTAACGAGTCTTTGGATTCCACAGCGAGATCCCAAATACCTTAGAGTCAGGAACTCGAGTTTCCAGAAAACATGTAGCACCATGTGAATATACAAAAATCTGGCAGCATAAATGAATGTGTAAATGTACATAAGGCTCATAGTTAGCCATGCAAACACCGAGCTGCAGACCCGGCCTGTGCATGATGTGTAGGCTGAGGTAAACGTGACACAGCCCTGTGCCTATCTCTGCCCTGGCTGCTGGCAGGGTGTCTCCATCCTGACACACAACAATCTTCGCATTCCTGTCCGACCTGAAGCCAGAGTGAATTTAATTAGGAAAACTCGGTGCTGAACTGTCCCGCCTCAGCACGGACTGCTGAGAGGGCGCGGAGCCAGGCCTGTGCTGGGCTCAGCGCAGAAAGGATATGGGCACTGGGTTTGGGCAAAATCCTTTCTTTGTCCTCTTCCCCTTTGAGAGTGAAAGGGTGAGTAGGGAGAGAGGATTAGTGGTGGCTGTCCAGAGACAGACTGACCCACCAGACCCTGACAGAGCTCAGGCCAGGGCCCCGCTGTGAGTGCTGAGCGAGGAGCCAGCCATGCAACCAGATGCCATTGCTGGCAGTGCTGAGGAGAAAAAGCATCCAGACTCTTGGCACTTGACTCTTGCATCTGCCAGGCTTTTCCCCCATAAATGGCCCTGTGTGCCACTCCAGAGACGGGGCTGTGCCAAGGGGAATGAGCTCCATGGGGAATGAGCTCCGTGCACCAGGAGGAGGAAGCTGCCTGATGTGCCCGACACTGCCCTTGCTCACTGGCCTGCCTTTCCAACCCCCCTAGAGTTCAGGAGTTCCTGGTCTGACACTCCTTTTGGTTGAGTATTTAAAAGCATAATTGTTTGGAGAAATGAAGCAGTGCTGTGATTTTGATGTGCTCAGTGCTCTGCTGACACCTGGGCCCCAGCTCGGTGCAGGGCTGCAGCCATCTGGGGCAGGCAGTCCCTACTGCCAATACTGCCCAGCCTGGTACAGGGGCTGACAGCTCTGCCAAGCTGCTTGGCAATCCATGTCTTAGCAAAGAAATGACATTTAGGGGATTTTTTGGAGGTGGTGATCTCTTCCAGGGCTAGTGAAAAAAAAAAATTCAGCTGCACTTTCTCTATAAATGTAATCTGTATACACCTAATCCTGATTACAGTATTGCCAGCACTGAATTTCAAACATTTAGTTATGAACAAACGCTCCTTTGCAATACCATGAGTTACCTGAATTTTGAGCACTTCATATGAACTATCAAGAGGTTGTGTGTTTTATTTTGGATTTTCTGCGTTGGCCCAAAGCTGTATTACACTGTTGTCTTTGGCCAGGACTGGCATCTCTGCCGAACATTTAAAATAACAGATGCTTGCCCAGGCCTTCAAGGATAAGTCTGGTGCATAGGTGGCACCTCTGTGACACTTCAGTCAGTGTTTGCTGTGTTTGCTTCAGTGTGTTTCACACTCAGGGAACTGCTGCTGTGGGGAGCAGGGGACCTGTGGAGAAGAGGTTGCCAAGTTTTGTGGGGTGGTCACATGCTGGAGTGAAGGGAAGGAGCACTTCTGCTATGAAACCAGGCTGAGATGGGATTGTTCAGCTTGGAGAGGAAAATGGAGACGTTATAGCACCTTCCAGTACCTAAAGGGATCCTGAGAGAGACTTTTGACAAGGGCATGTACTGACAGGACACAGGGAATGGCCTTAAACTGACAGAGGGCAGGGTTAGACGACATACTGGGAAGGAATTCTCTGTGAAGCTGGTGGGGCCCTGGCACAGGCTGTCTAGAGAAGCTGTGGCTGTCCCTGGATCCCTGGAAGTGCCCAAGGCCAGGTTGGATGGGGCTTGGAGCACCCTGGGACAGTGGAAGGTGTCCCTGCCATGGCAGGGGTGGCACTGGATGAGCTTGAAAGTCCCCTCTGACCCAAACCATGCTATGGCTCTATAACTTGTATTTTCAGATGCATAAAGACACCTCAGGGCACCATGAATTGCTTCCTTTCACCCCTTCTTGGCAAAAGATTTATGACTGAAAATATGTGGACCATAAGACTGATTTTGCTGAAAACCTATTGGAAGAATCTAATTGAAGAAACAGAATGCCAAAACTTTAACAAAGGGTTTTTTTCTTTCCCCATCTGTTTGATCAGGTGTCTTGGTACAGAAGGTATTTTAACAAAAGGTTGTGCAGATGGTAAGGGAAAACATTCAACTGTTTGACTAAAAATCATTTCCTCTCTCAAAGAGGGAGTGCTTTCACAGATCTCATTAGTTCAACTGTTATAACTTCCAGGAGTTGCCACAGGGTACAAAATGCCTGGGTTTGGTGGCACAAATTTATAAGCAAGAAAAAAATCGGTGAAAGAAAAAATAAGCGAATGCTCAGATAGCTTTAATTTTGGCGTACACATCCAAAGGAATTACGTGCTTCCTCATTTGCTCTATAAATATTATGTATTCCTTTATTTGCCACACCATGTGAACTCCAATATTGCTTTGCCACCTCTGTTGTGCAGGCTGGGTGTTAATTGTGGCTGGTGTAGCAATGCACGGAGCCAGTGCTGATTCACAGGGCTGCTGCCTGCTCGGGGCTCCTCTCATTACCTTGTTATTTTGCTGCAGTGGGATCAGCTCTGTGCTGGTGCTGTGCAAGCAGAAAGATAGTCTGGAGGAGTCTGCAGTCTCAGACAGCCTGTGTGCCTTACTCCAAACTGTAAGGTCTGTCTGATTCTGCTGAGTGAGTCACAGTTTTGTTTTGCCATATTCAGATGACACCTCCTCCTCTCAGTGAAAACATGCTGGAATAGCCTGGCAGCATAACCAAACAACAAAAGAGTGCTGCTGATGGCTGACAGCTCTGACAGGTGCATTCGAAACTGGAGTCAGTTTTGTCATGGTGCACAGAAATGAGCATTGACGCTGGAAAAATAAGTAGATTTTTGAAATGCAATTTTGTAACTCTGCCAAATTACGAACTCCAAACATTACGATCTTCCGAGCAGGGTTTTTGAGATGCAGATTTGTTTGTTTTGTGAGGGCACTTAAATATTTCATTCTTTAGCAGAGGATTTGACGTGGTGGCTGGGGGAAGATTTGCCTGTCCTGCTTTGAGGAGAGCAGGATGACTCTGGGGTTCTGCAGTGCTCTGAGCGCACTTCTGTTCCAGCCCTGTAATTTTTCATCACAAATTGCCTTGACTGGTTCAATGATTTTTGTCATTGTACAGGTCACTAACGTTCAGTCACAATCTGAAGCAGAATCCTTGTGTTAGCCTTTTGCAGACTTTGGGTTCATCGTGTTTGTGCTGTGGGAGGAAAACAGGAACCCAAGGCCCTGCTAAATATGTGGATGACAAATGCCTTGGATGACAGTTGCTTTAGTTTTTTTTTTTTTTTCCTTTTACCATAATCTCTCCTTATAAAGGTGATCACATGAGAGAAATTTATAAATTCTAAATGAGTAGGGATTTTGTTTTACCTGTAATCTATAGTCAGCTGTCCGAAAAGATCTGTTTTTTGAGGAAAACTTACAGGAAGTTTAAGATCATAAAAAAGATCACTTGACTTGAGACACAGATGAACCAACAAAAGACCGTCTTCGAACAATTGTGCTAAAGCAAATGGAATAAAATAGATTTAGTGTGTTTCTGGTGTAATTCTGAGGTATTGGTGAATTTAAGACAAGCACTGACTATGGAAGAGTCTGTCTTGAATTCTTCACGTGCTGAGAAAACATTAAAATATTTTTGGTAGAAAAAGTATGATGATAGTTTGATAATGGTTTGATAGATTAATAATTTGTGTTCGTCTCACAATCACACATACAAGTCTTAGGCCCCATTAACTGGGGTCTTCAAAAGGCCCTCAATTTTCTAATATTGGTAGCTTTCCATTAAAAGAGTAAATGAACAGCATTAGCACCAATATGAGGCTTTGGCTGTCATTTTAGGGTGATCGTTTCAAGCATGCTCCCCTCTTCCTTGGAAGATACAGCCCTCCCTTTCTGGGTGTGAAATGGTAGAATTTTACATGTCTAAAATTAATTAATTTTTTTACCCCTAAGTGTGAATATCTTCTGAGCATGCAAACTAGTCAGCTAAATTAAGGTAGGGACCATAGCATTTTTGTTTGGAAAATTACATCTAGTTCTTTAGAACGTTGGCTCCATATTTAAAGAAGTCTCAGTGTATATTTTTACATGCACAATTCACAGCTGCAGACAAGCCTGACTAGCATTTGGACTTGACTTTCTTCTTGAAAAAAATCTGACTCTCAAATACATTCTTTTCTTGTGAGGCTTAGGAATATTGATTTAATTTTTTTTTCCTAATTACTTATGTGTCAGACCACCCTTTATTTCTAGTACTGAAATGAAGTGACAGTCTATGGATGGCTGTGGAATAAGTGATGTCTTGGTCATGGCCCAACACAGATTTCAGGCGCAGCACTTGTGCCTCCCTTGCCAGCCTCTGAGGCTAAAAGTCTGCCTCTGTCCCAGTATCTCATCTGCTTTCTCACTTGGACTCAAAAAAAAGGTCAGGCCTTGACTTTACAGGTCAGTGCAATGAGTGGCAACAAACTGCACTGAGGAGGGGAAAGAAAAAACACTTTAAATTAGTGTGCTGGGGTCAGACCCAGGCAGGACACGAGGTCTGCGCTCTGTTCTTCCAGCACAGGGTGAGTTTCCCTCCCTGATCTCCACACTGTGAGGTGCTGGGAGCCTTTTGCTCTCAAATTCTTCAGCACAGCAATTTCCAGGGACTTGTAGGGGCATCCATTGCCCGAGAGGCTCCCCCATGGAGCAGCAGTGTCTGTGTGACAAGGGGCTGTAAAGAGGGATTTGGGAACACAGAACTTTCCTGTCTAATGAAGTGGGTGATATTTTAAGGCCAAGACATCACTTTCACTGTTTGCTTTATGAAAGTTCTATGTTGCTGCTTTATCTATTTCCATTTGCTTAAAATTCTCCTACCTGGAGCTCTGAACACATATATACCTGTATATATATGAAATATAAATATATATATATATACACTTACACACCATGTTAACATGCAAAACTCTCATTTCTGTATTTTAAGCTCTGCCAAAAAAAGCAGTTTAGAAGTGAACACAGACAAATTCTTCATCTGAGCCCAGAAGGGACTGCAGACTCTGTGATTACACCTCTTGTTCTGCTCAGTAAAATGAGGCACAGCTTGGCTAAGGACGTGCTGAAGGTCCTAAACAAGTCTGGCAGTGCTGAGAATCCTGTGGAGGTGTTTTGCTTCTTGGTACATTCATGTGACAAACTCTTGGCTGTGGTGCTTTAAGCTGGGGAAGGGCTTTACAAACAAACAAGGAACACCAAGGGAAGAAACACAGCATTTTATGGAGTGCTATGCAAAAGTGTATTAAAAAAATCATTCTGAGAAAAACAATATGGTGCTTCTGATATTTCTCTGGAGAGAAATTCAGAAACCTTCTAATATTTCCTTCAAACTTGGGTTTATCAGCTGATTAACATGGAATTAAACAGAGAAAAAAATGTCAGATAAGTGGGGAGAAAAAGAACAAATGTTTCCTGAGACATAAGGAAAGGCTAAAATGGTGTAGAGCATTGCCTTATTCTTCTAGTTTGAATATTATACCTCCCAAAAATAAAAGGAGAGGGAAGCAGGTGTGAAAAGCACCATGTGATGATTGGCCTGTCCTGTTGGGCAACTAATGGAGCCTCAGCTGTTTGCTGTTATCCAGCCCTGGGATTAGAGGATAAACATGTCTGGGATTTAGCATAGGCAGTGCAGGGCTGTTCCCATGCTCTGGGATGGGTGTGCAGGGCCTTGCTCGGCGCTGTTGCCTGTGAGTAGGGAATGGGGTAAACTGTCCCTGTCCTGTCCCCTTGGGTACAGCACTGGCCACCACAGCAGGCCGTGGAAGGGACACTCAAAAAATCCAAGCTGCTGCCTAAAACACCACAGAAAAAACCACCGAACATTAGTTCTTTATGTTCCTTTATCTGCTGGCTGTGCACCTGAGTTCTCAGCCCAGTTTTACACTGGGTTGCTGTCCCAAGTAGGTCTTTGCCATGTCACTGTAAGGAGAGCTGATGTATTTGGTTTGTCCCCTGAGGAAGCTGCAGCTTTCCCCAAATGCTGGCTGTAGGTGTGTTAGAAGGTGCTTTCACACAAAGGTAAAATAGGATTGTGCAGCCTGTTAGGGGTAAAAAAAAACCCCATATCTTCTTTTTAGTTAATCCTAGAGCAGAATTCCCTAGTGGGACAATGAGTTACTAGAGGCTTTCCCCTACAGTATAAGAAGAACTTGAGGAAGGAAAATTCACTTATATGTCAAGGAAAGTGGGGAAGTCAGGGATACCAGGAATTAGGTTTGTCATGTTATTCCTGAGCCAATTTCAATCCCACCATAGTCAGATACCAGAAAGCTGAATTGCTGTCCCTTCCTGGGAGTTAATTTATATTTTGGTGGAGTTCAAGGAGGACTTGTAGGACAAGCAAAGCAGCTCTCTATGAAGCTTATGAAAACTTGTGTTGTATTTTGTAACATCCACACACGGGATCCAAATCTCAGATATCCCATTAATTATAAATTTTTGCAATGTAGGCAGACTGCAGTGACCCACTAATGACTAAGCACAGGGGCAAGATGTTCCAGAATTTTTTTAGCCACAGATGAAGTTTAGAAAAGGAATTGGATGCATAACCAGGCTTTCTTCCCTGTAAAGTGTTTAAATCCTGACATTTTAAGGAAATCAGAAATTTGCATGAATATAGGTTTGGCAGATAATTTATCCTACAAAGTAAGAAAAGGAATGGTGAATGCTGAAGTGTTTTCTTTTTTTTTTAATTAAAGTTATTGATTTTCATTCCAGAATGACAGTTTCCTTTGTTAAATAATTGTCGTAATTCAAAGAAATATTCCCTTTTGAGTAAAAAAGAATGTTTCTGTTTGAATCAATTATAAGGTCTGTGTGTGTACAAATTTTTCTTTCACTGAGCAAAAATTGCAATAATTAGAGGCTGTGATTCACATATAACAGAAGGCTAAAAAGAAAAGTAGCAATGTTTTGCTATTTGCATATGTTTATTCTTGCTGTTTAGAAATAAGTAAGAGAAGAATAAATACATTTTCTTGGGAAAAGGGAAAATTGTTGATGAGAAAACAATGGAGATTTTTTTTCCTTGTGTCCATTGGGCAAATATGCAGATTTTCTTCTACCTCTTGTTTGCTTTCTTGCCCCAAATATCTACAGAATGAGTGAACTGCAGGATATTTTTGCCCTCTTATGCAAATTACATGTCAGTACATAATTACCTGTTAGAGTAATTGCTTGGTTCCTACACAGAGGTAGCAACTATATGCAAATAAAGCACACAAATACCTGAATATTTTGGTATTTGTTTCATGTGCATGAAAATATGCGTCACAGTTTCTGTGTAAAGATGATCATCTCATTCCTAGTGAAATGCAAACGAGTTCTGAGCAGCATATCTCAAGATCTAAATTCAATTAGACTCGTGTAATGGTCTGTCAGGAGGGTATTACATGCAAGGTTTTCGAGATATCAAACCCGTTCTATCTTTTATCAAACATTTGAACAAAATAATTGTGAATTAGGAGTATGAAGTACAGTCTGCCTCAGGATCGTGAGATTTCCTCTCAAGGGTGCTCCCACAGATTTCACAAAAGAACAGGGTATTTTTCATCCTACCACTGATTCCTTCTGCACAGAAGGATTAGATGAGGACAGGCTTAAAAATCACCTTTGGCAAAAGTCAGTGCTTGGATTTGGTTCTCTTGATCTGGATTATTCCAACTATTCTGTAGTGAAAATTTGCCTTTTGCTGTATTTCTTGAAGTCTCCCTAAATCTTTTCACCTCGTACACCCCAGATAGTGGCAAATTTTTTATATATTTTATGGTGTTTGGTCCAGATTAAATAAAATAGAGACCTCAGCCTCATTGGTGCCACTGGAAGTGATGGATGCTTGGGACTGTTCCCTTTTCCCTGAAAGCACTGAAGTCTCCCCAGGATGGCTCCAGTATGGAGGGATTCCACATGGCTGATTCAGTCTAGATTGTTTATCTTTTGAACATCACTGACCACAAATTACCTGGTCTTCCGTGGCCATTAATTAATAGACACCATTAGTGAGCAGCCAGTTACAGGATGATTATTCTTCCCTTGTATCCTTGGCTCTTTGCATCCGTGCTTTCCCTTTGTCCACGAGGCAGAGCAGGGGATGCAGCCAGCCCAGATCCCACATGGGACTGACCCCATTGCTGCTGTACCCTCACCTGTCCTCATTTTTCTGATGCTTTTGATGCCATCACTCAGCTCCTACTTCCTAAAATCTTTGTATTTTTGCTTTCTGTGCCTTCACTCTGACAATTGTTGCATTGCTCACTCTGTATGCGTTTCCCTGTAGATGTGTCTCTAGTTATCTCTCTCTGAAAGTCACTTGCTCTGTGATGAGAAAAAGAATGATGGCATTGGTTTTATTATTTTAATTTTTTCTTCTTTGAAGGGGTTGGTATTGAACATGGAAATGAAAAGACAGCAAGAAGTCTTTTGCAAAGATAGTATCTTATATCTTATTAAAAGATAGGAATAATACTTTCATTAAATGAAAAGATAAACAGATTTTTAGGTGTAGTAAATTCTGTGCTTTTAGCCATTCCTTTCAGTAGCTGGATAGCTGAATTGTGGCAAGCTGGCCCAGCATGTCCTGGGAATTTATGGGAATGATGTAGAACGGGGGCAATGCAGGTGAAGGAGGAGTGTCTCGCAGGCTCCCAGTGCAAACTGGTCCAACTGGAGGCTGGGATGCTTTTAAAACACCCTGTTTCTGGGAGGAGCAGTCCCCTAAAGCACCTGTGTTCAGCAGTGCCTTTGAAGAATGCTTTGCAATCTGTGAGCACAATCTCACTCCTGCTCAAGCTGCAGATTGAACCGAGGCCTGAGATTTGGTGGTGTGGTGGCAGCCTTTAAAAGCAATGATTTATAAACACAAACTGTAGCTAAATTTTTCAGGGGACTGGATCTGCAGACATCAATGGCACGATTAGAAACACTGTGGGGAGTACATGCATAAAGCTTCTTTTAATTCTGGGCTTTTCAAGCGTTTAATAGCTTGACAGCAACATTTTAATAACAGCCGACTAGGCCCAGTTTTGGCATTCACCACACACGGAAACAGCTCCTGGAACTTGTCCATGGAACAGTGAATTCTGTTTCTGCAGGCTAGAGCTCATGTGGAGATAGAGCCGAGATAGAGCACTGTGAATTCAGGACACTTTTCCATCGCTGGGTGCTTGGGAACGTTACGTGCTCCTGTACCAAAGCCACCCCTCAGCAGGAGGCTATGCTCCGTGAATTTTTCAAGGCACATTTTCTTCCTGAGCTGACTTCCCCGAGCAGTGCTGAAGGAAGCTGTCGTGCAGCAATGAGGTTTTTTGGTTGTGGAATTTTGTGGCGTGCTCCGAGCCCCCGTCAGTGCCAAGGCAGAATGGGAGCCATGTCTGGAGACCCTTTGGAAGCACTCCTGAATACCAGGGCTCCTGTCAGTAGTTACTGCCTTGAAAAAAAGGAAAAGGTTTGACCCTTCTGAGCCTTGGTATTAACCTAAAGAATGGAAAGTACTTTAAGAAGGAAAAAAAAAAAGGCAAATTAAACTCAATTGAGTTTCAAAGGACTCAGAAAATTATTTCCTGAGAGTACCATATCTTTGATTCTCTCTTTTGTTGCATCTTGTACAATGCTTATAGCTCTGAAGGAAAAATGTAAATATACTTGTAGTTATTCAAACTGATGCTGATTGCTACAGGAACAGTATGTACCAAAAAATATTTTATCCAAGGAAAGTGAAAATTAAGAATATTTAGGTTATTAAACTACTAGGAATTGCTACTTAGGCTTTTGCATGCAAGAAGACTTCAGTCTTCCGTCAGAATCTTGATGTAGGCTTAGACCAAAACAATTATCTGTATAGTGCTTTTCTGCTTCAGTTGGTTCTTTGGGTTCCCTTTGTGGGGTGTTGCTTATCTAAAAAGAGAAAAGAGGAAACTGAGTTTAAAACATATATTTCTGTTGAAAGATATTTCCAGGGCTTTTTTCTTTTGTAATTTCAAAATCTCAGTCAAATTTGATGTTTTTATATCCTTTCCCAAAAGGTAAAAACAGTTTTCTAACAAACACTACAGTGGAAATGAGATTCACAAGGTGTTTCTTAGGGTTGTGTGTTTTTACATTTTAAGGTGTAAGAGAAATAAACTGCTTTGCTTCATCACGTTTGCATCTCACCACAGCAGAAATTGCTCACCACGCGCACAAATTCATCCACTGACCTTGTTAAATATTTGTGTGGGCTTTTGCAGGCAAGCGGCCTAAATATAGAAGCAAATTGCAAATGCTGTTTGACCAAATGGTCTCACATTGGCTGGGCAATTCTGCACATGCTGGCTGCACCAAATGCTGGGAAATTAATTAATTTGCCTGTCATTGAGCTGCTAATGTGGAGCAACGCAAGCAAGCAGAGATAGCCAAACACACAGGGCATCAAGCACTTCAAGTTTGGTCTGACCTGTGCCAGGGGAGTGGTTGTATACTCTAAATTTTGCTCTGTGGAGGTTTCTCCTTCTCCTGGCTGGTTTCCTCCTGAGCCCTGGTCACAGCTCATCTCTTTGCCAGGGCTGCTCTGGCTCGGGGCTGTCAGAGCTGCCTGTGGCATCTCCTCACCAGGGTTAGGCATCTCTTCATCTAAAAACATCACCAAGAGTAGTTGGGGATGGAGATCTGCGCCATCCCTTTAACCCCATGGTGCCTCTTTAAGCAAGTGAAGCAAATTGTTTGAGGAATGTAAAAAAATTGTGGATGCAATGAATAATAGTGTGAGAAAATGGCAGCACAGAAGGGGAGGTTCCTTTAATTGGATTATCAGGTTTTTGAGCTTAATTTTTAAGGGAGATTTTCCTTCACCCTGGGTTCTGCTATTAATGAAGAGTAGAGGACAGAGTCCCTCTGGATTCCTGTGGGAGTAATCAAACATAGTATCTTCAATACTGAAAAATTTCAATGCTGCAGTCATTTGTGCATATGCTTGTTTTTAAGCATGTGAATGATCCCATTGCCATCAAATGTTTCTTTTGGTGCCTGACTTGGTTTAGTTTCCCATTAGAAACTGGAAAAATTCAGGTGTCAAAAGCTAGCTTTTTCTGACTTTTTTCTGGCTAAAGTAAACCATCCAACCAAAATGCTTTGAAGTGCACTCTGACTTCAAAACCCATGTAAAAACTGGGAACACCTTTAGACCAGATGATGTTATTGCTGTATATGCTGACTCCTAATATCAGCCATGATTTCAGGATCATTTATAAGTTATTTCCATTTTTCCATTAATGTTGGCGGCAGGTCCAGGTTGGGGTCATTCCCCTCCTGTGCAGACTGGGCCCTTGGGGTACAGCTCATTATTTATTGTCTTCCACTGAGCAGAAGCTGCAAAAAAGCCTTCAAAATGTACAAAGTAGAAGGACTATGCATGTTGTAGATGGGTTTTTTTGTTTCTAGATGATAAAGGAGCATTGACATCCTCACAAAAAACTCTTGCCTTGCATTGGAAACAACACATTTTTAAATACAGATAATTTTAAAGATATTTTTCAACCCTTCCATTTGGATTTCTCCCAGGATTAAGTTGCTACACTGATGATTGCAGTGGTTAGATTAGTGATTTAGGTGACTGGTTTTGAGGTATATAAAAACAGATTTTAGATGCTTATTACATTTCACTGCTCCTTTTAAGGCAGTAAAGCCCCACATTTCAATGTAAAAATGTTTATTGCAGAAAAATCAGGACCAAAATAAACAGTTAAGATTTGAACAAAACTGATCACTCAACAGCATTTATATGATCTATAGACTTTAATCCCTCTTACCAGGGAATCTTCTCTGGGTTCAGTGGCATTGTTTGTTTTAGTTCCCTAAAAAATGCACATGATGGGAAGAGGTATGTTGATAATAATGTGCTGTGAATAGCATGAAGGCATTCTGTGCACAGCGTATCATATCATCCATCATTAAGTTTTTCTTCTCCCTCTCTCTCGCTAATGGCTGCAAATCAAATATTTAAATGCATTTGTTAGCCCTACGTGCAACTGTAAGAGTATGTGGAGCAGGAAAGAAACAGATTGCATAGCACAAAATTAGGCTGTAAAGTGCATTTTAAACTGGAGATTTGGTAATGGACGCAGAGCAAATGAACTCAGAAAATTAACATTAGAATTTGCACTTTAAATGCTTCCTAATTGGCAACTCTTGGGATCCATTTTGAACTCACCCAACACGATTTTTTTCTTTTACTGAAAACAGTCAGTTTGGGCTGACAGCACCTGGGTCATAGTGAATGAGAGATGATGATGTATTTGGCAGCTTTTCTAGTTGAGCACTGACAAGTCTTGTTCTCTAAAGAAAAAAATCAAAACATATCAATCCACATGCTCACTGTACTGAGGAACTTCGTTGTCATATCTTTCAAATTGTTTTAATGTTTCAGCACTGCAGAAGTGAAGGCATAACAGAAGGAGACAACTATATGCAGTTTCACTTTGTTGAAAACAACTACATAAGGAAAGCAGAGCATAACTAGCAGAGTCCTGATAAGGTCATGTCAAACAAATTAATAGGAGATGGAAAAGAAAAGCTTAAAAATCATTCTTTTAAGATGATAGTCCTGCTGGATGGAAGTTGGGCCAGCCCATCCAGTCCTTCTCTTGGCTTCCTGCCTTTTGTGTCCCCAGGATTCTGGGCTGTCTGGATGTGAATATTGACTAATCCTTTTCTGGAGTGTTTGTGTGTGTGCTGACCCTGTCTGCCACCCAGACCTCATTGGAGCTGTTCATGAGTGCCATCCAAGAGCCACATCCTGCCCTCTCTCCCAGATGACAGAAAGACAAGACAAGGTGACGTCAGCCTGGCTTTAGATAATTTCTGAGTGCAGAATTCCTGGCTTTCCAGAGCTTGCACCACTTCCAGTGGCTCTGCAGCTGGAAACCCTCCTCCCTGCAGGGTGGATTTTGACAAATCAAACAGCTGGGGCTGGTTTTTGGGACCCTGGTAATTGGTAATTCCTTCAATTCTTACTTCTGGATCACCATACAGAAATTCTGTGTTTTTCTCACAACAGGACTTTACAATTTTATTTATGAAGGCTTAAATTCTCGGTTACAATGAAGAAAAATAGTTTTGAATGCAAATATGTAGCTGGCTTTTTTTACTCTTTCAACATTAGGGCCCAAATCTGCAAAATGTATTCATTAATATGGCTGAGCTTTATCGAAGAACTTCATTAACTAAAGAATAGGATAAATATATAATATATTCTCTTTTTTTACTATTACCACTTTTGTTGTGAAGAAATTGAGAGTCAAGGGGAAAAAGAGGATAGAACAGTAAAAGGATGCCCTGACATAAAAAGTTGTAACAACAATATCTGTGACCTTGAATTTGTTCATTCTGCCTCATTCTATTAAACTGCCCAAGGATTGCTCATTTTAGGAATCAGTTTTTTGTTCTGCGTTGAAAATAATCGAGTCTCAATAGGTTTGTGTTTAAATACAGCCTTGTTTGCTTCCCAGTAACCTGTTGCTTAGTTCTACTGACTAAATGTCCTGAGGCACAGTCTTCTCATCCTTTTGTCAGTGGAATCTACTTAATTATTCACCTTAGAGCAAAGATGTTACAATTATAGCCTTCCCTTTGTGTCAGTAACCAAGCATCTCTTTGACTGTTATGTTAACTGTTTCAGAATTAAAATATCTGCCTATAAATCTGGCCCCTTTATTCATGTGAATTCAAGGGGCTGTGTTACTAAGCTGAGAAGTTTGGAGTTTAATCTGATAACCACTATTTCACAGATCTCATAGATGAATCTGAAATTGTGATTAAAGGAGTGTGGGAAAGCATTTATGCATTTATTTTAGTTGGTTTGATTTTGTTTTTGCCTTTTTTTTTTTTTTTCCAAAGGATTTCTGTGGGCTTGAGATCTGACACTGTCTTTTTCTTCTGTAATGATTTACAATTATCTCCCTTCTATTCTCAACAATACTTGTGAAAGGAGCTGCCACTTCCAATAATTCCCAGTCCTGGAACCAGCCTGTAAATTTTCTTGTGTTTCCTCACCTCTCCCTGCTAGGAAAGAAGGAACCCAGAGTGTATTCCCTGTTGTTTGCAGCAAATGGTTATTAACATATTTACCATTGTTGACCCTGCTCACACACATCTCTAATCAACCCCACTCGGGTAAATCAGTGATAAAATTATTATTGTTTCTTCACTGAAGTTTTGGCAGTCAGTGTTTGAATGCAGGTAAACAAAGTTTTGAAGGTTTCCCTATAAGAGACTCGGAAGTGTGACAAAACATCTTAAGCTGGAAACTCTCGAAGTGAGAGTTCTCCAAGTGGCTGTGGATTTTAAATGCCTCATTTTCCAATTTTAATTGGGACACCACAGACTCCACTTTGGGACCTGCAGGAAATGAGGACTCAGCACCTTGGGAGGACTGGTCCCTGATCAAACAGCGCTGGGCTCATTGAAATCATTCTCTGTGCTCATGACACCATGCCATGCTTTTCAATCCCAAGGTTGTTTTTTGTATTTAGTGTAAAGGTCATGTTAGGATTAAAAACAATGAGCAGCTCACAGCGTGTCCAGTGACCCTGTGAGAGAAATGGAAACGCAGTTCACAGTAAAATCTACGTGTGCTGAGCACAGAGCTGTGGCCAAGAAGTGGAATTTTCTAATTACGTAGTCATTTTGAGAAGGAATGTGCTTGTTAGAACCAGGCCAGGTGTGCACTTGTGATGGGAGTTGGGGAGGCTGTGTAATTACACACCTTGTGTAATATAAAGTTTACAATAGCCATACAATTGATGCAGCAAGATGTAAATACAGCAAGTTAAAGTGTCTGAAAGGACACCTGTAATCTAGCCTACAGCTAGTACAATTACATTTGAAACAGTCTTGCATTAAGATTTATTAGTGTGTTAAAGTTGCCACTATTCTAAAACAAAAAAAAAAAAAAAAAAAAAGAAATACTTCAGAAAATTTCAACAATATCTTTTCAATGAGAAATGAAAGCTATTTGAGGACTCTTCCTGTAGTTTCCTGAAAAGTCACATTGAAATCACATTTCTTCAAATATTCTGCCATTCAATAATTATGCAGTAGTTTTCAGTAAATCGGTTTTATATTTGTAAAGGACTTTGCGCAGTGTGTGTCTGCCCAAAAGATCACCAGAACTTTTTCCCTTTTGCAACAAATTAAAAACATGAGGGCAAATTCAGAGAGGAGGGGGGAAGGAAAAAAATATTTCTACATTAGGTTATGCTGGGTTTATGGCAGCCCCCAAAGCATTTCGTTTGCATAGATTTGAGCTGAAACATATCAGTAAGATTGCTCCAGTATTAGTGAAAAAGGCTCCTGGTGAAGGTGCTGTTCCCCACTCAGCACTGCTGGGTGACCCCAGGAGCAGAGGCACAGAGCCAGAGCCTCGCTGGGTGCTGTGCACCACTCCTGTCACAGGGTGCCCGTGCTCAGCTGGGACGAGATGCAGGATGGGGTCCTGGTGCCACCCCTTGCCTGATGCTCCTGCCCAGAGCAGGGAGTCCTGCAGTGTCCCGGTGCCATCCTGGGCACCTCAGACGTGCCCTGCACCTGGTGAGGAGCTGACTCAGAGCCAGCACCGTGTCCCAGGGCAGGCAGAGCCCAGGGAGGTGCTGGGACAAGCAGAGGGGCTGGGAGTGCCCGGCCGTGCCCGCTGTGCCACAGCCCTGCCCGGGCAGGTCAGCCCTACTCTGGGCCACCCCACACCTAGAAATGCCACACCTCGTGTGAGTGTGTGGGCAGGTGTGTGGTGCATAAACACGGGGGCTCTTTGCATGAGCAAGCAGCACCTTGGGAGAGGCTCCCAGGGCAGTGCTGGGACAGTTCTGTGCTCCCTTTGTCACTGCAGGCCTTGGGAGTGCATCGAGGAGCTCCTGTTAAAGCTCCCTGGTTTTACTGTCCCTGCTCTTGCCCTCCTCCCATCACACCAGATTCACTGAGATGCTCAGTTTGTTGTAGGGTATGCAGCCCCCACCTGCCCCGCTTCAGCCATAAAATTGGATGAGCTAATTATAGAAAAAGAGAAAAATGAGTCTGTTTGTCTGATGGAGGTGGGAGGTTACTGCTCAGTTTTCCTCGTTTGCTTGCTGCTGCTTTGTGAGTAACAGAACAAGCCTCCAGGACAGGAACTTAGACCAGGCGATGCTCACAGCATTATTTCCTCCCCTGGCTGTCTGAACCACCCACCAGCTTTCCATGCCTTGAGGTAGGAAAAGGAGCATTGTGCTGGTGACCCATGGCAGGCAGGTACTGGTGACAACACCGAGGGCTGGTGGAGGGGAAGGTGTGTGCCAGAGGGGTGAAGCAATCCAAATAAAGGCTCTGAGCATTCCAGGCAGGGCTGACAGCTAACAGGCTTTGTGGAAAGGAAAAGGTCACCTCCCTTCTTAAAAAACTTAACAGACTAAGCCCTTTAGTTCTCACAGCAAGCAATATTCTTCACCAATACAGCAATATTTGTGAGCTTTTTGCTCTTGTTCCAAAAAAACCAAAGATAAAAATTCATTTGTTTTTGCTCTGCTCTCCATACTCTGACACAATGAAGGTCCCTCCCTTGCAAGCAAAGTTCACACAAAAATCAGCCACATCCATGCGCAGCACCCAGCCCCTGGAGCACAGCAGGGAGGAGCTGGGAGTCAGTGCCAGCTGTTTGCAGACACAGAGATCGAGTGACCTGCATTTCTCACCGAGCTGCACCTTCCCCCAGGCACCGGTGAGCGATTTAGCAATGGCAGCGGCAGGGGAGGTGAGCAGCAGCAGGGTGTGAGCGATGCCCAGGAGGCTCAGCAAACCCAGGTGCCCTCCGAGACCCGTTAGGGGCATTTCCAGGGCTCCAGGGGCAGGGGATGGGAACTTGGCTGCGCTGTTTGATCCTGATCCATATCCAGCAAAGCGGAAAAATGACAAACAAAGGGATCTTTTTGCTCATAATTTAGAAGGAAGTGTAAAATCTGGTGTGACAAGTTTAGTAAAATAAAGGCACAGGAAAGAGCCGTTCAGTGCTCACATGCATTTCATGAAGAAGAGCAGCTCATCTTGGCTCTGACCATTGCCTTGTAAATTTAGGAAAATAGCTGTTTTGCAAACAAGTAATTCTTTGAATCTTCCTTATTATCACAATAAATTAACTCATCTTTCTCTTCTTTCTATTTGATCGTGGTTTTTGAATTGAATGTGACTGACACATAGGCAAATAACTTCAAGAAAGAGCAAGGATTTGTTGGGAAAGGTGAAAGGAGAGAAACATGAGAGAGAAAATAGGACTTTGTAGTGGAAATATGGAAACCTGCAGGAGAAGGGAGCTGGCAGGAAGGTGCCTTGCAGAGGATTTGTACAAAGCTTTGTGAACCATCCTTGCTCTTTTGACCTGCACTAAAAACTTCTTCTCATCAATGCTTGTAGTCATTTTGGCTTCATTTTACAGAGATTAGATTGAAAATTTAAAACGAACGATTAGCACCATGTAACTACCACTGGAGGATGATTGCAATGGTGATGGGCAAAATAGCAACTTCCCCCTCAGCAGCTGAACCCATGTTAGAATTGTGGCTGATTTTTGTGTGAACTTTGCTTGCAAGGGAGAGACCTTCATTGTGTCAGAGTATGGAGAGTAGAGCAAAGACAGATGAATTTTTTTGTTTGGTTTTTTTGGAAGAAGAGTGAAAAACTCACAAATATTGCTGTATTGGTGAAGAATATTGCTTGCTGTGAGAACTAAAGGGCTTAGTCTGTTAAGTTTTTTAAGAAGGGAGCTGGCCTGGTTGCATGTCTAAATGCCTCCAGGACACAGCATGCAATATATGTTTCTAATCTAGTGAAGAAAGACATGGGAAGAGCCAAAGAGTGGAGGAGAAACCCATTAAGTTCACCTTAAAGGTAGAGCATCAAGTAACAGGGCATTGAGCCTTGAGGGGAAAAAAATTATGGAGTGAAATAACAGTTTCTCATCTCAATCAAGATGTTATTTTAAAAGAAGGGGTTTATTCAAACATCAGTGATTGGATTTTAAAACAGATTACAACAGATAAGGGGAAGACCTGCAAATTCAGGTGTGTCCTGGTGGCCCAGGGTGGCTCTCTGTGGCTTTCCTAAGTTCGTTATGGTCTTAAATAAATTAGAGACATGTCAGATTGGAATAGCAGAGCTCTGACTCTCTTCCTTTGCCCACTCTGACTCATACAATCTCTGCAAAGATATCTCTATTTGGAGGGTGGGAAGAGAGTGCTGGGCCTTTAGTTTACCAAACCTGTCACACTGTATTTTACACTCTCCTGTATATTATAAGAAATCTAAATCTTACAGTTGTGGCTGGATTCCAGTGCCTTTACATCATTTAGGTGGATAATTTGTTCCACTGTGTTTTTCTTTCTTCTCAGCTGTACTTTCCCTTTGAAGCCTCCAGCTACTGGATTGGGGAGGTAAATTACAGTCTGTCTTAGGCCTGAATTGTGCCTCTTGTTTCAATTTTTGGAACTCACATAATGGATTCATCCCAGGATTGCTTGCATTCAGAGGATTAAATAACTGGAACCCCATTTCACAGAAGCTGCTGTGTGAAAATTGTTATGATACTTAAAAATGATCTTTTAGTACTTCCTTTCTTGAGGCTACAGGGGAAACAATGTTTTCTCTGTGTCATTAAGTGCAAATAAAAAAGCGGCACTTGCTTGGTTTTCAACATGTGCACTCCTTGGCTTGATGTTGCTTCTTTGATGCACGTGCAGGTTCTAAGGGTCATTTTTGCTTTCTGTTATGGCAGGTAGAGACACCTGTGTGAGAATTTGGCCCTAAATACTCACCACAGAATCACAGATATCTGACTTCATCAGGGAAATATTCTGGTAACAATGTCTATGGTCATAGCAAAGCTGTAGTGAGATGTTTAAAGGGGATTCCTTTAGGGATTTTATGGATGTGTTTTCTGTTTTATCCTGTATTCAGTCAAATATCACTCATCTTTGAAGCATCTGGAATCTAGCAAAGATTGGTGAAATTATAATGAAGGGGAAAAGTAGCCTTGAGAAATAATGGGGATTTTCACTCCCTGAACTGCCCCGGTGCCTTATTCTCTGCCACTGCCTGGCCACAGTTTTGGGAAGTTTTTAACCCATCAGATACCTCTGAGGGACCCATCAAAAATGGAGAAGATGAAAGCTGATCCTCATATTTCAAAAGAGAAAAACCAAGGGAAATTCTTTCCCTTTTTAGAACTGAGCTGGAAGGGTGAAACCCTCTGTTTTTTGGTTTTGTTTTTTTTTTCCTTTTAAAAGAAGGTGACTTGTACAGCTCACCCTCATATCAGCCTTGGGAACTGCAGTGTCTTTATCATCTGCTCAGTGTGAACATCTCTTTAATGCTAATTAATGCCTGTTTGTGATGGACACCTGCAATCCAAGGGTTGGATTTTTTAACTGCATTATTGTGCTCTCCCTGTGTATTTCCAAGGAGTTGATCTGGACAGATTTATACCATTAATGCATTTTTTTTTTATCTTATACACATTAGATTCTCCGTGTCCTAAACACAGACATATTTAGAAGAAATAAAAACGTAAATGAAGAACTGGTTTGTGTTTGGTTAATGAACAGAGCAGGAAGTGGGGATGTGCAAATGCCCAGCAGGCTCAGGGGTTAAACCTCCTCCCTTTAATTTTTACAATGGATTCTCAGCATCCAGTATAAACAAAACTCAGCAAATTATTCCTTGTGCTGTGCTCAGCTGTCCAATCACACACTCCTTTATTCCTTATTATATACATACTGCTTGAAAATTATTTGAGGCAACTGGGAAAGTGCTGTGTGAGGTGCCGGGGAAGATTTAACAACCAGGAATTAAAATGTTAAGCTGCACAGTGTATGAGCCACATAATCAGGAAGTTATTATTTTCATCAATTCTTGAAAGTGTCCCAGACCTGAAGGAGAAAGTTAATGTAAAAGTTAGAAATGAAGCATCTCAAAACCATTATTGGGGGGGAAACAAAAATAGCTAGTTATGAATTTAATCTGTGGTGGAACTTGGTGTGTAGAGAGTCTTAAGTATTGATCACATTGTGGTGGCTCCTGCCCATGTGACAGGAGATGGGATGAGATGAGATCCCACTGAAAAATTTATTAATAAAATATGTTTTCTGCTGAAAGAGCTTGGGATTCAAATTCTGTGTTAAATTTTCAGGGGAATAGTCTGAAGTTATAGATGAGAACAAAACACTGGAGTTTCTGTAACTGTGGTGGACTTTGGGTGGGTTAGTGGCAGGTGTGGTAAATAGTTCCAGTGGGAAAGGAGGGATTGGTGTTGGATTGGGTCAGATTATCAGTACAAATATTCTGCTCTATTGCAAACAGATATCTGGTGTCCCTCAGACCCACCACAGTCACCCTTACCTGTCTGGTTTGAGGGCAAGAAGTTGCTAAATATCAACATTTTGCATGCAGGAAATCTATTTGGGAAGCCCTGATTTAGTCCTGCCACATTCCTCCCACTTCAGCAGCTGAGTTTGGCTGGACTGGACCATGAAGATACAAAATTCACCCTGGAGCATCTTAGGGAAGGGAAGAACAGCGTGATCCAGCAGTGGCAGGTTGGCCCTGCAGAGCAGATGGTCTTTGAGGTGGCCCAGAGTCGTGCTTCCAGTCTCACCAGTGAGCAAAACCAGGAGCTTCTTGAAGGGAGAGGCTCCTAGGGTGGGGTGGGAAAAATCACAGGAAAAGGAAATAAAAATTTAAAAATCCCTGCTGTGGATTTGGCAGGCAACAAAGAAAACCAAACTGGCTGAAGGAAGACTTTTGTCAAAAGCATTTTCTGCACAAAAACTTGGTTTTAACTGAACCTTGGGATGGTCCAAATGACTTGCTCCTCGCTTCCTTACAAAATAGTGATGGTCTTGATGAAATTTTATTCAAAGAAATTAGGAGTGATACATTTTAAATTTCAGAACAGCTTTTTCTTTAGAATATTTGTATTTAAAAAGGGCAAACCAGTCAACACTGAGACACTTCTTTTCCATTGAAGCAAAATACTCTCACTGACTAAATTGAAATTTTACTTTGAAATATTTCACTTCAAGTTCTGTTGACGTTGATATTTTGTATTTTTTCCCTGATCCCAGATTACTGTGGCTTTGTTTAATTAACATGTTTTACCTTATAAAAAGTTCTTTGTCAACTATCAATTCAGAAACTGATTTAGTCCAGCAGAGTTGAAGCACTACACAGAACCAGAGTGCGCAGAAGGCTGTTCTTGAATTTGCCTTTTTATTTTCACTCTTGCTCAGACCTCTCAACACAGCAGCTTCAAAATGTGCATTTCTGAAAGCATCCACACTGGGATTGGAAGGCCACCAGGAATCAGTTTAATGTGGTTTTCAGCAGGGGCTGCAGTGGGTGCCGTGGCAGAGCTGCATTGCTGCAGGTGGTGGAATTTAGGATTGAAGGTAAATGCCCAATCCTATCCCCCAGCTGTCAGCAGCTGTATTTAGCTGCATTTTCTGTGGGATTCACTCCTTCCCCCTCCTGCAGCTCAGCATTATTGGTCTCTCACTCCCCAGCCAAGCGCTGTAGGCTTGCTCAAGCACATAATGTGCAGCAGAAATGTCAGACTTGTGCCGTCACCTGTGATCAGTCACAGCCCTTCCAAAGGGGCTGCAGCTCCGCTGGAACTGGGCTGGAGAGCACATGTGCTGCAAACACCTTCTGTGCATTTAATAAAGGATTCTGTGAGCTTGAAAAGCACCTTCAAATGAAGGATTTTCAACAAGCTCCTCCTCGCTGTGTCTATTGATTCCTGTGTGCAAAAGGAACGTGTAATTCTTGCCCATTCAAGAGAAAAAGCACACCAAACATCAACACCTCCTTAGGATTTTGGGGCATCTTCTGCTTATTTCTCAGGTCAGTGTTTCTGCGATAGGTTGAGATGTTGTGGTTATCCATGTCAGAGGCCAGACACTACTCTCAAAGCCCTGAGGGAAAGGTGACAAGCATCCAAATAGGTCTGCAAAGACCTCGTGCAACCCCTGGGCAACTCGTGCATCCATGATTTAAAAGGAAGCTTTCTTTGTTCCAAGATTTACATTTTGTTTTCTGCAGCAGGCTTTGTTTCTGCTTGAAGAATTCTTCTTCTCTGTGGTTAAAAAGTCTCTTCGTGCTTGCTGCTGGCTGTGCAATGCCCGGTGAATGAGTTTTGATAATTTCTGTTGGGATTAATTAATTAATTGCAAATGTCTTCAGGCTAAATTGTGAGTTTGCATGTCAGGATGCTGTACATAATCAACAAAATCACTCAGGGGCTTGACATTATGGAGGTTACATGGAGATTGTGAGAGGAGCACATTCATTCCACATTAGTTAAAACTTTCTATATGTTATTTATAGAACAGTTCCTCTTTTATGAATTCTCAGAGTCAGAAGCAGAGATTTAAGATGAAATGTAAGGATAATAACAGAAGCAGGAAGATAATTCCACTGATTGATCCTATTCAATGAAGTTGCAAAATGTTTGAATAAGATGAGTTACAATTTTGGTGGGAAGTAGGACTGGAATAAATAAGATCCATAATAACATTTCAGGTTAGATGGAGCACTGCTCTCCCAAATGAAGGAGCACTAATGAAGCATTGTATGAACTTCTAGAGACTGGCTGCACCAGCCAAGTGAAGGGCACTGGATGCATTATAAAGTCAGAGAAAGATCTTTAATTTGGATGTTATCAGCACCAACTGACCCATGAGAATAAACAGTGCACGAGGCACATAAAAAGCATTTCTTAAATCTACAAACCTGAACGTTTTGGCTTCTGTCCTGATCCTAGATTATTTGTTAATGCTTTTGTTTTATTTTTTTTTTAATTTAACTGACATCTCCTGCCTTATAAAAAGTCTATTCAGAAGCTGCGCTGAGTCCAGCAAAGTTGAGGCAAACCCAGCTACACAAAGGCTTTATGGTTTATAATGAAACAGGAGGCAGATTTTCCGAACGTCTTTATATCTGTATTTTGAAATCATCAGTTTAAATCCCCTTGGCAAAGAAAGCATTGTTGCTTCTGCTGGATTCAAAAGCACTTTTCATGCACTTGGTAAAGTGATCTTGTTGGTTCACGTAAGTGCTTATGGTTTTGATCCACAGGAGATGGAATTTTTTGGGGATTTTTACTATTAGTGAATGCAACTCATTGGTCTTAAGTCTGCAAGAGTTGTAGAGCCAGTATGTCCCAGTCAGTCACCAGTTTTCCCCTGGGAATACCCACCAGGCTTGCTGCCTTTCCCTGATTTATTATAAGTGTTCATCAAAGCAGATTCTGAAGTTCCACTTGGAATGCTCAACGAAGCAGCCTAAGACTTTGCAGACCTTGTGTTATTTACGTTTCTGGCTGGATATTTTGGTTGCATAATCAGGTGCACATGGAAATCTGGCACACAGCAGAATGCTCTAAGCACGCGTGAAAACGCAGCATCCGTCCGGGGAGGCTGGACAGTGTTTAAAGGTGATCTTTGCTGTCAACATTCAGGGCTTTTAAGGATGATGTTGTAATAAAAGGAAAAGCAAAACTCTGCCTGGTTGAGTTGAAAACTGTGCTCCAAGAAAATAACTTTTTCTTGGCCTTTGATAACCAGGTTTTGTTAAAAAGGGATGTAAAACAGTAATGTGAAAGTGGGTTTTGTTCAGCTTGTGGATCCTCCCGAGCACCTGACTGTCTGAAACATTATGGATTGGTGGGGAAAATGCAACTGTGTGTGGTGTTCACTAGAATTGGCCAGTTGTGCCTGCATTTATTTGATTTATATTTACAGTTATCTCTTATGCATGTGGAAATTAGACGTGTCCTGCGAGTGCGTTGGAGCATATATTTCACTAAATCAAAAGAGGTTTATGTAAATAGATGCCATAGTAAAATCTGCTCTTAAAATCCAGCACAGAGACGGCATTCCTGGATATTCTCCAGAGATGTTAGAGTTCCAGAATGCAGCAGCACAGCTTGATCTCCCTTTTAGCTCTCTAGAACTTGCTTTTCAACAATTAGGGCCTGGACAGGTAGAATTGGAAGGAAAGAGCTGCTCTCCTCAGCTCTTGAGTCGTAAAAGGGCTGGAGTAACATAAGGGATTTTCAGGAACAGGAGGATGCTTCCAACCCAAATAATGCAGAAGGTGGCCATGAAACTGCCTCTGGCAGGCTTCTGTGGGATAGACATCCCTGGAGCAGCCTTTGAAATCTCTGTCATCCTGATAAACACTGATTCCCCATGGGTTTTTGGGATTGCTTTCTGCTTCTTTACTGACTCAGAGTTTTGGGAGTATAATCTTTGATTCTTGATCTTTCACGTTTTCACTTGGCCCACAGTGCTATGGAGGAGTTGAAATGTAACCTGCTTATTCTTAGTCCAGATCTGGATCACACTCACAGTTCGCCCTCACTCTTTAATCAATTCCTCTTTGCAAAATCCCATCTTCAGCGTATTCCAGGGTGGGTTGGCTTTTTATTGTTTGTTTTGTTTTGCTGTTTGGTTTTTTTTTTTTTTAATTATTTATTTATTGTTGGATTTCATCTGGTGCAAAGGTTTAAGCTACAGAAGTAATTTAAAATATTGTGGCATTTCCTTTCTTAATTAATCCCAACTGTTTTCCTTGGTAGTACAGAAAGTATCAGTATTTGATGAGGACGTTTTGCCTTCATCACTGGGGCAGTGGATTCTTCCTGCCGAGTCTGTAAACAGCAGACAAGCCACAGAGTTCAGCCTTCATGTTCTGGTTTTCATTAAGCCCAGACTAGAGGAGCACCCAGCTGTGTCTTCCTGTAAGGTCTGTCAGTCTTCCAAAGCTTGTTAACATGCTAATATAAAAGGAAATAGGGCTGACTTCAAGGAATTTACAACTAGTCTTAAACTTCAAAGAGTAGAGCTACATCTCTTCAATACAACAACAACAAAAATCCTATAATAAAAGTTCTATTAGCCACGAGAACAGATCTGGGTGCATTGAACACTTCAGCCATAGTGCAGGATGCCACATTTTTTCTTGCAAGTTGCAACACAAAGCCTCCTGCAGTTGTGAAACTTTGCTCATAGCTGGTAGGTTTGATCAGAGACAAGATAAATTGCTGTCCAGCCCACAATTAGGATATCAGGCATGAAGTTGTCAATCTCCCCTTCCCTGAACCTGTTTTCCATGTAAATGTTTGCAGGGGGATGGATGGTGGATCAGGTTTGAACAGTAGGCAGCATTCTCAGGTGGCAGGAATTGGAAGGACTCCTATGACTTCAAGGGGAATTACTGAACATCTGAGCAGCTGGCCCAGGCTGAGGAAACAGCTGCAGCGTGGTCTGAAGGTGTTCAAACAAGGTGGGACACATTCTGTGGATTGCCATGGAAAAAGAGAGCGCTGCTGCGTGGAATCCAGGAGAATGACTCGGTGCTCTCACTCAGGGCTGGCAGGAGGGCTTACAGAAATGGGGCCAACAGTGAGGCTTCCCCAGTCTCCAGTGATTTGAGGATCAGGGACTTCCTAAATTAGGAACAATATAATTTATATCAAGAAGCAATTCATTATTTTTCCCCCAGCCCCCAATTTTCTCACTCCATTTCTTCTTTAGTTGAATGGATAACACAAAAGATTCACTGATTCACTCCTTCTCCCCTTGGAGGGCTCTCTGCTCCTGGCAGAGCCTATAGGATATTTCAGGTCTTGCAGGAACATGGTGAGATGAGGTTCTGCATCCCTGAAGTTCTCAGATGGGATCATTTCATCAGTAGTGAGAGCAAATTGCTGTTTTTATCATGTGTGGATCAGATTTCTGACAAAGGACAAACACTTCAGACATTCAAAAAGGTACCATTATTTTGATGTTTGAAAAGACTTCCATTAAAATTCTCCTGGAGAAGGCTGAAGAATTTGGATGCACAAGGGTTGTTGCACAGCTGAGATAATTATATATTGAATGGCTTTGGCAGGGACCCTGAGCAATAAATGTGTCAGATGACACATTCTGGAGTCATTTGAGGAGATTTCTTCATGGGGTAATTTTTTAATCAATATTGAATTCTTTGTGTCAAGGAACTATAAGAATTTGTGTGTATTCACTTGACCTCAAAATTGTTTTTTTGGTTATCCAGAAATATTAAAAGCAACTCAATGCAGGGATTAAAAAAAAAAAAAAAAGCAAAGTAGCATATTAAACTCTGCTGTTATTCACACTGTTCCTTCCCTGACAGCTTGTTAAAAATGTGGGGGGAATAGGTGCTGTTGTTATACTTTCATTATTTGGTGCTAATTAGAACAAACTTACACAGAATCGAGAGTGGTTTCTAAAGGAAGCTGATGGTTTAATAGGAATTAATTGAAAATGCAGCCCCCAGAGGTGCAGGAGGCCACAGGGAGCAATGGCACACGTTTGGATTCCCTCACCAATGTGGTCTGTGCTCCTTGCAAAGGGAGTTGTGACTGCATCCACACTAGGAAAGCACAGGCAGGAAGGTTGAAGAGCTGGATGGCTGGGCTTGAACCAGAACCAAGCACAGCCATGTCCAAGCTACATTTTCCAGTTTCCTTTCACCTTGGAAAATGCAGAGATGTGGATAGCAACAGGCTGTGTATCAGCCCTGCTCCTGCTGTGTCCAGAAATAGGGTTTGCAAAGCAAAAACAACTGGTCAAATGTCCCATAAGCTAATTTTTGCAGTTATTTCCCTTGTGTATTTATACCATTCATGGCTGCAGTTTCCATCCTCAGTTCACCTGGGGGTTCTCTCATGTGTAGGAATTTATGTTCTTTCTGTTGGCTCCTGTTGGTCTTATCAAGGGTCACTGGAAAATAACCCCCTCCAAAACACAAATAAAAGAATTCTTATGTAAAGAAACAAACCGCCCCATAAAACCTTTGTTTCTTTGACAGCAAAGCTGAGCATTTAGGCAGTGGTGTGCCATTTTTTTCAATGTTCTTGAAAATCCCATTTTAAGAGGAAAAAAATGATAGGAAAGGCTGCATCAGTCTTGTTAAATTCCTGGGGATGGAGCTAAACATGATATGGTGTGTATCTATTGCCTTCTGCCAAAAGCACCTCAATTTTGTCAGAGAAAAATGGTAGGAGACACTGTGCCATAAGCTGATAAGGTCATATTAAATCAGCTGTCCGTTGAGTCTCACATATTTTAAATATAGACATGCCCTGAGGGGGTTGTGTTCAGACCTTGGGACAGACAGCACATAGGTGATGGCTGACAAGCACAGCAAATCAAGGAAGAAGGAACCCACACTTTTTTTTTCTTTTTTTTTTTCTTTTTTTTTTCTTTTTTTTTTGGGGTCAGGGTGGAAAGTGTGCAAATTAAAGGAAAACCTCAAGATGACATCATTTAGAATGATGATTATGTGGCCTTGTGAGCGTTTGTAGCAGCAACAGAGAACTTAGCAATGAAGCCCTTGAGGTGAGGGATTCCAGCTGAGGCACTGGAACATGACAGGGATTGGGGAACAGCCCCCTTCCTGCAGGAGTGGTAATGAGCAACAGCAGGAAAACAGGGAATTCATGTTGAAAAGGAAAGCAAGTTCCTCAGTAAAGTTATTTAAATTATCATAGAATTTGCTTTGGAAAAAAAAAATCTGTTGCTTAATATAGCCTTAAGAATCTGGCACATTCTTGATGATGTTAATCCATCTGCTGACATTTCATCTTCCTCTTATTGGTTTTGTTTCCAGTTTTTTGATACCTCCAGCATTTTAGATGTTATGTTATTGAAGTCGTGGGTCTTGTAGAAAACAAATTACTCCATAGACTTAATTGCACCCATCTCACTCTTTATCTTGTTGAGGTGAACTTCTTATCTGCATTTCATTGTGGAAAAAAAAAATCTGTGATAGGAAACAAACATACAAAAGGGAGCAGGAGTTGATCACCTCTTGCCGTTTTCCCAAGAGCAAAATTAACAAGATAAGCCATTATTACCTGTCAGGTATTATCTAAAGCTCAATTATTCTGGGCCCTGGGTAGACCTGAGGAAACCTTGTGCTTTTGTGGCAAACTAAAAAAAAAAGTTTTCCTATTTGTATTGTTTAGACAGTTAAGTTTGAGATCTTTTTCTCTCTGGGAAACTCTCTTGGTGGAGAAAGATTGTATTAGAGGGAGCTTGGTGCATTTGTGATGCTGAAATGTGGAGCTGGAGAAGGAATACATTTGAAATTATCATCTAAAATTCTAGTTTCACTGTTGTGATTTCGAATTTTGACTGAAAGCACCTTGATTTTCCAGACTGCTCCCTTTTCCCTTCCTGTCACCTCTGTGCTAGAATTCATATAGAATTTCCAGATCTATTTTACTGGTGCAATACTTTCAGCACTGTGGTTTTGTGTTTTTTGATGCTTTTAGGTTGGGTTTTTTTGTAGCTGCTGCATTGTTTTAGACAGAATAATTCAAGGAGGCAGCAGATGAATGGCGTGTGTTGTACACATTTCTCAAGGTATTCCAGATCCCCTCTTTAAACAAGCATGTGCTTGTGTGCAGTTCTGCTCATGGAGCTTTGTGGTTGATGTCTATAAGTTATTCCACTTGATGATGAATATATGGATTCACTGCTGGAATTAGCGGAGTGTGTGGATCAGGGAAGTCAAGGCAGGAGGGGAATCTGCGGGGAAAACCCAATTGAGTGGCTTGCCTGAGACTTCTGAAGTAAGTTCCTTAATTTCTTTGTGTTTTCTCTTTTTGCTGCAAGGTTTTTCTTTGTTTGTACGTGTTTAATTAGTATCTCAAAAGCATATGCAAAAGAGCTGTCTGGCTAAAGATTTTGGAGCACGCGGGAGTGGATGAAAGTGGTTGAGGAATACAAAGGAGCACCTACAGGGAAAACGTGCTTCTACCTCCTGTCCCTTGGTTGCCAACAAGCCAAACTCCAACCTGGCTCTGCTGAAGCCAAATCTTAAACTTTTTGTGGCCAGGCTTTCACCTCAGGCTAAAATAGATATTTGACTAAGGTCCAACTCTTCTGTTGGTTGTAGAGTGTCCCAAAAAGATTGCTGAGCTGCTTGGTGGGATGTGTCCATAGCCTGAATTGCACTGTGGGATGATTCCCAGCAGTAGGATGGCCAGGAGGCGCTGCTAAATCTGGCCCTTAGGAAAACTGGCACTCTGTATGTTCCACATAGGTTCTCCCACTCCCTTACTGTCAGAAAATGCTGAATTAGAAAGCTGTTATAAGATCCAGCTTTGTTAGAGAAACAGATTCAGATAACGGGGAGTTCAGGGATTTATTCACCAGACGATGGCCGATGAATGGTGTCTGTTTTCTGTGTATGAATTGTAATTGACTTTATTATGAGGTTCTCAATGTATTCGTTATTTGAGCTGATTTCCTGATTCATTCTTTGTCAGTGGATTGGCTGCCAGCACTTCATTGTGGCTTTCCAACATTTAAAATTTTAGCTCTTTGTAATGGGTATCCAAGTCACATGGCGTTCTTTTTCCTGGTTGGAAAAGGGGCTGATGCAAATACTAAAACTGAACGTGAATTTAAAATTCACTTTTTTAAACACCTTTAAAGTACATTATTTTTAGGCAGAACTTGTCTCAGTGCAACAGTCTCAAAACCTGTTCCTTTTTCTTGTCCTGATCAAGCAACATACCAAAGTCTTGAGTGACACGCAGGTTTTTGCTCTGGTATTTGCACAGATTGATGTGTAGGAGCTCACTTGAAGAATCAGGTTGGAAAACAACTTGAATGCAGTGAAATAGAATATTCACAGGCTTATTTGCAGCTTTCTCTCACTTCTAATAATAAGTGTAAGTGTGGATCACTTGAGCTGTCTCGCTGTTCCCAGCTCTCTGCAAGTTCTTCAGGGATTTATTTCTCTCTCTCTAGGGCTGCCTGTTGGAAAACAGGAGACTCTTAGGCTAAATTCACCTTGCACACATACAGTGTTGACTACTTATCACATCATCAATCTGTGACTCAAGACCAAATGCAACCCACACTCCAGTTATTTGACCCTCTGGAATTCTGCCTCCCTCTGAGCAGCACAGTTCTGTGGGCTGAATGTGCTCGGTGTTCCCAGGATATTCTCTTTTCCCCAGGTTTTTCTTCTCTTTGCTGCAGATTTATGCACAGGTAGAATTTCTCGGCATAAAATATGTGATGTAAAAGTGAAATGGAAGTTGACCTCTTTGGTGTTTGTATCATCCTGAGACGTGACTTCATACTAATTTTCCTACTCTGGTCCTTCATGGGCTGATCAGCTGCTAAGTCCACGAGTTCACAGCTGTAGAGGAAGACCTTGGGATCTCCAACACTTCAGGATAAATTGCTATTTTCCCCCAGTCTTTCATTCCTCCATTTATGGGTCAGGAATAACCTGGAATGGCATTTTTGCGAGGTAGGATGCAGAAAGCTTTGTCTAACTCCTGACTTTGGCATAGAAATTGAAATGCAATGAGCCCTTAATATAATTGGAGAGTTGGTAATGCTTTTCTGCTGCATGAGTGTAATTATCAGTTGAATTGGATGGAGAGTTTTGATATTCGGAGCCATAAAACCAGCAGTTTGAGCATTCCAACTCCAATTAGTGGCTGAGGAAGCAAATTCATGCATCTGTGTCTCACCTTCCTGTCGGGGTTGTGGTCCTTTGGGAAACTGAAGCAGAGAACAGGTTGTGGTTGAAGATGACTGTGATAGTCATCGGTGCTATGAAGCACAATATTAATGCTCTGGGCATTACCCATTTGTGTTAATTCTGGGATCTCCTGCCTCGTTAGGGATTTGTGGAATGACAGCATATCCTGGGAGGCGGGAATTAACCCCATGTCCAGATAGAGTGATGACTAAATATAGCAAAGCTTTTGTGTGTGCACTTCACGAGGAGTCACTCACTGACCATTTTCATTAACAGGCAAAATTTTTCTATCAACAAGAGTAAACCAAGCAAGTTTTGATTAGAAAAATTATCAGAGGATGAAAATAATTTAGAATATATATTCATGATGGTTTCTTTGACATGTCAGAACAGTCATTGCTGGTTTTCACTTGGTATTCAAAATGTTGGAGAAGAAATGAAGAAGTGAGGAGACAAAGCCTCTCAGAATGATTTCACACTTTAGGTGTAGATATTATTATCAATCCCAATTTTAAGAGGTGCTCCTTAGTTCTTGTTTCTGAGGGACACAGGGATTAGAGCCTATCTCCATTAATTTCTGTGCCTGATAATGATTTATTTATTTCATATACAGAGTGTGTATGAGTCTATAGAGTGTTTCATATACAGCTAGAGTTCAGGGAGATTTAAAATTCCCTCCTGCACAAGCTCTCACTGTTATGATGGAAGTCTCAGTTTCAGAGTAGTCCCAGGTGCAGGATCCTCTCTCCTTCGAAGATTTTCTTCTCTTCCAACCCTAACTGGTCCTACTTGTTTTAGTGTAAATATTCAATTGAACTCTTTCTATAAACGAAGGAATGAAATCCATGACAAAGCTCTCTCAGCACCTTTTTTTTTAATAACAATATGGTTAATTATCTTTAAAATCTGCTGAACAATTAAAGACATTCCCATAAACAGCCCAGGCACTCCTCCAGCCCCCGTGCATTAGCAGCATCGTGTAGCAACTTACATGAGCAACACAGCTCCCAAAAATGTGCAGTATGGCCCAACAGACCAGTTGGTAAAAGTCCTACATTCCTCTTTTTGCTGAAAATGGCTTTCTGAGCAATTCCAGAGAGTAAGTCATTTGCTCAAACACCTTCTGAAGTGGCTCTCAGACAGGAGAAATTTTTTACATTTGCTAGATAATGCAAGGACTAACTCAACCAGCCCTGTCCACTTTGCAGATGGAGAAAGTGAGGCATGAAAGGACTTCTTCTTCAAGTTCCAGCAGTGAGCTGGTGGCAGAGGAGGGAGGCAAGCCCAGGTGCAGGGGCTGGGAGCCATGTGCTCCAGCCTCCAGTCTCTCCTGGGTGCTCCAACTGCAACATTTCACTTCAGCCAGGAAATGTAGGCCCTACGATGCCACATTTTATAATATATATAGAATTATATGTGTATATATATATATATATATATATAACTTAAAAGGTAGGTGGATTTTTTTCCATGTTAAATTTATAGGTAATTTACATAATTAATTTGTAAGCCAAAGTGCAAATGATGCTCAGCTGAAGTGACCATTTTGACAAGCAAGTGCAAACATTGTCAGAACATTGGCAGATCTGCTTTGGACAAGACTGAGCTTGACAGCTTTTTCTGTGTTCATCTGGATTTTCTGGGGGGGCAGCAAGGGGGGAGTATGTTTTGTTTTCCTTTAAGAGCTACTTGAGATTATAGCATTATAATGGTCTGGTTTTTTTAATTTTCCATCGAGCGATGTCATTTAAGATATTAAAAAAGCTGGCAAGAAAACCAGAAAGCTGTGGGGTTTTTTTGTTTTGTTTTGTTTTGTTTTTTTTCTTTTTCCTGTGCTTTTTGGGCCCAATTCTGTTTAAACAAAAGAAACGTGGAATGCTCTCAACCATTTGATATAATAATTCAGCTCTGGTTAAAGATTATGACTTAAAGAAAGCTTTTGAGACCTCTTATACCAATGTTAGATAGGGATTACAGGGATTGGGAGTGGGGAAGATCAACATTTTAAAATCCCAGATATATGCAAGATAATTTTGGGTTTTTTAAAATCTTAGAATACTACAATTGAGTATTCGAATGACTTTATATTCTAGAAATTTTAAAAACCTACAACTTGACATAAAGCCTATGGAAAACTCATGGTGCTGTTAATTTTTAAAGGTTTTCTTTAGGCCATTTTTAATATAGAAAATATTCTATTTTTCAAATAGAATACAAGTTAGTTTTGGATATTTAGTGGCAAGTAGCAAGTTGGGGTTATCCAGGGTTGGAAAACATGATTTTCCCATTCTTGCCTTGCCCAACTAGTGTGATGTCTCTAGGTCTAGTGGCTTTTTAACTTCAAAATATACAAAAGGACAGAATATAATTTTGCCTGTGGACCATTATTTATCATTGCTCTTCTTAGTAATCTGCATCTGCTTTAATAAAAAGAATATTTAAGAAACCATAAAGAAAGCTAAACCAATTCTTTTTTAACGCAGCGTGTAATTAAATCTTTATTGAGATTTGAGAGCTGTGCAACCACAAAAGAAAAGAAAACAAAACAAAAAATGAGGAGTGATCATTCTTTATGTCCAGACACATATTGGGATAAATCTGTGCAAGAAAATGTTCTGTATAAGGACAGGTAAAAGATTTTGACTATTCCAGGAGCCTGGATATCTGAGGATTGCATGTGGCAGGGTTATGGGAGTGAATAGTTCCCTTATGGACAGTAAAATTTCTCTGTCATCTACCTAAACAAACCTGCCTGCAAAATGAATGCCTGGGAATTCCTGGTCTCCTTTAGCCAGCATGAGAATCAGGAGTGGGCATTAACCCAGCTAGGTTTTGTGTGGGTGTTTGCAGTGGACACAGCCTGTTCCCAGCTGGATCAGCTCTCCAGCTCATCCCTCAGTGGCGTGATTTGGGGATGGCCAAGCTGTGGTTCAGGAGCACGTGAGCAGCCGTGGGAGCCCCAGCTCCATCTCCCTCCAGCTCTGCACCAGAATTGCCACCCTATGGAATTCCTAGCAAGTGGTTCCTGCTCAGAAAGCCCAGCTTTCCCATTTTAGCGCCGGGTTTTTCTGGAATGCACACGGGAATGTGCCCTATCAATTAACCCCCACTTATAACGTGTAAAATCTCCCCACTGGCTCTGCTGATCTGCACCCAATGATAGGATTATTAATCCTCTTCACACTGAATAAGGTGCCCAGAAGTGAAAAACTGTTAATTGTGTCGTAGATGATATTTTGGATAACGGGTCTGTGTTTTACTACGTAGAGACAAGCTCATGTTTTCAGTAATAATTTTTTACAGTTATAAAGCTTGTAGACCAGAAATTTTCCCTTTTACTGCCCTAAGAGTTCACTGAGAAATGGGAGAAACCCCCCTCTCCAGAATACAAGTTATCTTGTATTTTTGCTAACGTGTGTAATTACTGATGTGGGTGTTCCCACATCTTAGAATGGAAAAAGTGCTTGCCAAGATTGAAAAACCATAGTAAGCAATATAAATGATTTCTCTCACACACCAGCGTTTCTTGCTGAGACAAGTGAACTGGAACTGTGTTTAAACCATATAATTATACTCCTATATATCATTTATTAAATCAGATTTCCCCCACCCTCTTTGCTTTCAAGTCACTTCTGAAAAACCTTGTATTCCAAGAGGTCTGAGAGCTGGGGTCCTCCCCTGGAAGAGCACTTTCTTAACAATGAAACCCAACAAAAATGTCAACAGCACATCTGGACCCACGTGATGTCTTGTCCCTGTGCCACCACTGCTCCTTGCCTTGATCTTTGCCATAGCTTTGGTGTCACCGAATCTGCTTGGCCCAGATATGAGGTGATGTGGTTTGGGGACTACCCTGGTCATCCATGGAGCTTTCTGGCCATCCAGCCTGGTTTCCTTCATGGCACAGGCCATGTAATTCCACCTCCCCATTCCTCACTCATGCCCAGAGCTGCCTGTGCAGGTAATCCAAGGACTGTAGCAAGCTGCTTGTGGATTTCCTTATTTCACACTCATTTCTATGCTGTTTAAAATACAAAGAAGCTGACCCAGTGTTTTCACACCCCTGCAATAGAAGGACTATTAAATGATTTTTCCAGAGCACACAGATTGTGTATGCAAAGGTCCAGTACGCAAATCCTGACTTGTTTATGCCTCAGGTTGTGCATACAAAAAGCTGTTTAACTTGGAGCCAATATCTCTCTCTTTCCAGCACCCACACCTCCCTCAACCCACCTCCTCCGAGAGAGCCTGGGGAAAAGACTTTATAGCACTCTCCAAAAGGCTGGGGAGCTGTGTTGGACAAAGGGACCATCTGAGTGTTAACTGGTGCCTTTGCCGCTCTAATGCAAGCAGAGGTTCCAGCTGTTGAGCAGGGTCCTACCTTGGGAAGCTCTCCTTTGTGTGAGGGGATATGGGGACTGTTGCTGTTGAATTTATGGGGTAGGTGGTTCCACTCAAGTCCTTAGAACTTTCCTCAGTTCATCCTGTATATTGCTAATTAAGATGTGGTGGCATCTTCTGGGTCTTTCACTCCGTAGCTTGAGAGTTCAGGGTTTCCCAGAACTGTTGTATTATGACATCAGAGTCTAGACAGAGTTCTTTCAGGTTTAAATGTTAATTCACATGAGAAAGAGTTGCAGTTTTGTTTTATTGTGCTCATCTTTTTTATTTTTTGGTCATTCTGTTACTAATACTCACTGAGAAAGGAAAGTTGGATATTAATGGTTTGATATATCAAGGGAAGAAATTCTTTTACTCACTGGTATATGCACATGATGAAGATACATTAGGCTTCAATCTAAATTTCCCATCAATCTTTTCTTTTTCTATTGTTTGTCCTCTTCTACCTATTCTTCTCTTCTGTCCTAGGGTGACTGTGTTTTGTTTGGAGGTTTTTTGCCGCTCTTTGATTTTACTCCTTTTCTGTTCTGTCCTTTTGAAGTTTTGTCAAGCAATGCTCCAGTTCTGCTTGAACTCTTTGGTCTTCCAGGATGAGAACTGAGCTCCAGCAGTTCCCATGTGGTGCTGCTGTCTCCAAGATTCCTAAGTTGCAACTCATGTATTTAAGGAGATGTTTTGGTTTTTTGTTTTTTTTTTTTTCCTTGGGGCTTAATTAATTTATTTAACAGTTCTCTTTTTTTGTGCTAGCCAATTTACCATGTGCTTTTACAAAATATAATATGAAATAGAACAAAACACTGTTATTTGAAGGAAGATGCTGAGAAGTATGAGAGCTATTTATGCTGATTGTTTCTTAGTGACTACTTGAAAACTGTGATACTCAGGACTATCCTTGTTAAGGAACTATTAATTCTCCTAAATAAAAGTTACAAACCACCCAAAAGATAAAGAAAACAAACCTGGCCATAAGAAAAACAAACATGCACTGGGTGTTCTGCTCATGACCTACCATGAACAGAAATCTGCCGAACTTACTGCAATGTTTGTCGTAGGGAAACTTATAACATATTGTCCTTTTATTGAGTTTTATGGCTTTTATTAGCTTGCTAATCTAATTAGGAAGCCAATTGGCACCCAGTACGCAGTGACGGAAGCAGCACCACCTATTCTTGTGGCAGCTTTGGTTGGGCTTTATGGGTGGTCTTTGTTCCTAAAGGCTTATATGAATCCCACATATTAGCTGAGCTGGTTCCCCCTTGATGTCTGTGTTGTATTGTACACATGTTGTCACTGTTTGACACTTAAACAATCCAGATTCTTACCCAGCCCATATTTAGTGCCATAATAAACTTCTGAGCATATGTTTTTGAGAGAAACAGTAACATCCATCACCGCAACGTGACAGATAAATAAGCACTACTGGAGAGTGTCCACATCTTCAGAGGGCAGAGCTGGACTGCAAGGTGTGTGCCAAGGGGATGTGGTCATCTGCCTTGCCCTCAGTGAGCTTTTCTTCTTCTCCTTGTTTCATTAAATCAAAACAGTTTCTGAAGAGACCTAAAAAATTCACCCCGTCCATGTGAAAAGCACGTTGTTCCAAAACTCTCCTAGGGAAACATTTCCTGTTTGGGGCTTTGGCTTGACACACAGGAGATGTAAGGCATAAAGCATTCCTCTTCCCTCTTCATCTCAATGCCTGTGTCTTGCAGCGAGGAGCTCCGTGGAGGCCTGCTCTGGAGCCCTGGCAGATGTGATGGGGATGTTCCTGCTCCCGTGAGTCTCCTCTTGTTTGTGCAAAATTCCTCTACTTGAGTGCTTTTGCTCCAACGACGTGGAGGGATTTCTGCTGGGTTTTGTTTGGTTGTTTTCGGTTGTTGCTGCTGTTTGGGATTTGTTTTTTGAGGTGGTTTCTGTAGAACAGAGGAAGGAATCACACACTAGGAGCTTCAGGATTTGTGCTGTGCCTTGTGCTTTCTGAGCAAGACCAGAGGCTGACAGAGACTAATGGCAGCACAAAAGATTTAAAGTGTGGTCATGTCTTGTCTTAGCTGGGTAAACACATTCAATGAGAGCTTTGTCTGAACAAGGACAGAGAAGTTGAGCCTTGAACAAGGAAATAATTTATGTAAGTTTTAATGAATATTTAATGTGGAATGTTAATTATAAAAAAGAGGGTATGTATTTTGATGTCGTGCCTTTAAGTGTCAGATCATGCAGTGTCTCCCTGGCCTGGGGAGGATGATCAGCTTGCTAATTACAGATGTATATCAATCCAGTGAGAGTACCCTGCCCTCATACCAATATCTCTTTAAAGAAACAGGTGGTGCAGACAAAAAAGAGAAAATACCTTTAAAACCAATATATGAGAACCATCTGCCTTTATTGCTTTCATTGAGTTTCCTATTGATCAATATTGCTGAACACACAAGAAGATAAACCAGAAATTTCTTAGTGCCAGTTGTTTGTAATATAAACATAATTCTTGATATTTTATTATGCTATGTAAATGTAATAAGTTTTTTGGGCTGAAGTAGTATTTTTCTGAAGGTAAGTGGCATTTCTGAGGTAGCCTTTTTGTTCTGCACCTGTACACCCTTCCACCCTGTTGGACCATGTGGAAGGAGACCCCTGCTAACTATTCCCACCTCCCATGAGGGTCCCGTGGGGTGGTTCTGCAGGCAAGGGGCAGCAGATGCAGCTGAGGGTTCAACCACAGTGAAAATTAAAAAAAAAAAAAAATCGAAATTTTTTTACTCAGCATGTTCCGGTGCTCAACAAAATCCCATGCTATGAACTGAAACACAAATAAAGGTGAAGTTACCAGATGCTGTCACAATACTAAAAAGGCTGTTTTAAGACTCTCAGAGTCTCATTACAAAATCCAAGCAGCGGGTCCTACTTTTAAAGGAACATTTGTTTATATCTGACCTTGTTTTGAAATTCACGCGTCCTCATTAGGAAAATGAAGCCCAGCACCACTGACTCTTCTGTCTCCCCCAAAGCACAAAGATTTGAAGCTGCATCTAGGCCTGGACTCTGCCTCGATGTCATGCTCTGCATGTGTGTGCAGCGAGTGAGGGAGCAGGCAACACGCCTGGGAATAAGCCACATCAGCTCTCAAAGGGAGATTTTAAAGTTTTAATATTATGCTTGTCTAGTTTGATCTCTTATCTGGTCGTTGAATTGTATCATTGCAAGGAACATGAGAACAGCAGCATGACCATGAGGTATATTGTGTTACAGAATGAGGTTACACAGCACCAAAGCACCACCATATTTCAGTAACAAATGCAGCTTCTGGGGAGTTTTGTTATCATTGCATAAGCTTCACTGCTCCCTAGAAGATGACACTGATTCAGACAGAAAACACTAATTCAGTTCTTGCCAGCAGAGCCAATTGTCTCTCTGATTACATTAGACTGACAACTGGTTTTCAATGTCATTGTCAGCCACAGCTTCTCATACATGGTGCACTGGAGCATGAACTGGGCTCCCTTTATTTAATTATTTCTGCCCATTTCTGTGCTTGTGAGTAAGGCAAATGTGAGCCTCCCATTTCACAGACAGAAAAATGTCAGGTGTTAAGGTTACAAACCTCAGGCTTCAGCAGTGGAGTCCAGACCTTTTTAAAGGCAGACCCTGAATGCGCGTGTCACTCTGAAGAATTAATTTGAAATTATCATATCTTTTTTTGCGTGTTGGTTGACTAGAAGTAACCTAAGATTTCTGTATGAAATAATTGTTTCATTAAATAATTAACTGAATATATTATTATTTTTTTTTCTTAATTAAGTGGTAGCTGGAAGACTGCCTGTGAGCTGCCCGTTGCAGACACTCGCTATTTAAAATTTGCTGTGCACTGCTGGTGTTTTTGGGCACATGAGCCCTGTGTCCATTCTGGGTGTGGATGAGAGTGGAGCTCAGAGGGTGTCTGTCCGTGCAGCATCTGACTGGGCTCTGCTGTCAGTCCTGCCCTGAGCTGATGCAGGGGATGGTGGTGAGGGTTGGCAGTGGAGCTGTCACCTGGCAGGCAGGACACAAATCTGGGCCTCAGCCTGTGCTCCTTTGGGCAGCACAAGCAGCATGTGGGGCTCCCTGTGAAGCAAACCCCCCTTGCTCCAACCAGCTGTGCTGTTTGACGGGGAGTGATGGCCTTTGCAGTGTCACCACAGCCATGGGCTGACACCAGCTCTCTCTGTTGTGAGCAGCCCGTGGCCAGCTGAGGTACAGCCTGGCCACGAGCCAGAAAACCTCTTCCCTTTCCCTGCTCTCGTGCCCAGGCTGTGGTTTGTTTGCTATGTGGAACACAAGACTCCCCATGGAGCTCTGAGCTCCTTTTTACACTAGTGTGTCCATGCTCACCCTCCCATGTGTCCCTCCATGGAAGGGGGACTGGGGAACCAGGAGGTTGCTATGGGGGTTCAGCACCATCTGCAGAGATGTTGCTCATCTGGGCAAGTTCTTTCCAATACCCTGCTGGTCACTGCTACTCCTCCTCAGCAGAAAAGGGATCAAGTGTGGAGGCAGCATTTTTGCTTTGTAAAAATCTTTTTCCACACCTTTCCTTGAAGAGAGTTAGAATTTTCTTTTTCCTTTTATTGTTGTCATTTCTATTAAGGTCATAAATGCACTTAAAAAAATATCAAGCTGAAATTTTTCACAAAGTCTTGTTTCTAGAGGAGCTGTGTGTGTGTAAGAAAAGGAAGAGGTTGGCAATAAAATCAGGAGAGGTATCAGCAGTGAAGATTGCTATGCCAAACAAAATGCTGTTAAAATAGTATTTTTGCATTAGCTTCCTATGTTTTTACTAAAAGCATCCCAGAATGTCTTAGAACAGCAGGTTGTCAAGGAGGAAGCTCCACAAGCAGTAGCCATGTGAAATGAAGCCCCACAAAATGGTTGCTGCCAACTTTGTGATTTCTCCATGCCTGCAGAATAAGAGATTTGTGCTCTTCAGAAACGTGTCTCCTCTTTCTGAATTCCCTTCCACTGCTCCCGTTGCCCAGAAGTCAAACAAAGCTAACCTCCTCCAGGTCCCAGAGTGAAAAAATGCAAACACACTGCATTTAAAAGTAGATTTAGCAACTCCAAAGTGGGCGATTTGGTTCCACCCATCAAACCTGAGTTCTCTGATCTGAAGTCAGATGGGTGCTACTCCTAGCGAGATGTGTGCCAAATCTAATTAAGCTTTGCATAATGTGCATCTTGGGTGATTTGATTTATTAGCTTTGTTTGAAGAAAGTAATAATAAAAAAAGAAAATGGCTTTGGTAATAAGCTGTTTGAATTCCCTGTGCAAGTAGGCACAGTCCCTCCTGGATCTCCCTGAAATGCTCTCGAGGTGCACGAGTTGCCCATGGACTGATGCTGGGAGCTGGAGCAAAACCTGTGTCTGGAACAGGGTCCTGCCTCCACTTTTGGCTCAGCACAGGTGTTTAAGTATTCCCCACTGGGGATAATGATTTCCATTCTCACAACCACTATAAAACCCTGGAAGTTGTCTTTATCACCATTTATACCAGTGGAACCTGGTGCACAGAGAGATTGGAGATGGCTGTGGTGTAGTGCAGCAGAAATTTGCATTTGCACAAATGCTGGAAAAATACTGCCAAACCCCATGCTGGTGAAGCAGGGCTGGCTTTGATTCCTGGAATAGCTGTGTGTACCTCCTCTGTTAATTTTTTGACTCAATGCTGTGTGGTGCAGAGTGGCCGAGATCCTCAAGATCTGAGGCCCTGTTGATTCTGGTGGCTGGCCATGGCGTTGTCTCACGTCCTGTAGCATTCCTGCAGCTGGGTTCTCACTTGTCATCCCAATATTGGTTGTTTTTCTTGCCTTCGATGCCTTGTGGGTTACAGAGGTGGATTTCCTGCAGGGCTCATGATAAGCCTGGCTCTTCTGCTGCTGATAAGAGATCCTTTTCCTCCTCCATCCCTCCGAGCACTGACTCGTAGATCCGTTGCAGCATGACCCAAGGTGAATCTCTGTTTGTAACATCGCTGGTGTTCATGGCACACCGTGGAAAGATTTGGAAAAGTGGCGCGTACTGAAAATTATAGATGCTGCCTTGGTGGCTGCAATACTGCCCTGGCATCAGTGAGAAGGGCAATTCCCTTGGGATCAGACCAACAGCAGTATTTTGGGATGTAACTGTAATTGAATGTGAATAAGGGGCAATAATCTGGGACCTGAATATCAGGGCATCTTTTCCTAATCCCACTCCTGACCTACAGCAGGCACAAAACAGAGATTGGGCATCTACAATCTCTCTTTCCAGGGAAAATGTCTGTCATTTGTACTTTGCATTTACAATGGCAACAGAGCCTTGAGGACCAGCAGTTGTGATGTTGTGTCATCCTGGGGCCAAATAAGGACTTGAAGACATCCTATAGTGGGAATGTTCCTACTGGAACTTAAAGGGAATTGTGTGTTTATCTTCCCTCTTTTTGAGATGACCTCTCCTAAAAAATCTTTCAGGTTTGCAACTTGGAAAACAGGAATTAGGTGCAGGATCAGATTTATTCTTAGTTAATGATTTTTTTTAAATTTATGTTAAACACATTTGAAAAATTTGAAGAATTGAAAAATTCTGGAGAATATCCATAGGGTAAAATGGTTCAAAGTAAATAATTTTTGCAGTTTAGTTTTTTCTGTAAAAAAGTAAATGTTGTTATTTGGAAAAATCAAGATTTGAGATGTTTTAGTAGCTTTAATGAGAATAAACTGTTTTATTCTTATTGCTAAAAAAGGAATAAATAATTTTCTTTACACTGGAATAGTCGAAGAATTAAGGAAAATACACGGATTAGCACCAGTTTTATGCAAGCTAGATTTATCCAAAATTCGAGTTGCCCCAAAATGCTCCCTGAGGTTTTAATCATGATACTTGCTTAGTTTTAGCTTTTTACTTTTCGGATCAAACATACAGCTGAGCCTTGTGGCAGAAACATTCACCTAAAATACTAATATTAAGCAAATATCAGTAAATATCACCAAAAACATTGAATACATATATTTTCTTACCAGAAAAGGATTCATCGCATTTCATTACAGCCAGGCAGAAGAAAGAAGCTCTGCAGCCTCTTGTGTGTGTTCAACATGGTTTGAATTTTGAATATTAAAATATTTAAAATTTACTTACAGACCTTTAATATCTCCCATAACTTATCTGGCAATTAATTTCAAATGCCACATCAGTGGCAGAGAGGATTTAATATGTTTTGCCAGCAATTTTGTTTCTGTCACAGACAGATGTAAAATGGTTCATTATGAAAAATTCCTGTTTCCATGCAGCTGGATATGAAATGAAAGTTTAGAGAAGAAATGAAAAAGGTGTTTTCTGCTTCCCATGGTGTCAATGCTTTGGCACCATTTACCCCCTCCAGCTGTGCAATGACTCTGGCGCTGGGGGAAATCAATGAGGCAGCTTTGGGGGAAGTTTTCTGTGGTTGTGCTGAACAGAAGGGTCTCACCCTGCCTGTCCTTGCAGCTATGGACCCTCCTTTGTCCTTGAAAACACAGCAACCAGGCAACAGCTCTTCATCTGGAGGCTGAGGTGCTCAACGGCACCTGAGACCGCGAGCGCTCTGCTCCCGTTGTTTTAATGGGTTTTAAATGCTTGGCTCATCCAGGCTCCTCTGAAAATCTCAGCTTTGGTTCCTCTGCCTGCTCAGGGCCTGGACTAACACAGTTTAACCCAAGGGGCAAAAGCTCTTTGATGCCCATCGGGCAAAAGCCGCCTGCGTGGCGGGAAACGGCAGCGCCGTGTGTGCACAAAGGGGCCTGTGGAGGGGCCAGGGGAAGAAGAGTTTATCTTTAAACTGGTTTGACTGACTTGCAGACACAATGCAGCTCAGCATCCGCCTCTGCTGACTCTGCACGCCGTGCTGAGCTCCGGCTCTCCGTGACTCAGAGGCAGCAGGAGCGTGATTACGGCTCCTGGCTCCAGCGTTGGGTCTCTTGGGAGGAGGAGAGTAATTCATTAATTTATTTGGGACACTGGATGGTTTCCTGGCTGTCTGCAAGAACACGGTGTGAGCAGTCCCAGCTCCAGCTGCTGGCAGACGGGTTTTGCCAAAGCCAGTGTTCCTCACCCACCAGCTGGAGCGGCCGAGGTGGGACAAGCCTCTTGTGCCAACACGGAGGGGTTGGGGGCTCCTAATTAAATTCTTACTATGCTCACATGTTCAGTAATTAGAGATTCGGTTTTTCAAAGCCTGCTAGGGGAATTTTCTATAGTGCTGTCCTTTTATTTTCACTGAAACGGTAGGGCTGAGGTGTCAGAGCCGTTTGGTCGGGCAGGGATTTAGTTGAGAGAAAAGGAAACCAGGTGGGAACGTCATCCTTAGGGGGTTTGGCAGCCTTGTGCTGAGCTGGTAGTGAGGGCTGCTGTGGATGTGTCCCTGAGATTACCAATTAATTGATGAGTCAAATAACCCCAGAAACCTGCAGGCTTACATTCCTCCTGCTAGTGCAAACTGGGACCTGCTCCACTAAAGGACACACTGGGATTATTGCAGAGTGGTGCAGGTGGCACAAGGAGAGCTTACTGTGATTTCTTTTTTGCTGTGCAAAAAAATACTAAAATAGTGTAAAAATTCCCTTTATGGTAATTGCATTTCAGACAGATGATTCTCCATCCTGACAATAGTTTAATCTTTTTCCTTGAAGTCCCAGGGGGCTGCATGGCTGTGAATGCAATGCCAGGGGGGCCAAGCCACCCTACAATCTTGTATATGCAACTAAATTTCCTTATGCTGTGAGATGCAATTACCATAAATTGAAATCTACCAACACGTGCATTATTTAAAAGTGGAGGGTCACTATCCTGACTGGAAATTTTGTGTACTTCCGGAATATAAATATTTATTAATTATAACAGTAATAATGTCTTCTGTTTGCTTTCTGAATGTTTGCTCTAATAAAAATCCACGTTCCTGTGCGCTGCAAGGACTAAATATGAAATATCCATGGCACACATTAGACTTCAAAGTTAGCATGTATGGAGTACTCAGAGTAATAACCTTGAGTGTTAGGAGACATTATTTCCCAAGACATTGAGAGAGTTCATTTTGCCATAAGTCTTAATCTCTGCAGAATGTGGTAAAGAAGCTCGATTTTGGCAGTTTAATGCTTCCAAAGAAAAACACTTTGCAAAAAGAGATGTTTAGAAACCCTTTTGTTTACCAAAGACAATATTTTCAGGCAGGGTCGATCTTGATGCGATTGATGTGTGCCAGTCACAGCACAGCCTCATTCCCAATCCCTCAGCAGTCCTGGAACAGCAGTTTGGGCTCAGTTGTGGGTATTTTGGGTTCAGCTGTGGGCAGAGCAGCCCAGCCCTGTGTTACAGCAGGAAAACCAGCCAACAGAAAATGCAGCTACAAAGATGCATCTTGGCTCCAAAGTCCATTTTTTAAGCTTGATTTCAAGAAGTACTGAAGGGAAAACCACTGCAGGGCTATGTATTTTAAATATCAAGCAGGATTTTTTAAAAGCATCTAAGTAGCTTCTGAACATAATTCCACTTCTAAATGAGACTGGTCCTGAGAAATTTTAGAAGACTTTTCAAGCCTACTTCAGGAGGTTAAAATAACTTATTTTCATATCTTAAGGAGTAAGATACTAAATGTTAAGTAGCTAGCATGAAGGATCCGTGATAATTGCTCCCCTTAAGTGGATGTTTTTTAGCATTTAAGCAAAGCATTGGATTCTGTTATCCCGTTGTTCCATGGACCTACCTGAGGAACAAGCTCTTACTAAAGACAGGTTCAAAACCCAGATGTAATTTGTGAGTCAGCTGGAATGGAGCCTGTCAGAGGCATTTGCTCTTCTGTGGGTGGCTGAAGCACCAGGTCTTTGTCGGTTTGAAACTGTATTAAGTTTCACCACCTTTATTCCATGGCTGATTTTTTGGGCCTAAAATGTGGCAAAAACATAAACACAACCTGGCATCTCCTCCTGGCTTGGCTTGCACAAGACTTACGTAATTGTACTTTTTTTGCTTGGAGGGACTATTTTGAAGTGATAATGGTTTTCTTAAGGAGATGCTGTGAAGATAAGCATCAAGTATTTATTTCTATAAAAACATCCATTCTCAGCCTTGAGATGAGCACCACCTTCATTTATTAAAACTGAGAATTTCTTAATAATATGATTGACTAATGAGCTGTAGGACCCTGTAGAGGGGAGATGGCACCTACTCCCTGACTACTCTGTAATTACAATCTGGGGTGAGGGATTTGATCTTGCCGTCACGCAAAGGGAATTTTCTGTGTGTAATGAAGTGGGGCAGAAACGAGGATGATTTCAGTTTGCAGTAGGATGGCATTTTGACTTTTTTTTTTAAACTATAAACTGGAATTTAACATCTCTAATCCCAGACTCCAAACCTGTCCACGGATATATGACAGGGGCAGTGCAAGAGTGTGGGTCTGCAGTGATATTTTACAGTGATTCTTTAAATAACAGAGGCCTATGGATATAGATTGATTTACATATTTTACACCTAATCAAGACTCTTGTTCATATCTCAGAAAACCAGCATATTTTGGAGGTGAGAAAAGGCCAGTGTTTCCCTTCAGCCTTCCCATCACCATGACTTCTCTGGCTTTTAAAAAATGTTTACATTGGCCAATTTTAGCTATTCCCCTAATCTAGGTGATACAATCTCTCCTTGGAAATTTAGTCTTGCAAGTGAGATATCCATGTGTCAGACAATTAACTAATCACAATTCCACTCCCTAAAGTCAAATTCTGACTGCTAGCACATTGAAACAATTTCTGTGTTGTTATCTTCAGGTAGCTCCATCCTATTTATGACTGTTAAGGAGAAGGTTGAAACCCCACTGTGAAAACCATAAAAATCTCCCACACTTTTAAATGAGTCACCACTTCTGGATTTGTGATTTTCTTCTTCTTCCAGTGGGCTGAATGCACTTTTTAATTAAATATTTAAGCTTTCTTGTTACGGGCTGGGTTTTTGAAAGTTATTGATCTGAGTCCCTGCCCTGCTCCAGGTCTGGAGACCCCAAGCTAAGGGTCACTTCCTGGGACAGGGCATGCCTAATTTTTGCGCATTGTGTTTTCACCAGTCCTGGATTCCAGGGGTTTGAAAAATCTGATGAATTTCAGTGCCTTTACTGGGGAGCTCCAAACCAGTTCACAGATCTTTGGTGCTTGAGGTAAGAGGAAGAACTATATTTCACTTTTCTTTCAGAGCAAGAGAAATGTTTTCATTTCCAAAGATCAGTATCAGGGAAATTGTCTTCCAAAAACTCCTGTTCAGGTCTGCAGCCATCTGAAAGATGTACTCCACTTAATGTAAAGCTAGAGCTCAGTAAAAACTAAAAAATTATGACAGTTTTTTCCTAACTTGAATTTTAAATGAGACCAAAATTAGGTTTGTTTTTTTTTTTTTTCTATTAATTGCAGGGTCTTTGACCATACGTTTACTTGTATTAATTGCTTCTCCTGGACAATTTTAAATTTAGGAAAACAACTAATCCTGGTAAAAAGTATTCAAAAGAATTTCTAAAATATTTTCAGCAATTGAAAAGTTGTGGAAAAGCTAAAAGAAGTATTTGGCTTGGTCCAAAGTCAAACAGTTTCTTTATTTTTGAATACTTAACATTTATTTCTAAGACATTGAGGGAAACATGAGAACGAATGACTGCTTAAAAAAGAAATCAATTCTTTTAGCAAACGCTGCAATGAGGCATTTTGGTTTTCAGGGAAGCTTTTCTGTTTGTTTTGGTCTCAGAAAGGAACGCTTGGCTGAAACTGGCACAAAGACACAGGAGGATCCAGGGCTGCTGAATTTGCAGTTTTAGTCTGAGTGCCAGGCACTGTTTTCCAGGCTGGTGGAGAGCCATGGAGAGCTCCGGAACATTTTCATGGATGCTCATGCAAACCCTTTATCACCTCAGTGTTGCCTGTCCCCCCAGACAGAATCCTTTCAGTACCGTACCAAACCAACAGCATTTACACATCAAAACAATAATTCATTTTCAGATTTAGCCCTTCATTAAAAAGATAAGTAGGGCTTAATTGGCAGCCAGTGCCTGTGCTAGAGCAGAGTTAAGTGGGGTTTCTCAGACAAGGGCCTTGGGCGAGCCCTCTGTCTGGGATGAATTTCTCCCCAATTAAACTCATTTGTTTTCACATTCATATAATGGCACCTGAGATATGGAATGTCTCAACCACTTCCTTCAGCTTTTTTCTGAGGGTGGGGAATTGTTTAAATCTGAGCTGCAAACTTATTATGGTAGAATATACCCTGCAAATAAATGTCCAATGTGCTAGAGTATTATCTGATTAAAGAGGTTAAATTATCCTCTTATTACTTGAATAGTTTATCTTTTCTGAGGTTCAGGTAGAATGATGTTTTGTTGAAGATATGCCAAGGGGTGGAGTTTTGCCTCCGATGATGTTTTGGATAGAAGCTGAGTTTGAAGCAGGATCAGGGGTGCCAAATCTTATGACCTGTTCATGCCAGAGTGGGGCTGGGGAGGTAGCAGTTGAGGAAGATTTGCCTTCTCAAAGATTGTGAGAAATACTTCTTCTACAAAGAGCTTGGCTGCATCTGGTTTGGAACTGGTCGTGCTCAGAGGAAGTTCAGAACGTTTGGAACAGAGAGTTTAGAATTCAGAGGGGTTTTACTACGCAGAGCCTTCCTACTAGGCTATCTCACAGCAAGACCTAGAACCAAGCAAAACACAGCTCTGTCATCCTCTCTGAAATTTTTACACTTTATCTTTTCTATATTTTGAATTCCCGTGGTTAAAATTAAAATGAGGAAAATTAGGCTGATCTACAGAGTATTCTCTCAGTCTGATCTGTGGACACCCAGGGCCACTTCCTAAAGTCCACAGGCATTATTGCCCTGTTAGAAGCACAGGATTTTTGGAAATCCCAGGGAGACATTGGTGTAGCAATGATTTTTTTTTTTAAAGCTCTTTATTCTGCACTTACATTCTTGCTGAGAAAGGCATCATCCTCTGTTGTAACCAAGAACAACAGGTCATGGCTTTGCCCCTGTTGCCTCTGAAAGTCTGAGATTAGGCACAAAGTCCAACTTTGGGGCCCACCTGCTCTGTGGGAAGGTGTTACCAGCACCTGAGCACAGACTGAGTGAGTCTAGAGCACACCAGAAGTTGGGGAGGAACTTCAGCCTGCTTTATCCCTTCACAAGGGTCCAAAAATGTGGCTCCCATGGGCAGGGGTGGGATCACAGATCCTGCTGCTCTGCTGGAAGTTGTAAAGGCACCAAGGAACATCACCCCAGCCCCTCTCAATTGCTCGGTTTTCTTTCACCACAAAACCAAGGAGGTTAATTCTGAGTCATGTTTGTATTGTACTTTGAGACTTCTGGCTGGAAAATATAGAAGGATTTGTATTATTCTGCTCATGAAATGTCGTGATGGGACTGATGATCTCCTTGCCCTCTTCTGTTGCAATCCTGCATCAGGAGGCATAACACAAACCTCTGTCCTGATGGAATGAGAAGAATCATTTAATATGCTCAAATGCTGTGTCAAAAAGTTAATATTTCTTCCAGTTTGGCATTCCTCTGGATGTTAATAACCACAAGAATTAGTGATGGAAAGATCTAATGTTGCAAGAGCAGTAACATGGGAAGCTGTAGAAAATTATCTCTGTCTCCATCTGTAATGGGGAGCAGGGAGGCAGTGATGCAGCTGAAATTAAACTGCAGTTTGGCCACCAGGGCAGGGTGCAGAAGTGTTTGCTGCACACCTCAGAGGTGTCCTGGCTGCACAGGAACACTGTGTTTAAAGCCATGGCACTGGACATGTATGGTCTAAACCTGTGCTCCAGCAAAATGAGTGAGGTGAAGTGTCCTTTCTGTAGTGTTGCATCCACGGTGGCTGCAACTTAATGGATCACAAAAAACTGCACCTTGATTAAAAAAAAAATTAAAAAGAGCAACCATGCAGGCAAGAAGAAGCATCTGCATTTGCTTTACTGGATCTTTTTGTCAGGCATTGTGATCAGGCTGACAGTTAGCCCTGAGGAAAGTTATAAATTCTGCGCTGAATTGCGGTACAATCATTCACCATGGCATTTCTGCCCTCTGGCCACGCTCTGGTTATCCATAATTGTGGCAGATAATGGTTTTTTATGGCTGGAAACATTCTTTGCAGGCACAGGGACAATAACCAGGGCTGAAAATGTAATTAAAGTGAATGGATGAACTTTCTTAAAGAAACAGTGTAGATTATTACTGGAGCTTAACACCTACACAGCCTGAGGCCAAATGGCAGCATCTGAAAAAACTTGTATAAATTTTAAATGTAGGGCGAGCTTGAAGGTGGATATTAGATTACAGAAGGAAAACTGAGACATTTGATGTAACAGATAACTAAGAGCTTAGATCATCTCCAGAAATATAAACTAATGTAACTTATCTTTCTCTGTCAGTTGGAATATGTAATTTGTGATCAGTGGCACCTTGTTTTCATGCATCTGTGGAGAAGTTTGTTGCAGATTTTGTCCACTCATGCAAAAAGCATCATCCTTAAATATTTAGAGTAAGAAAAAGATGGGATGTCTTCTCCGTAATAGCTGTTTCTTATCATGGAATGAAACAGATTTAATCTTTTTCCACATTAAAGTTCTGGGAATCAGGTTTTATTGAACAGTTCTATAAAGGCACAAATTAATAGAAAACAGCAGATTTCTGGTTTTTGCAGCACTTCTGCTGCAACATATAATCTGTTTCTGGTTTAGTCACCTCTTGGGGCAGTGTTAGTTACCTGCAGGCAGCTCCTCGCCCAGATGGAGATGCTTCCAAACTTCTGATAAACTTCATTCTCCTGTACCTGCTGAAAACCAGAATGAGACAACACATTAATTATGATTGACAAAGACTCAAGACTTCTTTAAACATGAATAATGTCTTCTGTTATTATGAATTTAACCATTCATGAGCTGATAATGGGCAGTCTAAATGTTAGACTAGGCTCTTTTGCTTCCTCTGCTCCTGCATCTGGGCTGGCATTGGAAAACCTTTATTGTGTTGGGGCCAGAAAGGCAATTTTAGAGCTGCATGGCCTTCTGAGGTGACATTTCTGAGCTGCTCCCAGTTTGCATGCAGGAGAACTGGTTGTAAAATTTAGAAGCTAGTTGATTTTTTTTCCCTGTTCTATTTTTAGTGCTCAGCTTTATTCCCACACCAGGACAGCAGCAGGAACAGGCAGCCTGTCATGGCACAGGTGGAACAGCTGACTTCCCCACCAACTGCAAATTAAAGCAACTTTCTGTGTGGGATAAAATGAGAACTGGCAAAGCTGCTTTTCTGGGTTTTAATTTACCTTCCCAGCTGAGGGTAGATGATGCTAATCTGGAACCACAAGCAGTGCAGGCAGCTGGCTTTTGCACACCTTCTACCTGGTGAGCGAGCTTGGCCTTGGAATTATGGCTTATGTGATCAAGCTGAATTTTGGCGCCTTGTATATGTATTTGGGTTTTCTCAGCAAATTATTTGCTGTTTCATTGTGAAAAGGTGAGTCCTGTGAAAAGCATCACAAGCCAAAGGGACAGTGGGGACCAGTGTCACCAGAGCAAGTGAAAACCACTCTGTGTTGGAAGGGGCATAGGAAAGAGACCTCAAAAAGATTATTTGAAGCTCTGCTAGAATGAGTTATTGGCAGAAACCTCTGCCCAGTTGGATTTCCTGGTTACCAGCAGGAGAGATCACTTTCTCTCCTCAAGAACAAAAGGAATGTGCAGGGATTACAGAGCCTGGCTGTCACGGTGCCTTGCACTTGTATCTCTGAGTTTGAGATAAATACCCAGCAGTCCAGGTGTAGAATTGGCTGCACGTGGCCAAAGAAGGGTGTCAATGGAAGCAGAATTTGCCCTCAGACCCTTCCTCAGGGCACAGCAAGGATTTCAGACATTTTTCTTTTGCCACCCATCATGGTTTGGGCTGCCAAGAGTCCTGTAACATGTCAGAGACTCTGTAAATTTATTCATTTATTTATCCTAGTCTGCAGCTGAAAGATGACCTCAGACACTGCTCCTCTTGCTGTGTTTCACTGATAGAATGAGAGGGAAAATCAGTCAGAGAAAGGTGATTCCACAAACAGAAGTTTGAATTTTCTGAGTTTGGTAGAAGAAAAATACCATAGCAACACCTGAGCCAAAATAAAATGGTAGAAGAGCTCTCTTCATTTTCATCTAATGGCTTTCCTATTACTGGTGCTCTGATCCACCCACACAAAGCACAGATCAGGAATCTGGGCTTGGTAGAAGGTTCTCTGTGATTTAGCCACTGCTCATAACTCAGACTTTTTTTCCTCTTGAAAAAGAAAGGAAGAAAAGGTAAAAAGGCATGATACTGCTAAAAAAAATCTGTGTCCTTTTGCTGTATTAGTACAGTCAACTGATACATGGGTGATTCACATTATGGCATAAATATCACTGACATGATCCCACCTGACAAGACCATGTGATGTGGCATATTAAACTTAAAGAAAAGAATCTTTTAGATCAGATGTCCTCCATCAATTTCAATTTCCAAGTAATATGGCTTAAAGAATTTGGCATTTGAAAGAAATGCTGGTGTCTATCTAGAGTAAAAAAAATTGTGTGTTATAGTTACTGTTCAGGGTAGGGATGAGAAAATTAATTTTTTTAAAATTGCATTTTTTTTCAGTGGGGAATTTTAAGAAACATTGGCTTTTTTTTCAGTTTAATTTTAAACTAACCAACTCAACAGAGGGAGCAGAAGCAGCAAAATGCTGAGCAGAACGTTTCTCTCAATTAGCCATGCTGTTTATCTACACGTGTAGCGTGTTGCCACATGCTTTTGATTAATACAAACACACAGCTCCTGGTAGGAATTTGTGTGCATATGAAAGTGCTATAGAAACCCACTCAGCTCAGGAGAAAAAAAAGAAGGGTTTCAATAGTAAGAAGTTGGTTCCTCTGGTTGCTCCCTGTCCTGATGGCACTCCAGGTTTTGCTCATGTCTGGGACTGTGTTTATTCACAGAGGTGAAATTTTGATTGAAAAGCTCAATTTGGCTGTAAAATTTTTCTGAGAGATGTTTTTGAGAGTTGATTTAATTTATGCAAGAAACACTTTTTAAAAAAGAGTTGTACTGTTTTTCCATTCATTTATGTTGACCATAATCATCTGCTGGCAAATAAAATAATAATTTTAAAGGAAAAATATTGATAAATATCTATCTGCAAATTCATCTATGCCAAAGAATTAAGATTTTTTATCTATTGTGGGGAATTTGTGGTGGACATTTCCTGCTGTGCTGGGAATGGCACAGTCTTTCCCACCATTGCCCAAATGCCCATCAAAGATTGAAAAATCCAAGTATGGCAAGGAAAAGACCACACTGGAATGGTTAAATAACTGAAATCACTGCAATAATTTTTTTTCCCTGCTGCTCCCATTTGTTTTTTCATAGTTTCCAAAGCTGCTCCTCCAGTGAGGAGGAGATCATTTGATGGATGAGGGAGAGAAGGAAAGGGCAGTTTAGATGAGGGAGTTCAGGGCTGCCAGGTGTTGCTGAGGTGACTCGTGTGTGGGGCCGTGGAAGTGTCCATCTGTGGTATCCACATGTCCTCTGAACAGAGACTTGGCTTTCTCAGGATTTTTCCTGAGAGAAGCTATAGGAGAAGCAGAGAAAAGAATAATCAAAACAATTCTTATCTCACTTACTGCTACTCGTTGTTGTTCACATGTGAAATGTGTTATGGAAATTGTTTATCCAAAGTAATTTCTTAACTGAACAGTAGTAATAGTGTTTTAGATTAAATAACCAATTAAGTCACACCTGTGTTGGGACTCTCAGCAGAAAGTCACAAGTTTTCTAGTTAGTTAGTGATAGTTCTTGTTAATATAATATAGTGTAATATAGTTTTAATATAATATAATAAAGTAATTAATTAACCTTCTAATATAGAGTTTTACACATCATTCTTCCTGCCAGTCATACACCACATTTTTCTATGTCCGTCTGCCACCCCCGTGCCCAGACTCGACGTGGGGCTCATGGCTGGGTCACCCTCTCTGCTGAGGCTGCTGCTCTGCTCCTTCAGCCCCAGGAGAGGCACCAAAACCAAAGGAAAGAAAAATGTAATTAATGGAAAGGAAAAGAACCCCAACAGGTACAAAGCAAGCACCTCTGAGGAGCAAGTCCTCGGTGGGCTGTGGGCTGCCTGCTGCAGAGGCAGTGGTGCATGATCCAGCTGAGATGCTCACAGAGATCCATGGCTCTGAACACAGGCTTTAACCACAAGCGGAATATAAACCCTTCATTTAGCTTGGGGTAGAGAAAGAAACAAAACTCTTTCTCGATGTCATGTCAGAAGAGATCATGTCTGATTCTGATGTGCTGCAAAAAGAAATTTTGCATGTGATAGAGCCCACAGTTGCTCCATGTCCTTCATGCCTTTTGGGCACAGAGAGGGGCAGACAGTTGGGTTCAGCGCAGTGCTCTGATGATGCCAGACAAGGATGGAGAGAGGGGAAAGTTCTTTTGCTCTGGGCAGCTGGAAAGAAAACACAACTTTTGTACAGCTCAGCCTTGCCGTGTGTGAGGCAGCTGGGGGGTTGCTCAGGCAAGCTTTATTCAGCCAGGAGATGGTTCAGGGCTCTTGGTGGTCCAGAGATGAGACCAGGCTTTTCTAGGAAAAGAAAGGAGTGTGTTCAGAGCAAAATAAAATCCTTAAGCCTGTCTATCTGTAGATACAGGTCTGAAATGAGGTTTGTTACAAAGTGCAGCAATTCAAGTGTTTTCTGCCTGTACTTTCTGCACCAGCTGTTAGACACACGCTCAGCCAGGTTTGCTCATCCAGCCCCTGTTCAGGTGCAGGGTTTGTGTCCCGACTTCCTTTCCCATGGTTTAAACAACAGTAGCAGCTTACCTGCCTCAGAAAGATGCTGCAAAACAGACCTTGGGAACTGACAGAGGTTGTGCTTTAGGGGTGCTGAATAAGTAAAAAAACCTTGGCACACATTTTTTGACCGTGTTTCTATCTCCTCTGGCGCTTCCTTTTAGAGAGAGAAAGCTTGCAATCAAAAGAGTTAAATGAGTTAAATGTTGCAAGAAATTACTATTTCAACTTTACGTGCCCTAATTTCACTGTTGAAAGTCTCTTTGATCTTTTTTTTCAGTTTAGCTTTAGTAGGAGAAACTTGTGCCTAACAACAACAATGCAGTGTGGCCAAGTCTTCAGGTAATTTGTTCAAAGTAGAAAAACAACGAGCAAGGGTGTTAAAAAAACTTCAACAGGATCTGATGCTACAGCACAGAAAGGTTTCTGTTTGTTTAAATTGGTTTTGGGGTTGTCAATAAATAGATCCTGACCCAATCTTTCAAGAATTGTGCAGTCTGTGGGTGTTTCATCTGTAACATGTGATGTAAATAGTCTGTCTTGGTTTGTACAAAAGATGAGTGGTTAATTTTAATAGCAGCAATCATAAATGAGTGGTCATTTAAAATTAAATGAAAATTTAAATGAAAAATTATTTTCAACTAAGCTTGTTTCAATTAATCATCCTTTAGAAAAATATTTGTGTTTTTAGCTAGCTATCAAATCCGTATAGTAATTTCTGGGAAAAAAATTCTCTAATGTTTATTTTTAATGGTACATAATTGTCTTTCAAGAGGCTTGGTTGTTGGGCTTATTTAGCAATATTTGCAATAAGAAACTTCTTCCTAACAAATTCAAAACATTTCAAAAGAAGACAGAACCACGTGCTTGTCAGTGCTTTAGCCCTTTGTCATTTGGATATGTGGACTTTTGGGGAAGGTTGTAGGGGAAAAGAATTAAAAGGGAAATGTCAGAAATGTTCCTGATACTTTTGGGGATCATTAGAAAAATTAACTGTCGCTCTCCAACGTTTGGAGTCAGGCGTTCGGATCGTGCTCTCTCAGCACTCAGAGATCTGCACTAACGAGCCTGATGCATGCTGACACCTAGCAGACCTCATTCCTTCACTTCCAAAAATTCAGAGGGAAAAAGCTGCAGAAGTCCACGGGGAACTGCCACAGAATCACAATGTGTGGAGGGCAGGCGAGGAATATCCTCTATGGGATCTTGTAATTTTGGATGCGAAAGTCGTACCTGAGTTTTGGTGAATATCAAAAATCACTTGTGTCGTGTGTGTGAGGCCTAAGCACCAGTAAAGCTGGTGAAATGGAAGGTTTGTAATATCTGATATTTTATTCTGCTTTTCCTTGTATAATTCCAGCACTTTATTTGGATAGGCAGCAGATGCTGGGAGAAGTACCACTGTGGGCCTGCCCTAGCCAAGAGTTTTTCTGAGCGGCCGTTCTCAGGCTGGAACAAGATTCAAGGGGAGAAGTGTCTTTGATAAGGAATATTCTGATATCAGCCATTGGTCCATGCAAGCTGCATGAAACTGTGATTTTACTAATTAGATGGACTGTGCAATTTCCCTTTTTTTTTTTAATAAAGTCTGCAAAGCAGTCATGAAAGGGTCCAGGGAAAAGGGAGGGAGTGTGTGAAAAAAAAAAAAGCCTTTAACATCTATGTAATTTATAAAGTCCTTAATTGGAACCTATTAAGAGAAAAACCTCAAGATCAAAATATTTCATTACTGTAATGATAACAGTAGGGATGGAAAGCAAGGAATGGGAACACTGGACTGGATTCTGTTTCTCCTAAGTAGTTTCTATATTTTCTAACTTAAAAAGTTGTAACACCTTTTTACACTTGTTGGCAAAAGAGCAGCTCAAAGTGATTTTGTTGCTTTATTATTTCTTAAACTTTATGCTGCAAAAAGCAACGTCTTTCTGGATGTGATTGTGCTTAAAGCTAGCTGCAATATTTAGGGGAAGCAATCACAAATTCCAGTCAGAGCTGTGTATATAATGACTTTTCTGAACTGGAAGGAGAACCGGGAAGAAAATTGGTTGGCCTGAAATCACGTTTCATTTTTCTTGTATTTCTTTCCCAAATGTTTTAGTGCTTTGTTGTGTTTAGTGTTGCAGTGCTTTTCCTGTTGCAACAAAACCAAAAAACCTAAAAGACAAAATAGACAAGGGAAAAAAAAGACAAAAAAACTATATGTTGCAATGGATGAAAAACTCTAAGCTAAATGAAAGGCAGTGTTGCATTATTGTTTCCAATCTCAATTATAATCCTTAAATTTGGTTAATTTTAAAATTAAAAAGATGGTAGTGCCCTCCACTGCCACTGATTTCCATGAAAATGAGAGGAGTCTGATCACTGTAAAATGATCATTGAATATCAAAGCACTTTTTCATTGTTCAGTCAACCAGGAATTGTGTCTGCAGGTAGAATGATGTTGGATTAAATCTTAATTCTCTAGAAAGATTTCTGGGCACTGAACAGAAAACTGTCAGCAGCCACGGTGCTTTCAAGCACTTGTAGTGCCCGAATATTTCATCAGCAGAGCTGCTGCTGGAGAGCTGGGAAGGAGGAAAAAGCACTCTGATAAAAGCCAAGAGCTGCCTTTCTTGTTAGACTAGAGAAGGCCTAAAAGTGCACGGGGAAAAAAAATTTAAAAGAGATGAATTTTTGCTCATGATTATCTAAGGTGGTGTTCTTCTCTCCCAGGGAATTCCACATCTCATGAATAACATCTCCCTGCTGCTGGAGATGACCAACAACCTTATTTCCTGTGGGGTGGGTGGGCACAGCCCCACCAGAGTGGGTCTGGGAGCAGGAGGAATTCCTGTGGCTGGAACTGGGTGGCTGTGGGTGGAAATGGAGCATCTCCCCTCTGCAGTGCGGGGCCTCTGGTAGCTCCCCTTGGGTCCACTGGAGGTGGTTATGGTTGTATAAGGTGTGGCTTTGAGGATTTCTGTTTTCAGCTTCTTCATTGAAACCCGCTGAACCGTGCTGTCTTGTCTTTCATTTATGTTTTTGTTATGCTTCCATGCAAGGTTTTGTCATAAAGTGTAGTTGCCAGGAGGCAAGTTGTAGGTGAAGAATGCTCTGGTTGCTTTACTTGAATAGCAGAGTATGTGCAGGATTCCAGACTGTAGTAGGGCGCTGAGGTGTATTTAGGTGAGTTTTGAGTGTTGTGAGTGCTCTGGGGAGGGAGCTGTGCTACTGGGTGAGCAGAGCCTCACACCATGGTGCCAAGCTCTCCTGGAGTCTGGAAAAGTACTGGGATGCAAAGCCCAACCCATCACTTTGGTGTGTCAGAACCCAGTGGGTTTGATTTTCCACAAAGGGTCTCACAGGTACCAGTTTTCCAATGGAATTCTGCCTTCATAAAACCCTTAATCTGTGCATAGGGACCACCCCACAGCCCCCATCTCCCTCCTGCCCTGCACACATCTCTGGCATTGAGACTGGCAAACTTATCCAGAAAAGATGGGCTCCTTTCCATAGGGGGAACTTGGTGAATTGATCTGATACAAGTGAGCTGCCCTGCAGAACCATGGTGAGGCTGTGGAGTGGAGGCAGCTCAGACATGGATTCAACTCCAGTTTTTAGGTCACCCTTCTGTGGGTCGTGTACTCTGGTCTCCGCTATTTTGTTTTGGAATTATGACATCCACTTGGAAACCTCAAGGCAACACCAGCTGGCAGCCAACTTGTTCACTGATAAAACTGAGGGTGTATTCAGACTGGGAGTCAGATAGATAGCCAATGTAATTTTATGCATTAATTATATACATTAATTTTGAGTCTGTAAACACCAAAAGCTAACAGTGGTCTGGTTTAAGCTTCTGGCCAGGGTCTATCTTCATTAAAACTTCTGATTGTAAAGATCTTTGTGATGTCCATGCAGTTTAGGAGCTATCAGGAGCCAAGTCTTCCAGCACCAGGTTCCAAGAAAACTTGTTCTTTTTAGAGCTGAATTTTTGGAAGTATATTTGAGGAAATAGAGAAGAGAACAATACAGTTCTCTTTGAATGAAGTGGGGAACTCTGTAGCACATAAAGAACCTGGCAGGGGTCCATGAAAATTACCATCAGAGATAAAAGGGATCTAACCATTGCTATGCTGGGAGAGTACAGTGAAACCCTGATGTAGGGCTTTTGGCAGGTCTAGGCATAAGACAAACACTCACTGATGCATAGCCCAGGCAGACCTGGCATCTCCTCCTCTGGAGCTGCCCTGCCAGCTGCCTCAGCCATAAATGGGATCCCACAAACATGTACAGTCAAGGATGAACAATGGGAAATGTGAAATATATTCCAGGGGTTCAGAAAGAAGAGTGGGACTGGGAAGAATTGCTTTTAATGCCAAATTGGCTCTTCTGCATCACAGCTACAGTGGAATGGGGGGAAGTGAATGGTCTTGGACATGTAGAAAACTGGAGATGTTGGGTGCTCTCTGTCCAAGCCATCAGTGGGTAACCACATAAACTCAGCTCAAATCACCGACCCTGCCCATGAGACCTGAGCTCAGGCTGGCTGCCAGGGAATGTGGGGGTCCCTGGCTGGGTCTGCCTCACCAGAGGGACAGTGAGGGACAGTGAAGGCTCACGTGAAGGTGCTGATGGTGCCCAGAGGGCACTTGGGGCTGTGCAGAACTTGTGGTGCAGTGGCTTGGTCTCAGAGGACAGATGTGCACCAGATATCACTGGTGGTGACCATAGGCAAGCACTTACCTTGATTCCCCAGTACTCACTAGTTATAAATTCAGAGGTGCTGTAAGGAGTAATTAATCTGAAATACCTCCAGGAACACTTTAAACATGAAAAGTGTCACCTTAAATTTGTTGTAAAATGAGGTGACAAATCATTTGAGCAAATGTTGAGTACCTGTCATAAGACATCCTCTCATAAGAGTGAGAATCTTCTAATAATCATTAGCAGCTTATTTGCATGGAGTTTTCCTGCATTTGATGTGAAATCTTGTTTGGCTGGATGCAAGGAAGGCTAAGTATGTGCTGAAAGCCAGTAATTTGATTATCTACACTCTTTCTCTCTAGTTATATGATCCTTGCAGAGTCCTTTATTAAACCCCTTTTAGAAAGAGTTGCTAAACCTTGGTGGAATGCCAACCATGCTAATACAATCTGGCCAGTGAAGAGTAGGTGCTTATTGAACAGAAAACTTTAATCTTGTTAAGACTGGATACAAGAGGAAACGGTAATAACTGGGTTGTGCTGAAACTGTCGCTCAGACAATGAAGGTGGCACCTAGGCTGTGGTGTGGACACACCTGTCCTTTTTCATACTGAAAAACTCTTCTTTCATGTAGGATAATCCTAATGGATAGGATTCCAGGAGAGCTTTTCACAGGTCATAATTATCCTCCATGCCAGCAGTTCCTCAATAGGCGTCTTGGCCACTTCATTTGCGTGTTCTGTAGCTACCATTTGTTTCTTCCAAGGGGAGGGATTCCTTTGAGGCAAGATTGGTTAGCAGTTTCTTTCTTTCAAAAACAATTTTTAGAGCATCGATAGATGCTGTGGAAAGTCGTAGATAGCAATAAAATGATATCTAAAATAAGATGTGCTCTTGGCATTTTGTCTGTACGTGTTAGGGTGCAGTTGAGGAGGCTGTGTAATTTGAAGGCATTAGTAGAAGCTGGGCAGTGATCTGCCATAGCACATTGAAAAGAGTCCCCTGTAGGGAACCCTCAGTCCCAAATGTAAGAGGTATGGATGGGGACATGCATTTCCAGAGCTGGGCCACATTCCTGCTAGGGCCATAAACTGCTTATGAAAACATTGGAAAGCCACACTAAAATAGCCAGGATGAGAGTGGCTGAAAGCTATGGGTGCTTTCAGTGAAAGGTTTAATTAGGATGGGGAATTTGGGCCAAGTAACAGCAAAACAATGCTGAGAGAAACTAGGAGACCTGTTCTGCTGTGAGTTTTATTTAAAGACTGAGTCAGGGCAAACATTGCAGCCTGAAGAGGTGCGTGCAGGAGGGGACTCTGTGAATGCATGTCCAGCGTGGCACTTGCATGCACCCAACTCACTGAGCTCACTGAATCTGGGAATCTACACTCTCTGTCACTGCCCTAACACGACCCTGAGAGCCATTTGTGCCCAACATTGGCAGCATCAGAGGGGATGAACCCATTGAGAGAGAAGGGACTCGCCTCCCCACGCAATGTGACGCATGGTCACGGTGGGACACAGGTGACCCCAGGTCATCCCTTGGCTTCAGCCAACCTCCAGCCTCGTGTGGTTCATTCTGTTTTGGAAAAGACCACGATAAAGTTACAGCCCTTTCTGGGCTCTTTTTTGGGGGGTGTGTATTGCTTCTGTGTCCATCACAAGATCCAGGGACCATTGGAGTTGCTGTGGCTCTGCATTTTCTCTTCCAGGAATGAGTGGCTGACATTCATGACAAGGTCACGTCCGAGTGTAGACTGATTAAATCTCATAATTATTTTAAGCAGTAATAGATGTAAGGCTCTTATTTAGTGGTAAAAATGAGCTTTCTCCTTGGAATGAGGAAAGAATTAAAACTCACCATTGTTTCTATATACCATTAAGCAGAAGGTTTGATAGAAACCCAGTTATGAAATAAGGCTCTGTCAGTACCTTTTCTGGTCTCATTTTACAATTATGTGCATTGACATCTGTTATTGCTAATTACTTCTCCAAACTTCAGCAATGATCTCTTGCACTTCCTGTAAGAAATGCTGAAAGCTTTTAACAAACAAATTAATTATGTATAGTCTTTGATGCAAATTAGCCCAATTAGTTGTAGCATTGATACCTTCTTCATGTGAAAAGAAAAAAAGAGAAAGAATGATCATATACATATTTATAAGTACCTTTTTGACAGATGATGGTAGGTCATGATGAGGAATTAGTTTAGATTTATGGAATGACATTTTAAAAATGACAAACCAAAGTAACAATCTTGTGAAAACGTGTTGACTTCACAAAATATGTTGAATATTTAAAGATGGCTCTTGCTGGGAGAATCAGTATAAAGTGATTGTTATTCTTCAGTCTAAGTGATACCTTGAGTAAACAGAATAGTTTTGCGCTGTGTGACACTAACTTGTAATGGATATTATTGATCAAATGTTTTTTTTTTTTTTTCAGTATTTCATCCTAAATGCATTTGAACTTCACCCATTTGGGGTGGAAATGGTCTACAACAAAAAGACTTGAAATTTGACTGACAAAATCCGTGATTTTATTAGGAGAGGGGGGACAACCATGTCAGGCAACAGGACACTTTATGGCCCCTCAAACACCAATCTGCCTGGCTTTTCCTTTCAGTAAATTCACCTTCCACCCATGGACCAGGTCAGCCCTTCCCAGGAAGGATAACTTGTTCAATCCACACATGTTTCTAAGGGTTCACTCACTCCTTATAGCTTTCCCCTTGAACACATGCAACTTATTGACTGAATACAAAGATTTTTTTCCTTCCCTTTGGATTGTTTCCTTTGTTTTGTTGCATGTTGAGGAATGCAAATGACAAATTTTCTGTGGTTGTCTTTTGAGGGTTGGTCATTGTCGAGAGCGGGTGTGGCAATAGTCACTGCTGGAATGTGTTGGGAACTTAATTCCCCTTCTGACTACTCTGCCCAGGTATTTCATTAATTCCTACCAGGGCAGCCTGTGGAGATTTACAAAACTGGGACTGCAACCTTTATGAAACGCCAGTTCCAGGAAATAAATTGTTTGCTTTCAATCTGCAGCTTCCAAAAATTACACCATCAACCATGTGCTACAGAGGGGCACTTTTTGCATATATCTTTTCTGAGATTACATTTTTCTGCCACAGAGCTCTTTGAAATCAGCCATAACTTGTGTTTGAATATGTCAAAGAAAGAGAAAAAAGTCATGCTTTGTTTGAATAGTTTTTCCCTAATGGGACAGAGTCAAAAAACTGTGTTTGCATGTTTTGTAACTCCGAGGCAAAACTCTTTCTCTAAGAGTGTTTCAGTAGAGGGAAGGGAGAGAAATTGCACTCCACACTTTTGGTTTTTAAAACTTCAGTGTTTGAGGTTTTCTCACAATTGTAAATCAAGTTGTAGCTTTTGTGATTTTTGTGGAAAAATAGGAATATCATTTGAAAATCTACTTTTTATATTGAGATATTTCAGTGAGAGAAATGTTTGACAGAAATGCCTGGTTGGGGACAGTGTGAACTTAACCACAGAGAAATGCTACAGAAACTGGCTGTGCTACTCTGGGGAGACAACATTTACTTCATGGTGTTCCTTACAGAGATGGGGCATTGCAAATTTTCCACTCTCTAGAAGTAAAAAAAACCCAAAAGCTTGTTGAGATGAATATCAATTTTTGCTTTTTCACCCCACTGAGATATTGTGACATTTTGTTTTCAGTTTTGTAACCAGCAAAACTTTGCTCTAATAAGCAGAAATGAAAAGTCAAGCCTAGTGTCAGGTATTTCAAAAATACCAGTTTGGGAAGGGAGTGTTACAGGTTTGTACTCCTCTGTTTTTTATTAGGTTACCAAGTCCAATAAAATAAACCAAACTGAGTGCAGTCACCTGTGCCATGCAGGTGTGCAGGCAGAGAATATGAGTCACACACACTTGGGCACCCACTGGGTTTGTGTGAGGGAACTGTGGATATGATGAGGAGATTTTTTAAAAACCAACTGGCCTTAAAATTCCCAATGTTTCTACAGATGGGACCATTCAGGGATCTTCCTTCTGCAGCAGATTTTGCCAGACCAAGGGGTGTGTGACACACCTGGGAACCAGAGCAAGCTCCAGCCTTTGCCTGTGGTTTGTTCTGGTCCAGACTCTATCCTGTCCTTTACTCAGAGCCTCTGTCAGTGACTGGGCATCCAGGACCTTGCAGACCAGGGGCAGCCTTAGAGTTCCCAGATTCCCATCTGGAGGAGTGGCAGCTTTGCCAGAAAATTTGCAGGAGCATCACACCTTCTGCTGGGCAAATTTCTTAGGATGGAGGCATCAGCTGGGATTTGTGGTTCAGGATGGGCAGTGCTGTACTAATCACTACAAATACAGACACTGAGGGGCTGGGAGGAGGGAGCTGAGCCTTGAATTCTGGTTGTGTTCATCCTGGGTCCAGGTCCCAACAGACACCCCAAAGGCCCCGAATCCTCACCCTGTGCCCTAAGAGCAAACCTAGTTTCTTTTCTCCCCAGTTGCATTGTTTTCTCTTGGAATTCTGCCTCATGTTTTCCTAATTATTCCACTGCAATCCTCAACCCAATAGTTGCATGAGGAAGCTGATCATAACGATTTAAGCACTTCTACAAAAGACAGATTAGCAGATTAGTGACTGCTCTGGAAAATGTGCAGCAGTGCTTGAAAATTAATCCTGCTCTTAATGCAGGGAAAAAACAAGCAGGTCTGTTATTAGTGTTTCCTATTTAAAATACACTTCAATTTCTGATTTTAAAATTGCAAATGCTGTAAGAATATGGTGAAGTATGTGTTCTGAAGAAACCTCTTGAGGTTTCCTTTAGCTAATTATTTACAGTATGAAGATCTGGCATAACAGGTACAGGCATCCTGGCGATTATGTATGAATATAATCATGGCCTGTCAGATGTTTTTAATTAAGCTTTCCCCAGTCTGAGTGCTCTGAATGGTGATGAGCATTAACATCCTTCAGCAGAGCAGTGCTCAACTTCCTTGCAGACTGTGACCGTGTGCTGTGTTCAGTGTTGAGCTTTGAAGTCTGGATTTAGTTAGAAGCTGGGTGAAGTGAGGTCCTGCATTTGTGCCTTGGTGATTCCTGCTCCCAGCTTTAAGCTTCTATCTGACTGTAGACTAAACTAGGTGTAAGGAGCTTTTCTGCAGCCAACATCTCATGGAAGGATCTAAAAAAGACAGCCTGGATACATTCCCAAATATTCTCCAACATCAGGTTCTGCAAGGTGAACTCCAGTGCCAGCTCCTGTCCCTTCCTGTTCCCAGGAGTGCTGCACGAGGACTTGCTACCTGGTGGAGGGGTTACATGGAAGTGGAAATAGTGTGGAAAACTGAGTGATAGGCTTGATGAAGACACAAGGTACAAGAAAGTGATTTTTGCCCTCTATCCAGCAGTGGTGGAGCCACATCTGGTCAGCAGTGTCAAATCCAGGGATCTCCAGTGCAAGGAAGACTTTGGCAAAGCAAAGCAAGACAAGCCCTGGGGAGCAAGGCTCCCAGGCTGCTCCTGCTTTGAGCAGGAGGTTGGACCAGATGAAATCCAGAGAACCCTCCCAGACTCAGTTGTTCTATAGCCCTGTAATATCTCATAAGGGGTGAGGGAATTGCTTTTCCTAAATAATTCTGTTTCTCAGTGTGCTTAGAGCTGAGAGCACTCAAACTGTGTTGGAGTTTTTCTGTCTCCTCAAAGCAATTTATTGGTGTCTCATATCAACTTATTGTGAGGAAATATGTTGCTGTTTATATGGTGATTGGGGATGGCATCTGAACATAGGTACAGAGAGGCTTTCTGCATGCCCAGGAAGAAAGATTAAAACTTTATAGCATTGTTGCTTTTAATATATAATCAATTGGCTATTGCTTGTTGTGTTAGCAAGAGTTTTGTCCTGCAAAAGGACCGTGGGACGTGACTCCTTGATCTAACTAAAAATGCTGTATGTTCAAAACCAAAAGTATGGTTTAATACCTAGGAAAACTGTCCTAGGACATGAAATATATTCGAGTGGTGTCTCTTGCTGAAGGATGCGGTGCAGGGTGATTTCTTTTATTCCCTTCCCACCCAAAATTCACCTCAAGAATAGAATACAGGTAACTGATCACAGCCTTTCCAGCTGGAGGGCAAATCCTCAGCAGAAGTGCATCACAATAACTAAACCAAGCAGTTTGTTTTCTCCAGTTGACTTTCAAAGACCATTTACTCCATGGACCTGCTTCCCCTGCTCCCTTATGGGCCACCAGCCACAATCACAGTGCCCTGGGTGAAGATATTTATTAAGGAAGTTGTTCTGAGAGGAGAGGCTCAGCTGACCTGCAATGTGGAGATTTTTTAATTTATTTCAGTCTTCCATAATCTGGGATCTAAACAGATCCAGATCCCCAGAGCTGTACAAACCTACAGAGAGTGCTGGTGCCCCTGGAGCTCTCCTGTGCATCCAATCCAGTGTGTCCTCTTTGTTTTCATTTTGCTTTTTCTTTTTCCTCCCCCACTCTTTTTTTTTTTCCTTTTTTTTTTTTTTCAGAAGAGTTGGTGAGGGGGTTGTGTGTCCTGCTTTTTAAAGAGGGAAACTTCTGGCCATCTGCATGTAAAACAGGTTGTTGCTTGCATGAATATCTATGCGTGGTCATTTAGGAATGCTCATGCATTTCCCTGTTTTGTGTACAAAACTGTGTGAATTGCATGCAATTTAGGGTAGAGAGTGCAATCCTAAAGTATTACTGCACAAAGTATAGCAGCTCAGCTTTTGTCAAAAAATGAGCTATGTAAATAAAGGTAATACTGGCAGAGATGATGAAATTAAGATTAGCAAATAATGAGTAAAATTACTTACTTGACTACAAAGAGAAACTGGATGAGAATCTTATCTAGGAAACAAATGTAAATCCTCAGATTCCATTAGAGATACATTAGGGATTGGTGACAGCTCCCAGTCCAATCCATTAAATATCCATATTAGTCCTGAAAGGGCTGCATTACAAAGATTCTGTGTAGGGCTGGTTACACTGAGTCCTCACTGGTACAATAAAAAATCTATTACTTAACCACTTCCTGCAATCATCATCTGTGACTGTAACTGTTTGAAATTAGCTGAACAGGATCTTCTTTTTTGTTAATTTGCTTATGATTATAATTGAGGGAAAACCATCCTTTTTAAAAACTAGTTAGTTTTTAACTTCAGGCCAAAACTTTCCCATTATCCAAATGAAAGAGCTGAGATAAAATATTTTCTATTTTACTCAGTATCAGCTTCTTAAGTATTTAAATTTTTTTAACAAATGCTTAAAAACATAAACATGCAAACTTGTGATTATGTGCTTACACAGTGATTTGTAATGTCAAATTTTTGGAAAATTATTATTTGCATTCTTGATAAAGTAAATGCTGTCTGTTATTATACCTGTTTCTGCTATATGGAAATCACAGTGCTTAAACAAACTGCATTATGAAAAACATGTGTTTTGAGAACCTGTTCTCTAAAGATATTTAATTTCCATTTAGAACACTAGCTTTAAAATTAATGACTCTGCTTCAAAATGCAAATTCCCCTTCTCTATTTCAAGCAGACAAACTGAAGTTCACTGACTCCTGAAATATCGCTGCTTTGTCCCAAGAAAGCGCTGTCTTTTTAAATCTCAGCTCTAATTCCTCTTTGATTTTGCATCAACACCTTAATGGGGAAAAAATTCGCCACAAATCAGCATCTGATTAGCCCAAATCATCCCCTCTTAATCCCCCTCTGAAAAAAAAAATGCCATTTGCAAAGTACTGTTGTGCACCGATGTAGCATCTTTGTAAATTTAAAAACCCAGGTGTATTGATGAAAATACATAGAACATTTTAATTAAAACTCATAAAATTGTTGGACATCTGCTCCAAATTGTTCAACATTTTAGTGGTTAACAGATTTTGTGCACCTAGATAATGAATTACTCGTTATTATTGGCATAAATAGTAGCTGTGGGGCTTTTTATAGCAAGATCAGAAGCCTCTTTGTGCGAGCTCTGGCTTACTTTATAGTCTTTTGGCAGATGCCTATTAGAACCAATAAGTTTAGCTAAAAAAAGGGAGGCAGAGTTAAACACAGGAAACAAGAGTTGAATGTCCGCCAATAAAAATGATCACAAATCAGGGCTGCTGATGTCATAACCCTTGAGGTCAGAGGTTGGGCGCGGAATAAATGGCTCTGAAAGGGGCAGCCTGTCTGGAGGGCTGAGCTGTTGTTGGCAGGCAGGCACGGCCATGAGTAAATGGGAGGCACAATGCTGCCACTGGGCCTCATTAGCAGCCGGGCCCGGTGAAGAGAAGTGTTTGATGAGTCCTGCACGTCCCACTGTGGCACTGTGTGATGTAAATGGAATAATTACTATGATCTAATGGGCGTCTCTTTTGCATGCAGGCCCCCGGTGAATGAAGCCCCTCTTTTATGGCATTCAGCCCGGGTTGTGTAAACTGTGGGGTGCCACTGGGGATGGAGCGGCGGCAGGTCCCGCCGACCCGCTCGCATTCACCCTCAATAGAAAGGGAAGGCCAAGTAATTTACTCCGCTGCCTTTCACCATGAGAGTGGCAGATTGAAGGTCACACTCGATTTGGCAGGACTTGAGTCGCTCTCTGTGCTGACGCCGAGCGAGACAGATGCAACATCTCCCCGCTTTGGGGACTTTCGGGGACGAGCCGTTTAATTGCGTGCGTGTGCGCCCAGCCGGACAACGCGGCGCGGGATATCCCGCTTTTCGGGGAGCAAACCCCCTGGATTTGAACTCTCTGCTCCGTTTTTCACGAGTTTCACGTGTCTGAGCACACCCCGCTCTGCGTAGGGTGGCGGTGGCTCTCGAGGTCTGGCTGGGCTGGGTGGGACCCCCATTCAGCTGGTGACAAACAGCCCATTGTTGTCTTTATATAGATCATTAAAAGTCTGCATTAAAATAATTGCATCTTGTGTAGACGTACTGCTTTTCCAGGCTGAAGAGATGTGACATTGTCTCTGCCTAAAATTTGTTAGGAATGTCCTGGTAATGATATTATCTCGAGTGTGTGATGCTCCATGTTCCGTCTGAATCCAGGCTGCCGCAGTCCTGACATAACAAGATTTCGTTGTGGCTGATTTCAGATGTCTATATTAACAATCAGCATCATTTCCTTATTAATTACATGGTTTGTGCATCCATATGGCTTAAATTAAATTTCTCAGACCTTTTTTTTTTTTTTTAAGTGGGATAGTATTTTTCACAGACTCACTCACTCCAGAAATGTTTTGTGCATTTTTCCCCAGCAATTCCCTGTGGGCATGCTTTTTAGGGAACTTTAGACCAACTTTTATTTTTGATGTTTTCTTTTATTATATGCTCCATGCATGGCTAATGAAGGCCAAACCATGGACACATAGAAGTCAATGGAAAAACTCCCAATGACTTCAGTAGGACCAGGATTAAAGTGTGTGGTCTACACAAAATTCACTGGAATCCAGTCTCTTGGAAAATATTTTTCCATGGGATACTTTATAAGGTCATTTTAATTACGACCTGTACAGTATTTCTGTTGTTTGCGGTCACACGGAATCCTCACTCATCATTTGTGAAGACAACACAATCTTTCCTTTAGGCAACATTTTTTATTTTTAAAGAAGGAATAGATTGTGGATACTTGGGAAGGTCAAATCTAGGTCAGCATCAGTGCTCTAAGCAGTACTCTAAACACATGTTTACATCATTTGGAACCCATTATTCATGGTTTTATATTACTTATTGTGAAATAATGCATCAACAGTTTTGCTTTGTTTTGTATTTAACTGGTAATATTTGAGTGTTAAACTCTACATCAGCTGGAGTGTGGGAGAAACAAACATGTACAATTACTAGACAAAATAGATTGGAAGTTGATGATCTTCTGTTGCCTGTGGAATCATGGAAGCAGTGATGTGGTTTTCTTGGCTACTTCAAAGGAATCCACAAAAAAAGCACCTACTAAAAGCAAAAGCTCAAGAACTGTAAATTCTCGTACCTCGGTCTGTGTGCTTAGGTCTTTCTAACACTTTAGAAAATTGTTTGAAGTCCACAAATTGAAGAAGTCTGGAAACTCCTGATGAAGCACCTTTCAGTGTGTTATGGGTTATTTGCCATAATTTTATGGTTCCTTCCCTTTGCTTCTTTGGCTAAATCTGAATTAACCTGTCAGCAACCATCCAAACCTGCCCAGGGCTAGGTCAGTGCTCTGAAAGACAATAACTGTCCTTTTCTTAGCAGTGCCAAGTGTCTGACACAGGTTTCACATTTTCCAGATGCAAACAGAGCCAGCAGTGCTGAGTTTTCCAGCCAGGGAAGTGGCAGGAGACTCTGCACTTGCACATCCTTAGCGCCCAGGAGTCACCAAATCCGTGGATTTCCCTTCTGCCTCACACCAGGCTTTGCCCTTCCTTTGGCCCCACAGAGTCAACGGGGGTTTTGTCCTTGGGACACGGAGCCCTGAGCAGGTCAAATAGGATTTTGTGACACTCAGCAAGTGCAAGCAGAGCAGAGGATGCTCTGTGTGAGGCAGAGTTCACAGGCCCTTCCTCTGCAGGTTTGGGGTGTGCCTGGCTGCAGCCTCCTGCTCTCAGTGTCACCTGGGCTGTCCCCAGGCTGTGTCACCCAGGCTGTGTCACCCGGGCTCTCCCCAGGCTGGCTTTGCTCTCTGTGGCTCCACGGTCCAGTGCATCCATAAAATAGGGGGACATCACACGGATCCCATCTAAATTCACCGCTTGCTTCTGGTGCCTCCCATTCGTTGCTGTCTCCTGTCCAACCAGCAGGACACAAGGAATGTCACACCTTGGTCTGAGGCACCCTTCCTGTGGCCAGAGCTGGCAGCTCCGGGTTTCCCCGAGTGCAGCGAGCAGGATTTGTGCCAGGGAGTTCAAAGAGCACTGGAAATGAAAGACAGTCTCGACCAGATTTCCCAAGTTGCTCAACACTCAGCAGTTCCCTTGCTGAGTCTGCACCTGAATAAGTGGCTTGATTTTTTCAAAGTTATTTGCCAGGCTGTAACTCTCAGTGCTCCTCATGATAAATAAAATTTCAGAGGGAGTTGTTGTCTATGAAGTACCTGGGAAACCTTCCCTGTTATACATACTGTTATTAGAATTATTATTCTTTTATTTGTTAAAGCTGTTATTTGTTCCTATAAATATTCTGTGGTAAATTAATCCCACTTCAGGAGATGAAGCAAGTTTGTCTCTGTCATTTAATATACCTGAAGGTAAATATTGCTGATAGAAATCTGTCAGAGGCAGGAAAACACAAAAGCCAGTTCAGAGTTTCAAGTGTCTTTTCGGTCAGTATCGATCCTCATAAATCTGATTTTTTTACTCTCTCTTGCTTTTTGGGAGCACGGCAGCAGAAAAACAATTACGATCCCATCCCCCCACACCGATCCCCTGGAAAAAAAAAAAAAAAAAAGGTTAAATTTAAATAATCATTTCGAGCGCTGTTCCTGTTGTAGGTGGGGTTTGGAATGCAGAGTACAACAGACCCTCGCATTTTTCACTGATTATCTTTAATTACTTGTGAGGGCTGAGCTGCTCGCATTACCCCCAGGCACCGCAGACTGACAAGGAATCTTCTTTCAAGCCTTTTATAGAGCATCGCATTATCAAGCAACTAACAGAGCAAAACTGACACGAAAAGAAAGTTCATTATTACTTTCATTATTGTCAAAAGAGTTTTATTTACTTCTGAAGCCCTGCTTTTAAACACACTTTCCACTCGGAAAGTGTTGCCACTCTGGGGCTTCTCCCCTGCCCTGGAGGAGGCTCGGGAGCTGCAGAGCCCAGAACTCCTTCAGGAAAAGCTCGCTGTGCTTTTTCAAAGTACCCGCATCTCTAATTTGAAGTCTTGAAGGTATTCCTTTTGCCAGACTTTAAGCGGGATAAAGAAAATGGAAATTTTTCTGTGCTGGGAAGGGTTTTTTTCACTTTTTAGTTCTCGTTCGGTCTGCGTTTTCAGCTGATGCGGGCGCTGCGCTGGGAGCTAAAGCTCTCAGCTGAGAGCGCTGCTGCTCCCGTGTCTGTCACAGATCCCTTAGAGGAAGGCAGCAGGGCTCGGGCTGCCCAGAGCTGACAGATCTATGCCAAAGTGTCACCATCGGGCACCTAAAATCACAGCGTCTCTGATGCGAACCTTATTTGCTGGGGTTAACAAAGCATAGGACAAATGTATCATGGGTGGTGGGAAGAGGTGGAGGTTTAATCTGCACAAAAGCATTCCCAGTGCCTGAATTTTAGCACATTTGCCTTGATGAACCTCCAGCTGTGATTTAATTGCACAAAATCCCTACACAGCACATGGGGGCAGTGAGGAACTGAGAGGACATTAAGTTATCAAAAAGATGGAGTCTGAGGAAGATGAGCCAAGGGCATGTCCCTCTTTCTCTGAGCCTAAGGGATCACCTACATCCTGAAATTCAGCTGGGGTTGCTAACCAGAGCTCATAGTGTGAGAGATGAGTGCTGAGACTGCTGCTTTTGATAAAATACTGCTCTGTCCATCCCCTGGATTACCTCACCAGACTGCCTGCACGCGCCACTGCATGGGAAAATCCAAACCCAGGGTCTTCTCTTGGATGCTGGGAATTTGAATCAATGCTTTCTGCTTCGTTATTGCAGGGTAAAAACTGCTCAGTGTTCCCAGGGGGCAGTGGTAGCTGTGTCGAGTCTCAGGTGTAGAACATTGGCAGCCGTCGGAACAATTTCATTCCTGAGATTTTAGTTGCAAAACACATCTGCAGTTCACAGTGTGCAATTCCTGCAGTTCTGTGTGTCTAGGAGAACCTTGAGAGGCATCCAATAACTGGCGCTGGGATACCAGCACAGATTGTGCTTTTAACCCTCCACATTGTATAGATGTCATTTAAATTACATAACAAAAATCTAGTGGCCAGAAATTAAGACATTGCTGCTGTATGGGTAATTACTTATTAATCTAAGCATGTACTTATCCTTCTTTAGCAGTGCCAGATTCCATATGTAATTTGTTTGACCTATTTGCTTTTAAAACTGAGCTTTTTTTTTTTTTTTTTTTTACTGCATCTGTGGGAATGTTAATCGAGCCTTAATAGGCAGATGGAAGTGTTTGCAAACCGTTTTATTTGTCTCATTTTCAGTACTGTGGTTTATCAAGCAGCTGATGAGTAAATTGAAAAGCCATTGTGTGTATACAGATAATTTTAATCACAGTACATACTGAACACTTTGGGCAGTGATGTTTTAAAATAATTTGTTGTCTGATAATGGGGTTTGCAGGTAGGAATGATGTAAGTATACCCAGATATAGGTAAAATGTCACCAGGCCACGTGTCCATGTTGTACTGTAAGCAGCAGTTTCAACCTCAGCACTCTTTTCTATGGCTCATTCCTCCTCTATATAATTTCATTATTATTGTTGGTTTTTTTTTTTTTCCTTTCTGCAAAGGCAACCCAGATAACAAGCAATCAGGTGGACCTGTGGGTTTTATAGATAATATTCTGCAAACATTTTTTAAAAATAAAGCTTTGAAACAGTTTATTAAAACTCCCTGTCTCACAGTACTTCTGCCTATTTCTTTCCTGAAGGATTGTTTTATTTATGTATTTTCTAATCACGGGAAAGACCAACTTAAGAATAAGACTAGGGAAATCTTGTGAAATTGCCAGAAAAAGTGGGATTCCCCTCCCTGAATGCTTTGGAACAAGCACTGTCTTTCCCAAGAGAAGGATATAAAGGCAGTGCAAGCACTTCCACCTGACTGCCTGTGAGTTTTCAGGGACCAGAACAGCAGAATTGGGCACTGGCAGCAATTCCTTCACAGACTCAACTCGAGCTCCTCTTGGAGCTGCCCAGAAATTCTCTCGGTCCAAAATTCCTGGACACCTTTCCTGCAACTCTTCGAGAGCAATTTGGTCCACAAAGCTGCTCGTGTCCTGCAGAATTGTTTTAGGCGTTGTGTTTGGTTTTTGTTTTGGGGAGTTATTTTGTGATAATGGAAAGGCAGAATGGTGCCCCTCACCCAGAGGAGGTTGAAGAAGGATTAGAGGTCATGACAGACAAGCTGTGCCACAGAGCTGCTGCTGGGGGAAAGCAGGATGTATTATGCAAGTTGAGGTGCATCTTATATTAGGATGGAGTCTTGCAATGCCAATATAAATAAAGTGAGTAGGGCTGCCAAAGAAAACAGTCTTCTCCTTTATTAGTCAACCATTTCAATTCTAATTATTTTTTTTTTTATTAAAAAAAAATAGCTAATGGCCTGTAGCTGTGGGATGGGAAGATAGGGCTGAGATAATGGGAATATCATTATAAAAAGTAAAGTGCTGTGTAAAAAGGGAAGATAGTAAAGGTGAAGCTTGTTTGGCACAGGTACTTTACAGTATCCATTAGCTGCGAGCTACTCAGATGGGTCTTGACTGGTTCTCCCAGAAACTTTGGCAACTTTCTTCTTCTCTGTTTTGATAGAAACAAGTGCCTGTGCTGGGAGAGCTGGGCTGGGCTGTGAGCACAGGGCTGCCACAGCCACACTGGGAAGGAGGGCTTGAAAATCAGGACTCAGTGGCCTCAGTGTCACCTCAGGCTTTGAAACACTTGCACTGGGACTTCACTACAGGTCAGGAAATCTTGTGTCTGCCTTGGAACCCACAAACCTCTCTGGGCTCTGCTGCTGACCTGCAGCCATCCCTGAGTGCAGGAGTCGGGTTTGCAGCTGGGCAGCTTGGGAATATCCACGCCAGCCATAAACAAGTCAAACTGGATGTTTGAAGCCTTCCTCACATGGCATCAGGGCGCTCCTAGTGGGTTTGTTTGCCTTTTGGGAAAACAGAGGATTTGGCCACATGCAGCTCTGAGCCACAGCACTGCGTTGCTTCCACTTATCCTGGCCTGCCCCTGGCACACTTAAAAGCTGCCCAGCTTAATAACTGTTAATTACCACTGGGCACCAAAGGAAGCTTGGACTGCTCTTTTGTCATGATATTACTTCTCCGTCTCCTGCCAGTACAGCATCTTCTGAGTAGAAAAAATGAGAACACATGTATTTTAAATCCTTTTGGTTTCTGAGCAGCAAAAAATGAAATATGTCTTCATCCTTGCTGGACACACAGAATAAATCTAGAGGTGTTTGTGTCCTCACTGCTACAAAATGGATTTTCCTTCTCAAGTACAGTCTCCCCCCGACCCTTCTGCTTGACCTGATGTTTATTTTCAAAGCATTTTTTGCCTCTAGCTCTCCCTTGCCTGCTCTGCCCCTCTGTGTCCCCAGAAGCCAGGTAGCCACTGCCAGCAGTGACAGCAACACTCTCCAGCCTTCCTGCTCAAGTTTCTCAGTGGCCTTAAACTGTTTTCTGTGTCAGAGCTGCAGACATGATAGTGGCTCAGCATAGCCTAAAGAAATTCCCCCTCCAGGAAGGCTACTTCCAGATGAGGTGAGGATCAGACCCAGCTGAATATTCAGATTTCTTGATGGTTCTATAGGGTAAAATTTCTTTTTTATTTCACAAGGGAGATACCTAGACATCTCTCTAATGATTTGGCACATTTGAAAAAATAATGCATTGTACAATGCAGTTTATTTTCTGAAAGAAAACAGCTAATCACATGTGAGACCACTCCAGAGTGTGCAACTGAAAAAAAAAAAAAAAAAAAAGGAACCTAAATAACTGTTACATTCTCAACAGTATAGTCTTGTGAATAACTAGAAGGAACTATTCATTTGCCTCTAAATATATCTCCACTCAAATGATTCTTCTGTTTGGGGGAATCCCTATTAATAGAGACCAAGGAAAATAATGTCCTCTTTGTCTCTTTCTAAGACATGTCCTTATTGTGTTTTGGACAATTGGGTCATTTATGATGATGAGGTAACTTGTTCTGAATCCTGAAAATGTAATTTCGGATGAACTGTGAGTAGTTTTACTAGTTGTTGAAATGTCTTTGCAACCTAATTTACAATTTACAATAGGCAGCATTCTAACTTTGGTCTAAACAGCAGCTTGAGCATCTGTCCTCTTCCTTGGATGGAAAGGGGATAAAAAGGTTTAAAACAACATGTCATGGTTGTGAATTCTGCTCTTTTTCATACATCAGGTCCATATATTCATTTTGGGAGGGCAGGGCCAGGTGGCAGAGGGTGAGTCCCCTGAGCTGAGCAAGGTGCCAGGCGTGTGCAGCAGGTGATGGACAAGCTTCACCTCAGCCAAAAACCGCTCCAAGGATGGCAAACAACAGCCCAAAACTGCTCCTTTGGCTCTTCCAAATCTCACAGCAGCAGCTCCCCATCCATGACAAGCTGCTGGTTCCCACCTGAGAACAAAGCTTGGCTCTGTCCTTCCAGTTTCTCTTATTTTGGAGAAGTCAAAGATTGGTATTTACAGCAGACGCCATTACAGAGGGCTCATAAACCTCTCAGGTCTGCAGATTGTAAGCAGGTAATTAAAGTTAAGCACCTGCTTAAGGGTTGTGCTGATATGGAGCTTGCTGTGCCCCTGGAGTTTGTGGGGCAGGAGCTGTGGGATGATGCTCCAGTGGTCCTGTCCAACTGCAGTCAGCTCCTGTGAGAGGACTCTGGGCAGAGGAGGTAACAGGCAGTTTCCTCAGCTGTTTCTACACAACTCTGTACACAGGTACCTACAGCACGTTTGTATCATATGACATGAAAATGAACCCACAGCCCAGACTGAGCCTTGCTCAGACCCCTTTAATTCACTGAGTTTCATCTGAAAGAAGCAGAGCAATGTGAAGCTGTAGCTTCTCATTCAGTTCACACAGGGAGCCAAAGATTTGCATTTGAATGTCAGAGCAGGCTTTATTAATTTATTAATTTCAGCCAGTGTCCAGGTGTCCTAGCTTGGCCTTGTTATGATATATCTTTATTTATTGAATTATACTTTACGTCTTTACAACTGGGCTAGAAAAACTAACAAAACAAGAAGAGGAGGATGCAAGAGCTTGACTCAGCATGGATATTGATGTGGTTTAAGACTCTGTTTAAACTCAGCTCATGTAAACCATTGTGCTGATATAAGTAAGTATGTTGTAGCCTGCTGCTGCCAACCATTTTCACTGCAATTTACAGCTGTGCTGTAAATTAACCGGTGCAGCTAAACTTCTATAAACTAGGTTAAGTTTATTTCAAGGGTATTTTCACATAAAGCTGTATTGCTTTAATTATCTCTTTTTAAACCGCATAATTTTGTTAATCCAGTGTAACTTTTTATATGTAAAGTAGCCTTCAGAAAATTGACGGAGCGCCAAAATCTGCTCTGTCAGGGATTTTGCTTCACTGGAAGTTTGGAGGAACCTTCTTTACAGTTACATTTATGAGCAGAATTTGGCTTTTTTTTCTTCTCTTAGAACCTGGAGTAAGTAACTCCTTAACTCATTGATTTACTAGGATTGCAGTGTCATGTGAAGAATAAGAACTAGGTTATTATCTAGTCAATAAAGCCAGATCTCATTCTCCAAAGAAAAATGCTTTTCCTTATCAGTCTGCTTTAAAAAACCTCAACTAAACAACCAAATGAACTACTTTCAGATTAAAATCTTTAGGAAGGGAGGGTTTCACCCAAGCATAACAAAAGTTTTAGTCTACAAAGCTTTCGTTTTACACTTGAGCTCTGTGAATGAAGTGCCATCCCTGATGCTTTATTTACCCTGTAATTTATTTCCCCTTCTCTACCCAACCAACCATGGACAGGAAAACACCTCCAAGAGCAGCTTAAGTGAAAACACCAGTTTGGAAGATGGAGTTTTGCTGAGGCAGCTCTGGCTGGAGAAAACACACCTAATATTTATTACAGGGAAAAAGTAGGAGGGCTGTTTCTTTAGCTGAGGTAAATTTGGGTATTTCCACTGATGCCATTGGAGTGTCAGTGACTCTGCTCTGCTTTGAGGCCTGGCCCATTTGTGTCTCTTATCAGTTTTAGCTTAACAGTGCTGGATGGCTGTCTTCATTCCGCTGCACTATTTACAAAATGATGGTCATTAACTAGATGATGACTTAATAAACGTGTAAGATAAATTCCTGTTGGCTGGGAAGCAAAGATGGTTGGCAGCTTCTGCTTGCTTAAATTAAAACAAGTTGCTTCGACATTACATTTCCAAACAGGCAAAAACTTGCACTGCCATTCGGAGTGGTAAAATGAAACCATGACAATATTGCTGCTTGAGTGGGTGGTGCTGGAAATTGTTTCACTTAAAAGCCTCTCATTTATTTGGGCACAAAATGCAGCAGCCTGTTGCTTTCTGTACAGCATGTGTGAAGGGCTAGCATGGCTACCCTGACAGGAGTATTTCCTAAACCTCAGAGTATTTGCTGTCTCCATGTATGTACAGATATGGACTTGGATTAATTGAATGAATGTTTCCTCTCCAGTTCTCCCTTTCCTTAACTGCTCTCTCTGCAGCCTTTGCACACATGCCAAGTGCTCAGCTTGCAGAGGAGCAATAACGTGTTTAAAAAAAGCAACGCAATTATTTTAAGCATTTTCTCGCTGAAGTTTTTTTCCAGCTGCAGTTAATTTCTGTCTGATTAGTCTGACCTTTCACCCTCCAAGGAAGTAGTTTAGCAAAAGGGATAAGTGTAGTCACAGTATATATGTGTATGTGAGCGTGTGCTGATGTATTCAATCATTGGCTTTATTGGGTTATGTGCAGTATGGACAAGTTCTGGTTACAAATATTTCTGCACGCCTTTAGATGTGCTCAATTTATCATTGGTGTTTGAAATCATGCATTTTTCTTTGATGAATATGAAATCACAAGAAAAGTTCTAGCTTGGTGTTTTTTCCTAAGCCCTACTATCGCAAATCAAAACACTGAAATAGTCTTTTCCTTTACTTCTGAATTAATTCCTGTACTTTAAATACATCTATTTACTGGTCACCCATTACAGAATTCAAAGTCTTTGCTTGTGGTTATGAAATAAATATAAGTTTGCTGCAACAAAATACAGCCCTGAAGTGTTAACACCACAGGAGAGTGGCAGCTGTGAAGAAGAGAGCTTTTAGATCTCTCTTACCTGAGATTTCATTCTCTGTCCCAAGCATCTGCCCATATTTTTGCCTGTCTTAGATCTTGTGGAAAACAAGTGGTCATTGATTTGTGTGCTATATGAAAAAGATTCTCAGCTGTGTTTTTTCTTTTCACTACTGATTGAGCCTACGATGTTTTGAAAAGAGTTGCAAGCATTTGTACAAAAGGTTTGATGCACCTACATTTGTGGGCACTTCTTCTGCTCCGGAGAGGCTGCCCAGCAGAGCTGTTCAAATCCAAACCTAGGGCTGGATTTCTGTAAATCATAAGAATATTTCAGATTTAATTTGGAGCTGTTTTTGGAACTACACAAGTTACAGAAAGTTGTTGGCAGAAAGACAACTCCATTGATGTATTTGTTCCCTCCCAGTTTGACTTGAAGCTGTGGTGCTACAAACCCAGTGAGGGCAATTGTTGTGGGATTTGTGACTGAGGATTTCATCTGGGATCTGATCAGCTGTTGCTGTGATGCCTTTATGGCACTCCCAGCTGTAACTGGTACAGTCCTTAAATGACAGCTTTTATGGATTGTCTCTTTTGGCACTGGGTCAGGTATTTGAAAAATAAATCCAGTTTGTGAGTGCATACAACCAAAGAGGTGTATTCCAAGCCAAGAGCAGTGTGTGGAGCTGAATGAATACAGATGATTCCTGCATTCATAGCCTGGCAAACTTTTGGTGAGTTTTGGAAGCAACCAAGAGGTGGGAGCAGGAACAGGTGATGCAGCAGGATGATCAAGCCCCTGTCACAACCTGCAGTGATGGAGCTGGGAAAACCAAAGCTCTTCTGGCATTGAGTCTGGAGAGGGATGGGAAGGGGACCTGGTGACAAAGAGCAGGAAAGAGGCCAAGGAAGTCAGTGAATTCCAAATTTGGCTCAGTATTGAAATCACACGTCCTGGGGCTAGAGGGAAAGTCTGAGAAAGCAAGGCTTTCCCTTGGTGGAGGTAGCTCAAGTTAGGGAATATTTAAACAAACTGTGCATACACAAATCCACAGGACCTCAGGGAATGGGCCAATGAGAGCTGAGGAAGCCAGCTGATGTCCTTGTGATGTCACTCTCAAAGATCTCAGAATCACAAACCATATGAAGCTGGAAGGAACATCTGGAGGTCGTGTGGTTCCTTCTGAAAAGCCCATAGCAATTCAGGGAGATTCCTGCTGGGCCAGTGCTGCTCTGTGAAAATGGGCAACTCAGACGGCTTCTTACAATCTCTGATTTTGCTCTATTTTCTTTAAAATGTATATTTTCCTCAGTCTTGTTTCATTGATTGTGGGTTTTCTCTGCTTGGAAACTTTAGACAATGTGTATTCCTGTTTGGGTAGAAGCTCCTGATTGTGCTGTGTGAAATGGGAGAATACTATTAAGATGTGGCTCTTGTGATTAGTGTTGTGATTAGTTTCTACAGCAGGGAAAACTAAGCTATGCAAATGTCCTTTACTCCTTTTTTAGTCAGGTGTTTAAAATCTGGAATTTTCTAGGTCCTGAGATGTATCCTTGTCAGTGATACCCTGCAGACAAAAGAGCAATCAATTCTAACTTCCAACAAAAATGGGGGTTTTTTTATCACTCCATCCCAGCTTTTAATTTTGCAATGACCTTTCCATTTGGGAAGCAAGTCACACTTCTCTTGTGATGATGCTCCATACCTGTGTTCCAGGGCACACGTTGGTGTGTGTTGGTGACTGTCACCGCAGGAAGATGAGGTGTGGTGACAATCTTGCCCAAAGCACACGAGCAAAGTTCACATTAGGAGTCTGCTGAAATTGAAGCAAAGCTTGGCACACGCAGCAACAGTTCAAAATCCAGTCTTGTGTTGTCACAAATTCTCTGTCATTAGCTTAATGTTAGTGTGAATTGGGTGTGCTGTCAGGCTTCCTTCCCTTCCTGCAGGGAATTCTGTATCACTGCTCCTATTACACTGAGAGTCCCCAGCACTGGGAGCTGGTACCACTGGTGCACTACTTATTTGCCAGAACGATATGAGCTGCTCGCAAAAAAAAAGTCTTATTTCAGCATCTGTCAAAGAAATGAAGCTGCTGAACAAAAGAGTTCACTTGATTGCTTTGAAAAAAAAAACTGAGTGCTGGCTTATGACACACAAGGCATAAATTAAATCATAACTAGATCAAGATTACTGACAAGAAGTGGTGACAGGTGTTGTGAATATGTTGACACGGGATGCTGCCCTGTGTAACAGTTGTCAGTCATCGGCCAGTTCTGAGGTTCGGCTGTGGCTAATGGGGAAGGGTTACTGGGAATGAGTAGGAACTGCTAACAGTCACATGGTCAAAAATTGTAATTTATGGTACAAACATTTGCTTCTTCAGCAGCTGGAGACAGCTGTGATGCAGCAGTATTAGGCTAAGCCATGTGTAAAATAGAACAAGTAGATTCAGTACAGTGGTTAAGGAGCAATTTCTAACAGAGACACTGGACTGGGATTAGGGAGACGGGGCTTTGCATTCTGACACAGCCCTCCCAGTGACCCTGGGCAAGATGTGTCACCTCTGTGCACATCAGCTCCGGGTACAGGATGATATTTCTGTTGTCTGTCTTGCCTGTTTAGGCTGTTAGCTCACTGGTGCATGGCCTGACCTGTCTGGGGAGCTGCACACCTGGCACACCTGATTTGCTCTACTGTAATCTGCAGCGTCACAAAAACACAGCTAATTACTAATCCTGGTGGGGAGGAAGGCACATTTCTTGCCCCAGAGAACTTACAGACTTAAAATAACAAAAATTATTGCTGCTGAGGTTAAAGTGGTGCTGCATATACAGCCAGATGATTCCCATGTGCCATTATTTAATAGATACAGACTGACGGCAAAAATAGGTGGATGAAATTATATCATCTCTATTGACATGTTTGACACATGTATTCCCTCTGCTAGATGCTGTGGTCTCTGCTGCAGTTTGGGATGCATAAAATGAGAGCTCCCTGCCTGCAGCACTTCACAAGGATGTTTATGGACAGAAAAATGGATGGGGGGGTAAATAATCTGCCAGTCAGACCCCTCTCAGCTCTCAGCATCTTTCTTCAGAGAAATGCATCATTATAGCTCAGCTGTGATGTTTATGAAGTATCATTAGCATTATTCAGTTACTGATTTCAGATGTCTTCTTCTCTGGCCAGAGCAATCATTATAGGCCTATGCAAGAGGAGCTGTGACAGATGTCACAGTTTGTTACAGTCACTGTTTGCCAGATTTAGCCTCTGGCCATGTACTGCTTGAGTACTTCCTCTAAAAGCATCTTGTGAGTACCCTGCAGTAGAAACAAGTGACAAGGACTTCAGATATATTTGTGACATTGAATGGAAGCATTTTTAGGATGAGGTTATGATGTGGTAAGCAGGCAAACAATGAACAGAAGACACTTGCAAAAAAACAGTTTCCTACCGATTCTTAACTACATCCTTTCATTCAGGTGATGCACTAATAGCAGTCAAGTCCTGCATGTCTGGGCTTAAAGGAATTTTTGTGCCATGTTTCAAAACTATTGCAGTTGTTTAATGTTATCTGTGTTTCCCTCACAGCTCAATCTGCTGCATTAACTGTTGAGGTAAATTGTGATGATGAGAGGAAGAAAAGCACAAATAATTGCTTGTTGTCAGACACAGACCCAGGGTCCAACTCAGTCATGAATTCTATTTGTTCTTGAGCTACAAAGATACAAACCACCCTCTTGGTCTGGCCAGAGCATAAATGTAGACAAGAAACTGAGAAATCTGTGTTTGCTTTAGTATAGACACAGGATCTGGTGTCACCACATGTACTTGAACTCAAACAGGTTCTGTGTGTCACTACATGTGCCTCATTTTGGGAGCCACAGGTGGCCTACACACATACATCATCCTCTCCTTTTCCTTCCCTGGCCATGCTGAGGGGCTCCCACTTCAAATTGCAGCTGACTGGGTGGAGAACCATGTTTTAGACTGACATAATGCTGCTTGTTCCATATGTAAGTCAGGAGTTCCAAGCTGGCAGCAGACACTCGAGTGCTGTTCCAGGTCACCTCTCAAATGTTTGTCAAGAGGACACATAAATACCATATGGTAAGTCAGACTGATAAAAACAAATACACAAAACCCTGGAGAACTCCCTGGTGTCATCATAACCCTCAGAAATTCTGTCCTGCCCGCTCGAGAGGGAAGTGAGAAAATGAGTGACAGGGCCTGGGTTACCAATTACTGCTGAGGCTCCAGTATTCAATTAATGCTTCTCAAACTGGGAGAAAGGATGCAACAATGTCCCCTCTCCAGTGCTAATGACCGGTATAAAAGGAAAATAATTGTGAAGAAAGCCTCTCGTCAAAAATAGTCCTTCTTTGCGTGCACCTCTGAGAAGGAATCACACACAAGATATTATCCATGTGGCCAAATGATCCATGGGATACTTCTGTCCTCCAGAGGAGCTGCATTCTTCTGCAGGGGCTGCCTGTCCCATTGATGCTTTCTAAGGGACACTGCTGCCATGTGCTCCTTAATTAGGAGATTAGGAGAATTCTTTGACTGAAAATTAAGAATCGCTATGGCTTATTTTTATCACTAAAAGATCGCTCCAGCAACTTCCTCCAGGAAATTGCAAGGGGAAGTCATTATGTGAGGGGGGCTGGGGAGGCAAAAGCCAGCCCGATTGTGCATATGAACCCCAGATGAAATGCGTCCCAGCTCTGTGAGGGGGGCAAAAGGGGTGTTTACTAGGTCATTTACCATCTCCTTGTTTTTAAAGTTTCCTTTTCCACGATTACTTGTTGACCTTAATTGTTTCCATGCCCACGAGATAAGTCTTTGTACTTCCTACGGAGGCTTAGTGGAGAGGTCTGGGGATTGCTCTTGCTAATTGCCCTGTATTCCTTCATTTCCCCTGAGTGTCTGTGGCGAGCCCATTCCCACATATGCTCCCAAAATCCATTTTAATCGGAGGGGCAGCCCTGCACAGCTGACGACATATGTTTAGCTGCATTCAGGGCTCGCTGAAGCATGCCTCTCATGTTACATAAAAGGGGAAGGTCAGTACAAAACAAACAGCTTTTTACAAGCTACGGCTTAAGAATCCTGTCCTAAAGAACTCTTGCATTTCAGGGAGTGACAAATCAGCTTGTCGCTGAGCTCTGTTCTCTCTCGAGGCTTTTTTTCCTCTTCTTTCCTTTTTTTTTTTTCTTTCTGCATACATTAGGAATGCTGTTAGTCTCCCAGGACAACCTGTGTTAAAACCTTCCCTTCTGGCAGGAACAAAGCTGTCCAGGGCCCGATCCTCAGTTTCCCTGGATCACCAGAGCAGGCTGGAGCACAGCAGTGCTTCTCCAGCCCTGTGTGCACCTGCTGCTGCAGGGCAGCCCCAGATTCCTGCAGGGTGAACTTCCATGGCACTGTCTGCTGGGCTTTGGGAAGAGGTTTGTCCGTGCTCAGGGTAAAACAAGGAACAGCAAGGAAAGGAGATACTTAAGGAAAACTTGAGCCAATTTCAGTGGAATTGCTTGTTTCCTTTTATTTTCTTTAAACTGTTTTTTTTTTTTTTTTTTTTTTTTTTTCTTCATTTGACCTGGAACCAAGGTAGGAGATGACCCGGACAAGATTTCCCAAGAGAGTTTGGCTCTCAATTCCCATTTCCTTTCATGGGATCAGAGCACACCAGTCCTGTCTGTGGGTTTGCCCACCTCTGGCAGGAGCCCTGGCAGAGGGGCCGCACAGAGCTCTTTGCTGGGCACAGGAGCAAATCCAAACCTTTCTCCACATCTCAGCTAAGGCATCTCCCAGCTGGGTACAGCCTCGGGCTGGCAGAGCAAAACCAGCTGGGCTGGTGCCACATCTCTGCTGGGTGGGTCCAGGGGCAGATTTGAGGGTCTGCACAAACCCTGCTCTGAGGGTGTGGGCAGAGCACCCGTTTCCCTGAGAACCCACTGGGGCAGGAGGATATTTCTTCCCCAGATCAGTCCTTGTGAAACATAGCTCCAAACATCTGCGTGGCAGTATCTGCGAGGGCATCCTCCTATTCAGCCTTTCCACATTTTTTTCGGAGCCTTTACAACACGCACCTCCCCTGGGAAGCCTCGCTGATTCAGCAGATTCCTGGAGACAAGGGCTGTTTGTGGCACTGATTCACTCACTTTGGTTATTTATACTGGGTGCTGTGTGAAGCAAGAGCAAAGCACTGCTCATGCCCCAGAGGCATCAGAAGCCAAGAAAGCAGCAGGATCCAGGGAGTGCACTAATCCATGAGAGGGCAGAGGAGCGGGCAGCCCTGGCAGTCAGATGGGCTGGGACAAAACTGTGCTTCCAACTTCATCTCTGAGCAGAACCACGGCTTCTCCACTTGATTTCTGCGCGCAAGCCTAGCTTACGTGAGGATGTGTTGTAATATGGATTCCAGGTGCCAAAGCTGCATTTGGGATGCTTTCCAGCCTGCTGGGGCCGGGGGCAGCTGGGAGGGCTGTGGGGTGGCACAGCAGCTCCCCCACCACCACAGGGGCCACGTGTTAGGCAGGGATTTGTGCCAATTAGCACTGCTGAGAAGCGTGTTTGTTACAGATATTTCATGCACCTGGAAGCGCCTATCAAGAACAAAAATACCCTTAAACCTGTGGGGGAAAAAAACGATAGAAATATTTGTTTTCATGTGCTTTTCAGATGATGTTTGGCTCAGTCATGGGGTGGATTCCAGTAGGTCCTGGACACCACTTGCAACAAGGGCCTGATGAGTATTGGACACTTTTAGAAATGTGTTTTTTTCTGTTGTTAAATAACGGCTGATATAAATAGTGGGTTTTTTTGCAGGGCATGATTCCTTCCAGATTTCCATGTGAGTACTGAATTATGTGGCTCTGCCAGCTGTGGGCTTTGTGCTGCCATTGCCAGGGCGTGTTAATTATCTTGGAAACTGAAATCCCAGGATATGGCAGAAGCAAATGATGCCACCAAAATAGGTGCAAGCGCTCATTTGTGTGGGGGAAAGTAAACCTATTTTAGTGAGTCAATTTTATAGTCGGTTTTTGTTTGTTTGTTTGTTTTTTTTTCATTTTTCATTTAGTGTAGATTTTTAAAAGCTCTTCTGCAGCCAGCTAATTAAACTGATGCAAATGTTTTCAATGTTCTTTTGGGGAAAAGTTTACAGAGACAGTTCTTGGTATAGGCTAATAAAATTCCAGTGCTTGGCCTTGAAATAAGCACGGAGGGAACTTCAGATGCAGGCAGTCCTACTGCTTTTAAAGTTAAGGAAAACTTTGGGGGATGGGACAGGAACTCTGATTGGCAGCTCCATTGAGATCGTTTGTCTCCCTTGTTCTCCCAGTGTTAATGCATTTCACCAATACTAAATTCACATCTGCCTGCATGATAAGGAGAGGCAAAAAAAATCATTTTCAGTGGATGTTGGTGCTGTCTGGTCATACCTGGGGACAAAAGTTGTGTGTTTAAAACAATTTCAGGCTGTGCAAAAACCATTCTGAAAGCAAATCCACCTGTTCCATAAAGCATTCACTACCCAAACTGCAGCATTTAATTGCTCTGAAGTGAAACCCCAGTTCAGAGGGGGAATTTTTGCTGTCTTCAGCCAAGCCCAGGATTTGTACCACAACATTTTCCCCAGCCCAAAGACGCAATGAGCCTGTGTGTGTGATGTGATTTCAGCCCTCGTGTGCCGCCCCGCCGTGAGTTTCGGTTTGCTGCTCTGATGATGGTTTAGATGAAGATCTTTGCAGCTGGAGCTCAGTTTGGTTCCTGCAGCCAGCCTGCATCCCTGGAGCTGGCTGGGGAACACGCCTGCTCCGACTTGATCAAAGGCTGTGGGGTTCCCTGCTGGTGCCGTGGCGATTGGGAAGCAGCATTCCTCAGCAGGTGTAAAAGTCCCTCAAGAGAAGGGCATGGAGCCTCAGAGCAAAACAGACATCAGCTAATCTCTCATGCCTAGATGATTTTACTGTGACGCTCTGCCAAGCACCCCGAGGCAGTGAAAAATAAACTGCTAGCATTATAGTATCATTACGTTTCTGATTCTCCAGAGAAGCCAATATTTGTTTGCTTTTCTCTGAAGTGTTTCATGTCACCACGTATGTTCTCTCCCCTCCTTTTCAGAGCAGGCAGAGGGGGAGGAGGGGAAAGTTTTACAGCAACTACACAGCCTAGATTTTGTGCTGCTTTGGGGCTGGAGGGCTGGGGGCTTTGTTGCTGCTCCTTTTTTATACCTATGACATTTGTAAGGATTATTTGGCAACCTGTGAGCGCGGTGTCGAAGTGAGCATTGCTTCGGAAAGAGGCCAATGGCTGCAAACAAATTTTGCGGCCAAAAGTGCTGTAAATTTGATAGGTGTGAAGGCAATGTGAAAGGGGCTCCCGGGCTGAGCCCCAGGCGCTTGCTCTGAGGCCAAGGTCCTTCCTCTTCTCACCCGGACTGTGCTGCAGCCGAACCTTTTCTGCATCCGCGGAGCCTCCCAGCCCCGGTGCGGCCCCAGGGCTGATTCCTCCTCCCCCGTCCCGCGGGGTTCAGCGGCCCCGAGGCTTTCACGAGGGGAAAACCCCGGCGGGGTCAGGCAGCTCCCCGGGGGGACAGGTCCCGCTGCCGCCCGGCCGGGGATGCTCAGCCCGGGCTGGCGGCTCAGCCCCGCGGGCAGCCGGCGCTCCCTCCCCGCTACCTGGCAGGCTCCCCGGCTCCTCCCGCAGGGCAGGCAGCACGGCAGCGTCCCTGCTGCCCTGCCCCGTGCGGCTGAGCCCAGCCGGAGCGGCTGCCGCGGGCAGTGACGAGGGAGCGCTGCGCTGCCCCGGGCAGGGACGGGCGGCGCCCGGACCCCGCGGAGCCTCGGGCTCAGGGGACACTGAGCCAGCACCGCCCGGAAAATGTCACCTCACCGAGCTGCTTCCGAACCTGCCGCCTGGCTTCCAGTCCAGAAGAAAACGGGACAGGATTTTTTTATTTTTTTTTCCGTGTGTAACCACTAATTTGCCTGCCCGTAGTAAGAGCTAAAGGCGCTGAAATGATTCCCGATCCGTGATGCCGCTATGAGAGCTCCTGGCAAAACGATTTTATGGGGTTATTGTTCTGGTTTGGCTTTATCTTTTCAACCGCGGTGATTTCAGCAGAGGCTGTGGGTGGCTCTAAGCCCAGAACTGACTTTAGGAGCGGTTCTAGAAACCCGCTCCCGGTTCTGGGGAAGCCCCTCGGGGCGCACATCAGAGCAGAGCGAGCAGCTTCGCTTTTCGCCTCTCTCCTGCTACCTTTGCAGCTGATTTCAGCTGATAAACATCATCCTCCTGCTGCTCGGGCAGCTGATCTCAGCTGATAAACATCATCCTCCTGCTGCTCGGGCTGGTGCTAGCGGCACCGTGAGAGCTCCAAATAATCAAACTTTGGGAAGGAGTCACTGGCCGGCTGCTCTGTCCTGGAGCCGGCTCTGTCCCTATTGTTCCCCGGGTGAAATGTTAACTTGCTTTCCTTTGAAGGCTCTCACAGATGGGAGAATTACCCGAATTACCAAATTACAGTATTCCAGCAGCCTGGAAGCCGGCGTTCTCCTTAGGCATCTGTCCGAAAGTTGCTTTTTACCCTCGCAGATGATAAAAAATATAAATGAAGTTAATTATGGGGTTCTTTTTCCAGTCTACTATCAAATGCTGAATCTTAATGTGAGGTTAAAGTGTGCAACATTTGGGCTGTTCTCATGACTGAAATGCATGAAAAAATAATGGAAATTGGGTCACTTATTTCATTATAGAAATTTTCAAGGGAAGAACCTCAATTGTATTCTTAACTCATGATAACCCTTAAGAATTTTCTTTTCTTTTAGCTTCAATTTTTAAAATATTCATCTGAAGTAAAGATATAGGAAAGGATATCACAAAGGTCAAAGGTAGAACAAATGAGCAGGAGATAAAAGATGCTATTACAAAAAAAAAAAAAAAAAAAAAAAAAAAAAAAAAAAAAACCAAAAAAGAAACACCTTGAACATTGCCCAGCTGTTTAGCAGCACAACATTTTCCCTCTATTTCTTATATCAACATTTGCCTGGAGGAAGGGAAGGAAAGTGATGACAGGGTAACGTTATGATGGGAGAAAGATGATTAAAGGTGACATTTAAAAATAAAAATAATGGTGAAAAGTACTGTGAATAGCAATGCCAGTTTGTCTGCATTGTGATTCCACAATTTACAGGTAATAAGGATTTATTGTTTATAAACATTAGAAAAACATACATTTCAGATTCTAGACTCAATCTTTTTCTTCCATGTTTTAATTTTTCTGGATCCTTATTTAAAAGTTCGGTTTCTAGTGATCAATTAGCATGTCTAGAGTATGTTGTAAATGACTAATACTAAATAGCAGAGATGCAAGATATACCAAGACAGTTCCTCAATTTGCTAAACTTTATGAAATATGATAAACCATTAAAAATGGTTGGTTGGCTCATTCTCTGATAGGGGTAGTGGATTCCTAATTATGGTGTATTAATCTCTTTCCGTAATACTTTTAATTATAATTTTTTTTTCCTGGAGTTATTTGAATTTATCACTTTTTTTTTTCTGTTTTTGCACAAGGAAAATCAGCATCCAAACCTTTAGAGTATTTTTAGAAAAATACATTAAAAATTGTCACTGGCATCAGGGGATGGATTTTATCAGCAGTTTGCACCAGAGAAGGATCTGCCTCCCCACCTGTGTGCTGAACTGTGGCTGCCTCACATTTCAGTAACAAACCCTGGAGACTTCTTGGCCTCTCTGGAAACATTGGATTAGCAGCACTCAGCCTGTTCAGCTCTGGCATTGCCTTTCATTTGCTTTTTGGAAGGGAAAATGGTGAGAAATATTTGCCAGGATTCCCCAAATCCCTCTTGTTTCCAAAGACAACTCCAGCATGTTTCTGCATTAGTCCAAGTATCCCCAGGCTTGGCTTCATTTTTTCTTGGATAAAGGAGGACTTGCTGTCTGCTCTTTGCAGAAAATGGAATCCTTGAACGGCTCCTTGGAGGGGAAAATTTGGCATAATGAAACAAACCAAAAGAAAAATGGGAAAACCAAATTTTTGGGAGAAAAACCATTTTCCCCCACCTCGCAGCTGTTCCAGCATTTCAGTGTGTTGTGGCCACCACAAAACTGATTCCCTTCATTTCACACTTCTCACAGAAATGAATTCTTGGGAGGAGCTGAGGGATCTCCCCCCAGCCTGCAGTGCCTTTGGGGAGGGATCTGGGGATGGAGAAGCCTGGCTGGGATCCACAGGCTGCCAGGGCTGGCTCTGCACAGCCAGAAACGACCTCACCTGTGTGCCCTGGCCTGTGTCACCAGCTGTGCCTTACCTGCCACACGGAGTGCGGGTGACTTGGTTTTCTTTTCACTGAGCAACAGCAAATCAATATGGTTACAAGGAAACTTAGGGAATATCCTGCTTCTTTTCTGTATCAATCCGCTCAGAGTAGAGACAGTTAATGGCTTGTGTCTGTGAGAGGAGAGGGTGAATATTACTGAGACAGAAAGATCAGGAGCAAGGGCAGAAGCTTTGTTGTCATCAAGCCTTTCTGACACTGCTTCACGGTAGGCAAAAATGAACTAAAATTGCATCAGGAATGAGTTTGGCTTGGAGGATGCCTCCTGACTGAAGGCTAGCTTTTGGTCCACTTTGATGTGTAGAAGAACAAGAACTTCCAGTACCAATTCTGCTTATGCTCATAAATCATGGGGGTGGGAGAGGAGGAGAAGTGACACACTGGTTCTGTTTCTCCACGAACGTGGGCTGCAGTCCATCATAGTGGCTATAAAATATCTACAGCTGATAATAAGTGCTCAACACTATCTAAGTCAAGAGGTCAATAAAGCCTGGAGTATTTATACACCTGTGGCTTGAATAGCTGGGTAATGAATGACAAAGCTTATTCTTGCATGTGTGGTTTGGGTTTGTTTTTTTTTTTGGTTTTTTTTTTTTTTTTTTTGCCATTTCTAGCTTACACTGCAGCGAGTCTTGTGCCCTTTGGATTGTTTATACCTTGTCGAACCTGTTTTAAATAAAGCATCGTGCTGTACTTTCGGTTTGTCAGGGAAATTGCTGCCCTCTCCTGGTTTGAAGCGATTCTCGACCAGCTAAAGGCATCTCCAAGCAAATGCCAGTTGCAGTGTGATAATATGATCCAATATGAAATTAATTAAGGCTACACAATAGTTTCTTTAGGACTAAATCAGAAAAGAGAGCAGGCAGCCCTATCTGGGACAATAGGATCGGATCCAAATGCAGTTTTAAAGACGCATCCCGCCTCCCCTGATCAGAGTGCATTTAATGAGATTCATGCAATTTCTTTCTGAAAACAATAGCTTTAACCATTGGTTGCATAACCCAGGATATCCAGCTGAGGCCCCCCAAGTACAGAGTGTTCCACAAAAAGGAATGACAAAAAGTCCTCTAGTTCAACTTAAATAATTAAAACAAGATCTGGAGAAACGGCCAGCCCGGTGAGATGCCTTGCAGGGGATCAGGGAGTGGATGAGGCGAGATAAAACTCCTAAGGGCAAAGTTAAATTTGTCCATTCCTATTCTCTTTCTGGGGCTGAGCAGCACAAAGTGCCAAGACCCCTGAGAGTGCTCAGCCCCCTCGGCCTTTTGGTGGCTTTCAGCACCTTGCAGGATCAGGTCCCATGGCCATAACTCAGAAAAGGGTATCTATTGTCTGCACAGAAACAGAGGAACTCGGCAGCATATACTCCCTGAGACGTGCTGGAGTTTGGGCTGTGATTTGTGGCTCTCATTTTACACGAAGTTTAAAGTTTCTTGGCTCCTGGAGATCCTACCCTGAGCCCAATGATCTTCTGCCATGGAAGTGGGTGGGAACAAGACATGGCAATACAGGCAGTGCTATAGACAATGCTTATTTATGATTGTGGAAGCACTGCAAACAAAGGGAAAAATTCCTCTTGCCCCTCCAGCTACAATAGCTTCACAAAGCATTCAGAGCAACAAATGCCATTTTCCAAAAAGTGTGTACCAGCAATATGAGAAAAGTGTGGCCTTGTGGCCTTCCTGGAAGTGTGGAAAGCCAAGAGCTGTGGCCTCTGATAGGCCATATTAATGGTGAGCACTGTCTTTCAGAAACACTTCATGTCTAGCAAAATTCTCATAGCAGTTTCTCTCCACTCCTCTTTTAAGATTAAACTTATTTAAGCTGTGCTTTGAAGATCTTGCCTTTGCATCCCACTGTGATAGCATGCAGCAACAATCCTGTTTGTCAGGTGATTTTGAAACAAAATGCAGCCTTGTGGCAAACAAAATCTCCTGTTCCCAAGGCAGAAATGAAGACAAATGCTAGGTGCTTCCCTGCTGTCTGCTTAGAGCTGCAGAGACAGATTTCCATTATTTCCAAGGCTCAGAACTTGCAGATGTAGTGCCTGTGAGCAAAGCTGAGGCTTGACTTTTATCTAGTTATTTTACAGGCTGCATTTCCTCTGCTGCTGAGGCCGCACACAATTAAAGCTGCATTACTGGTGTCTTTCACATATTTACTTATGACAAGGACAGGTCTGATTCTTCCTCTTCACAGCAGAGTATTTCACACTTCAAGAGACATGATTTGGTCCAGCAGGGTTCTTCTGCATCCTGTATTTTGTAGGCATCTGCAGCAGCATTTATTCCTAAATAATGTGATAAGTAACAAGAGAAGAATTATCATGAGTATAGCACAGGAGTTTCTTTACTTTGGCCAGATTTACACTGCACCCAAATCTGTTACTGATCTGTGTGTTATGTGTGGACACGTGAAAAATGGACATGCTCCCAACCCATCCTTTTCTGGTCACAAAAAAGCCAAAGAAAGGAAAACCAGGCTGGAGTGGCACAAATGGGATGTCCAGACTGCTTCTTCCCTAAACACCGCCTGAGGCTGGAACATGACAGGGATTTGACGCCTTTTTGAGGGGTTCCTCATCAGATGCTGCCTGACAGGGATGCCGGATAAACACAGTGGAGTTTGTTTCTCACGAGCTTGTTCCAAGTCTAATTCCACCCCTGTGATCACATTAAGGGATGAATTAATCCACTTGCTGTGAAGAATCTGTATCCATGACAGAGCCAACATTTTGTGTGAAACAGAGGAGGATAACTGAGCACTCCCTGTAAATTTTTCTCTCAAGGTGTCCAAGCACAGGCCAAGGCTCCTTCGATGGGAAGGAAAAAGCCATGGCCTGAGTGCCTGGAGGAGTCCAGCTGGGACTGGAGAATGGAGCTGGGGGGTGTTGGGGCTGTGCTGTGGGACATTTCCCTTCTCTCACTGTGGTCAGCCTTGGCCTGCCCTGGGGCAGCTATCACTGCCACACTGTCACTCCTGCTTCCAAGTCCACAATTAATTTTCCTTTTAAACTTGGGCAAGAATTCCAACAGATTTATAGGTTGTCAGAGGTATTTCAGTCTGGGCTGAAGGAGAACTGTAAAATGCTTTTATTTTCTTAAAAATAATCTGAATTTTGACAGAAGCTCCAGCCCAGCTGTTATTTTGTGAACTGGCCTATGCTGTCATCCCTACCTGGATGCGTTTGTGCCCAGCCCATATTTTTTCATCACCAAAACAAGGGACGAGGGCAATAAAACCCCCAAACCTACAAACAGCAACACTGCTCTGCCTGTTACCAGATGCCACTGTGGTGATCTCAAGCATAAGCTGTACATTTTTATCTTCTAAGTGGAGAGGTCCCTTGGGCACAGCCAGTGCCCCTGTCCACAGCTATCCTTGTCACCCGGCCGTCCTCCGCGCTCGGCGCTGCGAGGCTCACACCATACGGCCGCGTCTGCCGCGTGAGGAGAATAGCAGTGGACAAGGGCAGAGATCGAGGTCTGGGGTCCTGGGGACATTGTGGTTCTAAGGGGCTGGCATCTCGGCATGTGGAGTTATCCTTGGGAAGGGCAAGAGCGCAGCCAGGAGCAGCCAGGGCTCAGGGAGCTCTGTGCTTCTACTTGCATTTATTGTTTGCGATCGCAGGCGTTCATCTTTGGGTATTTCCAGAATTAAGGGGTAATGAGACAAGACAACAAAGGAGTCTAAAGCTGGCTGAGGGAGACTGGGGTACTGTGTGGCACTGCAAGACTGAAGCATTTCCAGGGCCCTGTTCCTGACTACCACATCTTCCCACTCTGGAGCCCCCAAATGCCACTGCTCCAGACTTGGGCATTGACTGCTTGCCCCTACTAAGGGCTGGTTCTAAGCTTACCCAGGCAGGTTCTTCAATCCTCATGCCTAATTTCCAGTGTGGGCTTATGCATTATCATGAAGTCCCCAGTTATTCCAGGATCCCAATGAGAATGGTTCCCAGCTGGATTTGCTCCCCACACCAGATGTGCACCATTCCTCTAGTGCAGTGGATGTAAAGAGGGGAAGCCCTCTTTTCTAGGGTCTGCTGTCTGTCTTGCATTGACTTTGCAACGTGGTTTCCTACCCTCTCCCCACAATTTCTCTTTGTTCTTGTGCAAGAAATTCCTCACTGCACATGTTTTCCTAGAGGAGCTCATTTCTACTCCATCCTCTCTCCATCTGATTAGGACAGAAAAAATGTGTTCTTGTCTGCCCCTGTTTGTACTTCAGTAAAGACTTGTTTGGTAGAAAGTGAAGGGTGTCAACTACACGAGTAATCGGCAGCATTTAAATCTGCAGCTTTAAATCTGTCTTTAAAACTTTATGGGATGTTGCCTGCAAGAAAAATTGTCATAGCTCTGTTTTGTACTTCAGTCACAAGTGGTTTGACCATGTGGAGAAAAAGAGAGAAAAACCTAGATTTATACAAGAGCAGATAATGTAAATGCAAAGTAATTAAAGTGGTCATAAAAGACTCCTCAAAATATGTATTTCCAATTACTCCTATCGTGATTCTAGGGCAGTTTAAGCAGCTGCTGCCAGATCAGAGCAGAGTGCATTCACAAGGCAGAAAAATCCCAGCTGTAAAACAAGCTACAACCCCACATGATTCGAATGCAAAACGTTTATCCAGTGACATTCCTAAGGATTTACAAAACAGGGGGTACTTGTGGAAGGTGACAAAGCTCCAAGCAGGCAGTGCTCAGTCCAGCCGGGATTTGCACAGAGGTGACAAACTCAGGGATGTTGCAACCACTGCACTGAGAGCTGCCTGGTGTGAGAGGAGCTGTGAACCTCCTGCCTGAGACATGCTTTCACCTGTTGCCTCGTTTTACGAATGAATATGCAGCTACAGAAGTTAACACTGAGAATACTTGAGCAAAACTTTAAACATATTTCATCCTCTTTTTTTTTTTTTTTTTTTTTAGTTTTTTGAGCTTGCGTGCACAGGGTGAGGGCGAGCAGCTGTGTGTCTTCCACTGTACGTGTTCGCATTTCCATTTCAAAGATTTATTTGGGGAAGATCCCTCTTTAAGCTGTTGGAGGGAATGAGGAGGTGTCATAGGGTTTCCAATACCAGGCAGTCGGTGGTCTCCAGCTGCTGTGCAGAAAAAGCCTCTTTGTATCTACAGAGCATCTCGCTTTCTGCGAGGGAGTGGCGAGTGCAAGCGCGGGGCAGCTCCCTGCCTGTCAGCCAGCACCTGAGAGGCACAGGGAGAGCAGCAGCTCAATAAATCATCCAGCAATAAATCAAACATAGCTGGGAATCGATTTGAACAATTAACAATGATTCCTTTGAAGCTGACAGTGGAGGCCCCAAAAGACAGGAGCACAAGCACAAGAGCAAACTGCTGCTCTCAAGACTTTGGCTCTTGGGAAACGCATTTTGTGTCCAAAGTGTGCTTGGATTTGGGAAGTGAGTGAGTTTCATGGAACGTGGGAAGAATTTAATATTTTTGTAATTTAGGTCCTTGGCTTTACAGTAGTCCTCTGTGTAACAAACACCATGGTTTAAATCTCCAGAGACCTACAAATCCTCAAGTGCTGGTCCTGCTCCACGCAGGGTCTCCAGGTGGGGGATGTACATAGGAGAGTCAAGGCTGAGCCATTTACCAGCTCTGAGGAGTGTGAACTGGATGTTTCTGAGAAATTTGAAAACATTAGAGAAGTAAATGAAGTGAAAATGTAACAAGGCTGGCCTACACTTCAAACATTTCAGAGTTCAGGCGGTTCCAGAAGGCTGTACTGTACATGAGGATCCTCAGGGCATGGGCACGGATTAGGTGACCTCTGGAGACTCATTCCAGCCCAGTGATTCTTTGAGAAGACAAATACACTGGAAGATGCAAATCTTACATGAAAAGTGTAACATGAGGCCCACTTGTGGGATCCCATATACAATTTAGGTTTTGCACAGTTGTGGAAGAAGGTTCAATGAATAACTGCCAGTTGTTCTGGTATTTGGAAGATGAGACTGAAAAACAAAGCAATGAAGACTAAATGAGAAGGTTAAATTTCAATATTTCCTACCTGAGCTGCAAGGTGCTCTAAAAAATTAGTATTTTAGAAATTGCTGCCTTCTCAGAGAGAATGAGACAATGCTGGACGTCTCTCGCAAAGAAATCCTCCTGGACATGGCTGTGCAAAACGTTGTAGGAGATTAAAGCAAAGCATTCCAGTGACTTGTTTGAACATATCTTCTTATATCTCTTTGCAGCAATCCTTAAGCCCCAACCACCAAAGACTATCTCCTCCGAGCAGTGACAAATTCCAATCCCAAACAAACCACCTGGGGCGTGCTGAATCGCTAAACACAAATGTCAGAGGTCTAGATCATTTCCAATATTCTTTGACATTGCTTATGATGTGGCCTCTGGCACATTCCCAACAGAAGAAAGTTCAGTTATATTTCTTTCAATTAAAGAATCTGATTTAGCCACTAATCATGTCAAAGAATGTCTGGGGGAGGGAGAGGAAGACAACGTGAGCGAGTGGTGGTGAGTTCAGATGGGATGGCTCGTGCTGTCTGCAGGGAGGAATGGGCACTGTGGGATCAGGCTGGGACAAAGGCTGGCACAAATAGAAAATCAGTGTATGTGTGTCAAAAATATTATTGGTTTGATAAAATCACACAAATCCTATTAATGCACAACCTCAAGCATGCTGCCGCAGTGAAAATCCCACTCTCAGGATTCCTTTCTTGGGAAGAAGACGAGGAAAGGCTTCGGGATGGCAACAATCAGGATATCAGTGAATGGGAGGGCTCAGCAAGGTTTATCCAGCATCTCCTGCATTCTCACCCAACCCCAATTGTGTTCCTCTGTCAGCCCTAGAAGACCCCAGTGCTGGACATGAGGGCAGGACAGGCAACTCAGAGGGGATGAGACTGACACTGCTGCACCTCTCTGTACAAACCCACTTGAGGGAAAGCCACAGTCCAAAAAACAACATTCTGAGCCCCGAATTTTGAGTGGTTAAGGACATCTAGGATTGCTCCACCCATGTGAATATGTTCCTCAGGTCTTCAGGGAACAGTGGAAAAAACAGACAGTTCCCAAACCTCAGAAAAGGTTTGAGATCCTTGTTAAGAGGATTTGCATTTGGAAAATTTTGCCAGGTTACACAAGCAGATGCAATACTTGGAATATTTCTGCTTAGGTTTTCCAAACCCTTTTTTCGAACATCCCCGAGGTAACATTGCTTAAGATGGGAACGGATGGACCTTTGTACATAATCCTGGGTGAGTCTCGGTGATTTCTGAGGCTGGGGTCTTGCTGGGCACTGTGGCACACCAGTGAGACACCAGCCAGATCTCCACGTGCAGGAGGGATGCTATAAGAGCAGCTGAGACATTTCTTATTCCTTCTCTATAGCTGTAATATAGAGGAAAAAATCAATAAATTGTGAAAATATATCTGAAAATGAACCACAAACACCCGTATGGCCATGAGAGAGACTATGCAATCTTTTAATGTTGCTCACATATATTTAATTGTTATAAAATCCTAGCAATCACTTTTTTGTGGGTTTTTTTTATAGTTTTACACCGAGCGATTTTGCACATTCATTTTGACGTTTTCACACTGGGCTAGCAGCGTCTCAATGGGAAATTTTAGCACTGAGTACCAGAAGGAGGGAAGTTTGAGCTGGCACTATGGACTCACCAAAATCTCATCCTGATGCATCTTCCTCAGGGCTGCACTGGTGCTCCCAGCTGGGTGCACACCCCCAAATGCAGACTGTGCAGCCTCATTCACACACAACTCCATGGCCTCATCCACAGAAATATTTTCTTTACAAAATTGCTCTGGCCCATATTACTCATTAAGTGCAGCAGTATTGATATGAGGGTTCTGCATGACTACACAGATGTGTGAGATACCAAGATTTTGCAATATTCCATGAGTTTGGGAAATCTGTTTTAAAAGCAAGAGCACCAACTGCATTTTTCTCAGTGACAGACGTGGCCTCTGCTGGAGAGAAATCCTTGGTGTGAGTGCTAAGGTTTCTGTAGTGCCTGGACCTTTAGGTAACACCTTGGTCAAGGATCAGTCCTGTTGCTAACCTTGCACTTGGAAAGCTGACATCTCCAAGGAGTGAAATATTGAGGACAGATGTAGAAGCTCTCGGGACGTGGCTGTGTTGCCAATTCTGTGTCATGCTGCACATCTTACATACATTAGGGAGCAAATGGGCTCATTCCCACGGCAGCAAACTTCACAAATCAGAACAAAAATTATTTATCATGACAGGCAGGTGGTACTGCAGACAGAAATGTCTCTTGACCTTGTGGAAATGTGGTTGTGATGGTCTTACACAGGCTGATTTCTTTTCTTCCTGCTGGTTTAAGTGAAATCTTCTGGTTTCAGGCATGGAAAAATATATTTTAAATGGTGATATGTCTCAGGCATGTGGATTTTATAACTTGCTTGCTGTTTGCAACGAGTTAAGGTGTTATACGTGCTGTTTAAAACATAGTTTTTGTTAGAAAAGCAGCATCTGCCTGTGTTTGCACTAAATCTACACCAGCAGCCACTAGAGCGGCCAGCACACGCCAGCTTGACTGGAACAAGGTAACAATACTGCTCCCCAAATCTCTGTGAAATTGGAGATAATTCCATGCAGGGCCGATTTTCAAAGGCCTTGTTTAACATCTCTAAAGGCTCAGCTGAGGGGCTGGGGAATTTTTCGGCAGTGCCCTGCTGCCTGGCGCCTGTCTGCATTCTTCCCGGGGAAATCCTGGAGCCGCTGCTGGGAGTGGAGCAGCAGAGGCTGAGCCCTGGCTCCTGGGGTACTCCTGATGGAGAGGTGGAGGTTGTCACCTATTGGTGTCAGCTGTGGATGCTGTGCAGCTTTCTGCCGGCCCGGATTTTGGGAAGATTAATTCAAACAGCATCAGAGCTATTCATAGGATGCAAAAAGCTTTATTTGCAGGAGTGAGCTTGGTGTGTTTGTTTTGGCAATATGAATGTGAAAGGGAGGTGGGTTTGTTCTCTCTGGGCTCGACTGAGGAAGATAAAAGGAGAGGGAGGATTTTTAAGCTAAATGACAAATGTTAGTGCAAGAGCTACTGAGCAGGGACTAGCCAGGACACCTTGGGGCTGGAAGTGAAAAGATTTATAGCCATGAAGGCAGGGAGGTTTTCTTCCAAGAAAAGGAACGGGAACAGGAACAACACCTTCCCCAGGGCACTGTTAGGATGCCCTGGATGAATCTGTGAGATGTGCTAGGAGATGGAGACAGGAAGGGGCAGAGCAGAGGGTCAGGATGGGTTTTGTACCACAGGATGGTGTTGGCAGGGACGTGTGTCACACATTCTGCACTTGCACTGACTCTAACACACCCAGAGCTGCAGAGCCCCCTGAGACACCCTCTGACCCTACAGCAGCCTGGGCAGCTTTGTCCCCTCTGGTGCCCAGGCCCTGAGCAGTGTTAGAGCAGGAGCGAGAAGCAGCAGTGCCTCCACTCCTTCACTCCTTGCTCACATTCCTGCCCTGCTCCTGCACTTGGGGGCTAAGGCACCTTTTTCAGCATCATCTCTCTTCTCTCAGACACAGAGGATTCACTGCAATTTTTGAAAATTGGAGGAAGTGAGGGGGGGGGAAGCACAAACATGAAGATTTTGGTTTGTTGAAGTACAATTCTGGTGGTTTTTTTGGTTTGTTTGGTTTTGTTGTTTTTTGGGTTTTTTTGTTGGTTTTTTTTTTTTTTTTTTTTTTTTTTGCTTTGCTTGTGGACGACATATTTGCAAACCAGGGGTGCTGCAGGGGAGGAGGGAGGGATTCCTCAACTCTGTTGTGGAATGAATACACTGCTGAACTAATGAATAGAAACAAGATGTTTTAACCACCACCTAGAGAGGTTGCTGAGTAGCCATAATCAGTGCTCCCTAGGAGGTGGCCAAAATGTCTCCTTGCCATTCATTAGATCAGAATAGCTTTTGGTTTATAATGTGATCCTTCTTCCTGACCTTCCTTCTGTTCTTAAGTGACTTCAGGACTATAAATTCCTTCCTAGAAATAGCATTATTTATTTTACTGTCTTGTGTTTGTTATGGTCAGTTGTGATCTTTCTTCAGGAGATGTCATTTTGAATCAAAATGGAATTTAGTGGTGACAGGGTTTGGTGCCCCCCAGTTTTAATACTGAAATTAGCCTTGCATGAGCTAAGATTAATCTGTTTGCAAAATGTTCCTGCTCTTTATAACCTGTCTGTGAGAAACATTCTGCTGTATTAGAGCTCGTTGTACCAACATTTCTGGGCTAATTTGCTGCTGCTTTAAATATCAAGGAAGATTTTTCAGATGGATCCCTAAGGCCTTGGCTATGCAACTGAGCAATACCCAGCTCCCCGGGCACAGGCGTGCTGTGGCACTCTTGGGACTGCCTTCTTCTGTTGGGCACACCAGGTCTCTGTTCCCAGCAGCAGAGCAGGTGATTTCCAGTGCAATCCTGTCCTTGCTGAAACCCCTGGCACTGTCAGGAGCTCAGGCAACCACTGGGGAGCAAGGAAAAATCTCCACGGTTATTACACTTCATCAGCTTCTCTAACTACTTCAGGCAATTTCCTTTTGGGACTTTTTAAAATTTGCATGATAGGTATCTTTACATCCCTGTGAAAAGCACTAGATATTTTAAATTGCATTTCATCCTTAGAAAGTGCTGGGGCTTCCAGCTGAACTCCAAGAGGCAGCTGGGGTTGTTCACCAGGGCATGGAGCTCCCAGATTCCTGCAAATCCCTTGTGAACGTGTCCTTGTGCTGAGAGAGGAGACAAACTGCTGCTGGTTGAGATCCCTTCTGGGCCTGTCTGTGGGAAGAAAATTTGGGAAGTGCAGAGCTGTTGCCTTGCAGGTTTAGGATCTCCTTTGTGTGACGGAGAAGAATAAATGGATTATTTGTATATTTGAATTATTTGTAGAGAGGTAGAGTGGATTTCTGTGCAGAAACAAACATGAATTAGTAAAAATTTTATACCAGAAGGAAGTGCCTGTGGAAGGGTCAGACTTTGAAAGGTGAGTTATAAGAGGACAGAGAGTTTAGGCAAAAATGACAAAACTTTTGGGGCTCCAAAACCCATTGAGTGATTAATAGCAAAACTGTACATTTAAAAATTCATGAGCCTTGGCTCTGTGTGTTGGTTCTCAGCAGCTGGAAATGCTGAGACCTTCAGGGCTTCCAGAAACAATGGATATTGACAGAGCTGTAGGAAACCTCAGCACCTGGAAACAACAGTTGTGCTGGCAGGAAGGGATTTTAGGAGGAAAAAGTACAGGATCTGCTGAATTGCAGACACTGTTGTAGAAAGGTTTAAAATATTTAAACCTTTAAAACTTTATGGACGGCTGTTCACGTGTCCTTCCTGATGGGTGAGGGAAGTGCAGGTTGCCATGCTATGTGTGTTCCACTTGTAAATCTGATGGATATTCCCAGGGGTCTAGAGACCACTGTGAGGACCTTAAGATCCATTTCCAACAGACAGTTTACCTGAATTATAATTCTAATAACTTACTAGAACCCTGCCAATGGCAGAATAAAATGGGGGTTTGTTTGTTTGTTTGTTTGTTTGTTTTTTAAGTGCAGGAATATGGTTTAACTAAGCAATATGGAAAATGTCTGCAGTGGTGTGTGCTGGATGTTATGAAATAAGTGGCTGCATTGAAACCAAACCAGTGATTTGGTTTTCCACATTTCTCAGGAAGTTACTGAACTTAAAATAATTTTTGTTGTTTTAATGAGAGGGTAATGAATGAATAAATAAATAAAAGCACCAGACCAATCTGCAAACCAACAGAGACTTTATGTTTTATTTTATTCTTTGTTTATGAGGTTCATAAAGTTCAGTTTATGTTTTACTGGAGCTGAGCCTCACACACTTCCAGCTTCAGGGCCAGATGTGGAAAGTACCTAAATGCTGTAAAAAACAGTTTGAAAGATTATCTGAGTCTGATGGAACTAAAAACCACAGAGATCTCAGACTCTTGGGAAACTTCCAGCTGAGATTCCCAGATTCCCAGTCCAAGCCTGGGCCTGGCTTGGAGATGGGGTGACCCAGGAGTCAGACACTTGGACTAGTAACTTCTCCAGCAAAATGTCCAAAGCTCTCAGAAGTTTTCCTAAGGTTAAGTGTGTGGGGAGAGGAGCTGTGATTGTCAAACAAATTGTATCATACAGTGCTTTGTAGCTTCTGAGTTCAACAAAGCATGTTCGTTTTGGAGATCAGTGGTGCTCTGCCAGATCACTTGGGGCTGGGTTCAGAGCTCACTTGTATTCAGGAGTGACTCCCTTGACTCAGTAAACTCAGACACTTCCTCTCAGTTTTGAGGGCCTTGCCAGCCTTTTCCTGCTGATGTAATGACAGCCAAACCTAGAAAATGCATTTGCTGCTGGTACCTGCAGACGGGCTTTCAGCCCTGCTGTGTTGGCCAGAGATGTTCCCACTGCAGTGCTGGGGACTATTCAGCTTGTCCAAGACAAACATGAGCAGTGAACCAAAATTACATTTCAGCCTCAGCTACTGCTTAGCCCTGAAGGCTCCTGGGGTCTTGCTGCCCTCTGGGTTGTCCAGGTGTCTTGAGTGTCCTGCCAGGATCGGTGCAGAATGTCTCTTGCAGGGTTCAGCATCTTTTCTGCACCAAAGGTGTGAAACCCACATCCAGGGGTCAGAAATTAAGTGTTTTCTTCCCTCTGTTCCCAGAGAGGCATTCAGGAGCATTCTCAGAGCAGGACACACTCAGACTACAAAACTCAGCCATCCCTTTCCATCCCAGCACCCACGGAGGAGTCAGAGGTGGTGCAATGGCAGGGGGAGGCCAGGCACATGGGCTAAGATCAGGTTTTGAAAACTGAATCGAGTCAGACCGCAGATTTTGCAGAAGTATGTAAGTGCTGTGCGTGCCAGATTCTGGCTGATTACAACAATCCAGGTGAAACTGTCCTTTAATCCCTCTGAACTCAAATCCAGGACAGATTTATCCTCCTTACTCTCACTGCATTGGATTTACATGTGCAAACACCTTTTCAAACCCAGCCTTGCTTCTTCTGCCCTGCAAATTAGTGCATTTCTTCTATTTCTATTCTACAATAATTTTGTGGGCTTTTTAAAGCTGAAAATGCCACAGTCAAGATTCCTTGGTAGAGCACAATGTTGATAACCACTTAACAAAAAATGTCTCTGGCAGATATGTTTAGTTTACCCAAGAGTTAATGGAAAGCAGTGTCCAATTCCAAGTGTTGACATGATTTGTCAAGTTTGCCATTCTATATGCTTGAAGTTTCCTTTGAGTGGAACTGACCCAAAACTGTAACACTAAATAAACACCCTCTTCAAATAACCAATGGTGGTTTCCTAAATTGCCAATCAAATCCATAAATAAAGACACAAACTCTGAGTGTATTTAAGTCGTGTTTAGCAGAACAGAACTAAACAATGGCATTCTTGTTAAAATGTATTTTCATTTCAAAGCCGTTTTCCCATGAACATTCCAAATGTAAACAACACTAAAGATTTCTAAATTATCTTTGCCTTTGCTTCTTGGGTGGATGGGAGAAAGAATTAATCTGAAGCAACATTAGAAACACTGAAGTTGGATATGAAAGTCACAGAGACACAATGCTGCATATTGTCATAATTATCACTTCGTAAAGAAAAGAAAGAAAAGACCAGTTGACTTGGGTAATGAGGGCTGGGATCTAAGCAGCATTTGAAGCCGTCTTATGTTGCAAAAGAAAAGGAAATGTGTCTTAGTTTCGTTCACAGAAAACACAACACCCCCCCAGTCTGAGCTCAGACATCCAGGATTGGCATCTACCTTTGGATGCTCTGGGTAAAATCAAAGCAAAGAGGAACTCTGCTCCAAATCGCTCTCTGTAGTCAGGGCTAAGCAGGGAAAAGAGGGCGTGAAAGCAAGGCAGGAGAGAGGATTAAAACTGAATTTGGATTCAAGGTCTGCTTTTCTGCCAGGTCAGCCTGGATGGCCTTTGCACTCCGGCCAACTTTTCTCTCCTGTGGCTCTCAGTCCCTTCACTGTGTGGGATCAATCCCCTCTTCCACTTGCCACGATATTGCGCCGTTCTTAATGTCCCCGCGAATTAGGCCACTGGGGAGAATGAAGAAATGCCTCAAGGAAGCCATCTGCTCTGAAATCCTCCTTGTCCTCCCGTTGGATTTGGCATTTTCGTGGGATCCCTGGCTGCAGAGCTCTTTCCCAAGGCCATTGGAGTTAACAGACCTTAACTGCCTTCACTGAGCCCCACTGAGATCTTATCTTTCACAGACACTCAGTTCTTACTTCAAATAGCCTTTCTCATTCAGATCGCGTTCAGCTGGTTCCGGGAAGATCTCAGAAATCCAAACACATCAGTGGCCCTAAAAACGGGGAGAGATTTCTGTGCAAAAGGATGCCCTGGAACACCAGCAGCCCCATGCCTGAATTCCCGGCTCGTTCCATTCCCATCACGGCCAGCGGGGCGCATCCTGGCAGCTGACATAAAACCATGGAATCACAGAATGCCTTGGGTTCGAAAGGACCTTAAAGATCCTCTAGTTTCAATGCCCTGCCATGGGCAGGGACGCCTAAAGGAGGCTAAAAGCCAGCAGAAAATCTCTTTTGCCTTGCAGGAGTCTTGCAAAGATTGTCTCCATCAGGTGCTTCCAGAGCTGCAGTGGGGGAACTGAGCACATTTGGAGTGTAGGTTTTACCCACGACTCTCGTTATTTCCCAAATTTCAATCCATGCTGTTACTTTGTTGGGTTTTCCCCCTGAGCTAAGCCAAATCCGTGCCAGATACCTCTGCAGCCGTGGGGAGAAGGGCATGGACTTGGGAAGGACCTGCCCAAGGCGCTTTTTTCCTCTAAATGTCCATTTCACAGCATCAGTTGTGCCACCACCTCCCTCGGGCCGTGCGTTCCTCTGTCCCTAACCCCGAGCGTGACACCCTGGTCACACACATCACTGCAGTGTTGGATTAAGTTTGGTTTCTTTTTTTTTTTTTTTTAATTTGGAGATGAGGTAATTGAGAGGGTTTTAAAAAGTTTTATTTTATTTTTCGTTCAAATGTGAAGGGTGAGATAACATAGATGTTATAATTTATGTTATTATAATTAGAAGTTAATTATTTTTAAATTACAATGTATCATAAGTGGTTTAGGTATTAATATTTTGGTATTGATATTTTTAATATTTGGTGTCATTATAGTGAGTTGTTTGGTGTTGTATGGACAAGGTCTGGATGTAAATTCCAATTAAACCGTGTCTCCCCGCTCTCTCCCAGACGGGAGTTCAGCACAATCCCCAAGGATGTGCAGAAGAGCCCCTTTCCCACTTTCCAGACCCCGCGGGCAAGCCCAGGATCTGTCCATCCCTCCGCCCATCCGCGGTCCTAAACCCAGAATTAGCGTGCCGGCGCTCAGCAGGTCATTCTGGAGCGGAGAGAGTTAATTTGCCCAGGTGAATCAATAGCTCTCATCGCATGATGGGGCTGAAACCTCAAATCCGTGCCAAAGCTCCGCATTGCGCACACACCTCTGTTTTGCCCTCGGGTGCAACACGCAGTTTAGGGAGAGCAAAGATGCCAGTTTCTGTGCAGGTATTTCACATTATCATTTAGATTTGCCCCAGGCTAAAAAAGGAGGAGGGAATCCTCCGTTTCAAAAGGATATTTAAGTCTACGGGGCCACTGGGAATGTGTTTTTCTAAGTGCTATCTACAAGCAACGAGAAACAAAAGAGCCGAGAAAGACTCAAACCAGTCTTTGTCGCACACAAGGAACACCACAAAGAGCACATTTATTTTTAATCTGGTATTAAGCCGCAAGAATTAATCCGCGATATTTAAACTCTTAAGCGTTTAAGTCACATTAAAGCTCGCTGTTTTTTTCGGAGCGCTTCACACAAATAATTGTGGGTGCCGGTGGAAACAGTAGCTGGGAAAAAGCTGCCTTTTGGTATTCCTTCGGAAGAAATCGACGGCTGAAAATGTCTGCTGCATTCTGGTTCAGTTAAGGATTCCCCGAATTTTAAGTTTCCTGGCAGTATGTTTCTGACCCTTCCCACAACCACTGAGACCCCTGAAGTTCGTCAGATGACAGGGAATCGCTGGTTCTAAAACAGTAGGAAAATTATGGATTCACCTTTTAATTTACTCTCTCCTTACTTTACATAATGAGCCTTCATTTGAGCTTGTAAAGTGTTTTAAAACGTTGTGTCTGGGCACAGAAGATATTAAAGAACCCCAAACTGAGTTATGATCCTCCCATGAGAAAGGTGGGCAGCAGTAGGGATGGGAGAAAAAACCACCCCAAATTGCCCAGCTTTTGGCATGGGGCAGGAGCAGGCAGTGAGACACCACTGCAGAGCAGCCAAAAAGTGCTTAAAGGAATTTCTTTTCCTGACTTTTCCAGCCAAAAAATCCCAATGACCAATAAAATGGCTTCAAGATTGGAATAAAACTATCAGTACACACATATCTTCGGGTTTTAGCTAAAACAGTGAATGTTTTCTGCTTAAGAGACTTTCTAGGTGAATTTTTGCTAAGAAAGTAGAGAAAGTTCTGTCAGCTGAGAAGAAAGGGTTGGCAGAAAGTTGTGTATCACCGCAGTAAATCTTCTGAGATGTATTTTTATAGCACCTTTTATCTGATCCATAAACCTGTGAGGCAGAAGAACGACATCGTTCTTCATTCCACAAAAGCACTCAGAGGTGAAATGATTAACCACAAATCACACTGATTCTAATTTTATATTCAGGATTGTAACCTGGAGTAAGGTCTTTGAAGGGAAGACATCCTGAATTTACACCAGGTCAGCACCTGGCCAGTAGCCTAAAATGAAATTTGGGCCCTCCTTTCCTATAAGGATGAATACTCTCCATTCAAAAAAAGGAATATCCTCACAGTGGTGTTTCTAAAAGCAGCTTTTTGGGTTTGTTACATGGTGCCACTTGCTTTTGTGGTACTTATGAGGAGTTTCATTCTGGTTGAACATTTATGTGGTGCAGGCCATAATGAGAAGTCTGGGTGTGAGGCTGGGGAGCTGCATCATATAGATTTCCTTTCCAATGTATGGATAAGTTTGACTCCATGTTTTTTTTGACACCCCCTCTAATATCCCTAGGTCGTGTAATTCAGCTGTTGTTGAAATGTAGTTTAGCTGGTAGAAGTCTAGGCTCTGACTCAGACATTTCTTATAGGAATAAGTCTGGATTTCTATTTTTAAAAAGTATTTTCAGTGGTTTGTTTCCTTCCTTGGAACATCCCCGTGTCCTAAAATCCCTGTATCTCTTCCTCCAGTTCCTACAAACCCCATGCCTGGGCTCCTGTGCTTGGGAAATGGCACCAAAAGCACTGATGTAACTTCATGGGCTGGGAATTCATTTGTGTTTCGTTTTGGAAGAGGCTGCGGGCATGGCTTGAGTTCCAGACAGGACAGGAGGACATTTGTCAGTTCTATCATTTTCTAGACAGTTTCACAAAGTGTGTAGTGAATGTTAAAGAGCCAGTGAGAGGCTTGGAGCGGCGGGATGATAAATCAGCCCGTGAAACTCAATAGGAATTGTTTCCTTTGCTGTGTGATATGTGAAAACTCTGCTAGAGGGGATGTCTCTCAGAGCTGCCCATTACCTAAATTCCCTTCAGCTCAAATGTAAATCCTTTTAAGAGACTAAAGATGCTTTGAAGTTGAAGAGTAGCTCCCAATGACAAATATATATTTTTTTCTAAATGTTGTTAGTCCTTTGCTTCTCCCAACAAATCCCTTCTCCCACATTCTGTAAAATACAGACAAACAAGCCTGCAGTTATTAATAATTTTTAAACTGTCACCTCCTGATTTTTCACAAGTTTGATTGCTGTTGTTATCCTCACTCTGTTTTTCTTATGTCATGTCATCTTTAATGCTGTTGGAGGGTGTGAAAAATGAAATTTGGGGAGAGCCCATGGAGGCTGCTGATCAGCAGTGAGTGCCAGCATCCAGGAGCAGATGAGGACTCAGCTCCCTCCTGCTCTCTGTCCCCAGACAGCACAAGCTGAGGTGAAATCCTTCCATGCATCAAGGCCTGAAGCACCAAAAATTGAATGTATTGAAGGCTGGAGTTAGCACATGCAGGTTATCATAGAAACTTCTTGTTGGCTGAAATCTGTACTTTCAGCTAACAATGAATTCTTCTAAGAATTTTCTTTCACAAGTTTTCTTCAGGAAATACAATTTTCTTTTTCCATGAGGAAATCTAAAACTCTTTTAGAACTTTAGCTGCCTGCTTGGGTGGAAAAAAGTTGACTTTGTTACAAAGAAATTTTGTGAAATAGATGGGGTTTAAAAAAAAAAATCCAAAGAAGAACAGTTTTGAAACTATCACTCTATTCCATGGGATTCCTCAAAACACACAAACAGATCCTGGTGTTCCCTGTGGGACCAATGTGGACAAACAGCTCCCACTTGGATTAACAGGACTTGTTAAAGCCTCTGCGTGGCTCAGCCTTTTATTTTACTCTATAGGGACAGAATTCCTAGAAGGAAAATCACACTCAGGCTGTTGAGAAACCCACAGGAGCCACCCTGAGCGTGCAGAAAAAATCCCAAACTTGGTAGAAAGCAGCATAAATGTTGTGGGATTCATCGTTGTGTGTGGAGAACTTTCCCAGAAAGAGTCTCTGACCAGAGACCAGTAGTGCTGTTTTCCCACATCTTTTCCTTATGTTCACTTTGCTTTCTTTCCATGCAGTTGCCTTAGGGTTTTTTATTTGGGAACTGGGGATGAAGCTCTTCAGGAGGGGTGAAAATGAGCTTGCAGAGCTCCAGTCTCTGGAGTTTGGGTGACACCAGTTGTGTTCTGCGTTCTTTTGCTGTGCAGGGCTGAGGGTGAGACTTCAGGTTTGAGCCTTCCCACATTTCAGAGATTTTTCCATTTTGCTAATTAGTCTTCCCTGAAAAGCCAAACTCAGATTCCATTCTGGGCTTTCTCATTTTTAAGACCTCAGTTCATTTAAGCCAGGAAAATCAATGTTTGGACACACCATTTTGCCTGAAAGAGGTATTTTTTAAAATCTCAGGTCATTTTTTTCCTTTGTGAGATGAGCTGCTAAAATCAGAAATTACAGAATTTAGGATTTTTTTTTTTTCTTCACAGGGCTGGAGGTGACCATGACTAACCAAAAAGGTATTCCCAGGTCCTGATACTGTTTTGCAAACTGCTCTATATTAAATATCATCCCTCTAGTGAGAGCTGTCAAAACACTTTCATCTAACCTTCACCAGTAGAAAAATCTTAGTGATGCCACATAACAAACATTATACAAATAACTGTCAGAATTCATTAAATCTCCTTTGAAAAAAATATTTTCTCATGTGCTTTGAGTATTTTAATTTTTTAAGGTGTCATTTCTAAGCACTCCAGTGATGATTTGCTTCTGGAACCCTTAGATCTCATTTTCATTAATTTTTATGGAAGCTGTAAAATGCAGAACACTCGAAAATATTTTCCTATTCCTGTTTATATTGGGTTTATGCCATTTCAGTGACACAAAAAGCACTGGCTCTTGCTTCAGATGAAGCAGCTGTGGATGTTTTCATGTCCATTTTAAAAAAGTTGTGTCCATGCTTGGGGCAGAAGAAGATGGAAACTGAATATAGAGGCTTTAGGCAGCCCTAAATTATATATGGTTTCAGTGCCAGCAGAGTGTAACAGCTTCTGAAGCAACTTGCCCATCTTGATCACCCAGCAGCAGCAAAAAATCAGCCCATCTCAGAGATGCTCCAGCTCATGAAAAGATCTAGATTCCAAATTAATTAATCTGGATCATTTACTCGTTGTAGCATTTTGAAACTCTACTTTGAGGGAGCTGGACAACACATAGAACAAAATTATTGTTCCTACCCCAGAGGCAGGACCCAGGCAGCAGGTGAATAAAAGAAAATGGTAGGAAAAATTGAGACCGTATTGGTCTGCAGCATCAGCAGGCAGCAATTTCCTCTCCTCTGTCACAATTTCTGTAAAGGTAGAACTAAATAAATTGCTATTTCACACACAACTAAGTATTGAAACTGTGCAGGAGAAAACCTGTTCTCATCTGGTGTGGATAATGCAGCTGTGAGGAGCAGCCTCAGGAGGGAACTGCCTGCAGTGAAGATATTTCCCTGGGCTGGAGACTTCCCTGCTGCTCTGCTGGCACGTGCCAGGGCTGCAGTCACCCTGTGGTCACCCTGTGGTCACTCCTTGGGGTCTCCAGCTGCCTGGCACTGCCTGGGCAGTTATTACCTGTGTCCAGACCTGGCACTGTGTTAGCAGAGCTGGGAGCTAAGCCAGCAGTGAAGCTAAGCCTGGAGTTAGCCCTGGCCCTGCAGGAGTGGTGGCTCTGGGGCAGTCCCACACAGCCACCAGCACTGTCCCCACAGAGAGGTCTGGGGTTTCTTTCCTTGTGGTCATGAGGACCTCGCTGGACTTCGAATGCACTGACATTTGCTCTGAGAACAGATGAAAAATAAAAGACACATAAAGTTCCCAGAGATGTAAAAGCAGAAACATGTGTTTGGAATGTGAGCACAGGCTTTTTCTTCTTAACTAAGTTGAGCAGTAGGAGATAGGAGTTTGGGTGACCCCTTCCTCACAGTGGGTGTTACACAGACTCAGGCTTTAAGCACTTCCTTAAGGACTGTCAGGAGACTGGGAAATTACTCAGTCAAAGAGGGCAGCACAAACAACAATGTCGAGGGAAGGATTTTATATTTCAGTTTAAGTGAATCCATTTGTTTTCTTTTTAATGGGAACAGCGCTGTGACTCTGCAAGAGTTAGGAATGAGCTCAGCAACTGGAAACTGAAAAGCAGAAAATCCTTTGGCTCTTCTGGCTGAGGTTTGGGCCTCACTGTTGTAATGATGGTTTCAGTGGTCCAAGGCATGGCTCTGATTAGCCCTGCCTTGGTGTCACTGTACCTGTGCAGACCACTTGAAATCCATCATCCATGGGCTGCTCATCCCTAAGGAAATGTGTGGTGCTGCTTGCATTCACTTTTGAGGGGGTTTAGGGCACATAAAGATCTACAAACACTGCTAGTCAGAATTCAATGCAGAGATGCTTCCATTCTATGTGCTTTGTAAACTTCCTAAAGTTCCAAGACAGCTGGAAGGAGTCACATTTTTGCTTTCTGCTCCTCTGCAGCCATCCAGCACTGTGCTGGTTCATGGCTCACTCACCTCTCCTGGCTGAGTACAGGCTTGGTACCAGCCAGAGCTCCAATAGCAGCTCATTTCCACCTAGCAACCTTACAAACCTCCTGACAAGGGGGTCTCCACTGGCACAGGGGGCTCCAGTACTCCAGGTTTAATCAAGGAGCCCTGGTTTCATGTTTTTTGCTGTCATTCTACTAGATTTTTCTGCTTCCCTCTCTACAGTTTCTTAAGTTTTGCATTTGAGAAAGGGTGATGCTCCTTTTATTCTAGGACATTCAGAGTTTCATTGTTTTCCTCTTTAGTCTCTGTATCCTCTGGTGGCAAGACTTGGAGAGCCAGCAAACCAAGCTGGGAGAGTTTTCCAGGCTACTGTCGAGGGGATTATTTATGTCTATTACAAAAATAACTGCATTTCTAAGTATCCATCTTGTGGGGCACTCTTAGCTCACTGTAACATTTTCATCATGAATAACCAATTAAAAAACCTTATTTTGCAAAGCTGTGTTAAAGTGCCCATTTGGGGAAACTGCAGGCACTGGCGCTGCTGGGCCAAATACACCCAAAAAATGAACTTTACAACGCTCTTCAGAAAGCCATGTATTTTTACACTTTCTGAGAGTTCTATCTTTTATTAGCTGGACCTGTTCCAGTGTTTGGCTTGACTGGGTTCCTGGCAGAGGTGCCAGTGCAAATGCTGCTTCGCATTTGTCCTGGCTGTCTCCAAATGAAGCTGTGTGGGCTGGGGGCCCAGCTGCGTCCGTGCTGCTGCAGCCTCAGACCACAGCAGGATGGAGCAAATGTGACCTTTCTCAAGTGCCTGGATGTGGATCTGAAGGGCAGGAAAGTCCCTCCCTGTCTGAGTGAAGGGATTGCATTCGACACCTGCCTGCCAAAGCCCAGGCTGGGGAGAGAGGCAGAGAGCAGGGCCAGGGTGCTCGGAAGGGGATAATGTGCTTCAGCTGTTCAATGCCTGTAAAAGTCAGGCCACTGCTTTTGGTGCTGGAACAGATGTAGGGTTTTGAGGTCAAAAACCAGCATGGATTTCAGTAAGGGAGGTTTTCCATAAAAGCTGTATGGCTGTGAACATATGAGTTAATTCAAGACTGAAAGTGCAAGGTATTGGACCCATTTCTCTTTTGACAGGTATTTGCCCTTTCCAGACCCCTCTGCCCTCCTCACCTATGATATGAAGGCAAGAGGGAATTTTGGAAGCATAGCAATGAGCCCCCCATGGCAGCACATGTGCTGGGGTGTGGGCCAGGTCAGTCCCTTGCCTTCCACCTCACTGGGATTTATTTGCTCACGTGCTTTTCCACAGAGACTGCTGGGCAAAGCCTGGCTTCCAAGAAAGCCCTGCAGAGCCTGAGTAAATTTGTAATTCCTGTTACTGAGAGACTCGGGAGTTTAAATGAAGCCCAGAATTGCATGGAGTGTTCCAGTCAACACATTTTTGGTTTTCCTTCTTAAAACATTCATAAAAGCATTCTGTAGCCAGCTGTGTGGCAGCCAGCAGCCGTTGCTTCCTTCCACATCAGAACAAGTAGGAGCATCTTTTTTAGTTGGGAGAAAACAAAAAATCACACTAACTTGATTTTCCCTTTGATCCCTCATATTCCCTACATGCCTTCCTCTCTGTTTATAGCATCTGACATAATTCCTTTGGTCAGATTTTATGCCTGAAGTCATTTAGGCCAATTTTAGCTTCTTTTTTTTTCCCAGGGCTTTGACGTCTCGAGCAAGTTAATCTAGGTCAGTAAAGTACCTGCTGTTGAAAGGAATTTTCTTGAGTAATGTTTTGATGTCAGAAGGGCCTTCCTTGGCATGTGCAGATCGGAGGTCACCAAGCCCATGCAGGATGGAAAGGGCAAGCCACTAGGTGTTAAATATTGGTCAAAAAGCGGCCTGCAGGGATTTAAATGAATTTAGATTTTAAATGAAGAATTTTGTGATTTTTTATACAGCTGAAGTGATGTAGTGTAAAAATCCCAGCAATGCTTCCTTTGGGGGAGAATGTGCATGAGAAATGTTTGGGTTCAGGATCACAGGAGCAGCAATTACATTGATTGCAATGAATTCCCAAACCAAACCTAAGTGCTGAGTTTACAACTGGGAGCTCATTCTGAGAACAGCCACGGGATGTGGTAGCTCATGAAGGAGCAAACCTGATGGAGCCAACACTGCAGTGTTAAAGTTCCTGCTTTTTGGCTACTTTAAGGAACATTTTTGAGGACTCTTATCACAAGTCCCTTTATCACAACCAGGCCTGAAGGGCAGGTCTCCCTTCTGGCTTTCCAGACACCCAATGAAGACACTGGGGACAGGGAATTATCACTGTAGCCACGGCAGAGAACTGGGAGAAAATGGAAGAAAAGTACAATTTATTGCAAAAGCACCAGGACTAACACAGATTTTCTTTTCTGGGTTTATATTTCATGATTGCTTTACTTTTGTATCTGTAAAAGGGAAGCTCTAAATGAAGCTTTTCAGGTTGTTGGGCTTGGGTGTTAGCAGGGACCTTCCTTCTGTACCTACTCAACTGTTTTCACAAGAACTGGAGGAATTTAAATTGCTATTTATCTGACCTTCTGTCACATTTGGTTAAGACGGGTTCAAACATAACTGAGGTGGGTCACAGGTAAAATGGCAAAAACTCAGCAAAATGTATAATTGCTCTTCATTTCCAAATAACAAAAAGCCACCAGGGACAGCCCACTCTTCCCCCTAAATCTTTAAAAGAAATATTGTGAACTACATTTATCTGTTCCTCCAGTCCTTTCAAAGCACAGCACAAGCACTGCTTTAGAACATCCCCTGAACAATCTAATTTGAATGACATTACTGGAAAAGAAAGTGATTGTGTATGTGCTTATTTGGCTCATCACTGAGGAGCCTATCAGTCCTACACTAACGAGGAGTGATATTTTTGCCCTTCTAAATTGACTTGCCTTAATTTGTTACATTTGGTTAGCTGGTTTCTGGTGGATTCAAGTGTGATACAATGGTTCTCAAGTTATGCTCTGCAGAGCATTTTTTGGTGGGCTTGATCACTCCCATGGTCATGAGATGCTTTCCCCCCCCCCCCCCCCCCCCATTTCCAATTGAGGAGTTGTATTATGAGGCTCTAAAAATATATTCACATGCTTTCATTAAATTGTTTCTCCATGGCAGCAATTGTTAGAGCTGCTGTGTTCATGCCTTTGATGACTATTGGGAGGAGTGGTGGCTTTTGTGATTGGAAATGGATGAAGCCAATCCAAATATGTGTTTGCATGGAGGATGTGTTTTGTGAGGGAGAAAGAAATCTATTTACATGTGCACTAAGCAGAATAGTCTTTTTTTTTTTCCTTGCCTTTTCATCCTTCTATGAACTTTTAAAGTAGGAAGATTTACTTAAGTAATTTATTTTTTCTAAATGTATGGAAATGAAAGGTGTGGGATTTATCTCTGGGAAGGTCTTACACGTCTGCATAAAATGTTTTGGTAGGCAAAGAACAACTTAAATGCAACTGTTGCATTTCAGCAAAGGTCTCTCTTATTCAAACATTTCTTCAGGCATCTGAGTGTTACAGGGGGTTGCCAAAACAAAGCCTTGAAAACAGAGTAAAACACCTTTTCTTCTGCTTGTTCAGCTTTCCTCTTTTAAAAAGTGAGATTATGAGAGGTCACCGTTCAGTGAGTTTCTCTTTTACCATTTTCTTTCAAGTTGGGATCTAAAGAAACAAAAAGAAACTAAGGAAACTAAGACATAAGCTAAGGAAAATGTACATTAAATAAATATATACATATGTAAATACAGAAAGGTTTTATATCACAATTTTAATAAATGAAAGAATAAAAGGTGATTTTTTTTTCTTTTTCACTTCCCCTTTCAGAGTTAAATTTTAAGCTATAAATTCAATCCAGAAGGTTTCTCAAAAGGTGTTTTTTAACTAAAACTGGTCAAAAACTGATTTCCCTGCCCTGAAAACTTTTTGAGATCTCTTAAGCAAAATCCCACTCCACACTGCCTGAAAAGTTCAGACTCTATCCCCCAAAATTTTGCATCTCAGAACAGAACATAAACCTATAAATAGAAATAAATTAAAATATTTTCATACATAAAAGTTTTAAATTGAGTAATTTTAATAGTATAGTTTAATTCAATACCTAAATTAGAAGAATTTAATTTTGAAACAGAGATCTTTTGGTTTTATTTGAAGTGCAAGAACACCCCACTTAGGTTTCACAGGGAATTCTTGATGTTAGTTGGTGTTCCCTGGAGAAGGTCACCTGAGCTGAAACCTTTGCTAATCGAGCAAGAAGCAGAATTCAGCAGGATTTATTTCTTAGCCTTGTTCTTTTGCAGGGGTTAAAAGTGAGCCTTCCTCCTCTCTGCAGCTATAAACACTGCAGTCCACATGAAGAGAAATCTATTTAAAAGTGGCTGAATAAAGTCAAGAAGGTAAATTAGAATCATCTGCTTCCCAAAGCCTTTCTTGTCTCCATAAAACAATGCCCTCTCCTGCCTCCCAGGCTGTGACTAATTCTCTAACAGTCCTTTTGTTCCAAATAAAACTCTCATGGAGGCTGACCATATTTTAATGAACAAATGCAGGGAAGATTGACTGTACAGGATTTTTTTTTTTTTTTTTTTTTTTTTGGTCCTCTTTAGTTCAGTGGCAGTGAGTAGAGGGGACAGAAGTACAGGACATGGGTCTCAGTGTAGGTGCTGAAGGATGGCCAGAGGATTTTTTTGCTGCTGTTTTTTTGGCACAGCTATGGGTCCTGCTATGGATACAGTTAATTGGGTTCATAATTAGGAGTGTTTAGTACCAGCCTATCTGTCAGGGATCTCTGTGAGGAAGCAGATGCTGAAATTCCCTGGAAAACACTAATGTCCCTACTTTGGGGAGAAGCAGGAGGATGGGATTTGCTGCAGAAGGCTGTGAATGGAGGGTCTGTCACATTGCTCCCTTTGGAGGCCACAGGACCAGCTAGTCCCCAGAGGGCTGCCCTGGGAAAGGCACAGGAAAATAACTGGGGTTTTGAGCTTCCTGCAGCTCAGAATCAGGTGTATTTCCTTGGCTGGAATAGCCCACTCAGAGGGAAGGGTTAAAAGGAGGGCGCTGTGGTCAAACCTGCAAAGAACCTGTATCATTAAATCCCCGTCATGGGAAGTCTGATATCCTCACACAGTTTAAGGTGAGCTCTACCTTGATGTCTGAAAGCCTTAATATCCCTCTGGAAGTGCTCACCAGGCTCTGCCAGACCTTCTCCTGAGAGGGAAACCTGCTCTTGTGGCACCTGAACCACCCGGTGAAAGGCAAGGAACACTTATTTGGAAGGGCTGAGGCACTTTGGCCAGCTCACATTCTCACAGATTTGACACTCTTTTACACTGACTTGCCCCAAAGTAACTGAACTTGTTTCTCTAGTGACTCCACTTGCAGCTCCAAGACATAGTCTTCCAATCTGCCTTCCTGAAAATTGAGGAATCCCTTGAATCATTGGTGGTCATGAAGAACTCTATCTCCCTTATGACTTCCTTACCTATTAAAAATCAGAAACCAATTGCAAACTGAGCTTCAGGAATAAATCTAGAATAGTTCTTTTAGTATCAGCAGTTACCTCAAACAATATCATATGAGAAAGACCGGAAAATACCAACTCCATTTATTAATTTTATTTAATCATTTGTTGCTGTTGTTGTTGCTCTTCCTAGGAGATCTTGTTAATTTGCAATCCTCTGACTAATATCCAGCATTTCAGGAAAGTAGGTCTTGTTTATATAATTTATATAAATCCATAATTATATATTATATATAATCCCATAATTTTTCTACCTGCAAAATTTAGGCTGAAGCTGCAACCTGAATTCAAGTGAATTTAAAGGACTACATAAATTTAAGAGGGATTTCAATCAACTCAGGCTAATTCCTCTGATCTTCTTCTATTGAAAATGCCTGACTTAATTCCAGTGAACAGGATCCAAGATCTCTTGCATGAAGAAAGGATCCTTGGGGGTAAAGAAAGGGAAGTTAAACCTGAAATTTTCATATGATCTTACATCATATGAAAATGATGTAAAAAAGTTGATGTGAAGAGTTCCTACAGAACTTTTTTCCTTGGTCACTTTTGGATTCTGCTTGGGCTGACTGTTGTTTGTTAGCTCAGGAATGTCAGAGATGAGAGAAGAACCTTCACTCATCTTCCACTCCCCCATACTCTTTGTTTTCACGTTCTCCAGCAAAGTCCTCAAGCCTTGTGTTTGCTTGTTTATTTTTATGAACTATTTGCTCTTGTAGCTCTTACTGCCTTAAAACTATGCAGGCTAAAGGTCTGAATAGTCAGATGAAGCATCCTTGATTTGCTGGTTGTTTTATTGCAGTTGTGAGAGCATTGCAGCAGTAAACATGCTGGCAGCCCATCAAACTGGGGATGCAGAACCTTGTAATGCCAGCACTGCTATTGGCTCTGCAAACCCAGACAGCTTCATCAAGAAAATTCTGTCAAAAAAAAAAAGTCGCTGGCACAGATGTGGCTGATACACTTAGAATCCAACATCTTGTCCCTTGGACAGAGTGCCCCAGGCTCCAAACACAAACAAATCAACCCTTCATAAGGAGATGCTTATGTGCTAAATCCTTCTTTTCCTTGGCTTTGGCAAACATCAATAAACATCTTGGCAATAAAGAGCAAGAGATTACATGTTATATATGGGCGGCAGGCCTCTAATGCAGCCGAGGGAGGGAGGGACCATATCTGCTCCTGATGAAAGCAGAATGCTGAGTGTTATGCAATTAGTCATGTGAAATGCACCCAGCAGCAGCCTGGTGGTCAAAACCCATGTTGGAGCTCAGGGGTGTCTTGTCAGGGCTTGGTGGACAGAAGTTGTACCTTGACTGGATCATTTTCTGAGAGATTATCACAGTTCAGTATTCCTTTGCTTCCCCTTCCCTTCTTCCCAGCCATTCATGACTCAGGCAGTCAAAATATTGCTTGAAAATGGCAAATGATTACTTGAGAAAAAAAATAGTGAATTGAAAATAATGTCTTATTTTTACACCCTGTGTCTGTAGGGACAGTAATTGCTGTTTGTTTTAGTGGCAGATGTATATGCTCAGAGTGATTTTTTTTTTCACATTACAAGTAGGACATCATTTACACTTAAGTTGCTTGTCATACCTTTTAGAGCAATAAAACTCCCACAGATGAAAGCTTGCTTCACGTAAAAGAACTGTTGAAAAAGTGTTTCTATGGACATAAAATCTGACATGATGATAATCTGAAACTGCTCACTCCCCAAGGATGACAAAACTCAAACAACTTCAAAGTGAAGAAAGACTTGCCAGAGGGGAAATTGTAATTAAAATTAGATAACCTGTATGAAAAGCATCCAATTTGTAGCCTGTAAAAGCATTTTAGAAGCACAGTTCTTCAGCCCCAGGACCATAGCTGTAACAATTATCTCAAGACTTTCACAGTGGAATCAAAACATGTTAATTTGTTAATGAGTCAGTATGTAGCAGTGAGGAAAAGCTCTAATGAAGGAACACAAACATGAAGACTGCATTTTTGGTTTTAAGTGAATGCACCGTTTAAGTCCATGCTTTGGTTGCTGTGGAAGTTCCCCATCTCTTCCTGAAAAAAGTGGCTTTGAACTGAGTGAAAGGATCTCTTCCCCCTTAATCCTAGCCAAAAGTCCCAGTGGCTCACTGAGCCTTTCACTTGGAGAGGTTTCCTCTCAAGCCTTTTCTGCAGGAATATTGGGATTCTGCAGTGCCTGTGCCTGGCCAGGAGCCCTGGACACCCCACAAACCCCATCTGCCAGCTGAGACTCCTTGAGCCACCTCTCAGTGCCACCACACACAACTTCCAGGTGATAAAGGATGTAAAATAAGCACAACCACCTCTTTTGGCTGCACTCTGAGAAGTAACAGCCTCGCTCCTCTTTATCCACCTGGAGCAGGGAGGAAGCAGCTGGACCAAGGATTAGATTGAGCCCTTCAGCCCTGACGTTGTGGTAGATCTCAAAGAGCAAAGAGGAACCTGGAACCCAGCTGAGAAGGCAGATTGCTTCTTGTTTCCCCACTTCCCAGCAGAGCTTTTCATCCACCCTGTGTTTTGCAGCAGCTAATCCATAAATCTGGCATTTCTCCAAAGTGGCTGTGCTGCAGTGGCTGCTCCCCCAGCAGGGCAGAGATGGAGGTTTCCCTGTTACTGTGCCAGCACAGAGCTGCAAAAATATTAATTTTCAGCTAATGATTGTATGCCTCAGATTAGGAGAGGATTAGGGACTTCTTTGGGAGTTTGGGTTGTTGTGAGGTTGGAGGGCAGAAGTGCAGTGGGGAGAAATAGGCAGTGGAAAGAAAAGCCTGGAGAGAGATATGAAAATGAAGAAGAAAAGAGGCAAGAGGGATGGGAGGGGAGGGAGGAAAGAAAAAACTGTATATGAGGAGGGAAGTTAAAGTAGTGGAAAAATCAGAAAAAAATTGGTATTTTACATGGATTGGGATTTGCTAAAACAAGAGAGCTTGAGCCTCAGGTCAAATAAATCTTATTTCTTTCTTCCACCACTGCATTACAGCAGTCACTCTTAAAGTAAGAAGAGTTTAGGGCCTGGTCATATCAATACTGTCAATGAGTGCAGAACTAAGGGAAGTTTTAAGGCCAAAATAACCCTTTCCATCACTTGGCTGCCAAGTGCACCATCACTGCATCTGGGAAAACCCAGACAGAATTTCCATAAGGAGAAAGTGTCCTCAGCTGGCCTGCTGGTAGGCACAAGGAAACCCTGTGGTGTGCTGGCAGGATGGCTTACCTGGGAATTAGGGACTCTGGGAGAACAAACTGGTCTATCAGTACCCAACAGCATTTGAGTGTCTTTCACTCTATCTGTTCAGTCTCTTTGTTCTCTTTTCTATGGTCAGTAAAATTTAGGATGCAAAGGTGCATCCAAACCCACCTGCCTCTCACTCTTTCCAGGTCCATCCTTTAGATCAAATCCTGTTTGCTTTTCCATCCTCATTCAGTAGCTTGTAATTTTGGTTGCTGAATGAGCCACAGAGCACAATAAATACACGGTGTTCCCATACTAAAATGCCACATCCTTGCAAGTGACAGCAGAAAAGCTGCCCAGCATCATCACCTCCCTTCAGTAAAGAGCTCACAGAGCAGAGATGTTGAGAGAAGGAAAAGGGCTTGGAGGGAAAAGTCAGAATAGCCTGGGTGTAATAATGATCTTCTGGAACTGAATCTCATAATTAGCCAGGGCAAACTCCTCTTTGATGTAGGATTAATATAGAAAGAAAAGATTAATGTACAATGTTACTTCCTGAGTGAGCTGTTTCATTATCCTTGGTAGCTTCACAATATGATAATAATCACAGGACTGGATCTGATCTTTTCCAGGTGAGACAATAGGGAGGAGGTGAGTGTTATCTCTGCCTTCCTCCACATGACACAGTAATCCACTCTGTTGTTCCTGACAGCTGCAAAAGCTACACATCTTCCTGAAGGCCTTGCACATGGCCTATGCTTGCAAGCATTGATAATGATAAAATATTCATTATATCATTTTTGCTTAAGGCAAATATACATTCTGGTGATCTGATGTAAATGCATGGAGTTATCTCCTGCTGGTCTCTATTTATGGGAGCAGTGACTCCAGGTACTGCTATTATTAGCACTCTTATGAACACTGTTTGCTTTGTTGCAACACTTCTCATTTAATCAAACATCCCAAGGCACTTGGAGAAAAAATTGTCCTATATCAGTAGTGCCAGTTTTAAGTAAATATTCTCCCAGCCAAACATTTACCTTTACCTGGGAACTGCAGGCTGCTGTCTGCTGCACGGGCCCAGAATGCAGCCCGTGCCTGGAGCCCATTTTCAGTTGTTGTAAAGGCTTTCTCTGATGGAAGAAAGGTTGTCCAAAGTTTAAAACCTTTGGGAGACTAGAGAGATGGTGAAGCAAAGGAGCAAACTGCCAGGTTCTTTGCCTCTCTGAATTTTTTCATATCAGGAAGAGGCTCTGTGCCTTCCATGAGGTCCCTCCCAGTGTCAGGCCGTGATTCAGAATCTGTGTGTGCCAGAAACTTAAATACCCAAGGGAAGATTTTCATTCAGGAAACAGGGACAGCAAAGCATATCTGCCTCAAACAGGGTGGTTTTAAATCTGCCTAACCAGGGACAAATACATTTTTCATGTTTATTTTCTGTGATTCTGCTCTGGCTTTGGAAGAGGTATTCCACTGCACTTTATCATCAGCCTTCCCACTGCTCCACGCGAAATGCGGAGGGTCGTACCAATGCCCTGAATCATTCACTCAGCAGCATTGTTTGGGTTTGGTTTGGGATGTTTCTCAAATTCAAGTTGAGGCTGGTTTGATGTTGCACTCTTCAAAGATTTTCAGCACCCAGCCCTTTTGTGGCTCCGTGGAGTTCAGAAGTTGGCTGGAGCCTTGTGTTGTATCGAAGCTTTCACAACAGCAGCCAAACCAATTAATCTTGTCCAAAGATGCAACGTGGAAGACTACTGCGCCTTCTATTTTTATGGCAGTGTTTTTGCTTTATTTCTCACTCAGACCCTAGGCTTCATCTTTAGATGCTCAATAACTCCTTACGTGCCGAAGCTATAACATTTTCTCACTGCAGCTCCTATAAACCAGGGAAATATGCCAGTCTAGGATTGTCTGTGAGCAAATCTACACTGACCTGCAGCCTTCCCAGCGTTGTCCTTCATGGCACCTTTCATTTGATGGGCAGACTGTAGATTCCTGACCTTTAAATTAAAAGATTAGGGTTAGAACCTGGGATCTGTCTCACATCCCAGACTGTCCATGTCAGCTGCTCTGGGTTGGACCACTGGGATTTAGAGAGAGGCAATAATTATCATTGAGCTTTTGGGGGCTTGAGGCTGGACATCAGGAGGAATTTGTTCACTGAAAGGGTGGTCAGGCATTGCAAGGGGATGTCAGGGAAGGTCGTGGAGTCCCCATCCCTGGAAGTGTCCAGGGAAAAACTGGAAGCGGCACTCAGTGGTCTGGGCTGATGATAAGGTGGGGACCAGGCACAGGTTGGACTCGATGGTGTGGGAGGCCTTTTCCCACCTCACTGATCCTGTGTTTCTGTGACTCTTTTGTGGTGGTGCTCATTTGCCAGCACCCATTAACCGCACACACTCACTGCACAAGTATTTACACAAATACCTCCATTTGTATTTGCAGTGAGTGTGCAGGAAAATAAAAATGTTGCGTGCATCTTTCTCATTCCACTAAGTGAGAAGAAAAATCTTTCCTTGTTTTTTTTTTTTTTTTTTTTTGCCATGGCAGGACTCCTAATTTGAAATTAGATACTAATATTATTTTGTAACTAACACTCGATCCACTGTCAGCTGCTGCATTGCTTGTGGACCACAACCTCAGGAGAAGCTAAAATAAGAAAGTTGCTTTAATAGTGAGTTTGCTCGTGGCCTGGACAATCTGGAGCACCACTGGTGGGAAGTTTGTCTCCCTGCTCCACAGCAGCTCATCCCTACAACAGGGATGGGCAAAAGGAGGAGGCAGTGTAATGCCAGGAGAGGTCTAGCAGGGCCCAGGGCTGCCCAATCCGAGAGCTGCCAGCAATCCTTGCACCTCTCCAGGTGGACATCCCCCCAAAACAGCACCAGAGGTCACCTGAACCCTTCCACTCCTGACCCACCACCTCCCCATGGGCTCCAGGGGCAGCTGGAATTGCTCTTCCTGATGACTCGAGCAGTACAAACAGTGAGGGAATCTCTCCCCCTGTGAATCACCAAAAATGGAAAATAATAATCTTAAATTAAAGATATAATCAGTCTGCAAGCACTAAAACTTTGTCAGCACAAGAATAAGACATTCTCCTTAATCCTGTCTGTGCTGAAAGAAGTTTATTCAAGTATTTATCTAACCTTGTATTTAACCAGGAAATCCAGCTGAGCTAATCACTTTCTGCCAAAGAAGTATTTGGGCACTTGTCTGCCATGACATTTCTGAGTGATTCTGCACACTGTGGCCATCCTTTTAATGGCTTAATCACACGCAGGAGGAACCACGCATTTTTCAATGATGTTTCCTTCAGAAAATCAAAGAGCCTTGTCATCAGGGAAGACATAAAATAATGTTGTGTATTATTTGTAGAGGTGATGCCTCGAGATGAGAGGCCAAGGGGTTCTGCCTCGTGTGCTCTCTATGGGCCTGTCCCAGTTCACACCACTTCAGGCTGCACTTTACATCTCTAACATGCACTAATGCTCTTTTCTTCTGAGATTTCAATCAAGAGGCTCCTTTTCTTGTGCCTAACACCCAAGAGTTTGATGGCTTGGTTACCTCTACCCCATAAATAATACAACAGTGCACTCATGTGTCTCATAAATAATGAGATATTCTCTGTGCACAGACAGATATGTGCTTCCACACTGAGTTTGTGGTGATTTTATAGGTAGAAAGACACAAAAGACAATGAAGAAATTATACTCTTCACAGAGATGAAATTATGTGGCTAACAGCAACACCAGATTTGTAGTTATTCTGGGCAGAGACTTGCACACTGAAAGTCTCAAGGACAGTTCATTAGGGAAGTTCCACCTCCAGGTCTGCAACACCACGTGACTCAGTTTCCCTGCAGAAAAAATGGTGGTGGTTGAGCTGACCTCAACCAAGGCCTCTGGATGACCAGTGCTATGGACATTTGCTCCTAATATTGGTGTACTCTCCTACCATGGCAGCGCCAACGGGATAAAAAGAACCCAAAAGTGCCCTTGGATTTCACCACCTCGTCCCACCTCTGTCTGTGCAAGACTCACATGTTAGGATCATGAGAAAAGAATAAAAGATAAAGAAATTAAAAAAAAAAAAAAAAGGCAGGCACTTGAGACTAATCCCCCTCCTTGCCTCTTGGAATAATTATGCAACAGAAATAATTGCCAAATAATTAGCTGCCACCACCCCCTCCATTATCCCCTCCAAATCACTGCCTTGCTGGGTCATGCTGTCCCCAGAGCATCCTGCATGGACCTCCCTGACCCAGCCTGGAGCCATCCGTCCCGAGGGGCCCACAGGTGTCTTAGGGTCCCCTTGGGCATCTGCAGGAGCCCTCTGTGCCCTCTGCACCTTCCAGGATCAGGCCTTGCATTAGAAAGTCTTACAGACACAGCCACAGCCAAATGTGAGCCAGCTGAAAACGCTGCAGCTGGGCACGTTGTCTTCAGATCAGGCCCTGCACGAATTAAAACCAAGTGTGTGATCTGAGCAGGCTGAAATGAACTCCAAATGAAACTGGAGTTAGGTCTCCCTAGCAGGGAGCACGGGATCGGATTGTTAGGGTTTAATAAAGTGTGGCCAGTGCTTTAATAAAGTGTGGCCAGTATATTACCCAACATGCTTTTACAATTACTGAGAAACAAGGACAGGAACTTCATTAACACTTTACAGGGGAAAGAAAGCTGTGCTACAGGCAAGTGATATATTGCTATTGTGACTGTAGGTGTCCTACATTTAAGAAAGCAAGGAAAAAAAATCTGGGGAAGGGAGTAATTACACTGTCAGCAAATGTGTTTGTGTTCTCAGTGAAGTCACCCTCCCAGGTCCCACAGCTGCCGGGAGCCTGCGTGGCAACATGGCAAATTTCTGGACAGAAGTGACTCTATAAACACAGCCAGAGCTGTAAAGTGAGAGACAAAACTCCTGAAGGGAAAAAAAACCCCAACATTTATAAGTACATGCAGAATCATTTACAAAGTGTGTTTTCCAGGGCTGCAACTACCCTGGGCAGGGTTGCACTCCCCACTCTTGAAGCAGAGGGGAACTGCTTTGATAAAGCACAGGTGAGCTGCATCTTGTGAGCTGCATGTCAGGCAGGATTAACTCCCTGGCAAATTATCAAAGCCAACTGATAGCAAAACAAGTTGGGACTCTCCTACAGTGGCAGTTTAAAACTAGGTGTAACTTCACCTAAAACAAATGAATAGAGCGGGGGTGTAAGGGGACTACCTAACTAATTAACCCCTTGATTAACTCCCAGGCAGATTACAGCATTTTGTGGAAATCAAGGAGGTCTCAAGAAACTTGAAACTGCATTGGGTAAGTTTAGAGTAAAATTCAATTACTCTGAGAACTCTTTCTGTGTGGTTTGGGGATTCAAAGAGGAAAGGAAGAGAGCATGAGGTGAAATGTTTTACTGGGTCTGCTCCTGCCTTTTGCTGCTCAGCTCTGCACAGATTCCCACGTTGCAGGAGCAAGCTCACAGTAAAACACACACAGTGTTCCTCAGAGTAGGGAAAAGCTGCTCAGCAGCTTCGAAAGAGAAGTTCTAAATAACCCCTGAGAATGTAAAACCACCCCTTGAATTGCCACACAGAGCTTTGAGACAGTTTTTATACTGTTTTGTATTAGAGCAGCTGAAGCACACACACACGAGGATTTATTAATTCCTCCCATTAGGATCCAGGAGGAGTCTATAACCCCTGTGATAGCACAAACCATCACACACAGCCTCAGAAATGCTGCCCTTCGTGTTTTCTAACAATTTCCTACTTTTGCATTTCTGTGCCCCTGCAGCAGGAAACACAAACCATTGTTGGGTGTTCCAGGGAGCGCAGGGCTCCATCTGCCATCCCTGCCACCCCAACGAGGTCCTGCAGCTTGGGGAAACTCGGGGAGCAGCCAGTCCCGTAACACTGCATGTGGGAAACCCCGGCATGCAAAGTGGGATGCTGGGCTGAAAATGTGGCTTGTCGGGGCTAATGAAGGAGACGGGAGGCAATTAAAAAGTAGAAAAGTGACAATCTGACAACACGCTCAATTAATGTAATCAGATTTTACTTTCACTTCATCAGTAGTAAATCAAAGAGTAGTAGGAATGATATGAACTTTTTTAATATTAAAAACTACTCCCATAATATGCAAAGTCAGGGAATACCAGTAAATTTCTGTCTGTTGCCGATCATTAACTGATTTAGCATAGACCTTGTTGAGTAATTATGTTTAATAAGAGCTTGTCCATACAAGCTGCTATCAGATGTCATTTTGTACAGTTTCAAGCCAGATATAATGGGCAAGATGCACATATTACCTTTCTGTAATACTGCACTGGCTTTTTATGGGAGAAGGGTGGGAAAATTCAAAACTGATAATTGTGTGGCTTCCTTTCAGACAGTTGTATTTGATCTAATTTGATTTATCGCTGCACATTTTGAATGAGCAGAAATGTCTGGAGGGGAAAAAAGATACTTGTTACAGTAAATGCTCGTGTTAATGTATTTTCACCTGCTTGCTTGGTGGGCTCCAGAGCTGGCTGTATTTATTACTGTTTGGAGTCTTGTGGATTAAAAATACCTCCCCTCTATCTTTTTGCTCTCTGTTGTAGGGATATCATGAGCTTCCCACACCCTCCACAAGCAGTGATTGTGTAACTAATCCATGCTGGCATAACAATGTCTTCACCTAGATCACTGATATTGCTAAAGAGAAATGCAAGATAAAGGCTGGTGTCTATTTTCCTGAGGAAAGCACAGCTGTAACTCGTAGGCAATTTTTTCCAGGTGGTTCTAGAGCATAAATATCTTGAACCTTGTAGACAAGTGAGCCTGGAGGTTTGGAGTTCCACTCCTTTGTAGAGAAGTGCATAAAAGTTTTGGTGCTAGCATTACTTGAAGGCACAAAACCACAAACAGTTTTCCTGGTTGCTTAAGGGTTTCTGGGTCCCCAGTGCAACTCAGCTGAGTCTTTAATGTACTGCCACTGTTTTTCTTCAGCAGTGAGACATGGGGAGATGAACCAGTGGCTTTTCCATCATGCTCTTTCCAAGAAAGGCACACACACTTAAAAAAACATGCGTAAATATCTGTGAGTCTGAGCCACTCACCCTGCAGCATGAGGACTCAAGGTTCTCCTGCAGTTTAAGCACAGAATTAGAAAATGAGAGCTCTTTGGGATGACTTTGTCACTGACTTTCTGTGTGATGGCTGGAAAGGGCTGTATCTCTGCAGTGACTTGTTACATATCAAGAAGCAGTCTGAGTTTAGGAATTTATCAGCATTTACACTTCACAGACTGCTGGGCTCTGTGATCCAGGCCAAAGCAGGGCAGTAGCACACCTCAGGTGGCTTGTGCCTGCGCCTGCACCCGAGTGTTGTGTGTCTGTAGGGCCGGGGGCTGTTTCTGGAGGGACAGCAGGATGTGTGTCCCAGCTCTGGAGTGATCCCCACCTTTCACCAGGTGTTGATTGCTCCTGCTCAGTGTCCCCTTTGAACAGCATCACTGATGGGCACCGAGGAGTCTCTGTGGAAACTCAGTCACCTGAGTTCTCCTGAAAGCAGGGAGAGGGACACGACAGGCATCTCTGCACCTGGAAACAGCAGTCAAAACAGTGCAAACTTCCTTAGGTGGGTTTTCAGTTCAAATTAGGCTTCCCTGCCTTATCTAACTCAGGTAAGTCTTAGTCACTGGCATTGCAAGAACTTGTTACGGTTTTGCTTGGCAGCGACTCTTCACGCGTTCCTCCGTGTGGATTGCAGGGACACGTGTTTGCCTTGCCAAGGGAGATCTCTCACATGAACACTGCCTACCCTGTGAATTTAAGATTCTCTACTAAAGTTTTCTGGGTTTTTTTTGGGTGCTAATCTGCTTGGGTCAGCCCTGACTTTGCTCTGTTGGTTACATGGACAAGGCTCCTTCTCTCAACACACGAAGAACTCCTCTGTGGTTGTTGCTGGTGGTTGGAAGAAATCCTCCTGAAATAGATGTTGACCTGTTAGTTGTTGGTCAGGGAGGTAATTTGTTCTGCTGACACTGATTAAAAAAAAAAAAAAAAAAAAAAAAAAGCAGATTTTACATAAACCTAGGGGAATAGGCATTTATTTCAACATAAAAGTGGGGGAGGACTAAGAAAAGAAGGCATTGTAGACTCATGTTCTCCTGATGTGTTTGGTAAGGTTCCTGTTGACATTTCTCCTGTTACAGCATAAGTTTACGGGGTATTTCCATATGTCTCTAGAATGGCCTGAATGAGAACAAATCTGTGGGAACCTCAGATTTCAATCTCCATCTAGATGCAAAGCATCATTTTCTCACCCGCATTTGCATTCTCAGATATACAAAATACAGCAAACACAAACGTTTGGCACTCAGGGAAGTCTCTGTCGTTTGCATTCTCATCTCCAGCCCTGCACGTGCCACCATAGGCTGGGCTGCCCCTGCATGGGGTGACAGCACTCCCAAATCCAACACCCTGCACACAGACTCTGCTTTTTCTCACATGCATACTCGTTAGAGAATTTTTCTTATTACCTGGGCTATAATCCCTCCCTGGGGGGGAGGCCTGGTGCACAGAATTAATTTCATTTGGCCACAGAAACTCCCTGTGCCTTTGGCATCTCAGTCTTTATACGCAGAGGAAAAGCTGTCTGAGGCAGAGCTGCTGCATTTACAAGACCCTGTAGAAAATATCTCACACCAAGCTGGACTGGAGGTCATTGCTGAGCTAAACTCTGCCAATGCTTGCTTTAAAAGAGAGCAGCTTGGGGTTTCTTCCTCTCCTTTCAGAAGCCTGTCTGGGGCTTGATCTGCCTTTATTGACTGAGCTGAGTAATGTGCAGGAGGGACCAGCCGAGTGTGCTCAGCTTTGGAGATGGACTAAAGGCAAGCCTGCACCTGGCATCTCCTCTGCATCATTCTTTACAGCTCAAATGGGGTCCAAATTTTCCACATTTCCTTTCATCTGTTTCTTCCTCTCTTTCAATTATACCTGGCATTTTCAGAGGTAAATGTTTTTGGGGATTTTTTCAGCAACAAAGCAGTTCTGCAGAAAGTACCTGACTTTTTCTTTTTTTCTTTTTTTTTTTTTTTTTATTTTGCACATGCATTTTTTTCATGGAAGAAGTGAAAATTAAAAGTTTAGTTGGAAATAAAAAACATTGCTCAGTCCAAAAACTTCTGAGCTTTGAGTGTAACTGAAATGTTTGAACAGTTGAAATTCCTGCCGAAAATGGAGGAAACCAAAACATGTTTTCACTGTTTTTAGTTATTCCAGTATTTCACTGGGGGTATTTTGAGGGGGAAGTTGGTTTTTCCACAGCAGTTGCTACTTGATTTCTCTAATTTCCCCTTTTTATTGCTTTTCCCACATTTTATACCAAATTCTAATATTTCTTATCTCCCTCCCATCTTTCAGGCTGTGCAACACCCAAATCTTGCTGTCATTTTGTATTCATGAAGGGGGTGGAGGAAGCAGACACAGCTGAAAAGTGTAATTTCTAGTGATGATAACAAAAATTAGAACTATGGCTTAGATTTTACTTTTCGGGGGAAAAATTCTGAAAAAAAATATTGTTCCCCCTCTCTGCCAAAACTTGATAGGCTCTACTTGAGTGCTTCTTAGATGGCGTGTGGATTCAAGGGCTTCACATTTCATCAGCATCCTTAATGAGCTTGAGGAGCCTCTAATAAATCTCAACCCTTTTAATGAATTCTTTATAGCTCTTAACTGCTCCAGATAGAGATTGACGAGTGTAACCGGTAGCACAAAATCTTGGCAGGCAATAAGAGGAGCGGCCCCATCCTTTCCCTCTGGCATCCCATCTGAATTTCTGCAGCAGAGATAACCAGGAGTCTGTCACTGCTATGAAGTTTGTGAAATTTAATTAGGAAACTAATAAAACAGCTCTCATCTAGGGCTGCAGTTACCTAGGAGATCTGATGTGCTGTTTAAGGGCTTCTCCCAAGGGAGCGTGTGGTGGAGAGCTGTTGTCTGAGTAGAGAGTGTGATTGACCACTTCTCTGTTGTAAACCCCTTTCTAGTAGGGTTAATACTTTACTAAAAGACATATTTGCACTACTTGAGTGAGCCATTGCTACGCCATTGATGAGCAGAGGCTGATGGTTGATATTTAAACACCACTCACTTTGGAGAGGCACGTGGGGGTTTTTTCCTTTCTTTTAATTTCTGTTCTTGGTCGCATTCTCAATCAAAAAGGGCCCATTTCCCAGTTCTAACTCCAAAGTCTTGAAATCATCTTAGCACAATTGAAGATTTTCTCTATGGGCTTTTTAGAGGTAAAGTTCTCTCAGCTGGAGTGGAGGAACCAGAAATGATGGTGAGAGTGGAATTCAGATCAGATTCAACCCAGTGGCTCTTTCTGCAAATCTGCTCCTGAGAAAAAGCTGGGTGTGATATGTCCAGACCAGTCTTTTCAGCTCAGTGAATGTTTTGGCACTAATTTCAATCAAGGGAATTTCACTTTAATGCAATTATTGTCGATATGTCTCATAGTTAGTAGATTAGATTTTGGTTTGTTGGTATATTCTGGAAAACAAAGTTCTGTCATTTAATCCAGAAGTATATACAGTTTATTTCTAGTCTTAGAATTCAGAAAAAAATGGGTTCATTGTACCTTGAGACCTTTTAAGATTTCAGATGTTTTTCCCATACCACAACAGAAAACCACTCATCTCTGCCTTTAGATTTTTTTGGTGATAAGTCAACTTATATTTGAAAATTAAAAGCTGCTTCAAATAAAGAAGATTTTATTCAGTTCTGAAAATGTCAAAGAAAGCTTCTTTGACCATTTCAAAGCCATTGTTTTTAGAAGAATAATTGAAATGAAAAAAAATCTACTGAAGCCATCCCACCCCTCCCAACTATATCTGTTTGGGCAAAGCAGCATATTCTAGCAATAAACAGAAACCACATTAAAAACTATTGACCAATTCTACTTAATATTTATTCTTCTTTGATAACTGAAGAGAATAGAAAAATCTTCTCAGCAAGGCACCATGAGAAGGATTTCTTGGAGTGCAGTTTTACTGAGAAAATCATGGCTCCATGATGCATATCTCAGCTGAAGACCTGGCCTTTTGGCACCTCAGGAAATGAGAATTGAGGAGGTTTTTGCACTTCCTGGAAGCTCCTGGCCAGGGGATTGTGTTGTCAAAGGATGTAGATAGTGCAGTGAGCTGAAATTGGGGCAGTGGTGTCCCCAAAACTCTTGGATTGAGAGGGTGGAACGTGGGCTTGTGCAATAGCGGGTTTGTCAGAGCCTTCCAGTGACAAGGTTGTTAAAGTGATTTATTATCAACATAAAGGGTGTTCAATAATAATAAAACAATGACCAATCCTCACTTTTTGCTAAAAGGCAGCTGCTCATGGCCCGTGGCAGGCAGATGGCTTGTAAGATGGATTCTACAGAGTTCAGAGCAGTAAAGTCAAATTGTTTGTCCCTTCGAAATACTGAGAGATCTTTAGCATTCCAGTGCCCCAGAATAAAATACCCCAAAAAGAAATGTATTTTCATAGCAACTCACAGCCTTGTCCTAATGCCTGGTCAGAGGTTTCTCAGCTGTGGTGTGTTTGTGGTGCAGAAAGTACCTTTATCTGGTTGCATCAAGGGAGTTGGGACTGGCCTTTATTGTTCCATCTCCTCTGTCTTGCAGAGGTGCCAAGTGACTCATTTGACCTTGATGAACAATACTGAGGTGCTGTGAGCAGCACCTGAGTAATGAACATGACACTGAGCTCACTGAGCCCTGAGCCAGGTTTATGAAATATGCCCATGTTTGACCTATCAAACCTTGTGCTGAACCAGTGACAGTGTTTGACCAACACATCATCAAGACTTTCTCATGGTTAAGGAGCAATTGAGTGAAATTAAATTATTTTCCTGCGGACTGAAAAGCCCTTGGGAATGTTATTTGATTATGGAGCTTCCTGGCTCTCAGGTATGGAGAGCTCTCAAAACCAGCTTTATTAATTCTTCCTGAAAAATTACTTTTCCAAGTCCTTGTCTGGAGGGGCTCTGCTCCAAAGGGATGTCCTCAACATGACTTAAAGTCACCTTTGTCCTAAGGAATATTGGGTGGAATATACAGATAAATATATGGATGTGCCACAGGCATCACTAGAAATGGAACATCTTGGAGTAAGGATGGAGTTAAACTTCCATCTCTGTGGTGTAATTACTGAGAGTAATGGGCTGTTTGTAATTATGATGATATTAAACCTGATAAAAATTTTGGGCCAGATTCTTGCCTCGTTTATAGTGGTATGAACCAGGAGACTGTGAAAGGAGATCTTGGCCCAAAACAGTTCTTGAGATAAACCTCAGGCTAAACAAGATTGAAATCTCCCACACCCATGATACCCCTCCAAACATCTCTTTTATTCTTGGGTTAAAGGCCAGGTATATTTATGGTGCAAACTATATTAAGATTATCACCATTAATTAACTATGTTCTGAAGTTTTTAATCTCTACCTCTTTCAGGAGCACTGAAATAATTTACATACCAAAACACTAGTGTTGAAAACGTTTCCATCTGTTTTCCATCTTTTTCCAAGAAATTTTTAAACACTGGCCATTTTCCCAGGAGACCATGTCCCCGAGGAAGTGTATCCTGACCAGCACTCCTTTCCAACTTCACTAATTGAGGTGTTTCTATGAGTCATGGGGACTTTCCTCTTCTTTCCTAAGATATGAGTGATGCTCTTCGGGCAGAATAAACAAATAAATGAATCCAAAGAGTGTTACTAAAGGGCTGGAAGAATGATAGCCTGTAAATTCACCTGATTTTAGCTGATACAGGCAGAACCCTGTAAGGGTTAGACTTTCAGATTATCTCAATAGATTAGTTCCCCTGACTTTCTGATGAGCTGTCCTTTTACACATTCAATGTAAAAAGCAAATAGATGGCATCAGTAAATCTGGTGTAGCAACATGGTTTAGGATGTAAACCATTCTAAATGCTGAACAGATTTAAAAGCAAAATGAAAAGGTATTTGTGAAAAAAAAAATTATCAGAAGAAAAATCTAAATAAGCAAAACCTTATTTGTTCTCAATGCATAATTTCGGCAGTTTTATTTATAACAAAACCTTAGTTCTCTTAGAGATAAAAGCTGTCATGCAATGTTTTCTCAATGACTATCTAGTAATCATGCTTGATTTTATTTACTTAAACACTTGCAACTTTTCTTAGCACATGCAAAGTGATGAGAAAACCTTGATTGCCAAGTATAATTTCTCTAAATTATTGCTCTCATAACACAAGTTCAAAAGAAGAAATGAAAACAGGAAGCTCTCCTACAGCAGGCCTCTCTACTCCTAAACCCTCCTTGCAGCTAAAAAAAATACAAATTCCCATTTTTGTACGTTCTGTACACTGTGTACACAACCAGCAGTGTCAAAAAAAGTTTGCAATTAAATTAGTGGTGTTGAATTTGTGACAGAAACATGACAAAAATTTGGTCTGTGCCAAGTAGAATGAAGTTGTGTGTGACAAAGAAAGGGGAAGAAGCTGTGTAGAGAAAAGGGTATATTCTTTTGTGGAGTAGGCAGTGGAAAATGACATCATAGCAAGAAGTACCAAAACTGTTATAGTGACCCCAGGTTCCTGTGGCTTTCTGTCCGTACCGCTGTGGTCCAGTTCAGGTCACAACTGGAAAAGAATCGTCTTCAAAGCCAAGCTTTATGCCCAAGGGCACAGGAATATCACAAGAGGAGTTGATATTGCAAAAGTTTTGTTATTTGGGACAGCTTCTGTACGCACTTCACTCTTCAGCCAAAAGAGAGTTGGGCACAACAAGGTGGGAATTGCTTCTGCCCAGTATAAGAATGGTTTGGTTTTGTTTATTCTGGTGCCATTCAGGTTTACCTCCAACCCGTGCTGGACTGGGCCATGATCTGAACTGGCCCCTGTGTTAAAGAGGAGCAAAGCAGCAGCCAAAGCTGCAGCCAAGCCCCCTTGTGCCTGGAGCTGAGGAGGGCAGGTGGGGAAGCAGCACCTGCCTCCTGCCCAAGGGCACCCTTGGCCATCAATGGCAGCTGTCCTGGGAAATGGGTATTTCTCCTTCCTCCACCTGAGTTACATGACCCAGACATGGACCAGGGCAGCAGCAAGAGGGAAAGGACTTTGTTCCTCGCCTCCCTTTGAACCGGCAACTCACATCATCCTTCTGTTTTCACACAAAAGGGTATTTGGTAATTTTGTATTCTATAACAATGAGTCTGGTATTTCCGTAGTGATGCATATTGTTATAATCTCTCTGCTTTGTTTCCTCAACATATTTTTTTATTAAAAAGTCTTCCCAGCCTTAAATAAGTACAGAATAAGTGTGGTCATTCTGGGAACATGAGAGGCCTGATTATCTGACCATCAAAGACTATGCTGTAAACAGGATACTAGTAAACAGGAACTGAACCCCATATGGAGAGTTTGTGGTTTTCTTCAGCCTCTGTTTGTTATGTCTTACATCCTGTTAATTATAGAAAAAGAGCTGGAAAGTTGGAAATAATCTTTTCTCCAGATTATTTCCAGCTTCCCTCCGATAGAACAAAATGCAGCATAGTACTGCCTTACCTTGCTTCCTTCAGATGTAAAGAATTAAGACTATTCATTCTAAGGGGATCACTTTTCAAGAGGATTACAAGCAGATTTTCCCCCCTTTTAATTACAAAATGAAAATTTAGATCTTATCATCTTATGCAGGGAATCCTCACAATTGTTGGATCAACACTTCAGTGGATTCTTTGGATTTTGTCTGGGAGCCTTTGATACCTTTTAGATGCTGTTTGTATGACTGGTATAAATCATATCTCGCTAGGTGGGTTCCTAAAATGAAGATTTTGTTGCACAAAACAAATGGCAGAATTTAAAGTCATCTGTGTTGTTAGGTGTCTTTCCAGGCTGTCCATGGATGCAGAAGGATTTCTCCAGAGCTGGCTGAAGCAGTGGGCAGAGCAGACAGCTACTCCTGCATTCCCACTGCTTATCCTTGACCTTTAATTTGCATAAATGATTGCCCTTCTTTCCAGCATGGTTCAGTCCATGCTTCCAGTGCCAGCAAACAGATTCATGAGCAAAAACCTGGAAAGTGTACAGATCTGGAGCTTTGTGTTTTTGAGGTGCGTTCCCACTCTTCTTTAAGGACCTGCTTTGGAGTTTTGGTGCTTGAAGGAGCCACATCAGAGGAGCAGTGTGAGGGGGTCATGCTTTGTTTAGGCTTATTCTTACCAGATCAGGCTTTGGTTTTGCAAAACAGAAAGCCAAAATCTGTTTGGTTCAAGGTCCCACTTTAGCTGTGACGAGCAGAAAGTACCAACCACTGCTTTATATTTCTTAGACAGTCCTGGACCAGAGACCACAAATAAATCTCCTGTTATGTTATTGTTCAGCTCTCCACTCTCAGTGCTGTCTCTTTAAGCTGCTCTCTGATGCCAACCATCTGCTCCCAATTGCTGTGTTACTCTTGAGATCTCTAAAACCAAGTGTGTGCTCTCTGCCCCCAGCATCAAACTCAGGCCAAATCCCTCCATCCTCGAAGCTCCTACCCATTCTCATCCTTGTGGAGAGGAAAGGGAGATTTCTGCCCCATATTTCCCCAGGCTCAAGGTATTGCAGCACCTCCAGTCCTGGGGCTGCCACTGGGACAGGGAAATAATGTCAGGATTATGGGATCACCAGAAAGAATTAAAGAAATGCCGACAGAATTGGCTGCTTGTGAACAATAAGGTTTGGATGCTATAAAAATGCCCTGTTCTGGTGTAACTCTGCTCCCATCACACTCAAGGAATAAAATTCCTGCCAGCTTTACTAGGAGCAGAGTGTGGCTAGTGCTGAGAGCTTTTGAAAATCCCACCGTATAGCTACACCCACTTTATGTATTCATTTTAATGACATGATTAATAAAATACCAATGGAGCTCCAAACAGTTCTGTGTTCGTTTTCCAAAGCACTTTGACTCATCCGTAATCATAACCAGACTTCAAATTACACTGGATTTTAATTGTTCTCCTTTAAGGATAATTACTAGTACTCTGAAAAAAATTACTATGAGTAGCTGGTGATGAGTAGGAATAGGCATCCTTGCTTCTCTCAGTCTGTTCTGTCATTTGAGTTACGAGGAATGTAATTGGATATGTGACACCCAGACAGAGAGTGGTTTCCAGGATCTGAGAGGGCTCTGTTTCAGTTAATGTGTTAATTTGGGTTCCATCTTCTCATTTGTTCTGCTTTGATCTATCATTTCATAAAGCCAAGGCACCAGATTATTAAGTGTGTGTGCTTGATTTATGTGCAAGACTTCATTTGCATACACATTAATATTTTTAAAGTTTTGGTCCAAATTTCTGCAAGCCGTGGTATGGAGTAATACGAGCTGTAATTTCATACTGCGTGGCAACAACTGGTGGGAAGAAAATTATCCTGTGATTTGGCCATATTCACACACCAGGAGCTATTTTCCATTTGGAAATTTTGAATATTGCCAATTGAAATATATCTGTAAGCAAGCTGTAAAGAGAGGTGTTGCATGAGCTGAAGGGCTTGGGGCAGGAGGTTGAATCTCATGCTCAGTGTATGAGATTATCAAGAATAGCACATTAAAACCTCAGCAAGTAGGAGCTACATTTCTATTTGCCTGAGAATAGCCAGGGACTCTCTCCCCTGACTGGGAGGAGAGTTGGGGTTGAATTTGCTGCAGTGTTGCCCAAGAGGTTGGATTTGTGACTGTTCCCAGCACAGGGCTGGCTTTTGGCATGGTTGTATTTATGCTCTCCTGGTTAAAGTGCCAGTGCCAAGATGCTGCTGCCATTTCTCCATAAACCAGATTATACAAATGCAAGGAGGGTGTCATTGTGAAAAACTGGGTCTTTACAATTTTAGGCCTCTGAGAAGTTAAAGATTTATTTTTAATCTGACACTTAGCCCAGAGAGGTTAAAACAGAGCTGCTAAGATCCAGAAGTTGCTGTACTTCTCTAGCACTTTCTTTTTCAAATACGTGTAGGATACCTTCAGACATAAAGTATAGAATAATTTAAATATGATCACCTAGATCATCTATTCATTGAAAAATTTTTATAGTAATTATTTGTATTAGATGAGTATTGTTTTACTTATGCTCTTTTTCTTCAAATGACTCCATAAAATCCATATTATAATTAATTTCATTATTAAATAAGAAGATTTCCAGTGGAAAATACTGACCCTGAGAAAAGTGTAATCTTCCTTGTAAAATATTTGTTCCAGTGACACTTCTATTTGTCATGGCAAAATTTTGGAAAATTTCTGGAAAAAAAATTGGGATACAGATCTCAGCCAGTACAGCTGAGGGAAGGGTGAAGCTCTCTGGTTCAACCTCTGCCCACTGCCTTCAGCTGAGGCTCTGGGATTTGGCACTCTGTAAAACAAGGTGTTTCTTGAGCTATCAGAACAGCTGGACCTGCCCTGCTCTGGTTGGAAATGCTTGGATTTGTTCTCTGCTAGACCTCAAATCTCTGAGTTGGTTTGGTTTCTGGTTGAGCAGTTAGTGTCAGAGATGCTGGTTTGTATTTTTGCTGCAGTAAATCTGTCCCATCACTGCCGTGGCTTTGCAGTTATGGTGGAGACAATCGTGGAATTTGAAGATCTTTGAATTTCCTAAAGGTGGTTGATGGCTGTGTTTGCCTCCCAATGTCCAAGATAATATTCCAGGGAAAGATCGTCTTAAATGTCATCTGCTGGATAATGGTTTGAGTCTCCCACAGAGAGATATGGTTGTCCTGCTGCTCCATGGCCTGGTCCATCACTGACTCTGCATTCTGAAGGTCCCCGGCTTGCTTGGAGCTACCAAACATTATCAGATCTGGGTTCAGATCTGGAATTAGAGGGTTTTGTAAGTTACCCTTTCACTTTGAAGCCATTGCTTCCCCTCCATTTCATTTCTGCTTCATAAATGCACAGTACAATTTTGCCTCCTTTTAGCTTGTCAGGATAATCTAATCCAGACCCTTCTGGTTTAAATTACAGCCTTTTCCAACACACAGACTTTCAGAATCGGCTTTCCTTTTAATCCCTTTTTATTTATTTATTTGTATGTATCTTGCCTCAGCAAATTATGTTGCTTCATGTCATCTTAAACGATGTGGTGCAAAATTAAAAGAAAAGCCACTTTGTAATGTATCAAAATGTTATTTAAAAAACCCCCCAAAATGTTTGTCATTTATTTTGCTCACAAGTAATCCCAAGTGGCAGCACACTGTGAGGTTTTCTGTGAATGCGCTTACAATAGGAGCCAACCACACATTTCACTGAATCAACAGGCTTGTCTCGAGATATTTATGACATGAATGCTCAGACTTCTGTTTAGTCATGCATCCCCAGGGTAGGCAGCATTTCTGATAGCGCCTAAAGGAATTAGGCACATGTTGTCAAAAAGCTCTTTGAAACTCCTGAAAAATCACTGCAAACGCGGCTTTGATGGCTGAGTCATTTGGGGTCTTGCACATGCTGTGCTGAGCACCTAATTCCCCTCGCAGAGGCTGGGAATGCAGCTGGAGCCAGCGGCAGCGCTGCTCTCCTCGCCATGCTGGCACAGACAGAGCGGTGACAAGCCCATTTTGTCGCAGGGACCGAGAAGCTGCATTAGCTCTGGATGTGTCACCTATAAAAACATCATTGTCTGTCTGCACAGCTTCCAGGCTGACTTTGTGTCAGTCCCAGGGAGGATGCTGCCCTCCTCTCACCCAGGCAAGGCTGGATGCCTCCGAGCTGCCTCTTCTGCTGCAGCTCCATGTTCCTCAACAAGCTCCTCGTTACGTCTTTGCTCTCCGAGTAAACTCCAGAGCAAACAGGAGTTTTCCCCATGCTTAGGGCTTCATCCACAAAATCCCTCTGCAGCTTTAGCACCAGAGGCCGAGGCTGGAAAGCAGAGGCATGCTCTGCATGGCTGGGAGGGCAGAGGAGGCTGATGCCAACCTCGGTCCCAGCTCTCCACCAGCTCCTCTCACCACGGCCCCTCGGGTGCCATCTGAACTATTTTTCCAGCTCGAGCCAGACTACTTCATCATGTCCTCGGTATGAAAAATCTTGCAAAGGGGGCAACCTTTGATCCCTAAAAGCTTTCAGAAGTGTTAATGCCATGTCTGGGATATTGTCACGGAGCGGCCGAATTCCAGCACGCCCAAAAGCGCGGGCAGCGCCCGGAGGTGGAGCTGGGCCGTGTGGAGAAGGGCATTTCTTGCTAGGCTTTGTGCTCGGGCTTTTATGATGCTTTTAATATGAGAGACTCTTATCATGGTTCATTTACTTCCATGCTTGTGGTTTTGCCACTTGGGAGCAATTATAGGAGTCTCCGATTCGTGCTAAGGGAAGGGCTGGCGTTTGGATGGTGAATTATGTGGTTATTTTTTGGCTATTTTCTCTAGATGGTATTGAGCTAGAAGACATTAAGGCACTTTGGTCCAGTTTAGTTGGCATTTGTCTTGTGTGTGGCCACATTTTATTTTGTTACCTCCACTCCTGGACTGTTTGGAAAGGAAATACTGATAGAAGTTTGAACACAAGCTGTTGATAATTTGTCTTTGCCATAAAGAAGGCGGGCTCTTAATTAAGATCCATTATGAGGTTTTTTAAGTGCATTTTTTAATTTATTATTTGCTTTGACTTTCCAGACCATCTATGCTCTAACCAGTTCATTTTGTTTCTGGTTTTGTCCCACCAGTATTGATGTCACTTGAAGATCTGATTGTCAACATCATAAAAACAGTGCTAGGAAAAGCCACAAAATATTGCACAAGACCCAGAAGGACTGAAAGTTGGAGGATTTCTTTCAGGGGATATATTGTTTTCACTGGTGAGTAGGTGGAGCCATTTTTTTCCCTGATTACAGTCTAGAGCAGCTCAAGTTGCCGTGACTGGAATTTTGATTTTATGGATCATCTTGCTGAAATAATTTGACAGCAGTAGAGTTTTTCTCCAGGGCCCTTGCTGTAAATTATATGTGTTTCATGCGCCATTATTAATTAAAACCAGGGGTTTTTCCATTTAAACAATGTAATTTCTTGAGGTGGGAAGAGGGTTTTTTGGCTGGTAGTTGTTCATTAAATTGGGAGTAGAAATGGTTTGTATCTTCTGAAGTTGAAGGTAAATCTGGCAAAACTTTTATTATAAAATCTAAAATTGGGCAAAACTCTGGAGCCCTGAGATCAGATGAAGTCCAGAGAGATGGTCAGAGGAATCCTAAAAGAAGCCAAAGGCAGCAATTTTGAGGAGGATAAAAAAAGTTGAATATTTTTTCTCCTCTCAAGCATTCGAGGGAATTAAAAATTGCACCCAAAGTGGAATGTGAAATTCAGCCTCAAATGTGGAGACTATGGGACACATGCTTGCAAACCATTACTCAGGCAGCAGAAAGATGAGGTTTGAGCAGGAGAGATTGTCCCCAAATAAATTGTCCATTCTGAACATTTGTGCATTCATGGCTCACTGTGTCTCACACTGATAATATTCTTCCCCCAAATTTATGTGACCCAGGGAGAAAGGAAAAGTAAGAAGACATGATTCTTTCTTTTTTGGTTGTTATTTCCAGAGCTAAAAAGAGTTTATTTATTTTCCAAGAAATTCGGCCTCGCCCTAAGTCCAACTATATGTCACACAGTCATTGAAGTCCTGTTCCTTGAGGTAGCTCTGAAATCTTGAAAATCACAGGAAATCTCTCTCTCTCATTTGAATTTTTTTAAGCACTACAGGGGAAGACTGCTCCAAAGCTCCAGCAGGATCCACGTGGGCTGGGACAAGGTGGGTTTCCTACCTGAGCTGGGAAGCTGCGGCCCACAGGATGTGATGGGCATTCCTGTCTCCTCCAGGACTGGATCCAGGAGAAGCTCTGGGAATGTGCACAGGTACATCATGGGATGCTCTCAGTCCTGTTCTGTTGGGCTGCCTTTGCTTCATGGGCTGTGAGCAAAGAAGGTATTAGAGGGCACAGGAGGCTGATCTGGCTCTGCTTTCTGATTCAAGTAAGTAAATAGGCCAAAGGATAAAGTGACCAACAGCAAAACTTGTTACAAAAATCCAGACTTATTTAAGAAATGAGGAACGTGGATAGCCCATTTAAGATTGAGAACAGGAGAGGAGCAGAAGGCAGTGCAGTGATGTCCCTTGGATGCTAAATGCCATCTTAACACTTTCTAATTACACTTATTAATACACTTTATAAACTACAAAATGGAATCATTCTTTGCTGCCTGACATCCTAACCCTGCTAATAAAGCAGGGGCATTTGATTTCCATGAAAGGAACTCAGAAGCACTAAGACAGTTTCCTAATACAGGAATTTTAAGAGGATTTATTAAAAACAGATCACTGTTTAAAAGTGACAAGCTGGACTCATGCCCTGGAGTTCTGTGGGGCAGCAGCAGCAGGGACAGAGGGCTCTTAGAAGGTGAAAAATGGGAAGTGGACCTTCAGGTGATCCAGGCTCTCCCATTTTTCACCAGCCTTGGCTTAGTCTTTCCCTGCCTTGGCTTCACCCAGATATTTGTGCCAGATGAGCTTTAAAAGAGCAAAGCAGAAAGTCTGTCATTTGTGTTTAGTGCAGAACAGTTTCACCAGGTATCATCCTTGTGCTTACCCTAAAACTCTCTAAAACATCCTGTCAGTTGCAGAATATTTACTGCAAATAACACACACTCATGGGGCTTAGGAGGATGAAATCCAGATGGAAGGACAGAAAACACGGGCCAAACCTTAACGTGCTGCAGCCTGGCACTGCCACCTGAGGACAGTGCCAGTTTACTGTGGGAGAGCCCGGACACATTTTCCTACACAATTTCTTGCTCAGGCTTCCCTGCTGCTGCCTGAGCTGCATCCCCAGCACAACATCTCTCTTACAGTTACCTGCCAGGGCTGCAGAGAGCTCACAGGGACGGTGCTTTCCATCCAGCCACGCGTGATCCTGGGGATGGGAGCTGGGGCAGCAGCATGAACATACCTTGTGTTTATCCCCTGGGCTGTGCAGCCAGCAGCTGCTCCTATTAGCACAATTTGCATGTGGCCTCGGCAAGGCTTGGAGTGAATCAACTGTTCTTCATGGGTGGGGACAGAAAATCTGCCTCCTTTGGACTTGCAGCCGTTGTTGTAACCTTAAACCTGTGTTTGGGGATGAGAGAAAAAAATTGATTAAAAAACAATGGTCTTTTAAAATGAGGGTTTTTAAAATAAAAAAAGCCATAAAATAAGCGGTGAAAGAAGATGAGCAAGGAGTACCTGTGTATATTCATAGTCATCTAAATACAAACTTCTTCTGTTTTTGGATGCTGATCTCTGCCTCCCCCCATCCTTCCATGTCCCCTGGCAACAGGGCAGTGCAGGCCTGGAGAAGCAACAAATCTAGCATTTAGTGTCAGTTTTATTAATTCATGTCACACAACCTGAGTAGATTATTGCTTCAAGACCTGATTTCTGTGCAGGTGTGTGTTGGTCAACACAGGAAGGTACAGCTTGGATAAATCCAGGATGAGTATTGGGTGTCAGACACTTTTGAGTCAGTCCTAAAAAGTGTTTTATGTTCTTGAATGACTCTTCTAAGAAAGCAACAAGAGGGTATCAAAATTAAATGATCAGGTGGCGGATTCAGAGTAAGGAGAATGAGATCCTTCTTAACATGTTCTGTATTTAGTCTATCCTTGAACTCCTGCTAGGGGACACTCTGAAACTTGGGTTCAAAACTCAGCAAATTACAATCACCCACTAGCATTCCCATGCTCCTCACCAGGCAGGGCAGCCGTCACTGCCCACTGCCAGGGCCTGCTCCACAGACCTTCAGCTGGGATCCCTACATCCATTCCTGCTGGTGTTAGGGAGCTTAAACAGCTATTTCACAGGGCAGCTCTGAGACCTGACTAATATGGACGAATCACTTTGAAATTTTTGGATGACAGGAGCTGCTAAGTCCAGCCCAAAACTCACTTTGCACCATGTGCAAACCATAACTGAGCTGGCAAAACTCATTAAATGGGGCAGCTTTATCACAGGGGATAATCTGTAAAAACGTTGCAACACCAAATGCTGGCAAGTTACCAGCACATCATCATCCCATTTCAGTTACAGAGCAGTGACCTGGTGATAAGCTCCTACTTGTTCAGCATCCAGCTCTCCTGGGATGATGCATTAGGAAATTCCCCAGTGGCTACCTCAAGTTTTATCCCAAGGGCTTTGTGCTGGACAGGAGGGATGGGGCACTTCCCCCACTGGTATTGTTGGGGCAAAGGCTCCAGCAGAGCTCCAACAAACACCAACACACATGGGCAGCACCTTCAAAAGCTGCTTTAAAAACGCTGTTTAGATTTCACAATTAGGACAGATGTCAGTCTTTTGTGCATTAAGGCAGCCTGGTCCTTCTCGTGCAGCTGATCTCCACTTGAAGGACATAAGGTTTGTTTGTTGGGTGTTGTTGTTACGAGCAGACATCGTTAAGGTCTGGATCATCAACATTTTGTCAAGGAGGCAAGGAGATTGAAGAGGCTTTTGGCATGGTGATAGCATTTTGGAAAGGTTTTGTGAGAATCCAGATTTTTTGCTGCCATATGGAATAGAGGAAAACTGGGTAGATATCCCAGATTTTCTCACAGTAAAATAAATTTTAAGTAAAGAGCCCAGTGTTTTAGCAAAATGGTCTGCATAGCATAATCCTATTGTTGAGCTCACAGGGCAGTGTAACAAACAGCATTTTCAAGTGGTTTTGTATTCCAGCTATTTCACAAACTTGTTCTGAGCATTTATGGAACCCTTTATATTTTCAGAGCTCCTGAAGACAACAGGCTTGCTAAAAAAAAAAAAAAAAATCAGGCACTATTTTTAGTGCTGCAATGTCTAAAATAATAGCACATTGACAGGAACTCCCTCAGTTGCAAAAGGAAGCCACAGTGCTTGGTGGTTTATGGTCCCCCTCCAGTTCCCAATTGGCTGAGCTCAGACAGATGAGTCCAGGGGATCCTGGGTGGGCAGGACCAGCAATCCTTCCCCACTGCTGGAATGCAGCCACCTCTGTGGTAAAACCTGCTCTCTTTGACCACCACCAGATCTTCAGCTCCAGCTTTCTGGTGTGAAGCCTGAGCTTGGAAAAAGAGTGTTTTCCATGGCAGTGCTTTGCCCATTTTACTCATTTTTTACCCTCTCTTTGACTTCCCAGTGAAATCTCTCAGTGCTCTTTCTCCCATTCCTGATTTATTTTCTCAGCATTTTGTGGCAGAGCAGAGGCTCTCTCCAAAAGAGATATAAAGATATCTGCACAGGGAGTAGGACTGACACACCATTCCCATCCCATGGCTACCTGAGCTGCCACCCGAGCTGCCTCTGGGCAGCATATCCATTCTCACTGTAACCCTGGTGTTTCTCCCAAAATGTAACATGAATCCAGGAGCAGCTTTGTTGAACTATAATCTGGGTCAACAGTGTCTGGTAGGTTGAAAGGTCATGCTGAAACCCCATCTGTTTTAGCTCTCCGTTGGAACCATGAAAGTACTTTTAACTTGAGATGTTCTGTAGCATTCCTAAATTACCAGTAATGTGTAGTGACACCAAGAACTGTGGTCTAGAAATGCCATGTTTCTCTCTTTTTCTTTTTGTTTTGATCTAACTGGGTGAAGCATCAGATTTAGGAAGTAAATTCAAATCAGCTGGACATAGGTCAGTGGCTGTGTGTGCAAAGGACAGTAGAGTAAGTGCCTCTGGCCCATAAAAAGCCTGTCCTACTGAGATCTGGCTCCAGGGCTTATTAAATACCAGCCATTTTTGACTAGTAAAAGACCAAACAAAATGTGCTTTTTCTCCTTTGATGATTAAAATCAGCCTGAAGTGAGTGGCATCATTTATATAAACACTTGCTTTTATGCAATGCTGTCCTAAGAGATTAGAGCATTGCATGCTCCCTTGTAAGACTTTTTGCTTTCAGGTGAAAGCAAACATAACCTACAGACTGAGGGACAGCTTCATAGGGTTGCTCAAAGCCCTGCCCAGCCTGGCCTTGAAAACTTCCAGGGATGGGACAGCCAAATTTCCCTGGGCAACCCTTTCTTGGGATGCGTGCTGCTCCCGACAGCCCCATCAGCCCCGCCTTGGCGCAGGGTAGCTCTGTGTGACCAGCACCTCCCTGACAGCCAGGGTTTAAAGCTGGACTATAAACCAAAGACCACACTGGTTCCTATTATTTATGGCTAACTCAGAGATGGTGACACCCTTGGTGACCTCCTCCTGCCACCTTTAACCTCCCAGCTCTGTCTGCTGCCTCCCCATCCTCACGTAACACAAAGATGAGAACCAAACCCTCGCTCTGGACCAGGGCGCGGTAATTGAGCGGAGTCACGCTCACGACGCAGAGGGAGTCTGCAACTGATTATGAGGTTTTCTTCTCAATTAATTGTCAGAAGCAAAGGCATGTTTGATGTTTAATGTCGTCTTCTTCTTGCTAAATGCGTTCCCTTTGCCACCCATCCTCAGACACTGGGAATAGGCAGAGCTGAACGAGGCAGAGCTGCAGAGTTTTCGGTGTGCTCGCGTAAAATCTGTCTCAGCGTCCCTGTGTAACACACAGCTCTGTAGGAGACCTTTGGTTGAGGTTTGTTGATAAAATAACACTGACATCTTACTTGGAGGCGCTGAATGAATCCTAAACCAGAGCTCAGGGTGGGAGATTTAGATGCTGTGTGTGTTCTCTGGGCCGAGAGAGGGAGGATGTGCCTCTTCTGATTGTGAACATGTCCTCACAGATCTGACTTTGGACACAGGAAGACAATTCCTCTGCTTGAAAATCCTCCTTGGAGCTGATGTTTCCTCCTGTGGTCTGAGCCCAGGAACAGCCCTTTGGCTGTCAGGAGTTTAAGCAGGGAAAAAGAAAACAAAAAAGGGAAACAGCAGTGGCAAGGAGATTAGCTCCCAGCCCTCTGCTGTGTCCACAGGTGGAATTGAACTGATTACAAAAAATCTTTGGAAGGTTCATTATTTTAGAACCAGTATTTTGAACATTTAAGAAGATCCAAAGTAAATCAGGAAGTAACAAATAATTTTATGAGACGGTAAAATACAGATTGGGCTCTTGTAACATGGAAATTTCCAGAGATAAAAAGTAGATAATTCTGCACTAGGCTGTATTTTAAGTTACCAATTGCACCAATTATGTAAAACAAATCTCTTAATTAGTTCTGATTTGGAAACAACAGGGATGCGGGATTTCACTCAAAAAACCTGATAAAAATTAATTTGAGGTATTATACACCCTTTTCCAGGTTTTTATGGAGGATCTCATGGTATGCTAATGACAGTTCACATTCTGTTTAACCATTTTATGGCAGCTAGAGGGGAGATTCCTATAAGTATGTTTATATATATATATAAATATACAAATAAAGTGAATAATTTGGCCATTTTTGATGTGCTGAGTAAATGGGATGGGGAGCAGGACTGATCCAGAGGAAATGCCAGCCCTGCACATGCATCTGCCTCACTGGTGGTTTTGGTGCAGTCAATAATTTCCCTTGGATGAGCTGCAGAAGTTGAGTCAATAATGATTTGTTCAGCCCAGATGCACAAGGCAGTGGTGCCCCTGCACCACCCAGCTGGCAGAGCCCTGACTGCTTGTGCCCAGAAGTGCACAGACCCCTGGCTGTTAGAGGTGAAGCTTCAACCATCACACAGCTCAGCTTCAGCTTTCGTGGGAGGGTTTGGTTCTCCCTCGTGCCCAGGGAAAAGATCACTAAAGTGGATTTTCATTTTGCCCTTTTTTCTCTTCTAAATTAACGGAATGTTTAAATGTTCTGTCAGGTTTGATTTCAGTTGCCATCAAAGTTGAAGTCACTTCTTGTCTTATCCAAAAGAGTGCATCCTGTCTTTACCTTATTGCACATGCAGCCTCTTTTGGATGTGTCAGATCCAGCACCCAAAATCATGAGTGACTTTTGTTAAAATTGGGCAGTATGAACACCCTGTGCCTCACTCAAGCAACCTCCCTCTGCTTCCCTAAAAACTCTCCCTAGCCTTCAAGCACAGGGCATGCCAGACAGCAGCAGCAGAAAGCAGGGAAGAATTTCACATGAAAAGAACACCACTGCAAGAGGTGTGCAGACCAATGCTCCCAGAATGCTGGATGAATTGATCTGTTCTTCTTTCAGGTTTATCAGACAGACCATCGCTTCCTGGATCCCAGGGTTATAAGGACAAGTTCAACTTGGACCATCCTTCTCAATTTCTTTAGCTGGCATTTAGCTTCCAGTTGGATGCATCATGTAAGTAGACACAAAACTGTGCAAGAGGCTGCATACAAAGTCCTTCTTTGAATTCCTGTGGGCATTATGAGATATATAAGGTAATATTGCTTCAGTTTTATAGTATTTTATTCAGGTTACAAGCAGCAATTGGAATGTGTGGGGAAAGGAGGGAGGAAGAAGGGCTTTTCAGATAAAACCAGGGTAAATACATTTATTTTCTCACTGGAAGCAGGAATTTGGTATTTCTGTTCTTGCTGAAATTTGTTAGCTCTTTGAGATGAGAATTTTCATGCAGAATATTCTGTAAGAAAATAAATGGCCAAAACGTAAGCCCAGCATCAGGAATTGCTGACCCACAGCTGGAGGTGCCAATGTGTTCTTGTCTGCTCCAAAATTCAGGGTAAGAGAGATGCTGGAAAGCTGCATTCAGCTCCATCTCTGCTGGTCTCTTTTGGAAACGAATGAGCAAGCAAGATGCCGGACCTCAGAAACCACCCTTGTCATCAGGTTGTTTCTGTCTTTTCCAGGAGCCCCAACAGCTCCTGTTGGAACTGTTCCACTAAATCACTTCCTTAAATGGTCACTGAATTAGGGGGAGGTAATAAAAGGTGGATTTCAGCATCCCCCCCAGCACTCTGAGGCTGGATCTGCCCCTGCCTTGTGCCTGCTCTAATCACTGACCTCCAGGAATAGGGAATCATCTCCCTGGGTGGGGGACACCCATCTGGGCAAGACTCCTGTTTGAAATTGCAGAAATGGCATTTTTAGTGAAAAAAAGGGGGTTGCCTGCATCTGGTTCTTAGCGCATCAAATCAGCTGCCGGGTTGGGTGTTGGGGTTGAAGAAAAGTCCTGACCACACCTGCAACGCAGACAGACTCCCACACTGGAGGTCTCCCACCACCACCACCAGTAGCAGATGGTGAGGGTGAGACATGTTTTGCCCACCTCCTCTGCTCTCAGGACGTGGTTCTGGGTTGGAATTTCTGTCTTTGCCCTTCATGCTGGTCCAGTTGTGCCTGTGGAAGTTCACAGTCTGGCTGTGCTGCCACACTCACGCCATCACTTTGACTCCTGTGGCTGTCAGGGAGGCTGATGAGGTTTGTTGGGCTCTGTTATCTCTGTTATCTCTCAGCCTGAGCAGGGAGCACTGCAGGCTACACACTGAGGGGCTTCCAAAACTAAGCCTCAAATCAAACACAGCAAATTAAGCCATGGCATATGCAACACATCATTTCAGTATTTATGTTTGCAGCCTCCAGCTCCGGCATCAGAAAGCCTCGGAGACGAGTGCAATAAATAGCCACTTCACAGAGGAGTTGGCAAGATTTATTATGTTTATGATTCTGCACAAATAGCGTTGACAGAATTCTTTTGATACAGAGATAGTTTGTGTGCTCAGATCACTGAGGAGAGCTGCACTTGGGAGGATTTGCCCCCAGCTGAGTCTGGATTTTTAGGTGCCTCTATTTCCTTGTGTGTTGTGTTTTAAACTCTGCCATGTGAAGGGGTTTTGTACAAATCACTTTACAGTGATTTTGTGCTGCCCTTCTGAGATGGCAAGCCCAGCCTTACCTCTTTGCCAGGTGTCATATCACCACAATTAGTGATAATCATGGCTGGCATTCAGAATCCCAAATGTGCCCGGCGTGCTGCAGTGATTAAAACACGAGGAAAGCATCCCATGAAATTTCCAATCTGAGGCTTTGGTGCAAGAGCCATGGAATCAATAGGATTTTTTTCCTTAATTTCAGTGGGAGCTGGATCTTGCCCAAATTGCACAAAGCAGCCTCCCACGCTCCAGAACAAATCCAGAGGCATATGGTTACTGTCAGGGGAACAGGTGGATGTTCATATGGTCTGTAAAGGAGCTGGAGACAACTTGTTGCATTTTGATAAGAAGGTTATTCCAGGCAACTGGAATAGTGTAAAAACAGGGAGAAGTGCAGCACAGGCAGCAGAGGCAGCAGCAGCAGGCAGGGATAAGACCGGGACATGAGGGAGAGGGGAAGCCTGGCACAAAGTAATGCAGAGCTTTGGAAATGAGAAGGGAAACTCTGCCAAATAGGTGCAGGATTTAGAGGGAAAACTGAACATATTTGAGAGCTTTGTGGTGCTATTTTGCCAGGGATGGAGGTGTTTGTGGGGGATGGAGAGACCAGGATGGTCCACAGGTGAGGGCAAGCTGTCATGCAGTAGATCAGAGATCTGCTAGATCTCAAAGAGATCTATCCAAAGACTATTCCAAAATACTCTGTGTAGCAAACTCCAGTGTATAACTTCAAATGGGAGTCATTAATAATAATGGGAGCCACTGTATTTTTGCCATTTGCAAAATGAAGGCAATAATATACAATTTCAAAAATGAAGAATCCTGTGAGCATGAGAGAATTTTGTAACTGGAACTCCTTGTTTATACACGCTCAGCATTTAAGCTTCCGTGATGCTAAAATAGAAATGTTAATAGTTTGGGAATGCTAAAGCAGCACCATAGCAGTTACTCTTCTAAAGGATGTGTTTGGGAAGCTATCAGGAGACATAACCCAGCCTTGTTGCTATTGTTTTATTAACTCTGAAGAAGCTTGAAGAGTCCTCTGAAGTATTTATCTGATACAATTGCCAACCCCAAGGAATGATTTCTGTGTGAGCAAGGCTATGTTCCTCCCAGAGAAGGTGCTAACCGGTTGTTCAAAAACCCAGAGAGAAAACCCAGCAAAGAATCCTTCCACAGTGATGCTGAGATGGCTCAGAGGTCACTGTGAGGATACTCTTCCATCCTCCAAGAAAAGTTTTCGATGCTTGTCTTTGAAACTAAATTTTCATTTCATTCTGACACGTAAACATTTGAGGAAAGTGTAAAAGCAGATCATCCATGGGACTTCTCACTGGAAGGGAATCCTAGCCGGCGGCTGTGAGTTGCGGGCAGTGCTCAGAGCCCGGGTGGCACTGCCAGGACACAGGGTCCATGTCACCGGGCACTGCCGGACACGGCAGAGGGACCTTGGCTCCAGGAGCCCGGCCGTCCTCCCAAAATAACAACAATTCACTGTACAGGGCTTGAAGGGCCCTGCCTCCCACCCGGGCTGGGCTGTCGGTGTTTGCATGTCCCTTTCGCTGCGCAGCGGCACACGGGGACCAGGATCCGCATTCCAGCCCCATTCCTAGCCCCATTCCCAACCCCATTCCCAGCCCCATTCCAGCCCCATTCCCAGCCCCATTCCCAGCCCTGTTTCCAGCCCATTCCCTGTCCATTCCCAGCCCCATTCCAGCCCCATTCCCAGCCCTGTTCCCAGCCCATTCCCTGTCCATTCCCAGCCCCATTCCAGCCCCATTCCCAGCCCCATTCCCCGTCCGTTCCCAGCCCATTCCCTGTCCATTCCCAGGACTAATCCCAGCCCCATTCCAGCCCCGTTCCCAGCCCATTCCAGCCCCATTCCCAGCCCCGTTCCAGCCCCGTTCCCAGCCCATTCCCTGTCCATTCCCAGGACTAATCCCAGCCCCATTCCCCGTCCGTTCCCAGCCCATTCCCGGCCCCGTTCCCAGCCCATTCCAGCCCCATTCCCAGCCCCGTTCCAGCCCCGTTCCCAGCCCATTCCCTGTCCATTTCCAGGACTAATCCCAGCCCCATTCCCAGCCCCGTTCCAGCCCCGTTCCCAGCCCATTCCCAGCCCATTCCCAGCCCCGTTCCAGCCCCGTTCCCAGCCCCGTTCCCAGCCCATTCCAGCCCCGTTCCCAGCCCATTCCCAGCCCCGTTCCAGCCCCGTTCCAGCCCCGTTCCCAGCCCACTCCAGCCCCGTTCCCAGCCCATTCCCAGCCCCGTTCCAGCCCCGTTCCCAGCCCACTCCAGCCCAGTTCCCAGCCCATTCCAGCCCCGTTCCCAGCCCATTCCCGGCTCCCGGCGCGGCGCCAGCGCCGCCTCCCGGCATCCCACGGCACTCGCTGCCCGCTCACGGCAAACCTCGGGATAAACGCAGGTGTTTGGGACTTTTTTACGTCCAGCGAGCACAGATCGCTCTGAGGAGGGGACAGGCGGGTGAGAACAGTCCTTTCCCACAGCACAGCGGTGCTGCTCCACTTCTGCCCCTCGCCCCCTCACCTCCCGAAGCAACGACACCATCAGAGAGATCGGCATCTGGAGCATCTGCGCGATGCACACGGGAAAACATTTACCGGGGAATGGCATTGCAGTGAGGGGAAAGGCTTGTGGGCTCCCACTGGAAGGTGCGTGAGGACAGAGCCACAGCTCAGGAGTGGCTCGGGGGGTCCTGCTGCTGGGAGGAGGGAAGAGGGCTGACAGCAAGGAAAAATCATATATATAGATATTGGGATAGATATATCTGTAGATAGATAGATGATTAGATAGATAGATGATAGATAATAGATAGATAGATAGATAGATAGATAGAGATAGATAGATAGATAGATAGATAGATAGATGTGTAAATGGAAATATAATGTACCTGAAACGACAAGCAGCCTAAAGGAGAGGACTTATGCATCAGACTGGTGCCCTGAGTCATGTCAGACACTGTGTTGGATGGCAAGGTAAAAGAAATCCAGCACCCACATAAAATGTGATTAAATATGTGTTTTTAAGTTAAAGCAGGACCATTTATGGTAAGTTTTGGTTCTGTAATTGTTTCTGGCTATCCTCCATCGATGCAGGAGCATTTCCATCGGATACAACTGGTACGTGCAGCTCCTGTCCAGCTCAGGAGCACAGTCACAGTTTTCACTCCAGTCTTGTGTGCAGTATAGAAACGTCACAGAAGTTAGCTCGGGGTGACAAAGTGGAGTAGTTGGAAAATGTTCTTCTAAGGAAAGTAACAAACACACTTGGTGGCAGTGCTGGTGCAGGTTCCCTCCCTGGCAGCCTGGGTACTGCTTTGCCTTGTGCCCCAAAGCAGAAAGCAGCGACGCCAGGCCCCGGCCCGGTGCACAGGGGGTGCAAAGGCCCTGCTCGGTGTCTGCACCTGCTGTGTTCATGGGGCTTTGCCCTCCAGGAGCAGGGCTGAGCCTGCACAGCTGGTTCACGCTCAGAGCGCTGGGATCTGTACCCCAACCCTCACCTCCTCGAGTGGCCCCAGTCCACTCCACACAGAGCGTGGTTTGGGGTGGCTTTACATTGCAGGGTGACTTAGAGAGACCTGCTGGTGCAAACAGACCCAGCCGGGTGCCGCTGCGGAGCTCAGTGAGCACCTGCTAGAGGAATGCAGACCTTTGTTTTTTCAGAGAGCAGCGTGTGCGGGCTGAGGGAGGGGATGGAGGAGTCCGGAGCCAGAGGATGGAGGCAGTGCCGCGGGAGGGGTCGGCGTGGCAGGGACTGGAGATTTGGTCCTTGATTTGGTGTTTCTGAGCCCTGCACTCTCCATTTCTCACCCTTTCCCTTAACACCTATTGCCGTACCTTGCTGGGTCTCCCCAAGAGCTCTTGGCTTTCCAGCTGCCCGCGCAGGAGCCGAGCAGCCCCACCTCGGTGCCGGTCCCTTTCGGAGCCGTTTCCCTCTGTCCGTGTCTCCGGCTCTGCGGACGGGATTTTCCATGCCGGGGATGCCGCGGTGCTGCCGTTCCGCTGCTCCGCCGCCAGAGAGCGGACGGGGATTTCCATCGCCGCCGGGACCAGCCCGGAGTCCCGGGACATCCCAGGACATTCCTATAGCACCGGGAACCCCCGGAATCCCCTCCCCCGGGACATCCCAGGACATTCCCATAGCGCCGGGAACCCCCGGTGCTGCCCCCCGGGACATCCCAGGACATTCCTATAGCGCCGGGAACCCCCGGAATCCCCTCCCCCGGGACATCCCAGGACATTCCCATAGCGCCGGGAACCCCCGGAATCCTCCCGGGACATCCCAGGACATTCCTATAGCGCCGGGAACCCCCGGAATCCTCCCGGGACATCCCAGGACATTCCTATAGCGCCGGGAACCCCCGGTGCTGCCCCCCGGGACATCCCAGGACATTCCTATAGCGCCGGGAACCCCCGGAATCCCCTCCCCCGGGACATCCCAGGACATTCCTATAGCGCCGGGAACCCCCGGTGCTGCCTCCCAGGACATCCCAGGACTTTCCCATAGCACCGGGAACCCCCGGAATCCCCTCCCCCGGGACATCCCAGGACATCCTGATACCGTCGGGACCCCTCCGGGACATCCCCGGTGCTGCCCTCCAGAACCGTTCTTTCCAGAGCACGACTAGTGCCTTCTTCTTCCTTTTACTCAATATAAAATTCTCCCTATTCAAGGAGACTTTACTCCTTTCCATGGGTGACAAATCCTTCTGGCCAAGACTTGGATTATTAATTAATATATCTAATTTAAAAGCTATTTAAATTTTACTAAAATTATGGATCTTGAGCTCCTGAGCCTCACTCTGTGAGCAATGTGAAATGATCCCATTCCAGTCACATCTCCAGGAGGTAAGAACAGTTGGGCTCAATGCAGTTTGTTAAGACAATCAGTAAAAACATATTTAGCCTAATGGGTGAGATGATTTTACCTCAGCAGAGCAGCTTCTGGTATTACCCAGTGAGATGGTCCACGTGAGTGGCAGAAATGGCAGCTTCTTCCTCCTTTCACCCACAGTGATTCGTCAGTGAAGAGTGGGATTCTGATGCCCCAAATTTTCTCTAAATTAGGTCTAGCTCTGGCAATCAGAATAAGCAATTTTGGTTTGGAAAATTTCGACAGACATACAGACTTGTACTATGGGGAAGAGATTTAGATCACAACAACGAGGGGTCTGAACACTTATTCCTGCTTGATTTCTGAAATAAAAGGTGATGTAAGGAGGAACAGGAGCGGGAGCTATTGAGGTTCTCCCACAGCTCTCTGGGACACTGCTCCCCAGCTGCTCCCTTGGGAATAACAAATAACAGCATCCCTTGATTCTCCTCCAAGAGTTTTGGACTGATTGCAGCAGGATTACACGTTGTCCCTGGGTTACAAACATCCCCGCAGAAAAACAGGATTACGTGGTCCTCTCAGTTTAAACCATGGGGAAGGACCGGCCCATAAGATGAAAGAGACTTTTATTCCTGGAAATCAGGATTTACTGAGGCCAGGGCTTAGCAGAGCTCTTGCAGTGGCGCTGGTGTAAGCTGTCCCCATCCTGCCCCCCTGGCACAGGGCTGTGCTGGGCCACAGGGCATTCCACAGCCTGTTCTCAGCCAGAACAATATCCACGGGTCCTTCCCTCATGTGCAGTGCTTTGCACCAGATCCCAGCTGGTCCCAGGGAAGTGGATGAGGTGAGTGAGGCTGTATTTTGGCACCTGTGTGGAGGCAATGATCCCGTCAGAGAAACTGAAGCCACACCTAAAAGTTAATGATTTTTCTCTTCTGAGGTCAAGTGTACTGCGTTGCCCATCTCCACGCAGAGTGAGGAAACCTCATGTGATGGATAAATCACAAAAGCAGCACTGAACATCTTTTCCTGTTTCCTCTCTGTCCTCTAACGTTGACCAAGTGTTTTAACCAGTGCACGTTCTCAGGGGATATAAACAAGCACAGCTCAGCTGCCTCCTGGGTAAAGCATTTATTTCCTGGGAATCTGGTGCTGTGTCTTAGGTCCTTGTATTTAGCATGGGGATACAATTACTTTTTTGTGGAAGGATATTGAAATGTGCTGGGTTTTGTTATTAATTTAATATTATCCAATTATATGATATTATAAAATTTGCAGATTCTGCCTTAAAGGTTTTAATCTCAGATTTATGTATTGCTTTGATACATTTAGATAAATATTGTAACTAAACACTCATTTACTCTCTCAGAAGCTCTTTTTAATGACTGTAGAGAGCTCTGTGTTGTGTGTTAATATTTTAAATTCTGTGTTAAAGAGTTGATCACGACTAAAGTAGGGAATATATTTTTCACTTAGATTCTTTTCATTGCGAGGTAGCAATTAGACTCAGCATACCAAAAATAGCATGGGCAAAAACAGTTGGGCTACTTAAAAAATGCCATGAGAGATTAGCAAAGTATACCTAGACACAAACCATATGCAGACAAGAAAGAACCAGGGCAAATCAAAACAGTTTCAGCAGGTAAGCAGCCACACAGCAGCTTGTGTCAGATATCAAAGAGGCACAGACTGTAAAACAGCATCCTGCAGCTGGCAGTGGGCAAAAAGTCTCCCAGTAAAAGCTGGATCATCCCTCTTTGGTTTCACAAGCTGTCCTGGGCAGTGATTGCAAAATTGAGTTGCAAGCATCAAAAGGAGACTGGAGTCATCCTAAAGCTCATCCGTGGGTGTCCCTGGGATGCAGGAGGCTGAGAGTGCTGAGTGCTGGGCAGGGAGGGATTCCTGCTCTCCTGGCAAGTCCCTCTGGGCTCCCTATCCAGAGCTCATGCACACACTGTGAGGTAAAGCCAGACAGCATCAGGGCAGTTCTGCCTTCTTCTCAGCATCCTTAATATGGGTGACATTCCTAATTCCCCTAATAATACTAATTCCCAAAATAATACCAAAAATTAAGCCTATTGCTAAGTGATTAACACACGAAGTGAAAAAAAAAACCCACCAAAACTATAACCCCCATTTTTATGTACACCCATTGTAGTAATACAATAGGGAAAATGCTATTTATTGTTCATGTATTTATCTAGCTTTCCACTGTTTTAGCTTGTTTTCAGGATCCTTCACATTTTAATTCCTGATGTAGGTGAGCAGCAATGTCTGGAGACAATTCCAGGCAGGAAGAATATGCAGTGTATCTTTTATGGAGATACCCCTTGTTTGGTGATTTCCCTGACTGGAATGAAGGTCACTACTTCCCATGTGCAGGATGGTCTCTATTTAGGGAGGGCAGAGGTTTTGTCACCATGTGAAATTGAGTGGTGGTTACAGAATTGTTTTTAAGATGAAATTTATTCCTCTTCCTCCCAATTCCTGCGGGAATCTATTGGTGCCTGGGGGCAGCATTTCTGTGTTTAGGAAAGGCACAGCAGGGAAAATGTCAGGTGACTTTCAAGGTACTTGGAATAACTCTGCTGACCCTGGTGGAAAGAGCAGGGCCGAAAGGTGGAAGGGCCTGATGTACCTCAGGCTACTCTGACAGAGAATTGGATCACAGCCTGTGTAAATAAAGGTCAGCACAGCTGGAAATTCTGCAAAAAGTTGAGCAGCTTGAGCAGATATTGCTCCAGACAGGAGCAGGTCCCCAGTGCCTGGGGAGGTCTGGGACAGCCAGGACCACTCAGCTTCCCAAGGAATATCCAAAGCCAGCACCTCCCTGCAGGCAAGAAGAGCTCTTTAAATGCAATTAGGACTTGGGTTACAGGCTGGCTTTGCTGTGTAATTATCAGCATTACCTCAGCATTATCAGCCCGGGATTTCACTGCTGATCCCGAGGATAATCCTCACCCGAGTGACAGCAGAGGCTGCTGCTCCTTCCCCGAGCTCAGCATCCCCTCCCACCCCACCGGTGTTTGCAGTGTGCGCTGAATTTTCTGCTTTGGCGTGCACATGGTGTGAGAATGGGCAAAAGAGGAGCCTCTCGGTTCAGCACCAAACCAGGGTAGAAGAATATTAGCAGAAATTAACCAAAAAATGTTTGTCTTTCCTGCCAATCCCTCTCAGGGACTTTTTTCCTTTTCCTTCTTTTTCCCCCTCCAAGTTTCACACAAAGCTCTGTCTTTAGGATTAGCTGTCTACAGGCAGCTCTTTGTATTCAGCTGAATTTAAGATTATGGCTGAGCCATAAAGGGGGAGAAAGGTGACACTGGAGAGTTTTCTGCAGCTGTAAATCCTGAAATATTCAGGCCCATGACATTTTTGTAGCTGGCAAATGCTGAGTGAGGCATATCTCGTCAACACTAGGGCCCAAAACTGGCTGGATTTCACAGAAGAACCTGCTGTGAGTCTCAGGTTTGGGTGGCATCAGATGCATTTAAAGACATCTTTCAGGTCAGATGCTGAAGTGCTGGTTTTATTTGCTGCTCTCTGCAGCGATTGCCAGGAGGTTTCACACTGGTCTTCAAACAGCCCTGAGCTGGTAATGGCTCTGGAGTACTCAGATGTGCTTTGACTGAGGTGTAAGGCATGTGTGTGATGAGTTAAATCTGTCTGGAAAGGTTAAATGGGCTGGGGCTGTGCAAAGCAGCCTGATTCAAATTCCAGTTCATCACTGGATTGGTATTAAATCAAATATTATTTACAGATACATGTAGAAGTCACTGGGTTTTGATGAACAGATCTTGAGGTGAAGGGGATCTTTGGGATTATCATCCTACCACAGGCCTCCCCCCTGGAATCTTTGTGCTGGAAATCATATTTATGCAAGTGAGTGCCTCATATAGGCAGAATTTTAATTCCAAAGTTCATGTCTTTAGTGTTCAGAGACTGGAAGGCAGCTTGAGATGTGGTTTCTCCTCATATCTAATGAGTGTTATTATGAGGAAATCTTCTACTGGATCAGATGCTTCCAATGAGTCTTTAAAAGGATTTGGATGTATTTAACAGGGTACCAGAGCTCACCACAAACGGGAAGAGGAAAAAATTTATGAAGTCTGAGGCTTTGTCACCATGGTGACATCTATTTGAATTTGGAAGCTGCATTAGTTTGAGCTCACAGATTTTTCTTTTCCTGTCATTAAAGGCACGCCTCTTATCCTCTCTCAGTTCCCTCCTCCTTCTCTTCTTACCCCACAATGACTGCATTTAAAAACTAAATTTCCTTTCAGGGAAAAAAAATACACAGGATAAATTACCTCCATCCATTAATGCCTCCAGCAAGCTGCAGCTGCTGAGGTCCATTTCCAAGTGGACTTCATGCACAAAATGAGAGGAAAAAAAAATTCTCTTTTCTGTGCCATGCAGTTGGACAGCTATGATCAGATATGTCCAAGTGTGAGAGGCCTTTAATGATCACAGGGCTGACCACATTCACCCCTGCAGTCACTCCCCAGGATTAGGTGGAGTTCACAGCAGAAGTGGATTGGACCCAGGGAAGAACATCAGTGGCCTTCTGGGTTTGCTTTGCAGAGCACGCAAAGAAGCTCTTCAAAGGTTTGTGGTACAACCTAACCTTGACTTCAACTCTGGTTTTAATGGCTACTTGGAAGATGACAACGACCACACTCTTTGGGAATCTGTCATGGGGTGAGAAGCCTCAAAACCACAGGGCCCAAATCTAAGCAGAGATGAAGCCTGTGCAGCCCACACAGCTGCAGTGGCAGCTGTCAGGAGGGTGCCAGAGCAAGCCCTGCTCCTGGCTGACAACTGCAGGGCAGAGAGGCTGAAGCACAGCTTAAAGGAGAAAGGTTTCTTTGATGGGCATCCAGGATGGGTGGCCGCTTCCTTTCATGCTGTGCCTGGGAGATGCTGATCAGCTCCCACAGCAGCCCTGCAGCCAGCATGGATGGGTGGCATGGCAGGAGCCCTGATCCGTAGGCAATGGCACTTAGAGAAGGCGGAATTGATGAATTTGGGTGTTTGTTTGACTTGTCAGAGGGAGAAGCCAAGCTGTGGTTGATGGGTAGAGGAGGACTGGGCTTATTCATTTGCTAATGGTTTTCTGGCCACAGGGAATCTTGGTTTTGCAGGAATTCTGTCCCGGCACTTGGTTTTAGCAGGAGTTTTCTCCCCTGCACTGACCAGCATCACACACCATCCCTCCCCGCCTCCATCTGTGCTCACAGCCTAGTTCACTCTCAGTAACACGTATTTTATTAAATTTGGCTGTGAGAATGTCACCAATTATGAAGGGGAAAGCAAGAGTGAAGGTTAGGGGGGAAAGGTGAAGGTTAAATTCAGACATTCATGAGTTTATGGGGCAGTTTGTCCTCAAATCAAAGCCAGGCTTTCATGTTGAGCTACAGTAAACAGGAATAAACACGAATGTGAAAGTCACTTAAGGAGCAAAAACCCATAAGAATGTTTGCTGCAAAATACGTGCTTTCTTCTCACTCCCTTCCCCTCCTCTTGGCCCCACAGAAGGAGGTTGTTCAGAGTGTTTTCAGCATGGACAATGTGATACCTCCAAAGATAAAGACAAAACCATCCCTTCCACAGACACATCTCATGCTCTGAACCACTGCTGGCAGCACGGCCTCAAAAAACAGCATAGGATTCCAGAGCCCTGGGGTTAGGACACATCCCAGTCCTTCTTGAGGTGCCCAGTGATGTTTTTCCTCAATACCACACTCTGTAAAGGTTTAGCTCAAAGTAAAGTTTTGGGAAGAAATGAGAAAACTGGTGAGAGCAGTTTTTTAAAAAGCAGATTAACCTCAGATCCTCAGCTACCTTTTATTTACCAAACAGAAGAAGTTTCTCAGTGTGATACATTTCTCAAATTATGGGTTTCCCATTTCCTGGCATCCCAATAAAGTCTAGATGAATGATGAGAGAGTCTGCTGGGAGAATGAGTAAACATCTCCTACTGTCTGGAATGCAAGACGACTACTGTCTTATCCTTTGTTACAGGTTGTTAAGATAAAATTACCCTATATATCAACAGCACTGTCAATGAAATTAGAAAGGGCATTCTACCTCCACACTGCCCCAGAGGGTTTGAGGAGGGAGGAGGGAAGGCAGTTGTTTCTTTGTTTATTTTGGTTTTTTTTCTGCCGTGAAAGAAAGGAAGAAAAGGGGTTTGTTTTGGGTTGGGGGGAGAAGTTTTATTTTGCTTTTTTTTAATGCAAATGAAAAAGAGGAGAAAAGCCAAGGAGAATGTGCGAGGCAGGTTTGGGTATTTCACTGGCTGTGCAAACAGGAGAGGGAAAAAGTATGGTTTGATGAGAAATGCCCCAGGACAGGCTGAACTGCAGGGCAGCAAAGCTTGGGTGCAAGGAGACCCTGAAGCTGCAGATGGTGGCTCCAAGCAGGGCAGAGTCCCCGAGCCCAGGATACCCCAGGGCTTTTGTCCCCATCAAGTGTGTGCTGTGAGCAAGGGCTGCTGCAGAATTTGTCAGCTGCAGTTTGGGGAGAACCCTCTTGCGCATGCCTATAATCCACTGACCTGTCGCTGGTGTGTCTTTTATCAAATCTTCTTGCTGTGTTGCAGTTTTCCTGGTCTTTAGAGAGAAGATCTACTTTGGATTTTCTGGAAATGTGAGTCTCGTGAGTGTGCACTTGATTGCCAAAATACTAGAAAACACTGCATATGATCTCCCTGTACTCAGAGAAATCCAGTTTTCCTTGCAATTAGGCTGTATCACCAAAGTAATTACCTGGTTTAGGTTTGTTATATTAATTGTGTCTTCAGCTGTCGCTGCCCTTGAACCCTAGAACCATGAGAGTGGGATCCAAAACTTAAATCCCATTGCCTCTTTTCCACAAAATATTGATTCCTGTTTCCAGACACCTCTCCCAGATGATCCCTAAGCTGCAGGAGGTGCTGGGCTGTGGTGGAGCTCAAGGGCTCCTTGTGCAGGAGCAGGGCTCTAGTGCATGTCAAAGCCTCATCACTTCCATGTCCTCTCTTGTATCCAAGTCAACTTCTGTCACAATCTCAGTCCTTTGCCTTTTCATTCTGTTTTTCCTGAGAACTTTGGATCACTTCTTTTTTTTTTTTTAATTTTTAAACAAAGTTGTTTATTCGCTTTTGAAAGGCAAACATTTCACACTTAAAATATTTTCATTTTGAAAACAGAAAAAAAATTTGACTGAAAACAATACTGGAGAAAAGCTGGCTATAAAATGCTGAACTTGGGTGAGAAATGCTCTTGGATTCAGAGCATTCCTGAGTTCCCCCATCCCATCTTGTAGCATGTCAGAAATTTTACATGTCACTCTCCTGCACTTACGTGTGTGTGTGCACACACACACAGGAGAATTTTCTCTGACAAGCTGTAGGGCTTTGCTACAGATTTTCCATCCCTTACCAAGTCAAGAAGAAAATATCTTAATGCTCTATTCACCAAACACTTTTGGCCCGTTTCCATTTGAACGTTATGCTTGTTTGCATAGGCAATTCAGAGGGGAGTCCATAAAACCTTGTTTTGCCTGAATTTGTGAATGTCTGCCCTCTGCACGGTCTTAAAATGAAATTACATTGGAAAAGGAGCTGTTTTGGGATGCATACGTTTTGCACATATCCTTTAAATAACTCAGATATGTTTTCTAAGGGGGATGTTTTTCCTATGCGCTGAAGGCCATGTTTGTACCACCACCTACGATTTTCTTCAGCTTCAAAACAGCACTGAGTAAATAGCCGAGGGTTTTGGCAACTCAGTGTTTCCAGCACTCGGATCTTCCTGTTGAAGAGATCCCTCAGCAAAGGACAACCTCTTGCTTTAATTCTTGCTGCTCAGTTCCAGCAGAAAATCCTTCTCCTGTCTCCGTTCCCAGCCTAAATCTGTGAAAATGGGGACAAAGCCTCTTCTCTGCCCAGCCCTGCCAGGAGCAGCCAGCCCAAAACGGATGTTTGTCTGTATTAATCAAACACATAAAATGTGCAACCTGAACTGTGTGCAGAACTGAGTGGAAAAAGTGCAACCTGACCACAAAAGTATTATTTTATAAATAAGGTCCTTTAGTAGTAGTTAATTGGATACACATTTTGCTGGATTCATGGAACATTAAAAACTATCATATCCGAATTGACTGACTGAGTTCATGTTACATCTCCAAATTGCCAGTGACCATTCTGCCTCTCAACATCAGACCTTGGGTTCAGCAATCTCGCTCCAGGGCCTTTTTTAAGTACATGGCGCTTTTTTTTTCCCCCCTAATAGAGATTGATTTAGTGTATGTTTAATGGCCCCATAAATCACTCAACATGCCCAACTCGCATACAAATTCTGCCAAAAAAAGAAGTTTTCAAGGAAGCAGATGCCTTGTTCGTGGAACCAATTTGCCCTGCTCTCTGCATGTGCACGAACCCACCATTTCAAGAACCTCCTTATAAAAATGTTCTGCTCTCCCAAGCCTGCACACTGGTCATTTTCTCTGGGGCTGCTTTCTTACCATGCCAAGTTAAACTCGGGCGATTCCCCCGCTGTGCCCGTTCTGTTCGAGTGCCTTTTAGATCAGCAATAAATAAATTCATTGTGCGTTTCAACGGGGAGAAAGAGCTGGAGCTGGAGCTGCATTGTGCCTGCCCTTGTGAAGATCTATTGTGTGCAAAGTAGTGCGCTATCGGATGGCGTGGGTCATTTTTCATTAGCCCACTGAGGATGCAGCTCAAAGCAGAGGATTATAGAAACTCATTTCCTTTGGTTAGGGGGGAAAAAAAAAAGAGTTAACATTCAATAAACTCGAGGGCTATGACGCAATGTGGCCCTCAGAACCTTCCGAGCAGAGCTGTTAATAGCTTCCTTTCCCAGGACGCGGGTTTGCCCCGCTCACTTATCGACTTTGATGCATTAGTAAAAGAAAATATCAACCCCTCATAACTCTCAGAAATGATACAATACATCACTTAAAAGTAAGCTAGGATCAACACATTGTTAACTGTTTGATCTCTCGAGTCAAAATTAATGATAGGTGTTTTGCACACAAAAAAATGAATGTTAAAAGGCTATTTAAGCTAACTAAAGACATCCCTACAACATCAGGGTTGAATTGGAGGTGATTTCCTGCAATGCAGCTGTTATAAGTTTATCAGTCTGCGGGTGGCAGTAACCAGTAATCATAACCAGATTGCAGAGGGGTGGGATGGAACTTATCTTTAAATAGAAGATCTATCTAACTAACTAACTACAGAAAGCTGGTTGGGAACTGAGTCCACGGTATTATTCACTAGAACACCCAAGGGTCTGGGAGAAGCCAGTTTTCTGTATATTTTAAAGAAATGAAATGATTCTGAAGGTTTAACTGCTAGGCAGGGAGAAACCAAGGTTCATAATGATTAACAGCAGACCTCCTGCGCTCTTGTACTTGCAGCATTTACACAATGATGATAGCTAATAAGAAATGGCATTAAGAAATGACTTCAACTTTCTCCACTGAGATCTTGCCATAGGCTGTTGATGAACTTTAACTCGTTCTCTTGTGACATGGAAAGGAAAGATCTGAAATGCAGCATATACTTCAAGCAGAAAAGCGATTGAAAAAATTCCAAGAAATCTCTGTGAAGAGCCAAAGAGAAGTGTTGCACTGTGAGACAATGCCTCTGGACAATTACAGCCTGTTAGTTTTAATGCAGCTCCAATTGCTTCCGTCTGCAGCTAATCTGACCACTGGAAACAGGCACTTTTGCAATGCCCTTTAATTTTTCTGATTTGTGTGTGGGCAGTATCTGTTGGTATTAATATGACTCTTTTCCGGATTGAATTAGAGAAAACAAGATGAGCTTTCAAAGGAGCCTCAGCTTTCTTTGGGAAACGTGAGCTGCAGAGCACGGGATCCACGTGGATGGGTTAGGTCTGTCCCAAGTGCCTGGTGTGCAAACACAGGAAGGAGGCACAGAGAAGTCCCATGGATCCCCAGATGTCCCCAGCAGCACCCCACAACCTCTTTAGCCATCCTTGCTCCTAATTCTGCCAAATACTCCAGGTACTCCATCTCCAGCCTTAGAGCTGTGCCCACAGCCAGCAGGGATCCCCACAATTCCCAACACTCTGAGCCACGCAGATCCACTGTTTTCTGTGGATGCCTTAAACTGCTCATGAGTGAGCCAAAATCTTCTTCCATCCCTACAGCCAGACAAATACACATTTTGTTTTTAAACTGATGCTAGTTTGCAAGAGGTGCTGTGTGAGCCTTTCCCAGATCCAGCTCCCTCCTTTTGTAGGGATTGTCTCATGCCTACACTTAAACCTGGCTTATGGAAACCACAGTTCCAGAGAAGCTCAAATTTGCTCATTTGATGAGGAACAGGCTGAAAAAATGGCAAACATAAAGTTCTAATAAAAATGAATGTATTTTTAAAAATTCTTCACACAGCCTTCCTTCAAATTGTGCTGCAAGTTTAAACCTAAAATAATTCTTCCCCATGTCTGACATCTGTACGTTATTTATACAACACCTTTTTCCATAGAGGTTTTTTAATTATTATTCCAGAGGTGTTTTTCAGTGGAGAAAAAGGAAATTATTGATGAAACTGTAAATTTGAAATACATTTCAATTAAGACCCTTAGTCATTTCCACTTTTTGTTTTCCAAGCCTTACTCAACAAAACCTCTTAATTATTTCTCCATGGCGATGGGATCAGCTCACTCTGCTCCTCTCCCTGCGGGGCCTATAAAACCCTCAGCTGGCAGATCTGCGTGTGCAACAGGCTGAGAGATGTGACACATCACAAATATCTGGAGAGGATAAATTTTCCATTGAACAAAGTATCAGAGAGGCCCCTGCATTGCCTGCATGAGGACAGGTGGATGGGGGCCAAACACTTCCTGATTTTTTGACTTGCTGTGTGATTTCCCGGTTACAGCATTGGAGGTGACCCATTCCAGGCAGCCTGGCTGCCCTCACTCCTGTCTGCTCACTGTGGTCACTCCTGACTCCTCACCACAACCTCTGCCCCCTGCATGCGCTGCTTTCTGTCCTTTACAGCCCATCCCGTCATAGCCATTTCCTCCAAAATTCTGGAAAATTAACATTTTACAGACGAGGAAACTGTGGCACTGGTGTGTGAGGCCTCCTGCACAGAGTTATGCAGTGGATGATGTGAAACACAGATCAAGAGCCCAGGTCCAGCTCCTTCCACGTCACACTGAGTTATGTCTTGTTAAAGGGCAGAAATGAGAGTGGAAATTATCAATATTCAATAGAGGAACTTCTCCCAGAGTAGGCTCTGAAATTCTCAGATGTGTAAATCACTTAATTTATAGTAAGGGCTGTGTTAAGACGCTGTGTGGTTTGCTGCAATCCTTAGACTCACAACCCCCCTGTCAAAACACAGCCCTGTGCAGGTGCGGGGAGTGCTGCCCATCCACCTGAACTGGAGGAAGATCTCTCTGCAGAGAAGCGGGGACTGGTAAACAACCAGTTAAGTGGCTGGGGCACTGTCACTCAACCCCTGCTGCACTGCAAAGTGCTGGATTCCTAAATGTGGGACCCAGATGCAGAGGGAACCAAGACCACATTAAAGTGGTGCTGATCGCCCGAGCTGTGGCTCTGAGGAAGATGCAGAAGCGCTTGGGAGGCTGACACGGGGCTGGGGACAGACAGCACAGCCAGCAATGGCTTTTGCAAGGCACGTGTGAGGGGAAAAAGGTTTCTGTGCCTCCACCAAACCTCCTTGTGTGCAGCCTGGGGCATCTGAGACCATGCCTGCACACCCACACACGTAGGCAGGGCTCCCAACCCCTCTGCAGATGTGGGGCCCCCCAACCTTCTAGAGCAGCTTAGGAGAAGACAGTTTTGGGAGCAATCCTTGCTAAAATGAGGCATGAGATGTGAAAAATATACCTTTGTTACACAGGCTTTCCAGAGAACCAGTGATTTCAGTAGGAACTCCCTCCCCACTGCCCAGCTGGACTTGTAGAACAGCCCAAAACCTGCTTGGACATCCTGATTCTCTGGGCAGGGAGAGGGAGACAAGACAGAGGCAGGTTCTGCCTAGTCCCCGCAGTGATGTAGGGTAGAAAGTCTCCTTGCAGAGGGGCCAGGGCTGTGGGTGGCTTCTCGTGGCCAGCAGAGGACTCTGAAAGGCTCTGTGAGATCACAGTCCACGAGGTGAAGGTGATCACCGGCATGGGTGATTGCCTAATTAGTGAGGCCCTTGGGGATGGAGCCTGGGAGAGGGGCAGAGAGGGGCTTCTCCATCCTTAAGCCGTATCACATGGGGGAGAGACAACATAATTGCCTCCTAATTGAAAAACTGATGGGTAAATGATCACCAAATGAGGTGAAAATCAGAAGTTCCCAGAAAGGACTGAGTTGTAGGATTTTAAACCAGTCACTGAGAAGCTGAGCTTGGTTTTGGGGCTTGGTTAGAGAGGTCAGAGTTTGTTCTAAGGAGGGGAAGGGTCTTGTGGCCTCTAGTATTTTGGTGACTTCAGAAAGGTGCAAGTTCTCTTTTCCTTGGAAGGACAAAATGCTGGTGCTACCTTGATGTCACAGCTTACTTCTCTTGAGAAAAGAAGGTGGAGGAAATGAAAAAGGTGACCTCTGGTACTGGAGAGGTAAGATTTCTCTTTTGTAGTCCTACATAAAACGATGCAGTAGTCTGCAGTGTCTGAGAAACAGGTGTTTGGATTGATCACTGAACAGGCTGCAGCTTGACACAGTGTGTGAATCCTGGTAGAGGAGATTCTGTGTAGTGCTTTTAGAGTAATGTTATTTTGATTATTATTCCAATGATTTATTTGCTCTGGCTTTGCCTTCTTTTTGGTCCTGACCAGGACTGGGGCTGGTTGTGACAGAAGTAATTTGGGCAGCATCCTCACTTGTTGTAGCTGGTAAATTTTGCCTGCTGGCTCTGTGTGTTGTGCCCTGCTGTGCTGCTACCCACTCTGCTCCACTCACTGACAGGGGTGAGTACAGCACTGAGCTGGGGGTGGTTGCTGCAAGTTCTTCACACTCTGCAGGCAAAATAATCTTGAAATTGTGAATTTTGCTGCTGTAGCTTGATCCGTAGGGAAGAGTGGATGTTGCTCTATCCATGTAGGGGACCAAAAGCGTTGCTTGGAACCAGTGGTTCAGAAACAAAGAACAAAGAGATGCTCTGCCTTTGAAAGTTGGTTTGTTCTTGTCCTCAGGACAGCAGAGCTCAGCCTGCAGCTCTGGCTGGAGGGACTCTGAGCTCCGTCCCAGAGCAGGCTGATCCCAGCTTCCTGGAATACGCTCTCCTTTGATCTGGCAGACAGAAGCCCACAACAGCTGCTCTGCAGCAGATAAGGACAGGCACTCTCCAGGCTGATGGCGTTTGGAGATTAGTCCCAGGATGTTGTGCAACAGGCGAGGTCTCCCACCTGCAGCTGGGACAGGACCTGTCTGCTGTGTACCAGGGCTCAGGGGTGATGTAAACGGATGAGCTTCTGCTTTGTCCTTCTCTGCTGTCCACCCACAATTCCCTCACTGGGCAGAGGCTGGGGAGAAAAGCTCCTCTTGCCAGTAAAACGTGTGAGATGAATCTGGAAGTGGCTCTAAAGATTTTTTTGGCTGGTTGGTTTTTCCCCTTCTTTAGTAGAAATTGCTTGGTTACAAGCTCCTCTCTCACAGTTTTTTAGTAAGAAGTTCCTAACATTTATTATTCCAAATAGACTCACTAGAATGCTTTTTTGACTTAAATGTTGATTTGATCTTGCAAGAGAGCGTGATATGTCTTGTGTAGCCCTTTGGCCTTGGTGTGTCACACCTTTCTTGACACTTGGGGATGTTGTGAGCTGACAGCTCAGTCCCCTATCAGCAATGCCAGCTCTCTGTGAGCAGCAGCCCTTGGATCTGGGGGCTGCCAGAAGTGTGGGTGAGTCTGGAAATAACCTTTGCCTGTAGTCAAAGGTAGTCAGGAGTGGTGGTGGACATGACTTCACCGTGCCCACTGCTCAGCATGAGTAACCAGTTCCATGCATTTCCATGCCAACCATTAATTTCCAGATGCAATGACTAGCACGGTATTTTCCATTTCCAGATCGTGTTTGTACTGGCATGATTTAAAATACTTTGTAATTACAGTGGTTCCTATAGTCGACCTTCTAGAGCAATGCAGGGTGCTTGGAAGTTCTTCTTCAACCAGCAATTTTGGTAATGACAGTAATTCACATAATCTATCTTTGTGGCCTTGTGGCTTTCAGAAGTATAGGCTTTTTTTTTTTTTTTTAATTTTTCAGAGATGTAGCCCTATCTCTATATATAGCTCAGTAGATATCTGGTATTCTGGATGTGTTAAGACAAACTCCACTGAGGAATTCCAGTCCCATCACCACAAAGTTTCTGATATTGCTGTTAATGCAATTGAGTAAATGGCAGAAGAAAATTCAATGGGGAGGGGGATATGGCAGTTTCCTCTCAAAGATGAGGAGGCTTCAACAAAAACAACTTCAGGCAGCAGTGGAGCTTCATTTTGGCTGACAACTCACAGCACAATAAGCAGTTTTGGCAGCCAAATGTGACAACATCCTACTGAACAGGGAAAATCCTTTAGTTTGGGGGAGATGGCTGAATCCCAAAGCTGCTCTTATTTACTGGTTTAGAGTAACAGAGACACTTCTAAATTACTTGAAGGAGAAACTGCTCAGACAGATCAGAGGCAGACATCTCCCTCCATGTGCAATTAGATGTGCTGCCTCCTTTGAGAAGGGGCCAAAGCAAATGGGAAGCAGCAATTAAGGTAGACACCAGCAATGAGGACCTAAAGTACAGGGCACAGTGTTTATCAGCTGTTGCTGCACAGAAAAGGTCTTTAATTTGACTGAGGAGGGAAGAGCTGTAGCTCAATATTCTTGTGAATTGATTAACTGTTATTTTTCCCAGAAGATCCTCATATGTGTCGGGTGGGAGGGACAGATGTTGATTAAATGTAAACTTCTCTGCAAATGCGTGTGTGACCTCTGGCATGTTGTTCATTCACACTCCCTTCAGAGGCAGGGAATAGAGCTGGGGAGGGTTTTCCATGCCTCTGTCCAATTAACCTGGGTATTTTCAACCAGAGGCTGACAAAAGGGGGATCCTGAGCCTAGAACAAGCCCCTGAGGTCACTATTCTCATACTGGCAATAAATCACCCCAAATCATTTGTTTTTTAAGCTGTAGGAGCAGTGAATGCAGTCTCTGGTATGCCAGGGTCTGACCTAGATGGTGACCATCCTTGTGATCTGTCCCACCTCTCCATTTGCTGAGAGTGTTTCAAGAGGAGGAAGGTGAATGACAGAGTTGATGCATCCCTGGTCTTCCACCTCTGTTGATAAAGGGAAGGAGGACACTTGAGGAGACACCAGGGTATGTCTGACACATGGTCTGGAAATGAAGCAAAAGCCACTCCAGTATCCTGCAGTGCCAGCAGAGATGTTTTCCTTTTCATTTTCTGAGAGGTGCTGCAGCAGAAAACCAGATCTGCTTCCTCAAAGACTGTCACTCCCATCTGGAGAACATAATATTTGACCCATGGGCTTAATTTGCTGTCAATCTCCCACAAGTCCCAGGAAGCAGCCTCCATCTCCTTTTAACTTGAGGCTGTTACCTCTTGCCCAAAAAAAACCAGGTTTCTCAAGGCTTGTTCTTGAGCCAGATGAGAAACATGAAATAACTGGATGCAAAATGCAAGCATCTTCCTTTTTAACTGACATCAATAAAAACTCTTTGAAGAGGGAATGCTTAGCAAGTGTTAATTAACAGGACTGTCATTGTGACTCCACATTGCCACTGCAGAGTGCAGTGAGTCACTGGAGACACACGTCTCTTTTTGGCTGTGATTTTTTTATTTATTGAGCATCTTGTTCTCAGCTGCTACTAGAAGCAGGAAATCTCTCAAAGCTGTGAAGAGCTGATCCAGTCTGTGCCTTGAATTGGTTATTCTTTTCCACCTACTCCCATGAAGAAGTGCCTCCAGCAGCTCTCAGATGGGGCTGCTGCCATTCCTGGCCAAGGAAGAAATTTGGGACCCCCTGTCTCTATGAAGTATGGTCTGAGTACATCCCCACTAATGTAGACTATGAGGAGGTTTGTTTTTTCCTGCAAACCAAAAATACCAACTTTTTTTTTTTTTAAATACCTGGAAATAAACAGTTACATGATCTACTGAAATTCATAACAAAGAACAAATAGAATCTTTCATGCTGTGTAACAGCCATAAATAAAGGCTTTATGGCTGAGAAGTTGTAGGCAAAGCTCCAGCAAAATCAGATTTATTCCCTCCCCACCCCCTGCACTGTAAGTCTCTGGAAATGGGGGTTCCAAGGGCTGTTCTGACACAACATTAACTGCAGCTTCTTATACCAGACTCCCTGCCAGTATTTACAGTTCACATTCTGTGCATGGTATGTGTGTATGTAACTGCACCAGCTTTTACAGTTGATTTCTCAGTAGTCATGTGAAACCAAAACAACTCACGGGCTGAGCTTGGAATCACTTGTGCATTTTTCTGATTTAGAATTTTAAAAAAAAATCTGCCTTGGTGTTAGGGAAAAGGATCTCCTGGTTAAAGTTGCTCCGAGTTGATGGTGGCCCAATCTCTGTGAGTGTCGTGTTCCCTCTCCCCAGAATCACTGGCTGGGTTTCCAGGGGAGCCCTGCAAGATGGATTTCAGAACTTGGTTGTACAGCTGAAAAGGCAATAGCTGCATTTTTTTCTTCTCACAAAGGCCTGGCGCTACCTCTGCTTGCTGTCTCCTCTAAAACTTAGCCCCGAGGTGTCATGAAATCCATCTTTGGAGTAATTAACTCCTAAAACTGCAGTTCAGCCAGGTCTTTCCCTGTTAAGGAAGAACAACTCATTTCAGTGGATTTAAGAGCTGGTTTCTCACTTCAGGAGACAAATCCAGGTCAGCAGAGGCAGCAGATCACAGTGAGAAATGTATAAACACATCGGAAGCAAAGCTCCTTGCATGTCAGTTTTGGATCAGCTGATATCTTGGTTTGTTCTCCTTTCTTTTGTGCTTAGTATGTAGCCTAAGAGAAGCTAAAATGAGGAACTTGTTCTCATTAAGCAGCTGCCCAAATCTCTCTTTTTAAAGAGTCTGAGGCAGAAGATGTAGAGCCACTGACTGCTCTGCTCTTGTCTACAGCTTGTTTTAAGCACTGAGCAAAATGACTTAAATTGTTGGGACCTGAGAAATGATATCTTTGAGCTCTGACCCTTCATAACTGAATCCAGACACTCAATGTCTCTGCTTCCACAAATTTTATATGAAGCACCTGACACAGCAGCAACAAATAGCATGGGAATAAATCCAGCAGCCTGCAACAGCTCTCCTTCATTAGCCAAGCCAAAGGTCACCCTGCTGGTGTCACCACCAGTGTCTGGCCACTGCTGGGGCTATTGTGTGCTCTGGACCTTAGTGGAGAGATCGTGCAATGGAAGGGAAGGTGGGGAGCCAGGTCCAAAGAGCCTCTGTGGCCCTTTCTGCACTCCACAACCACAGGGACATCTCAAATGTGTAGCGCTGCTCTGGAAATTTAGCACAACCCCAACGTGCTGGGCTGGAGCCCCAGGTGCTGACACACTAAAGCACAACAGATCCACTGAGCTCCTGGCATCCCCTCCTTTCTTCTTAAGAGCTTCTTAAAATAAGCCCATTAGGCCCAAGTTATCAGCAGCCCAGAGCTGCTCACTCAGGAGTCACCTCAGCTCCCGGGAAAGGCTCCGAGCATGGCTTTAATTACAGGCATGGAGGCTGCAGTGGATACAGCCACTCACCCCAGACACAACTGCTCCACTCCCCAAATTGCTGCTGACTGGCCTGGGATTGGGTTTTATTGGGGACAAGTAAGCCAGTTCTTTGAGGGTGAGGTTAATTCGAGCAGCCCCATGTAAAGCTTTAGCCTGCAAATGGTTAAATGCTTAACCATGCCTGCAAAAGCTGGTCAAGTGCAAAGTTGTCTTTCTAAAGGTTTGTGGGGCTGAGACTGAGCCTCCTTTTTTCCCCCACAACATTCCCCAGTACCTTTCACTGGGGGGGAAAAAAGTGTGAATCTGATGAATCTGTCTATGGCTCTTCCAGTTCTCCTCTTAAATGCAAAGCCAGACTTAAACTGTTTTAAGACTGTGCTGCCTTCATTTACGGAATTAATTCATACACAAGGATTCTGTTGGAGAAAACAGCAAATTTATCCCAAAGTGGTAAACCTCACAATACCAAGAAACAACTTTCCAAATACTAAAATTAAAAAGTCTGTTCCCATTGCCTGGTAAATGGACCCTTGGAAAACCAGCTAGGAAAAAATCAGTGTGTTAAACCTGCTACCCTAAACTTCTGATCTCTCTCAGCTGCTGATTTAGGAATACAAATTCCACAGCATCAAGCAGAAAAGGAGAATATATATATTTTTATTTAAAACAGAGTAACTCAAAGTGGTCATAATAACCCATTTCTGTTGCTTTTGTACTTGGGTAGTGAGTGACTGTAGTATAAAGTGCTCCAAGTTTTTGCCTCGAGGTCTTGTCAATCATTACCTGATAAATAAAAACTTCAAACTGGTTCCTTTTAGCTTAATTGGGTAGAATTTCTCTCCAAAGGAAGGTTGAATACTGAGAATAATGTGTTTGTGGCAGCAGTGGAAGTCAGCAAGCAGGGCATTTGGATGGAAGCATACAGGGGATGTAAACTCTGAACTCAAAAGATGAGTCTTTGGGGATTTTTATCCAGAAGTATCTGTTCCCAATGCAGGCAGAGCTGAGGGACTGAATCCAGCAGCAGAGGGAATCCTGCAGCCCCTGGCCATGCTCTGAGCTGTGCTTGTGCAAGCTCTGCTGTCCCTCTCTGCTTTTAGGCTTTACAGCTGACACTTCCATAACAATCAGGAATCTTAAAATTGCACTAAGGCTTATTTAAATCATTATTTTTTATTATATGAACACTGGCAGCAACAGAGGCATTTTCCTGCATAGGGACAAAAGGATCTTTTTGTCAGTACTGGAACAGATCTGAAACAGCTCAATTAAGCAAACATAACATCCTCAAAGTTTGGCCTGAAAGGAAGCTAAAATAACTGTTCTATAAAATGTTTTAAATGTGCTTTAAAATGTCATTACTCAGATAAATCTAGCTGTTTGGAAGCTCGTTCACCAGGGTTTTATGGCCCTGCCAGTTTATGGCAGTGTATGTATTCATGTCAAGAATTCCTCTTCCAGAACAGTAGATGAGGAGACAAAGCCACAGGAGCATTGCAGACCAGGGGGAGGCTGCAACCAGCTTGGGAATGGAGTTTTGGCTCCTAGGCTGGGAAAGCTGCTCCAAAGCACATCCAGCAAGTTGTGTGTATTTGTGGCAGAGCTGGAAACCAGCAGATATTTCATGATACGAGGCTGGACGTGTTGAACTCAGTGGTAAGGCTGCTGTTGGCTGCAGGACTGGCCCTGCAAAGTAAAAGTATTTATTTTATTCTTTCTCTCCTTGCTGGCACCACCCCTGCCTTACACCTAAATGAAGAGAATTGGGACCATAATGAGAAATACCAGAGGATACTCCTTCTAAATTTAGTCAAGGCCTACAGAAGCTGAGTAGGTCTCGTTTTACATCAACAAAGGTCTTTCCACTGATGCTTTCCTGGAGTCTCAGAGCAGTGCACAAAGCAAATTTACCTATGAATTTGTAATTGCTCATGGAAGATGGAAGATTAATTCCCAAATGCTGATGTTAATCCTTTGGCCCAGCAAATATATCTAAGTAAGCTGGCACAGCTCTGCTCACAGTTCAAAGAAAATAAGAACCCCAAAATTGCTATTGTGCCCCAAAGATATAATGCTCAGTTAATAGTGGGATTTAGACCAGTATCTTTTTTCAGCTGCCTCCATAGCAATGCAGTGTGGTATCCACAGTAGGAAACCTCATGCCAGCAGCATCTCTCAAATATGCTAAAACAATCTAAATTAGAAAATGTCAGCTTCTTGGCTGATGTTTCTTTGGAGTTTCTTTCTTCCTTTCTTGTGCCTCTATAATTTTATTGGGATGACTAAATCTCTGAACTATGTTAGCAGTAAACAGAACTAATTTACCCCCTGCTTCTTTGAAACAGCTGCTGACAGCTGCACCATAATTCAATCATGGATCTTTGCAGCACAGACTGCAAAACACATCCATATTTTTGCTATTCTTCCCTCCCTGTTGTATTTGGACCGAAGGAGCTGCCCCAAATAATGACATGTGACAGTTTTGCCTGTACACAGAGAATGAGCTGCATGAAAACACAGGCTCAAGATGAAACGTTATCCAGCCAGAAAGGCTCTTTGAATAAAAGGAGAATAACCACACAGATACGCAATGTTGTCGGGATATCTTTTGTAAAGTTGCAATGATTTATTTTACTAGTTTGTACAAAAAGGCTTCTGACATCTGCTCTATGAAAAGAACCAGAAATGTGTATGCATTTTTGCCAACTGTTAATAAATATCTTCTTAAATAAGGAAACAAATGTGTTTAGGAACCCAGAATCATTTTTCCTGCATGTGATTGAAAAGGAATTCAGAGATGGAAATAAATAATTCTTCTTCCGCTTGTGACAACTATTTACATAAAAATGTACAAACAGTGAAGCCGATGTTGAGCCTAGCAACAGAAATCCTGTAATTATGCTTAAAAACAACAACAAAAAACCAAAACAGAAACAATCCCCACATAATATTTAATATATGAGTCCTATACAGCAAGACACCGTGGTCCAAGTTAAAAACGCAATACACCAATGCAGTGACCACCAACACTGAAACACCCACAAGAGAAAACTAATCCTTGACTACTAAATAGTGGAAGTTCAGGCATGATTAGCTTTTAACTTTCTAGGCAGCACCTTCCCTTCCTTTAGGAGGTTTACAGAAGCACTGGTGGGTATGTGTATGCAATGTCAAATGATGCTTCCTCTCTGTGTGATTTCAATTCCTCACTCTAACCAGGGATGCTCTGAGGGCAGGTTTGGCTCGTTATGGTGCATGGTGCTGTCTGCAGGCTCCACAAGGGCTGGGATTTTGGCTTCAGCTGTTGTCCTGCTGTGTGGCTGGCTGTGCTTGCCCAAAGTCTCCCAATGGGGAGGTTTGCTGCAGTCCTACCTGAGGAGTGTGCCTGCTGCAGCCAGGCTGCTCCTGCAGATGTTGGAGAGGTCTAGGGGGACGCCAGGCACATCTGGCAGCTGCTCACCAAGGCCCCCATCCAAAACCTACCGCTGTTGTGGATGGGCTTCCCCTTTCCCATCAGCTTAATCCTGCTACTGAGACAACTGCTGGGAAAACACCGATTGACTGAAGTGAGATGAGGATTCGGCCATCAGAAACAAGTTTCCAATTCATTTCATAGACAGTAGGGGCTTTTTCTTCCTTTGCTTTTTCTTTTTAAAGTGAGGCAACTGGTCTGGATTTGATCTGTGACTTAAAGAGAGAAGAGCAGTGAGTGAAGTCCAGAATTTCATTTATCTTCTTTCTCTGACGCTCCTCTAAGGCAAGACATGGAGCCAAGTCCCTACTGTGGCTGCATGGCCCCATCTGCTCACTGAGCAGAGACCCATCTCCAGGGATTTATGATGTCCTGGACCCATCTGTTGGAGGTTTAGCTTTCTGAAGTTTGGAGATTTAGGGCTGGGTGTGCTGGACATGGTGTTTTATTGGGCTTTATTTTCTTTTTATCTCCCTGGTGAAATTTATGCCAATCCTACTTTGGTGTGTGCCAAAGTGGGGAATTGGTTTGTGATTGGTTACTGCAGCTCTGTATTCTTCTTTGCAACAACTTTAATTGAGCCTTAATTACTTAAGTGTGATGTTTGTGTAACCTGTGACTTTAAAAGAAGGAAAAAGAAAAGCCTTGAGGGGACATTTTCTTGCTTCTGGTTCCAATGTCTTGGTGGCCCTTGAAGGGGATAGTTGTGGGGTTTTTTGAGGTGAAGCCAAGAGAGCAGGGGGTTTATCAGAAGCACTGGCCCCAGGAAGGAAGGTTTCCTGGCTTGTTCCCAGTCTGTGTGGTGCTGGGTGTACATGCCAACTCACAGCACCTTCTGCACTTCAGTCTCCACGTTCTTGGGAAAGGGCTGGAACTTGCTCCCTCCGGGAAGTCAATGGACATTTTCCACACAGCAGCAGGATCTATAGTTACAGCTCTTACAGTAACTGCTTAGGACACCCCAGCTAAACACCAGGATTAATCCCTGGCTCTCAGCATTTTGCTGCTTTCCTGTTTCAAGTTCATAGCAAATTGAAATACTTTCTGACTGCAAGAGGAAATCTCCTTCCTTGTTGATAGAAACAAGTACACCCCAACATTCTCACTCTTTGAAGCACTTTTCTTCAGTTCTTTTGGTTGCCAATTGATTTATTTTTCTTAGCCTAATCTGTCCTTTGAATTTGTGTCAATCCACATCCAGCTTTTGCTACTGTAGTTTAAAACTGGAAGTTGCATGTTATTAATCCTTGGTTTTGCTTACGAAATTGAAGCAGAGGGATCGAAGCAATAATTCTCTAACAAAATACCTGTTCACTCCAGGTATATTTTGTTCACTTATTTTATTGCAAACCGTGTTACAGGAACTACACACACTTATTAGTCACAGCACAGTCTCACCTTAGATAGATTATTACTGTTTTACTCACAATCAACACTGGTGAGTTTGCAATCTCCAGAAAGACTCATTTGCAAAAGTATGTACTGTAGGAGCCAATTTTGTAAGCAGATTTGGTTTTAAACGGTTTCTCTGGCTTGTTTCAGTTTACAAGCTCATTGTCTGTAATAAACTAAAACAAAATGTGTTCAAATGCCTCTTTAGATCCAGAAACTGCTCCATTGTCTGAACTTTCAGAGGCCTGGTCCTAAAATGGTTTGGGACTTTTTTAAACCCATGGCTGGAGCACCAATCTTTCCCCCAACCCCGCATAACCACACAAACCCACTCTTTGCAAATCACTTCTTTTTCTTTCTTCTTTTTCTGTCCTACAAATCTAGTGGCAGCCACATGCTCGTACCACCATGTTCCTGTATTTTTTTAAGATAACATTGGAGCTGTCATCAAAATAGAGCACTGAGATGGCGTTGAGTTGTGTAGGAGCACAGCAGGGTTTCGGCACAGTCTCTGGGTTTATAAAGTGAACCTGGGGAATTAAAATAGAGAAATGTTAAGATTTACTTCTCCCCTCTCCTTCCCCCATATTCTTCTTTCCTGGGCAACCTTCTGCCTCTCCCATACCCTCACTCAGACAGGAGCTGAGCTGTGTAACTTTGGGATTCACTGATTCTCAGTCTGACCCCAAATCCACTTTTGGTGGCAGCACGGAGTGGATCCTTACAGAGTTTCCCCAAGAAGTGCTGACAGTGTCTTGTTCCTTCCTTCCCATGCAGTGGGACTAAACCCCCATTAGTGTCTATCACAGAGACTTTCAAACCAGAGGGAGCCTGCCAATGCCTGCAGCAAAGACAGGGTCATTTCTGGGCAGGTACTAATTCAGGCCAGACACGTGGGGCCAGGTGCTGCAGGCACCTTGAGAGCGAAGGCAGATCCTCCTTCCCCTGTTAGCTCAGAGACCCTGTTGTGCATAAATAGATTTCTGAGTAGCACCCGTCAGATGTAAGCCTGTGCTAGGAGATAGGGTGCACCTACCAGTGTCTGTACAATGGCATGATTCGTAGCATTCATGTAGGAATTCAGGGGGAAAGCACATTCTCCTTCACAGTAATAGGCAGCGTAGCCCTCCGGAGCGATGATCCAGTCCTTGATTAAATTGGAGCCATTAGATTGTGGAGAAGGACAGAAGTGCGGTGAAACAAAAAGCCAACCAGCACATAAATCTAAACATTCATACACACAGTTACAGCGGCCTGCAAAATAAAAATCTGGCCCCCTGGCCTTTCTAAAGCTCTCTTAGAGGCCTCTAAAGAGCCTGCTCTTCCAGGAGGGACACACCCCACGCTGCAAATGTGCCCACAGAGCAGCTGAACATCTGGGTTCAGTTGTTTATCCATTCAGCAGCGTCCTGCCTGTCCTCAAGGATCACTTCACCCAGCAACACAATGCAGACACAAGCTTTCAGAAAGGAAAATAGCTTTAACCAGGTCTAAAAAAGAGGGGTAGATGAAAATGGAGATCCATGTGTGCCTTCAGCACTGCCAGAGGACCTGCAGGGCTGCAGCCCCTCAAAAGGATCTGAATGTGTTGAGCCTCCAGCCAGCCTCACACTAAATATTTGTACACCCAACTTAGCAGAAGCACTTAAGCATGCTAAAGGCAGTACACAATATTTTCCCCCTTCAGGATTTAAAATAAAAAAATCCAGTTGGTGGCTGGATCTCACTGCTGCAGTTGACAAATGATGTGCCAAGGCACCCCAGTCCCAGCCTGGTCACCCCCAGGAATGCCACCCCCAGCCCTTACCTGCCACCCCAGGTCCCTGAAGCTGACGTAGAGCTCGTGTTTCTTGCAGGCCTGTCGCTGGTCACTGCTGCTGTTCTCTGTGAGGGGACAATGGTGGCCATGAGGTTGGGCAGCCCCAGATCCCTCAGCAGGGAGTGAGGCATTGCTGCTCTTCTGGTGCATTTACAGCTCCTTTTTTAGCTGTTTTAGTCATAATAATAGCTGGGTTCAACCTGTATGAAATGCACTTCTGGCTTTTTTGTGCAATGCCAAAAAAGGCCTGGGAAAGTAGGTTTTTTATCTTAATTTTTTTTTTTTTTTTTTTGCCCTGGACTTCCTCTGACCTCCTAATAGCAACACACAGATCACTCTGATTATTGCCTATACATAAGAGGAGAATCAGTCCATCCTGGACATACAGCCTGATTTGAAGACCCAAGTAGAAAGAATGGCTCAGGAAGAATTTCATCACCGAAAGGGTGGTCAGGCACTGGGAGGAGCTGCCAGGAATGCAGTGGAGTCCCCATCTCGGGAGGTGTTCAAGGGACCACTTGACACCAAGGGTGTCACTCAGTGCTCTGAGCTGGTTGACAAGGTGGGAGTTGGTCAAAGGTTGGACTTGTTGATCTTGGAGGTCTTTTCCAACCTTAATGATTCTATAAAAATATGATTGGAAGTTCTGTTTTCCTTTTCCTTCTGCTCCTTGCAACCTCTCCTTCCACTCAGTGAGGCACTCCCGGAAGCAGCTGGAATTTGCTGCTGCCTCAGCACAGCCAGCCCATTCCTCTGAGGTATCACATAATTAAGCCACATTTCTATTTCAAATGTCTGATGGAGTTTTCTTCCAAATTAGGAAGCGCAGCTCCCCCCAGAATAGCCATGGTTATCCTGAGAAAGAATGGGTTTCCCTCTTCTATGCAAGAATTTTGGGACTACTATGCTTTTTAGGGGCTAAACTTAAAATCACAAGCCCTGAAAATGAACAGCATTTGGATTCAGATACACTGATCTCTTTGATGATTTCAAAACGAGGATTTATTTCATATGGGGGAAAAGGAGTTTTTCTGGTTAGGTGCTTGGGGTATTTTTAAAATTTGGATGAAGAAATCCCTCAATTTAACATCGCTTCAAACAAACATTCTTTTCCCTGACATTTTTGGAGCAACCCTAACCCCACACCGTTTCAAACCGGCGGTGGAGCAAAGGGACAATGAACAGCTAATGTGGGAGAAACCATTCCCACGTCACCCCAGAGGGAGAACCGCAGCCCCAGCCAGCTGTGCTGTACCTGCAATGTTGGAGACCCGGAATGCCTCCTGGTTCTTTGGTGTTTTGGATCTGTTCTGGCTCCTCTGCTTGCCCCCCGTGGAGCGGATGCTGCGCAGGTGCACCTCGGTGGCCTTGAAGAAGGCCACGGTGAAGGGCTGCTTGTTCTGGGGGCCGTGCCTCCCGATGAGCCCCGCCAGCTTGGGGTTGATGCTTTGCCCTGCAAGCACGACAGAGTGGTGAGGAGGGCTGCAGCAGCTTTGGCAGCAGCCAGGATAGCACAGGGCAGAGCTGCTGCCTGCTCAGGGGCGCTCCTGGGAGTGACATCCACCCTCCAAAGACCTGGGCTTAATGGGCAGAGCTGCTTCTGACAAGAGCAGCTCAGCACAGCTAAGTTCATTTTATATCTGGGTGTAAAAGTTTCATTAACTAGTCCTACGTATAGTTATTTTACCCCAAATCCGCTTAGCATTAGCTTTTCCTGCATTCTTTAGAGGGGTTTCTTCAAGTTCACCAACCTATAATTTGAAGTGATCCTATAAAAGGAACCATAAAACTCAGCCCATAGGAACACTAAATTCCCACTGAAGGTTATTAGCTTAAAATAAAAATGCCTTGTATGAAATGCTGACAGAGTTCCAGATACACCTCAGCTGAGAGAAACAAATGTTTAGAGACATTTGCTTATTGCTGCATCTTGCCACCGCCATAACTCTGCACAAAACTTTGATTATCATCCATGATAATCATCATGATTTCGTCTTCATCCTTCATCTTGGGCTCTGGAATAACTTGATTTTTGGTAGAAGACAATTAGTAGGTTTCTCTGTAGAATTAAATCAATTATTTACAAAAAAGGCAAGGAGAGGGTGGCAGTGGGAAATTTAATGTTTCACCTTGTTGCTGTCGAGGGATGTCTGGATGCAGAGATGATATCCAGGATTATTCTGTCCCAAGCTACTGAGTGCTGCTGCTAAATCCAAGTTATGGTAATGGCTTTGTGATCCTTTTGCTAAGGCCAGAGCTGGGCCTGGCCACAAATCAAACATGCCAAAGGACAGCTAGCACTTTCCTGGAGAAGCCCTGCAAGGCTACCTGGCCAGGGAGAGTGGGACAAGGGCTCTCAGTTCATTTATTTAGTATGATTTTTTTTTTAATAGACTGTATTTGCTTCATGATTACATATCATGTAACAGCAGTTACAAAGAAACATTGGGGGTTGATTAATTTTGGTATTTGACTTCACTTAAAGCCTTGAGGATTGCCCAAGCATAAAGTGTTGCATCAAAATCCTGCTGTACTTACAGCATATGATATCTAGTGCCTCCCTTGGCTGGGAATCATGAAACAGAGTCCCTGATTTCTGCTGGTGTGTGACACTCACCATCAATGCCTTCCACGGACAGCTGCAGGCCAAGGTTGTGCTGGGGATTCACCACCCAGTGGTTACTGGTCGCGGTTATGTCGAACACCAGCCACCCTTCCTCTGCAGCCCAGATCGTCCTGGAGTCCAGCAGGAACAAATCTGAATCCCTGAAACAAAAAGCAGAAGTCCCAGTTAGCCGGGATTTCCACTGGAGTCTCCACAAACATCCTTTAGGCAGCACATGGGGTTGGGATTTCAGCGATAGTTGGAGCTGGGCTGCTCTGTGCTCCCCTCTAAGCACTGTCAGGTGAAGCCTCTCCTCTCCTCTCTCCTCTCTCCTCTCCTCTCCTCTCCCTGAGATTTGGGGTTACTTTGCTGTTAACCTTGAGCTCCTGATGCAACTTCAAAAAAGGCTTGCAAGGCCCAGATCTGCAGAATTACTGTTTGCATATGCAAATCTGGTAATTGGGCAAACAATGCTGCTCATTAGCCTTTCCACACATAATTTCCTGACTTTTATGCATGACTGTAGTGTTGGTGCAAGCCAGCTGGAACACTGGTGTGCATACATTAACATATGTTATCGTTTTTGGTTTTGTTTCTTTTTAATTTGCTCATCTGAGGTTACAGATAACAGATTGAGGCAATAACCCTCTGCACAGTCACAGGTCTGCACTACTGTGGGTCACAATCTTTTTTCAATTCATTGCTTGGGGTTTTTTTAAATTCTAGCTGGAGAAATAATATCAGAAAATGAAAAAGATCCTAAATAGAGAGATTCTGTTCTTTTGAAAAAAGTGAAATTATTTCAGATTTACAGGACATTTCCTGGCAAATTTCTGAAAAATTAAAATTTGAGAAAATACAGGTTCTGTAAAGGAAGGAGTCTTCTCTTACCAGAAAAGAAAGAGATAAAACTCAGATTAAAGTGGATGCTGCTGCAGTTCTTTTATAAAAAATTAGTTTAAAAGAAGAACAAAGACACATGGTGGAAGTGTCTAGACAAGCCCTGTAAGAGCTGCTTTTGTACCTACAGTGAACAAACATGATAACTTGTTCAAGTGTAATTATATCCTTTTGAATTAAGAACTATCCTTGAAAAACCCTTTAATCACATCCTCAAAGCTTTAAAAGGCCTTATGAATTTGGTCACTATAGATTTGGCAGTGCAAATATGTATATTCAGCTTGGTTTACACAGTGCCTCTTGTTTCCATGAAACATCAGGTGATCAGAAATTAATCTGAGCAAAGCTGTTGGCATAAGGGCTTTTGACTCACAGCTTTTAGTGATTCTTTCCCCTTTGACATACCAAGAAATTAGAAGTTTTTGTCCCACACAGAACAGGAATGGAGGGGGTTTTGCAATGCTTTTACTATTTATTGTTCCTTTCAACCTTAGTGGGCCAGAGTGTGTAAGAGATGATGGTGTGAGCTAAGTGGTGTCACCACCCACCTCTGACTGTGCTGACTTACATGAAATTGAATTTCTGCAATGAGTTCCTGCAGAGCACGTGAGCACACAGGGTGTGCAGGAAGAGGATTCTGTGTTGCCTCCCTAAAGCAGGAGAAATTTGGGTTCCCCACGGCTGAACATGCAGCCGGGTGCTGCCGAGGGTGCAATTAGTGCTTGCCTGTAAGCAAAGCTCCGCTTTGTGGAAGAAGCCCTACACCAGAGCTGGACTTGCTGCAACACCTCCTTGCAAAGGCCGAGGGGATCCTGTGGGAGTGTTCCAGTGGGCGTTTGGGAGCCAAGGAGGGTGGCTCAGGACGGGCCGTGGTGCTGCAATGCAGAGGCGCAAGGCAGGTGTTGGGAGCTCAGTCAGCTTTGCTGGGTGCTCCCAGAAAACTGAAGTTAAACCGCACGGGTAACCCCTCTCACGTTAGTTACAGCAGTGCAAGATGCTTGAACTCCAACCAGGGGACAAATCTCCTGGGGTGTCATCCCCACCCAGGAGCAGTGGCCCCGTTCCCACAGTGCAGGACACCTCCCAGCCTTCCCTGTTTACAACACACTGAACCAAACACATCCCAGAGGAGGCAGGGACGAGGGAGTTGCATGGATTGGCCCGTTCCAGTGGCTGAGGCCAAGTTTCCAGAGTGAAGGGGTTTTTATTCACACAGTACATTATTTAAGCATGGCCCCTGACTGGAACTCATGATTCACACAAGGTTTAGTTAACAGGGACTTGGCTTGCTTGGTTTTCTGCCCTTGTAGTTTGCAGGTCGATGATAGTAGAGATCATGATTTTTTTTTGTTTATTTTTAGCTACTGTTCAGCTGCAGTATTATTACTCAGAAAAAACAGCCTTTAAGCTTCCCATGCTGACATGATGCAATCGGGGTAAGCAGACTACATGAGAAGGCATCAAGTACTAGGGTGAGTCAGCCTGGGAAATTGTATAAAGCTTTGTTTTCCTGTAGTTACAGCAATGTGCAAACAATAGGCCTGGAGGGGAAGCCCGAAGTGAGAGAGATCAAAGGGACCCACTGAAGGGAAATGTCCTTCCCACACACACTTGGACCCCAAAAAAGCCCCATGTCAGATGCCCTTTGGAGGAGTTCAAGCACTCCTGGATTAGTGCTTTCTGCCCTGGCTCACCAGCAGTGGCCAGGGGTGGGATGCAGAACCTCACTGGTGTTGCAAGCAGAGGCTCCTGAGATGTAGCTCCTGTTCAGATTAAAAGAAACCTCTCGTTCTTTTCAAAAAGAAAACCTCCTTTAAGTGGAATGTCCTGCTCTCCAAAGTCAGGCAAACAGCATTAAATCACCAGCTAATAGGCAGCCAGCCCTCGAGATATCCTTGTTGGACAAGACACAGTAAACACAGCAAAGAAATGTTGTCCTGCTAAGACTTAAACAGCATTTATTCTGAGGGCTTCCATCTAATGACTTGTCACAGAAGGTAGTGCTGGTTAAGTCTAACTAATGTGGCTGCTTTGGGTTTTAGCTGTGAGATAAGGATCTGAGCCCAAAGAGAAAAGGTTTCTAGTGCACATCTCACTCCTGTACCTCACTTTCCAGCTGTGTACTCACAGAGCATGTCCCTGGAGCAATGTGAATGATGGCTCTGCAGCAAGGAGGCAAAAAAAAAACAAAAAACCCTTTGGTTCCTTGGCCCTGCATTCAGTGCCTTCATTTTAGAATTTCAGTGCATGCAAGAAACTGTACCATGACTTTTTCCAGAGCGAGAGATAGGAAAGGCACATGATCCTCCTTTTACAAAAAAATTAAGCTGGGACATGGAAATGTTAATGTCTAGATTAGAGTTACACAAATTACAAAGTCTGGATCCAGACCACAAGTATGTTCTGTTGAGACCACATCAAAATGGCTCGGCGTTCAAAGAACTGACATCAGCGGGAGTGTCGGAGCTTTTAGCAATGATAAAATTTGGGGCTTTCTGCTCGGTTGTCTCAAGCATCAGGCTCTCAGTGGAGCCTGAGATGAAGACAGGAGGTTGGCATTTGCCTGCTGATGTCTTTGGTAGTGTCTCACACTGGATGCCAGACAGGAGAGTCACCTCCTGTTAGAAAGCACTCCCAAAAATTTGTCTACAGGTCATGTAAGTGTTGTGTGGTCTGTGAAACTTCCTGAGTGAACTTGTTTTCTGGGCTCAGGGGTGAGTAACAAGCACTGCAGCGTGAGGGTGGCTGGGCAGGATGCATGTGAGATCGTGTCTGGGAAGCAGCTGGAGCTATGGAGGTGGAAGGGCTGACCCGCCAAAGGGCTGATGGTGGTAAGGAAAGGGATCACAAATATTTAGTGAAAGAGAAAAGGACTGGAAGAAGTGAGTATTGTAGGGGTGAGCACAGAAATAAGAGAATAAGGCAGGGAAAAGAAGGTGTGGGATAAAGGGAATTGTTGCAACATGGCAATTCTAAAATAAGAGAAAGGATTAACAACAATGAAGCTTTATGAAAATAGCATGTATGGCTTCTTTGCTTTTTGCTGGGGTACTTTTTCAGTCCCTGGGATACAGCTTGGTTTGAAGCCATAAACACTAGAAATACATCCAAAAATGTGAAGTGCTGCATCTGCCCCAGTCACCTGCCTTGGTGAGCTGGGGCATGAGGAGAACATGGATGAAAACGTGAGAGATAGAAATTCTGCATTAGCAAGAGAACCAGAGATAAAACTCTGCATTTATAGACTATAATGCTGTAAAAGGTCTACACTATTTTAGAACAGTCCTCTTGCCAAACAGTCCCTGCTTTTAAGTCTATTTTCTTCACTCACTGTCCCCATCCTGCTCGTCAGCCCTGTTATTTCAAGCTGCTGCTTGACAAGTGGTAGTAAACACTGAGGAGCACTTCCAAGAGGGATAAAAATAAATGGGAAAAAGGACAGGCAGCAGCAGTGAAGGTGACTCTTGGCAATTTCCATTACACTGTAAGACAAGGTGTTTTCTGTGACCAGCCAGCGCTCTGTGCTGGGAGCAGCCCCCAGGCTCACCTGGCTCTGTCCTGACAGCAGCAGCTCCTGCTTGCATCAGGGCCAGGGAATCCCTCAGCCCTAAGAGCTGGACTGCCCTGATCCCTCCCTCTACCTGCAGGAATCACAAACCTATCAGTGCTTTAAACAGTAACCATACAGAGGCTCCTTGCAACAGCCTTTGGATGGCTTTACAAATGTGGGCTAACCCTCCTGCTTCTGTTTTAAAGTAGGAAACACTTGAGGCATGGACATGTTGAATTCTTATTGATTCAGCATGTAAACCACAGTGTCTAAGCCAGGGGCACAATCCTCTCCTCTCCACTCATATTCTAACCCTAGAGGGGTGTTTTGGGTCACAGGCATGGTGCAAGTTTTCCAACAGGCAGCCCAAGGACAGAGCTGGCATGGGGGAAGGGGGTTATTCACTTCCAGGTTCAGCAGGTGGAGGGAGGAGAAGGCAAAAAGGGCATCCCAGGAGGGTGAGAGGAGATGTGGGGTTAGAAGACATCTGTTTGGACTAAAAACCTGCCGTATCCAGATTCCAGTTTGCTTGGTGTCATTGCTTAAAGTCAGCTGCAGCTGTCCAAAGACAAGCTTAGGAAAATATTTTTCAGACTTTCCTACTCTGAGAGGGCCCCAGGATCTCCCTGGGCCTCTCCCTGGCACGTTTGCAACACCCTCTGTACACAGACCTGATGCAGCCCTCCTCCCACACCTTCCCTTCCCTGTGCCTGGGATCCCCCGCTTCTCCTTCCCTCTCCCTGCCCACTGATAAAAGCTCTCCCCACTGATAAAAGCTCTCCCCACTGATAAAACTCTCCCCATGCCCCCAGGCAGGAGCCACCAGCCAAACACAGCCCAGGGGCTCTGCCAGGTGAAGGGATGGCCACAGCAGGAATTCAGTTTGCTAGAGGTGTTTTCCAAGGATTGGCCTGCAAACCGGCTGTAGTGGTAGTGAAACAGATCTGTGTAAATTCTGCTGAATCTAGGGAAAAATAAATTCACTTTAAAATTGCAGCAGATTCTTAATTCTGCTTTGTGTGCTTCTAGCAGTTGTGTTGCCTTTCTTACACAGTGTTGGAGAAGGGTAAGATCTCGATCTCAAAGGCTGATTGAAAGTGGCAATGGGAGTTTGTTACTGAGATGCAACATGTTTCCTAAACATGAAGCCTCTTGTACAAACAGTGCTGGGAGAAATGAGGTTATACACATATCTCTGACACTTTCTGTACAGCTGTTTCTGCTCAGCATTGAAGGGCTGTTCATTAGTGCATCACTTACCCAGCAAGGACCCACTGGGGTATGCAAAATGCCTCCTGCGGCTCCTCATGTGCCTGTGAAGAGTTGTGCCTTGCTAAGTTCAAGATTTGTCAGAGTTTTTGCAGGCTGCGGTGGCTTTTAGGAATGGTCTGAAGGAGAAAACCAGATGCAGCTCTGTTCTTGGAGAGCTGCAGGATCTCTGTGCTCAAGTTCCCTTGCTACTTGCTGAGATATAAATGTAGTTATCGACTGAGTTGCAGATAAGTCTCCAAAAAATTTTAATCAAAGTTATTGTCAGTATTTGTAGATACTGTCGTGGTGCTGGGGCTCATCATTAAATCCAACTGTGCTGTGCTGCACCATCCTCAGAACGATCACACTGGTACTTAAAAAAGCCCCAAAAAAAAGGCACATCTGCTTTATGGGTTGGGTGAGCCTAAGCCTTTCTTATGTACTAGAATTACATGTTTCAACCCACAACATGGAACCAGACCCCAACAAATGGCAGAAAGGGGTCTGGAGAGGGGCTCAGGTTTGATCTGGTGCAGCAGTGGTGTAGTTTGAAGCTCAAGCTAAAGCGTTCCAGCTGCAAGTCAAACCCAGGAATGCATCCTGCAAAATCTGATTTTTCTGTAGGGCTGGTAACATGAGCATTCAAATCACTGCCTTTGAAGCCCGTGAAATCCATAATGGCCACAAAGTGAACATGTAACAACTACATTTCAATTACCAAAGGCTGGTCAAGTACCTGGTTTTATTCTCTCCAGTAACAAAACTCCCATCGACTTCAAAGGGGTTGGGATTCACTCTGCAGTGCAAGAGCTGGGTCCGATGAAATAGGAGATGTAACTGGGATGAGGTATTTCAGCTTCAAAAGGTGCAGACAGAAAAGCAGGATGGAGCTCTGAGCCTTAGAGCTGCTCTGCAGTCTGCATTTTTTCTGCAGCTTCAGGTTAACAAACTCAGGGGGATGCCCTGACTGAGCACTGGGATCTGCTTTGCTCTCCCTCCTTTTCCTGCGAGAAGGAGACTTGAGCAGCCTCTGGCTCCCCAGTGCCCACCTTCAGCTCCCACTGAGGAGGGTTTGCCACCACAAACGTAGACTGGATGTCCTGCTGCTCTCACCCTGCTCAAGTCAGGCCCTGGCTTTGTAAAACACCTTCCCAGGCTTTTGGGTGAGCAAGCCACGAAGTCCAAACTGAAGTTGGACATGAGTCACTGGACTTTGAGCTATGCACTTGAAAGCTCTGAGACATGTTATACCAGTTAAAACATCATCAGTGTTTGTGATATTTGGGGCATTTTTGTTCATGAATGTACTTGTTTGCCTAAAGTGAATAACTGATGCTGTGTGCCTAAAGAATGCTGTGCACGCCTTTTTATCAAGGAGATGTTGCCAGTTTGAAGAGCTTGCCTTGCAACAGAAGATTTGAAAAAGTGAGAAAGAATATTTGATCATTTAGCCTGATTTCCTACAAACTCCTGTAATAATATCTTCAGTCTGACAGAGATGTTATTTCTGGCAGTCCAAAGTCAAGTGGCATCTCATCTGCTGCAAAGGAAGGGCTGGGTCCTCATTTTTGCTGCCAGGGTTGTTAGGTTGGGCAGGTGGATGGGGAAGAGGTTCTACCCTGCAAACACTTGAGCTGTTGAGGGGCAGGATTTCAGGAATAATCTGTTGGGGGTGCAGCTGTTGCTCTGGAAACACCTAAGCCTGTCTTTTTCACTGACAATGAAGTGCACACAAGAGATGTTGCTGGTTAGATACCTCCAACCTGTCTGAACTCGTGAAGTCATTAACTGCTGAACTGCTCATACCTGTGCTTTATGTGAGCTGAGGGCACCATCACACCCTCCAAACTAGAGGCTCTTCTGTGGTTTAACTGAAAATCCTGCCTTCAGCACATCTCACAGAGGAAAATCTCTCCAGCTTGAGCTTTCCAGCTCGCTCTGTGCTGTTGTGTGGCTCTGGGAGCTGTCCTGCTCTCTGCTGTGTGTGAGATGATGCTGAGCTGCCCCTGGGAGCCTGGCAGGAGCTGCTGTGCCTCGGGCACTGCACAGGAGCAGCACCAGCCTGGAGAATTTCAGGTTCAGGGCTCAAAAGGCAATTCCAGCAGTGCTTCTGTGTCAGAAGAGCCCTGGGAGAAGGAAACCCAAAGGCAGCAGAGGTTTCCCTGCCTGCGTGGAGGGGAGGGTTTGGCTTTGTTTTGCTCTTGTTGCTAACAACGTCAGATGGGGCTGACTTTCCAGCGGCTCAGGATGAGACAAACAGCCAAGGAAGCATCAAAGTGAATGGGTGTTTTTTGATCAACACTGGAGAGAGTTTGTTTTCTTTCTCCACTTGCCCAATGACACACTGACTTGGATGACTGGGCTGTGACAGAGCCGGGTGGAAAATGTCAGTGGAAAAATGCAGAAAAAGAGCAAATATTTTTACAAACGTTAGTGACAATATTTTTACCTTTGGTCAATCCAAACCAACAGGAATATTTTTCAGGACAAGCTGCTCAAAACTCACCGTGGCCTGTGCCAAAATGTATGCAAAAGGGGAATATGCATGAACACTCATTAAAAATTGTGTTGCTGTGGTGAATATGATGCAGTAAAATTGCATCTAATCTTGTGGCTGGAACATCTGTATAATTAGCAAGATTCCTCACCTCTTCCAGACAGTGGTTGATGTATATGCCCACCCTTTGCATACATTTTTTTTTTTTCCTTTAGGAATAGGAATTAGTGGAGGAGACAGTTTGCAGAAACATCTGCTGCTCCACACACAACTATCCCCAGCAGTACCTTCCCATCCCCTCTAAACAAAGTTGTAACCAACTTTTGGATGCACCACTGTAAAATTAAGATATCAGATCTCATCCTGACTCTGTCAGTAAGATTCCTCGTGGGCACTCACTCTCCAGGACCTGAGGGGGAGCTTCCCTGGCATCTGATGAGGAAGGTCATTTACTCCAGAACAGGTTCCTGGCAATTCCCCAGCGCCCTGGCACACAGGTTTGTGCCTCCTCCTCTGCCAGCACATCTACAGTTTCTGCTCTTCCCAAGACTGGAAGGATATCCCTGCAGGCTTGCACCTAAATAAACCACTCAAGAAATACAGCAAAGGGAGGCTGCTGCCTCTGGAACGGCCTAAGAGGGAACAAACTGAAATGTTTAGGGTAAGTAGGGAATCTGATGGGTCCTGTGCACAGCTCTGGCTTGTTGCCTTCTCCTTTCAGGAAGACCTGGTTAAAATGCACAGTTTGAATTACCACTGTTTGATAAAAATAGATTAGTTTCAGCACAGTCCCCAAACACTGCAAATAATTGCATCATTAGAAATGCCAGGAGAACCATGAGTTTTAAGCTATAAAATCAGAATTTCAGATGTGGAAGAAAACACACCAGCGGTTAAATATTTTTACCATCCAGCAAAGCTGGTAGAAATTCTCACTATTAAAGAAAAGTTGACAAGGTTTCCGGACATATTTCAATTTTTTCTGCATTTTTATTAGCTTTTATAAAACTATAAAGCCAGAGTCCTGATTATACTTTTTTTTCTTACCCTTTTGGACTTTCCACTTTTTAAATCCCTAGTGTTTCTCTTTTCATAAACCTAAATTAGGACTGTAGTATTATTAGCCCATATTTAGTAGTCCTAAAGAATAACTTCTGACTAGAATGTGATTGTAAATACTTTTCGCATAAATAAATGCAATCTCACTTTTGGTAGGATTTGTATGTGAAAGAAATATGTGGAAATGAAACTAAGTGCCTTTGATAAGTGGTTTGGGATTGCTGATTAATTGGAACTAAAACCAGATGAGAAAATTGAACATATGTTCTTATTCAAGTTCCCTGGAGGGTTTGTCAGGGAGCTTGGCATACATTAATAATTGCTTGAAGGGATTTAATAGCTCATCTTGTAGTTTTGCACATGCAAAACAATCAGTCAATATAAAAAGCATGGTGTCATCTGTCTTTGTTAATTAGGGAGCTTGAATGCCTTTGATAATAAGGGCTAGTAATTAAGCTACAATTCCAAAGGAAGCATTTGGGTTTGCCATCTCAGGATCCATCGGAGACAGGAGGAAGGGGGGAGTACCTCCAGAAATCTTGAAATATTCCTGGTTTATGGTAGTTTTTCTGCACTAGCACATGGCCAGGCTACTGAGTGCTCCCAGAGGCCACAGCAGGAGTGCTGGGGATGCTTCCTGGGCCACAGGGAGGTTCACAGGGCACCTCTGCCCCCATCACAACAGGCAGGAGCTGCTGCAGCGGCATCGGCTGGGATCCCCTGCACGCCCCAAAGCCAAACCCAGCCACTGCTGCTGATGGCACCGAGATCTCTGAGAGCACTGGCTGTACCTCCCTGCAGGAGCAGGCCGTGCTTGTGCTCTCAGCAGGGTCTCCCTGTGGGTCCCTCACCTTCCAGGGTGCTCCTGCAGGACCTGGTAGACGCTGATCTGGAAGGTTTCGTTGTCGAAGCGCTCACGGATGTAATCCTTGTAAATCCTGAACTCGGCCGCCGTCACCGCCTCCCCCTCCGGGATTCGGGAGAGATCAAACCTGAACTCTCGGTAGTGGCAGCGCTGATGGTGGAACTCTCTGTCATGCTCCACTGAAACAGAAAACAGCCCATTAGCCACCTGCTTTGCTCCCCTTCCCCTCGCCATCAAACACGCCTGCGAGTTGCCACAACAGAAAAGGGAGGGAATATCTGATCGCAGTATCTCAGGGGCTGCTCAGGTCACTAAAGCACAGAGGAAATACCTGCCTCTCTCTGGGCTATTGTGGGCATATATGTGTTTATCAGGCTCCCTTTGGAACAGTTTTACAGTTGGCTGGTACAGGGGGCCATTGTGTTTTAATGATTTTTGGCAGCTTTGTGCTTGACAAGTGACTCTGGACATTTGCCACCGATAAGGACTGAGCTGAGACAAACAGGTGGAGCTTTTCAGGAGTGCTGGTTCTTGGCCTGGCTCTTCTCCTGACAATCACACACACACATACCCACACACTATAGACACAAATTCCAGCCCTTGAGGCTTTTCGTGCCAGTGACCCACACTTGGCGCCAGCTGAACTCATCACAAGCTCATGGCTCCGCTCCGTAGGGTCAAAGCTTTCATTCTAAAAGATCTTTAGTGATCAGGGCTGTGAAGCAACTGTTCAAAGTGAGGACTTTCTTCCACCTCCCAACCCTGACTGTGAAATAACAAGTGCCAGATCCTCCCAGGCCGGCGTCGGGATGTGTGCTATCCCACGGGGTGACAGGCCTGCCTGTCCCCTGATGGGCAGCTGGTGGTCCCCTGTAACCCTGCTCGGGGTACCGAAGCAGGGGGTCAGTGTTGGGAGGAAACAAAGACTTCAAGCCAGTCCTCCAGCAAGGGGGAGGAGAGGTGTCAGTGCCCCAGCCCAACACATGAGCCTAGGCACCCTTCTTGGAACAAATTCCAAATGAAACAGACAAGTCAGACAAAGGAGAAGGGGGAAATGGAGGTATAAGGGGATGAACTGACTCGCCCAAGGTCACAACGCATGACATTTTAAGAGCTGAGGTTTGAACCAGGGACTTCCTATACGTCCCAGTCCTGTCGTCTGTCCACTTGACCTCTCTGCAGCTTGACTGCACAATTCAAGTAGTTAGCTCTGAGATTTCCTTGGCGAAGAATGTGTGTCTTTCTACAGGCCTGATTTTCTTCTGGCAGCAGCAAATCCATTGTGTAAATCCATTGACTTAAAGGGAATTATTCCTGAAAAAGAGGAGTTTCAAGCCCGGGTCTGGAAAGTGCTGTTTAAATGTACAGCTCTGCGCGGTACAAACACAGATCAGGCCTGGCCTGGGTGTCCCCGTGGCAGGGACAGAGCGTGGGGAGGCTCTGGGAGCAGGGCTGTGTCCAAGCATGGAGCAGGTTCAGCACTGCTTTGCTGGCCGAGGCTCAGCCGTTGGCCATGGACTCTTCCTCCTCTCTCACATCCCTTCTGTGAGGAGTCCAGTTTGCCACTGTGTGATTGCTGCTCAGGGAAATGCTTCAGAGCTCTTACTCATAGCTGGGATCCATCTTAGAGGAGTTTTTTAGGTACGAAACCTCTAAACTTTCCAAGACAAAGGTGATTAAGTTTAGCAAATGGTTTTATGTGTTGAGCAGTCTCTGTTGCACCTCTACTAAACCATCTCAGGGGCAGCATTTAGTGTCTCATACCCTGATGTGGAGGAATATTGTGAATATTCACCAGTGTTTGTGAAAGACTTGGCAGGCTACAGCTGCCCTGGACGTGCTAGCAACACTATTAAACGAGCCTCAATCCCTTTCCTCCAAAGTACTCCTAGCAGAATAAGATATAAAGAGCATAATTTCAGTTTTAAAGGAATTTATCTGCAACTAAATGAAAATGGAATGAAAAATACTTTAATATGGAATCACTCCTTTAACCACAAATGTAGAAGAATGAGTATAATGCTGTGTGGGTTTAGTTGCAGCTGTTAGCAGTAGGATGTACAAATATTATTTGCTTCCAAAGACATGGGAAGGCTGGATTTCCAGAGGAAGGTGGGTGCAGTTTTTCAGTACGTATGTGATGACAACTACATCAACCAACACTGGCCTTTAGCTGCACTTTATACACAAGGTCTGACAACAAGCACATGAAGATGAAACTTTTTGGGGTGCTGCTAAAGTTCACAGCAATTCCCACTGCTGAGCCCTAGAAAAAATGTGTCACGTTAGTATGAAAAATTAACAGCCAGGGTCATAAAATAGAGAGCCCCAAAGTTTGAACTTTCCCATGCTTTGCAGATGTTTGGATATAGGGTTTTGGCCTGAGCCATCTTTAGTGTTAAAGCAAACATTCCTGTGGCTATAGTCATTAAGATCATGAAAATATGTGGATATGTAACTGAAGAAAGAATCCCAAGAAACCCTTCAACTCAGTGTTTATTGTTTTTCCCCTTTTTCTTTGCACTCTGGACCTATCTGCTGACCCAGAAGTAACAAATCCTTTCAGAACTAATTTATGAGAAACACTGACCCTGAATCAACATCTGTTGGATGACTGCAGTAAATCTTATTACATAATTAAACACCAAAATCTATGTTAAAATAACGTTAAGGGTCTGACTCGAGCTCATAAAAGCAAGACTCTTCATTATGAAGGCTGAAATCCTATCCCTAAGTCATGCTGCTGTGTGCTGGTATTTGGGAACATATGGTACAGTATATCTGATCAAGCATTTTTTGTAGACCCCCGTAATACCTTAAGCACAACAGCACGGGGTAAGCAGGGGAGCATTCAAGGAGCCTGAGTTTCCTGGGTTTGATGGGTGTTAGACCTTTGACAATGCTGCAACTGGGTCATTTCCAGTTAATTACCTGAGGAGTTGGAAGGGGGAGAGCTTAAAAAAAGGCAGGAGGGAATAGTGGTATTTTAAATTTTAAGTGTTCACTGAAACAGTCAAGAGAATTGCTGCAGCTCTTTGGATGTGACTGTAGGTCCTCCATTAGATTTATAAAATCCATGATCCCTATTGACACAATGACCATAAAAAGAACCTTTGGCCATCCTTGAAGGACTTGATCTCAGCTGTTTGTTAGCCATTAATGTTAAATTAATGTTTAATGCTCCCTTAAAAGACATCAAGCATTTTGAATATTTGCTGGACATGCTTCATAGCCCTTCTGCCCACAGAACTTCAACTCATCTTTGTCCCAGGCTCACAGTTCTCACAAATCTACTACCCAAAGGCTTTGGTGAATGGTTTTAGCCCAGATGCTAATTTCAAACATTGGAAATTCCAGCTCACAATTCAAATGCCTTGGCAAGGCAGCTGCTTGGAGAGGAAACCAAAGCTCTGGATGTGCAATCAAAGGTTGTAAAATAGGAAAAGGAAGAACACCCTTGAAAAAAACTTCTGCTATGAAACAGACTGTGTGCCTTGACTGTGGGAAAACAGTGCATTTCCTCTCCTTGAAAAACAACCCAAAGTCACTTGCAGGTGATGCCTGTGTAAACATGAGCCTCTCCTCATTCTTAGAAGCAGTATTGCATTTTGGAGGCACAACCACTGCAGTCAAATTCCAACTTAATTTGGCCTAATTTAACACAGGGCTTAATCTGGCCTAACTAAGAAGGCCTAATTTAACATAGGGCTCAAAAATTGCTGGTGTAAAATAACCCTTGGCATGGTGAGTGTGGCACTTAATTGGAGCTATGGTGGATGAGGATCATCAGACACTCCCTCTGGCACAGTCCTTGGGAAGGGTGGAGACAATGGCAGTTGAGAGCTGTGGGGTGGAGGAGGACATCAGATGCATGAGAAAATAAGCAAGACACCAAAAATCATGGGGGGACAATTAAGGCGATGCAGCCAAAACAAGGAATATCTCAGGCTGGTGGTTATCAGTAGCTTGGCCACACCTGTCACAAATATGCAAGTCAGATCAGCACCTTTGAAAGTCTGGCCTTGCCTATCTGAGCAGGATCTGAGTGCTGCTCTATCTGACACAGAGAGGGCTCCCAGCTCTCTGAAGTCCTTTGTGTCTCCAAGCCTCTGTTGTGGCCTGGTGGTGATGCAAGAGGGGGCAGGACACAGTTGTGCAACTGACAGGGATGGTTAAAAGAAAACAGGATGGGTACATGTGCTCAGGTGTGCAGCAGCCAGGTATCAGATCCAAAAATATGGGAAAGCTGGAGATAAAACGTCAACAAATACTGGGTGCTTGTTCTGACGTGTGCTGAAGATACAGAACTTAAAAACATTAGCAGACAGGGATGAAACAGTGTGGCTGTTGATATTTAGAACTTGCAGCAATACACTTAAAGCCAGTACCAAAAAAATACTGTTGGACAGAAAACCTTGTGGTCCTGATTTAACACCCCAGGTGCCCAAACTTCCAAAGCAAATGACACACCAGCATAAAGCTGGAAACTTAAACTGGTCCCACGTTTGGTCATTTTCACAGCAAAGTATGTTGAGGTTAGAAATAAACTAACTCCAACTCTTTGCAGCTCCTTTGTAAATCTCTGCTGGCAAGTGCAAAGCCAACCTGAGCTAATTCTGCAAACCCTGGTTGGACCTTTGGGTTTGTGTCAGGGATTGCTGCTAGGCAAGGCCGGGCTCGTGACACAAGGGTTATGGTGAGGCACAGCTTGCTGTGTTTTTATTTCTCCCCACAAATCCCAGCTCAGTCCCAGGACCCAGCACAGCAGCACCATGCCAGCCACCAGCCCCAGGTGTCGAGCAAAGGACTAGTGAATCACAGCGAGATTTTTTTTCCAAGAATGACTGTGTTAAAAATAATTATTATCGAAGCATTAAAGAGCTTATCTAAATGCCAGGGAAGTCGATAGAAATATTTTCATTAATTTCAATGGATTTCCCAGGAGGCCAATCTCCCTGCTTAGGCATTTTTACTCTCTTGTTTTCTGAAAATGCAAAAAGCTGCTTTTCAGAAAGAAACTCAACATCAGATGAATAGACTCCGTTCTCAGGTTGCCAGACTGGGAAAGGTTTGGTAATTCCTCACCTCTTCCTCCCTGGCACATTTGGGTGATGCACTTATAATAGACTTTGAATGTATAAACAAGTAAAAACTTAAATTTTCTTGTTATCGCTTTCACCTGATAATATGTTAATTGTTTTTATAGGGCACTTTGAGAGCAGTTGTCTCATTTATTGTAGTGTTTACAACAATTAGAGCTACTTGTTTCTCATTTACAATGGAAAAAGGCACCAGAAGGAATGTGCAGTAGGGTGTCTGTAACTTCTTCACTCCCGAAAAAGGCCAGAAGGGATTTGTAAAGGACTTTAATCTCAAATAGATAAAAGGTCCTGAATTCCTGAGACTGAAAGATAAGTCAAAGGAGAATGGATTCCAAAAGACAACATCCCCCTGCCTCAGCCTCTCAGCCAGGCTGCTGCTGAGCCATCAGCAGTTGCCTGAGAAACTCCTCAGAGATTTGGATGCCAAAAAAAAGTCTGCCACAATCTGGCATTAAGACCTAACAGGTTTTCAGAGTCTACCTGTGTGGTGAGTTTAGAGGGTAGGGAAGTTTATCTGCTTTCTCTCCAGCAGCTGCAGAGCTACAGAAAACGGGCACTGTTTCCTCAGAGGTGGCCGAGGGCTGCCTGGTCTGTCCTGAGATCCAGTGGATGGATCTCAGCCTCGGTGAACTAAACTCTGACTGACACATCTGCATCCAGCGGTGCAAAGTCATACCTGAATTTTGCAAGAAAATTTACCTTTCTTTTCCTCCGTCGTCACCCGCTGAGACCGAGGCCAAAGCTTCAGAAGCTCTGTTGCATCATTTCAGTGCAGAGCAGGAGATTCCCAGAAAACAGCTGCCCTGGGACCAGCTCCACCTGGGCCCCGCCAGCCCTTCCAGCCCGTGTCTCAAAGGGAAGCTCCACTCCTATCTCCTGCCTCACCCTCCTGTCTCCCTTGGGAAGTGTATTCAACTGTAAAAAAATTTTCCCTTTCCCAGAGGATCTTTTGGGTGGATGCTGTCCTCTCCCAGCTCCCCACAGTGCCCCAGAGCAGTGTGGCAGGAGGACCAGGGACCTCCCAGCGCGGCGGGAGGGAGGCCAGGGCCACCCCTTGGGGCTCGGGGCTTGTGGTGGTTGTGAAATGGAGCTGTAAATTTTCGGGATGCCAAATTCGAGACCTCTTGATGGGCTTCTAATTAACAGGCATTAAATGTTCCCTCTATAAATTGCACTTCTTTGTCTCTAAATTGGTGGATAAAACCATGGCACTTATGAAATATAGGCCTTTTCTCCTTATGTTGCTGAGGTTCAAGAAGGAGGAAACCAATTAGGGGAGGGATCCAGCGGTCTCTGCAGCTGAAAGAGCCTACTGGGCTCAGCAGGACGCCTGATTGAGCAAGAAATGCGAGGTCAGTCCTTATATTTTTCTGAGGAAAAGGGGGACTATAATAAAGATTATTGCAATAATGTCATGCCAGGCCACAGTCTGCGAAGGCACATGCTTCCCTCCTCATTGTGCTTGACAGCAAGAGTTACAGGGGCAGTGGCAGGAAATTTATAATGGCAAGAATTTGGGAATGCAGAGTTCTGTGATTGGTTTTCATCTGTTTCATTCTCTCGGCTTCATGATTTACATGCTGACATTAGGCAGCTAAAGCAGCAGTTACAGAAATAATTGAAGAAATAGTTGAAGAATATAAATTGGGAGTTCTATAAATGGAGTAGAGCAAATGTCCTGGGGTGTGTGATGAGATATATTTTTAATTTTTTTTTTTTTTTGAAGAGTGATAAAAACAGTATTTGGCGGGCCTTTTACATGGAATAGTTGCAGCTCTCCAAGTCATCTAGAAGCTAATGCAGGTTTTTGGAGAAACCTAAGGAAAAACAAATACAGCCTGGATTCTGATCTGTGACATAAGCTTACTAGTAAAATAGCCTGTGGTTTTTCTGTAACTCATTAATGCATCCCATCACCGGGGATTGCTGCCATCCTTCTACTTCTTAAAACACAGCCTGTCCATGAGCCACAGGCTCAGCAGCCTCAGATATTTGGGGGGCTCTGGGCTCATCTGGCCAAGCCCTGGCCGGATGCCTTGTCCCCGAGTGCCCTTTGCTGAAGGGGCTGCTCTGAGCCAAGGCAGAGCTCAGCAGAAGGGAACCTGCACCCAGCTGCTCCCTGCTCAGGGACCCATTTTACAGCCAGGCAGAGGGAGGAGAAGGTGATAAACTGTTTCTTGCATGGTAAATTCAGTGTGTGCCAGGGCAAAGTCCTGCCCCATCCATGGGTGGAGAGCGGGATTAATGCACTAATTTCAAAGAAGATGAAAACCAGGCTCCATAAATCCCAATCCTCAAACCCAGAGGTTGGAAATTCTTTAGTGCTCACTCTGCAAAGTGATCTGGGGTAAGCATTTTTGCTTCGAAAGGGGGAAAAAAAGCCCTCTGGAGTTAATATTCTCCCTTTAGCCATCACTTCATTTTTTCAGCTTTCAGCATGGAGCTGGTATTGCCAGCAAGACCACCTAGCCACAAACCCAGCAGGGAGCTTCCAAAATTCTTCTGAACACTGACTCCTTGTTATAAATTGAAAAGTGGTAATAGCAACAGTGCATATCACATCTGTGCCAGGCTTCAGGCCTGGGAAGCAGCAGCCTCCCTACTGCAGAACACAACTTGGAAAGATCCTTTCAGTCCACACATGTATCAGCATTAGCCGTTTCTTTGTCAACAAATCCCTTAATACGTAGCCTTTCTATCATGTACAGATGTCCAAAAAATAATGGAATACTGTACTACAAGATTAAACACTTTAATGTCAGCATATGTGTTGCATGACTCTGAACAATGGTATCATTGTGCGTGTGCAAGCAGCCAGGCAAGGGAAGATGGGTTTAATTATCTCCCAAACAGCAGCAAGTTCTTCCTGACTAAGTCAAACTTCAGCTAGCAAGGGCTGCTCAGGGCAGAAATTGGTGTTTCTCCCTTCCTGGTGTTCCTAAATTGGTGTTCTTCCAGTGCTGGGGTTAGTGTTGCACCCGCGTCAGGCAGGGCTTCGAAGCGCGGTGCAGGAGCCACCTGCTTCCCCAGGAGCCACGTGCCACCATGGAATGTGGCGTGGGGACCAGAGGATGCTGTGAGTCACCACATCCTCTCGCCCCATGTGTCACCCACGAGTCCTTTAAGTTAAAATTCCCAAGTATGGTAGATGGCAAAGGGGAAAACAGTCACTGGGAAGGAAAGGACAGAGAGAATCGTGTGCTGCCGTCTGAATTCAGAGACATTCCCTGCTGGGATTTCTCTGCAGACACTCTGAGGCAACGCTGGATGGTAAAACCATTTCTTTTTAAAGAACATCCATGAAGTTTCTGGGCAGGTTATGCACAGGTAATCCATTTTCTTTCCCGAGTGTGCCCTGATGGGTGCCCGCTTCGGCTGTGGTTTCTCTGCTGAAAGCAGAGCCAGACGAGATGAAAGGTATTGTGAAAAATTTACACGTGGGACTGCTCTGCGAGCACGAAACTCTCCTAATAGTAAACAGACCGGTGGTGGTGTGACTCCTGGTGCTGTTTGCTGTGTCTGCATGTGTATCTGGGGAAAGCAAAGTTAAATAAGCAGGGAAGAGATGTGTTTCTACAGAATACCTTATTCACAGCCCTGTCACGTGAAACACAGCAGCACATGGAGCTGCAATCCATCTGCAGCTGCTGTAGTGCACTGAGGATTGCTGTGGGATTTGAGTGGTGTGAGGGAATGGAGAATTCAGGGAGGGGTGACAGGGAAAAGAAAAAAAATGGGAGTTCATGAAGTTGTTCCTTTTGACAGACTCCCTCTATTTCTGCCTTCATTCTCCTGGAATCCACTATAAGAAAATCTCCTGCAGGGCCTCCTCCTCCAGGCTCACAGATCCTGTTCCTCTTCCTCCTTCCACAGCAAAGAGGGAACCCAGGACAGGGCTGACCTGGGGACTCGCCCCAGCAGCTCTCCCATTCCCAAAACCTTGTGGGTGGCTGTTTTCCAGAGAGGCAAGCTGGGGACTGTGGTGATGCTGCAAACCCTGTGTCCCCCCAGCTGGCCCGTGCTGTGGCCATCACAGATGTGTCGGGCTCTCGTGCTGGCACTGGGAGCAGGGCTAACCCAGGCTGGTGCTCACCCCTGACAGAGCAGGGCTGTTGTGTCTCTCTGTACCTGAAAGATGGGATGCACCTGGAGAGCAGCTCCAAGCCAGGGGCTCCTGCAGGGACCGTGGGTGCACAGGGCAGGCTGAGGTGAGTGCACAGCACCTAAAGGCAGCCTCAGCTCTGCTCCACACCCTGCCCTAGAAATGTGCCTGCAGCCAAACTGAGCACTGAGCAAAAGGACGGGCAGAAGCTCATGATTGCTCCTGCTTTCTTTTCTCTGTCTGCACAACGTGGAATAACACAGCCTGAGAGCAGAGGCATGTGCTAACACATCCCCCAAACCCTCTGGGTGCAGCTGTGGGAGGTATGTGAAGATGCAGGAGTACATCTTTCTTTTCCCCTTTGAGCAGAGATGATGGCTACATCACACTGCTCACTGACTTTGTAATTCAGGGGACAGCAGGGCTGCTTCCCCGGTGCTGTGGAATCAGGGAGCTGTATCTGGCCAGGCCAACTTCCCAGGAAAGCTGTGCCAGCCTTAGGTGTGAATTGCAAGTCACACATTTTGCCAGTGCATCCAGGGGTCACTGAGATAGCGGCAGTCTGGGGAGGAATTGTGATGAGGATCAGGCTGAGGTGGCAGCCACAGCACAGAAAAGGGAGGAGGAGAAAGCAGGAGGGTGATGGGTGTCTCAAGGGGGAGGAGGTTGCAGAGCACAAAGAGGGAGAAAAGTTAAGTGGCAGTAAGGTTTATTGAAAAAAAATAATCCCCCAGTCCAGACACTTGACAAATGGGGCCCAAGGTGCTTCCTGCAACCTGCTCTGAGACTGAGCAGGTCTCAAAATATCACTGATGCAAAAACCAGCAGCCTGCCCTGACTGCTTGTACACACTGAGCAAATGGAAACATCCCCAGCCCCAAAGAAGGAGAGACAAGTGGCTGAGCAGATCTGGTCAGAAATAAAGTGTATTCAGCCAGGGCAGATAAGAGGCAGTGTGAGAGACTGCTACAGGCAAGCCTAAAATGTGGCAAAAAGCCCACAAGGGAAGGACTTGCAGGAAGATGGGAGCCTGATGGGAGCACAGGCACCTCAGTCTGCAACTGGCATGTGCAGAGGACATGCAAATTAAAATCAAACCTTGTCATACTAATTCTTCAATGCAGTGATTTGATCATGCAGAGATGTAACAGGATCAATTTTTTTCCTTGCATTCCAGTACCTACCCTGGGGTAAATAAGTCTGATTTGATAAATTAGATGCTATTCATAATAAACAGCCTGAGTCAGTAATTTTGTGAAGGTCACTGCCTGAGCATCTCTGATGTGTTTACACAAAACAGACAGAAATGGCTAAAGGTAGCTCTGGTGTCTGGAGAGTGAGTTCCAAATCTTCCCTCCAGGGCCAAAAGAACTTTATGAAAGTTGTGCTCATAATCTGATGCTTTTAAGATGCTTATATGTTAATTATCTTCTACTACATGATTTTTTTCCAAGCTGCTTTCTGTTTTTTATTATTATTGCAGTATCATTATATAGCATAAATTTACTTAAGACAGCAAAAGATTCAACACTTGGAAAACTGATAGAGAAAGAAGGACTGGATTCTGGACTGGTACAGCTGGTTTAAGGTATTTTAGAAGTAAATGAAATCAAATGAGAATTTATAATCCTTCCTGAGGTCTGGATTCCATCAGACTAAACTCATTAGGCATTAAGGTGCAGGTGCAGCTAAATAAAGGATTGTTCTGCTTTTCTTAGTGCCATAGATTCACATCTTGAGTTCAAAATAAAAGTCTTTTAAAAGCACATGTATATGTTGTGCATCTACTGGCAACACTTGAAAGGGAAAGCTCAGCTGATGGAATCTTCAAATGCCTCATTTTTGCCAAAGGAATGTGCCTGTTTCTGCACCAGCTGTGCTGAGGGACACGACTGGAGAAGTGACTGGACATTGGCCTCTTAAGGCTTATTCATTTAATTTGCATTAGACTTCCTTTCATCTACTGAACAGCTGCCCAAATAAATAGCATAAATCTAATTAATCCTCCTTTAACATTGTGTTGCCACAACAATTCCAGCATCCCCCCAAATGCTGCAGGAGTGTGGGCCTACACCTGCACAGGCTCCCTGGGAGGAGCATGGCAGGAGTTGCAGGGAACCCAGTCTTTCTTGTGGTTTACTGGAATAAAAGGAAAATAATTAAAAACCAGTTTCCCAGGTTTGAAGCCATACGACTTGCTGGATTTCTCAGCTGAAATCCCAGATTCTGGTGCTGTTGGGAGAGCAGTTTGTGGGATATTACAAAATAAGCAGCAGATATCGGGCACGAGGCCATCAGATAAGGATCTCAGCCTTTGATTGCGATCAGCAAAGTCTCAGCTTGGAATGTACACACTGAGCTGTGCCCCAAGACCACGACCAGCTGGGCCTTTGGAGCTTGTCTGTGCACTGACAAACATCTGCAGCTCTGGGCCAGGAGAGCTGGGAGATTAGGGGACAACAAACTATTGAGGGGAAAGGTCCTGCTGCCCCAGAGGGGAAATCCCTGCCAGAGCTGTGCTCTCCTTGCACCCAGGCTGTTACAGCCATTGCCTCTTTCTCAGGTGTTCTGTACGTGGGAGGTCCAGTGGTATTAACACTGTTTATAATTATTAGACAGAAATTAAGTATTTGGAGGGATGTTTTGGAAAATAACCATTAGAAACTTCGGTTACTGCTTACAAAGACACTGTGGAGTGCCCTTCCTCATGCAAGTGTGACTTTGTGACCTAGTTCACATTTTTCTTTGAGATCATCATGTTTCCTCTGTGCTGCCAAGAGAGGCGAGCTCAGGTGGGGCACTGGGTTTGGGACACGGGACCTGGAGAGGAGGTCACTGCCTGGAATGACCCTCCCTGCCATCCTCTCACTGTCTTTTAGACTGTGATGGGACTCAGCTTATGCATAGGAGCTTTTTGCTTTCTAGGAACATTTGCTGTGCAGCACATTTATTTTATTGAGAAATAGGCAGGCGGCTGTTTGTTCTTTGTTAACCCCATACAGCCCCGAGACCTGGGGGTTGCTGACATCCACATATACTCCTGTTTGCAGATGTAAAATGTTAGTGTCTCAGAGTGATGGGAAGTTTAAACTGTTATTTCAGGAATGTCCTCAGGAAGATAAACATGGTATATTCACGTGTAGAGCATGGGCACGTGTCTGTCCCCTTTACACTCTAAACGTTGGTGGCCCATGCCCCAGGCATAACGGCATCTGAGGGTGAGGCAAAGATTTATTTGCAGTTTAATTCCCACCCACGATCCCTTTTATACAAGAGGAATTTTCTTTTGGTACAAGATAAGCCCATCAGTGACATCAGCAGCACCTAGCCCTGCATACCACAGCCCTGCTGGATTCCTGATGCTGAGCCTCTCGCTAGGGCTGGGCCATCCAGGCCTCCTGAGTCAGCCCCTAACAACAGCATTTTCTGTTTTGTTTTGGTTTTTGTGTGTCTTCAAACACAATTTTGCAATTGCAGTTCTGGGGTAAAAGATCAGCTGTTGAAATACACCCTGGTGTCCTCGCAGGGGTCTGGCATGAATGGAGGGAGCGCAGCTCACGTCCTGTTGCGTGCAACTGGCAAAAATAGCACAGAAAGGAGTGTGTGGGGTTTGTGAAAGCATCTCTGAAGGAGCAGGGGCACAGAGCACTCTTCTCCAGCTCGGTGTCCTGCCTGCCAGGCGCTGCTCACTTGTTGGGCTTCAGCTGCCAGCCCAGGGAGGAAAGAGTCTCAGTGTATGAGACACACAGGCTTAGATTTACCTCCCTGCTCTGCAGGGCTTCCAGGGAAGCAGCTCTCCTCTCACAGCTGTGGACTAATGAGCAAAATGACAGTTACTGTTTGCTGAAGAAATATTTGGGGTTTGCTTGGATGCGTTTCTGCTCGCTCTGGGTTCTTTTGTGTGTTTCGGTATTCCTTGTGTCAGGCTTTAATGCGGCGGAACGGTCAGAGATTTCCCTGCACATGGACTCTAATATTCTGTAATTTGATTACAGTGCATGCCATGGATTGCAGGAACTATTGTATTCAGAGGTCAAAGTTGTGTCCACACCAATGAGAGAAGTTTTACACCACATGTCTGATTTGCTTCTCCTTTTCACCTGTCTCAGGAGACAAATGATTCATCACATAGTGCTGAAATATCTTCATCTCCTGATTTGGGCCAAGATTTAAGAGTGGTTACCCAAAAGTTTCTTTTTGAGCTGAGGAGAAAGATCTGTGATGAATCATTCTTTTTCAGTTCTCTCCTGCAGTTTATTACAAGTATATTTGTGTAATTAGGGGGCCCAGTAGTAATGCTGTTAAAATACAAGTGGGCACATTTATTGTTTCCTCCAAAAGGAAACAACCAGTCTCTAGCAGCTCTGGTTTTTCCCTGCCTCAACTGAACATTTACTGTTTTATGTAGCTAGCAGATTGAGGCTAAAGTTACTTCTTTTTTTCCTCCCCCTTTTATTTCTTTTTGTTAAAAAGAAAAGAAAAAAAAATCCCCTCCATTCTCTTAACAAATGCTGGATTTTTAAAGGATATGGTCAGAAAGGGGAACTTAAACTCAGCACAATGTTTATAGTGCCACACAAGCTTCAGGAAAAGTGATGTGCAGTACTCTTTATTAACATCTAAAAAGCCCCTGTGGGACTTTTTTTATAATGACTGCAGAGTAATAAACAAATAAAAGTAGCAAGATTAAATTGTTCAGAATATTTTTAGTGATGGAAGAAGCAGTAACTTTTAACCTTGTGAGCTAAGGAAGAGCAGCTTGTGGATAGAACAAATACAATTAGGAATGGATTCCTCTTAGTGATGACTGCTTATCATTCATGGCATTACAGATAATTGTCTTATGGAAATAAAATTGTTAAAATACGGATACAAAAGAACAGTACGCCAATGTAAGCACCAGAATTCAGAATTTCTAAATTACAGGAATCTTTAATATTCCATTTAAATGACAGACCTGAATTTGCTTTCCCTTGTGGTGCCAAAGGACTCAGTACAGTCCGTGGGTGTTCCAGGCACTGGCACGGGGAAATACAACCAGCCCCATCCCCAGTCCTCACCCAGGAAGAAACTCTTCTTCCATCAGAATTAAAACTCCCAACTACTGGTACTGCATTATTTTATGAGCATTTTTCTGTACTTCTCCCAGAGCTCTTCTGGTCTCTTTTAAAAAGTTTTACAGCCACCGAGCTGTGGGAAGAACAATTGGCAGAGCCGAGGGAGCCCCCCCAGTGCCGAGGCGGCGGTGGCCAAGGGCAGGATTTGGCCCAGGGGCTGCAGGGCCAGAGGCAAGGCTCAGGCTGATTTACAGCCCCCAGGCTGGGCACAGGACACCCTGCCAGCTCCTCGCATGCTGTCAGGGCTGCTGACTTCACCGCCGGGGTGGCCTGGGGCCAGGCTGCTGCAGCTGAGCATGTTGGGGTGACATCAGGGGGGCTGGGGTGACATCAGGGGGGCTGGGGTGACATCAGGGGGGCTGGGGTGACATCAGTGGGGCTGGGATGACATCAATGGGTCTGGGGTGACATCAGGGGGGCTGGGGTGACATCAGTGGGGCTGTGCAGGGCTGGGGTGACATCAGGGGGGCTGGGGTGACATCAGTGGGGCTGGGATGACATCAATGGGTCTGGGGTGACATCAGTGGGGCTGGGATGACATCAATGGGTCTGGGGTGACATCAGGGGGGCTGGGGTGACATCAGTGGGGCTGTGCAGGGCTGGGGTGACATCAGGGGGGCTGGGGTGACTTCAGTGGGGCTGGGATCACATCAATGGGTCTGGGGTGACATCAGGGGGGCTGGGGTGACATCAGTGGGGCTGGGATGACATCGGGGGGGCTGGGGTGACATCAGCGGGGCTGGGGTGACATCAGCGGGGCTGGGGTGACATCTGGGGCTGTGCGGGGCTGGGGTGACATCAGGAGGGCTGGGGTGACTTCAGGGGGGCTGGGATGACATCAATGGGTCCGGGGTGACTTCAGGGGGGCTGGGGTGACATCAGTGGGGCTGTGCAGGGCTGGGGTGACATCAGTGGGGCTGTGAGAAGCTGGGGTGACATCAGGGGGGCTGGGATGACATCAGGAGGGCTGGGGTGACATCAGTGGGGCTGGGGTGACTTCAGGGGGGCTGGGGTGACTTCAGTGGGGCTGTGCAGGGCTGGGGTGACATCAGGGGGGCTGGGGTGACATCAGTGGGGCTGTGAGAAACTGGGGTGACATCAGGGGGGCTGGGATGATATCAATGGTGCTGGGGTGACATCAGTAGGGCTGGGGTGACATCAATGGGTCTGGGGTGACATCAGTGGGGCTGTGCAGGGCTGGGGTGACATCAGGGGGGCTGTGCGGGGCTGGGGTGACTTCAGGGGGGCTGGGGTGACATCAGTGGGGCTGGGATGACATCGGGGGGGCTGGGGTGACATCAGCGGGGCTGGGGTGACATCTGGGGCTGTGCGGGGCTGGGGTGACATCAATGGGTCTGGGGTGACATCTGGGGCTGTGCAGGGCTGGTGTGACATCAGGGGGGCTGGGGTGACATCTGGGGCTGTGCGGGGCTGGGGTGACATCAGGGGGGCTGGGGTGACATCTGGGGCTGTGCGGGGCTGGGGTGACATCAGGGGGGCTGTGCGGGGCTGGGGTGACATCAGGGGGGCTGGGGTGACATCAGGGGGGCTGGGGTGACATCAGTGGGGCTGTGAGAAGCTGGGGTGACATCAGGGGGGCTGGGGTGACATCTGGGACTGTGCGGGGCTGGGGTGACATCTGGGGCTGTGCGGGGCTGGGGTGACATCAGTGGGTCTGGGGTGACATCTGGGGCTGTTCAGGGCTGGTGTGACATCAGGGGGGCTGGGGTGACATCAGGGGGGCTGGGGTGACATCAGTGGGGCTGTGTGGGGCTGGGGTGACATCAGGGGGCTGGGTGACATCTGGGGCTGTGCGGGGCTGGGGTGACATCAGGGGTGCTGGGGTGACATCTGGGGCTGTGCGGGGCTCCGATGCAGCTCAGCATCGCTCAGCGGGGGAGGCTGCGGCAGAGCCGCAGGAAACTCTGCGCTCACTGAAAAGCACTTGTGTGCTAGAGGGAAAAGCTTGCAGGGTGATGCTCTGCGCGATTATCGCCTCATCTGCTGCTCCCCCAGCACTGAGAGAGCTCCTGCTCGCTTTAATTATTGCTTAGGGGGAAGCTGCCTTCCCTCTCCCCTCCTTTTCCTCGTTTTTTGGGTTTTTTTAAGGAGGGTAGCTTTTAAGAGCTTGCCATGAAGATCTAAGTTAAGGGATTTTCTCTACTACAAAGGCTGCATAGTTTCCCAGGCCAGGTGGACCCGATAGCACTGACTGCATGCTGAAAAATCTCATCCCCACCCTTCAGGCACTTTAATTGTAAGCCTTTCCAGATACACTGGATAAACACTGTCAAAATGAACCTGAAAGGGTTGTTGTTGTTGGTTTAGCCCTTAAATAATTATGAGTTTGTCTGTCTAATTACAACATAATCTTGTTTAAACTTGGATGGCTATTTGCAGTATCTCTTAAATGAGGTGGAAGCAGAAACACTGAGAAAAAAAAAAAGAAAAAAAAAAAGAAAATTCACAGTTCTTCCATTTTAAGAGAAGGAAAAAAAAGATTGATTTTTTTTTTTTTTTTTTTTTTTTTTTTTTTTTTTTAAGTCCTGTAAAATTTAATTCAACCTGACAACAAAATTCTCTAACTTGGAAGCTACTGTGGTAGGATAAAGATGATAAAGAATAGTGTGGAACCTCTGAGATGCAACAGAAACTTAATCCTCCAGGGATGATATTTTTCAAACAGTTTAGAAATAGTTTAAGGTAATTTACGGGAAGACTTGAGTGACAAAGCACATTACTTGAAGTGCCTTTCCTTCACTAGGCACTTTCTAAATTCTTTCTCTTTCATTTCTTTACTCTCAGGAGACTTTTAAATCCAGTGAACCAAAACAACACTTTGTTTGTTGGTATAGCACGGGGCTGGCACAGATGGCAGACACTGCACCTGTTCCAATAAACTGGGGAAATGGAGAGATAAACCATAGCACTCATTAAGGGGAATCTACTGAAACATGAACAATTTGTATTTTGAATATCTTCCAGGAATAAAAGGAGAATTACATAAACAGACTTTGTTTTTACCATTATCAGTTTAAAATAAACTTTGATTAAAGGGAACTTCACATTTGCTTTATGTACAAAGGCAGACATACCGCTAAAGAAGTTATGCTAATGCTTGATTTTCTTTAAGAAAGACAAATGATTTTATCTAGCTGCTCCTATTCTTCTAAAGAAAAATTACCTGTTGGCAGTTTAACCAAAATCAGTTCATTCCCCTGTTCCTTAGTAGTGGCAGCTTTTTTTGTTTTTGCATTTTCTCACGTTGAGTAATATCACATTCTTACAATCTAGTTCAGAATGATCAGAGGAACAACATAAACTAAAGTCCATCTGCTCATGTATTAATAAATAACTAAAATTATTGGGGTTGTGGGGGGGGGATTGTTTGGATCGTTAGTAAAAAAGTTCCCTGCAAAACAGCTTTTTGCTGGGCACAAGGAATATGCTATGTAGTATCTGACAGATTACTAAAAAATCCTGAAAAAGAAGAAACATTAAGTAACAGTTCCTCAAAGGATAAATTTCTTCAAACACTTGCCTTGATCATCAGAGCTTGTGCTGTTCAACATGCCATACATCTCCCTCAATTTCTCTCTCTCACACACACACAGCATTAAATACAAAATGTCATGAAAATTCCTAAGTATCATTTAATGTTGGCAGCCCTGCACTGTAAAGCCATTTATATAAAACTGTGGTTGGCAGCTCTCACTCTTCCATGGGAACAAATTAACATTGGCATTCCAAACACAGGAAAGTAAGGAAATTAGAAACACAGTTTATATTTGGCCAGTGCTTTGAAATACTGTACCATGCTACTGATGTCAATTAATGAAAAGCAGAATTTTGCGGAGAGGGTCTGGTTTTGAAACACATTAACACACGTTAAACATGTTTGCACAGGAACTGGATTGTAAGCATCTTGGTTCCAAAACAATAAAGCAATTGCACTAAAACTTGTAGTCTCAAAGTTGCCATTAATTCAATCCACTCAGTCTGGATCACTGAAGGATTTTCACGGGCTCTGAGATGTAGATGGCACAAATGTTTAAAAGAAGGGCTGAGGCACACTGTGGTGGGGATTACACCCATGATGGCTCCTCTGTTACCTGCTGTAAATCAGGTATATTTATGTACAAAAAATGGAATTATAGAACACACACCCAAATAAAGGGGAGGGGGGCTCAGCAAACTTTGTGGTCCTCATCAATGAAACAAGGATTTCCAAAAGGGCTTTTTGAATTAGAATCAGTTCAGCCTTTGCTACCTGCAACCTTGTTTGTAGCAAAGATTTTTACTGACAAAATCTTCAACACCAAAAAAATCTAGATGGCAGTTTATCTCCTGGCACCATTCCACTAACTTCAGTGGAATTACTCCAGCACGGAATTTGGCCCCGCAGCCTTTACAAGGCGCTGTTTATTTGTACTATGATTCAGATATTTTGATACCAGGAATCTTTCAGCACTGAAGTTTCTCCATATGAAATATGTCTTGTATTAAGAAATATCAGTTTCACATTTTTGTCAAACATTATTTGTTAAATTCTGTTTGTTGCAAGGATGGGAATTCAGCTGTAGTTCAACAACATGGATCGGGCTAATAATGATAAGCAGTGACTAATAGGAGCTGGTTCATGTTTTCATTGTTTGCAGCAAAGGAAACTTCCCTCAGAAACAATTTCAAGATTAGGAGAGAAAACTCTGTGAAGCTCTAGCAGAAACTACTGCATGCTCATTATTTCAACACAGGGGCACTTCTTTGGCCCAATTTTGCTCTCAGTGGTGCTCGTGTAAATCAAGAGGGAGTTTATGGGAATTACTTTGGACGTAGAGTTGTATAAATGAGACCACAGGGCCAGCTTCAGTAGAAATTTGACAATTTACACCAATGAAGACCTAGCCAAGAATTTTCTCTTGGGTGTCCATTTTTCCAAACTTAAGCATGTGCAGAACTTTATCCATGTGATTAGTCCTTGTGGGTAGTCTCGTTTATTTCAAACAGTTGTGAAGGAAAATCTTCATCCTGAAACTAATTTAAACAGCTCTCTCATTTCTTTAGAAGTTTCTTCCATTTAGAGAAGAAATATACATGTATAAAATAGCATATTTTATTTATATATAGTATGGTATGTATTTATATATATATATATATATATATATATATATGTAGTTAATTCATAAAAGTACTTTGATGTAGGCCCTAGAGAGGAGGATTGGAAAGGGTTTAAAATCATAGAACATACACCCTGCTTTCTTAACGCTGTATATCAACAGGTAGTCTCCTTATCTGGCATGTTATCAAAATTTGCTTACTTGTGTTCTTGCTCAGAGGACTTCATCCATCATTGCAACTTCTCACTGGTACTCATGCAGTTAGGACAATTTAGAGGCACAAAACGAAATGTGTTATCATTTTAACCACGAATTAACAGTTTCCATATAAATATTAATATTTCCTCACTTGATTCAAGGACAGCAGCCCTAATGGCACTAACCGTATATTTGATTTAAACTAATTAAAAACAGGGGCTCTTGCAATTTAATATATTGATTTTACCAGTGGGACTTAAATCTTTTATAATAAGTGTACACAGCTGCAGCACTCACCCACCGCCACTCTCAAACCTAATCCCTGCATTCCTCCTGACAATAACATGACAGGATCCACACATCCCGGTATTAGCCTTAACCCCGGTGACACTGCCAGAATGTATTAAACTAAAACATCACAGTGTCCTATTTAAAAGGAGCCTGTCAACGGCTCTGACTGGGCTTTAATAGTTATAATCTTTTTTTTAATTAATGTTTCCAACCACTTGTGTAACCTTCTCTCACACGTCTCTCCCCGCCGACCCGAAAATGTGTTTCAGGCTTATTTCCAGGGAATGCAGTGCCTGGTTTCGTGCTGCCTGTCCAGAGGCCATTAAAGCTCCTTTGCAGGGCGAGTGCTGGGACACACACACACACACAGAGACACAGGCATGGCACAACTGGGAGCACTGGGAGCAGGTCCTGCACGCTCCGCTGGTGCCCAGCTCCTGTTCCCGGCATCACAAGACCTGGCCATCAAGGCTTGTCTCCTTCAAAGCCCTTTAAGGGCTGTTGTGTTTTGGCTTCTAAACTGCAGCTCACAGAGGGGGATTCATCCCCCCAGGACAGCCTGTGTGGGAGCAGAGGAAAGACCCTGCTCTGGGATAAATCTGCTGTGTGCCAGCGGATAGGGACAATTTCCAGGTCCTTCTTCCTTGCGTAAGGACATCTGCCCTTAGCTGTTCCTTTCTCTGCTACCAGCACACCCACATGGCAGAGGTAAATAGTTCCTGTCCTGCTCTGCCGTTTGACACCTAGAAATTAGAAAATTAATTAAATTGACTCTGGGATGGGTCTGCACATTCGGAGAAAACCTGCTGGTCACTTGCTGCATGGTCCTTCATACCTTTACTTGGCTGCAAGCTTTCTGCCTAAGCCAGTGTTACACCACCAAGGGCTGCACACATCCACACTGCCCAAAACAATTATGGGATGTACCTGTTCAGGCTTGAGAGCTTTTAACAGCGTTAGGTGGAAGAGAAGGAAAAAACAAAAAGCCGAGGGCCGGTCCTAATGTATGGACAAACCATGTGATCGGCACCAGGCATCCAGGGCTAACTTTTAATCTGCTTTGTTTCAAGTGGGAAATATGTGAAGATCAAATAAGTTCAAATCCAGGTCAAATATCCTTGAAAATCTTTGATTTATACAAGCAGGAAAATGAGGTTTAAAAGGAGTGATTATGAAAGGGTTACTAAAAACACAGCTGTACGCGTACTCTTATATCTGAGGCTCTCCAAAGAAAAACTGTGTGACATCTATATTAACCTTTGGCTGTACACCAATGAAGGCCTGTAGTGAGCTGGAATGCAAGGCAGCCCCTTCCAAATTTTAACACAAGCCAGGTTACAGCTGCAAATGCCTGCAGCCCGTGCTCACTTTATAAAGTATTCCCCGAAGGAAATTTTTTAACTGTTATAGAATCTTTTTCTAATACCCTACAGTGTTAAAGCCTGTTATTAAAGGGCAAGGAGATGGTTCTCTATGCCAAACACTTGTCAACAAAAAGGATAGCCAGATGGTATGAAATAAAAGGAAACTTGGGGGCTCTTCAGCTTCTTGATTTATATTAACAAAAGCCACTTTCAAGTGCTCCTTCCAAGAATGACTAATTCCCCCCCCCCCTTTTTTGCCAGGATTAAACAACGTTGTTCATTTTATAATCAACCACGAGACAAATTTACAAATTGCGTATCACTTGTGCTGACTTTTTAAAAAATATTCTAAGCAAGTCTGTTTACCAAGGCAAGTTTACCAGCATAAGGACAACGCAATTATTTTTAGACGAGAAGGCCTAAGTCATCTAGAGGATGTTTACTCCTTAGCTGCTGTTTATAAACTTGAAATTAAACTTGTGCAGAAAATGCTTTGCGTTTTTCCAGTTCCTAAAATGGATCTGTTTGTAAACTGTATTGGACAGGATCTGAAATAAAATTCCAAATGCTAAAATTATAGTAATAAATTTTACAAAATTAGCCAGTAATTAACTGGCTAACTTAGACCACTGTGGCTAAATTCTCTTTTAATTTACAAATAACTTCATTCTTGACACAACTCCATTCCCAATTCATCTCAGCACAGGTGGAAGCTAAGGCAAAATGCAGCCTGTAAATTAACTGGTTATAAATCTAAATCTAATTAGTTGTCAGGATTTTACAGTAAGTAAAACCTTGCTTAGTACAAAGCTCCCTAAAACGGAGCACCTGTATTCTGGTTCCTCCCTACCAATACCCAGCATAAATTTTCTGGACTAAATATACACAGTATCTCCATAGAAATCAGTGTGTGTGGGGTTTGTTGTTGGGGTTTTTACTATGTAGCCCAGTAAATCCTGCAATGTAATTTTTTAAAAAATATCATTCCCTCTAATGTTGTACAACTAGATGGATGAAGAATATGATTAAGGCAAAAAAAGTGCTTTTGTAGATTAGCATTTAGGAGCCTGGAATTACCGTTTTATATTGACTGAAATTTCAAAGTATTATTTCTTGACTCGCTTTTACTTCCTCCATGCTAAAATGAAACTTTATTATGCTGTGACACTTCCTCATTGTGATGGCTCTGGAATAGTAATAAAAGCCTACCTGTGAAATGCAATGCTCACAGAGTATCTCTTACAAAAGTAGGACACAGTTTACTACAGTCTGCATTTAGGAATTCAGCTCTGCTTTAAAAGGGATCATTGTAGAAAGTCTCAAAAAAAGTCAGTTCTACAATAGATCTTCTAATTTTCCCTGAATGTCATAGAAAACTGTATGTCTCAAAGCAGGTGGTGTGTTTGATTATAAACGGAGTGAGTGGCTGCTCTAATTCATTAAAACCTCCATAAACAAGCCTGCCTTTGTCCTATAAAGATGAAAGGGCAATGACTATAATGGGATGAAAGGTGTGCACAGCGATGAAGAAAGCTATTATAGATCTGTGTCCTTTTTAAACTCGTCCTGGCATGCACTGTTGACAAGGGAACAAAACAGCACAGATAAACCTCCAAAATGTGCCTTGCTGGTCGTAATTCCACCTGTCCTTAAAACTACTGGGTTTTGCTTGTGCTCTTACTACTGAGAGCAATTAAATAAAACAATCATTTAGGATTTTGCACAAAGAACACTCTTGCATTTCTAAGCTGACAACAAAACCTGGCGGGTTGAAATGAATGAATATATCCACTCAGTCACCAAACTGCATCAGGATGTCGATTATCGGGGATTATGGCTTTTACAGGTAAAACCTGCTGCATACAAAGTTCTCACATAGACACAGACGTATGCAAAATGCAACTTTTATTTCACTTTTGTGGATCGATTCCACTCCTTTGTATTCAAAATCATCAGTGGCCAAAATATTAATTCTTTCTTATAACTCTTACATGAGCTGACAAGGAGACTCTTCCTTACATCGGCAATGTGGGACGGGAGCGCTGCAGTTTCACTGATGATTCAGTAAATTACTACACCTGAGGAGCAGAGTTAAACTCCCTCCCATTATGTACTTACATGTTTCATAAGGTTCTTTCCTTTCTACTGAAATGGAAAGCAAAGAATGAATTTCGCTATTTTTATTTGAACATCTTTTGTCTTCTGCTCAGGACTCTCCTTGCACTCGGTGTAGGACCCAAGAACCACGGAGAACAGTGTTAGCAAGGTCACCCTTATCTTTAAAGTCAAATATTTGACTGCTATTGGTACTTTTGACTGCTCAAATATTTGATTTTAAATGTATCATTGCTCATTGGCTTAAGTATCCAGCAGTGACTAGACAAACACTGTAATTCCAAATGGAAAGCACCAGCCCTCATAGAGCACAGCCCCCGGGCCAGATGTAATTCCGAGCTTCCCACTGTGAAGCTTATGGCAGTTAATAAGGAGGCGCAGCTCATGCAAACTAGAGCTCTCCCACAGCGTCCCGTGGCTCCTTATCATGCAAGAATTGTGCCGGGATGGCTACCGTGTCTAATAATTATTAACGTGTGTCACAGAGCCTTTACAGCTCCTGAGCTTTTCAAGTTAGTTAAAGTGCTGGGATTAGAGAGGTGGTGGTTTAGGTGGTGATTTAATCTTTGCTGCCTCTGAAGTTCCAGACAGTGGAAGTGTCCAGAACAGTGATATCCATAAAGGTGATAATGGATTTATTAGAGATGGGGGTCTGTAATTCCTAGCAGGTTATGTGCCAGAGGTGTGCTCCTCTTGCACTTTGCGTTTCCCTTTGTTTGGGACAAAGTCTGAGCTGATCTTGTTTTGGAAATACAATTCAGGTTCTGCCTTGAACTTGCAGGCACCCAATCTGTACGTGTGTGGTTTGAGAGCCGCACATGATGAGGTCTAAAAATGGATAGAGCGAGCCAGGTCTATAATTATACATTTAAAATAGAATGCGCACCCTGACAATGTTTTACTCAAATCCGGCCAAGTCAGTCCACACGGGTGTGCAATCTACAGCGAGCAAATAGAAATCAGATTGGGCCGTGGCATCCAATTAGAGAGGCCTAGTGAGGCGCATACAAAGCGTGCCAACTCTCGTATCGTTTGCATAAACCCATCCACATGTGCTTGTGAAAAGAGGCGAGTTAGCGGCATAAACTGGGGTCAACAGGAAAAGCTGCAGGAGTAAATAAGGATTTACTGTGGAATCCCTCCCAAGCCATTAGGAAAACATGTGCGAGCAGCCCAGCCCCTCCGGCCGAGGGAGCGCGGCGCTGGGATGCCGCGGGGAACGGTCCCAGCCATCCGTCCCCGCAGCCCCGGTGGCTCCGCATCCCGCAGGAGCAGCAGCCCGGCACCGGGAGCTGTGCGGGACCCGTGCCGTGCTCCTGCCTGGCTTTCGTGTCTTCCTTGGCGGTATGGGATGTGGAGCAGACCTGCTAGTCGTCCTGTTCAACTCCTACCTGCAAATCCCATTTCTGACGCGCAGCAGCTATCAAAGGGAGGGGACGACAAAGACCTCAGTGTGTCGGCGTGTGTGGAGCGTGGGGAGAGCTCGTGGCTGTCCAAATGCTGTGAGGGGAAGTCAGAGCCCTCTCGCCGTCGATGCCACTCAATTACCGCCTGGCAAAGCAGCCACCCTGCCGAGGGCCGCTACCTGCCCTTCCTTGCCCAGGTGGGCTGTCACCCACCTGACCCGCTGGGAGACAGCTCCCAGCCGGGGCCACCTGCGCCACCAGTCCCTGGCCTCCCGTCGCTGGCCAGGTCCCCGCTCCAGCCTCACCCTGGTACGGTTCCCTGCCCGGTTGCCCCGGTCCCAGCCCCGCCGAGACCGGCACTCACCCAAGTTGACGAAGCTCATGACCATGTCAGCCTCGGTGAGGAAGTTGCTGTCCTGCAGGCTGGCCAGAGGCGGCCCCTGGGTGCTGAAGATGGGCTTGTAGGGGTAAGAGAAGCCCTCGCCGTCCTCGGCGGCGGCCCCCGCCGCCCCCTCCTCCACGGACATGGCATTGTAAAGGTCCAGCATGAACATGGGGGCCGAGTTGTGCTTGCCGTGGAGGTGCGGCCGCGGGCGGTGCGGCAGGCCGAGGATGGAGAGGATCTCCCGCTGCATCTCGCGGCGCTCGGGGCCGCGCAGCCGCCGGTGGATGAAGCTGGAGTGCACCTCGTTGTCCACCGTGAAGTCGGCGAGCACGCAGCGCAGCCAGAGGGCGGGCGCGGCGGCGCCCAGCACCAGCAGCCAGGAGGCGGGCTGCCCGCGCCCCGCCACCGGCATCGCGGCGCGGCGGCGGCGGCTGCGGGGCGGCGCGGGGGGCGCGGGGCTGCCCCGCCGCGGGACGCGCCCCGCCACCGGCATGCGCGGGGGGCGCGGACGGACGGGCGGCCCCGCGCTCAGCCCCCGCGGAGGCGCCGCAGCCCGCTCATGGCCCGAGGCGGCGGCGGCAGCGGGGGCTGATCAGCGGCACCGGCCCATGGACGGGGCGGCGGCGGCGGCGGCGGCGGCGGCGGCCCGAGGCGCTTCCCCCGGCGGCGTTGGCGGCAGCGGGAGCGGAGCGCTCTGCCCGCGTCCCGCACGCCGCGGCGGAGCCGTGTGAGCGGCGCGGCTCGGCGGGGAGCGGCGGGAGGGTGTCTCTGGTGGGAGGAGCAGGCAGCAAAACCCAAGCGCTCTCTCTCGCTCGCCCGCTCCAAACCGCTTGGGAGAGAAAATCCCTGGAACTGCCTCGAGGAGGGACGTCTGCTCAGGTTGCTTTTCAGGATGTTTGTGGAGGCTGCGGGCTCGGCGAGAGGCTGAGCCGGTCCCGAGCGCCTAAATTGCCGTGAACGTCATTAAGGAGAAGACAACCCAGGAGAGAGGGCGGTTTATGTATAAGGAAGGGGCCCAAACTCCCACAGACTTTATAGATGCGAGTACATCGGCTGTCTGCACAAGCACGAGTACACACTTCTTTTTCCTGCCTACTCTTTTTATTTTTTTTTAAGAAGTTCAGATTAGAAGAGACTGCCCGTGACAGAACCAACTCCATTAAATAATTTAAAACGTGATGATTATATATTCACCTACATAGACACGTATGTGTGTCTCTCTGCACAGAGCCCCGGGTCACTTTTTCCAACTGGCAGTGGGGAGAGTCAATGGAGAAGCGTTAGAAATCCGAAGGAGGAGATATTCCCTAAGAATGGTAAAACCAGGAACATTTATTTTAAATGTAACTATCAACCTGTGCACACGGGTGGTTTATACCATTACCTTGTACCTTTGCCTTCCCATCTCCTTCTGCTCCTGGTACATGCCATTTTTGGGATATTGCCTTGAAATAGGTTGTCAGCTTCTTAAAGCAATGACTTTTTAAACTCAGTGGGTGCAACATCTACAGTAATGGAACCCCAATCCCTATTAGCCCAGCTAGATGTCTGCTACAACAGTAATTAATAATAATATCAGATGACAAATGTAAACTAATGCTTCCCAAATCTTACTTGGAAAGAAGGGGAAGTCAGGATGGTGTATTTGGGTCACTGAAGGGAGCCTGAGGTAACCTCAGAAATCATACATATGTACATTAAGTTTATGCTGACATTAATTCCTCGGGCAAAGGAGGAAGAAAAGGGATGTAGGATAAAGCAGGTCAGCATTTCAGGGGGGTGTTTTTTGATAGATTGTTCATCTAATATTTTCAGACAAGCAACATCTGGTAGTATCCAGCACCAGGTCCTGCAACTCTTTTGGAAACTAATGTTCAGCACTTCTTTTTGTTCTTTATGTTTCAAATCTTGGTGTGAACAGCAGGTAGCCAGTCAAAAAACTGCATGGGAATTGTGATGAATGATATAATGTGATTGTATGCATCCATGTGCACCTCTTAATAACAGGGAAACTGAGGCATCACATAGAAATTACTCATGGCACTATTGAAATAGTGGTGGAACCAGCATTAAACCCTCAGCTCAGACCTAACACATGTTTAGGAGTAGCTCAAGCTTGGGGTGGATGGAGGGAGCAGAGAGGTTGTGGAGCTACATCCACCTTAGGTAACATGAAAGCACTTTCTACACTCACTGGTGCTGCTCAAAAATCCCCCCTGTAGCTGCCTTCCCAGTGCTCCCCACTGATGGAAACACCAGTACCCAGCAGTTGATTTTTGGCTGCCCAGGTAAGATCAAACTCTCCAGCATCTTTTGTACTTCCTGAGGAGCAGCACTAACCTGCTCTTCACCACGCATACATTTGCCTAAATTTCTTCCTTGCCGAGGGTGTGGTTTCTAGATCAATTTAAGCTGATTTAAAGCCAGGCTCCCCCTGAGAAAGGTCTTTGTTTTCTCATCCCACCCCAGCCTGGACCCTCAGCTGTGCATCCCCACCCCTCTGCAGTGCCGGTACCAACACTTACACACAGGTCAGAAAGCTGATTCTGTTTTTAAAATATTTTGGTTTTTAACCATTTGTGTATTTGCTGAAATAATTTTCTGCTGGATCAGCTTCTTGTTCTGACTGACTCCATGCTGTGGTGGAACGAGGGAGGCCACAGGAATGCACAGCTGGGGGCAAGGAGAGGGTGTCGGGGTCAGGCTGCCGTAGGAAGGGCAGACAGATGATTTGGGATCTCCCTGCTCTCCCTTTCAGCTGCAGACAACTTGATTTCTCTTCCTTTTTTGTTCCTTGTAGACTGTTTTCCCAGGGTTGTGAGTGTTGGCCTTTCATCAAGCAGCAGTAGGACAAAGAGCCTTGCCTTTGGCATGGATATGAGATGAAAAAGTCTGCAAGGATGGAAGAGTGGGCTGGAGAGCAGGTGTCTCTGCTGCCTAAATTACTTGTACTGGAATTGCTTGTAGCTCCCATTTAAAAACTGACTAAACTTCAGGTCAATGTTGTGTTCTGAGAGAAAGAAAAGGAAAAGTGTGGGAGGTTTCTCTGCTCACTCGTTAACACCTTAGGTAACTGCTCTGTAGGTGTCACTGGAGAAAGAACAGAGGACAAAAACCAAACCTTGAAACTCTGGATTTGACAAATTTCTTGAAAAAGTGATATTTGAAAAGATTTCCTTCTTGTTTTGTCCAAGTGGTCTGAGTTAGGCCATATTTAGCTATATTCTGATTTAATGCAGGATATACTCTTAAAAGAGGGGAAATGTTGCAACTGTAACCTGTGCTTTCACAGGAGCAGTTGGGAAAGTTTTCTGTTTTATACAGTATTTTCTATGATCCTGCTGCACCCGTACACTTTTTAATAAATGCATGATAAATGGCAATGGGGGTACTTAAAAAAGCATAACAAAACCATGCCAGCAGCATGGGATGAGAAAGTGAGTTTGTTAAAGAATCACTTTTTGATGTGAAGTCCTCAACTCTTGCCTTCATCTTGCTTTGGGACACAACAAAGGGCAGCATTTATTCTGCTGGATACAATAAAGGATGATGCAGCTCAAACTGCAGTGGTTCAGCCCTCAGATCTGAGCTTGAATTTCAAATACCTTTCAAACAGAAAGGCAATCCAGTTTGTACCTTTTTTCATGGACAACGTCTTTCTCTTCCCTCCTTTCCTGCCTGCTGTGTAAACCCTATCCTGCTTCCTGTAGGATCAGTTCCACACAGGTTGCTGAAATATTGGCACCTTCATGTCACTGTCTTTTCCCTCCTCCTTCCTGGATCAATTAAGAAACCAGTTTTTCCTCTTAGTCTTCTCTACTTCTTTTGTGTAGCCTCCTCTTCTTGAGAAGGAAAGCTAAATGCTTGTGATGAAGTAATCCCTGTTTGTTGGCGCTTGCTGCTTTAGATAATTTCTATAAAAACAGACTCCCAATGTTTCTGGGGTTCTGCACAAGCCACGTTGCCAACTGAGTAACTTTTTCATCTCTGTGAGTTTGTGTGCACGCTCTTACCCAAGTTTAGTACCAGCTACTATCACTTTTTTGTTTGTGTGGAAGACAGAATATTTGGAAGTGTGTATTTAGGAGATAAATAAAGGGGCTGATTTAAAAACATGAAATGAACAAAAATGTACAGGCTTGTGCTTGGTGAATTTGTCATCATCAAGTACCCATGTGAGGCATATGCCAGGGGCAGAATTTGGCCATTTGCATTCAGCTTTACCAAACGGGCAGTAAAAAGTGTGGGTTCTGCTAGAAACTCATTTAATGACTTTTCAAAAATCAGACACAAAGCATTTTGTCCTCTTTTCTGCTGATTCAGTTTCAAGCTCCTTGTCTTCCTACTTTGATGTTCTCTTTTTAACTTTAACCATGGTTCTTTTCCATTCTGTTTTGCATCTTCTCTCATTTGTCTTGAACAAAAAGTGCAACTCCTAAATTATAGCAAACTTTTTTCTCCTTCCAAATAGTCCCACTAAACTAGCATGTGTTTGGGGAATTTTGAGCTGTTTGTCTATGCTCTTTGCATGAAGAACATTAATATAGCAAAAATAATAGCATTATTATTCGTATAAGAATGGATAATTTGCTCACATATTTTTTTACCCTGTATTGGATCATTCTTATCAAAAGTTTCTAGTAATCTCTCCAGTGTTACTACTGAGAACATATCCACCAACATGAAGTTAATCACGTCATGGTTAAAGCCATTATATTAGCTCTAATCCAGGAATTTGAGCAGATTTGTGTTGAGCTGTGCTCTGTTGGACAATACTGATCACGTTATAAAAATTAAGTGTTGATTCTCAATGCTACTGTTCAGAGGAGAGTCAGAAATGAAATCTGTGTTTTGGGGTGTGGAAAAGTCATTATTACTTCTAAGGATGCCAGTGAAAGCTAAAACAGAATTTTAGGATTTATGAAATGGGGCTATGGCACTGAATTTAATGTTCATCAACTGGGGAAGGTGGACAGAGTTTGGTCCTTCACAGTTCAGCCCTTCACTTCCTAAAACTGGATCGCCACTGGGATCCTTTTATTGCTGTTTACTTCAGAGAACATTAGAAATGAGTTCATGTTACTGAAACTTTTGCAGTTTTACATTTATTATACATTTATATACAATCTGAATATTGGCATGTGCTATATTTTCTATATATGTTTATATATTGGTGTGAGCATGCATACATACACCAGTGTACTTCAGTCATCTCTCTAAATTTTATGTAACTAATCTATTTCTGCAGCATGGATGCAGGCATGGGAGTATTGTTTAATGTAGACTCCAATAGTGCCAAAGCAGCTCGGAGAAAACTGAATTTAATTTTGTACTATTAAATTATTGCGTGCACACTTGATTTGGTTGACGCTTTTGGCACGAGCCCAGGTATTTCCTTCGTTGGTAACATTGTAATCTGAACGTCTGAGATCTCAGGCTTATATTTGTGAAAAGCTAAGCTGGGCACGAGCTCGGACGTCACTGTTGGGAGCGGATTTGAGTTGTGTTGCAGCACCTTGGAAATGTGCCTCTGAAAATCTGCTTAGCTGTTACATTTTCTTACAATAAATGGTGATCTTTGCTCCTACAGACATTCGGGATTCTTCTTATTAGCATACATTTATGTATTTTTCAATTTTCTGCTGTTTGCATTCACTAAAGGCAGAGATGTTTGCTATTTTTTTTACAATGAACAAAAAGCATATAAAACATATCCATTTTTTTTTTCAAAGGGAACAAAATAACTGATCCCGACCTATGAATGCAATGGGAGGAATTTGGATGGCTTTACTTTTTCTCTCCAGGCAGGTGCAGAGTAATACCTCAAAAGAACCATTATTTTGTGCCTTTATTCCAATGTGTACATAAATGCTTGCATAACCCTTGCACAGCTGCTGTACAAACTACTCATGCCACAAGTATTAGTAATCCTAACAGGGGAGGTTGCATGGAAAATTGGGGTGTGTATGCTAAACCATATGTACCATGCCCCTGAATCATAAAACTCGTGTTGCTGGAGCAGAGAGATCTTTGGAGACTGCTGGTTTTACAGGTCTGTAGGAAGCAGGATTATATACAACAGCTGCACCCCACAGCTTCTCTCCTGTTGAGGCTTATCTTGTGCATTTCAATAAGCAGGAAAGAGAATTTGGTCCAACATTATCTTATATGGTCTCAGCTCCTACTTTTATTTATATTTCATTTCCATAGGAACAATTATTTTCACAGTTTATTTTGAATACACATTAGAGCCACTCCAATTGGAAGTTTTGAGCTGCCAATTCCAAGCTGCATGGGGCTGCAGAGACACAATGTGCATTTTTTTATTTCTGGTTCTGCCTCTAAAATAACTTTCTTTATATCTGTGGTGATTTATAGCAGCGTTTCTGAACCAGTCTGGAGGAAGATGGAAGCTGGAGATTCGTTTGATTCTCCAAAGCCCTGGCCACAAAAATCCCCTCCCAAGCAGAGCAGGGTAGCAGGGCTTGGCCCCAGTTCTGCAGGGCTGGGGGAAGGTTCCAGCTCCAGGGCCGGCCGAGACAGGAGGTTTGCCACATTACAAGTGGCTGCGTGAAGCAATCTCCCAGACCTTTAGCAGCACAAAATCACGAAGCAGGAGGAGTTTAAAATAATCTGAAGAGCCAGTTTCCTCTGCTGGCGTGTGCTGGTGCAGCCCTGTGTGAGCCGACGGAGGTGTGCGTGTTCCACCCAGGCAGGGGCTCCCGCGGCTGGGTGCGGAGCGCTCGGTGTCACCGCTGCCCCTTTGCTCGGGGCTGCTCCAGCTGGAAGTGCAGCGCTGCAGGAGTTTATCTTTCCGAGACTGGCACTTCTAGGTTTTCAGTCAGAACAAATGCGCTTCCTAAATGGTGCTCAGCGTGCACTGAGTTGGCTTTGTCAAGTGCATCTTTTCAGCATTCATCCAAAGCCCTTTCTGCAGTTGTCTGAGCCCCATAGGCGAATATATACTGTTAGACTATTAAGATAATTTTTCAGTTAAGACATCGTCAAACTGCAAGCGGGACAATAGAAACAAAACCCTTTTTGTTCTGACTAAACTGTTCCTAATGACCCCCTCTATAAACAGTGGCACCAGCGGAGGTCTCAACAAGGCTCTTCATTGAGCCCCCTTTCAAAAGGACAAGCAGAGCAGAACATGGGGCAGAAACTCTCAGAGTTACTGCACTTTACTCCGCTCTGGTGGTCTGACCGCAAGAGAGAATCTGTTGTTTTTGTTGTTCAAGGCACCCAAAAAGCATAATTTAAAAGCATGGATTTCCACAGTTAGCATCCTATAAAGAGTACTAAATATTTGGATTGTCAGGAAAGGAGCAGAAGGAAGCAGTTTGTATGTTTGGGGTTTTTTTGTTTATTTAAATCAAGGAGTTATAAAATGGACTATTTAGAGTTCCATATAAAAATTTAACTTATTTGCTTGGGATAAGCTGCTGTCTGTTAAGCTCATGAAAATGTAAAGTCCAGAGAAGTTAAGGTTTTTACGTTTCAGAAAGATCCTCACATTTGTTTTAGGGGTAAAAACCATCTTCGTGAATAACATGTTTATCATAACCAAGGGAAATGTTTCACTTGTTTAATGTGTACAGAAATTGAAGTTATGATGATAAACTGAAACAGGACCAAACTCCTGTTCTTCCAGCTGAGTAACTGCAGGATACGTGCAGCTCAGGCAGTGTCCTCACACAGATGAGGGCTATGGAGATTTTGAATCACTTCCTGATTATTCCTGTCCCTATTTCCATGTCCTGAATACATGAGGAGAACAGCATAGGAGACCTCCCACTTCAACAAAAACCTGTTTACAGAGCATCTTACTGTCTGTAATTGGGAAATGATGACAAGTCAGACAGCAAACATCCCTAATTTGGACGGTTTGGGAATTTACACTGGCCACATTTGCAAGTAGAAATGCCAGTTTCTTTTGAAAGAATTTGGGGTTTGTGTTTTAATATCGGATTTAATAAGAGTATTTCTAACTTAAAGCATAGGCTACTGCTTTGTTTGGAAACAGGGAGAGATTGAGGAAGAGAAGAGAGAAGAACATCCATTAAGACAGGAAGTACATACTGAGTAAAGGCTAAGTCATGGAGAAAAGTAAGACTATTCAGAATATCTTAAAAATTCCATAATGTGATGAGGATCTGAGGGCACTCTGCCATCTTTGGGAGGAGTTCAGCAATTCATAGCTCTAAGGTTTTGGTTTTTTGGTTAAGGATAGTGCCTACACTCTTCCTTTGTAAAGTGTGGGATGGAAGGTTTCAGTGTGTCCTGGAAAAAGGAAGGATTTGGGTAAGTCCCAGGATGAAGGTCCAGTGCCCTGTGACAGGATACTGAGAGAAAGAGAAATGTCAAAGAAATCTTTAAGGGATTTTCTGTAGAAACAAAAGAATCTTTGTGAAAGATACTGTTAGCAAGTCTAAGGGAAGGAATGGGGACGAAAAGCGAATTGAGAGGATTTGCAAGTTGTTTCTAAGCCTTGAGGCAGAACAAAAAGCTGAGCATGTACTGTTTACTATATTTGGTAGGTATGGAAGAGCACTTTGGCCATCAAGGGAGCTCATAAACTGCAGAGCCTCATTGTCTCCCGACTGCGTTGTTGTGCTGGGGGTAGAGAAAAATGCTCCTGTTAAAGGACAGTTCTGAGGAGCAGCAGCTGAGACTTGACCCTGCCTTTTGTGAAAATGCTGTTTTCACAGCAGCACGGCCGAGATCCATGAGCACACAGCCGTGTTTCCATGAATCTGATTTTATTTTTCTTGCTTGTATGCATGTAGGCATGATAGCGTGTGTAGGTCTAGTTTTCAGGATTAAATATGGTAATTGCAATGTGATAGCATGAAAGTACAGTATTCACTTTGTCATATCTTTTCTCAAAAATACACATTTGAAGACAGTTTTTACTGACAATTTCTAGGAACAAGATATTAACTGTATCTGACTAAAATTTACTGCCTCAGAGAAGTCGAAGTGGATCGACAAAAGAAAAAAACATATTTTTTTAATCTAGCTAAATAAATTTATGGGAATTAATTAATTAATCAGAAAAAAAATTTGAATGGATTTTTAACTGTTTAATACCGTGTAAAGCAGATTTTATTTAGCATTCGATTAGCCACTCTTATGCTTAGGGATCACATTAGAGATGTGATAACTTTTTATCATTAAAAAAAGTGTGTCAAAATTATAATTTTCTCCAGTTTTCATATGGGTGCATGAGGAAAAAGTAACAACTTGAACTTTATATTAACTTTGACAGTTGTAAAATTGCTTTCTCTTGAAAGTGATGGATCTGGTTATACATGCACCTCCTGAGCCAAAGTATTCTTCTTACTCTCTTCCAAAAAATGTTGTGATTCACTTAGTTTTTAATAATGTTAATAGTTTTTTTATCCCAGTGCAAATAAAAGCTTATTGTAAGCTTTCAACCTATACTAACAGCAGCAGGACACAGGTATATTTGTATAAAGCAGTGATCTTTAATGTTTTCTAATTTGCAGACTTTGGTGGCAGCCAATTCTTTATGTCATGTCAAAGCAATGTGTCTTATTTACCTTTTTGGATCCCTGTAAAAGCAGCTTATGGGCCCCAAAGGCCTGTGAAGTAATTTTAAAAATCAGTGATATAGGACAATACAGAACGCACAAATCAAATTAATTTTCCCTATGCAGGAGCTAAGTATCTCTCACTCTTCTAAAGGCCAATAAGTTGGACCAAGTTAGAAGAGAAGAAATGAATTGAAGAGTTAAGGGTGGTGCACTGAGAATTAGAGTTGACCAGAAACAGAAAAAAAAAAAATCTAGCGTATAAAAAAATTAATGGTTTTGACATTTGTTTTAGATTTGTCACAGAATGATTTAAAAAACAAAACATGAATAGAAAGAATGAGACATCCCAGAATAGCCAACATCCAGTGGCTAGGGTATTTACTTGGGCCCTGTCCAAGGAGTGCTTTATGGGATTTGGAGCAGACATTTGACATAATGTTTTCAACATTATTTTTGTCAGACTGAAATCTGGGCTCTGTAGTGGGTTGAAAAAGAGCTTGCTTGGAGTCCTGTGCTTCGTAGGTGAGACTTAGTCACCAGCTGTTTCATCAGGCAGTTTCTCTTCAGCCTGGGGAATTTTATTTATTTATTTATTTATTTATTTATAATAAAGTAGCTGCATGGAGACTAGACAGTTATTCTGTTGTGCCTGGTAGGGTGCTAGCATATATTTGGGTATACTTCTGGCTTTGGGAATCTTATAAATCACCCCTCACATTTCTACTCCATTCTCATTTGAAACAGATTTTTCTCATGGAAATATCTGAACCTACCTAACAGTATTTCCATGGAAATCAGCAAAAATAGACATTTTTTTGCAAGTTAGCATTTTCTGATAGAAAAAAGCACTTTGTCTAAAAATTCTCAACCAGGTTTTCTGAGGTGAGGTCTTTCTCTGTATTTGACAAATGTGAGGTGCTTACCTTCAGTATTTTTGTAGGTTGAAGAAGAGATCATAAGTGAAGTGCAGTCTGGGGTGATGAAATCTAGTGGGTAAATTTGTGGAAACTTTGTAAGAAATATCTAGAGCAAAATATAAGAAGATGTTGGTGACTGTCTCTCAGCTCTTACTGAAATTAGGTTAAATTCAGTATGTGGGGGGGCAAAATCAGAAAAGGAGTTGAAAGGTGGAAATTTCAACCCTTCTCATTTGCTGTGCAAACACGGATCTTTCAATCCAATCCTTTCATCCCTGTTCCCACTCTGAATCTCATCAAGCCACTGGACACACATGTTCAGCTTCTCTTTCTGGTTTAGCCTGTGCTCCTGCCAGCCTCCCACTGGTTTGTATTCCTTCCTTCCTGCATCTGTCTGACACCCAGGCCTGATCCTCCCACAAAGGCTCTTCCCCAGGCTGGGCATCCTTTGGCATTCCTGACTAAGAACTGAGACTTACAAGTATCCCAGGGGACTCTAAAGGCATTTGCAGAGGTGGGGAGCATGTGTTTCACCAGGCACAGCTCCACACCTCAGCACCCTCCATTCATTAATCAGCAGAGCTCATCTGAAAGATGTTTACCACGTCTGAGACTGGTTTTTGGATTCCTGGGTTAATGGCCCTGCTTGGAAACAGTTATCCCATTTCTGTAGATGAGGCTGGTGCAGTGCAGGACACTTTGTAATAAAGCCTGATCACAGATCATGAATGCAGTCAGTGCCTTGTTTCCTAGAAGAATCAAATGGAAATATATTTGGCACCAGACACTAAATGTTGCTTGCCCAACTCCCCAAGCAGTTAGAAGATATTGAACAGTATTTCACATATGTCACATGTGTCCCTCAGCTCCATTCCCTTGTCCAGATTCATTATCTGTAGTGTTTCACTTTTAACTGAAGTATCTAGAAGTGAAAATTCATGCAGGGACAACAAATCTATCTCAGTCATCTCCAGCGCAGGATTTGGTGTAGCTGTGCTAATTCGCTGACTGAGAACTAAACCAGGGTAATTATCTACTGAGAGGCAGAATTTATTAGGTCTGATGCAAGTGTCTTGTTGTGCTCCTAGAACCTGGTCCAGCTTGTTTTTGAGACCATGCAGGTAGTCTGGACAGGTGCTGCACACACTGTAAACAAGATTCTACTGACTTCTGGTCAGCGCAGATCCTATCACACCTCTCAGTCTGGTTCCCTAGGGAAATCACTTACACAATCTAATTATTTGTCTGACCCAGTTTCCAAGATGCTGACACATTTGTCACAGGTTATGTAGATGATTTCGAGACACTCACCAGTTGTCCTTACCAGTTTTGCAAGAATTAGCATCTAAGGAGAGGAAGGAATCCTTATTAATTCTCCCACTGAGGGAGAAGGGAGAGTTCAGCAATTGTTCATTGTGTTTGACAGCAGCAAGGCTCTCGACTGATTTGCGCATTGCTCTGATATTCCTTGGTGAAAACACTGCTTCGTTCAGCTGCCAAATCAAAAACAAAAGTCGAGGAATGGCTGGGAGAAGATGCCAAGGCATGCTACGGTATTCCCCAGGGAATAAGGGAGCCTGCATATGTTCTTGCAGGGGGGAGGTGAGGGATAAAGGGGGCTGGAGGGATTGGAGTGGGATATGGTGGAGGACACCTGGGGTTATTCCAACAGGGAGATGCAAGAGCTGCAACATAAATCCATGACTAACCAAGCTTCATTACCTCCACTTTCAGGGAATAATTTGTTAGGAAAATACTGAAGACTTTATTTTGCTGTTTTGGATACATTTACACGCTGATTTAACCCTCCTACAATTCCTGTAGCAGTCAGGGCTGGTACACCACCTTGCTGTTACACAGCAGGCATCTGCTGTTATTTGACCTGAAAAGATCATTATAGGAGCTTTATTTGCTGTGCATTTAATAAAGCTGTAGCTGTTGTGACTATAACTCATGGCTCATGGCTCCCATGTCATTCCGCAACCAGCGATTCAGCATTCCAGGCCCATCAGTTCAAAGGGAAGCGTGAGGGACGCCAATGTATGCCAGAGCATTGGGACTTTTATTGCTCCTCTCCTCTGTTAGGAAGATACATTCTCGAGGAATTGAGAAGTACAAAGCATCCTCAGACCTTGTAGTGCAAAATGTAAAAAGTGATGTTATCTGCAGAAAGTGGACTTTAGATTCTATCAGCGCACATTTAGCATAAAGCATTTCCTATGGTAATGCCTCTCACTTTCCCAGACTTTTAAAGGCTCCAAGTGGCACACAGGCTGCAGACCTCTTTGTAATGTTAATGAATCATCTTAATGGACTGTTTTAGCAGAAACATTCATCACCTTTTGTCCCACGATGATTTTTTTTTTGTTATACTTAAATGGTTAAGTAGGCAATAAATGCCTATCAGACCAACCACTATGCTCTAGTAATCCACCTCACTATAAATCACCAGTGGATTATTATTGTCCTCTTTAATTAACACTCTTAAGGGATTCTATCATTGGATAGACTTTCACCTTGCACTAAGAAGGCATTAACATTTGAAATAAGAAGTGTGTTTATGTGAAAAGCATTAATCACCGTGACCTGGAACTGGTACTGGTGGGTTGGATGAAATATGTGCCTGTGTCCATGGGTGAGGGTTCCTTACATCACTTTTCAATGGAAGCTATGGAATACTTACCTAAGTCATAGCAAATGATAGTTCCAGAGTAATCTTTAATTAGGTCTCAATTATATTTGGCTATATTTGGTTGAAAGCAGCAAGTTTAACAAATTTTATTCCAGTAGTTAGGAAGGCAGTGGTTTTGTGAGTGTAACGGGTTTGTTTGTGGTTCAGTTCAGTTTTTAGAGGACTGGATCAAACCTTTTTCTTTTTCTCCAACAAAAGGTGAGAAGGGAATTCTGATCCTGTTGCTCCTGTGTGAACTCTTTTCAGACTTCCCAGCCACAAAGAGTGAGCCAAGCAGCCAGAGCTCCTGGGAAGGGCAGGCGTGTCCGGAGGCTTGGATGCTCTTTGCAGAACAATCCCAGCAGCTCCTTTGCAAACAAAATTCCCACACTGGGACACGAACTCGGCACAGAATCACTCTCAATATGCAAACATTTTTGTACCTAGTACCGCTCGATGGTGCTTTTCTCCTCCTGGCAGCTTGGATTTGTCCCCCTCATATAAGACAATTTAATGCATTTACAAGTAATTTCCTCATCTTTTGTCAGGAGAGGAAGACATTTGAAAAAGGCTCTTGTTAAGGCAGTGTTTCCCATCCATGAAATCTTATCCTGCTCTCTTTGATTTTGTTACATTGGTAATAGCAGTAGTGCATTTGCCAACTGCTCCTTCTTTGGATTCCAGCACTAACAGCAGCCTTGTGAAATAACCCACTGCTGAATTTCATTTTACAGACAGAGAACTGACATGTGCAGAGATTTTCTGAGGTCTTTAAAAGTCAAAACTAGTAGCAGAGCTCAAGAGATCCTGGTTCTTGTCAGCACACAGACCTGGTATGCACATCCCATTCCTCCTGGCATTTTCATTCAATTATTTCCCAGTATGGACTCCTGCAAATTAAAGAACAAATAAAACTGCTAAGTGGAACACAAACACACTAAATCTTTTTAATTAAGAGATTGAATCTCTTAGTATAAATTCATTTCCTGAAACAAAACTCCAATTATGTAAGATTAATTCTTTCCTCTGAGATTGCAGGGATTTATTGACTAACAAAATCTTCTGTTGTGTAAATGGAAATGTGCTTTTTAATGCAGCCTGCTGCTCAGAGGCAAAACCATAGCATTAGCCTTTTCACTGAGCATTTTTTTTAGTTGCATGCTAATCTGCCAGGTTTCTTTCTATTTGTAACAGGAAGGGGGTGAAATGGTTCACATCTGAACATGTGGTAAATAACACAAAACACTAAAGGAGTTTAAACAAGATGAGAAATTAAACTAAGCTCCTAAAAAGCTCGTTGTGATTGCAGGAGGAATTGTAATGACAGAAATAAGAATATCATGCGTGTAGGGCTGTGTTGTGAGGAGGTGTGTGTCTGTGCCATTGGTCACACAATAGTTTTTTCCAATCATTTAACACAGATGCACAAAATCCACACGGTTTCAAGTGCAGGCACGTCCAGAGAAGAATCTCCTTCATTCCCTCTAGTCACACCCAGCTCGTTAAATCCATCACTGCCTCTCAGTAAGCCCCAGGGTTCAATCTTTTCTAGAGCACTCTTACTATCCAACCTTTTAGCTCATAGAGTGGGCAGCCAAGATTTCATGTCTATGCATATGGTAGGACTCATAGCCAGTATTTCCTACAGTTTCCTCCTCTCCATCCCAATCTGGATATATATAATAGTTTGCTTATGTTCTTGGGGGTTTTTTGAGCGTTTTTTGGGGGGTTGTTTATTGTTGAGGTTTTTTGGGGGTCTTTTTGGATAAGTGAAACCTCAATGTTACTTTCAGATTACTTTCTTATATCCTATTCCAATGACCTGTATGAGGGTGGCAAGTTAAAAGGTAACAAAATCAGGAATCTGTGCTCCATGTAAGTAGCTGGCCATGAGAAACTGCAGCAGGGATGGATATTGAATGACTTCAATAGTCCAGCCAGGTTTTATCAGAACAGGTCATCAACCTGTAGGCTGCCTAAACCTGTTCCACTGCTTCCCCATTGATTAAATATCTGGAAGCATTTACACCTATATCAAATTCTCCATAATCTATTTTATCTTAATGACACCCAAGTTCTTTGTCAAGGGCAAAAACGTTCCCTCCAGTGGTGAGAGAGGATGGTGTATCTCCTTAGTCTACTTCAGTACACAGAATTTCCTTGAAGCCAAACTATGATCTCAGGTTCTCATGGGCTGAAATATTAGTGGGACTGCAGGGATATAAAAGAGGTAAAACCTGCCTGTGTACGCCCAGATGTTGAGGAATTTAAAACTGGATTTTTTTTTCATTTGATTGCAGACCTGACAAATACAGAGGAAAGGAAGGAATAGAGAGAATGTGTAGCTTCCAGCCAAGTTCTGATGGCCAAAATTCCTTCTGAATCTCAATATCTTTATCATCAAAGCAAGACAAAGGGTTTTGCCTGAAGTTGTCACCTGTTCCTGTCATTTGGGGATTTCCACTCTCTTTCCTCTGTGTTTGGGCCCAGCCTATTTTCCTGCTCTCCCTCTCTGCCCCAGAGAGAGATGTAAACATCCTGAGCACTGCATTCCCTACATCTTGCTTCAGGCTCCTAAGTGGTTCTATCTTTTTTTTCCCATTTTCACTCTCTTTTCTTTCTTTCTTTTTTTTTTTTTTTTTCTTTTCTTTCTTCCATAATCCGTGAAAATAGGAATCAGGGGAAGCAGTGTGGAAATACATTAAAATTCCGGGAAAAAAACACCAAAACTTCAACCTAGTGGCATAGTAAAGGTGGAAAGAGGCTGTTTATTCACTGTCTTGTTCAACATCATGAGTAAGGAGCATCATAACTAATTATGAGATGGCAGATTCAAGAACACACATCTTTGAGAATGAGTAGTTAACCTGTGGAACTCCCTGTCACAGGATGTATTATGTTAAAAATGTGCATGAAATCCATTAAAAAAAAAACCTGATGAATACAAGGACATCACCAGAATTCCTAGAATACGAAGTCCCACCAGTTATTCCAGAAGTCTTTGAGTCATAAACATGTTGGGAATATATCACTAAACACTGTTTTTTTTTACTCTTCTTATGATGTCCAGTATTTCTTGCTGTCAGAAGGAGAATATTAGTTTAGGTGGACTTTGGATTAACAAGTATAATAGGTCTTATGCTTTTTATTAAGAATAGAAGGCAGGATGCAATTTATCCCTTAGTTGTCAAACAGGACTACAAAGTGTTGTGGTGTTTGCTCTCCTCTTACTTTTTCATCCCTTAATCTGATCCAGTGAAGTCTGGTAGATGTTTCTTATATTTTGTTGCCAACTGTTTTAAGAAGTTCATACAAAAGCTTCTCTCATCAAGAAGATTTATGTGTGGGGACATGAGTCCTTGCAGCAGTATGTTGAAGCACAGAGACATTGTTAAATCAGATCCAAACTGATGGACTCAGTACAACAGGGGTAAACTCTCAGGAATGAGTTTAAAAAAAGAAAAGTTTCAAACACTAATCAATGTAATAAAGCATAAATTTATATTTATATATCTCCAGACATTATCTTTACCATTACAAATTTTCTGTGGAGGAAGCCTTAGTTTGCCTGTAGGCAAATCCACGTCTTGAGTTTTAACACTGTAGAGATAATTATGTCACCCATGCTGTAAACATTTTGTGTTTCTTGAATAGAAAGTCTGTATTGAAAATATTTACCACTGGTCTGTGGAAACTGAAAAGTTGCAAAGGAAAGGAAACCAATTTTCTCAGTGGGTACTGAACAGCTGAATGGTTGGAACTGTGTTTGGGAAGCACTAAAATTGCTATAAGCCATCTGAAAAGTGCTAGTGGATTTAAAATCCTGAGGGAAAGGTGAAAACTTGCTGGTGTCACAAAATGCCTTAAATGGAATACCTGGAGTTTGAGTGATCAAAATTAACCCCTTTACTCTCACACACATGTGGTAAACCAATGCTTAGATAAATATCACAGCTGAGGTAACAAATACCTGAAAGTGCAGGTAATAAATACAAGAAAAAACCTGTCTTGCTTATTCAGGTAACTGCTTCTAGTTAATTAGCATGCTCATAGTTTTTGGGCCAATGGAGTTTTGCAGTTTCCTTTCAATTGAGTTTTTTTTCAACTTTTCTTTTTAATCCCATTGGACACAGTGATGCAATAGTGCCCAAACAATTGAATGAATTCATTGTGAAGAACTAATTTTTGATTCAGAGATGATAGTCAATATTGCATTGCAAATTAAGCACTATTGGGGTTTGCTTGTAGAAAAAGAATTAATTCCTCAACAAAACATGGCATTCTGTCAACTACTAATTGCATACAAAGAATTTTAAACAAAACCAGGTAATATATGTATGTAACATGCCTGTAAGATTAAATGTGTGTAATACTGTAATTAAAGTTTAAATTACAGTGTGAAGGTAGGAGATATCTGAAACAATAAGAAACCAGAGGATGGCAATTTTTTGTTTTCTATTGGGTATTTCAGCTGTACTCACACTTGGGTGTTGTTTTTGTAGTTTTTGAGGGGGTTTTGTTTTTGCTTTTCAAAGAATGCCTGAAAAATGAGTAACATTTTTTCCTAATTTTCAACTGAACCTCCCACGCTGTGATTTATGGCCATTGCTCCTTGTTCTGTGTTATGACACTAGCTACCCTGAACTTGGCTGTCATCTCTGTAACTGCTGTGCAGGCAGAGACCAGTCCCTGGCCTTTGTTTTGCCAGGACAAGCAAGCCCAGCACCCTCAGTGCCTCCGTTTCGACCCTGTGCTCTTGACCCAGAGCATCCCAGCACCTTCCACCGAACCTCCCGTCGATTCTCCACACCGCTCTAGGACTGGGGGAGCCAAAACTGGGCACAGCATAACCAGCCCCTTCTAGCTGAGTTTGTCCAGCCTCACTGCCAAGTCCCTGCTCTGTTCCACCACTGCCTTTTTCCTTGCCAAATTGGTACACAGAGGTGTCTGGGAGCTGCTCGTGCGCGCCCAAATCAGTGTAATAGAGGGTTTGAGAACTTCAGCCTTTTTCTCATTGTAATCTTTAGGTCACCATCCCAGCTGTTGGCAAAGCCATGTTTTTCTGTTGTACTTGGCTTTGGAGACACTGGCTTCTGTGCAGGACACACCAGAGGCAGAAACTCCATCCCTCTATTACCACATAGATAGAGGCATGACTAGAAAAAAGGAGAGTATGACAGGTTTTTCCATGGATGAATAACTTCTGTGCCCTGGGGACTGTAAATAGCTGGTATAAATCAATGCAAATTGGCTATTACTAATCTTGCCAGTAATGAAGTGAGAATGAATGGAGTACAAAGATGAACTTTACATATCGTTAGCACCAATCTGCCTCGCTGCATTTATGGGCAAGGCTCTCTACCTAGGAGGTCAGTTGGCAAAACTTACAGCTTTTTCTTTTGAAAATTATGCATTTGTGCTGCACAGAAATGTCTCTCAAACATCAAGTCCGTTTGGGGATTTTACAGTTATGAAAACTTGAAAACAATTGTTTCATAATTTCTCAAGCACTCAGCAGCAAGTACTTTTATTACAGTGCTTTAGCATCACAGTATATAATTTAATATGTTTATTACAAGTGTCATATAAAACACTGAAGTGTATAATTTCAGAGTAAAAGTTCACTTTCAGTTTAGCTCTCAAACAGAAAACAGGATGATGTGCAACACAGAAAAAAAATCAAGACTGTTGTTACAGCATAACAGCAGAAAATTAACATGGATGAGGATAATGACTGAGTATTCTGCAAGAACATTTCTAATAAAGCAGACACTAACTATAGAGGTTATGAAAGGAGGAGTTTTCCACTAGGATTGGAAATCAGTTTGAATCTCCATAAATATTGGGTTTTGCATAATTAAAAAAAAATTATTCTACATTATCAGTGACTACATGCCCCTTATAGGAGCACAGGGACCTCGTTGGTTTATGCTGTGTTGTTTTCCTCTCCACACAAGGATAATAAGTGAAACATGAAGGTGAAACAAGTTCCTGAGAGCTGGACACCATTGAAATGAAAAGATGGGAGCAGAGTGTTACAAACACCTTGTCAGTCATCCTTATCCCGTCTCTGAATTTGAAGGCTATGCCCTTGTTCTTAAAAATACTTTCAAAAATTATGATTTTGATGTATTGGACATCAAAAAACAGCTGAAATATGTAGAAAATCAATGTATTTAAAACTTAGAGGAATGGTTCTCTCCTGCTAGAATCTTTCAGAAGGAAGAGCCAATATAGTGTAAGAGCAGCTGTTCAGCAACACCTATTATTTGCTTACATTTCATGACTAACATGAGGCACCCATCGTTAAAATGAGAGTTAGGAATTGGCTGTGCTGATTTACTTCCTAGCATTCCATAATTTTGCTGAGGATATGATCTCATCCAGCTCTCCACACCACCTAAGAATCTGGACCAGTTGATGAGCATGTTAATTTTCCTTCTGATGAAGTCTCAAACTTCACAAAAGAGCTGAAAGATAATATTCAGTTTAATTAATAAAGAAAGCTTTAGATATTATTTTCTTAGGGCTAATGGATGGTTGATGGTATCTTCAGTAATGTCATTTCTATATTTTTTTATTTCTTCTTGACATGCTAGGGTCCCAAACTTGCATTCCCAGCACACAAAACTCCTCATTAATGGATCCAAACATGGAAGCATTCCAGTACAATGCATGAGAAACCCTGTAACATTACAGAGTAGAGAACATGCAGAAAAATGTTGAAATAATAAATTAACACTACATCAGATTTTTAGAAAGGAACTATGTTAACAGGTGCTAAACCCACTTGTCATGCATCTGTTCCTAAGGCACAAACAGGAATTCTCAACCTAGCTAAGTACTGCTGGCAGCAAATGGCTATTTCTTGTTCATTTATTGTATATTAAAATGAATATGCTAACACCAAAAAAGCCTGAATTTTGCAGAAGCACAGAACTGTTTTATATTTCTTTCTAACAACGTGCATGATGTTACCACAAGGCTGATGACTGAGATGTGAGATCCAGCAAAGACTACAGCAAGTAATTTTGTTAATATTTTTGCACTGACTTAATTAGAAATGAGGGGTATTTTAATGATTTAGTTAAACTGATGCAACATCCTGTAATGGACATAATCTTGCAGATGTAGAGATGTTCTTAGTATGTAAGTAATCATGGTAAATTGTAATAATATATCTTATATTAGTAAATTAAATAAAGGATCTTAATCAATTGCATCATGATCTTATTCAAAATTCCCTTTCTACTTTCCCATTTTGCCATATGTTATATATCAGACAAAAAGCATTTTTCTGTAAAAAATAAACCAAACTTACTACATCTATGCATGGACACAAAGTGACCAAAATAGTTATTTCTGAATAAACTCTCCATAATAGCTCCCTGTGTGGATATTCTAGTCTGGAAAAGTCATGGGTCAAATAAGTCATTGTAGAATAGCTGATTCTGCAATAGCAATTCCAGTCCACTTTCCAGTGTAGAAAAGTCCTTAGTCAACAGCTCCAAACTCCTGTTTCTGCCAGAAGACTTTTCTCTTTAGAGAATAATATAAATCTGTTCTATTCAATTCTTTAAGGCCCAAATTCTGCACTGAACTCCCTTTGGGAACAATATGTGAGATCACTCAGGGAGAACTTCATATTATAGGAGTTTGTATTTATGTGCACAGACTCCACAGTTTTATTACACAGACATTTCATTAACACCTTCCTGTGGCTGTGAGCTGTACACACCTTTGGCTGTGGGACATCTGGGTGATTCTTCTGTTCCAGTGCCTCCTAGATCCCTAAAGCAGCAGGCAGAAAGCTGCCTGGAAAAAGATCCATCAAACCAAACCCAAGGTGTTTGGTGGCTGTCCTGGCCAGCAGCAGGGGGACAAGGCAAAGCAGGGCAAAATGTCACCCCTTCCTCCATGCCCAAGTACAGGGATGGGTCACAGCAGTGACATCCAGCTGACACTTTTGAGTTTGCTCTGAGAACAGAGAAAAGAGTGGTCTGTGCAAAAAGACGTGAAAAATGTTTGAATGGTCTTAAACTGTATCCTGAAAAAGCAGCAAGGAGTCTTCTCTGAAGGCTGACCAGCAATCTCACTGCATCCAGCACTGCTTGTGAACAGCTCGGTAAGACATGCTTTAGTCTTAATTCATATTTATATTTGAATCGTGGTTTTTCTCTTCTCCAGTAGGGAAAAAAAAAAGAAAAAAAAAGAAAAAAAAAAAAGAAAAACTAAGATGAGACATCCATGCTATTTTTTTTATTTTATATACTTTATACTGAGTCTTAAGACCCTCAAAAGCAAAGGTTGCCATTTATCCAAAATTACATCACAGTGCCCCTGGCATTTTTGTGGTGCGGACCAATTAACATTAGTAGCTTAATTAAAATCACCAAACGCATTTTAAAGAATGACATAAAGTTGATTTTAATCGAGACTTCCAAAAATGAAGTAGAATGTTAATCAGCTGCCTCACCCACCATTTATATGGCCCACAGTACTCAGTGTCAGAACTCCTACATCATCCTCTGACTTCATTTCCCCCAGGGATTATTAAATAGTTAATAACAACTGTCTGAAGTCCACCCCGAGTTTTACCTGTTGGCAGAAATCTGGGGTCATGACACCACTAGTGCAGCATTCCCATAAATGCAGCAGATTTAGGTTTAAATAGTTTTAATGTACAGCAGGTGTCATTTTTGTATTTAAAGAGTAAAACCACACCTGAGTCTTCATGATTTCTAGGATTTTGCCAACAAAAGGAAAACAGAAAATAAGACATTTTGCTTTTTGAAAGTGAAGAAATGGTGCAGCTGTTTTCAAGATTGCTATTTTCAAGCTGTCATATGAGCATGGAATAGAAGCCATTCTTGCTTTCCAGTTATATTTTAGTACAAATATCTTTCATTTGTTTGTTTCAACATATTTCCCCTTCAACACGTTTTTTTAATCAGAATTTTTCCTAATAGGCTGGAGGAGTGTACTATCTTAGTGTGAGACCAGTTCAGGAGAGAGGGAGGAATAGTGACTAAGTTAGTACTGGACAAGCTCAAACTTCTCAGCATGTAAAAATGATGTGTTCAAATGTTCAGTCCTACAGTGCTGCCTGTTTGTAGCTTAGTTACTATGAATGCTCATGGAATTTATGCTCAATTATCAAAAAGTAATCTTTTATTTAACTTTGTGGGGTTTTGTCTCAAATACTTATTTTGCTCTGCCACAAAAAATCCCTAAAAGCATTAGAAAATGTGGATCGCAAAATTGACAGAGGTTAGATGAAAGGTACTTTTCCTTTTAAGGATGGTCTGTCGAGTTTATTTCTGGCTGAAAGACAAAACACCAAAAGAAAGGATGGAAACAAAACCCCACTTCCTCTTACAGTGACTTGACTCACCACAGAAAAAATATTTTGCAGGTGTTTCTCACTCTGGAGCCAGGTAGACTGCACACATACATTATTTTTGGGTTGTTCTTTTTAACCACCAACGTTATTTGGAAGGAGATATCCCATTTGAAGTTGTGAGCTGTTAGCAGTGAATGACATTTCATCTCTTATTTCTCTGGGCTTTGCTCATTAGAAATAGATCAATAACTTTTCATGTATTTGGCAGGTGATGGGTGTTGCTCCTGTTTCATCACAGTGTTAAATTTAACAGTTTCTGAGTGGTTACACTTTCTCTGGCACCTGTGGTGCCATCTACTGCACAGCTTGGTAGACGCTGGACAAGAGAACTGCATCCCTCCATTGCTGCCTTCACTTCTTCCTTCCCATCTTAACATTTAAAAATGGTTCCTCATTTGCTTTCCTGGCAGTTTTCCTTCTTACACTTAAAAAAAGTATATAAATACATTTATATATATATACATATTAGAGTATATATTTACACACATTTATCTATAAATGTGTATATGCGTATTTCTATAATTTTTTTAACATATGCAGTCGACACTTGGAATTTAATTTTGGTGGGTTTTTTGAAAAGAAGGTTTTAAAGAGGGAAAATAAATAAAGAAAGAGGACTCTAGAAAAAAAATCTGCTAGTCCATTTCTCAATTGTAGCTCATTTGTAGCTCATTTGCTTATTATGTTCTGGATACCAATTTATCTGGTTAGAGATATTTATATTTACATATATGTGTGCAGTATTAAGTTGGAAGCATGGAAAATTTTGTTATTGCTACTTGTTTTTGTTGACTCACATATAAACACTAAGTATTTAAGTTGGGGTTTTTTATGATTGCTGTTTGATGCTGTGAAGAAGAAGTAAGTAGCTAAATTGGTTTCTCATAAGTTGGTGTATTTAAGTTTTTTTGCAATCTGTTGCTGGGGGCATGGTATAATTTTGGCAGTTCTATATCAAAAAAATTCTGTTGATTTTGATGTAGAGTTGTTGGAAAGAGCTACAGAGATTTTACATAAATATTTCCGGAATGATCTCAAGATACCTAAAGGCCAAAGACTTAAGATGAAAGCTCTGGAAATTTCAGTTTATTATTTCCCCTTTCTTTGGCTTCCCTCTGTTAATTGAAGCACCTTGTGCTCATATCATCATAGCCTGAGGTTTTCCTTGAATAAATCAATGCATGAATTTTTTAATTACCTACCCAGGCTGGACTTGGATTGCTCACTCATACGAGTACCAAAGAAGAAAGGTTCTGTGGCAGTAGCTAAGGGAGCAGCATTTTAAAAACTACATCATCTAACTTGCTAACAAGTCTAAGCATCACACGTTTGAAATGCTGTTGGCTGTGAGCTGGATTGAGCACAGCTTCCAGTACTGCTGACTGCTGTGCACTAAACGTGATGTTATCAACAGTGAGCTTTGAAAATTTTTCCCTAGAAAGGACAAGCCTTATGATATTTATCTCCTAAGTAACTTCTAACACTCTCAGTGAGACGTCTAATGAGGAATCAATTAAGATGACATAGTTATGAGTTGAAAATTCAACTTGGCATATGATAACTGCAAAGGAAAGAGCAGGTAAAGTTTGTGTTATTTGGGGTTTTTTTGCCATGGAGCTGATGGGGCAGGAGCCCTGAGCTCTGCACACAAAAGCACTGCAGAACCAGAGAGTGCCAAGGAGTACCCGGGGCTGCTCCTCTGCGGGATTCCCAGGAGTGCTGCATTTTCTCTTTGCAGTCACCATGAATTTAAACATTCTGAAGTGACAGGCAGGATTTTTTTGTATGAAAAGCTGAACATCTAAAGGTGAAATGCACCGAAATACTCATAATGTGTGGGGTTTCTTCCCAAATTCACCGTCTGTGTCTGCCTGTGTCACCCATTGTGCAGCGCTGCCCTCTGGCCGGGGATGCCACATGAATAACAACAATCCCAGTTCAGCCATAACCCTTAACAAAATTTAGCATTCTCTTCTTAAATTTCAGCTTCTCTGGAAGCCAGTGATTCATGATTCTCAGAATTGGGGTTTATTGTGTGTTCAGAATACAAGGCTTTAACAGCGTATTGAGAAAGATTTGACAACATATCGCAAGACTGTCGTAAACCTTCGGAATGCTGAAGGCAAACGATAAAAAGTAGCACTAAATCTTTAATTCGACTTCAGTAGAAGTTGAATTCCACTTTGGGGAAGGACGTGGATTTTTCAACAGCTGGAGCCGCACTGGAGTTCCATCCCCCTCAGCTTCCCGCCAGCCAGGAACAGACATTTGAGATTACGGGAAGAGGGAAATGGCTGGATGAGAAAGGTACTGGTCAGCTGGTCAGCAGTTTGGCCACTTCCGAGCCGGCCTGGTTGGGTTTATTCCAGAAGCCGGGGTGCTGTGGAGTTTGTGGTCGGACACCAGCTCCATGGACGGGCCTGAGGGCCAGCGCCCAGCGGCGGCCATGGGCCGGCAGCGTGGGCGGGGCCGCCGCCTGTCAGTCAGAAAAGGGCGGGAAAAGCCCTCAGGCATCAACACCAGCAGGAGCAGCCCTTGGCCAGTCAGGAGAGGTGGGAAAAGGCCTGGGCAGGCCAGGAAGGGTGGGAAAAACCAGTGGTAGGTTAAGAAGAGTGGGAAATTCTCTCAGTTGGTCAGCTGGGGTAGGAAAAGCCCTCCGCTGGTCAGAAAGGGCGGGAAAAGCCCCAGCTGGTCAGTCAGGGTAGGAAAAGCCCTCAGCTGGTCAGAAAGGCCAGAAACGGCCCTTGGTCATTTTGGAATGGCAAGAAAAGTTCTTGGTCAATTAAGAAGAGTGGGAGAATCCCTTGGTTGGTTGGGAAGAGAAGGAAAAGCCCTTGGTTGGTCTGGAAGGGTGGGAGAAGCTCTAAGTCGGCCAGGAAAAGCCCTCAGTCAGACAGGGTGGGTGGAAAAAGCCCTCAGATGGTCAGGATAGGGTGTGCCCGCTCCTGCTCATTATAAAGGGAGGGAGAAGCCCTCAGTCGGTCAGTCAGGAGGGGTGGAAAAACCTTGACTTTGGTTTCCACAGCAAATCTCTGCCTTTTCTCTATGATCCTGTGGTTTGAGCTCAGGTCTTGTGTTTTACATCCAGGAAGCAGAGGAGCCATTTCCAATTCCTGTGATAACCTCTTTTTGTCTCTTTTTAACAGGGCTTCTTCCCTATCCAGAGAAGGTGGACTGACCTGCACCAGCTCTAATGGAGAAGCATGGTCTGTGTTCCACTGAAACTCCAGCTGGGAACAAGGCCAGCTTCAGGGAAACAAGTCCGTTTGGTCAGGAGAGCCACGTCCCCAGGTAAAAAAATGTAAAAAATACCACCTCCACTATCTCTCTGTGGTAATGCTTAAGTAGGTAGGACACTATTGCACCAAACAAGCTCATGCTGAAGCAAAAACATAATCCAATACAAAAACAAACGGGGTCTTGGATTGCAAACAGCATCTTCGTTCCCTCAGACCTCTCCAAAAAGTCTGTGGCTACAGAAATACAGAACACTGTGACAAAATGAGCTTACTGAATTACACCAGCAAAAAAGCCTTGACAATTTTTAAAGTCTTTCTGCACACAGTACATCAGCCTCAGCAGCTAGAACAGTCTGGGAGTATCATGAAGGTATTTTAAAAATAAAAGGATATGATTAACATTATTATTTAGAGATTTCTTGGTCTCTGCCTCATGACTTCAGTGATACACAGGTCTAAGTTTTGGAGTGTGTTAGTTTCTTACATTGCAGATTTTCGTTTGTAACTGTTTCTTTTGCGTATCTTGTTAGCTTGCTGAAGGTGCTATAATATTAATATTTTGTGCCATTTTTGTTGAAGATCTGTTCTTCTATATAGAAACAAGTTTCCACTCTGCTGCAATCTATTAGAAATGATCAGGCAAACCCTGCGAGCTGTGCAGCACCTTCCCTTTCTCTGCTCAGATGTCATGGTTAACTAAACCACAGTGAATTTTAAGTAGGCATACTTGGCCAGTGTCATATGTTTGCTTATTAAAATTCAGATAATCTCTGCAAAAAGAGACAGAATATCAGCAGGGGGTACATGGAGACTTCCTGTCCTTTTCCTCCTATTTTGCATTTTACATATTATATTTCCAGTTTCTGTTGGCTAGCAAAAGGGGAACTTGGGATTGGAACACAAATCTGGACTTGCAAATTCTGCAGCAAACTCTGAAATACATCTGGAATATTAAGATAGTTACAGTGGACAGAATAAAATGAATAAGTAAAATATTTATGAGTATCAAAGTAATGACATTATTTAGAATTCCTACCTATCTGTTCTTTCATCCATCTGCTCAGATTTTTATTGTCTTCAACGCTAATTTTTTTTCTTCTGGAACTTAAAATTGCTCTAAAAAATTATAATCTAGTTTCAGCAAAGTGGAGAGAGTGTGGAAGCTGAGCTATAAAACAGAAGAAACATATTCAGCTGAAAGAAGGGAGCTTTAATGACAGCTCATTATTGTTTAAGGAGACTGCTTAACTTTAAAAATCATTCTTGGTGATTTGAGATAATTCAGTTTGTGTGGCATGCACTGGTATTGACTCATCTTTTCTCAGTAGATATACTTAATGACAGAATTGGACTTTGCTGATAAAACTTTGAGCTAAAATAAGTTCCATGAATTCTTTAATTCCTACCTAGACTTAGGACAGTGCAGAGTACACTTGTAATTTTAATGACAGCTGAAACGCTGGAGTCAGATTGCTTATGAAAATAAAAAGCATCTGTCATAACACTCAAACCAGCCTGGAGTTTTACAGTAAGGGATCTGCTGCAAGGCTACTTTGTCTTTTAGGTGAAAGATACAGATTTGATTCTTTCCATGGTGTGTGTCTGTTGAGACTGAGCCTTCATGTAATTAAAATCCTTAGCAGTTCGTTCAGGGCAGCAGATCAAAAGGTTAATGTGCAATGGTACAACAGGAAGTATTTGTAGTCTTGAACACTTTTTAAATTTATAGCATTTAAAAACAACTTTGCCAAAATCATGGCCAAAGCCAATATTACCTCATTTATAGTAAAACATTAATCATTAGTCACAAACCAGCCAGTTGGTCTAGAAGTTCAGCTGGTGAAAAATTTGATGGTTACAGGATTGAACAGAAATATACTTTAAATTGTGTCCTCTATTCATGCGTTCACAATGGAAAGGCAAAGGTATTAGGGAAACTGAGCAAAACAAAATTAAAAAATGAAAGTGTTCCTCCACATTTCTTAACCTAAAGTATGCTGTAAGCAGTTTTGGCTCTCATGATTTTTGTAAAAGTGGGGATAGTTGATAAAACTTCAAGCAGAACTAGATTTTATTATATGATCTGTGTCATCAATTCTCTTTGTTTCAGTTCTGAGGTTCTTGAAGCAATAGAAAATGTTATCCAAGGTGTACTTCAAAGCCTGGCCCAAAAAAAAGCACCTGTTCTCACAGTGGCTAACAGAAGAGACTGGAGGAACATAGAGTGAGTAGTAAATATTTAGAAGTCCTGCCTTCTATTAATACAAATGCCATGAATATAAATTTGATTATTCCAGAAAAGTTAATCATACATAATCATTCTATCAGCATTAGAATCAAGAAATAATTTATAAAAGTAATGGACAAATAAAAAGTAATGCTTAGTAACCACTCTGAATAGGCATCATCATAATGTATTAAGTAAGAGCAGACCACAGCACAAAGGGAAATGTAAAACTACTGTAATAGGAGTTGGAAAGGAAAGGGAGGTCCTATAAAAAATCCTTTTCTGGAAGCAGTAGAAACCAGAAATGATACATTGTGTTAGAGTGAAAAAACCTGGCTTAGGCTGGAAGAAATTACTGTCAATTCTGTTCTTCAAACCCTTTGAGTGCTTCCTACTTTCTTTTCTTCTGCTTTTCCTCGTGGTATCATATTTCTTAAAATGGTAGTGATAAACTTCTCCTTTTATTCTTCAGAGAAGATGCATCTCATCTCTCCCTGCTGTGTGTCTTACCTGTGTGCTAAGTTCACTACCAGCAAAATAAAGCAAACCAAGTTTCCAGTACGTTATCTAAATTTCAGATCTTTTGCCAGCTGACCTAGACTGGATCAGAGAAAAAGAAACCTGTCCTCCTTTATAGCACATTCTGTGATTTGTAAAAGTTGCTTGTGCAACAGTATTTTTCCAAGGACTTTATTTAAACTGAAAATCATTAAACCTGAGAGATTAGCTGATTTCTACAATACAATAGCAAAAGAATAAAGGAAGAACAAATCTGTCTCTGGCCTTGTAAGAGCTTTGGACATCAGCAGGTTAAAGGATAGTCAGATTGATAAGATTGCAGAGGTGCTTGTACATGGAAACATTACAAACATTTAAGGTTGAGGAAGCACAGTAAACTTTCCAGGCATAACACTCTGGTGGAATACTCATTTAATGAGAACAATAAACTTCTGCCAATCAAAAAACCTGAGGGGCCTGAAGGTAATCAGTTAACTGAAAAGCTTTTAGGTTCCAGGGAATTTAATGGTTTGTGTCTTGATAGTTTGACAAAAATGTTTCACTCAGATGTTTGTAAAATTAAAATACTCTTACGAAGTTTTGCAATTTTTGGCAGTCTTTGGGGAAATGGCATTCCATGCTAGAAAAACAAATGTGAGCTGTTGGTTACCATCTGAACACATATGGGGAAAATGTTCAAATTAAAACAAGTTAAGATCACAGTATGTTAAAAATAAGAGTCATCAATCCTATCAAAAAGAGCAGAATCATTATTTCTGGTGGAGAAGTGTAATCTCAGATATCTCTTATGGAAAATTACCTCGCTGGAGTAAGCACAGTCCTGGGTAGAATGGATGTAATCCAGGTTTAACCTGAGAGTAATTCAGTACAGTCTTGATTACAGTTTTCCTCCTTTTAAGTTACAACGTCGGGAGCAGGCAAGCGAAAAGCACAAATAACTTTAAAATGTTGCAACACAAAAGCAATAAAGTTGCTTTAAAGCTGGCAGGCAGATGCTGCGCCGGGCTGTCCCCGTAGGTTTGTGCAGCGTGTGCGCTCTGCCACCCAAAGGACGCACGGAGCAAAACTTTGGACAAACGGATTTGGAAACATGATGTGGTTTAGGATAAAATTACAGCCATCAAACCAGCAGCACTTTTAAAATGTACCTACGAAAATCTGAAATGAAAAAGAATGCTTTAAAGGCAGGATCATAAGGCACTAAATTAAATTAAAGTAAAATAATGAAGTGTCCTTAAGAAAATAACTGATTCTTTTGGTGAAATGTGCACCTTCAGATGCGAAATGGTGAAGCATGAAATACTGGAGCTCATTTATGCTAAACAACTGTTTAGAGAGCAGGATACACCCTCTTTTTTTTTTTTTTAATTTTTTCAAACACTTAGTAACAGAATACAATTAAGTTATCCTGGTAATAATTTAAGGGCATAATTTAGATAGTATTATTGTATTCTGAAATAGGAACAAATTTTCATACAGTCTGCATCAGGAAGTGACTTGTGTCAGACGATTTTTATTTTAATAATGACTCAGATTTTTTCTTCTCATTTCTTCCTTTGTTTTCATACTAAGTAATTACTGATGCTGATATATTAACAGTTCTAAACATATATAAAATACTGCTATTTCTGTCTGGAAACTTATCTACTTCATACTTTAATTCAGTCTTGAACCATCTTCCTGAGAAACCCTTTGCTGCCTTTTTCCTCTGGCTACCCCAAGCCCACCCAAGCTGACGGTTTCTGTGCTGAGTCTGAAAATAGCACTGCTGTATTTGATCATAGGAAAGGAGTTTCTGAGTCTGAGTTACCTTGCAGAGAACAATTCACCTGTACTCAGGGATTTTGCAGTTTATTGTGTTTGTTTGCATTATGTCAGATTTAAAGATTCTGTAGGTCTACAGATGATACCAGCTTGTACTACAAAACAAATAAGAAGTGACTGCCCTCAAACAGCAAGAAGATTTGGTAAGTTAAAAAAAAAGTCCAAAGTGGAGTTCTTGGGTTTTTCTTTTTTTCCCCTTAGTTCCCAAGTTCTTAAAAAAACATCCAAAAAAAATTTTATGCACTACAATTTGGAAGTGTGTGGCTGATATAAGCTGATACTATGATCAGCCTTTCAGCTTTTCTCTTTTTTCCTCTATTAAATTATAGTGAGTGACAGTGAAATTAATACAATATATCAACTAAAGGCATATTCAATAAGTCTTAATGTAAAAACATCACCCTTCTTCAAAAAGCTGGCCCGGAAAGGAATCTTGGAATACACACAATAAGCTCATTTCTTTTTCTAACTCAGTAATTTCATTTCTTGGCCTGGACATAAGTGCATACATTCCCTCACTTAACGCCCTCATATTATTTCTCATCATACTAGAAATTAATGAGTCTATTGAATAGTACAGTCGCTCTGTATTTTCACAGTACATTTCAAACTTTTATTTAAGGGACACAAATATGGTCTTATATAAAGACAAATTATTGTATACACATTTCTGAAAATTTATAGAATATTTTGTAAAATGTATTTTTTTCAGCTCTGATACTCAAAATATTATCAATGATCTATAAGATGGTGCAGAGCAACACTTATGCAACTAAAAGGTAATGGAGTCAATTTCTGCAATTTCAAATAAAGCTGTGTTTTAAGTATGTTTTTGTGAAAATCAACCTGTAGGATACAAACCTGCAGGATTCCTGTACATAAATTGCTTTAGGTTTATCTGGTAAACCATGTTCTTTATAAAATTCTCATGAGCCTGCAGCTGTTTCAGTATTATAATTACAAATACAATATTTTGTCTTGATAGAGATATATATTATTCAGATACTCTACTGTTTGGTAGCCAAAGTGTTGTGGACCAAATAATCAATGACATTTCTTGCATGCTTAAGATACCCCGGAGAAGTCTTCATGTGGTAAGTGGCTTCTTATCAATATTTTTGTCATTCTTTCCAAATATTATTAAACTGGTTAAACTGCAAGGGGAAATATCACAAAAAGTTGTCAGCTAGAATTAAACAGTTAAAATAAAAGCTCTCATTGGTGCTAATGAAACCTAGTTATGGTTTAATGTGGTATTCAAAAGGTTTTTTTCTTCACAGAAAATTCATCATTCATTTGCTTTTTCCAAAGGGTTTGGGACAAACTGCCAGTTAAAATCACAGGAACTTTCGTTATCATCTAGAGAAGGCAGTGCTTAAACTTCAGAGTGCAAGACACCTGTTTACAAGTTTCTACTTGAATGAATTGATAATTTGGGGGTTAAATGAAAACTTAAAGTACATCAGAAATGTAACTACCTGTCAAATTGACTCATATCTTGCAAGGGTTCCTTCATACATAAAATTATTTCTTGTAAGTCTTTATGTCCATGAGGACAAAACATTGCTTAAATGTGTTTAAAAGGCTGATGGCAGTGAACCACTGCTTAGTACCAGTGGGAATTCTTCTCAGAGATTTCTTGCTTTGTCTGTGCAATATAGTAACTTCCCATTTACTCTGTACAACTTTTATTTTTTCCAGCTGTCTACAACTAAAGGTTTTGTTGCTGGTAATTTAAGTTACACTGAGGAAGATGGTACAAAAGTGAATTGTACCTGCAGTGCAACAGTATGTATTATAAACCACAAACACAATCCATAGCATAGATAACCTGCACTCCTTGTAGGTCAGGTTACAGTGTACATTTATTACAAAAACCTCTGCTTGTGACAAATTGAGGCATTACAATCTGAGTAAATAAAACAGACAAAAATATTGCTTAACTGTATGGTAATGCTGGAGCTTAGACTCTGTATTATAATTCTGAGCTAGACCCACCAGGAATAAATTTCTGGATATGGTTTTTAGCACTACCTTCTGCCATGGGATTCTTGCAGAGGAAGGTGTATATATTACATATCTTAGGCTTTATATTACACTGTTCTGTCAAATGAGTGCTCCTGAAGCAAAAAATCCTGGGCACTCTGAACCTAGAGCATTTCTGTCACAGCAGACTGAATTCTGGCAGAGAGAGAAAACAAGTCAAAATTGGTTTAAGGGGAGGCAATTCAACTGGCCTAGTCCTGAAAGATTTTCCACAGCAGTGCAGAGAATGAAAGCAGAAATAAAACTCAGACTTGCTGACTACTGTCACAATTTTCTGAAAAATGTGTTCATTGTAAGCCTCAGTTGGTCATTTCAAAATTGAAGGGTAACCTTAGCTGCCCATTTTGCTTTGTTTGTAAGCATTAAGTCGCCTGTTACTGATCTCCATATTTTTATTTGCTGAGTTGTTCCAGCCTGGCATTGGGGTGATTTAGAGTCAGGAGTTAAAGCAGACCACACACTTCCATACATACATTCTCTTTGACCAAGTTCTTCCCCCAGTTCCTGTTTTCTCATCCGTATGCTTGCCAGATTCAGCCAATCCTAACTGAAGATGTAAAGTAAGCATCACCATGTCTTGAAGTTGTTGCTCAAAAATACTCATAAAATCAGGCTAGAGGACAGTAAAAGAGTGAATTTAATGGTCTTATAAAAAGAATGTTTAGATGTTGTAAGTCTGTATTAAATTTGCAATCTTCACACTAAGCAGACTTTTTTTCTGGCTAAAACAGATAAAACATTAATCAGGGTATTATAATCTCCATCATGCCCATAGGATGAACAATTTTCTGCAATAGTGGCACAAACACTTTTGAAAAGCATCTTGTTATGACAGGGGGACTCCCAGACCACTACAAAATAGTGCATATGAATGCACTTGTAAAGAGGTGAAAATGTCAGAACTGATCTTGCATATAGAGGAGGATGGTGGTTTCAGGATGAAATCGTGTCCTTCATTACCTAATGTTGTTATTTTAAAATATATCATTTTCTCTATTTAAAATTATTAATCTCATTTTTGTTGTTTTAGGCAGTCACTGTGCCATCTAATGTTCAAGGAATTAAAAGTATCCTTTGAGCAAGAACTCTAATCATAGATGGAAAAAAAGAAAGTAAAAACAAGAAATACTCCAAGTTAAACAAAGTTCTGGTAATTTTTGCTTTCCTTGTTGGCTCTGAAATTGAGTCATGATCACTGCTTTTGGCTCTAGAACAGGTATTTTAGAGCAGTTAATTTTAATTGATTGGTGTGATGGATCATTTTACACAGAGCTGGCCTTAACACAAAAGATTTAACCTCACATGCCAAATTTATATTAATTGTAGAAAAAGATGCAACTTTCCAGAGACTCCTGGATGACAACTTCTTCAATAAAGTGTCCCCATGTATCATGATCACGGTATGCACCTTGTATTTCATATCCTCCAGCTACACCTAATTTAAGGAATACTTCAACATTGTAGAGCTGCTCAAACTTGGGCAAAAGGCCATAATAAAATTAATAGGAAACATATTTAACAATAATTTTTAAAATTTAATTATCCTCATAGAACTATGAAACACACATTCTAAATACTAATTTCCTCCAAACATCTCCTTAGAGCTTGGTAGCTTATCAGCTTCCTGTGCTGCTGCAAAATTGCTGCTCAGTCTCAGAAAGGCTCAGCTGTTCAGTGCCCTTTTGTCCTTCAGGACCTGAGGTTTTGCAAACCCAAATGAAACAGAATTGGTTGATTTTGGACAGTACTGAAAGAGCTGTGGAGCCAGGGGAATTAACAGGAATGTGTAAATGAAATATGCGTACAATGAGGAAAAAACATTTTGCCATTCCTAAGAGAGATAAGCACTTCTACTATGCTATGCCACAAATAGGCCAGCTTCAGTCAGTCATAGCAAGAACTTGTTTTATATTGTTCCATTAGTGCCACAAATATTAGTTTAAGATAAAAAAGTGGCCTTCTCACACCGGCCTATGCAGACACCAGGCTACATCTATGTATCAACTCCCAGACCTTACAAATTTACTCCTTGAACAGAGGAATGTCTGATGCTCCTGCAGTGCCCATAATCCAGAACACCTGCCCAGCTGCTCCCAGCCTGGCCCTCCCTCTGCACAAAGCCAAAATAGGAGGTAGAACTTTCCCTGCAAAACACTGCTGGAGAAATGTTTCTGCTGGCATTTTGTTTGTTTGCTTTTAAATGGCAAATGTAAACACATAGGTAGCCAGATGTTGTTTCAGTTAATATAAAACCGTCTGCTTTTCTTTTATTTCTTTAGGGAAGAGGCATACCAGATCTTAATACACGACTTTTGGTCAGGAAGATGTGGGATTCTTTTCAAATTCCTATTTTCACCCTTATGGATGCAGATCCACATGGTAAATCTATAGAGGCTCAAAGGCATAAAAGGAAAGCAAAATTTGTTTAGAATGTCTTTTCTCACTCTTATGGGAAGGTTCTGAGAGCTCAGAAATCCAACACAATCAGAAGGTGATCTATCTACATTGATCCCACCTGAAATGGGGGAGATTACTGCAAAGTGAGAAGCAGCTGCTTAAAGAAATAGTATTAAGAGATATAAATAACACAGGATAAAGACAGACACTTTTAATAAGACATATTGGACAATGTGTAAAAGAGCTGATTATCCTTGGGTTTGAATGGACTGCACACAGATAGTGTAAAACATTTAACTACATGAAGGTGACATGCAGAGATTCTGATTGTTTTGACATAATCTAAAAATATATGTAGACCATAAGAACCTCACTAATCATAAAGCCATAACTGTTGTGCCATGAAACTGATTTTTTAAACAGTCTCCTTAAGCATGCCCATTGTGCAGACAGACACTTGACTTTTGCTATTCTGCAACCCAGGTGTAGAAATAATGTGCATCTACAAATATGGATCTGTGGTGAGTATATTTTTTCCTCTTCAAATACATTGTTTTGTAGCCCAGCCTGGAAGCTGGAATGCATGAAAAGCCGCAGCCTTTGTTAGAATGAAATGCCACAGCCTTGGTTAGTGCTGCCTTTTACCATTTTGTTTCAACACAAAGAGGTGATTTTTAGGCCTTGTGTGTCTGCAGAAACAGCTTCTTCCTGCAACAAAAAGAAACTGGATAGTAATGCCAGGTGTTTCATTTAACCGTATTTCACAGTTTTTCTCTGCTGCACAGGCAATTTTCAGACAGTCCAAATAGAAAAGGGTTCAGCATTTGGATTTGTTTCTGCCTTAGAAGAGGAACAAAGGCTGGAGGGACCTTGGGAGGAGGAGAACCTAAATGCGAGATGGGTGATTCTCCACAAAATAATGTTATGTTGGTAAAGATTTTATTCTGGACTGAGAATTTACTTAGGGATACTTGTGTTAGTGTGCAACATTTTGGAAGAGGTAAAGAGGAACAAGAGGAACAAGGAAGTATTACCATGTTACATGGCTATAGACAAGGTATGGAAAGACATCATGGAAGGTGGGAAGATAGAGGTGAAGGCAGAGGACAGGAGCAGATGGGTGAACTGTTCAGTAGAGAAATGGAAAAAGAACATCCCAAGTTAAACTACAGATCACTGAATGTTAAAGCTGACCTTTCTTATTTTAGTCAATGTCCTTTGAGGCCCATCATCTCACTGTTCCCTCTGTCAAGTGGCTTGGTCTCCTTCCATCTGATCTCAAGAGGTGAGTTATTTCCTCAGAAGAAACAGAAGTATCCTTCTGCTTCACAGACAGGAAATGCAGGCTGACTTACTGCACAAAAATCTATTTAAATCCATTACTCTTTCCTTGCATTATTTTGGCTTAATATAAGGAAACAAGATGGACAAATATATTTTTAAGTGTGTGAGAAAATATAAGAATTTTGTTTTCTTTACAGATTAAACATATGCAAAGATGCCTTGATTCCATTTACAAAGCAAGATGAAAATAAGTTAGCAAGTATTCAAAAGAGACCATACATTGCGTGTCAGCCACTGTGGAAAAAAGAGGTTTGTATAAACCTACAGTTTTCTATTTCTTACTCCCCATAGGACAGATCCTGTATCTGACAAGCTCTTGGGATAGCAGAACCAGCCAGGTTTTGTAGCCCTAAAAGAAGGCAAGGCTGAGAAAGCTTGGAATGTCTCTCTGAACCACTTTACAGCTCTACATGCACATACAATGAGTGAATGGAATTTTCTTACTTAACTTCCTACACACGTTAATTTTTCCTCTTTATTTTTTTCCCCTCTTTTAGCTGGAAATTATGGCAGCATCTAAACTGAAGGCTGAAATTCAAGTTTTAACTTCTGTCTCATCAGATTACCTGTCCAGAGTCTATTTATCAAACAAACTGCAGTTTGGTGGATGGTTATGAATGCTGCTCTGCAAATGAAATGTTTTTCTATATATTGATTTAATTTAACTACACTTAAGAAAAAGAAGTGCAGAGACAAAGGAGAATCTGTCAGTTTCTTGTTCAATTTCTTTATCTCTGTACCTAGAGTATAATCTTCTCTTTTTCTTTGATCAAACTATAAGAGTAATTATGATTTTTGCAGACTACTGCTACTTCCATTCTGTGGTTTCTGCTGTGAGACAGTGCTATATGCAATAATGCACATAGAAAAGATAATGAAATATGTTCTTTCTGGCCAGAAAAATGTGAAGTTCAAAAACATATCCAAGAATTGTTTTGCCTTCTGTCTTAATGCACTGCATGATGCTGTACCAAGGTTTTTGTATTTGAAGGGAGTGAAAGACTTGCTTAAGAATTTATTATACGTGCCTCTTTTTGGAAATTATTCTGGGCACAGCATTGTGGGGTTTTGTGTTCACTGTAAATTTGGACCCAAAAGCCAGAAATAATTCCTGATTACTGTGAATCTCAAGCAGCTGTAAATCTTCTAGCAATCAAACTATTATTTGTCTTCAATGAACAAATAAGAAAGTGGATGTTACTGATTAAGAATTGAATAAATAATCCTGTTAATAATGCACATTGTAACAGAAACCCTTGTTCATTTTATTTATTTTGTTGCCTGTAAAACAGTAAAGACAAGCAGAAAACCGTGGTGATTAAAGTGCACATTAATTTTTCATGTGAGGGAGTCAGCACAGAAAATGCCTCCAAAATTGATCTCCACAGCCATCAGCATGGTATTTTCAGTAGATTTATTTAGCTGGGTTTTTTACAGCTGTTCCACCAGTATCAAACTTGAATTAAACGACCTTTTTATTCACAGTACAGAGGCAGAGTCACAACAGGCACTGTAATCCCAGGGAATACAGGGCTGGTGCAGCAGCCGCTGTACCTCAGGAGGGTCAGGTCACCTGCGACTCGGGGACATCCCCAAAATCCCCAACTCGCGGCTTCTCCCGCGGCTCCGCAAGGAAACCGGGATTCACCTTCGGCTGGGGCGGAGCCCGGCCCCGGCCCCGGCCCCGGCCCCGGCCCCGGCCCCGGCCCCGGCCCCGGCCCCGGCCCCGGCCCCGGCCCCGGCCCCGGCCCCGGCCCCGGCCCGCGCAGGGCGCAGCCGCGGCCCCGCCCCGCGGCGCCTGCGCACGAGGCGCGGCCCGTCCCGCGCTCGCCGCCGGCCGCGTCGCAGGTCCCGGGCCGAGCGGGCCCGCAGCGGTGCGTGAGGGCGGCCCCGGCCCGGAGCGGGCCCGCAGCGGTGCGTGAGGGCGGCCCCGCAGCGGTGCGTGAGGGCGGCCCCGCAGCGGTGCGTGAGGGCGGCCCCGGGCCGGAGCGGTGCGTGAGGGCGGCCCCGGCCCCGGCCCGCAGCGGTGCGTGAGGGCGGCTCCGGCCCGGAGCGGGCCCGCAGCGGTGCGTGAGGGCGGCCCCGGCCCGGAGCGGGCCCGCAGCGGTGCGTGAGGGCGGCCCCGGCCCGCAGCGGGCCCGCAGCGGTGCGTGAGGGCGGCCCCGGCCCGCGGCAGCGCCCGGGGGCCGTCCCGGGTGCCGTCCCGGGTGCCGCCGGCCGGGCAGAGGGAGCCCCGCGGAGCGGCGGCCTCGGGGGTGGGCGGAGGGCCCCGGCCGGGCTCGGGTTTGGGCTCCCTGAAGTGCCAGCGAGGGGCACGGCGGGGTTGGTGCTGCCAGGGCACGGCCCGAGAGGGATCCGCGGCAGGGTGGGCAGCCCGGAGCTGTGGGGGTCCAACAGCAACGAGAAGTGGTTTTTATTAGTTTATTTTGTTTCACTCTATTTGGGTTGGTATATCTGTGTATCCCAGGGTGCCTCGCAGGGCCGTGCTGCTCTGGTGGCTGCGCTGACGCCCCGAGCACGCTCGAGGGCCTTGCGGGGCTCAACCTTTCCCTCGTTCCAGAGCAAGGATGAGTCTGTTCGGATCCACGTCGGGGTTCGGTACCGGCGGTACCAGCATGTTCGGCAGCACGACAGCAGATAACCACAACCCGATGAAGGTGCGTGTGTCAGCCCCCCGTGCTGCTGTGTGTGTTATTTTATCGCAACAGGACCTCCTGACTCATTCTGGACAAGTAAGAAGAGCTCGGTTTACAGTTCTCAGAAGTTGTTCTGTCTCCTGTCCTTCCTAGGATATTGAAGTAACATCTCCACCTGATGACAGCATATCTTGTTTAGCGTTTAGTCCACCAACGCTGCCGGGTAACTTCCTCATTGCAGGATCATGGGCAAATGATGTAAGTATTCTCACTTAGACATGCAGATCGAATAAAGTGCCTAAACTGCAAAATGGGATCCTAAAAGCTTGTGCAGGGCACCTGAAAACCTAACTTGAACAACTGCAAAATTTAGGTCTGCTACCAAGGCATTAAATTTAATATGATTGATAAATCATCGCAAACCCAAAAAGATTAAGTTATCATAACAATTTTTTTTTTTGATTGAAGGATGAGATCCCAGCTGGCTCAGGCAGGGAGAGAAGACAGATGTGGGCATGTTTTCTAACTGTTGTGTTCTGCCCAGCTGAGGGTTCGGGGTTCTCCTGGACAGTGTGGTGAGGGGTTACAGGTTTGCAAGCACTCTTGAGGTGGAATTCAGGTTGTGGGGTTGAGTTTTGGTTCTACAGGTGAATGGAACATAAGCAAAAATAAAAAAAAGATTTCACTAGTTCTGAAAAAACCCAGACTTTGGCATTTATAACAATACTTTTTTTGGATAAACTAGGGCTGCAGTCTTCAGGACAAGTCTTTTCAAGCTCCTTTTAATATGGTTTATCTGCATTTTTCTCCTGTTACAGGTTCGCTGCTGGGAAGTTCAGGATAACGGACAGACAATTCCAAAGGCTCAGCAGATGCACACAGGGCCTGTACTAGATGCCTGCTGGAGTGATGTATGTTGTTATTCAAAAACAAACGCACATTTTTACCAGAATTCCAAATAAATTGGTGTGTGGTTTGCAGGCAGATGAGTGCCAGATGAAGCTGCCGCCCATGGTTATTGCACAGACTGAAATTGCTGTAAATGTGTGCTGAGTGTGTCCTAGTGTTATGGGCTGGCATGGATGCAAGAAGGTTAAAAGTGAGTTTAAAAGTTAGGAGTGTGTTAAAAGCTAGATAAAACTAGCACTGTTTGTTCTTTTATAACATAGTAATAAATAAATTTGAATTTATGTTTCTTCTTTGTCTTGCAATCCCTGTACATGTTACATTGATGTTACGCTGTTCCTAGAAGAGAGTAACACTTGACAGTTTTCCCGTAGAGCCCACTAATCTCTTGGTTTTATTTTTATTTTTTAGGATGGGAGTAAAGTATTTACTGCTTCCTGTGATAAAACTGCCAAAATGTGGGATCTCAACAGTAATCAGGCAATTCAGATTGCACAAGTAAGTAAAGCCCAAAGTACTAAATGTTTTTTCTTTTTTTGTTTTTATTAAAAACTACCTTTCTAATTTTTATATTTTTGTGGTAGCAAAGTGCATCTGAACAAGTGATCAAAGTGATTTAAAAACCCTGTGCATCTGTTCCCTCTGTTTTACTTAAGAGAGCTCTTTCCACTGCTGCAGTGATCGCACTAAGTCACCCTGATGCATTAGAGGGGAAAAATATTTTTAAGAAGTCGTTCAGTTCACTTCACAAATACCGGCTTTCTACTGCAACAATAACAGAATTACAATTTACATTCTCAAATTAGAACTTAATGTCTGTTTGTAGAATGTGTAATTATGGTGACTAAAATTACTTACCAGTTGTAATTTAAGAAGAGTTGTCTTTAATGATTGCTTCTTGCATGTGTGTTTGTCCTTTCTTTCTTCAGCATGATGCTCCTGTGAAGACCATCCATTGGATTAAAGCACCAAATTACAGCTGTGTGATGACAGGAAGCTGGGATAAAACTTTGAAGGTATGATTTTTACCTGAACAAATGGACACAAAGTGTGCTAGTAATTTGCATATAAAAATATTTATGTGAAGTGAAAATATGTTATTAAGCTCTAATAATTAATGGAATAGCCTGACATCACAGAGAGTAGCACTGTTCTGACTGTAACAAGAATGAAACAGTTACATTCTCTGTCCTGTAGTAATTTTAGGTGTATCCTGAGCTCTAGGTGTAAGTTTGTTTGTTCCTCTGTCCCCAACAGTTCTGGGATACCCGTTCACCAACACCTATGATGACACTGCAGCTCCCTGAACGATGTTACTGTGCAGATGTGGTAAGTCAGGATATGTGCCAAACTGGTGCCAGCTGGATAACTGGGAGTAGGAAGAAGTTTTGGGGGCTTCTGTTGGACAGGACTTGAATTCTGTTAGTGTTTGATGTCTGTGTGATTGTAGTGCTAGAACATAATCTGATCTTCTTGATCAGGCCCTGGAAAATAGGGATGAAAATAGGGATTTTCATCATACAGGACACACTTGGTGTCCTTTCAAGACCACAAAAGTCAGCCTGAGAACTGACTTAACCCTTAATTCTGGACAAGTTTGTAAACCACCATTGCACTTCACACTGGAAGAATCAGCTCATAATTAGAAGATTTTTGGTGTGTTTAATTTCTCAGTGGCAGGGAAAAACTGACTGGTTGTATTTGAAGATATGTGAATAAATGAACTTTTTTCTTTATCTGCTTCCTATTTCCCTCCCTCTCATTCCTTTAAGTTCTTCAGGGTGTTCTGCCATGCAATTAACAAAAGTGTCTCTCTTCCAACCTGTTCTACAACCTTATCCAGGTTCATCCTATGGCAGCTGTGGCCACTGCAGAAAGGGGTTTGATAGTTTATCAGTTAGAAAACCAACCATCTGAATTTAGAAGAATAGAATCTCCCCTGAAACACCAGGTAAATAATAATATTTGTATTTATACATATCATTGACATTTTTTGTAAAATCATGCAGTGTTTCAAAACCAAGTTACCTTAGCATGGCAGTGACCTGGTTTGCCAGTGATGTGGTGCTGATCTTCACAAGGTTTTAGAAATTTAAATACTGTTGCCCAAATTCTCAACAGAATTTGAGCTATCTCTTGACCTTGCTAGTGGTTTTGCTTTACCTTGCATTGATGACTTTGAAGTTTTGTGTCCCTGTGGAAAAGATGTCTCTGTCTAAAACTCCTTTGTATCTTTCTCAAATTCAGCATCGCTGTGTTGCTATTTTCAAAGACAAAGTCAACAAACCAACTGGATTTGCCCTTGGAAGCATTGAAGGCCGAGTAGCAATCCATTATATCAACCCCCCAAACCCGTAAGTATTCAATAAAACATCCTCTCTCTATTGCTCACTTCACAGTGATGGAAATAAAAAGCTATTAAAAAAAACATAAACTTTTAAATTACTTTTCCAGTGCAAAAGATAATTTCACTTTTAAATGCCATCGCTCCAATGGAACAAACACATCAGCACCTCAGGACATCTATGCTGTGAGTATCCAACATGTATCATGTATACACTGTACACTTCTAATGTAAAATTGGCTCTGAATTGTTCTCCTTCACCTTTTATCTTGCCTAAGGCTGTCTTAGACACATTTAAAGACCTGTCACAGTCATTCTTTAAGAATAAAAATATTTTTTAAATTGTTATTTATATATTAAAAAAAATTTTATACTCCCATACAACCAGCACTAGATCAGCCTTTCATTGAATCTGCTTGTCAACAAGTGGAGTTGGCACTTGCTGATTTTGCAGATACTGAAACAAGTTGTGTAATGGCATTATGCATTGAATTATTAGGTACTAAGCCAAAAAGATGGTGTTTTGCTTGTTGCTTTGGTGGTTTTTCTTTGGTTGTTTTTGGTTTTTTTTTTCCCTCAAAAAAAAAATTAAATAATTAAGAGCTGTATGTAGTTGAAATTAATGTATTTACTCTCACAGACTTCAGCACACCTTCTGAGTGTTCCCATTACCTGTTGCTGAGTGTGGTGTTTTACATGGTGTTCTGTGTGGTTCTGCAGGTTAATGGGATCGCATTCCACCCTGTCCATGGCACTCTGGCCACAGTAGGGTCTGATGGGAGGTTCAGCTTTTGGGATAAAGATGCACGGACAAAGCTAAAAACCTCAGAGCAGCTGGACCAGCCAATATCTGCTTGTTGTTTCAACCACAATGGCAATATATTTGCTTATGCTTCCAGCTATGATTGGTCAAAGGTAAGAAGGCTTTAGACTCATGTTCATACTTTCAGTTGACCACTGAGACTTTTCTTCTTGTGAGGTTTCTGCTGGTTTTTGTAAGTAGTAGATAAATCGTTCTGATTTCTAAGAGAACTTCAAATGGCCGTTTTGGCCACCTGATGAGGTTTAACATTGAAGCTTTGAATTCGTGGTGGTTCAGCTCCAGCTGGACAGGATTGCTAAATGATGCTGGCTTACAAATGCAAACTGTAAATTCCCTGATTCAGAGGCTGCTCTGGTTGCTCACACACATTGTGCCGTGGGCAGTGTCACAGGGCAGTGTGGCACCCTGACAGCTTCCCACAGAGCTTGTGAAATGCACATCTCTGCTGCCTGTGCAGGGAAGGAAGCTGTGGCTGTGATTATAAACACTTATCTCAGTGTTTGAATGCTCTCTATTAAATTTTCACTGCCACTTAGTGAGGCTTTCGATGGTGCTTATTTATGTATTTCTCTTCCACACTTAACAATACAGATGCAGCAGAACCACAGCTAAACCATGATCTGTGGAAAATCAATACTTCCTAATAGTTTGAGGAGGGAGAGCAGCAAGCTTGGAATGTAACTAATTTTCATGGTGCTTGGAGGTTAATGTTCCTTCTGGTTATGAGTGAAATGAATGCAGAATCAGACAGATTAACTCAATTGTATGCCACAGAGAGCTGAATTTCAGTTCACTGCACTGCATTTTGTCCTCTGCCCACATTAAAATATTTGTTGGTGTCAAGGCCGATGAGTTCTTCAGTTCTGCTGCTTGGGTAGACTGCAGTGGTACCTTTCAGATCTGCAAACCTGTATTAAGTAGTAAAATCAGTTGGTGCTAAGTACTAACCTTCCTTCCCAGAGCCATTTCTTGTCTGTAGCGTTGGTAATTTCCAACTTGCATGTTGGACTTCAGTAGCTTTATTAGTGTTTACTCTCCCTGATTTGGATACTTGGGTATTAATTTGGTAATGTATGAAAATTATATGCAAAACAGGACATTTGCATCTGCAGCTGGGGAACAGAAAACTCTGCAGTTGCCTGTACAACTTGGGCTTCACTTTGAAAAAAATGTGACCTTATGTCATTTAAAAGATAGAAAATACAAAGTGAAGCTGGGTGGCCATTAAAGGTTTAGTTTTTTTCTCTGCCTTGAATGACATTTAAAAGAAATCATATTGAGTTCTTAGGCTGCATCTGTAACGTAGAACTTAGAGTATGTGGTTATTTTTTTAAATTAAAAATATTTTATACTTTAAAAATGAATAAAAGTCTCTTAAATTTCACTTTATGTTTACAGTTCTTGTAATTGCTTCTTCAAGTAAGCTGTTCCTAATCCACCAGTGTGGTCCAATATCTGGTCTTAAAGGTTTTAAGATTAAATCTAAATAAACCAAACTAATGGAATATCCATATTCTTACATTTTAGGTAATGCTGATATTTTTTCTTTGAAGAGAGTAAATGAATTTTATTTTTGTCTTTAGGGTCATGAATTCTATAATCCACAGAAGAAAAACTACATTTTTCTGCGAAATGCAGCAGAAGAGCTGAAGCCCAGGAATAAGAAGTAGTGAGTCTGACTTGAACTCCTCTACTTGTTCTGCCCTTCCTGCCTCTGCTCTTCTGCCATTTGTGCCCTGTTGCACCATGGTTCAGTCAACTTTGGATCACAAACATTTAGCAGGATCTGTAAAAATTACAGTAAATGTATTCTGATTGCTGGAGAACATTTTCCAAATTAGATACTCTGACGTGTAAGAAAGAGAGGCTCATATTGACAAGACTTAACCACTTTCTGTTCCACAGCAATAATGAAATTGCAGCAAAATCAACATCTGGGGTGGATATTCCTGCTTTGAAGTGCAACCATTTGTATCTCTGGATTTATTTTGTTAGTATTACATTAAAATATGTTAATTATAATAGTTCTGGAGAAGCTGTATAAATACTGTATTTTTTGTAAGTACTTGGAGAATCACCAGTAATTCTTCTCAAAGGAGGCTTGTGGGTTTTTTTTTTTTTTGTTTGTTTGTTTTTTCTTATTAATAATTCAGGGGTTCTTTCATTGCTTTCTGGTTTTTGAAATGGAAGCATTGTCTGCTATATGCCAGGAAGAAATGCTTTGAAAATAGTTTTCCCTCCTTTTTTAGATGACTGGGAAGGTATGTAGGGGGCCAAGAGCAGTGACAGAAACTCAAGACAGAAAATGGGCCCAGTGCAAACTTTAGATTTTTCTGACACTCCTGCAATGGACATGACTTCTGTCAAAAAGCAAACTGCTTTTTCGAGTTCAAAGGAGAAGTTGCAGTGGTGCCAAGTGGTGAAATAGCTCAGAGTTCAGGAACATGAGCCAACCTTTAAAGGTTTCACTCATGACCAAGCCAATGTGTGCAAAATCCCTTTGACCTAAGCTTCTTTGAAGCTGACACCTTTTAGAGTTGTAAGTTGAGCATTTTAACATGGTTTTGTCCTGTAAGAGGGTGTTCAGGACTGAAAAAATACTCATTTTTTTATTAACTAGAAAGTAGTGCTGGGAAGTTTCATCCTGATCAAAAATGCTGTGAAACAAAATGAGTGGGTCTCTTTCTGACTTGAATCTACCACTGTTTACTTTTAACTAGCTATTTATATACATGCCAAAGTTTTCTTTTGGGAAGTGAATGCTTATTATTCCTGTCTAACTATTGTTTGTTTGATAATGACTGAATAAAAAGGGGATGGGGGGAGCATGTATAGAATTACATGGCATATTGTACAAATTCTCTGTAAAACTGTTATGGTTTAATGCTGGTGGTTACGGATTCATGCTGAGTTTCAAATAAAATTTTTACTAAATGCTTTTTTACATTCAGAAGTTCTGTTATAATAATATGGGCAAGGCAATGTGCTTCATGTTTCAAAGCAGCTTCTTGGCCTTTCACTGTAATTCAGGGACATTTGCTGAAAGTCAGCTCCTTTTCCTCCAGCTGCTTAAGCTGAGAATCCAATGCATTTTCCAACTTCTGTTCCGCTACGAATGAGTCCTGTGGGTTTGCCTCAAAGAATTGGGAGAACTGGTGTGAAAGGCCTTTTGTTTTGAGATGAATCTAGTTCATTGCTATTTCAGCAGCCAAACACCTGACATGGTGAGTACAAATGAATCACAGACTCTTCAGACTCCCTCCAGCCCGCTGTCTTTCCACTCCAGACTCTCCCCTGCGTTCATCAGTTTTTGCTGGATGGGTATTTCTTGTTTGGTATAGAGGAAAATCCTTCAAATGCACCCAGCTCTGCTTTGTTAAGGGATTATCTTTTTTATTTCTCAAGATAATTTGGATTTTTTTCCTGCTACCTCTGTGTTTTACATAGTTTTAGGTTTCACATTCATGCACAATTTGTTTTCTTTTAGGTAGGAAAGAGTTCACAGCACTTAAATCAGTAGCTGATCATTTTCTCAAACATTTCTTTGGTTTCTGTTGATTTTTTTCCCTAAGATTGTGATTGTTATGCAGCAGTCTTTGGTTGTTAGCACATTTTTCCAGACTTCCCAGTCAACTGAATGCCACCAAGCAACTGCAGGCTCAAGATCAGGTGTAAGTGATCACTGAAGTGTGCAGAACTCCCACTGGAGTAAAGAGGGAAGAATGGAACGTGTCATTGTTTCCTGCTTTAAAAAAATCTCGTTTTGTTATAATACCTAACAATGTGAATGAGTGAGAGAAAATAGATGAGTTCAGCAGGTACATTTCTCTGGGTTCCAGTGGAGCTACACCTGCTTCAGTGGCCACAGAGGCCAGCACTGGTGAGTCTGGTTTCATAACACATCATGTGTTAACATGTTGAGTACTTAACTCTGCTGGACTGAATTTCTTTGTCAGTGAGGCTTCAGAATTATTTAATCATCACTTGCTACTTGTTCAGACTAATTTTAGAAGGACATAGTTTCCATTATGTTGCTGTGCACATTAGATGTGTTCAGCTGGGAGGAGAGTCAGGCTTTGAACTGAATTGTTTTCCATTACCCAAGTTAACAGAACACATTGGCAATCTGCTCTTCCCTGGAACTATTGTGAGGTTCTGTTGTAAAGTACACACAGCTGTATCCCTTCAAGTATCAAAAATGAGAGTTTATTCACACCCTTTAAAGTGTTAGTGCATTTCTGGAAACGCATTAAGTTGCTATTCTATGGCAGTTACCTGTCCAAAAAAACTGAGTGAAGAATGTAAGATTCTAATGTACCCAAAGCTAACAGTAGGAATGCTTGATTTATAAAATAAATTCTTTAGTTTTCTGAAAGTTTGCTATCAGTGTGTTTTATTGCAGGCAAATAATCTTTGGCATAAAGAGCAGCCCAGTTAAACCCCTCAAAATGGGAACATTTTACATTTTCAGATGAGTTTCCTGCTGCTGCTCTCACGTGTCAGTGGTTTTGCACATTGGTTTAATGAAATGTATTTCAGAAAACTAAATAATTGGCCAGGTTTGTCTGCTAAAGCCTTTCACAGATGAAACAAGACATGTTTGCACAATGGCAGGCAGGCAGAGCATTGATTAACCATCTGCCACAGGAAATGCAATCCTGAATTGGGGAGCACTCCAGCGTAGCTCCTAGGCCAGAAAAACTGGTCACTGAGTTGTTCTGCAGAGAGGTGTGGATCTGAGATCCAGTGGGATTAGGTGTACGTGGGACATTTCAATAAAGCTGTTGCTGTCGCCTGGCTCAGTTTAATGGTGAAGCACTGTTTGCAGACGAGGTGTCTGGAACTGTGTCAGATCACTATCACGAGGTTTTACCCTCTCCAGCCTTTGAAATCACAGCAACCACTGGTTTCCAATTAGTTTGCTTTTTGCAGAGATAAACCTGAGCAAAATGAAATGTCTGCTAATTTTAAGTCTCCAGATTGTCTAATTAAGTGCCATTTGCAGTCCTTTGGGTAAGATTGATTTATTTCACGAAACTCTGGCGCAGATTCACCGTGTAAAGCATTTCCCCTGGGTTATTGAGCTTTACCAGCCAGGTGATGATCATCATCTGGAGCTGCAGCACACAACAATGACCGGAACGAATTCAGGACAGGAACCATTCCCCAGTAACTTTCTCCACCCCGGCAGTTGCAGCATGCACAGAATGCAGCAGTTTGAAGCCGTTGCTGCAGCTCTGCTCTGGTGCCAGGCGATGGCAGTGCTGATGGCTCCTGAGCAGAGCTCTCCTTGCAGCCGGGGCTGCAGCACGCCTGGGGCTCTGCACGGAGCTGGAGTGCTGCTGCAATACCAGCTACAGTTATTTGTAAAAGCAAGTCATCCCAAAATACTCAGAAGAAGATGGAAATAATTTCCATTTTTGAGTTTTTCAGGAGTGTACCTGGTATCCATACACAGAATCCAAGTCTTTAGAGCTATGCAATGCTCTTTCAGCTGCTCAGTGAGACATCTGACCAAGCAGGTAATGCATTTGTTCCCCTTCTCTCACTATCAGGCCCTGAAGGTCCCCTGAACCAAGTCAACCAAACAAGTTTCTTCTTCTCCTGGCTGCTGGCCTCACGATTGCTGGGCTCCAGGCCCATTCCTCCCTTCCTTGCTGGCCTTGAAGGTCCCAGGCTCCTGGCCAGCCCGTTGCTGCTGCTGTAAAATTATGGAGTTAGAAATGCTCAGGGGAGAGCTGGGACCCAAACTGCTGCTGGGCAGTGACCTGTGACCCCTCATGGCCACGGGTGCCTCCACTGTCCTCTGCTTCCTCAGGACTGAGTGGCTCATTCTGTGACATGATTTCCAAGTCTGTGTGAATGTTACATTGATTTACTAAACCACGTGTTAGGATCCTCAGACTTGCAGAGGGTCCAGCCTATAAAAAAATGTAAATTCTTTATTGTGCTATTTACAGATTGTACCATATTGATGCAACTTGTAGAAATCCTGTGCCATACTAATCATAAATTCTGTGCTATGCTAATCAGAATATCCTGCTGAGAAAACCTTGATTGTAACTACAATTTAGTGCTGTCTTTATTGTGCCAAAGGCCCCTAAAAGAACCCATCTGTCCCCTTAGTGTCAGGTGTAACAGGTGTAATTCAAAGGGGAAAAACCCAGGAATATTTCCACTGACAGAATGTTGTCTTTGCATACCTTGGGCTGTGGGTTGGAGTTGGTAGAACTGCATTTCATCCTGCAGCTGGTGTTCAAACAGCTGGAAGCCATCTCTTTGCATTTCCAGGTAAGCTTAGTTTTATATACAGCACTGCAGGGCCCATCCCTCTCTCAGAAACAGCACAGCCATTCCATGAGAGGAATCTGCTGCTGTTTTTCCCTTGCCAGGGCAGAATAAATGGAGCCACAGCAGCTGGCTGGCTGTGCTGCTCCCAGCAGACGTGCTGGGACTGCCACTGTGTTGTGTGCACTTGGAGCAGCAGTGCTCCCAAGAATCAGCAGCAGGGGACAAGCCCAGGAGAGCAGAGCCTCTGGAGTGGCATCAGCTGCAAGCAGTGAGAGCTGAGAGTGGCACTGATGCACAGCCCCAGGGAGGTCCCACTTGATGCAGAATGGGACCTGAGTGGCCAAACTGATCTCACTCCTTCCTCGGGGGCAAAGCAAACTTCCAGGTGTTTGCACCGTTTACCTGCTTCTGAAATGGGGATGGTGCTACACCTGGTACAATTCCCATTTTTAGGTCTTGGTTGCAAGGTAACATGAGACTGAGGCAGCACCACAAAGGGGAGCATGTGCCTTGGGAACACTCATGCATGGACAGAGTAATTCCAAATGTTTGTGTTGCATCAGTTCTGCAAATGCTTTTTGTTACGGTGCATAAAAGATACAATACCTGCCAGCATTAGCTGTGTAAAGAGAGACCGTTTTCTTCTGTTGACTAATTATGCAGTGAATATATTCAGTTTGAAGGGACACTTCAATAATTCAGCAGGCATGTGCCAGGTAATACAGGAGCTTTTGTCTTACTGGTGGCACAGATCTCGAATCGTGTGTAACCCAACCCCTGGCTTTATGTTTTCAAGGAAGTGTTTGGTATAGCTCCTGTATCAAGTGCCACTGAAAAGCAGGCCTAGATAAGAGATTAGGTAATGCTCTTCCCTGGGCATAGGGAAAGTTTACCCTTTGCTGCCCAGGGTGGCTTTTGCAGGCAGTAAGTGCTTTATAGTGAGGTGTGGATGTGCTGACATCCAACAATGAGTTTGTTGCAGGAATGGGAAAATGCTGCAAACTTCATGTTAAACACCCAGGTCAGCTAAGCCTGTCCTCAGGGGTGTATTAGCAAATGCTTTGTAGTTTGACAGGGAATGCTTTCTGTCACTCATGTTTATTAAATGCAGATTGTTGGTTTGCTGGACCAGACAAGGAGAGGGGTAATGTTCAGTTCCTGGGAACACTATGAAATAAAACTCAGGTAACAGATTTTCCTGAGCCTTTCCCAAGGTACTTCCTCACAGTTGTGCCATCTCCCAGAAAGGTGTAAGCTCAAATGTCCTTTTCTGACCCACTGCCAACTGGTTCAATCACCTTCCTTCCCTTGCCTATAAAATGCAGCTCACTACTGACCTACAGCAAAGGGAGATCCATTGTGTTTAGAATATGCCATGATTATTGCAGTCAGTAAAGGGCAGAGATAATGCAGCAGCTCAAACTATTCTCAAATGACTAAATTGCAGTTCAAATACAATCTTTACAACCTTTTTTTTCCTTTGGAAGGACAGCTGTCTGCCATGCTCCTGCTGTATTTATATTTATATGGAGTCAGGTATCCCTTATATGGAGTCAGAGTGGGATTTATATGGAGTCAGGTATCCCTTACTGACAGGTAATTGCTTTCTGCAGATACCTGACTCTTTTCCTTGGAGGTCTCCCTTTCCTAAGTAATGTTCATTCTTGGTCTGTAGCAGCAGGGTTGCAGACAGCAGTTGGTTGTTGAGGCATTAATGTTTAATTTACAGAGCAGTATCTGTGTAATCGTAAAGAAGAATGTGTACATTTGTGGAACATTGTCAGGCCTCAAACACGAGTATGTAGCATTTCAGAAACACTTTAACTGGGCTGAAACAGCTTTTCAAAAAACCACAGAAAGACAGTCTATTTAAAGAGAACAGCTTAGCAAAACCTTGTCATTGGACACTTGTAGCTTTTGTTCAGCCATCGGCTGGGTGATGCAGTGGGAGCCATTCTGCAGTGCTGACCTGTGTCTGTCACAATGGCTGAGCTCATCCAGTTCATCATCTGGGCACCTTTCTTTGGTGGTCCTGCAAACAGCAGCAGGGAGATGAGAGAGAGGATGATTAAACTCCCCAAACTGTTCTGAATGTGGCTTGGCCCAGGGTAACATTTCCCACTAGTGACCTTCTTGCTACTTAACAGGGATGGTGCTGTCACAGCCACACTACTGGTAAGGAAACAGAGGAATGGTTTTTCTCCCTGTAGGCTGATGAAAATGTCCTTTGAGGTAAGACTGGCCCTGGCACCCTAGGGCTGGCAAAAGGAAAACCATACTCCAAGCAGCAGAATGGATTTCCTCATTTAGTACTGATCCACACACTTCATTCAGGAGCTTGACTTCAGAATACAATCAGCCCATCTGCCAGCCTTTTTGTCTTCCTGAGAATGCAAAACCTGCCCTCTTTATTACCTCACAACTTTCTCTATGTGCTTCCTCACTAACTAAAGGCATGATGGGCACTAAGTGGGCCGTGTGATTTAGCAGTGGCCTGCCTTTGTTTCACTTGTCATGTTCAGCTGATGTCATTGTCCTGTTGCAGTGCTGGGGACATTGTGTTGCTGCCTGTTGAGCTGTTGATGGCTTTTCCCCAGCAGGAATCACTGCTCCAGCAGACTGGATGTGGATGTTGAACTGTCAGGAGCCAGTGGCATTGCCCAAGTGAATTTTGACCCCTCCAGTCAGTGATTGCGCTGCCCTGCTGTGGCACCATCATAAATGACTCTTTTTGTAAAAGGCCTATTTTGGACATTTTGAGATCACGCAGAAGCTGGAATCCTCCTGCCCAGATTTCAGTGCAGGTAACTCTGTTTTTCTTTTTAAATACCTTTCCAGGCTCCATGGAAAAATTTTCTGTATCCAGTGCTGATATGTTGGTTTGTTGTCTTGACATTCCAGTTGTGTTTATATCCTGTTCAGAGCCACTGCAACCAACCTTTGCTGCCTTGTGTTTAAATAGAGTAGACATGGTAACTAGAAGGCTCTAAGAGTTTCAAACAAAACCTTTAAGGAAGGTCAATTGCCATGCTAATATTTTTTCTTTTTGTGTATGTTGTTCTGCACCTGGCCAGGTTCATTGTGGCCATTAAATACTTTCTAGAAGTATCACAACTGGAAAAGTCATACCAGAATAGATGGATTATTTATCTCATTGGAGGTGATGTGACAGAAGAGTCTGGATTTGTGAGGACTAAAATACAGCAACCTGGGGAAAAGGAGCATGAGGTTAAGGAGGGGATCCATGGGTGAGACCTGGCTGTGCTCACCTGTGGGAAGGGGGATAGAAATTGGGTCTGCCCCAAAGCTATGGATGTGTTCCAGCCCTGGAGACACTTGTCTTTTGCTTTTAAGAATATCTGTTGTGTCCATACAGCTGTGCTCTACATCCCAGAGCTGAGACATCTTGTTTAATGCTCTTCTGTGTCCTGACTGTTCCCTGGTTGGAGCGGGTGGACAGTTCCTGCTCAGTTTGTGCTACCAGTGTCATGTGCACTCCCATGAAAAAGTCATGAGATGTGGCCCTGGCAGCTTTGGCAGAGATTGTTAGAAGCCTTCTGGCATTTTCTTTTTTTAAATCAGAAAATACCACTTAGTTTTAACATAACTCCACAAATACTTGAAAAAAAAAGATAATTATTAATGCCATTTCAAAAGGCCTTACTTTTACTGCTTCCTTCCTTTAAAGAATATTAAATGATTTCTTCTTCATTTTAAAATGTAGTTTTATGGTTTTCAAACTTCAAAAGTATGAAGTTGCAATTAATATTTTCCCAAAGTACAGCATAAAATTGAAATAGCAAAAATATTTGTTTAACTATTTTGAGATGTAGTTTGGATGTTTGACTCAAATGGAATGTTTTTTTCTAAAAAACTTTCTGAGGGAGGAAAACCCTTCTGATGATTAAATCCCAGCCTGAGAGAGATGGGACGATATTTCCATTAAAGAGAGACAGAGTTTCTGTGCAGGAATTCAGGGAAGGAACAGTATCTTTATTGGAGGTTGTGTTTAGCAGGTGATAACAAGTGGTTTCATCTCCTTATCCTTCTCTCCCTTCTTCCAGTGCCCTGCCTCACAGATCTGGGGATACCTGAGCCAGTTCCTGAAGAGACTTTTCCCCCATGACATCACCAAAGGCAAGCGTGGAGAAATCGGCAGTATTTTGGCCTACATATTTATTGTTCTGCTGAGTTGTAGATGCTGTCATAGCAGGAAAATGTTTTCTGGATCTATGTCACAACTCCTGCTCCCCAGTGCTTACTGCCAATGGAGGAGTTGTGGTAGAAAACAAGGAGAGAAACTTCTGTCCCAGAAACCACCATCAGTTGTTTGCTTTGCCCTGCTCCTTTTCTGCTTCTAACCCTTTATCATCCCTTTCCCGTCCTCTATGAAGTAAAGAAGAAACTAAGCTCAGCTAGTGAAGGATTTCCTGGATTGGTTGCATAATTTAGCTCCAATATGAACCCCTGCACTTTTCATTAGTCATTCTCTAAGAGGTCAAAGAGAGATCATCCCCAAGGTCACAGGAAAGGCAAGGGTTACCATTGCTCTAGGCCAAGACATTACAATACTGATGATGACAGAACTATTTGGCAGAGATGCCAGCAATGCCAGAAAACAAGGCACCATCCTATCAAGGGCAGTATTTTGATTGCTCAGAAAGCCAGCCCAGCTCCCTGCTGTCACACTGTGACAATCCCCAGCTGGCAGGCCCAGGCTGCAGCCCCAGCCCAGTGTCATTCCAGCTCCCAGAGTGTTTTGCCAGGGCTGGGGAGAGTCTGTACACACAGCTCCCAGGAGCTGTACCTGGATGAACAGTGAACTGGAGATGGTGGAGGAGAAATTCCTCAAGGGCAGAGTAAAAAGCACCAAGAAATGTAGGTGTGGCTACTCAGGGTGGCTGCAGCACATCATCACCACTGAAGGGACACCACCACAGGGTCCACTGAAGCACCTTTCCTTGCTGACCTCGTCCTTCCTGGTCCCAAACAGGTGCTTCATCCTTCCCCTGACACACGTGGCTGGCACAAGGGCCTGTGGAAGCAAAAGTGCACAGCTGTGCTCTGAGAAACTCCTGGGAAACAGTGATGGTGGCACAAAGAGCACAGCACAAGATTCCTGAATATTAGACATTCTCCCTGCTGGCAGTTGCAGAGGTATGAGCAATGTGATGGCACAGCCCCTTAGTTTCCTTGGCCTTTCTTTATGCCTTTATTTTCATCTAGACTTCTATCCAAGGCTTGCAGTGCACTTCCTGTGGCAAGATCCTCCAAGCAGTTATGAGGTCTGCAATGTCTCCTCCAAGCCTCTTCTTTTTCAGGAATCTTATTTGCAATTACCATGATTCTATTTGTCCTTTGTCATGGCACAGATGTGCAATTTTCATTTTGTGAAGGGACATCAAGTGGGAGGGCAGGAAAGACTGGGGAAGTAGAATTACATTTTTAATGACATTTCCTTTAGCCACACACTAACCTATGCTTGTGGTCCAGCAGAATTGAGTGAGGTGTCCCATTTGTTGTTCTCTCAGTCCCAGAGCTACCAACATCCATATCTATGTTTTTTTTAAATGCAGGTTACTTGAACATTAAGCCTGATCACTCTAGATACCCACTAGAGCTGGTGGTCTGCTTGTGTGTAACCAGCGTAGCCAGCAAAAGGAAACAGAGCTCACTCAGCATGCCCAGTTCTGGAATATTCAGAAGAGGAAATAGTCCTATTGGAGGATTCCTACAGAAACCAAAGCCAAAAAGCAGCCCTGACTGGGAAACTCCTCTGCTCAACTGTTTTGTTACAAGTGGCCCAAAGAAGAATGATTTTCATTCTTCAATTCTTGTTGCAGCAGCAGCTCTGGGTTAAGCAATTGTTATGGTGTGCTCAGGGCATCAAACCAAAAAGTCTGAGACAGAGGGTCCAGATGCAGAATTCCCTGCGATAACCTAAACCAAATGCCACTGAATGCAGCTCCCTCAAGATCTCCCTGTTCACAGCCTCGCTGGTGGCCAGCATCCAGACTGAGCATTAGTAAAACCAACAAACCAAACCGTTCCCACAGTGAGTCCCTTGCTCTCCAGTTAACTTATTTAACTGTGGAGCTTCTAAGGGGGATGTTCCATCTGCTGTTGTTGCAATAAGCTGGTATCCATGGCAAAACCCAAGGGCACTGCCCTACAGCAATGAAGTCTTGGCTAAGCAGCAGCAGGAACTGGAAAAGGTCAGAGCTCCACTGTAGCTCTGCTCCATTTTAAAAATAAAGCCCATCAGTTTGCTAAGAAATGAGGCAGGTTCTTCAATAGCTTGCAGATCAGACCTGGGGTGTCTCAAATCAATTTTCCCAAAGACACTGAGGGAAGAAAGGAAAATGCTCAGACAAGTCTACAAGGAGAGCACCACAGAGCTTCAGTGCCAAGGGAGGGACAAGAACAGAAGGGAGTTTGGGGCTTTGCAGAGGCCAAGGAACAGGGAACATTTTGCCTGCTGCTCTTTGCCCACCTCTGTCCTGCTCTTGCTCCCAAAGGTATAACTTCCTGCTAGAATCTGTTTTTCATCCTTTAGGCAGGCACCATTTCTATATGGTTCTGTACCTGGATAGTCTTACAGTGCCACCTTCTCTAGGATTGTCAGTGGAATCCAGCACACTGGTTTGGTGATCTGCAGCTGTTCCATTCCACCTCTTGGAGAACGCTGCTGAAGTCCACCAGAAGGAGCCTTTGTGTATCAATTTTGCATAAGCCTTGAGGAATGTATTAACATGTAAGTAAAAACCCAGTGAGTCCTCTTAACTGTGTTGAATTATCATAACATTAATCTTCCCAATCTGAATGAGAATAGGATGCTCTGGATTTGCAACACAAATCCTGTACATTAAGGATAGGGATAATTGTACACCCACTGGAAAAGATGACTTTTCTCCCAGCCTCCTCTGTGTAGTTTTATTTCTTAATAACAACAAAGGACTAAATGCACCCCTACAATGGCTTATATCAAGTCTGTGTTCTCCTTCTTGCTTGCAGTCTGCTCTTAGATTTGTGCTAAGCAATGTCCTGATTTCCCCAAGGCAGCTTCATACTTTGAGATGTGCTTGCCTTTACAGGAGCTAGCTTTGAGATAACTCAAAGAAAGTTGAAATTTATTCTTCTCTTCTCAGGTACTCCTATTGTTGCAGTAAAAGCATGGGGAGGTGTCAGCAAACTGCCTCTGCCAAGCTCCTGCAGCTTTGATCTGATGGCTGGATTTTATCTGTAGGTGTTCTGAGAAGGATGAGTGCTTTTCGCAAGAATGAGGCGGAAAAATAAAAGCAAACTAATTAACTTCCATAAAGTTATCCTTACTCACTTTCTCTTCCCTTTCCTGCTGTGTTTGTGGTAACAGCTCATTACAGCCTGTGTTTGCAATAGCTGCACCATGAGACAGGAGATTTCATTTCCCCTCCTGCTTTCCAGGATGTGGCAGAACCGAGGCCGCCTCCCCCGGCCACGCCAGCGCTACCGAGGGGTTTGTGCTGCTCACCGAGCACAGCTTTAGCCTTAACTCCTTTCTTGTTCTGCCTGCAAGAAACTCCTGTTCCTGCCTCGAGGGAAGGAGAGGAGCTGGGATTTCTCCCTTGAGAGATGTGGGGCTCATGTTTGAAGAACAAAAAGGCCTGTGCTGGTTTTCCCCCCGGACAAGCATAAGCATGGAGAGCAGAGATGCTGCTGGTCCCTCTGGAGAACTTGGCCAGCCCTGCCTGCCCTGCAGAGGAGCTGGAGTCTGCTTGGATGATTTGAATCTTTGCCATCATCTGGAGCAGAATGAAGCTCTGTAAAAGGACAGTGACTGAATGCCAACTGGGTTGTCATTAGCTCGGGCAGCCCAGGAAGCAGCTGATGTGCAGTTTGTGGTGGAAGTCATGCAGACAGAAGGGGTGACTCGGGGGTGGAGAGGCCCCAGCCCCTGGCTGCAGTCCGACCCCAAAGGTGTGTTCCAGGCTCGCTGTGTGGATGGACCAGGCACGGCTGGTGCCTTCACAAGGCCCAAAGGCTCCATGGACCATCCATTTGCTGTTAATTTTTCAGTGATGTTGGGTGCTGCTGGCCCAGCTCCATCCTTCTACAGTAATCAAAGGAAATGCACCCTAGTCTTGAAGTCTGGTGGTTCATGACTGAAAAGCTTAATGGCTTTCCTTGGCTTTTTTTTCCCCTTCTCTCCTTTATGAAGCATAGGATGTTTAGAACTATGGAAGTGGTGCAAGAAAAATATTAATGAATAACTATGGAGTGCAGACATTAATGCATTCCTTTCTCTTGAAATAACTGGCTTTTCTCTGTGGGGTCTGTAACAAAAAAAAAAGTGTCTGCAGAGTCTGAACCTGCTGTATAGAAGCCAATGTAGATGATGATCTAGAACTTCACTGGCTTTTTTATTTTTCCTAAAATTTTATCTCTGCATTTATCATGTTGCAAAAAATTTCTTTTTCTGAGAAATGATAAACCTAAGGCACAGGGGCAGTTCTTGAGATTCTGGGTGATGGAAAATATGAACAAATAATGATTTTTGGGATCCTTTCCCACACCCCAAACTCCAACTGATGCTTGAGAGGAGGAATTAGAGCATTGCAAGCACCCCACCACTGGAGTTCCCCAGTGGTGGGTTCTCAAGTACCAAGCAGCTTTTCAGCTTTTGTTTTCCCGCAGTTATGGACCAAGGGGTACATGCAGCAAATATGGGGCTGTGCTACAGTAGCAATTCTCCCAAGTTTGAATCGCAGGTCTGGGCAGAAACCTGCAGGTCAGGTCAAAGGCAGTGGCACTTCACAGCAGGAGCTGCCTCTCCTTTCATGGAACAAAATGCAAAAGGGGAGAACCCCACTGCTGACTGCCAGTGGAAATGGGAGCGGTGCATCCCTGGCCAGAGAGAGGCTGCACAGATACACACCCAGCTGCCCAGCGGGGAAGCAGGAGGCTCAAGAACCTGCTTAAGAAAGGCAGTTCTGAACCTTTGTTCACTCCTTCACCCCCTCCCTGGCTGTTTCTCCTTAGCGATTCGCTTCAACACCACCCCTTCCTCCTGCCCTCCCTTCGACCGCGCCTTTGCCACCCTGCGTGCCACAAAGGCTGCCAGCTGCCGGGCGGCTTTGTCCCCGTGCCCGAGCCTGCCAGGGACCAAGCCCTCGCCGTTGCGGCGGTTGTGCAATAGCGGCGGGCTGGGGGTGCGGGACACCCGCTGCCCAGGCGGGATCTTTGGCGAGCTCCCGCCGGAGCGCTGCCCGCGCCCGCCCGGCCCTGCTCGCCGGGAGCCGCCGGGGCTTGCAGTGCGTGCGGGGCCCGGTGCGGGGGCCGGCCGCAGGGCCCCGCGGTGCGTGCGGCGCTGCCGGGGCTCGGGGCGGGCCGCGGGGACCCCGGGCGGGGCCGGACTACGCGCCCCGAGCGGCCCTGCGCGGCGGCGGGGCGGGGCCGCGCGGCCCTACAAAGGCGGCGGCGGCGGCGGGGCGGCCGCTACTCACCGGCACCGGCGGGCGGGCGCGGGGCCGCGCTCCGGCTCCAGGCGCGGCCATGAGGCGGCTGTAGGGCCCCGGGACCCGCCGCCGCTCCGCTGCCTTCGGCCGCCGCGGGGGGCTCGGCGGGGCGCGGCTCTGCTCGGGGTGGATGCCGGCCGGGGCCGGCCGCTCCCGGCACCATGCACACCGTGCAGAAGGACACCACCTTCACCAAGATCTTCGTCGGGGGGCTGCCCTACCACACCACCGACTCCTCCCTCAGGAAGTACTTCGAGGTCTTCGGGGACATCGAGGAGGCGGTGGTGATCACGGACCGGCAGACCGGCAAATCCCGAGGATACGGCTTTGTAAGTGCCGCTCCGCTCCGCTCCGCTCCGCGGCGGGACGGGCGCTGCCCTCGCTGCCCGCCGTGCGCCGGGGAAGGGGCCGGCAGCGGAGCCCCGGGCTGGCGAGCCCGCCGGTGTGGCCGGACAAAGCCCCGGTGTGGCCGGACAAAGCCCCGGTGTGGCCGGGCGGACCCCCCGGTGCCGGGCGCTGCGGAGCCGCCGCCCGTCCCGTGGCTGCCGCGGAGCTTGTGCCCGCTGCGGGAACGAGGAGCTCGGTCAGGACAACAGCTGGGCTGGGGGCCCGGGAGGAGCCCCCCGTGTTGGCCGAAGCAGTGCCGTTCGTTTCAGCACCTGCTTCCCCCTCCCGATGTCCGTGCGGGTCCCCGCATCCCGCCCGCAGCTGCCCTGAGCTCCTCTGCGCCGGGGTTTTTGGGAAGGGCTCCACCAGCTTCTTGAAAAAGGCACGGGGAGGAGGTGGAAGGGCAGGGGAAAACAGCTGGCACCGGCCCAGAGGGGAAACCGGGCGCGGGGGGAGCGCCCGCTTTTCCATCGAGTCCCAGCAGCCCTTCCCATCTCGCCGTGCAAGCGAGGCTGCACGATGGGAGTTCAGCTCCCGATTCAAAATAGAACAATAAATAAACTCCACTTAGTGCCTGTTGCTGGAGTGTTTACAATGCACTGTTGCTACAAACAAGGCTGTGCTCGATTCCAGGTGACCATGGCAGACAGAGCTGCTGCTGAAAGAGCCTGCAAAGACCCAAACCCCATCATTGACGGCAGGAAAGCAAATGTGAACCTGGCGTATTTGGGAGCAAAACCAAGGAGTATTCAAACTGGTGAGGCATCCAGGAGATCCCATCTCTCTGTATTAGAATAACTTGTAAAACAAGGAAAGAAGTTCCTCGGGCTGGAATCATCTGATCTGACGATGCGCATTTATCTGTCCCCCATAGTTCTGATTATTGGCTGAGGGCACTGCGTAGTCCAGTTACCTCTCTGCTGTATCTTCTTCCTCAGCCTTGCTGCACTAATGTTACTCGCCAAAGTTCATGTAACTGTGTTAAAGCTGTTTCCTTCCACGGCAGATCTGTTTGCCCATTAACCTCTTTGTTACATGAGAATGAACAGTAAGATCCACTTCATCATTTCTCCCTTTAGTTTAATGACCACAGTACCCAGTGTGTAAAATAAGGCTTTATACCCCATTGTCTGTTCCATAACAGCACGTTCACACTGGGCTTTCATCATGAATTCCCATCTGCTCCTCGTGCATATCACATATGCATGTTAAATTTAACTTGTTTCTAAATGGGGCTCTGAATTTGCTCACATGCATAGCAGATCAAATGCAAAGACGTGTGGTGTAATTCTGCCTGTGTGTTACGAGTTGAATGGTACAATGGATGCCATTCATTAATATTTCTTTTTTTTCTGAACCTTTTTTTTTTTCAGGTTTTACCATAGGTGTGCAGCAGCTACATCCAGCCTTCATTCAGAGACCCTTTGGGTAAGTGGAAATGATTCCTAACGGTCTGTTTGAAATCAGATTCACAAATCAACTTCCTCATTATTTAAAATGTGTGAAAAAAGCCTTCGCCGTCAGGAGTGGACAGTTTCAACAGCTGTTGTTAATGTTCAGAGTATTTTATTTCTGGTGGAGATTTCAGAAGTTTTGTGCATTTGTCAGCTTTAATGTAATTCCCAAAGATCCTTCTTTATCCTCAGTAAATCTTAGTCATAATAAACCCAGTGCATTGCTCGCTGCTTTGCCAGCTTCAAGAATTCACAGGAATTCAAATAAATGGAAAATAGTTTCTCTATCATAGTACTTAAGGTGTCAAAACAATTAAGCAAATTCTGTTCTCGTGTTTCTCAAATAAGATCCTCTGCTTCCTCTGTGCCATTTCCCACGTAATAATGCTTAGGATACAGTTTTATCCTAGAAAACAAATTGCATTGGAAACAAAGTCTGTTACTTAATGAAAGTAACATTAGGTCAAAAATTGATTTTGGACAGATGTTATACAAGGCTTGAATAGTCTGCAAAAGTGGGCTTTTGTCTGCTGTTTTCAATAGCTTATACCATCCCTACTCGGTTAGAAAAGTCCTCTTTTTATACATCTAATAGGATCTGGCAGCTGCTCGGCAAAAGACAAGTGTGCTTCACGAGAACAATAGTGACTGTCATACTGCCCTCATTTAACTGTTTAATGATTGATGCAGCTCTTTTTTTACACCATTTCAGAAAGTGAATATTGATAAGGTTTTTTATTATTATTTTCTAAGAGCATTAAGAAAGTAGGTGCATTTTTTAAAGCTTTTGAGCACTGCCCTGGTGTGGTTTTTGTGTGACTCTAATATAAATAGATGGGATTTTGGCCTTTGTCAACAGCAATACTTCATCCCGTCCCTGCTCTCTGCTCATTTTTTGGGGGTGTTTTGTTTCTTTTTTTTTTTTTTTTAATAGGAAAAAAAATCTGCTAACAATAAAACTTTCATTCCTCTGCCCTTATGGCCGCAGTTGCCAACTGCCTGGATAATCTCATTCCAATGAGTTTATGGATGTAAGAGGCTGTGTTGCCACAATAGTGCACACCCAGTGTACGTGTGCTGTGTGTGGTTCAAACACGCCGCTTCTCGCAAGCGGTTACAGCTCTGCTGGAAAGCCTTGAAAAACATCTGCCATGAAAGGAAGAGTCTCCTCTTCTTTGGGGCAAGAGCCACATTAGTCTGTATAGACCAAATGCTGCTTTTTAATAGCTCTCCTTGCATGGGAGCTGCAAGAGCTTTCACAGCCCCCAAAGCAGCAGCACCTTGAGATGTGAACCCAGAGACTTTTGCATGGGAGTGCAGGAGAGAGGTTGCCAATAAAAGCAGCCTCTGGCGAGTCCTGCCACGCGTGGGAGCAGAGAAGAGCAAAATGGTGAAGCCCGTTAAAACTCCTCTTGTTGGCAGGAGCACCTGGCAGATTATCTGCCGTTTTCTGGGTGCCCTTCCTACCCCACAGCCGCAGCTCTTGAAAACATTTCTTTTTTTCCAACAGTTTGCTTTTGGTTTCACATCCAGAGGAGTGTGGGATCGACTGATTACATGTTCCTTGTGATCTAGACAGTTCCTGTTGCAGTTCTTAGGCATTGGTTTCATCATTAAACCAGCAGAGCTGCAGTTAGCACATACAGTGGAGAACATTATAAATTATTTATCAGTTGCCAAGAGACAGGAACCAGGAGAATGGAAGGCTGGAGGCAGGGGATTATATATCATTATTTGCAAGCATCAGTAAACAAGAATTTAATTGAATTCAGTCATTGCTGCAGCAGAATCACTGGAAGTGTGGATTTTGCAGAATGTGTTTACCTGAGCACCACCTTTACCTGAGCACCAGAACTGGGGCTGCTCTGTGGCTTCTGAGCAAAGCCTCAGGTGCTCAGCTGAGCAGCAGAGCTTGGCTGCCAGTTCCCTCTTTGTCTCCTCAGTAGACCAACAAAATTAAGAGCCTGCCAAGCTCCACTCCTGCATTCCCTTGAACCCACAACTTCCTTGGCCCTCAGTGGGATATGAGGGTAGATGAGGAGTTTATCAGGGTCTGTCACTGAATTGCTGGTGTCTGTTTACACCATGCCGTGTGGATCCTGACCTTTCCCAAAGGAAGCTCCGTGGCTCGGCTGCTTTGCCCCGGTGTGAGATGTTGCCTGGCTCTCCCTCCTGCCGTTCCCGTCTCTGCAAAGTGTTTGTGCCCAGGGGTTGGCATTGTGGTTTCCAAAAGTTGATTGTCATGGGGCACAGGGTGCTTGGTGAGCAAGCTGGGCTTGGCAGGGCAGAAATGAATGAACAACCGTTAACTCCTGGGCAGTTAAGGAAGAGCAAGCAGCCAGTCATGTCCCGGCTATCAAGCCACAAAACGCAGGTTTTGGTGAAACCTGAAATGAATGGAAACTATGAAAATCACCCAAACACCAAGAGGATTATTTATAAGCTGAAGGCTTCCCCCCCCCCAGCCCCAGACACCTAAATGCAGCTGTAAATATTGCCAGGGCTATGCGGAACAGAAAGAGAAACCACGAGGAGCCTCTTTCCTTCCTCCTGCTGTCCTGGCAGGGGAGGCACTTGCACAGCAGACAGCACGGAGTCAGTAGTAAATCCTGTTTGGAAAAGAAGTTTCTAGCTTGTTGTAACCAGAGATCTTAACAGTAATGCAAGGCAAAGGATGTGTCTGTGTCAGGGTGACTTGGAGATCCGGCTGCTGAGTTTAGGGAAGCAGCACTGGGCCTGGGGCTCAGCCTGGGGCTTGCAGACTGTGCTTTGCTTGGAGGCACCTGGCAGTGCCGGAGTGTCCCTGCAGCTGCCATGCTTCATGTGATCAGGTGATGTGGCAGAGCTGCTTGCTCCCACCTCGTGGTTCCCTCCTCTGGGACTCTGGAGGTAGAGGCAGGTTTGAGTCTGTGCAGGGAGAGGGGATTCCCTGGTTCTCCTCTGTGCTTGCTGCTCTGGACACAGCATATGGCAGATGCATTCCTGTGGCTGTGCCTCAGCGAAGGAGCTATCTGTGTGGGAGATCTACCAGTGACTAAGTGACTGAGCTCTTGCAAACATAAAACTGTCTCTTGTGGCAGGATCCAGCTCTTTCCATAGCTGCACATTGGATGTCATTGCTCCAGAGACCCCATCCATGTGTAGTTATTGTTTTGGTGGCCCCCTGCCTCTGACCCACATTTGGTCTCTGGCAACGTCAGAAAGAGTTAAAACTCTTTTGAGTTTAAAATTTCATGCGTCGATGCTGCTGCAGTTACAAGTGAAGAAAGTCTCTCTTTGTGTCAGCCCAGCCTCCCTTGCAGCTGTTTATCCTTAAAATTTCTCTATTGGGTTAAAAATAAAAGGCAACAAACTTTCATCTTTTCTGTGGTTATGCTTATAAAAGGGCGCGTGCTGTGCCCAGCCTCTATCAGCTGGCAGCCCCCTGCTCCAGCTTCCCACTGCCCACTTACCCAGAGCTGGAGGCTGCAGGCTCCCATCCCACTCTGCCAGGCTCATGTGGATGGAGCACCCGGCACCTGGTGTTATCCTGTGCCAGGAACATGAAAGCTTGAGGGGGAAAGGGAGCATTTCCTAAGAAATGTCCAAATCCATTCTCCAAATGGCTTCAGCTGCCGGTTCTTATGCATCGTGACCACTGTTCAGACCAATTGCTTGCCAGTCAGAAAGAAATCCCTTTCTTATTTTATTACTATTTTATTTTGTGTTTTTTAAGCATAAACGTATATATAAGCAGTTCAGACAGCTTTGAGAATTTTCTTGAACATCTACTTCAAGATGGCAAATGCTGGTGTCAGACCCAAGGGTTTGGGTCTATTTTGGCTTATATTTTTTGGCGTTGGGGCAGAATTTGCTCATTTTCTGCCTGTAAAACAATACAAAAGCGTGGTCTGATACAGTGACCTCCCACTTGGCTATGTGAATGATGTGTGAGCTCAGACCTGTTGCAAGGGACAGGCTCTGGGTGAAGGATCTGAGCCATTCCTGGGCAGTCAGGGCACGGGCTTGGGTGTGATGGAGAGACAGCCTGAGCTGCCTCTAGCTTTGTCTTTACAGCACGTGGCTTGAGTTGTGCCATCTTCTCTGTGTGATTCCATTGCCTCTGGTGGATTTCCTCTTCATCCTCCTCAGCAGCAGAGACCCGAGTCCTTTCCTGTTGGTGCAGGAGCTGGGGAGTGGCAGATCCAAAATTCACCTGTGTTGCTCTGGCTGGTGCCACAGAGGCCCAAAGTGGCAGATGGATGCACACGTCTGAATTTCCAGAGCAGCTCAGTTTGTGCTTGGTCTCATGTTTCCTTTGAGCAGCTGTTGGCATATGGGCCCCAACTCACAGTATTAAGCACATGCCCAGTAATTCGAATGATGAATGCAGCCCTGGGCATCCTGCCCTGGCGCTGAGGGCACCAGCCAGGGAACCAGACAGTTGTTGTGCTGATAATTTGGTAGCAAGGACACCAGGTCACTTCTAAATACGACTTTTATGAAGAACTTGTTCCCCACGGATGGGAGCAAGCTACATACCAGAGCTAAATATACTCCATGATCACAAAAGATGAAAAGTCCTGGACCTCAGAGTTAAAACTCAGTCTCCTGTTTCTCAGTCTCCAAGTGCTGCAAACAGGGTTGTGCTGTCCCCTGCAATTTCCCTGTCACCAGCTTTGAGCATTTTAGCTCTCCTCTGTCAGAGTTGAGCTGCCCTGGCCAAAGCAGCAGAGGCTGGAAAAACCATGCTGGATCCAGGCATCCCCCATGATTCCAGCTTGCAGGAAGGTGTGGAGGGATTAGATTGAGATGTCTTAAACATTCTACTACCACAAAGGCACAACTGGTAGCAGAGATCACAAAACTCTTTAAATGGAATTTCTTTCTTGACTGAGAAATTACTTAATTACTTGTTTTATCAAGTGTAGGCCTTCTTTTATCAAAAAGAGATATTTAATTGCTTTTTCCATAGCTGAAGCATTCTACTTCAAAATACTTCATCTCTCCAAGAAAGGGGTTTAGATAAATCAAATGAGTGGATGGTTTTAATAAAGGTCAGTAGAAGGGATCACGTGTAAAGAAAGAAATCCATTAAAAATTGAACCAGTTGAAAGTAGTCACTGATGTGTATTATTCCAAAACCTGTCAGGTACTTCAGAAGACTTTAGAGATGTTTCTGCCATTGGTTTTCTCTAAATTGCAGAAGAAAATTGGAGAGCTCAGTCAAAGGCAGAATTCTGGGGCTTCCTGGGTTAATCCCTTGGTTAATCTGACCATCCTACCAGGTTCCTCACAAGGATGTTGAAGGACTCAGGTTCCTGTCATGCACTGGTGTGAAACAGTCCCTGTTTATTCTGTCAGTTAATTTCTGGTTTGGCTGTGCTGATAACTGGAAAGGGGAGGGGTTTTTCCTTCTCTGGAGAGCTGACTAGTTGTGGATAAACTTCCATGTGGCTTTTTCCTTGGTGCCAGATGGCTCTTGTTTCAGGCAGATGTTATCTCCTGCTACCTGAGTGTTTTTCAGCCTGCTTCTCTCCAAAACTATTTTTGGTCTGGCCCAGCATGCCTTTGTTTGGGATCATGGTTTTTTTTTTTTTTTTTTTCCTTCTTCCTTTGGGTGTGGGGGAAGCAAGATGCAGAGGATAAAGCTATTGAGCCTGGCTGTAACTCATGGTGGAGCTCAGCATGTTGATCTCAGACTCTTGGTTGAGCTGAGAAAAAGTATTAGATCTTTGTGAGATGTACTCCCATCTTTGGTCTGCAGCCTGTTTTTTTACTGCTTTCTGCGTTTTTTTCCCCACTGGCTGCAGTCTGGGACAGTCTGTTGTGGCACGTCGTGCCTCGGTGATTGCCACTGGTGTGGTGACATCTGCTCCCAGCAGGGAAGCAGGGAACTCGGTCCTGTACCTGTTTGCACAGGCTGCTTGTAAATCTTCTCAGAGGGACAGAGGAGGATGAGGAGAAGGCAGACAGGCAAATCAGTTACAAGAGGAGCAGAAGTTGTCTTGACTGCTTTGCTATTTTGTGTTTGTGTCGTATTGCAGCAGGTGATGATAAATCCCACGGAGCTGCAGAGTTCATCCTTGTGTGACTTTGAGCTGGCTGGGATAGCTGGCTGATGAGGCAAAAGCTGTTGACATTTCAGTGCATTTTTAAATCAGCTTTAGTAGGGACATTTCGGGAGTTGGAGGTTCGTCATGTTGTGGTTAGGGCCCAGCCCTGTCAGTGAATGGTGAGGGATGGTGGAGTGATCAGGGCACAACCACTGTCCTGATCTGCACCCGAGTGTTAGTGGATGAACTGTGATCCCCTCCTGCAGTGGGAGTCCTGCTGGGCAGGCAGGGACATCCTGCAGCCTCCTCCTCATGTCTGGACTGAGAACAGCACCTGAATTTCTCACATTTCCACAGCCTGTCATCGTGGCTGGGGCCCGTATGATACCTGTGGCCAGCCCTGCCTGCACTCCACACACGTTCACTGAGTGTCTCCTCCAGGTGAGTGCTTGCTGGCTTGGGAGTGTCCCTCAGGAACGATTCCTTGGAGTGTGAATTACACCAGGATGTGTGCCTGCATCTCCAGCTCTGCTGTGGTGCCGTGGCACTGCCAGTGCAAGCGTGGGGTGCGCTTCCCAGAGCAGCTTTAAACTCAGGAACCCACTTCAAAATACACCTTTGGATCTGCCGCGCAGGCGGTGCCTGGAGGTGTCACATCACCAGGGGCTGTGCTCAGCTGGTCCAGCAGCACCCCCAGCACCCCCTGCCATCACGTGCTGTGGCAGTGTGGGTGTCCCTGTGGCAGCCAATGGGTCAGCTCTAGTGGAAATGGAGGCCAAATTCCTGGGGTCAAATGCCAGAATTTGTGCCTTCACAGGCAGACACAAAGGGCTCTGTTTCTTTTATTCTTCAAGGAATAAAAGGCTGGTCGTGGTGGTGGCATTTGTGTGCTGATCTCTGTGAGGCTGCCAAGAGCCCTGTGCCCCTCCTTGTTTCCCAAATGTTTGTGTGATGCCGTGTCCCTCCTGACAGCTGTCTCCACCTCTTCAGAACTGACAAAACCAGCTCCCAGCAGGGCTGGCCGAGATCGAGGGGGTCAGGAACTCCCACCTTGTTGCTCTCCCAAACTCGTGCAGCATGCAGGAGCAGCTTGCAGGAGCAGCTCATGGCTCATGTGTAGGAAGTCCTGCAGGATGGCAGAGAACTGAGAAGGTGCAGCTGAAGCACATTTTAGGTGTAAATCTGATACAAAATAGTCAAATATATCAAGTGTCTCTGAGATGAGCTCTGCTGATAATAGCTCGTTCCTCTTCCCCAGTGTTTGGGGAGAGAAGTGGGACACATTTCCTCCTGACTTGTCCATTTTTTCTTGCTGCCCCCCAGCCAGCCCTGCCCTGCTGCTGTGGTGGGAAGACCTGGGTGATGGCAGGTTTTGAAGAGGACATTTTCATCTGCCTGGAGCCACGGGTGCCTCCCCTGACGTGTTTGAACATCTCCAGCCAGACCTGCACCAAAACGGGGCCCCTTTTGTTCTGTCCCCCCCTCAAAGCAGGACAGAGCCTGTGTCCCTCTGCCAGCGGCCCTGTCACCATCTCTGTTCTGGTTCAATTCTGGCTGCCAGGGCAGTGTGGTGTGGTGCCACGTGGTCAGGAACGTGGGCTGGCACCACGAGGGCCCTGCCAAGTCCCTGCTGTCCCTCCTGCTGTCCCTCCCGTGCCACTGCTGCCTCTGGGCTTGGGTTTGACCATGCTCCTTGTGTTGGGTGGCCTTTGCCCATGGCTCGTTGTCGTGCCAGCAGCATCTCGTCCATCTGCTGCTCACGGGGTGACTTTGGTGTGTGGTGGCCACGGCTGATCACTTGGTTGGTGTTTTATAATCACACCGTGTGTGTTTCTGATGAAGTTCTCTTCTGGCTGGCAGGGCCCATCGTGGGGGATGGAGGAGAGCTGCAGGGAGGGAGGAAGGGAAAGGCATCTTAAACCAAAGATGTGACTCATCCTGTAGAAATTCAGATTAGAGTTTGCTGTTTTCTAGAAAGAGAACTCCAGAACAGCTTGCTTTTTGTTAATTTATCTCCTGAAAGATCATGTTCAGGAATAATGGAAGAGGGGGAAATATTTTAAGATTTTCTGTGGATGCTAAATGTAGCCAGCAGAGAACTTCATCCTACTGCACTGGTTTGTTTTGTTTGTAGCTGCAAGTCATCAAAGTGACCTTACTCTGGGTTGTGTGTTTGTTTTGATTGATGAATTGCCATCTGTCCACCTAATTCAGAAGACCAAACTGCATAATATCTTGATTGAAATTTCTAGCTGAATTATTGAAATCCTACAGACCAAAAGAACCTTTTGCATTGACATTCCCTTCAGAAGCAGATCTTGGAGTTGCTGAGTGTGATTTTTTAGTGCAGTACCAGCTATTGTGAGTGATGCATGCTTGTGTATGCACTGGGCTAGTGGGATGGATTTCTGAGAGCAGGGTCCAGGAGTACATTCTGCCTTCCAAGCTAATGGTGCTTTTTATTCCAAGTAACACTGAAAAGCTGGAGTTTTTTCCTTGCTGAAGGAAAAATGTAGTGCAGGATGTTGCAGATTTGCTGTCTCCAAGCCCACTGAGGAGTTCCTTGTGTGAAAGCAAAGCCAACAGTGCAGAGTTTCTTGGGATGAGCTGGAAATGTCCACTCACCCTGATGGCACCACGTCCCCCACATGGGCTGTGCCAGCTCAGGTGAGCAGTTGGGTGGCAGCAAGGGACATGGAGGAGCTGCTCAGACCGGGTGATGCTCAGGCTGGATTGCCCAGAGTCTCTGGACTGTCCTGGTTGTTTGGTGAGCACAGGTGGAATTCCTGTGGGCAGGAAAAGTGCAGGCCCCTCCTCTGCTCCTGCCACCAGGTGGTTTTTGGTGGATTGTGCATTTTTTTGCTGCATTTGTGGAGTGATATTAACTTTGTTGGGCCCTGGAGTACCAGGAAGCCTGGTGGCAGGGTGTGACAGGTAGGGAGAAGTGAGGAGCAGCCAGAGCATCCATCCCCAGTCTGGGATGCAGGATGTTGGCTGAGCTGCTGATCTACCAGGGGTAGAGCAGTAAGCATGGACAGAGCCTGCTCATGTCATGCCCAAGGGCCAGTGCCTGGGGGTGCCTCTGCAGAGCCTCTCCCCAGACTCTGGCAGACCCAGAGAGCAGCATTGCTCCTCTGAGTTATTTAAAACAAAAAGAATGAGAAAATCCCCCAGTGACAGGCGTGAGGAACCTCTGGGTGGGACTCAGCCCTGCTTCTCCAAGAGGGGCCTGCTGCTGTGTGAGTGTGTGGCATGAAGTGCCCTTGGGCTGAGCTGGTGCCTAAGCTCCAGCTCTGATTCAGCTGTGCTGGCCTCAGTTTAGAGCAGAGCTGAACAAAAAGGGATTCTGTGCATTTCTGCTGCCTCATCTCATTCCTGTTACCCACAGGGTGATGCTGGGTATGGTGTGCTTATGGGCTGAAGGACTGTGAGGTCCCTCTTGCTGTCCAGGAGTGTCTGGTGGCCTCAGAAGAAGGTCTCGCACTGAATCAAAGGTTGAGGTGCTGCTCACCACCATCCCTCCTCCCTGGCCATATGGAAGGACCCTGATTTCAGAGGCAGTGTTGGTGTGTGGGGAAGAGAACAGTCATTCTCTTGTCATGCCAATTGTCTCAAGCAAAAACAAACTGCATATGGGAGTGGGAACAGGAGAGGAAACTCGGTTCAGATGAGCCCTTGTTTGTGAGAAGCCTTTCTCCTGTCTGAAGAGCAGACTAAACCATCCAGTGCTGGTTGTAAAGCAAGTGGGAGCAGCCCTGTAAGTGCTGGGTAGGAGGGACCAGCCCCAGGTGGACCCCAGCATGCTGCAGGTGGTGGCTGAGATTCAGGATGCTCAGGTGGAATGAGGATAACCACGTACAGCCCTGTGCCTTGTGAAGAGCCTGTGGGAGGCTTTTAAAAGTGGTTGTGTTTGAAAATGTGCTGTCACACACATCCACACAAAAATCCCCAAAATATTTGAATCTGCATAATCTCTCTGCAGAATTTTACCTTGGGGATTTTTTATTGGCCAAAATGAGTTGGGTTTGGAGACAGGGTGGCACAATCTTTTAGGGGATGGCTTTGCTTCATTCTGTGGCCTTATGTGGTTCAGCAAGCAGTGGCCAAAGGGACCTTCTCCCCAGGGTGCATGTGGCTCTGATCTTCCACTGGTACTCTGCCATTTGCCTGCACCCCCTATTTCTTAAACAAACCCCAGATGTGTCACCCTGCAGCTCTCTTCAGGCCACATAAATTCCCCATTTTTGCCTGGCCTGTGGCAGTTTCTGTGGATGTACCTTCAGGCTTGCACAGTTTTTGCCCCACTATTTGAGACCTGACTTGATGTGGGCCCTTTGGAAAATACAGCCCTTTCATTTTGATGCTTTTTTTCCCCCTCCCCTTTCCTCCTCATTAGCAGTTTCTAACAAATTAGTAGGCACTCCTGCATTAATCACCTCCAGGATCTTTCCATCTATGGACTTTAATTGACTGTGACATTGTTAAGTTCCTCTCAGCAGCACAGCTCCTCAGGGCAGGGACAAGCCTGGGAGAAGCTGCACTTTTGGGCCCTCACGGAAAGGGCAGCGGAGGTGCCAGGAGCAGATGTGACAGCTCATGGACACAGGAGTGTCACTGCCCTGCCAGCTACTGGGCAGTGCTACTAGGGGAAGAAAGCAGCATTAATATCTCATGTTTTACAACAAACACCCTGTAGCATTCCCTAAACATGCAGTGTTGTGGAAACACGGTGTAAGTGTGTAGTAACCGATAACACCTGGCAGGATGGAGGGCCTGGGGCTGCACCCGGGGTCAGTGGTCATTCCTGGTGGGACACGTGGAGGGTGACACGTTGTCCCTGCTGCCAGGAGGTGTCCCACAGGGGCTGTGGGTCCTCAGGACCCTCCTCCACCCAAGTTTGGATGGAGAATACGGGAGGCAGAAAGGCTGGCAGGGACAGGCAGGGTGTGTGGAGGCTGAGGAAATGAGGTGAGCCAGAGGCTGTGTCACGGCCTTCCAGGGAGCTTATTTTGGATTTCAGCAGCCTGGACAGTGGGAGATACAAACCATGGGGACCAGGGAGTGTGTATTAGTAGCAGCCCATGCTTCACCTTGCACTACTCCCACCCTCAGGTCTAGGAGCGTTTGCTTCTCCTCCCCACCCCGGGGAGCACCCCTCGCTCCGGGGCAGCACTGCTGGGCCGCACCGTTTCCGTGGCTGATGCACATGAATCTGGGGGGAAGAGGGGCCGTGCAGGCCGGGGGCATCCCAGCCCCTCACTGACTCTCTCCCTTTCCCTCCACAGACTCACGCCTCACTATGTTTACCCCCAAGCTATCATCCAGCCCAGCGTGGTGATCCCTACCCCCGTGCAGTCCATCACGTCTCCCTACATCGACTACACGGCCGCCAGCCAAGCCTATTCCCAGTACACCACAGCTGCCTACGACCAGTACCCCTACGCTGCCTCCCCCGCCGCCGGCTTCGTGGGCTACGGCTACACGGGCACGGTGCAGCCGCCCATCACCGCCAGCACCCCCGCGGCGCCCGCCGCCGCCGCCTTCGTGCAGTACCAGCCCCAGCAGCTGCAGCCCGACCGCATGCAGTGAGGGCCAGCCCGGGCCCCCCGGACAATCGCTCACCCTGCAAGGATACGACTAGGACGGCAAAATGGCAAAAAACCAATAAAAGAAACAAAACCAACCACAACAACAACAAAAAGACACCACCACAGCCCCCCTCCCACCCCGTCCCTTTATCTCCCGTATGTAGGTGCATATCGATACCTAAGCTATTTATAGTGTTGAGGGCGAGCCCAAATCCTTGCAGTCTGATTGTGCTTATGAAAGTGGACTTCTGGTAAGTTTTTTTTCCCCTTTTTTTTTTTTTCCCCTTTCAATCTGGACAGATACTGTCTTGAAGATGTTCTAAAAGCGGCTGAAATGTTTCACAGGGAAACGACAGATTCTTGCACACATCGCAGTCTGCTTCCATCACCTGTGGTCTTCTTTCTGCCCCCTTCCCTGTCAGCCCTTCCTTCCTCATCCAGCCTACAATCCTCTTATTTACTGGTGAGGTACAGAGGTACTCGGAGAACATGGAAAAAAAGCAATCTTATTTTTTGGTTGTACAAAAACTTTGTAATACTCAGAGATGCCTTACAGAAAAAAAAAAGCAAAAGAAAAACTATTTTTTAATATTTATTGCGATTTTATTCGCATGAGCTGTGAATTGCAGACAGAAGAATAGTAGTAAGTATCTGCCTTGTTTAATTCTCATTTTACTAAATTATTGTATGTAGGTTAAAGTTCTTAAGTAATTGCTGAATCACTTCAACATGCAAAAGGGAATATTGGCTTGAAGGAGAGCAGAATATTCCTTTAGTCAACGCACTGTACTATTTTCTTATTGTAATTGTTACTCTGTTAAGATTATCTCAAATTTAGGTATATTTTTAAATGCAAAAAACCAACCAAGAATACTGAACATTTTGTCTACTTTGGTAGATCTTTTGTTATAATGCTGCAACCTATGGAGACATTTACAGTATTTATGTAAAAGAGATTTGGGGCTGTTGGCCAGCAAGGTTTAGGAGAATATCACGAGTGGAGCAATAGAGAAAAAGGCGTTATGTCACTGAACAAATGGGTAAATGTAACCTTTTTATGCCTGTAATCCAACAGCCAAATAAAGGAAGAGAACAGGCGATGTAAGTGCATTTCTACAAAGACAGCAATAAACTATTTTAACTTTTAAGATTATTCGATGCTGTATGGTACCATGTTTGCCTGGCTGCAGTGCCTTAGGGAGTATTTCCCAGCCCACCTGGTCTGACCATGCTGGGCTTCGCCCTCGGGTGTGCCAGGGTGGGCTGGGGGGTGTCCTGTGGCAGGAGCCCCCGCTGCCATCGTGGCAGGCATCAGGTGCTGCCACCGTCCTGCAGCGTGTCCCACACTGCCCTTGCTCTGCGTGTCCCGAGGCACCTCAGGGTTTCTGAGCTCACAGAACCTCGTGGGCTGGTGCCAAGTGCTTCCTCACACTGCGTGGAGCAGAGGGTGGGAGGTGCTGCCATCCTGGTGCAGCAGCTCCAGAGGCAGTAGAGGCAGATGGGATCTCATCCCAGAGTTTTTGGGCCATCACTTTCCTTCTGTTATTTGCTTAAAATAAGTTGGGGGTTATTTTTCTAAAATTGAATTTTTCTGAAAGAGAGTAGTCTGCCAGAGCCCTGTCCTGGTTAAGGGGATTTGCTGAGGGTGTGTCAGGTCCAGCAGAACCAGGCAGGTGCTGGCAGCAGAGAGACTTTCACCCTTGAGCCTCGTTCGCTGCTCTGGTGCTGCATTTGACTTCCCCCAACCAACTTGCTTTAGAAGTTTGGTGTTCAGATGTTGACAATTGCGAACTTCAAGAATTAATCTGTAAAAGTAAATAAAATTACTCTGTTTGATCATGCCAGTGATCTGGTTCATCTCCATGAAGGCCACAGCGGGCCTGGTGCCAGGAAGGGCCATGTTTTTGGCACCAACATCTGCTGCTGGTTCAGGTGGTGATGCCTAAAGTCATCCTGGGGGAAGAGGATGCCATAGGATAAAAGCAGAGGCGGTTCAGCACTGTGGCTGCCCTGGGGAGCTTAAATGCCCATGGTGGGCATGTGTAATGTCATCAGTAGTCCTCAGAGTAAAGAGCCCATCTCGATGAATGGAAAGAACTCGCTCCTGCCCTGCTTGTGTTGCGTGAGAATGCAGATCCTGGTGGGGCTCTGCTCATCCTGCCCGGGGTTTTGCTTACAACCATGTGGGTGACATTTATTTCCTTTTTAAGTAATTACTTTCTGGATAGGCTGTGGGGCTGCCAAAGGAGTAAGAGCCGAGCGCCGCATCCAGCCCGGCACTGGCGGAGCGCAGCCTGGCCCGGGCCCTGCCTTTGAAGTGCTATCGGGGCTGGAGATTATGCAGCAATTCTTCTTTCTCCCTGTCAGGAGTCCTTCTGAGGAGAAGGGAGGGGAGGATTTTTGGATGGGGGTGCTGGGAGCTGCTGGGGAGCCCTTGGCCCCAGCCCAGCAGCATTGAGGTGCCCGGCCCCAGGCAGTGGTGCCTGGCACTGCTGAACTGGGCTTTTGTCTTCGCCGGGGACACGCATCTCCCCCGCTCGATGGGGACAACAAGGCTGCTGAACATGGATTTGTTGTTGAAAAAACCCACCACGTGTGCGAGTGAAAAGAGTGATGATTTTCCATTTAGCTGTCTGATTTCCTGAAAGGTGGCCAAACTGCCAGGAAGCGAGGGCGCAGGCGGCGCTCCCAGCACCCGGCGGTGCCGAGTGCCATTCCTGGATCCCGCTCAGTTTTGCTCCAGGCTCATTTCGAGAAACAGCCACATCAAAACAGCAGCCCAACCTGCCTCCTTCCTGTTTGCGAAAAGCCGGCTGTGAAATTGCAGAATCGTGAGCTCTGCCATTCCCCTTCCTGGTGGGAGCGGGACTGGGCTGCCAGGTGGTGCTGGGAGCCTCTGGAAAGGAGCCCAAGCACTTCCCTGTCCTGTGCTGGGCTGGGAAAGTGGGAAAAGCTCAAAGGGTTGCTGTGTTAGAAGGACAAGAGCTAAACTGCAGAGTATGAGCAGTGGGGTGTGGGTGAGAGGCAGAAGCTGCCTGGCTCCTGACTGATCAGGGTGGCACAGGGCAAGGGCTTAAATAATTTTTAAATTGCTTAAAAGTATAATTTTTTTTTAATTATTATTTTAGTGCATTGCTTGATGGAGCATCCTCTTCCACCTCCTTATGTTTTCCCACCACAAAAAAACGTTCATTCTGGGCAGCTCAGCTCTGCTGCAGCCAGACAGAAGCCAAAGGAGGGGACAAGCAGGGGAGGTCACAATGCTGGTTTTAAAAGCTTCAGTGAGCCTCAGGGACCAGGAGGAGTGGCAAGGGCTGGGTGGTTTTGGCAGCACAGCTCTGGCAGCACCATCTGCTTGGCAGGTTCCAGGGGTGGGACCAACTTTGGGGGCCAGACCTTGTGCTGGGCACATCCCTGTGGCCATGCTGGCAGCTGACTCAGCCCAGGCCACCTCTCAGCAGCTGTGCCCACATGCCCAGTGATTTGCATGACAAATTCAATTTTTTTTTATAGGAAACCATCACACTGGGGCTGTCAGGAGGAGGTTCGGCTTGTGTGGGCTGGGGCATGTGCAGCCCCTCTGCTGTCTTGGGGAAGTGTCACCATAAATACCAGTGCTGGGGTGCTGGTCATCATCTGGATGAACCCAGCCACAGTCTGGCATCATGTCCTGGCATCACCTCCCTTTCCAGCTGGCAGCAGCGAGTGAGAGACAGCCCCATAGCCCAGGGTGGCTGCTGCCAGACCTTCCCCACTTGCCTGCCATGAAAGGGGATGTCTTGGGTAAGATTTCTGCCCTTTCCAGGCACTCCTCTCGCTGGCGTGTCCCCTGTCACAGAGGCACAGCCAAGGGCTTTGCTGCCTGAATCTGCATTTGACAAGGAGCATGGGGTACCCAGCCCACACCTCTGCAGTGCTCCCCACGCTGTCCCACCTTGTCTGGGGGGACACTTGGGCACCCCCACGGGCTCCTGTCAAGGTCCAGAGCTTTGCAGTGGCACCCCCAGCCAGTGACTATCCCCAGGATGGGATGGGAGCACTGGGGCACTGCCAGCCCCCACAGCCCAGCTCCCCTGGCTAACAAGCCCCAAAACGTTGCACTGAGAGGGAAAAGCTGAGCACACTATTTATTTGCATAGTAACTGGGCTGCTGTTGGCACTTACCCTTTAAAACAGAGTTGACAGCAAAATGTTTTACCCCCTCAAATACAGGGAATGCTAACAGCATCCTTTTTTTTTTCTCTCTCTCTCTCTTCTGGCTGAAACTTGTTTTCCCCTCCTTTGTGCCTCTCTGAATCCTGCCAGCATAGAGATTCCCTTGTTCAGAGAGTAAAAAAAGAAGAGGGAGAAAAAAAAAATTAGAAAAAGAAAAACTTAAGCCTGGGATTAAAAACCATCACTAAAATAGTCTGAATAACAAAGTCAACTGACTGGCCGGGAAGCCGGTGAATGCCTGTCACGTATCGCGCTTCGGCCGGGCACGGTCACGTGTGTCACTAGATAGTTCCTGGAAAAGCTTCTGCTCAGCCTGATAGACCTGTGCCTGCTGATACTGCTGCACCCACTCCTGAAGGGCTGTGGGAAACTTCCTGACAGGATAAATTGTGGGGGGGGAGGGGAATAAATAAATCTCCCTTGGGTACCAGAGGTGTTGGGTGTTCTTGAGGCTTTTCCACCCCAATGGTCCTGGCACCACTGGGCCAGCAGGACCTTCTGCCCTTACTGATGTATTTAGCAAGGGACTTTATGGTGGGTTTGTGGGTTTTTTCCCCTACACATTTTTTTTTTCTCAGTTTCAGCTGCATAAAGAATCAAAAAATGGGACCTTGCATGAGATAAAAGCAGAGGGTTTGTACCTCCCCCAGGCAGAGCCAACTCAGCCATGTCAGACACATCGTGTGGGGCCATGCAGCTATGGAGTGTGTTACTGCGGGGATTTGTACCTAAACCCAAACCTAAATAACAGTTTTATCCTCTTGCTGACTCCAGCAGCACAAACCTGGAAGCAGAGAGATGCGACAAAGCACAGCGACAGGAATGATGGCTCAGATAAAGCCACACAGTGTGGGAGGGCAATTAAAGACTCAGATTTATTAGCTGTGTGCCCATGCTCAGGAGGATGATGAAGCAGTTGGGGATGGAAAAGTTGGTAATGGAAAGGTCAGAGATGGAGGCTTCTGAGAGAATCAATCAATGAGCTCCCGAAATCCCAGGAGCCAATTTTTAAAAGCATTTGCCCACATAAAAGTGGAGACTGTGGCCTTTTATAAATCAGCCAGGAACATGTCTTGGTTTGAAAACAGCACTGAGCATCTTATTACATGTTTAACACTCAAAAGATCTTTTAAAATCATACTCAGCTCATTGGAGTGGCTCCTGTTCATGGATAAACAGGGGGGGTCAGTATGTGCAGACACCCACAGACATTTGTGGTCTCCTGTAGCACCCACTGGTGTGTTTGCATGAGCTGCTGACATGTGAGCACCTTAAACAAACCCTGAACACTGCAAAATGAAAGTGAAATGAAATAAATGAGTCATGCCATTAGTCTCCTGTGAGCTGGCTTTAAAATTAGCAGGTTTTAGACATAAACATGGTAGAACGAGCCCTGAGGGGAAGAAAAGTTCTCCAAAAACCACATCCTACCTTCTTTTCAACAGTGCACGCTGCTCTTTATTTCATGCCACTTTAGTAAGGTAAACTAATTGGGTTTCCTGTTTCCAATGAATTTTATATGTAGAAAAACACTTATATTATATACATTATAAATCCGATTAGAAGCATGTATGTATGAACAAACACGTGGTTTTTATCAGTAGCTGTGTGCATTTGTGTGTGTATATCAAAGAATACACATAAATGCCTTATTTAAACTGTCATTTTAACTTTCATTTCACAAATCCTGGCTCCTGAGATGCCAGGTGAACCACAGTTTAGAAGATAATTTAAAATAAGACGCATAACATAAGAGCAGTGCAACCACATTTAATGGCTGGTAGCACAAGCTAATCTGGGGCAAGACCCTGTCCTGGACTGAGCTCAGGCTTCAGCAGACTGGGAAAAGCAGTAAAAATATCCCATGCTGGTGTGAGAGCCATACCTGGAGATGGGGCAGACCCCAGGGGCATCCCCCATTCTTTTGCCCACTGCTGCCATACGTGCTCAGGCAGTTTTCCTCTGTCTGTCTGTCTTTCTTCATCCTCCTATGTCCTCCTCAATCAGCCAACCACGAGCACTTCAGCCTCAGTCTGTTCAGCCCAGAATACAGATATTTTGGGCATCTGCAATCTGGACGAAGCTCCAGTCCTCCCAGGAATTCTGCACAGGCTTGAATGGAAAAAAAAATAAAAATATCCCATGGAGTTGGGTAAAGGCTGCCAGGCTGCCCTGGGCCCTGTCCTGCAGGCAGGGAGCAGCCCCGGCCCCTCTGCAGCCGCCGGCTGAGACAGAGCCTGCAGGAAAGATAATAAATTAAATCCAAATGTTTATTCCATCGGCACTGTCCGGGTCATGTGCCTCGTGGAGCTGGAGAGTGCAAGAATATTTTCTTGTAGCTGTCAAATAAACTGCTGGAAATGGTCACTGTGTAGAGATCCTGGAGGAGGCAGGGGCTGAGACATGGATGGATGGATGGATGGATGGATGGATGGATGGATGGATGGATGGATGGATGGATGGATACACACACACAGGAGTTGGACCCAAGTTCAGAGGCTGGGCCAAGAGCTTTGTGCACAGGCAATGGTTTTGGGGGGTAGGTGTGGGGGTCTGTGTGCAAGTGAGACACTGGAGATTGTGGGCATGTGAGGACCTTGGGTTTCCCCTCCCTCTTTTGCACACACACAGAATTAACTCTTCCCATCCTCCATCCTCATCAGACACAGTGAGCTCTGGATGTGCAGGGCCCTGAGCTCCAGCACAGCCCCAGCTCTGCTGGGTGTCTGCAGCATGTCCTGCAGGCTGCAGGTCACTGTGCAGAGATGCTTTAAAAACCCCCACCCCAACCCATCGAGCACAGCCCGCTGCCCCACAGGTCCCAGCACGGTGGTTACAACAGGCTTACTCATTTCTCCAGTGAGTAAGACTGAAAGGGGAGCCCCACAGGCGCAGGACCGGGGGCTGATAAGGAGCAGCTCCCTAATCTCCAGCCACAGCAGCCGAAAGGCTGAGGGTGATAACTCCCAGAGCCCCCGGGTCCCAGCAGTGCAGGGTGCTGCTGTGGGTTTGAGTGTTTGCAGAGCTGCACCTCCTCACCTCGCAGGGTTTGTCTGCCCAGCCCAGCCCAGCCCAGCACCCCCTCGCCCTCCCCAGGGTAGCCAGCAGGAGTTCGTGGTGGCGGCAACCCCAGAGCTCTCACCCTGGCCCGCTCACCTCCTCTGCTCTTCATGCCTTGAGCTCCTGGGGCACAGCCATGGGGAAATGGGGCTACAGGAGGCAGCATCATTCCCTTGACCAATCAACCCTGTTTAGGAGGATCCAAAGTTTAGAAACTGGATGTAGGGTAGGTCCCAGCTTCATGCTGCATCCTCATGCTCTGGGTGACACCAGGAAGCCAAGAGTACAGCAAAGCTGGCACTCCCCTGATTCAGACCTGGGCTGGGATTTAGGCTCAGATACCTGGTTTCTGCTGGCTGGGTCAGACCCTGTCCATGCCCATCCCCTGTGGCACACACTCTCGTCTGCACCAGCAGCACCCACCACTCCGCTGGCCCCGTGTCACCTGCCCCAGCTCCAGGGATCAGCTCCACTGTCCCCTCACCGGCCCCATGTGCCAAATTGCACGTGATAAGCTCTGCTCCATAGCACATTTTTGTCAGAGGCTAGCGAGATAAAGCCTTAAAATAGCTCACCATGACATCCATTAGGGTCTGTGCCACTGCATTTCCCACATGCTGCCGTCCTCCCTGCCTGGCTTCAGCCGGGACCATCCCTTCAGGAAGGCTGTGCTCCTGAAAGGCAAAGCAGGACATGCAGAGCTGCTCCTGTCCTGGAGCACCGTGCTCTCCAGGCAGCATGGCACTGAGCATGACAAGGCACTGAGTGTGACGTGGCACTGTGGGGCAAGACTCTGCCTTTTTGGGGTGCCCTGCTCGCACAGGCCCCGCTGCAGGGCCCCCATCCCATCCTTGGCTCGCTGCAGGGAGCACCGTGCCCTCTCAGCCTCTCGCAGCCTTTGGCTCTGGCCAAACACCACTTGGCCAAGTCCCCAGCACAGGAACAAAAGCAGAGAGCCCCAGGACGGGCCAGGGAGCTGGGGGAGGGAGCAGCTCCCTGCACAGCTCCTCTCCAGCGCTGGAAACCAGCGGGGCATGGAAGTGAAGCACCCCGTCGCTGCCTTTGTCACTCCTGGTGCTGCCCTGTGTCCTTCAGGGCTGCTCTGGTGGCTCTCTCAGCCTGGGTGCCGAGGGGAAGAGTGGGGTGCCAGCACCTCCTCCTGGAAAGGCCATTTCCAGCTCTTTCCTTGCAGGGTGAACCCGCTTCTTTAACCCCTCAGGTGCCCGCTGGCCAGCACCGTGCCCTGGCCATGCTTCCTGGGCTCTGGTCTCACGGTGCTGCCAAGCGAGTGGCATTCAAAGCTTTAGCCTTTCCCAGCTTTTAGGCACATGCTCCAGCTCTCCCTTATTTTGTGTTTAGCTTTGGGCAGCCAATATCACGTCATATTTAAAGGCGCAGTTTCAATTCATATCTATCTTGATTTTTTTTTTCTAATGAAAAACAAGATTAAAAATAGTCATCAGAGAAAACAAACACTGTAATGCGCACACAAATTTTTCAAACAATTTCAAAAATGCCCATGAGAGCAACTGCTTTTAAGTGTCGAAGAATGACAGTGGAGACTTTGCAGTGCAGACATGGCTCTAAGGAAACAAAGCATTTTATACAGAGGGGAAAACATAGTCCAGGTGTTACTGCACCACAAGCCACAGCTCCTTCCACTGCACCTGGCTCACACCTGGCTGGGGGCAGGTGGCCCTGCAGAGACATGTTGGGGTTACTGGGAAAGCCATGCCAGCATCTCCTGGCCATGCCAAGGAAAATCATCCCATTTCCTCTGCCCTGTGCCTGGGAGGGGCTCGTGAAGCTCCCCAGCTCAGTGTCACCCTCAGCCTCAGCCAGCCACAGCACACGCTGTTGGGGCACACAGAGTGAGTCCTGAGCTCACAGGGCTGTCACCTGTGCCGACAGGATCCCGGGGTGCTGAGGAGCCAGCAGAGCCCACAACGGCTTGAACTCGACTCTGCAGGCTGGACGGGGCTTTTGGGGGGTTGTTTAGGCTTGGTAAGGGTTTTCCCCAGCCTCCATGGCCTCGCTGCCCTCCCTCAGAGACACCAGCAAAGCCCCAGGGACCCATGTGCTTTGGGGAGCAGCGATGCAGCACAGCTCATAGCCTGATGTGTGTGGGACCGGGCTGGGAGGAAACCCCAGCAGGAATCATTGGATTCACACACTCCCTGTGTGACACGTACTGCATGGAAAAAGGCAGGTTCCCCCAGCAGAGCCCAGACTGTGCCAGCACCCAGAGAGGCAGGAAGGCTGCCCCCCCAGTTTGACCACAGGGCTGCAGAACCAGTGGGAATCTTTCTGGTGCAGATCAAGGGCTTGTCTGAAGCCCCTTTTAAAAAGCAGATTCATCCCCAGCTTTAACCAGCCCTCTGTACACCAGAGTGCAGTGGCCCTCAGGACCTTCTCAGGGGCATAAGGATGCTGAGGCCAGGGGAGAGCTCATCTCAGGGGAAAACCACTCTGGAGAGATGCAACCTATCTGGAAAACAGGGTTTTAGCACAGCTGCCTGTGGGCAGAGTACAGGCAGCACCACTGCCCGACACAGCCCGTGCTGCCGGAGCACATGGCACAGGTTTGGCTCTTCCCATGGAAATGGGAGCATGGCATCACTGCCCACGTAGGAAAGGCTCAGCTTTGTCCCCTTGGTGCCCCTGGACGCTATGTAAATACTGACAGGATTTTCTGAGCAGCACGAAATGCACATCTGCTCATGCAAAGCTGCGGGCGGGTGGCCGGGGAGCTCCAGCTGCCGGCCGGTGCAGGAAGGCCGCTGCCATGCACGGGTGCCTCCCTGCATGGGCCAGCCTCCCAGCACGAGCTTTGAGCCTGAAAGGGCTTCCTGCATCCAAACCAGCCACCCTCGCTCCTCTCCTTGCCCAGAGAGCCCAGGCTGAGCCGCAGCCCTCAACAAGCAGGCAGCAAGGAAGCTCCTCTGTGTGTCACCCAGGGAGAGCCCCCAGCCCTGCAGCTCTGCTGTCCCTGGCAGGCTCTGAGAGATAAGGCTGGAGGATGATCACTTTGTGCTGTCATCAAGACAACACAAAGCCTGGCTGCTTCCAATACCGTTTTTTATCCCTTAACTGTTCTATTTCCATGTGCCTGTGTGCACCCAGCTCTTGCCAGAAAAGCCAAGTGCTGATCATTGTCAGATGGCTCACACAGAGGTTTCTGTTTTATTTTGTTTTTTCAAGGATCCAAGATGATAGGGGGATGGAGAGAACTTTGGTCCTCTGCTTAAAATAATTCAAGCTTTCCACTGTTCACGCCAGGCTCAAGCAGAATTTGCATAACAAATGAGCTTCTCCCCACACTTCAACCCCGGGTTACCCCTGCAGCTCTTGCATGAGATGGCTCTATCTCCTTTACCTACAGCTCCATCATCTCCATCATCTCCATCTCCCATCTCAGCCCTGAATCTGTGGAGGGGAGGGCATGGGGAAGGTTGTAAATTTTTGGCACTTTTGTCAATCAAGACTCTAAACAGCCTCTGGAACATTTCACCAGTAAAAACATTTGCTTGGTGACCAACAAATAATTCCAGGCGTCTTTTATCTTGCTGTAAAACTGCCACAAAGCAGCTGATTAGTGGAGGTTTCTCTCCAAGCTAAAACCTGTTGACAGCAGGACCAAACACTGACTTTCCTGTTATCAGCAGAAATGGCCTCTCTGTGCTGGGCATTCTCCAGGCAGTGATGGACAAGTACAAGGCACAGCTCTGAGAGCCTGTTTGGGTGCAGAAAAACCAAGCAAAGCCCTGAAAGTTTCACAGAATTTTTGTCTCACCCCTGAGACAGATTAACACTTTGCTAGTTCTGATGGATAAACTATGCTGTTGCTGTTTAAACCGATTTCCTCGCGGAATGTTCCAGAGAACACCTGCTGCAATGGCTGAGGTCACGGTTTCCAGCCCAGCAAGAAGATAAAACTGCTGCAGAGTCCATGGCCAGACCTGCTTTGTGCAGAACCACATCACCTCAGCCTCTCTGCCAAGAAACTGGGTGAATTTTCCAGTTCCCATTCTCCTTCTGGGAGGCAGAAAGTGGGGGAGTAAAGCTTACATACCTTCATGAAGATCTGAGAGGCATCAGGAGGGTATTCATGAGAAACTGGATGGAAGCAAATGCTATCAGAGTCCAAATGCCATATTAATTATACCAGAATATCATTCTGGGGAAAAGGGAAGTCCCAGCAGTCCTGCAACAGCCTTCTTAGACAATGATTGAAAAAATGTTGCAGTTACTCATTTTGAAATGAGTTTTTGTAAGGGTTAGATTTTTCTTGCATGACAACACATTGTGGGTACATAATTAAAAAATGAATCCATGACCAGTCAGAAACAATCATTCCTCCCTTTTTCATTTAGAGTAAACTCTGAAATCTGCCTCTTTTCTTTACATAACTGCAATTATAGAGCAAACCTCCAGAAGCCCTTGCAACATAAACATCCACAGGTCCTTTCTGGGCATCGCCCTGATATCAGTGAGTCACTGCAGCCCCCACAGCTCCAGGTGGAGGGCACACATCCCTCCTCCAGCCTGTTCCCCAGCATGGGAAATGCTGCTCACAGCTCCTGGAAACCAGACAGCAAATGCTTAATATAAGTTTTGAGATTCAACCAACCTGGGCTGTGTCTTTGCACAAACTCAGAGCATCACGAAGTGAGGTGCAAGGTAAAATGCCAGAGAAATTCTCCTGAGTCATTTTTCTTGCCTGTGTGGGTTTGGGACGTGTTTGGGTGGACTCTATCAGACTAGAGCCACGTGCACCCTGCCTCCTGTGTGCTGCAGCACTGTTGATCCCCCCAGAAGGAGCAGAGCTCAGGGCAGGCCTCTCCAGCAATCCATGCTGGCTTGGCTGTGCTGCCCTCAGCCCTGAGAACAGGTTTGAGTCGTGGCTTTCCTGGCACAGGCTCAAACACCACATGTCCCCAAGCTCCCCTGGCCCACCTGCTGCCTGACTGGTGTTCGGGATGCTGCTCTGAGATGCTGCTCCTCTATCACTTTACCACAAAACCATCCTCCTTTACTTGCAAACCCCCAAGTCTCAGCAGCTCCACCAGGCACTGGCAGGAGACACTAACACACTCCTGAACCCCCGGGCTGGCAGCCCCGAGCAGGGCAGGACAGGTCCCCCGGGCTCACCGTGGCTCACAGTCCAACCTGCTGGGCTGCTCTGGGTTTTGTTCAACTCCATCAAAGCCTCAGAGACACCATATGGCTCCCGGGGACGCTCCTCTGCAGGATTTGGTTTGCAGCACAGGAGTTATGCCTGGCAGAGGCAGCAGAGCAGCTCCCCCCACCCTGTTCCAGAGTGGCCTGGGGTGACGAATGGCTCTGATGGCACCAGGGTGTCCCCAGCCCACACCAGTGCCCAAAGCATGGAAAATGCATTCCTGTTCCTGGCTATGCTGTCCCAGGGACTGCTGTGTCCCAGTGGAACGGGGAAGCTCTGCCTGGGTTTTTGGAGAGCCTTCTTGTGGGTTGGAGGGACGGGTGGGGTGGCAGTGGGAGCCAGGATGCTTCTCTGGGTGTCTGCTAAGAAGAGACCAGCCTGGAGCTGCCTGAGCTGCTGCACAGGCCCCAGAGATGGAGAGGCCAGGAGAAGTTTGTCCTCAGGCTAAAAGAGCCTCCAGCTTCTTTCATCCCCATCCCTCCCTGCCTTCCTTCTCCCAAGTGTTTTGAGAAGCTCATCCCCAAGAACTGGTCTCATCCTGGCTCAGCCAGGTGCAAGCACCACCAGGCCTCTCATCTTGGGGCACCACCTTGAAACAGTGCACTGAGAACTGGGGAAACTGAGGCACGTACAACCACCAGGAAACTGCTGCAGGCTGTTCTCATATTGTTTGGGAGAGGCAGAAAGGACTGCTGTGCCCTGGACCTTTGGTTTGACCTGGTACCTTCCCCCAACAGCTCCTTATCCTCCTCACTGTCCCCTCCCTAAGCCGGTGCCAGCAGGTGACAAATCCTGCAGCTCCAGTACGTGCTCCCCACAGGTACCAGTAGCTGCTTCAACGGTCACTGGCTAAAAAGAGAACAAAAACACCAACAAAAGACCAACAAATAGTTGACTCTGTTCCCAGGCAAATAAAAAAGAATGGGTTTGGATCGTCACTGCTGTCCCTTTGTTTACCGAATGCAGTAACAAAACAGCCAGGAAAGAAAAAAAAAATATTCCCTGATAGCGACAATTTATTGTGGGTGAAGCAGGCTGGGACATGCCCCAGGGAAGGAGGGCCAGGCTCAGTGTGGATCTGCTGGGGACGGGAAATAAACGTGCTCAAAAGCACTTAAAAAAACCTGAAAGGACCAGCCCTGATTGCAGCAGTTAGAAGTGATATATTCTTGGCATGGAAACAAAAAGCAAATTCATAGCAGGTTTGGAGCTGATCTTACTGGCTTACATGGGATTTTATACTTAGGTAATTCTATTGTTGGCTGGAGCTACCTGATTTATGCCTGAATAAGGTCCTGATCCTGCTAACATTTACTGATGTACTTTAGTTTTACCTTTGCCCCAAGACATCCTACTAATTTCCCTGCAGTGAGGGTAGTGCCTGTCTGCAAAGCTGGGGCCTTTGCAAGAGGAAAATCTGTGTTGTAGTGCCTGAAACGGAGAGGAGATTTTGCAGTGAGTCATTAACTCCCCCAGGCTGTGGTTGTCCCCCAGCCTGAGACACTGCCAGCCCCAGGCAGGACACCCAAGGCTGCCAGTGCAGCCCCACAAAATCCGGGAAGCGGTGGGGGAACATCCTTAGCACAAACCTGCAGCTGCATCGAGCTCTGAGTCTCTGCAACACAAATCATCACTTGGACACCGAGTTTACTCTCATGACAGCCTTCTCCCCAGGACAGAGCCTCCAAACAGGCTGCTAAACCCAGCAGAAGCCGTTTGGACTGGTTGTTTCCGTTCAAGAAAATGGCATTTATTGTCAAAAACACCGTGTTTACCCTGTAGGGTAAAAGAGATGGATTCATCCATCAAACAGTGCCCTTTGACAGTGAAACCACTGGGTTTGCTTCAAAGGGAGCAGGAGGATAAAAACCTTTCTGAGGTGAGAGGAGGATGTCCAGGAGGAGAAGCTGTGAGCTCACCCACGGCAGCCTCAGCATTCCGGCCAGCGCGATGTCCCCGCGGCTCACGCGTCCCTCACATGCGGCTAAAATCAGACAAATGAAATCAAAAGGGGCTGTGAGTCCCGGAGCAGCTGCTTTCCTCCCTGCCGCTGCCAAGCCTCCCCGAGAGCGCGGCTACTCCTCGGCGCGGGGAGAATTCATTTGCTTTACAATGGGCTGCGCGGGCAGCCGGGTGTCTGCCGCACCACCTGCAGCCAGCCCTGAGGGTGCTGGGGAGCCTGGGGGGCCCCCAGAGCGAACCCCCTCCTGTACAAACCCCTGCTGGCTCCTGGGGACACCTGGCGAGCCCGCAGTGCCAGTGCCCAGCCCAGCGATCTCCAGCAGCAGAGCTCGGGCGCTGCTCGAACGCCCCGAACACTGCGGCTGCCGCACGCGGGCTGTGGGATCTCCGTCCCCCAAAACACACCTGGCAAAGGGTGCCAGCAGCAGGGGCAGGGCTAGGAGCGGGGGCAGAGGTGTGTCCAGAGCTCGTCTTCATCCCGCAGCCCCCAGTGCTGCTGTGCACCCGGGAGTGATGGGGTTTATGTCCAGTGAGCTCCAGGATGCTGCCAGGACCACACGGAGGTTCTGCACCGTGTCTGATGAGACTGCAGGACTGCAGACAGCACCCAAAGGCACTTCCAGAGCAGCTCCTCTGAAATGGGCTTTGTTTATGCTGTAGCAGCAGCCTGGAGAAATGAATATTGCCTGCCCAGAAAGATTTAAATATACATAAAATTAGAAGGAGGAAGTGTTAGCTAAAATTTCATACTTCTGGAAGGCAGACGGTTCGTTAGCAGTGCTTTAATGAGGCTCTAACCTCACTGTAATGCTTTTATTAATGCTCGGTGCTTACTGAGTGCCAACTGCTTGGCTCCTCTCCGACAGCCCGGCTGGTCCACAAAGAGAGGGGTTGAGGGGTCCTTTGATGCAAAACGTGAGCACATTTCCCCCACAGCCAGGACAAACGACAGTTGGTGAGATGAGACAGCCCCAAACTCAGCAGATGGTGCCCAGAACAGGCGAGGCAGAGAGAGCAGGGTGGGCAGGAGGGGACACAGGAGGGGACAAGTGAAGGGAGAAGACGAGGTGCCAGTTATGCCAGTGTTCGTGTTGGCTGCAGCTGGGTCAGCATGAGGGCCAGGCAATGAGCAATGGCAGGACATCAAGGATGGATGTGCTGGAGATTTGGTGACAAGGGCAGACAGGTGGAGCTGCAGGATCCAGGAGCTCAGCACTCATCCTGCTCTCCCCACTCTACTGCTGCAGGTGTCTCATGTGCTTTGAGCCCAAAGCTGCATCCAGATCTCACCTGCTTTGGTCAAACGTGAGTCCTTAATCCAACAAACTTCCAAACACCCAAGGCACCCATGCCCTAAGAGCCCCACTGTGACCATGAAGGGAGAGCCTGTGCCTTTGAGGTGCTCCCAGCCCTGCTGTGGAGCTGATCCAGCTGAAGAACCAGGAGAGGATGGAGTGCCTCCTCCCGTCCCTCTGCCCTGCAACACCCTTGTCCATGCTGTTGGCTGAAGAGGGGAGGAAGGGACACCGCCTGCTCGTGGAGCTCACCTGCTCACGGGGTGATGCCCAGGCACCCTGAGCACACCTTCAGACATGGCTGTGGAAGGACAGAAGGACAAGGATCACCCCAGCAGCTGCTGGGACACTCCCCCACCCCTCCTGGGAGCCGAGGTGAGCATATGCCGTATGCTTCTCCTCCTGTTCCTGGAAACACTCTGAATAGAGGGATTAAAAATCACCCCTCGCAGCCTGAAACAAGCGAGCCAAGGCTCCGGCTGATATTCCAGCACAGCAGAGAACAGGTGGGCTGCTGCAGGAATGGGAACAGCTTGTGGGAGCCTCGCCCTGGCTGTGCCTGCAGGGCCACCCCTCCCAGGAACGTGCCAAGTGGAATCCCACGCTGGTCCTGGAGTCACAGCACTGAGCCACGTGCAACAGGGAGCTGGGTCTGGTGTCCCACCACTGTCTGATGGCTTCAGAGGCAACCAGTGAGTCCTGGCAAAGGCAAGTCCAGCATCGTGTCATAATCAGCTGAAACAGGCTTTCATGTCGTTTTAATCACAAAAAAGAGGGAAGAAGATTATTCAGAGAAAGAAGGAGGAAGCCAGCAGGCTGCCAGGGCACAGAGTGAGGGGTGAAACACAGGGTGGAGGCAGGAATGACCAGGGAGAAAAGCTCCTGTCCTCAGTTCATTCTGCCCAAACCACCAAACTACAAAGTCTCTGAACTAGAAAATTCACAATGTATTTTTTTTCTCCACGTAAAACTGACAGATTCGAAGCCAAACATGGAAATATCTCAGGGTGCTGATGTGCATTTTTCCTGTTAAAGTTTCTCTGAAATCTGCCCTGCTTCTTGTGACGGAAAAAAAAATAGAGAGAAAAAAAGAAACAGGATATTTTCAAGTAAAATTAGTTAGATGCAGCCATTTTTTTAAAGTGACTGCTATAGGCAACTGGGAAATTGGTAAAATAAAAATGTTTACCCAAGTATCTTTTTGCCAAAATGTGGAGTTGTTGTTTGTTTTTGAAAATAAGACTTTCTAAATTTATCAGAATGAAGCAGAATCTAGAAATGAAAATGAAACACGGAAAATAAAATAGGGCAAAATGGAATGGCAAATGCTGTGAAATTTTCATCTGGAATTTACAGCAGCGTCTAAAGCCCACTCACACCAGACAGTAAATTCTTGTTCCTAGCACAATAAAATAGTCCCATATTAAATCTTTTTAGTTTCTACTGGCCCCATCCAAAGCTTCCCTGCACTGACAGTGAGACCTTGCAGGTCTCCGGGGGTCTGGGCATCACTTTGCACATGACAGCAACTGTGCCAGCCTGAAACACAACGTTCTGAATCCCACAGCTCCTGTGGCAAAACATGAGAAACTTGGTGTTTAAAATGGATTTTATCCATGGCATAAAGCAGAAGAGTTTTGTCCCAGTGCAAAATGGGAAAACAAGGTAAAAAAATGAGCACAGCTGTAAACAAGATGCACATTGGCAGCCCTCATCACCCTGGCAAGGGTAATTGCCCTCGAGTTTAATCAAGGTAGAAGGAGGGGATTTGGAAGCACCACATCCATGGCACACTTCCCTGCTTTGTCACATCACACTGAACACTTGATAAAAGATCCCTTTGAAGAGGAGCCAAGCCCATCCTCACTTGAGTACAGTGATACTGCACTGGGTTCGCTGAGCTGGGCTTCCACTTGTGCAAAGAATTTGTAAGAGGCAGAAAAAAGAGTAGGAGTGAGCAGACAGTGTTGCAGCTCAAAGAAAACTACCAAAGACAATAATTAATTATTGGGGTTTGCCTCTATTTTTTTTTTTCTGGCAGTGGGATAAACAGACTCCTGTATTAGTAAAATGTATCATTCTCTATAGATTTGGATATGTGTCAATGAAGATTCAAAAATCACTGGCCATCTCCCCAAAATCATGAGATGGGTAAGAAAATAAATAGAATAAAAAAACCTAATAGTAACAAATGGTTTTCTTTTGTGTCTTTGTTTCTGAGCTGTTGCCCTGCCAAGCTAATTTCAATAGAACCTTGGTTAAAAGAATATTAAGGAAGGGAAGGTGAGACTTTCCCATCATTACACCAGAAGAGTTTAGTTTCCCAGGAAAGCAAATCTGTAATGCGATGAGATCACTTCCAGCTGACAAATCCGAAGTTTGTTTTTAGAAGGCTAAAAACAACAACAACAACAAAAAGATAAAGAAAATAAAAACCCCAGCACCCAAATGCAGATCACTTGGGCATTGGGTATTTGGACCCAGCCAGAGTGGGTAATGTCCATCCTCCTGCTTCCCAGTGAGGGCAAATTCCCTGGTTTCCTTAGGGAATTCAGCTTGGGCAGAGGTGTGAGTGGTGGTGGATCTGCTGCCTCTGCCAGACAAGTGATTTCCCAGTGCCCAGTGCCATTTGTGCTGTGGTGTGACCCCAACCCAGCCAGGAGCAGGAGGGGCTGGGGGCAGTTCCACTCCAGGGCTTTGCTCCTGGCAGGCATAGAGGAGCTGCTGCCCATCCAGCCGGACAGGGCAAGGCACCCACTCACCAGGGGCTGATGGAGGCATCCTCCTCCTCCTGCCCGTGCCAGAGCCCCATCCAGAGCACAAACAGCCTCTGCCCACCATCCCTGCTCCCTTCCAGCCCATGCCCAGCTCCTCCAGGTGTTGTTTGCTCTCCCAGCACAGCTCTTGTTCAGAGAGAACTCACCACAAAGGCTCAGTGTCGTTGCTATTGATTCTCAGCCCCAGCCTGGCTTTGTTGAGGTGACCAAGTGAGTGGCAGGTGGTTGGTTCTTCTGCTTATTTTCTGCTGGATGGGGACACCAAATATTTGCTTTCTGAAATATTTGCAGCAGCTCCACTACAATTAACAACATCAGCTGAAATGCTCAAAAAGGGTGGGGGAGTGCTCCCGTGCCTTCGCTCTGCCCTGAGCTTTGCTAAGAGGACACAGAAACTCCTGGGCTTTGCTGCTTTGCCATGGAGTGCATCTCACAGGCAGCACATGTGATGGATTAACCTCTGGTTTCACGGGAAGATGCCCACAGGAATGGATCTGGACTCCTGGTTTCTGATCCATACCAGACCACTCTTAGGGAACAGCTTTCACTAACACAAGTACAAATGCAGAGCAGTTAAAGCACTCACCAAACCAATCCTACGGCAGCAGAACAATTTAGGCCTCGCATTTCAGGAACAACAAAACTGCCTGAGGGTATGTGCTAATTACAGACTACTCCTATCATTCCAGTTTACATTGCAAGACACCATCCAAACAACCAACCAGAGGAAGAGTGACTTACCTTTGATGAGAGGAAGCTCCAGCTATGATCAAGCATGGATGTTGCGTTCAAGGCAAATTTAGGGAAGTCTGAGCCAAGTCCTCCTCTGTATGAGCTGCACAGACTGTCCAGTAGCTGTTGTCTGTAGTGGAATCGTCGAGTGATGTGTCCTCATCTGAGACCTCCAGAAATGCTGAGTTCTGGATAAGTTTTCCCTCCTTCAAATCACACTCACATCATGGCCATATTTCAAAAATAGATCAGGAATTTTGGAGACAAAATTCTCCATTGCTGAGATGTCCAAAGACCTTCATGCTCCAAGATCCTCACAATGTCTCCAGATGCAGCAGAGGCAGAGGGAGAAGGGTTTCCTCCAGGCAGGGACCGCTGCTGCAACACGGATTCAAAGCCACAACTCAGCATAAGCTTTGCAAAAAGGAGACACCTACACAGACCACAGGATTGCTTGGGCCTGAGTGCTGCATCCAGAGATCTGCTGGTGAAATGCCACTGCCTGCAGGGTGGAACACCAGGCGGCAGAGGATGCATCCATCCAACCTGGCGAGTCTGGGATAGACACTCTGGCCAGTGGGTTCAAGCCATGGCAGCCTCTTCCCCAGCTCTCACTGTTCTTCATATCCTCTCCTGGATGAGAGAGGCAATCATTTAGGAGTGGATTTTTAACTCAGAGTCGTGGATCACTGATAGGATCAGGCCCACAGAGCATGCAGGGTATGACTCAGTGCTAAGCACCTTTTATTCTGCAATTTCCCTAGGCAGACAATATGCTTTTGGCTTCATGCATTCTGCAGTTTCTCTCTTTTCCTTTTTGTTCTTCTTTTTCATTCTTTTAAAATTTTTTTGCCTCTTGTAAAGACTTTGCTATGTCAGAATCTGTCAAACAACTCCTTGTGCCATGTTTTCACAAGAATCCTACTTGCTGGCCGGTGCCAAGCTCCCTTTTAAACAATACTCAGTGAAGCATTGCACTGCCTGTGCTCTGCTCTCGCATGCCATATTTAGACAAAAGCCAGGGAATTCCCTGCCCTAGATGAGGGCTTGAATGAGTGTGCTCTTCTCCCACCTCAACTAAAAAGGCATGTGTTCACATCAGCCAGGCCTTCCACCCAGCTTTATTTTTAATTCATCCCACACTTGGATTTATTTACCTAGAAATCTGAAGGGGTCGGGGGGGAAAGAAAATTTAAAGAAAACGAAACAAGTGAATGCGACCACAAACACATGCTTAGTCCCACTGGGTCCATTCCCAAAGAAACCAAAACCGGTGGAATAAAACCACCCAAACCCCACACGGACAAACGCGAGAAAAACATGCAACCCCCACTCCACCGCACAGCTGGCAACAGAAGGATCATGGCCACAGGTGGCTTTTAGTACATTAGCCCAGGGCAAGCAAACAGCTGACACTGCTGCAGACTGCCAAGGGGGCGCACCCTGCGTACACCTGAGTGCTGTGGAGAGAAGGAAGCGCCCCGGGCAGGCCGAGGGGCGGTGAGCGGGGCGGTGAGCGGGGCGGTGAGCGGGGCGGTGAGCGGGGCGGTGAGCGGGGCGGTGAGCGGGGCGGTGAGCGGGGCGGTGAGCGGGGCGGTGAGCGGGGCGGGAGCGGCACGCCCGGCCCCGCTCGTTCCCGGCCCCGCGCGCTCCCGGCCCCGCTCGTTCCCGGCCCCGCGCGCTCCCGGCCCCGCTCGTTCCCGGCCCCGCGCGTTCCCGGCCCCGCTCGTTCCCGGCCCCGCGCGCTCCCGGCCCCGCTCGTTCCCGGCCCCGCGCGCTCCCGGCCCCGCTCGTTCCCGGCCCCGCTCGTTCCCGGCCCCGCTCGTTCCCTGCCCCGCGCGCTCCCGGCCCCGCTCGTTCCCTGCCCCGCGCGTTCCCTGCCCCGCGCGTTCCCGGCCCCGCGCGTTCCCGGCCCCGCGCGTTCCCGGCCCCGCGCGCTCCCGGCCCCGCGCGCTCCCGGCCCCGCGCGCTCCCGGCCCCGCTCGTTCCCTGCCCCGCGCGCTCCCGGCCCCGCTCGTTCCCGGCCCCGCTCGTTCCCTGTCCCGCTCGTTCCCTGCCCCGCGCGCTCCCGGCCCCGCTCGTTCCCGGCCCCGCGCGTTCCCTGCCCCGCGCGTTCCCTGCCCCGCGCGTTCCCTGCCCCGCTCGTTCCCTGCCCCGCTCGTTCCCGGCCCCGCGCGCTCCCGGCCCCGCGCGCTCCCGGCCCCGCGCGCTCCCGGCCCCGCTCGTTCCCTGCCCCGCGCGCTCCCGGCCCCGCTCGTTCCCGGCCCCGCTCGTTCCCTGTCCCGCTCGTTCCCTGCCCCGCGCGCTCCCGGCCCCGCGCGTTCCCGGCCCCGCTCGTTCCCTGCCCCGCGCGCTCCCGGCCCCGCGCTCTCCCGGCCCCGCCCGCAGCAGCCCCGGCGCGGGGGCTCCTCCTGACGCTGCAGAAGTCAATGGGGCTGCGGAGCCTTCTGGAGCGCTATTGAAGCGCCACATTCCAGAGCACTGCGCTAATCGCTCCCCGCCAGCCCGCCGGCATCACTCCACTCACTGATGTTTAAATTCTTTGCCGTACTTTTGTCCGCAGCGTTTGGGCCCCCCAGATTTTTTTGACATGTGGTCCTTCCGCTCGCTGCCAAGTCTGCTGGAGAGGATGTCAGCCTCGCAGCACCAAAACAGATGCTGTCCGTGCACTAACTCTGCTGGAAAAGCTTCAGATAAAGGCCTGTCTGCCCTCCTCCTCTGCCCTGTGAACACTGCAAAATATTCATTACATCTGCCCCAAGAATCTCCTTAGGAGAAAATCTGAATCCTGAAATTGTGAGTCAGAGCATTGTCAAGTACAGTGTACATGGCTTGAAACATGGAATGAAATACTCTGAAAAAGAAGGCAGAATTTGCACTAGATTATTGTTTTCATGTAATACATAAAATCCATTACAGCTCTCTCAAATATAGCCATAGTGCTGGTAGTGATGATGGGTACATCACTGCACACAGGATGCAGACAGGCACCTTTTAACTGCTGTCACTTAATTCTGCTCACTGTGGCTTGAGCTGACATCTTAACTGAGACATCACTCAAGCCTTGACTAGCCTGGTGCTCCTGGTGTTATTGCTGCTGCCAGGAGCATTCTGGGGACAGGGAGAGAGGAAAGAAATGATATGGACAGAGCTGTAGAGTTATGAAATTCACCCGTAGGATCATATGTTCAAAAGCACTCAGTTCCTGTTTAGGAACCTAAATGAAGTTGGCAGGATTTCAGAAGTGCTTAGCATCTATCAGCTCCTACTGAGAACATGCTGAGCTCTTCTTAAAATTGTCAGAAAAAAACAATTTGAAGATAAGAGCCAGCTTGTGGCTTACAATTAACATCATTGTATGGGTCTTCAGAGCAGCCTGGCAAGAGCAAGAATAGCTGCTTTCACAGAAGATATTGTACATGAATCCACATCTCCAAGCACAGGGCCAGGTCTGGAAGCAGTCACCCCACTGGCTGCTTCCTGAAAGAGCTCTGCACCCCAAGGAGAATATTCCACTTTGTGTCAGTGATGCCTTATAGCGTTGACTAAGTGGGAGTTTGCACCTGGCCATGCCAGGGCCAGCCACATCAGTGGAGTGAGAAGGACCCAAATGAGTGCTTACAAACTCAGAACATAACCCACAGGGCTGCAGGCAGGGCAACTGTGAAAACATCTGGAGAAATGCACTAATGTGGGCCTAACTTATATTAGGTTTTGACACATAATTAGTAGCAAAACTAAGTGCCAGTTAGTACCTTCTGTCTTTGAACCCTAAAGTGCTCTTTGTTCTGAGATGACGTGAAAGATGTTTTCTCCCAGTGGTGACAAACAGCTAACACCATGGGAACCTTCAACAGAAAGATTTGTCAAATCTCTCCAAACATTTCCAGAGGCATCAATCCAGCAAAGAACTGAATCAGCAGCAGTCCCACTTGCCCTCCCAGAACCACTGATGTATTTAAAAAGAAGGCTGTGAATTCAAATCCTCCCACTGCTCACAGCTCCTCCAGCCCTGAACCAGCTGAACCTTGGTACCACACCAAAAAAAAAAAAAAAAAACAAACCCAAATCAAGCACAGCAGCTTGTGCCAGGCTTCAACTCACCCAGGGACATATTATAACGCTTGAAGGGGACTGAGGATGAATTCTTCTCATCAACAGTGTCCTTCATCTTACACTGAGGTTCCAGGTTCCAGCAGCTATCTTCCAGGTAGGAGAAGCTTGCTTATCCTTACTTTCCATGTATTTCAGGGGTTACAGTGTCTGTCTGCTCCTTGGCTGGCTATGTTGCTCTAATTCCATAGAAAAACTCCAGAGATTCTTCTGGAGGCAGCAGAAGCTGAAGGATCTCATGCATCTTGCTTCCAAGAGGTCCCTTGACTCACCTTGGTGTGGGAGGTGGAGCTATAATTTAATGTACTTCCCTAGATGAGGGTGCCACACCTCAATCAGCACTGCCAGAGGACACTACCCCTCATGGTATTAGGACATCACTTTTTTTTTTTTTTTTTTTCTCTTTAAGCTTAGGAGAAGCTTCATATTTTCTCAGTAACAGATCAAAATCCCTCTTGTTGAAGCTGGAAGCAAAAGTATTGATTCCAGAGGAGCTCCTGCTCCTAGCCCAGCTCAAGGACCCAGGAGAGAGATTAAACATCATGCAATCAAGCACTGCCAGACTTCACAAGTTCTGGCCATATTGATTTATCTCCTGACATCTTGACACCAAAGCAGAACATCAGGAGAAAGCATAGCACTGTTTTCCATTCTGACTAAAACAAGTAGTCCAAAACATGCATGAATTTAATTTGTCACTCCTCAAATATAATGACTCATTATGATTCATTACTCCCAAGTATTCTAGCTCATTTTCTACAGCTAATTAACCTTGTAAGCAGCAATTCACCCAACAGAGGATCGCTCTATTGCCATGGGGAGGCTGCACTCTGCCTTCTCCTGTAGGAGAACAGAAGTGTTTGCCATGGTCTGGCCACGGGGCACTGCTGCCCTTTCTCTCCTGAATTTGTTGAATGGGGACAGCCTGAGAAAACTCATTTAGAAAAAAAAATTATACAGAATTCTCCATTCCAGTGAGCAACACATGCTCAATCCAAACACAGTCTCCTTGGGCGCAGGGAAGGGCTGGTGGGCCATTGCTGCAGCCACTGAAGGGTAACAAATATTTGTCCTTTGCACAGCTGAGCTGAGCTCAACTAGGCAGGAGAGAGGAGGGTGACAAGGAAGGCAAAGATATTAATGCTCATCCTGGAGCAGTGAGAGAATGGTGACTGGTGCAGCTCCCTGGGATGATGGCCTGTCCTAGGGAAGCCATGGGCTCACACAACTGGGTGGAGCTTGTACAAGACCTTTCAGTCTTTCTCTTGGTCCCTTTTATACCCTGCTCAGATTTAAACATCCTCTCAACGTCTCATATATATTTAGACCAAAGAAAAACACCATTAAAATGCCAAGGAGGCTTTCAAGACAATTGTTATATTAAACTAGCTTCAATCCTAAACTCTGCTCCTGTGAAATTACTCACTGGACAGCCCACTTTAATCCTGAATTAGTAATTAAGTGCTGCTGTCACTGTCAGATGATTGCTGTTTTCACAGGTCAGGAAAGGGAATTTTAACAAAACACTGCCTGACCCCAGGGATTTACAGGCAGCAACTTTTGCATTAGGCACATGGTATAAAGTCACAAATTCTTCACTGCAAAAGTCTTCCTCATAAAGCAGCAGTGGCAAGAGCTGAGCGCTGCTGCTGGTTTTGGAGCCCCAAAAGCCATTTCCCTGGCGTGCCCTCGCGCTGCTCCCACGGAGGCTGCACCAGAGGCGGCCGGGCAGCCCTAGCGTCACCCGTGAAACCCAAGAGCTGTGTCCATTTTTAGAACCAGCCTGCCCGAAGATCTGCTGCATTATCTGGGCAGCACGTAAGGGAACAAGATGAACTGCAGCTCCCCCAGCCACTTATTTACCTTCTGTTTAAACAGAGCCTCTGCAGCTCCCCGCCCGTGCTCCCACTTGCTCCGCACCTCGCGCAGGGCTGCTGCTCTATTTTTAAAGGCATGCTGCTGGCTTTCATCTGAAGCTGTCTGTTTTTTGTTTTTTGGGTTTTTTTTTCCTTTTTTTTTTTTTTTAGCTCACAGAGTCTTTAAACTAATTTAAAACATGATGAGGGGAGATACAGCAAATGCACCATGGTTGGTACTGCAAGTTGAGATTAAGGTAAGAGGTACAACCCAGACAGCATAAAAATGAACATCTAAACTCAATGATTAGAGCCAGGCAGCAGGAGTCCTTGCTAAGGGGACCATCTCCCATGTATTTGGAGTGGGAATCACTCCAAATTTGAACCAACCTATTTGAACCAAGACTTTAGGATTTGTTCAGGCAGCAAACGCACTGGGGTGCTCACAGCAGGGAGGAACAGTGAGTGGCAGCTGTGAGGAGTCCTGTGAGGGAATGTAGTCCCTGAAACACAGTTTGAAGTAGTCTAGGGAGTTAAAGGCTCTGCTGGTTTCAGTCCTGAGCCCACATGAGCAGCACTGCCTTCAGTGGCCTTGCACAATCCCACAGGTGGAGGAGGCACTGCAGAGAGTCTCCAGCACTGCAGGAAGGTGGAAGGGTGCCAGAAACACATGCCATGAAAATCCAATGTCCCTACCCATGGTTGTGACCCCAGACCAGGGTGAACTAAACACCCTTGAACGGGAAGGCTGTTCAAGCTTGACCCAAAATCCCCAGCAGCTCTCAGCAGTAATTAGAATAAAAGTATTGTGGCCATGAACACTGACAGGTTGTAATTAGGGAAGATGGTTGACTACAACAAAACGAGAAACCACTTCCAAAACTTCACATTTTGAGAGCTGGGAGATTTCCTAGCTAGCACCTTTGGTCTAGAATTTTCTCAGCTGATGTTCAGGCGCCAGGCTCTGTCAGCACTGCAGAGCTGCCCCGAGCATCCTGCTGATGGTCCTGGTGTTGCAGACACACCTGGCTCTGCTGCACTGGGCAGCCTGAGCTGGGCTCCATTTCAGATTCAGGACATCTCTGACAACTGGTTGAAACGAGGACTCACTAACGCTCCCATCAGATGCTGATGGGCCTTTCTGTGCCAGGAAAACGGATGTGTGCAACAACAGCAAAAGTGCCTGGAAGCCTCCCAAAGCCTGAGTGAAATGGGGGAATGTTGAGTGGCACCAGACAAAAGGAGCAGTGATTTAATCTCCACAGATGGGGAGGAGGGAGCGGTGTCAGGAAAAGCAGGAGGATGAGATTATCTAGGCAATAAAATGAAAATGAGCAAGAGGTGGAGAGAACTGTGCTGAGATAAGAGGAGGTGGATTACAGGACTGGCAGATGGAAGGGGAGCAGGCAGCCAAACAGTGAACAAAAAACAGGTAATAAATCTGTAAAAATTGTCATCAACAATGTTAAATACCATTTGCAGCCAATTTTCTCCAAGGAAGTAAGTGGTTATGGCAGAGGGATGTGCTGTGCCATCCCCTCAGGGTGCAGTGATGCTGCCTCCAGCCCCAGCCACTGCAAATGGCCAGCAAGGTGTGTTTGCTTGGACCCTCAACTCCTGCAAGACAGCCAGAATCCTTTCTGACACATGGATAAGCAGCCCTTTACACAAAAGGTGAAAGAAATTGCCTCTTTCTGGAGGGCCTGACCATCCATTTGACTCAGCCTAATTCAGGAAAGCGACACCTCGGCTCTTTTGCTGCTGAAAAGAGAATTTCCTCCAGCCTTGCTGGAGCACATTAGGCTGGGTATCTCAGTTCCGGGTGATAAGGCAGCTTTTATCAAGAGACTTTCATTAATGCAGTTTAACTGGCAATAGACAACTGATAACAAGCAGACATTTGACCACAATTTAAGTCATTAAGCCCTTGACCACCATGTTTTCAGAAGATAATCTCTAGAATATCTTAATCTGTGTCATTTTAGCAAAGCTTTCCAAATCTGTGAATCCCCCAGCCTTCCATTACCCAAGGCAGGTCAGTTCCTGCTGGCAGCACATCTATCTCAAGAGGTCACTTAAAATAATTTATTTGTCATCTCACTTTAAATCTGGGAGAGGAAATTAATGGACAAAGAGAAGTAATTACCTAGTGAGTCTGAGACCTCTTCAGGACAAGGACACCTTGTTGCTCTGTGCCTGGCCCAACAGGGTTTGGGCAAAAGAGCAGCAGTGGTGGCTCATATGTCATTGCAAACATCTGTGTGGAATAATAAATACCTGTTTGGAGCTGAAAATTTCCCACCCAAAAATGGGGCAAGGTCAGATTAACCCTGTCCCTCTTGAGTTGGGTTACATGCCTACCCCTTCTTTATTCCCAAATGGAAACCTCTTCCTCCTCTGCCCCTTTAGCTCATTTAATGTCTCTTCAACCTGCAGCACAACCAGGAGAGGACACAAACAGATCACAGGGTGCTGTCTGGGGAGAGGGAAGAGGTCAGGGGGAAGGCATGGAGACCCTAGGTCAGAAGCTCCTCGCCCCAGACCCTTCTGGAAAATCCCATTCCTCCCTAGCAGGGGTAAGAAACATTTCTACCAAGCTGAAATGAGTGCATTTAAGAGCATTTTTTTTTCCCTAGGAAAGCACTGTGGTTAAGCAGTTCTTGGATAGACTGTGGGAGTGAAGTGCAGGAAATTCAATACTCTCTGTTATACACCAGAGGTCAGGCTAAGGGTCCCTTCAGCTCTAAACCATACATTTTTCAAACCATTACAAAAAAGCCCCTCCAAAACCCCCTCCAGTCTTCCACTCAGCTTCTAGAACACTTCTCAATTACAAGATTTGATTGCCAAATGTTAACAAAGAGGCCAAAACCATCAGGATCCACGTTTGACTCCAGTTTTTATGGCAGCCTGGCAGCCCAGCCAGCCAGGAAGGCCCTGGAAGCAGCATTCCCTAAAGAAGCCCAGAGCTGTAGCCTGAGGGCCTGGGGCTCCCAGCTCCACAGGCACCTGCTCCTCATCTGGCTCCAGAAGCTGCTGCATTTCACAGGCTGTTCCAGGCTGGGATGTGGGCTAGCTCATCCTGCTGGAAACCACAACTGAAAACATCGTCTGAACACAAACCTCTGCTGTGCCCAGACAGGAGGAGCAGCCCCCACCCCGCAGGGAGAAATGGGCTTCAAGGAATGGTTGGGCTGAAGGGGACCCAGGAGGGCAGCACAGAATGGTGGCTCTGAGGGAGGTTTTACAGGAGGACATCAGGCAAAGAAAGTGCCCAGCACTGACTGACCCAGCTGGGACATGTCCACGTCCAAAATCCAGCCCAGGAGGCTGCAAATGCTGCAGCTGAAATCAGTTGTGTCAGGTCCTGGCAGCAGGTGTTAGGAGGAGCTGATTTCCACCCCAGGATTAGCAGCAGGATATACAGCACATTCTCTCTGCAAAAGTGTGATCATATCAAAGCTCCATCTGTACTCAGGCTGGAGCTCAGAGCTATTAATGACTACGGGGGAAGAACTAACATTTTTTTCTTATTACCAGTTAAATAAGCTTCCCACACCTTGAGAAATAAGCATTCCTTTTTCTTTAAAGATATGTCCATACATACCTTCTTCTTTCAATACAGATAATCTACACATACCCAGGGAGAGGGACAGTTGCACAGATTTTAAAACCCAGACTATTAAAAAAGCTGTGTTTATCCTATTTTTTTTAGAGAAGCTCAACTGTTCTCAGCTTGGATGCAAAGACACATACTTCCACTCTAGGTATTTTTGGTCAGAAGGAAAAGATAAATAGATAGTGCATTTCAGCTGGCTTTATCTAACTTTGGTCAAGAATTTAAAGCTTTGCACTGAACACCAGCACATTTCAAGCTTCAGCTGTAATTCTCTTCTCCTGACAAGAATTTGCTGCTAACAGAGCCTATCTGTGACATGGGAACCAACGGGCTGAAGCTGAAACCAGGGCTGTCAAGCTCACTTCACTTATTAGTTATGAAATGGGAAAAACCAGCGAGCAGTGGTGTCACATGGAAACGTGAGTGCAGCAGTGACACCGCCTTTCAAACGGTGTCAGCACTAAAACCAGGCTATAGATTGTCTGGAAAGTAATAAACACTGATCTGGTGATCCTATTCTGGGCTGGTCCTTTGACAAAAAGGGGAAAAAAAACCCTAAATCATTAAAACAAAACCAGAAGCTGGCAGCCCCAAGCAGTTGGGCACTGAGGGCGAGGGCAGTGCCCGGCTGTGAGCGGTGACCCCGCTGCCCAGTGCCAGCCCCTGGGATGGGGACAGGGTGATTTACACGGGGACAGCTGCTGCAGTCACCCCAGCTGCCTGCTGCAGGGAGAGGGGCTGCTCCCAGCCCCAGAGCATGCAGCAGCTTCGAGCTGCCTCTTCCCTTCCTCATCTTTTTAAAATTTTAAGGCAAATATCCAGTGCCAGGCTGCCCTGCTGGTTTGCCCTCACAGCTCAGAGGTGGTTTCACAAAGAGGTGAGCTGCTGTTGTCCCACCAGCCATCCCAGGAGGGCTTCCATCCCCAGGATAACACATCACTCCCCTGAGCCTCCCACCCCTGAGGTCAGTTCAGATGCTCGGAATGACTTTTCCTAATCTTCAGCACGTCAAACCTTATTAGTTGATTTTATTAAATCTCTCTCCAAACATTTCTGAAGTAACACTTGGTGTTGCTGTATCCCAAAATAGCCACTCAGTCCGAGCTTTTGGCAGCCAGCACAGAGGCTGGATGAGACCCTGGAGAGTCGGATTAAGAAGGAAACTTGCACCCAACCCACTTGTCCTTTTGACTTGCACAACCCCTTCCCAGGCCCACACAACCCCCAAACCTCTTTTACCTTAGGAACTCTGCAAGCATTGCTGCTTCTCCAGCTGCCTTGAACTCCAAACTGGGCCCAGGACAAAATACTGCTGGCAAACAACTCCAGTTGTAGATCTGCAGTGATGGTGCAGCTGCAGGAACCTTCCACCAGCATCCAGATCATTACTCTTCCTGTTAGAACAGGCTTTTATTTCTGCTGTCTGAGAACATGGGACAGAGGTACAAAGCCTCTGCCACTGTTAATTATTAAAAGCATTTATCATTGAATCTCAAGTTCTCAAGTGATGGGCGGGGGGCAAATCTTAGGTGAGCCATATCATTTCCATGAGAGGACTTTCAAGGGGAAAGAGTTGGAGGAAACCAAAGTGCATTTAAAATGTAATATGAATTCATATCAGTGACTGTTTTGACACAGCTTTAACCTCTGACTAGAGGGGTTTACAATGTAAAAGACATCTGGTAACGGACAATTTTGCAAGGTAGACAATTTAAAAGACATCTGGTAACTGATGATTTTTCAAAGCCAGAAGTCCATTACATACATTCAAATGAGCTTAAAAAAAAGTACAGGCACATCTGGTGTCATGAACAAGAGCTCAGAAAAATCCCCATTCTCAGTTGCAGTGTTGCTGGTTTGGCCAGCGGTGAAAAGCAGCACAGACCTGACCCCAGAGGCTGCAGGGACCGGATGGGCAGGTGCCCCCCTGGGCTGAGCAGTCTGGAGCTGGACTTTTGATACAGCAGGTATATGGCTTGGTCCTCATCCTTCCTCTTAGAGCCAGCTCAGCAGTCTTGGCCTCCTTTCCTCATCCTGAATATCACCTTTCTTCTCCCACCTATAGAATTATCTACATCTTTCCTGTGTAAGAAAAATGGTCAGATTCAGCCCCGAGCCAAAAGATCCTCATTTGGCCCTGGAAGTGTTGAAAGCATGGGTCACACACCAGAGCTGGAGCACAGAAAACCTGGCTGTGTAAGTACCAGGGAATTCTGCCAAAAAGACCAGGGATTTTGTCTGTAGTCAGCCCTTGGAGAATGCTTTCTTTGGCAAAAAAAAAAAAAAAAAAAAAAAAAAAACCAAAAAAAAACTATATAGAAAAACTCCATCTCTTGCAAGCTTATGAAAGCATGGCCGTGTGCCACGGGGGTTAATGGGCTCCCCAGCAGTGTCCCCCACCATAATTCAAATGGCAGGAGCAGACTCTGAGTTCCCCACTCTCTCTCCTCTCTCTTTTTTTGTTTTGTTTGTTTTAAATAAAGCCATTAGACCCTTGAAAAAGCAGCCATTACAAACTGTGGGAAGAGTGTTCCAAACAGCTGTTGAGGGTGCTGAGCAGCCCCCCAAAGAACCAGAAGGAGGGTTTTCCACTGAGAAGTTTTCCGTGTTCTCCCCTGCACAGAAGAAAACACTGAGAGGGAAAAATGCTGCCTTTGGAAAGGGAAAAAGTTCTGTTCCACTCTCAACTGAGCAAGGTGTGAGCTCCATCTTCCTCCCCAGAGGGGATAAACTGAAGATGCCACTTCCCTCAAACTTGACCAGAAGTTTTGCACATCCCACCACGCCCATGCTGGCACAGATGCCCCCAGGACCAGCTCAGCTGCTCTGAGCTCTCTGCACTACAAAAGCAACCTCGGTCTTTCCTCCTTCTCAGGGACAAACCTTTCAGGCTGAAAATCCCCTTTCCCTCTCACAGCTGACCAAAAACTCCAGCAACATCAAGGCACTGTGAGTTGTCTCCTGAGCAAGCTTTACCAGGAGAATGACCTGAAGTCCCATTCACCAGCATCTGCTTTTCTTCTGTTGCATTTAATATGAATTCTCTGTCTTGAGTAAGGGGAGGCTTAGCCCTGAGTTTCTTATCTGTCACTGTTCTCCAGGGTTCATCCTATCTGGAGATTTTCCTGAAGCCAGGCTGGCTTAATTCCAACAAGTGGAAACGAGCTTCCATTGCCCCTCTTATCACTCCCTGCCTTAAACAAGTTTGACCTTTTGATTGATTTGAACTTTGGGCAGCATTAAAACACTTGTTCTGGCAGATGAGGTCAGTCCCTCAGCTTTCTGCTGTGTGTAATGGGGCAGTTAATGCCCCACTGGTTTTAAATCATGGCATATTCCCAGCTGTGAGGACAGGGAAAGAAAACAAGCTCACCAGAGGTTGTCCCCTGACATCAGGCTGGGCCAGGCTTGTGAGCAGTTCCAGCTCCTGCCTCGTGATTACTTCTGGTTGCACACTATGCAAAGAAAAAGAAAACTTTTAAATAGTATAGAAAAAGGTCCTATCTCTATCTTCCTCTCCTCTTCATCACCCTCTCCTGACTCCTGAGGCCATCCATGCAAAATCCCTGAAAATGCCTCCTGCAAAGGATTGTTGTGCCACTGCTGACCTTGGGCAGAGGTTTTTAATAACCAACAATGACAAACAAAACCCTGGGAGTAGAACGTTTCCACAGCATTTAGAATTGACTTGGAAGGGAAGATATTTTGTCCAAACACATAAATACTCCTCAAGCTGTCACAGGCCGGAATTTGTAACATCATGCTATATATATATCCGATTGGAAAGGGGAAAAAAAACCCAACTGGAAATGGATTACAAAGAGCAAGTTGAAAGAAATGCAAAAACCAACCACACGGGGAAAACCACACTGGAACAAGCCCAAATCTTTTCATCACTGTAGAAGCATTTTATGTTAACGTGAAGAGGAATTTATTCTTTTATTAATGCAGGATTTTTTTTCTCTGCCATCTCTGCAGGACTCGACATAGACAAATAAAAGCCCTGTCAGTGACTTCATTGCCCTCAGTGTTATACAAAGGGGTTGGACACACTCTAATGGGCACTTCTTTGTGGCAAACAGGAGTTAATAATGGGCATTTTTTCCCTCCTTGCAGAAGAATGCTGGTGAATTTAACAGATTTTATAATGTTTGCTTATTTACAGTTATGGTTGTAAAAATTACAAGAGGAAATCTTAGTTGTAAGAGGGAAATATAGAAAAACCTAAGCACTGAGAAAGTTTTTCTTCAGAGGAGTTGTCTCACAAGCGTCCCCCGTGCTGGTCATTGCTGTGAGAGGCCATGGCTGTGATCTCTCAGATTATCAGGACACACCCAGAGGGAAGAACCCTGTATATCATCACTTCTGAGGATGGTGTGGCCACCACTTACGTAGATGGGTTGCTGCATCCTCTGTCTAAGCCTATAGATTGATTTTTAGGTGCAATAAATTCCAGATAAAATGCATGGAAATCTGGAATATGCTCATCACAGCATTCCACTTCAGAAGTACAACCCTGGGGCTAATTTCCTAATCACTAATTTCCTGTATTGCCCCAAAGCTCTGCAACTGCCATATTCCTTTACTTCCTGCCAGCTCTAGTGAAGAATCTGGTGTTACTTACCCAAAACATCATTTCTTCAGGGAAATAAGGCTGAACCTCAGGTCTGAGGGGTCAGGGTGCACCAGTGGGGTCACAGCAGCTGCTCTCTGCTCAGGGTATCCCAAAGCACTTCCAGGAAGGACACAGCCCTGCCACACTGACTGCATGGGAATACAAAGGGAGGCAGGAGAGCAAGAACATCACTTTTCAGAGCCCATCATTTGACACTCACACTCAGAAAATCCCCTGGAGCCCTGCAAGGGCCTGAACATCCGCCAGCAGGGAGAGGAGAAAACAAACAATACTTTTTAAATTTAATGTTTAAAACAAGCACACAAATATGAGTGCCCATAAATTATACATAGCAACATTCTGTCCTTCCCAACCCACTCACGTTTGAAAAGTTAAATAAAGCAAGTTATCTTGTAAAATATTAATTAAAGTAAGCATTGTATTGGGATCCAAGAATCACTTTGTGTCCAATATTTGCAGTGTCACCATGGTGAGGAGCTGCACCTAACGACAGTGCTTTAGTTATAAAGACCAGTGAGCTCAGCTATTGCTACTGGCTTCCCAAACTATAAACCTGTCATCTGGACTAGGACAGCTCAGAGAATGTAAAATGAGACTTCAAAATCAGCATCACTGTTTGAAGTTAATGCACAGCTCTTGCCAGCTGTAAAAGTGAAGGTTGCAAACACCGGAATATCTGCAATAGGGAAGTATTGACTGCTAAACACACATGGACTGAGATAAAATCAAAGTGAAGATGGGGCCTTTCACTGAAACCCCTGCCAATGAAGTAATGGGATAGAATATGAAGTGTGAAAGCTTTAATGAACACAAGAACAAGAAAATTAAGTCATGTGAAAGCTCACTACTGTGCTGTCTCCAGAGATTTTATACAGGCCAGTTTCAAGGTTCTAGGTCACTGGGGAAAGTCTCACAGATTGCATTTCTTGGGAGAGGCTCTGCAGAATGTGCTCCTACATCCCCACACACCCGGGGGCTGCTCACAAATATTCGGTGTCCTATGAAAAGCTGTGCCTCATGCCTAGCAAAACTGGAATAATAGTTTTAATTTTAGATCCAAGTACAAGGTAGGAGCAGGTTTCTAAATGTGAGTGAACATGGGGAGATGGCCCATTCACACACAGTCTCTGCTGCCTCCTGATAGCCAAAGCATTTTGCACAAAGTGCCTCATGTGGCCACTCAGACACTGAGTATTTCTATATTAAATCAGTCACAAAAAGAACAGTTTAGAATTGTTAAGCACGACATGTGGATCAGACACCGCCAAGGCTGTTGTTTTATCAGGCTGGCTCTGGTTGGGGTTTTTGGTCCCTCCCCTGCTCTGTGAGGAGATCCAGCCCTTCCCTGGCACTCTGTGCCTGCCCAGATGAACCACAGGGCAAAGCAAACCTCATCCCTCCTCCTCCCCTGCTCCCAGCCCCTGATTATCTCAGATCATCAGTGCTTTGGATGACCGAATAAACAGGATTATGCTCTCCCAGTGCCTGTTAAGTCACAGCTGTATGGCGATCCTATTAGTGGATGGCAACGGTGTGGGTATAGCCAGGCAGGAGATTAGCTTTTGCTTGCTCTGTGGAGCTGAAAACAGCACCGGGAAATTTTTAATCTCCATGAAGGGGACACTAGAGCTCACAGAAAGAACATCAAATTCATCTTTATTATCCTTCTCAATCAGCTGCCTCGCTAAAAAAAAAAAAAAAAAAAAAAAAAAAAAAAAATTCCCGATTGACAAAGTCATAACCTCCTTTCACTGATACAGCAGTGGATTTGGGATGCCAGTGAAAAACATCTTACATGCACTGCCTTTTTTCATCCCAACTGATCCCAGGATGCTTTACAAGTGCTGCATGCAAATGGCACGTGGGATTAGCAGCACTTTGCAGTGGTCTGCCTCTGCTCCCTCTGAGGTTAGAGGGAACAGAAGTGGGACTTGCTGTTGAGTAAAATGTGAACCAGGCTGGAAAACAGCCAGGACACTGAGATCAAGACTTGCATTCATTTGGAAGCTGCTGGCACAATGGCCCTATTGATCAGGACTTTGGGTTTACGTCTTGTCCAAAACAATGTAGCAACCTACAGTGGGGCATGAAATGATGCTATTTTAAACCTGCTGGTAATTCATCATTATTTATTTTTCAAGTGCTCAAAGATAAAAATATTGAAAGAACAAGCAACAGGGGAAATACCCATATCTAAATTAAAATCTTCTTACATAAACTATCCAGATTTTAACACAGCAGCATGCAAGCAAAGCCAGCCAGCTCACAACCCTCTCATATACATGCACACAGAAAAATAAATTCCTTCAAAAGAAACTTTGAAGATCATAATTACGCATGAAAGCTACTATATATTAAATTATACATCTAGTAAAAAAGAGTCATTAGCCCAACAAATGGGCTGTTAATGATTTCAGGTTTGCCTGAGGCCACAAGCTAATAAACTAGTGATTAACCAGCATTTCTGGGCTGCTGCTGCCGCTGAAAGCTGCAGCCTGGTGTCACAGCACTCGCCCAGGGCTTGGGAACTGCAGAAAAACCAAAACCAAAGAAAAAGCCGCACTGGATCTGGGCCATAGAAACTGCCAGAGTTTCAGGGCCTGTCTGAGGCACCGTCAGCTCCATCTCTCATCCAGATTCCTCATTTCCACCACCCACTGGGATGGCAAAACCTGGGACTTCCCAAGTGCAAGTGGAACCAGGTGGGGTAGCCAGGGGAGCCCCTTCCAAGGGACACTCTCCACGATGTGTCCCAGCACACACCATGCCCAGGAGAGGCTCCCTGTCACTGCCAGTGGAACCTCCCTGCTGCTCCTCACCTTCTCCACCTCTCTCCTCTGAGGCCACTCTTGGGTGACCCTGGCAGTCATTTATATGGAAAGCAAACCCACAAGAGTGTGCTTGGCACCTTCAAAAAAAAAAAAAATCCAAACCAGACAGCTCTCCCTAAAGCACCTGTACTTACTTTCCTCCTCACACTTTGAAGGGTTGAGGATGTGGGAACCAAAACTTGCACAAAATTGTCCTTTCCACGGCTGGGAACAGCAGGAGCAGGGAGGATGGTGCCCACTCACTGTGGTCAGGATGACACCAGAGCTTACAGAGGTGTTACTTGCACAGGGCAATTGCTTTGAAATGAAGACCTCCATGCAAGTAAGGGGGCCTTTGTTAACAAAATTTCAGACAAATAAAACTCCTTTTCACCAGCAGTGCAGTGGGTGACATCATAAGTCCAAAGAACTAAATAAATGAAACACTTTTCAAAGGATGGAATTACTCAGCAGTTTGAAGCAGAGAAAGGAAGCACTATCCATAAATTAAAGAAAGATGTTGTTCATCCCTCAACCATCATCCTCAGCAGGCTCAAAGCCCCTCTGTTTGGAGTTACTGTGGGTAAGGAACCACCTGCATGAGCTCCCAAACCTTTGCAAGAGGAAATGCCCATCCATGTACATAATCCAACTCACAGAATAATCCAGACCTGGAGATTTGGATCTCCAGGGGCTGAGCCAGCCTGGGCTGCTGGTGCAGAATTCCCATCACACATGGGGAGGTCAGGGATGCTCCCAGAGCCCAGCACAGCATCCCCAGCCCTGCCCAAGAGCCACCCTGGCAGGCTCAGCTGCACCTCTCAGTGCCAGGGCACCTCCTCTCTCCTCTCTGGCTGATTTACCCTCACCCCTCACCTCCTCTGGGGAAATGTGAAAATGTGGAAGCTGCATTTCTCCAGAGCAGCACCGAGCTGTGCTCTGCTGTTTGCTGCCCCAGGAGTTGCCAATGGCTTCATCTGACAAAGTTCTCACACTCCAAATAAATAGTATAAACACAGCACCCCCCAGGAAGGTCTAAGAGCAAAATGAGAGATTTGTTTGATTTAAGGAAGCCTTTCCTCAAGTATTTTTTAATGTTTTAATGAACTAGCTGTTAGATTACTTTTTTTAAAAGATAAAAAGAGAAAATGTTTTCTTCCTTAAGCAATATTGCAATTAAGATCCAAAATTTATACCTCCACGTTAGAAATAAAGAAATAAATTGGATCCTGCTTAAATAGAGACCATGGCAAAAACTCCCACTGGCTGCAGCTACCAACAGAACAAGGCCCATGTACAAACTTACAAACTTTGGATATAAGATTTTCTGAAGCTATTAACCAAACACTGCAAAGAGTTCACAAATAACTAATAATTTTCTACTTTCCTTTCAGTGACATTTACAGCACAACCTCAGACATGTTGTTGAACTGGTTTTTTGAAATCTACATTGCTATGTCATGTAAGTCATGAGCATTTTACCTGATTTTTCATAGGCATGCTGTATTTTTTTTTCCTTATTATTTCTACAAAAAGAATATAGCTGGATTTCAGCAGCAGTTACAGCGACTTCAGATTAAATATAGCAGTTATTGACTTTCCCTGAAATTCAGACACTTCTGAAAATAAACTTTTTGGCACCCACTAAGGAACACACTGAACATCTCCTTTAGTTACAAGCCCTCAAAATAAAAAATACTTATGAAGTTCTTACATTTATCTCTAAGAATTTGATCTGAGATGTTATTTAACTCTCCTTGTAAATATTCAGGGCTGGTCCAGCTCTTGCTGAAGTCAGAAGATTTTCAGTGCAATCTGCATGAGCATCACAGTGCACAACTGGACAAGGTAGTAATTAAACTTAAGAAATTAATTATTCCTTTTAACAGCCTCACTTTTCCTTGCAGGGTTGTACAGCTGAGGTGGTTTACAGAGCACCTCCCCAAGATTTAAGCTCTAAACCTCTCCAGCACACACAGCCCTGCCCTTCAGCCACAGTCCTTAGTATTTAAAATGACCTTTCCAAATTTATTTTGTTTTTAAAATATTAAAAAGCCTTTCCCACTGAAGTGGGTAGATTTTCCAGTGAGCTCCAGCACTTAACCCTGCAGCATTTTGCTATTTCAAGATTAGAGCACGGGTTTCAAAATTTGTCCTGAACAACAAATATCTGCATGAAGTTATGATGACGTTGTACTGAGACTCAGAGTCATCCTGGAATAGAAAACAATCCAAGCAACAATATTTGGCTCTGGATAGAAATTTTCCCAGAAGTTCAGGAATAATTGCCTCCTTTTTGTTAAAGTTCCAAGCAATTCTGCCTGGGCTCCTGTGCATGGCTCCTGAGGCCAACATGCTGTATAACGTGTCAAAATTAAATATTCCATCATGAATCATTTTTATCTTTCCCAAGTATTTTAGTTCTAAAGATGAAGGGGCATAGTCCTGAAACAGCTTAACCTTCTGTACAAACAGACTTTGTGAGGTCTCCAGCATTTACCTTCACAAGGAACTACCACAGATTTTCATTATTTCTTATTGAAACCAGTCTGGTTTGCTATGAAAAAAAGTCCATCTGGAGTGTTTTATTACCACAGCTGACCACAAGATGGAAATCCTTTTCCATAAGATGTCTCCTGATTAGGAAAAGTACTAATGAGTCCAAAAAAAAAAAAAAAAAAAAAAAATACAGCCTCTTTCCAGGAAAATGTTTTAGAGAAAGCAAAGGAGGATTCTCATCCCACCAGCAACCTCTTCTGGAGGCTTCATCGATTTTAATTAGATCAAATCCAAGCCTTTTCCTGGGAAGTTTTTCCTTTCCTATGAGGGCAGTTCCACTCAGAAATCATTCTGATGGAAACCCCTGTCTAATCTGGGCCAGCAGCTCAGACACAGCAGGCACAGGGAAGCACCACGGCAGCGTTCACTGTCACATTTGGAAATGTGAAGGATAAAGTTAACTCTTCCCTCATACCATTGCAGGTTATTTTTAGAGGTAAAAAGCCCTCTGAGGAACGGCTCCAGCCACCTAAAGCCTGGGATGGCAGAACTCAGGGAGCTCAGTGGGGTTTTACCCAGCCTGCTGCCCTGCTCCCTGCACAGCCAAAACCACTGGCCCGGGATCTAAATGCTAAATGTCATTTATTTTTGCGATTGCTTATTTACAGAAAAATAAGTGCAGAGGCTTGCACTGGGATGGCACTGGGCACAAACAGAACTAAAAGGCCATTCCTGTCCCCAGGGCCAGGGGAAGGGTTAGGGAAGAGGGCAGAGGGGGGAGATGTGTCCCTTTCCCACCTCCAAAGCCCTGCGGGATCTTCTGCAGCTCAGGAGGGTGGGGATGCTGCAGGGACCCTCACGAGCACCCAGCCAGGCTCACCCCAGCTGCTCCTGAGCAAACCATTGCAGCCAAGAGATGAAAGAGGAGCTCCCATGATTTTCATTATCTGATTGTGTTTTCCACTCTAAATCTAATTGAGGCAGCAAGCAGGGAGCTGCACTTGGAGACAGACAAGACATTTGCATCTGTTCTGCTGATTACAGGAGTTGCACATTTTACTTTAAACATCAATGGGTTGCAACTGCTATTCAAATGATATGGAAATTGCTACTTTATACTGAAATGTCCCTTAAGCAACAAAGCAAAAGATTAGCACAGAGCTTTGGTTTTTATCTTTTCTCTTCATTTTAATAAAACACTGTAGTGGCAGTGGAAAACTCTTTGATGGCTCAGGAACAACACCTGTACCTTTGAACATTTTATTTGTGCCAAGCTGCAGAATATTTGAATCCTTTTGTGCAACTATTATGACAACAATTTCCAACTAAAATATCATTCTTTATCTGAGACACTGAATTAACTTAATTTTCACAAGACTTCTTCCACAGAAAAATAAACGCACCCAGGCTCTGTGGATAATAGTTCAAGACAATGAAGGTACCACCACCAATTTATGATTATTTTCAGATTCAGATGAAGCTTAATTAGCTGGATACCTTCATGGAGCCTGTCCTGTTCCCGCATTCCCAAGAAACATTCCTCATATGGTCAAACTCACTCAAGATTGAATCCTATCAGTGGGAATTTTTCCCACCGAAGCTCTCCTAAGTGAAATCAGTTCAGTAGTTTTCAGGACTGATCTTTTCACCCCTGCCCAGCTCTGCACCTTTTTATGCAATGCTAGAAGAGCAGCCTTTCAGTGAATTTTACTGGTAAACTTCACTCTGGGCAGAAGAGGTAAGGAATGTCTAAAGATGCATTATTAGGTTCCCCAAAATCAACAGATTTTGAAAGTTAGTGTAAGTTATTGATATGGCAGAGAAACATGAGCAAATAGGTATCACTGGCTTCTGAGGTACCTTAAGGGGATCTACCAACAAAGGCTTTCAAGGGGAATGTCATCCTTGTCCCCTCTCAGCAGGGCTATGCTGAATCTGAAGAAATAAGTAAAAGCACATTACAAACAAAATTATTTTTAAAAAAACACAATGCGGACACATTGACAGAATTAATTTGTAAAGCACTCTGTCTAAAGAGACTGACTCACATTTGTATTCTGATGTCAAAGATTTGGGGCTTCAGGGCGCTGAAAGGTGGGAAATTATCCACTCTTGACCAAATCAGATACATTGCTATCCTTGACATTAATTACTTTAGAAAACAAAATACTGAACTCAATCTGTGGAATTTGTGTTCCATAAGCATCTAGCACAGATCTGGAGAGAACCTTTCAATTCTTCATGAGCAGGTTCAGAGCAGAGATGCAAACAGAATGAGCAAACACAGCAACTCCTTTCTTTCAGGAACAAGTTTCAGTGCATCACCCACAAGAGACAGCATTGGCCAATTCCAAAACTGTCTACATCATCCAGGGCCACAAATCCTGCTGTTAGCCACATGCCCCTGCAATCCCACTACTTTTAGTGTTTTTTTCCTCACAACTGCAAAAATAACAGCATTATTCCAAAACATTCACTCTGCATTCATCACTCTAAACCCATCACAACACGTCCACACAGGAGCTCTGATAACCACACTCCCACTTTTGGTTTTGTTAGTGCCATTATGAATAGTTATGAATATTTATGCCCATTTCCATGCTGTGCCCCCTGGTTTGCACAGGGCACAGGTTGTTTCAGCAGCTGAAGCATTTCATTAGCATCTGACAGCTGCTGAAAGAGCTCGTTGGGAATAAATAGGTGGTGCCAGGCATTGTGGAGCTGGCAGGTGATCACAGCATCATTAGGAGGGGCAAGGAGGGCTCTTCGTGCACTGCCCAGACCTGCCTGGTGCAGGGGAGATTTAATTATCACCACCAAATGGGCAGTTTGTGGAAGGTGAAGACCTGACAGGAGCAGAGAGTGGGCAAGCACAGGGCACAGCTGGCACTAATCACCCTCCAAATCGGGGCACATGCTCTGGCTGGAGCAGCAGCTCCTGCTGCTCCACACAGAGCTAATGTTCAGGTGGAACTCCAAAGCAAGGCAGCAGAACGCTGTTCACAGAGGATGCTTGGGATGGGGTGAGGGGGGTGTGCTCAGGGAGGAAACTGGGATTTTCACAGGGAAAATCTGGGAGCAGAGAGAAGATACCAAGCACACAGGGCATGGACAGATGGTGAGAGGGGCCAGGGAGGAAAATATTCCTTGGCCTTCGACCTACCAACATCCTCTGCTCCAGGACCTGCCTCATGGATTTGATTCTCAGGGAGGGAGAGTGGGATGGGCCAACAAACAATTGTAATTGTGCTCAGAGGAAAAGGGAGATGAACCTCGTGCCCTGGGTGGGCAAGCTCCATGATTTTCCACCCCAAGTGGGCAGCCATGGGAATCTGAGCAAAGTCCTGCTCACGTTTGACCCCTCCAGGTGCAACAAGTTGCACACACGGCAAGAAAAAGATGCTGCTCGATTTTCGTTCAAGTCATGGCACATTGCTTTGTCAAAACCAAAATAAATGCATGTGTTGGGCTGGTGAAATGCAACAGAATAGAGGTACAGCACAAGACAGCCCTTCTGAGATGTGGAGATGCTTGTCTTTATACCCCACTAATGAACACAATAATTCCACTCAAGGCAATTACATAAGTTATTTAAAAAATAATTATGTAAAAGCAGGAAATGTCAATGTGCACGTTACTTCCTTTCAAACCATTTTCTTGGCAACCAACCCATCTGTTCTATCTCAATCTTTCTTCCAAAAGAGAATTAATGTTCATCTTCATCAGCCTAACATTTGAGGAAGTTCTGAAATTACTTTACCTACACAGCATCACCTTCCTTGTGTTGCTTTCACCACACTTGCACTCTCTTTTTGCTTCTCTGTGTGAACAAATACCATTGTAAACACACTTATACACCAGTTTTCAAAAGAAAAAAAAAAGGCCATACTCAATAGCAACATAAATTTAGGTTGTAAATTGCCACACAGCACAGTCACATAAACAACACTGTCCATGTACAGCTCCACTGCCTTTGATGCCCAGCCAGAATTGGATCTTTTCAACATTTTCTTATTAAGGATAAATTACAAAACAAACCGAGCGTGCTCAAGTGAGAGGGCCTCGATGGGAGCAGTGTCCAGGTGCCAGGGTTTCTTTGTTAGATGTTGACAGAGCCTTTCAAACACTGCAGCCTTTTCTCTGGAGACATGCAAAGGCTCAGAATCCGTGGTTTTAGTAAAAACATCGTTCCTGGATAATGTCCACCTGAGGAGAGAATCCCAGCTTTTGATTTTGCCTGGGCTCAGAAGGAGGGATGGCAGAAAAGGTGACTGTGTGTGTGGTGCGTGTTGGGAGCTGCTTTTCAGTGTCACATCAGCAGCTGGGAGGACGAAGATGCCCCTGGGGACAATCCCCTGGTGGATCCTATGCTCAGCCCATGGAGCAGCTGCCAGCACTGCCTTTGGAGGAACATTTCCAGGAAAGAGCGAGGCATCCCTGGGCCAGGAGCTGGGGGAAGGCAGCTGGACTCTGTGGGAGCAGCGGGACCCAGTGGAGGCTCTGCTCCACCTCCCCACAGCAGCTCAGCTTCTCCTGAGCTCGGAGGGAATCTGGCCTTGCTCTCCCAGCAGAGTTTTTCCCATGTTCTCTGTACACACTTACTATTATAAGCACAATCATGGTGAATGTTTGTGCAACTCACCAGCTCTGAGTCTTGGTACTTTATACATCTTTGCTACTATTCTTAATTTCACTTGTATTTTTGGAAATACACCTCACTTTCCTGGAAGCAGATGCACAATTCACAAACCTGGAAGCCAATAAGAGCAGCAAACACTTATGTCTAAAATCATCAGTGAAGAGCTGACCCGCTATCCAGTCCCAGGGCTCACGAAATGCTCGTTGCTGCATGTTTGTGCCGTGTATTTTTAAAGCAGGAACTGTTTAAAATATGCACAATTAATATTAACAAAGACCTGTCGCTCCCAGTGCGAGTGGCTGGAACAAGTGCTGCCTTCTGTCTGCTGTGCAGTGACCTTTTGATGTATTTTTAGGCACTGTCCTATAAGTAATGTGTCTTGCACAAATTCTTCTGCCCAGATATAAAGCAACATTACCCAGGGGAGGGAGTGGGCGACATGGGGGGGAGTTTGTGTTTTCTAAAATTGGGAAAAACAGAAAAGTAGCAGGTTTTTAGGGGGATTTTTAAAGTGAATTTTGCAGGAGCCATGGATAAAGGCATTCACAATGGACTGAAGTGTAGTGTGATTCTCCCATTTTTGAGTAAAGAAGACTGCAGCAATCAGTTCCTTGCAAGAAAAACAGAATTAATAAAAGAATAAAAAGAATAAATCAATTATATATTTAATTAGAAGTGCTTGTGTCTCCCAGGGAGGACAAAGATTAATTTAGGTAACTACTCAAAATTTTCAATCTCCGTAACTTTAAGTTAAAAACTAAAGTAGAAATCTGTGTGGAAAAATACTGTTGGAAGTGATTGCTCTCCTAGCTACAGGAAAAATCAAAATGTACTATGTTCTGTGGTATATAAGTGGCTCACACAGGTATGTAGCAATATATATCAATAATGGAGAGGTCTAGGAAATTACATTAAAGATTAGGACAATATAAGGTTGAAGAAAACAAAATAAGCTGCATTTAGCTGCCAACTTAAAAAAAATGGGTTTGTCTGTGTGGTTACCCCACAGACAAAAACCTAATGTACCTGTTTCTACCCACTTAAAATTAGAAAAATCAAGTTTAGAGATTAATTCTCAGCTTCTGAAGGATGAAACAATCTAATCTGGCTTTTAAATTTATTTAGCCAAAATTTCTAAAAGGAAAAAAAGGAGGGGGGAAATAAAACTCAATATGGAACTGCCTCTGATGCAGAGAAAAGAAACAGGGTGTGATTGCATAAAGGCTCACTTACTTTAGGTGACAGTGCCAGACAATTTTCTTCCCTGGTACATCACCATTAGGCTCCTTATGAAGCTCATTTCTTTAAAATCCACCCACAAAGACCTGTGGCAACAAAATGACTTGGTTTAACTGACACCACACTGCGAAGAAATAATAAAAAAAAAAAGCCATTAGATCAGACTGAGAGGTGTAGTCTGTAGCAGTTTTTCATTTAAGACTTGGATAATAAATTCCTCTGGTGTAATGGTGCCACCAGCAGATAACAGTCAGAACTGGGTTTAGTTGTAAAACCTACATGGAAACAAATTTCTCTGTGGAGATTATTTAAGCTTCCAAGGACATATTCTTTAGTTTTTAAAAACAATATTTTTATAAGAACATGGAGCTAAAAATTGTTCTAAATGTGATCTATCAGTAGATAAAACTTTGGATTCATAATCCTCAGTGTAAGCTGTTCTATGATTTATAAAGATGGGGAAGTGTTTGGGATAGCATGGGGAGGTTTTCCCACAGCAAAACCTGGTGAACTTTCATGCCCAAACAACTGACAAACATTGGAGCAGCAACAGCAACATTAAACTGTGAGAACTGAATGACTGGAACTCCTCAGTTTTGTCTGTATGAACACTGACCTGATAAACACTGAATATCTCAGTGGAGCAACTCTTTTTGTCCACAGAGATCCAGGATTCATCACTTCTGTTGCAGAAGGAGAATTGAGAGGACTTGTTCCTCCAGCCACTGCAGAGTTGACATTCCCAAGATTTCTGTCACCTTTTTATCTACAGCACCTTCATTATCACTTCTCATTCATATTTGCTTAGAGGGTTTAGGAATTTGGAATACAATTACACTGGGAGGAAATCCCTGCCGTGCAGGTATGGATTTCCTTTCAGCCAAGGAGTTAGAGCACGGTGCAGCAATGTCACCAAACTAAACTGCTCCAAGAGTTACTCCAGACTGAAATATAAACAGGGCAACATGAGAAGCAGATCAGTTCTCAGCAAGATCATTTTACAGATTTGGAGTACAAGGATATTTGCAGGAAATGCACAATTTGTAGGAAACACAAAGGATTTCTGCAATCCTTTACAGCCACAGCCTCTCCCTGTGTTGCTCTCAGGTTTAATGGAGCTGATCTGGAGCACTCCTGGCTGCCTTGAAGGGCCCCCGGTGCTCAAGCCCACAGCTGAAAGTCACTGTCCCCCGTTGTGCACTCCCACTATTGCACCTGCATATTTTATTTCTCACACAAAAGGTCAAAAGCTTGCCAGCAGGCTGCCTGCCTCCTCAGACACACAATGCGTGCCGAAAAATAACTCCAAGGAGCTGCTTGCTGTAATTTCCTGCAATTTAAGACTATTTATTTTTAAAACTTTTGCTGCCAACCTCCCCATCTGACTGTCACCCTCTTGCTGAATTTCACCATCAGAACATGGTAATTTATTAGAGATCAAATCCAACCAGTTATTTGACTGTCTTGGTTTTAAATACTACTCAGGCTTTTTAGGCTTTTTAGCTCTGAATCCTTCGGGCTCTGTATAATTAATGTTCCTTCAGCACAGGCAGTGAGGGCTGGATGTGCACAGCCCCTGTTAACCCTTTGCTGAGACCACCACAACCCCACAGCCCCCAGTGATCCTCTCCATTATTTCTACTTCTGACATTTGGGATTGAATCTTTCCTAGAAGTGGGATGAGTACAGCCACCCTCTACCCACATGATCAGGAGCTGGTCTGCACTTGCAAATGTTAATTAACAGATGGGGGTTGCACCCACACATATGGCATTTGGGGAGGGACTGGAACTTCCACAAAGCTTTTGTGGCAGCTGAAGGGACTGAGATGAGAGAAGGGGATGATCAGTGAAAGGCTGGCTATCTGCAGTGCCAGGTGTGCACCTGGTGCTGCAGCACCAAAGGTGAATGTGAGAGCAGGGATAAGCCAGCAATTGAGCCATTTCCTGTGGAAAGGGAGCCAAAAGCTCAGTATGAGCACCAGGGAGCTGCTGTGGCAGAGAGCCAGCAGGATGCTGGGCTGCTCCAGCAAGGGCATCACCAGCAGAGATAAAATCATCATCCCACTCAATCCAGCACTTGTCAGGCCTCACCTGGAATACTGGGGTCAGTTTTGGAATGCTGGGGTCAGTTTTGGTCCCTGCTATGCATAAAAAAAGATGTGGAAAGGCTGGAGATAGTCCAGAGAAGGACCACAAAGATGATCAAAGAACTGGGAAGATGCCCCGTGAGGAAAGGTTGAGAAAACTGGGCTTGTTCAGCCTTGAGAAAAGAAGGCTTAGGGAGACCTCCTCACCATGTTCCAGGCTACAAAGAAGATGGAAATTCCCTTTTTACAGGGAATATCTTTTACAGAAAAATCTCCCCAGGGGACTCCCCAGTGCTGGACAATTTTTAAGATTCAGCTGGACTGGATGCTGGGCCATCCTACCAAGGCTGTGATTTTGCCTAGAAAGGTTCAGTCATGGGATCCCTGAGGTCCTTTCCAACCTGGTATTCTATGGTTCTCTGAAAAATATTTATGAGTAAATATTGAATTTATTCCTACATTGAAAGATAATCTCCTGTGCTCTTTAGGTCAATATTAGCATAGCCCAGAGAGGTCAAATAGCAGATATTTGGCAAGAAGTAAAAACCACTGCACAGTAAAAGGAGGTTGACAGTGAACACATTTTCCTTTAAATTTTAGCATCTTGTTACCATACTTTTTTTCCTCCAGCTCTGTGACCTATAGCCATGAATGGCAAAAAAATAAAGCCAAGAATAGGAAAACAATATCAATCAAGGTCTAGTCTCAGATATATATTTTTTCCTAGTGAGTATTTAATAGTTAAGAGGGCTGAATTTGACCTCGAAACATTCCAATAATCCCTCCTAAAACAAATTCACAGAAAAATTACTATATTTGATATTTACTTATTAAAAATTGCAACTGCCATTGGAATTCTGAAGGGGCTGCCCTAAGAAAGCCTTTCTGGGTAAACTATTTAAGGCAGTATCCTTGACTGAACTTCCAGCATTTTAGCTAATTTGACCATGTTTGTCTTCCACCCAAAGCACTACCAGCAAAAATAGCTGAGAGAGCTCCTGTGCAGCAGTTGACTCAAGAACTCTGGTTTTTGCAGTTCTCTTCTGCTGTACTTTAAGAAGATTTTTTCCCAAGTCTCTTATCAAATAGCTTTTAGTAGTTACAGATATGTTTGGTGTAAGCCTGTTGGTTTCCCACGAGCAAGAACTTCAGGGGAAATTCAAGAGTATATTTGAATTGTAGACACTGAATGAATCATAGATAAATACCAAGATCTCTGGGAGGCACAAAATGCTGTTTTCTGTTTTGTGGCAAAAGGCATAAACCAAACGACCATAGTATCAGACTATAGCTGCTATTGAACTAATGTAAAAAATGTAAAATTCTATTCTGAGCCACACATTTGTTATTTCCAAGGAATTTCCACCAAAGAAAGCAATTTTTCAAACTGCATGCATATTCTACTGGGCTAAGTGGAGTTTGAAACCTATAAACAATTTGTACTAATCTAATTATAAATGCACTGATTTGTGTTGGCACAAGACCATGTTACTACCTACTTATTTTCATAACAGTAAAGACAAGTTTAAATTAATACTTGCAGGAGAGGTATATGATGTAAAACCATTATGTCTCTGACAGCACGGCTTTCATCAGCGTGGAAAATCCCAGCAATTTCACTGAATAAAAAAGAAACCTGAGTGGATAAATTGCAACAGGAGAGCAAAGCTTTGTTGCTATCCCTGCACTGGGGTGTAGTTTAGAGACAGCTCTTCCCCATCACACCTGCTTGGAGTCGTTACAGAAAAATCCAGGAAGGAGGAAATAACAGCAGATTAAAAACCACTAAAGCAGCTTCCAGAAAATGTTCCTCTGCCCCTGCCTTTGTGTCAGCGTGGGTCTAAAGGAACATGCCTGAACCTGCAAAGTGGCCCCAGGGAGCATCAGAGAGGAACCAGCCTTTGTTCAGAGCAGTGCCGGGCTACCCTGCACTTCTTCATTCTGTCAGCTTCTGGAACCACAGAAAGGGGAGACAGGGCACACCCAGCCAGAGAGGGGAGTCAAATGCTGCTCAGAAACAGGCTCCCCTAGAGCTGGGTGCTCACTCACCTTCCCCAGCAGTGGTTGGGTAATCGCCATCCTTCGTGGAGCTCTGACACAAAACAAACTCTGCAGCTTCTTGCAAAAACAAATATTTTGCTTCCCATCCCTTGGGCCTCTCTGGTAAAAGAAAAATTCCCCTGTGGGCAAAGAAACAGTCTATTAAAATAGGAAGTGTTGTGTGTTACACACAACATTCAAACAGTTTGAGGTAAAAAACACAATCTATTTGTTGTATTTGAGGTAGTTCCTGCCTTTTCAATTCCTTCTTACTGAGCACAACCTCTATTGAATATTTCTTATTCTTCACATAATAAAGTCCCCTAAGTGCTAAGGGTTGACTGATTGATAATGGTGTTATTTCCCTAGTTTCATTCAGCAATGCAACCACAAAGCTTTTGGATTTCTGGGCCTTGTGAAGGCGTATGAAAAAAACTAATTTTGTGGCAGGGCTGTTGCTTGGGTGCTGTTACTTTTCACTCTCCAACAGAAAAGCTTTTTGTATTAAATTGTGATAAAGTCACTGGACAAACTCTAGAAAAATGAATAAAATGAATAAGAAAAAGATGCACTTTCAAGTTAAATATTATGAATTATGTATGCTCATTCATGCTGCTTATTGATATTTGTTGTGAAGTAACAACAGCTTGTGTATTCATCAAAGGGTTTAACACTAAATGGTAATTTTATGTTTAAATCACAATTACTTCCCTGTTTCAGAATGCAGCAATTTCCTAATCACCTGCCAACAGGAGAAAACATGGTTGGATTGAGGGGGAAAAAAAATCAAAATAGCTTTCTCCATTTCTATCTCATGAAAGAACTTTTTTGATTTAAGGCATAGGATGAAGTTCAGTGCCAAGTATAGATTTACCAGCAGTCACTGCCTGATACTCCATGAGAGGAGCTGCATCCTCAGGGTGCAATTACAGCAATTATCTGGCTAGATCTTCTCATCAGCGACCTTTGACTCATCCCCTACGATCTGTCAGTCTTCATCACAGATGGGGAAAGCAGTTTTATTGTTTCCACCATCAGCTGCTTCTGCAACCCGCGAGGTTGCTGCCCTGGTGCCCTCCTCAGCCCAAGTGCAGAGGGGCAGCCCTGGCAGGAGCTGCAGCTCCCTCCTGGCAGGGTGAGCCGCAGCAGCCTGCACACTCCTGCATCCCTCAGGGGCATCGCGAGGAAAACAGAAAAATGTCACTGTGTCCAAAGTACAGGTGCACTGCCTAATGTTACAAGGTGGGGTTTGTTGGCTGCGCATCGCTTCTTGGAAGTTTGTCCCAAAAGAACACACAGCTGTCCCACTTTGCACCTAACTAGAATGAATTTACTATCTATCTGAATTTACTATAAACTTACACCTCTGCAAAAATGGAGCACAGTCTTACCCTAACACTATTATGACATTTATTACCCCACAAATTTTACTGGAGCAAAACTGCAAAAGTTTTGTCAAAGGACATGGCCTGGAGGGTACAGCTCAGGTAAAATTAAACAATTTCAATTCACAGTCAGTAAAGCTAAATTATGACAGGATAAACAACTCCCTTCAAGCAGCAGGACATTTAAAATGGGATTGGCAAATACCAACTATAAACAGCTTCACAACTTTCACTTTGCAGTGAAACAGCTTATCAGTTCCTATAAAAGAACAAAAAATCACCTTTGCCATAAAGGGACTTTAGTTCAGTTCTCTCAGCTTACAGCTCTTCCAGAAAAAGGATGTCAGTTCCAGGCTTAATTATAATCACCATTAGCTGCTACCTACCATTTAATTAGTTGGTAATAAAAGCAAGTCTCTTTCTTATCAAAGCAATCTGCAGTGTCACTCCTTTGCATTCCTCCCATTAGCTGTAAATGCTGTTATGTGGACAGGGCAGGGATAGAACAATCATAGTTCAATCTGGGGGAAAAAAAAAACAACCCCAAAAGTTAAAAATAAAATAATTTAGAACGGCTACTCAGTCAGCTACCAAAGAAGATAGAAATGAAATTCTTCATTGTCAAGTGCCAATTCAAAGTGAAAACAGATTGAACCAAAACTGTCCAAAAATGCTTTCCCATTTTGTAATGCTCACACCCCTAACGCCAGACAGAGCCCAGCTGTTTCTGTGACTGACTTCAAACAATAGCTGGGCTGTTTAAAAGTTTAAAAGCTGTTTAAAACAGGGAATGATGTTTGCCTGAAGACATACTTTATTAATGCAAATTGCTTTCAAATGCACATCCAGTTCCTTAAGCAAAACAAAACCGAGATTTTAAACTGAGTGGAAGTTACTGCTAGAGCCATACACAACCTGTCAGCCATAATTCAGTCACCCATTAGGAGAGAGCTGGCATTCAGGGAGAAACACAGCAAAAAGAGCCTCTAAGGTTTGTATCAAAGGAAAATGTTTTTCATTTCCTCTTCCTACTTTAGAAAGGCCTTGAGATTAGAGTCTGTGTCTCCTTTTTGGACCTTCCAATTACCACCAGATTGCTCGTCCAGGGTGCTGCACACCACTCGTGCCCATGGCTGTTAGTCATGCTGCCACAGTGCCTTCCTACCAGCTTAAGCACTGACCTTTAAGAAGTTAAAATGTTATTTCAGCTTTAATATTCTGATTTTAATGTCTCTGGAAGTGATTAACAGCACTAGCTTTATGTCTTTAGGTCCTTGCCTATTTGCTCACCACCTTCTGCTAATATAACTTAATCATCACATGCTGCAGCACCCCAGGTTTCTATTTCTGGTTCAGTGAGATTGAAGTAGTAATAAGCAGAGCACACTCTGGGTTTCATTGCTCCTGAAAGCAAGAGGATTAAATCAGAGATTCATTTTGTTCTGTGTGTCATCTTTCTCATCTGTACAATGGAGACAACACAGCTACAGCTGAGAGACAGACAGACTTCCTCACAACAACAATCACACTCCCATCTACTCATTTTTTTTTGTCAGTTATCTTTGCAGTATAGTTGTGAGATTGTTAATTAACCAAATTCATGTAACTAACAAAAAAGTAATCATGGCAAAGATCTCCAGGAACATGCCAGCAGACAGCAGACATGTTTCCCTGATCTAGACTCAGCAAAAAGATTCGAAAGACAGAAAAGAGACTAGTTTGGATACAAAGGAGAGGATGGCAGGAACGTTAAGATGACAATTCAAGAAAATTTCTTGGAACAGTCACAAAAATGGAAATCAGCTGGAAATCCATAATTTCCTTGTATGCTGTACAAGAATAATGCTTAGACAGTGAGTAAAGACCATCTCATGGTAAAATGTTACATCACAGCATGAGAAGTCCCAGTCCTTGTGGTGATGCTGACTGTGCACCATTTCCACATTGTTGTGTCAACACTTACCATGGAGAACGTTTAAAAGAAATCTACTGGACTTGACAAGCTCCTCCTTTATCAAAGAGCCAGGTCACTCCTCATGGCCTGTGCCCACTTCACCTCACCTTAAAGAAGTTTTAACATTCACCTAACAAATGTGTTGCTTGTTAAAAGCCCTAATATCTCTTTAAGTAAAGATTTCTTAGATAAGCTGCTTAGATTATCAACAAACAGTAACTTTCTTGGTATGTTAAAAAGATTTATCAGCAACAGAAAATATATTAACATGCTCTAGTGCAGGCTCCCTGCACCTGCCTTGCACTGGTGCCACCGACCGGAGCTCCCACGGAGCCAACTCAGCCAAAGGGAAACACAAACTCAGCAAAGGCACGAGCAGGGCTGAAGAGCTGTCACAGTCCATGAACGTGCAGGGACCAGCTGAGCCTCTGTCAGTCCCACCGGGAGAAAATTCCCATCCCAGGCAGCCCCAGCCCATCCCAGCTGGGCTCCAGCAGAAGACAAGGCAGCAGCACACAGCCCATCCTCTCTCCTGGCTGGGGTGACAACACTTTGTAGCGACATTAGGACTTAGGAACCTGCTGAGGGAAACAAAGAGCTCTTTTTGTATCGCCTGGACATGGCCAAAGCGAGGGAGGGACGGGCCGAGGGAAACTGAGGCAGCAATTCCAGCAGCTCGCAGCGGCTTCCATGGAGCTCCCACGGCGGCGGCCCCGTGCTGCCACCTGCGGGCAGCGCCGGGAATGACCACGGCTAGGAGTGACCGATCCCGGATCCAACACCGGGAATGAGCACGGCCAGGAATGAGCACGGCCAGGAATGACCGATCCCAGATCCAACACCGGGAATGGCCACGGCCAGGAGTGACCGATCCCGGATCCAACACCGGGAATGAGCACGGCCAGGAATGAGCACGGCCAGGAGTGACCGATCCCGGATCCAACACCGGGAATGGCCACGGCCAGGAGTGACCGATCCCGGATCCAACACCGGGAATGACCATGGCCAGGAGTGACCGATCCCGGATCCAACACCGGGAATGAGCACGGCCAGGAGTGACCGATCCCGGATCCAACACCGGGAATGACCATGGCCAGGAGTGACCGATCCCGGATCCAACACCGGGAATGACCATGGCCAGGAGTGACCGATCCCGGATCCAACACCGGGAATGAGCACGGCCAGGAGTGACCGATCCCGGATCCAACACCGGGAATGACCATGGCCAGGAGTGACCGATCCCGGATCCAACACCGGGAATGGCCACGGCCAGGAGTGACCGATCCCGGATCCAACACCGGGAATGAGCACGGCCAGGAGTGACCACGGCCAGGAGTGACCGATCCCGGATCCAATACCAGCACTGACCACGGCCAGGAGTGACCGCTCCCGGACCAGCACTGCCCCTGAACTCCTGCAGGAGCTCCTGCAGGAACACCAGAGCCAATTTCCAGTCTCGGCTCCTTCTTCTCATCCCCTTGGCAGAGTCCCGGATTCTTTTGAGGTCAATTCTTCCAAATTTCAGCATGCAATTCATCCTAATTGACCCGTCACTTCCACAAGGTCACATCACGTTTCAGCATCATTGAAGCTACTCCTGTGTCAGGTCTGTTTCATTACAGAGCCTAAATAGTAAAAAAAAAAAAAGCATCCAAAGGCCTGGTTTTACTCTTTCTCTGCATTTCATCAGCTGGGTCTGTGCAAAACTGTATTTCCTCACACATTAACTATTTAAAGCATAGACAATTTCAGCTTGCAGAGGAAGCTTGGAATGGAAGTTTCCTCTTCTTTCCCAAATAACTGAAGTATCTCAGAACATTGTTACATAATGCTACAGAACACTCCAGTATTATCTGTTTCAGACATGAATAATTCCTGTTCATTTAACAACTCCTCCACAATTAGTAAATTAAAATATTTTAAATTTGGCATCTATTCAGAATATGCATTGCTTTAAAAGATATTAATACATATCTACTGGTCTAAAATATGTGAGTAATATAATGAAATTAAATTATCTTTGTAAAATATAAATCAGAATAGTGATGCAAATATTTGCATTTGCATAGTTATGCAAACTCTTAATCATGAAGAACAATCACTGCTGTTAAAAAGCTTAAGGCCACTAGGAATGGCTCCTGAGGAGGTCAAATCATTCTTTCTTGATTTCCAAAATGACACATTTATAGCTTCTAACTACTGAAATAATAATTTGAAAGTTCAGAGATAAAAATATCTTTTATTACTGCATTCACATTCCACTCTATGTAGTCTGATTTTTAGATGTCAGCACAGAATGAGTCAGCTTTGTTATTAACAATTCAAATGCACAATATATATTCAGCAAATTGATCAAGGAATGTAAACAACTTCTAAAATTAATTTTAACCAAGCAATCTGCTGCTTAGAATTTATAACACAAATGGAAACAGCTCAACAAGAACAAAGTTAACAATATTATTTAAGCAATTATAATGAACAAAAGTATTCTTAAGTCCTGTCACTTGTAAGAACAAATGAACTTCCTAAAATTTTACCAGCATGAAAACAGACACAGAGCAATCAATATGAAACTTTATAAACACTGAAGTAACAGATCTGTAATGGAGGGACAAAATCAGTAAGGATCTAAATGAATTCAAGCCCTCTGACTTTTCAGGGTTTGCCACAAAACGGGAGGTTTCTGTTACCAAAGTGGTAATTCCTGTTCATGTGTTTGACTGAGATGATTGATGAAGGTCTTGGTGAGGCCTTTGGTGTGGTCTCTCTAAATGGGATTATTTCCTGTAAAACTGCAATTATCTCCTGCTAATCCCAACATCCTCCCTTATCTGCTCACCCCGAACAGGGAGACACTGGGGACACTGCGTGGCACAAAGCTCCTGGCACTGCTTTGGGTCACAGAACAGCTGCTGAATTAAAGAAGTTACCCTAGAACAGGCATCTAGACACGTTACCAAGTACAGGATAAAGATGCTATGTTAATATACTAACTGGCAAAAACTTAAAGGTTTCAGTTTTTCATTGTTCAAAATAAAAAAAAGTTAAAAGTTGCAGTTGCTGTGAGCCTGCAGCTCACCTGGGGTGCACAGCACAGGAATTCTCTGTCCCTGACCACATCAGCAGAACTTGCAACCACAGCCTGCCCAACCTGCAAACCCAAACCATTTAATACTGGTCAAATTCCACACCATAATGAAGTTAAACACAGATGTAATCTTGAAATTGGGATGAGGGTTTGGCATTTCAATTAAATTCAGTTGTTACATGACCTAATATTATTAATATTTGTTAGTTAAGCTGGTTCTTCTTTATAATGAAATGTAACATAAGAATAGCAGCATTAAAGATTAATACTTAAAAAATATTTAAGATTTTATGAGGCTGCCAAGTATTAATTATAAATGACAAAAAAAAGTGTGAACAGTACATAAACGGCAATTGTGACCATTGTAATGAATCATAAAAATTAATAGTACTTATTGTAACGACTCTAGTAATTATTAAGAATTAAACCCAATAGTTCTTATAACCTAAGGAAAGTTAAGAGAATTGTATTTGACAGTTAATTTTTTTTCTGATTTTTAAATATTCTATAAACATGAACTTTCCTAAGTAACACAGTTGTGCTTTACTGAAGATCTAATTAAAATCAAAGTCGTGGGTGTGGCTTGGATCTGGTGCTAAATGGAGGATCAAACTTCCATGGGAACACCTGCAAGGCTGGTTAAAGAAAACAGATCCCACCTGCATTCACAAAAATAATCAGCTTAAGGTCACAGAAGGTTTTACATTGCCAGAATGTGGGGTCCTCCACACTTCTCTGCCACCCTGTTCCTGCTTCATTTTTGTCATGCAGTTCTGTCTGCCCAGCTAACTGAGCTGAGAAAAACTCAGACAAAAGATCAGTTTCTAATTACCAGTAGTACGAGGCATAAAAATTTGTGCTTTTCCACCAAATTGTGTCATGCATTCTATTGCGTCATGAATTTGATTAGAAACTAAAGTGTTTGCAGAAAGGAGATTTAGTCGATGTACCTTGTACTAAAAAATCATTGCCTTTCATCTGCTCACCTCAGCAAATTATAAACACTGAAATTCAGTGATACTGAGGGATAAACTTACCTCAGATCAGTCTGCAATTCTGTGAGTAAAGCTGGAAAAAATAAATGCAAGGGGAGACAACACATCCATTCTTTAACAAATAACTCTGAAATTAGCTGATTTTTGCCACTCTGTTATTACCTGCATGTAATAAACCAGGTGAAAGTTGCCTCTAACTTTCACCCTTTGCAATGGTGTTTAGGTTACACAGTAGAAGCTGCAGCAAGAAGAAACATGAGCACAGAAGGGCTCCAACAGCTTCCAACCAGCATCTTTTCCACCTTTCTAATTGGAGGTAGTTCCACACTTTGAACTGCCCAGTTACAGCTACTGAGAACAAGGAAGAGCAGTCTGTCTGTGCATTATTTGTCCATCATGTTGAGGATCCATTTAATGAGTTGCTTCTGTTCTGTGTTCTCTCAGCGTTGCTGTTTCTGTCCCATCTAAAACAGGAACAATCTCACTGGCACAATGTTCATTCTTCACAGTAGAGTCACCTGGGAATAATTTCAGGGCAACTTTGAAAAAAAAATTAAATATTGGGATGATTAACCAGAAAGTCAAGTAAATATTTCAATAAATTTAACAAGTATGCAATTTATTTTAGTGGAGAAAATGCTGCCAATATGTAACTACAGCACATCTTTTATCTTGAACTTTACTTGGGGAATGAATATATCTTCTGTTGAATATTACATTACAAGCCATGCTACTGAGTTTGGTATTCTCATCAGAGGAAAACTAAGCATTTTTTAACTGGAAATTTAATTATGATATGCATCTTTTTTCTTTTTTAATTATTAGCAACAGCAAATCACTGACAGCCCCAGTCTCACAAGTCATCATCTGCAAAGCCACACTGAGGATCCCACAGGCCTCTTCAAGTTGTGCAAGAAGTGGACAGTGATATATAAATACTTGCAGGTTTTGGGGAAAAAGTTTTGGAACAGCACAGAAATTTCTAGGTTTTGTGTGTGTCAGTTAATGAACTGAATATTTGCATGAACAACATCTGAAAATACATTATCACAGCTCTAGAAAATCAAGCTTTCAGATGAAGGTATTTACAAGATACCAAAAAGAAATTGTTTGCATGTAGGAAAACATTAATAAGCAGCAAAATCTAATTACTGCAAGAACATAAACACTGCAGCTGTAACACTTCTCTCTAACCATACCATTACAGCCTCACCAGTGAAAACAGACGTGTCAATGCTAATGTAAACTCAGCTGCTGATATATATTCATTAGATTCAGAAAAGCTCCAACATTTCTTCCTCCCACCACGTCAACTTTTCTCAGTGCAGATACAATCTCATACAAAGGGTGAGGTTTAGGGACACCTAGGCCTAAGGTGTATCTCCACTCTTGTATCTTACTGCACAAAAATCATCTGAAAGCATTGCTGAAAAGGGGGATTAGGAACTCGAGCAGGGAACAGCCCAGGATGGTACCTGCGCAGAGACCCAACTCACATGACAAGAATTTCTGACACACAAGAAAGCCTATTCTCAAGTATTCTTCCATTATTAGCTTCACCGTGAAACAGCAATTAAGCAGCAGGGAAGATTCAGTGCCTTAGCCTTTTAGTCTTGATTCTAATTTACATGATTAAATTCTAACTTAGTCACTGATTACCTTCTGGCTTAGCACGCTTCGGGTTCTCATGGATTTTATTTTTGCCTTTGCTTCCTTTTCTGGCTGTAGCAGTTTTTGCCCTCACCAATCCACAGTTTTCAGCACGCTTACACATATTACTCTGTTAGCATAATGAAGAACAAATATATCAATCAAATATTAATCTATGTAAGCAATTTAACAGACACAAAGCAAATATGGCTCTGACAGACAAATTCTGGAACACTTAATGGAAGACTGACTTAGTTAACAACTTCCACAAAACTCCTGAAGATTTTCCAGAATATATATTACAATTCTGCTTTAAAAGAACATTGCCATTTGGTGGGTATAAAATAAAATTTATCATCTTCTGCTTCCTGGATAAGCAATAAAGTTTCACATGTAAAATCTGTATGTGGAAAAAGGGTCACATTTACTTTAAAGTGTGCACAGTTGACCCAAAAAGAGAATGTTTTCTCACTGCATATGGTTTTGAAGTGAGTAATAATTTCTTACTTTCCTTGCTGAACAGGTCCTAGCTATCCTAAAAGTACTCTTTAAAATAAATTTTTCACTTCAGACTGAATTTATTCTGCATCACCACTGAAAATCACATTTCAGGCTCAAATGCTACATTTTGTTCTTTATCACAATATCCCTGAAAGTGACTGCTCTTACTTCACACTTCTAAGCAGTCCACGTACAAAAGATTTATCAGGAAGATAGATTCATCCTTCCAGCATATCAATTTCAATTTGTGAAAGATTTACCCTGGAAATAAGCACCACTACGCTATTTTAGTTGGACTGCAGTCACAGAAGTTTTTATTTTCTTAATGTAAATATAACCCCCAACTCTGTCTCACAACACTCCTACCAGAGTGAGCAGCATTTTCCCAGGAACTGAAATACCTGGTTACATGTGCAGCTGCACTGAGCACACCTGAATCTTTTCTCACTCCTGTGAGTCCTGCTGGGCTGGAGGAAAGCTGCCTCTCAGCCCCTGCATTTCACTGCCTCTTCCATGCAGGAATGCAGATTCCTCAGGGGGACACCTGGACAGTTATTCAAAACAACTCGTTTTAATGGCAAGGTTTTTATTTTCAGAGTTTTGAACAAGAGTTGGGCTGTGTATAGCCCTGAGTAATGCAAATCTTGTGGAGGAAAGCAAAAAAGAGCCCTCCATGCCCTCTGCAGTGGGGTGAAATACACAATTAGTTTAAGATTAAACAAAAGCTGCAGCAAGATTATGTAACTTCCCAAAGAAATCAAGCAGTTATAAGCCTGAATCTTACTGATTTCAGTGGAAAGCATTTAACAAATCAAATACTTTAAAAAAAAATCCAGTTTTAACACAGAATTTTCATGTATTTCTGGAAACTTAAAATTCTACGTAGGTTTTTTTGTTACTGATCAGCTCTATTTTCACCAACACTTCTGAAAAAACAGGTCACAGTGCCACAGGTATCAAGCAAATAACAAAAAAGAAAAAGCTAATTATTTGCTACTTTGCATTTTAAACAAATTAAAACATCAACCACAAGATGTCACCACATCTCCTTGCAGGAGGAATTAATTTACCTGTAAAACTACAAATACATTTTACTTAAAATATTCTGTGATAATACGAAGTCAGCTATAACATATTTGGTGAAATTTTCTGAAAATTAGAGATTTCACCTCTACTTACCTCTACATTTTGTTTTCAGTGTTTTCCTTTAAACTCACCCAAATCACTTTTTCGGGAAAGGAAAGTACTACAGTGTGGACATTGATGTTTTGGCACATTTTCTCCATGCTTCTGTAACACATGGATTTTCATGGTACCACTTTGAGTCACTCTGGCTTGGCAAATGTAACATTCGTAGCGTTTTTCACCTATTAAAAAGAAATTAAAACAACATATGCTTAGAAACTCTACTTATTTGATATAAATTCAAATTCCCACTGAATTCAACACTCATGTTCTAACAGCAACAGTCTCCAGATCAACCAAAAGTTAATATTGGCTGACGGTGAACAAAAGGCCAAACAAGTCTCCAGAAGTTTACATAACTGATTGCAAAACAGAATCTTGGCTGAGTCCACAAGTCAAACTGCTGAAGCATAAAGCCATTTATATAATTCTAAACTAGGAATCAGGGATTATTTTAAATTATCATCTATTCTTCCTTGAATACTTCACGTACAAAAATGCAGAATTATCTTCAAATATGCAAGGAGAGAAAGTCAACGCAGTAAAACATCATGATAAGAGTGACACACCATCAGCCACTGATAATGGTGGGAAGGGAAATTAGAAAATTATTTTCTTGCCTTTCTTCCCCAAAAAAGCCACATCAGGTGTGACTATCATTAAAAATTACAACACTGGCAACTGGCACAGCTTTGAACCAACTCCAGACTGGTTCTGTGGAAGAAGTCCCTGCCAGGAGTGGATAACACTCTTGAACTCTTCCAGCTGGACTCTTGTGGTTGACTCTCATAAAAAAGTAATTCAGTTTAATTGCACCAAACTGTCTCAATATTTGAGATATTTGGAAAATTTGATTCAAACCACGCTGTCACACTCTGATTCAACCCAAAGCATTAATCAGAGCACAAATTACATATCATAATTGAGCCAAGTTAAACCCTGAAGTACAGGATTGATACCCACTGTCCCTGAGATGACTTGCTTGTTAGAGAGTTATGACAAGAACACACTGCTTTCAATATTAAAGCAATTTAATTCTTTGTTGACCAAATTAGTTGCTGGCAATCTGGGGTCACAACAATATCCATGTTCTGAACAGATATTTGAAAATCTCTCATAGATACCTCTCCATGTAAAATCAACTAATTGAGAAATAAAAGTGACAACTTGACCCACAGAAAATGAAATCTTTTTCTAATGCAAAAGTTTAGGAGGAACAGCAAGACTAACTACTGTGATTCCAACTGCCAAATCCAGAACATTGAAAGAGAACATGTTTTTACTCCAAATCACAATTTCATTTTCAGAAAATGAAATCTTTTTCTAATGTAAAAAAGTTTAGGAGGAACAGCAAGAATAACTACTGTGATTCCAACTGCCAAATCCAGAACATTGAAAGAGAACACGTTTTTACTCCAAATCACGAATTATAAAAGGGCTAATTTTGAGGCTGAAATGAGATTGCTCTAACCCTATGAATATTCAGGAGCTGAGGCCCTGCACTTGCTCATTAGCCCAGAATCCTACCTGTGTGAGTTAACATGTGCCTTTTCAGTTTGTAGGCATCTTTGGTGGCATAGCTGCACAGGTGACAGGGGTAGGGCTGCTCTCCCGTGAGCGAGCGAACGTGGCGCCTCATCTTGCTGGCCTCAGACAAACATGAGAGATTTTCTAAGGTAACATCTACATTAGAGATATATTTAATTAAAATGTAAGTCATTTTACATACTGCACCTACTGCAACTGAAAACACTGCATTAATCCCAGAATTAGCACTCTCACATCTGTGTTTTTCCCTGCACAATCAGCCTGTTGTGGTTTTAGGACACTTCTGCACTCTTTCCCCATATTATCTTACTTTTATATTTAGGGTCCACATCAGCAATGGGAAATTTTGTAATAAAAACGAAAAATATAAAATTTAAAAAAGAGGATACCTACTACTGTCAGGCTACTTGGATATACCAAACATAAAATTATTTGAAAATACTCAGGAAAATAAATGGAAGACCAAACTCATTATCCAGAGTCTATTCGCCTTCAAGTACCAACGAATCACCTTAGTTACAAAGTTTAATTCAATTCTACTTTTTTAATGCTGTTTTTCTGATATGTTCTACATAAATATTGCAGGTATGTGATTAGGAGTTATCAAATGTTCAGTTCCTCCATTTATGAACACAATTAACGAATTCACTGCTAGATTCCTTTAAATCTACACTACTATTCACTGAAATGAAACTAAACATGACTGCCAACCTTTGATACACAAAAGTCAAGTAATTTGCATGGCAGCACTGGAGACATCTTTCAGCTGTCTTCATTCAGGTAAAGCTTACAAGAATGTGAGTTCTGTAAGAGCAGTGAATGCTGGATAGCTCCATATTGAAACAAGGGAAATAATAGGGTGATTTAATATCAGCTGTCAGGCTTTTTAAAGATGCAAGCTATCGAAAATCTAATTGTTAAGATAAGGTGCATGGAATAAAGTTCAGGATGGCTTACAGCTTTAGATCCAGACACAGCACAAATTCCAATACTGAACACCCACTAAACTGTGACAGTGATTCAATCTCAGGTGCATTTCTGAAAGCCTGTGCACCCAAATTCAATTGCAATTTCCAAGTGCACCCTAAAGCAGGCTCTAGGTTATTTTATTCTTGATGAAGAAAATTCTAGTCCTGGGAAAAACCCATACATCATCAACAATACATTAACTTCTTTTTAGACATTACCTAGTATTGTCCTACAGTACATGAAACTCAGTGTAAATGAGGACCAAAAATACTTTTGCAGGACCAAAATCACACAGACACATTGTCTAGCAGCAATTTTAGAACAAGAGAAAAACCTCTTATAATACAATTAGTTTAAAAAAAGCCTAAATAATTGTATGAATATGATTTTGGAGCAACACATTTGCAAATACCACATGGACAAAGTAAGGGTTTCAGGAATTCAGGTTACTTTTTGCTTTTTTGCAGGATGATGGGGATGAAAAGATGTGCAAACAAATGAAATGTAATGCATATAATGCAATGTAATGTAATGAAATTAAATGTAATGTAATGAAATGAAATGAAATAAAGGCATGGCACCACAATGTTGTAGCCATCAGCCACCTTGCAGTAACACTGTAGCACCTTAACAGATAAACACAATCAATCAATCAGTGTGTCCAAGGCCATCAGCAGAGCCTGGACTTCTCATGGTTAAAATCTGGGCAAAAAATTGTTATGTGCATCAAAATCTTGGCACATGGAAACCTTCTCATCCTCCCAAAAGTCTCAGTAAGGCTGTACTTACTTCTACACTAGAGTATTCACATATTGTGCACTTGAAAGGCTTCTCCAAAGTGTGTTTGTACCTCCTGTGTCTTGAAAGCTCCCCTTGGGTCACAAAGGCTGGGTCACACTCACTGCATTTATGGGGTTTTTTCCCTGTAACAATACACATGAGACTTTTATTCAACACCACAGCAATGTGATTTGTCTGCCTTACATCAACATGCAGAATTTTTTAATAGAACCTTTTCTGATATTCTGATTTTTTACACACAATAAATCATAGAATGATTTGGGTAGAAAGGGACCTTAAAGCTCATTTTGTTCCACCCCCTGCCATGGGCAGGGACACCTTCCGCTATGCCAGGTCGCTCCAAGCCCTGGTCAACCTGGCCCTGGACACTTCCAGTGATGGGGCAACCACAGATTCTCTGGGCAACTTGTGCCAGTGCCTCACCACCCTCCCTGTAAAGAATTTCTTCCATATATATGTACACAGTAAGTTTATTATAAACACAATTTATCACTTTGCTTCATATGTTTATATAGCAAAATGAAAACATCATAGAAAATTCTATTCTGCATGTAGGAATGAAGCACAGCTGACAAGAATTGTAAGAATGGTACTTAACAAAATAAACAAATACACACACACACAGAGTTCCTAACTACAGACCATGTCTTTTCAGTGTGGAACTCCAGAGAAAATCAGAGGAATTTATGAGCATAAAATGATCACAGAACACAGCTCTAAGGCAAAGCCACTTGCCTGCTAATTCAGTTTTGAAGCCAGTAAGTATCACAAAGTATTTTCAAGCCTTAGGTACCTGTATGTGTGTTCACATGGTTATGCTGCAGAGCTGCTGTACAGAAGGCTTTCGGGCAGAGGTGACACACGTGACATTTCTCAACCAAATGGGTTTTCAAATGACACCTAAGACTTGATAACTTGGCTGAGGTGAATGTGCAGAAAAAACAGTTGAAACAAAGATACATTTACACTGTACATGCCACAAAACAATGACTTTACTTTTTCAAAAAATGGTATTGATTTCTAAAGAGTCCCTTTAGTCTGGGTAAAACTACTTCCAAATTCTACATCAAAGAATTCATTAAGACTTAAGCGATTTGCCCCCAAAATTGTGTTAATTGTTAGTGATACAGTTTAGAATTTAATCCCAGGAAAACTAACTCCTACCATTGCCCTCACCACCAAGACAGGAACGAGATTTCTTCTCTCAGTACCATCTTTAAGACTTACAACCTGTGCAACAAATTTCTTGTTAACAACTGTGTAATTAGCACTAAGTAAGTTTATGCAAATGGCAGGTTAATGTTGGAAATGGCAGGTTAAGCTATTCCCAGCTTTCTGGTGCTCCTGGATCTATAAAGTGCATGTAAAAAAATCATGATGTGAAAGCCTCTTTAAAATTACTGGTTGAATTTGAGGGAAAAAATCAGTTATTTGGAGAAGTCATAGAATAAAGTTCGGGGCACAAGAGTAATGAATTTCTTTTGAGACTAACAAGTTAAGATTAAATGTGCAACACTTCCAGTTATGAAGAAGATTTGAAACTGTGAAATGGCAAATACGTCATGTTTGAGGAGTCTTTCCAGAACAGTTGTCTCAGCTCCCAAGTGTGCTCTCTGTAATGATTTTCATGCTGAGACCAAAACGCATTTTATACAATGCTTTATACCACACAGAGATGTGCAGATAACACTTCACTTCAGTAAAAGCAAACAAAACCACTTTATTGTCATTTATTCATTATGGATTCATGCCCACACAAAGGAACATTGTTAGCTTTGTTAAAACTGCTCAAATGTGCTTCCTATAAAGGCTGTAACTGAAACAGGGGACATTAGCAATTTGAACAGTATCCACAGAGAACCCCAGCCAAGATACCTTAACTTCCAGATAGAACACGCACATTTACAGACTCAACATCATTGATGTCATCCGATTTTTACAGTACACACACAGTTTCTAGGGAAACAGATGCTTATCTGTTCTCTTCTGAGTCAGTCCTTAACTTCTGTAACATACTTTTAGATCTCTAACATCTTAAATCAGCCATTTTCTGTTACTCTTATTTAGGCTCTGGGAAAGGCTTTGCTGGCAGGTATTGATTGATTGGTAAGTGCCCACCACCCTCTGCTAGCATTGTGGAATCACTCTAAGCTCAACCATAAACCCTCAAACAAGCACATTTTGAAGCTGAATGAGTGGATCAAGACACTAAATAAATTACCAGGTTTATTCAAAGGCACTTATACAATATTAACTTTGAAATCTCCCTGGAGGTTTCAAATACCACACACTGTTCAAAAGACCATTTATTTCCCAATGCCATCCAAAATGTCTCTCCTGAACACAAGGCAGATGACATCAGCCTTAACACGATCTTCGAGCACTTAGGGATGAAGGTATTATTTCTCCTTCCAAATTCCCATAGAATGTTAAGACTTAACCTAATCTAAGCAATCACCACTGTGAGTATTTAATGCAAAACTTCAACCTCAGTTCAAAATCTTACTTAACATGGCTTATCTAAAAATTAACTACAAAGATTATTAACTTTTTACCTTATTCCTGATGTGGAGCACAAGCCTCAAATTTTAGATTCTTGAGATTTCTCACAACTGTTTGTTCTGATGCAGTTGGACATTCCTGCTCTTCACTTTTATTGCATAAGTCTGACAAATCATCACCCCCTTTGCAGCTCTGACTCTCTGTTTCCTCAACAGTAGAAAAAACTTCCTTTCCTACCTCCTCTTCAGATGGGCTCTGTTGCTGGATGTTATTTTCAAATGCAATGGCATCATTATCTCTGTCAATCTATTTTAAAAAGGAATATGTTTTACAACTTTCTCAATTAAAGGCAATCGCTAGTGGCAAATCAACTGAGCAGTCAACAAAATGCAAGCCGCCAATTCGTTCTGATTTTCAGTCTTACATGTGATGGACAAAATTTGCATTTAGCATACAGCAGCCTAACTGGCAAGTTACAATTAAGTAAGAATAATTACTAAAATTATGCTCTCCCTCTCCAAAATTTAATATAAAATTTCAGAGCATCATTTTAAGATTGCAGCACTGAGAACACAGAAACACATATCTTTATATTTTAAAGAAAAGATTTAAAATTTCATTTCAGTAGTTTTAAAAGGAAATGAGAAGTATACCCCAGTTTTTAACAAATTTAGGACTTCTGCAGGCTAATTGTAATGCCTTGTCATATAGCAATTAATCAGGTTGTGATACTCCTTGCATTAGCTAGACTCAAATTAGGTAATACGACCCACCTCAGAATTATCTAGTGATGCATGACTTTTAAAGGAAAAAATGTAGTATTTAATTGTAAAACCAATATAATAGCTAGCACAGAACAAAACAGCAGTGTTACATGCCTTTTTAAATAAAATTCATTTCAAATGGGACTGTATTACATAACCAGCTTTAACAATGACTGAAGAATTGAACTAATTAAATTAAGGAGAAAAAGGGCGATCTGTAATGCCACTTAAGAGATGGAGGCTATCAAACAAATAGTACCAAACTCATGAACTAAATTAAAAACTTGTCTGAATTTCAACAGTTAAATATCATCTCAGTACCTTCTTGATAATCTGGGTCTTCCAACTCAGAATATTCTCCGAATCTATAAAGTCTAAACTTCTAGTTTGTCCTTTTAAAAATGAGACGAAATTATAAAAAGATATACAGGGGACTGGATACTTAAGCCCAAGAAATAATATTAATGCTTAAGTCAGAACCAAACTGGTGTGACAGTAGAAGCTGACAGGGAACAACATATCTCTAACTCCACCTTACCAGAACTCGTACCTCCATCAGGAGCGTGTCTGGTGGTTTCTCTCTCGCCTTTCTTCCTGCACTCTTTTCTTGCCCTTCTTTGTGCAATATTCGGATCTGCGCCAGCTCCAAGTCATGGAACACGCAGGGCCAGGGCCATGGCGGGGCACCGGGCTCAGCCCCCGGCCCGGGCAGGGCCCTGCGGGCTCCCAGCGCACACCGGCTGTGGGCTCGGCGTTCTTCACCTCCTCGGGACACAGGGCCACTCCGGCGGACGCGTGTCCCGGCCACGGCTCCTCTCCTCCGGTCGGGTCAGCCTGGCCTCGCCACCCTTTGGGGCCTTGGTTATCCTGCAGCCCTAAGGCCGCGCACCTGCGGAGCGATCCTGCTCGAGGTTAAACACGAGGGCACGCCACAGGCGTTCAGGAGAGCCCCAGCCCTGCTCTCGTCCAGGGCTCCCCTGGCCCAAGGCGCTGCGGGCGGTCCCCCCGCGGAGAGCTGGGTCCCCCCGGGCTGCCCTCGAGGGGAGGCGGTGGGGAAGGGGCTCGGCACCTGCCGTGCACCTCGGCATGGCCGTCCTCTGCCTCCCTGTGCCGCTCCCTCAGCAGCGGCTGGTGTGGGAGCCCACTCGTGGGTAGCAGCTTTTGGGGAACAGCTGCTCTCACCTCTTAATTCCCTACAAAACACAAAGCCCCGAACCTGCGCAGGTTTCCCTCCCAATGCACCAGGTGCCCGGTGCTTCGGTCCCCACGCACGGCAAGTCCTGCCAGAGCAGCTGCCCTTTTCTCACCCTCTGAGCGAAGACGAAGATCTCTCGCCCTTAACTGTGGGCTCTTAACCTTCTGCTCCCACTTGGCTGGAGACCACGGGGCTGAGCTCAATTGGTTTCTCCACTTGGGAAATATCTGAAGCACTTGCTGTGTGTCTGCGATGGAAAGCCTCCAGCCGGGAGCCCCGTGCTGGAGTGCCGCTGAAGGGCCGCCTGATGCTGCCGCCACAGAAGTGTTGTACAAAATTGGCTCAAGTGGCTTTGCAGAGGCAGCGGAGCGATGTATAAGCATCACTACACTGTACCTTAGGCCAGGATTGGTTATTCAGTGAGAACGAGTTGAAATACTTCTTTCTCCAAAGGCATTGTGAAAATGTCTTTGAGGTAAACTTGAACTGTTTGAGAGACTTAACATTGAATCTTGTGTACCCTTCTAGACTAGTAATTTCCAGCCATCAAACATTTTATAAAACCCACTTACTTTGAATACTCTATTACATGCCAGGGCAGACGTTAGATTTGTAGCTTTACCTCTAAATACCAGCTCGGTGCATTGCAGGGTACAGTGCATTGCACAGGGACTGCAGCCCAGTGTGGTCTGGATCCTGTTAAACTGAATTACCAAACACTAATCAAAGCTCCAAACCAAGTGGTGGCTTTCCTTGTCTGTGGAAGTAATGCAGTACAACTGGCATTTATGAAATATCTGTAGCACAAACAGCAGCCCAGTCCACTGGCCTTTGAGCAGTACCCTCAGATGAGGTGGGGTTATTAGACCTCATCCTCAGAGACATCAATTGAAAATCCCATAAACACCCTTGACAACAAGCACTCCTATCCACAGTTCTATGAAATCTTAAATGCAAAAATAATACAACATGTTGACATTTAACAACTGCAATTTTAGTCATAAATATTCTAGTGCTTGGAATCAACACCAATTCAAAGCAATTATTTAAGGCTGAATATCTATTCCAGCAATTTAGTGCTGATATTTTGGTTAGACACCACATTATTCATCATCCCCAAATCCACAGGCTCTCAAAACTAAAGAACAGGATGCAGAGTACACAATATATTCACATAATTAGGTTGCAAGTAACTGTGGCCAGAGATTTTACTTCTTACACATTTCTAAATATTTTCAAGTTGCTCCATATACTGTGCACCTATGATAGTTGAAGGGCACTGCAGGAAAAAATGTTGTTATAATAATACACCATCCTTTAGGTTGTTTTAATGAGGTTTTCCGCACTTCAGCAGTCATCAACTTCTAAGAGCTGTCCTGCCTTGCACTTCTGCATTATTAATACCAGCACCATCCATGCAGCTACAGTAAAGGTCTGTCATTATTTCCATTATTAACCGATATTTCCAAGGATTTATAGCTCAAATGCAGAATAGCCCTTCAGTTCATTTTTTGCTGAATTTAAAGGAACCCCTTGGATCAGCAATCTACGAATTCAACCAGTTTCTGAGTAGGTTTTGACACACTAGAGGTTAACAGCTCCATAATGGCCATTATGGTGTGTTGTGTGAACAGTCTCCAGTTACTGCTGCTGCTGCATTGTCTATCTCTAGCTGCAATCAAGCTTCTACCCAATCCTCTGGGAGTCTGGTTCTTTCTAACACATCAACAGCCTGCATGAAAAGCCTATCACGAAAGAACAGATATGTATTTTATATTTTAAGTAATAATTATACTTTGGGGGGTAAACATTCAAAAAGAATTATTGTTTGTTAGGAGTATTTCATAAGGAGCATAAGGAATTTAATGTAGGCACATTTTCTTGTGCTTAAGTAACATTGCATAAAGAAACAAAATTCAGCCACAAAATTGCAGATAAATTGCTGATAAGAATCTACCAGTGCATGAAAGTGAATACATGGACAAGTAAAATCCTCAATCAGCAGAATAAATTTCCTTGGCTGCACTAAGGAAATACAGCAAACTTTTTTCTCATCTGCGGTTTTCCACCCAAGTATAAACAGTACAGCTGATTTTTTAAAGTAAAATACTGGGTTATCTGTTCAGATTGTCAGTCTTAAATCTGAATAATGTCTTTTATAATATTTAAGATGTTTAATGCATGCTAGGTGGAGCTGTCTTTTTTAAAAGTTCTATTACCATATACATAAAGCATATTTGACCTTGAATGTCGTTCAAGGTTTGCTTCCCTTACTGTGTTTCAGAAACTCACTTTGGATGACTGCAGAGGCTGTTTATCCATCCTCTCTAGTGATGCTTTGCACCTCCATCACAGGTTCTAAACTGCTGTCCTCTGATGCCAATGGAAGGATTGCCATAAATTTAACAGGGCTTGGAATTAGGCCCAGAACAGATAACTATGTGAAGCAGTGACAGTAGGATTTATTTACACATTTTTGACCTGTCCACAAACTGTAGAGTAAATCAGGAATGCAGCAGTGCACATGAAAGAGAAAAAGGAAAAATAAAAGAGACCAAAGATAAAGCCCCAGAACAAATAGGTTCAAATTTAACCTCCAATGCTCATAATTGTTTCATTTATGACACTCCACCTTGTAGTTGAAACCTCCATTCTTCTCCAGAACATGACTCCTGTTAGTCTAGAAGAAAACCCAGTCTTTGTTGTGACTTATTTTGACAGCTTTAATATAATTTTCCACCTGGCATCTGGAATGTTTTCCATTTTCACTTTCCACCAATGTCTCACTTTTGTTTCCAAGTAAGTGTCGCGTTCACACCGCACCTGTCAGCGGTGTGTGTGCCTTAACACCGGGCTGCAAACACGCACGCCTTCCCTTTCCTCCTACCCCAGGGACAATCACTACCTTCAGCACCTCTTTTGCAGTGAGATATTGCCCTCTTAATAATGACAGCACCAGATAACCTCCTTCACACCGTCACCTGCTTCAGAGAAAGTGGAGATACTTTTACAATATTCTAATTCATCTGGCTCCTTTAAATGTTGCCCAGGTCTTGAAGCTGTCACTAAATGGTTGAAGTCTTTTTGCTGTGTTTTCTGGTGCTCCTTGTTCCTTTCGTGTCCCACTTTCACAAATAGGAAGCATTTCTTCAGAGATCACCAAAAACCTTAATTAAAAAAAAAAAAAAAAAAAGTGTATCAGCTAATGAGTGAGATAAAAAGTTATGTTCTTTTTGATGATGGTCTAAGCAGCTGAATCTTGCAGATTCAGAATTAAGTCAGTGCTTCCGTGCTGGCCTGGAATATTCTCAGGAGAAAATATACAGTATAAAGTATACAGAAAGAAGAAGATTATTAATTTTTTATTTTTTCCCTCAGACCTCTGGTTTGGAGATGGAAGCTACTTTAGCAGACATCACTTAGGATTTAGATCTGGCTTGGATTTCTTCCCTGCCCCAAAGAACACAATTCTCTGCTCCCTATTGCTACAGTCATATAAAAAACTAGTCAGACCTCAGACCCAGGAACATCAGAACATACAGTCCTACTTGTTTCCTTGCTGAATGCCTGAAGCAGAGAGGAGATGGGAGCACAGCAAAGCAAAGCCAGATGGAAATCATGCTGGAGGGTATTGATTGACTAGTGTCTAGGCAGGCTATAAATTACCACTTCTCATGCAAAGATGAGGGTGAGCAGAGCTGCAGAGCCATCTCAGGGCACAGTGTTTGGACTGTGCTGTTCATGCAGGATCAGCTAAATTCAGGTTGTGCCTAAGGCGTGGGGAAAGCCAGGCTTTGCTCTCTCTCCAGTGCTCATCTTGACTTGGAGGAGACAAATAATTTCTGTAAATATGAGTGATTCTTGCAGCAGAACAAAAGCAACTCCTATTAAGTTAAAAGACTTAATGCTTTTATGTATTGTCTATGCTCTTAAAATCCTGCTCCATACTGTAAATTATTATAATTATATAGCATGACAAAAAAACAAGACCTAATAGAGGTCAAATGGGGGATATATAAAAGGGGAAGTATTTAACATAAGCTTATTGGACCTGAAAGTACCAGGGATGATTGATTGCTTAGACACAAGTCAGGGAAGTGGTCTAAAAATTATTAACCATAATTGCAATTTGTCTATTAACTGTTTCACTTAACATTATGATATATTTAGAAACAATTCCTGCCTTCCACTAATACACAATTTGCTCCTTGTGGCAAACAGCAGAGCTGCGTGCCTGGATCTGTTTGGAAGAAGGATGTTTATTGGGAAGCATATCACTTATTCCATTTCAAAAGACATTAGTGTGGTTATACAGTTAACTACACCTCAGTGGTTTCCACTGTTTTTACAGAATACTCTTTAATCCAACAGATAGCAAAGAAAGTTTTTAATACAACTCGCCTTAGTTAGTTATTACAGGTTTCTGTTGCTGTTCTTGCAAGGGTGGAAGAGTTAAAAGTTTAAGAGGCAGAAAGTTTTCCTCTTGTTTTGACTAAGCTGGGGGAAACGTGCTGGAGCTGTGCAGAATTTGATTGCCAAACACAGATAGAAGATACACAGTGAGAAAAGATAGTAAAGGTTTAACCCAGCTGATGTAAGAAACAAACTCCAAGGATGCCCATGTTTCCTTCTTTTATCGCACTGTTAAACTTTAATCAGGAAAACAGTTCTGAGAACAGCTCTTTGTGCACAGCAGAACAGACACCAAAACTTGGAAGTTAATAGGATCACTGAAGAATGAGACTATTAAATGATTGTCTTAATAAATCTGTGAGTGAGATGTACAAACCCAGAGGAGTTCAAATTCTGCTTCCACGTGTAGCAAGTACACATTAAATCTTGCAAAATCAGCAGTAAGGAGGCGGTTGGTGGGTTCAGAAGAGCAGTGGATTCCTGTGCACTTTTTTCCCAGCTCAGATTGCAAATCCTCTTGGGCATTAAACTTCCTGAGGACTCCAATCAACTTCTTAATTCAAAAATCTAAAGAAATCAAGAAAATTTAAGGGGGTATTTAACAACTTGTATATTAGTGCCACTTCACTGAACAGCAGGTGGTGTAGTCCATGATATTTATCAGCAGAAACACCTTAACTCTTAGTTTTCTGCACTGCTACAATGTTGAACCATCACTTAAAGTCCACAACCAGATAGCCCCAGGCCTCTCCATCAGGAACTGGTAATGGAAATACAGTATAGCCGGCTTAGCTGTACACCTTTTCTGCTCCTGTAAGAAACAAAGTCAATCTTATAGTCCTAGTAACTTAAACAACAAGATGAGGCAGTGTCTAGAAAGTAGATGAGAGTACCTGGGCATTTTGTGAATCATGGTTATTACTCCATTCAGAGCTGCCTCTACAAACTGAAACTCTCGTGATCTGTCATTCATATCCATCACTTGTTTAAGGTTTTCTGGGCAGAGAACATCTATGCTTCACCTAAAATAAAAAGGTACTTAGTGCTATTTAGAGCAAATAACTGAACTCTACAAGGTTAGCAAGTGCATGGGGTTTTTAGTTTTATTTGTAGTATGCAAGTTGCTTGCCATTCATTTGTACATAGTGGTTTAATCACACACATAAGAAACTTCTCTTTACATAAACAGTATTCATATGCACATATATCATCCTGGATCAGTAAATTTGGAGACAGTTACAGATGGTCAGTCAAAGATGCACGTATAGTAGTCAGAATTCTGTCTTCCTAAAAGCATAAGAAAAAAAAAGCATGATTTCCAGGGTCCAGTTGAACTCCTGGTCTCTTTACTGAGTATTGTTTGTAGAAATAATCATAATTGTGGCATTTTTTTGGTAGGAACCATTTACACTGACCAAACAATAGTGTCTTTACATTGAAAAAATCCCACTGTTGTCCATTGATGTTGTCTTATGCCTCTTAGAATGGTGCTAAGAAGAAGTGTACAGTATGTAGGATTTCAACTGACCTGTTAACACTTACATAAGAATTTTCCAGTAAACAGAGGATTTGTTACAAGGATTATTGGTTTTTGTGCAATGTTGATTTTCCTCCAGCTGCCAGGTTCAAGAACCAAAAGGTATGTAGTGCTTGACATAGGCACATTTGCCTTCTGACCTTTAGATGTAGCTTGGCTTTCATTTCTGCATAATCAGCTTTTCTATCCTGTTGTTTGGCTTTTAGTGTTATAAAATGCTTGAAATATTAATCAAAGCTGTTTTCCTGGTGAAAAAGTATGGAACAAATCTGACTTGAAACAGAAAACAGGGTTCAGCTCAAGTTGCTGCTTTTGTGTTGCTATTGAAGGAGAAAAAAGTTTATAGTAAATGCTTTTAGTTTCAAGTAAGAACTTACTATTTGCATTACAGTAACCAAGAGAGAACCCAGCAGGGACTGTCTGTGGCACAGACAAAAATGAGAAGAGATAATGATCATGTTTAATTAGGTTTTAAACTTCTCTAGCTGGGAACTATCAACCAAACTAGCAGAATTCATAACAGGGAGAAATTGGAATTGTCACCTCCCAGTCCCCTTCCTAGGAGATAATAAAGGCTTGGGGATGTAGTTACATGTCCAAAGTCAAATGGGAAATCCATAGCAGAGGAAGAAACAGAACCTAAACCTTCAAAATCTGCCCCACTCTCAATGGTTAAAGCCATCCTTCTTCAAAGGAGTTGACTCAAGAAGGACGTACAGAACTGTGACCAGTGGGTCAGACTTCATGTAAAAAGGGACTGAAGCATTGAGGGAGAGCAAAGGTACATGGGAGAATTTAAAGAAAAGAGAAAAAGCCCATTGCACAGGTAGAGCTGGGTAACCCTGAAAGGACAACTGCCAGCACAGTGCTGCTAGCAGACAAAGCATCACAGAGAAATAATGAACAGCGTGCAAGAGAGGGGAGCCAGGGTTGTCCCACCCTAGAGAAAACAAACAAATTGAGACTACAAAAAGGTGCTTCCATGTCATTGCTTTAGGCCTGAGGAGGTGAAGTTTCTGTAAAAGGGCACAGTTAGCAGAACACCAGTCATCCACGGGAAACAGTAACTCTTGAACAAGAGGTGCCTGAACTCGTGTACAAGGATTTGTCTGTTCCCTACCCAAGTAGGAAGCAGGAAGTCCTTGACAGCTGCAAACACACACCTCTGTGGTAAAGAGATTTCACTCCAGCAAGGGTAACTATTTTTATTTGCAAACTGGATTTGGAGCCATCTGGGCTTTGTGGGACTGAGCAGAGCAGATGCTGACAGGCAAAAGGAAACACTAACCTTTTGCTGACCGGTTTCCACTCTTGGTAGTATGGTTTGTCCCCTTCTCTCCTGGCTGTGGTTCTGCTGTTCATCCAGCAAAAAAAAAAAAAAAAAAACCAAAAAAAAAAAACCAAAACTGCAGTAACCATGCAAAAATCATAATTCTGTTGTGGCTAGGGTAAAATCAGTCAAAGTCTTGGTGGGCCTAAACTCTCCAAATGACTAAGACCTTCTGCAGCAGATGAGAAGAGCTCCTAAGGTAACAGAATTACACATACCTGGCCACTGGTCAGGTACCAGTGGCTACAGAGCCTATTACTCACATAGTCACATTGAACCTTGACATGGTTTTTTAAAAAAAAATGACAATATTCCTTTAGGGAAGAGTCCCCAGATTAAATTCGCACCTCAAGAAGTGGCTCTAGAGGGGTGACTGCTTATCAAAGTTAAAATTACATGTCTCAATCCCACCTCCAGAGCTGAGCCTGTAAAAGTGAGCTTAAAAATAAAGTAATAATAATAACTATTTCATCTGTCAAAGCAGAACAACAAGCAAGAAACCAGTGTGCCCATGGTGTAATGTCAGCCTTGGCATGTACTGTGGCACAACCAGGACTTTCCCTAAAATATAGCTCAGGATTGAGCACTTGAGCTGATACTAAACGAAGCATCAAAGGTTGGTGACTTTGTTTAGAGACTTTAAACATGCACCAGTGCATCTTCCTGGCTGCTGAAATTTGCTTCCATTTGTTTTGAGAAATGTCTGTTGTCAAGCTGAAAATGCTGGACAGGTTAATGGAAGTACAGTCTAATCATGATAAATCTGGGTATTTTTTCCCACTCCTCCGCCATCAGAACAAGCCACTTCATTTTGAACACGGGCCAAAAAAATTACATTGCCATTTGTAGGGATCCACAGACAGCATATCTTACAATCTGCCCAATCCTGTATGGGTTAGGGTTGGAAAGGAGGTGAGCAGGAGGTGAAGCACTGCGTCCCCAGTTTGCTGCTACCTGTTGTGGCCGGTGGCAGAGGCTCCGTCTCACGGTTCACGCAGCACACGTGGAGGGGAGTGTACAGCACACGTGGCAGGGCCCCCAGCCCTCCTGCAGATGGGTCAGTGCCGAAGAGCTGCCTGCAAGAGAGGGGCTGTGAGGCGGAAATATCGCCCAGCGCTGCGCAGGGTCTGGAACCAGCACTTGGCTCGCTCACAGGCTCTTTTGCAACTGCAGGCAATTTGCACGGTTCACGTTTTCTTTTGGAAATTGAGAGAACGATCCCTGCCCTGCTCTCTCTGAGACTGCAAGGGCTGCCCTTGGGTCTGGACTCTGTGGCATCCAGTCCAGCAGCTGTCAGAGTGTGCTCAGTGTCAGCTGAGCAAAACTCCACGGAAATAGCAATCCAGAGGCAGTGCTCTTCCGTTAGTAGAGCAGCTCAGAGAATCTTTAAAAAACCTACAATTTTATAGCAAAATACCCAAGTGACAGACTCCTTGGAGGTGACAATATGTAGGAGAATTAGCAATGGGAGGGAAGTAGAATTTCTGAGTATTATTATATGCCATTAACAACTTTCAGATTTCACTGTGAGTGCTTTGTTGCACCTTCGTTTGTAGTGATGAGTTAAGCTTCCTAATGACACTTTTTCTGAACATCTAAAAACCTTTACATTTGTTGAGTTCTAGTAAGTCTGTCAAACCTGAAGTGCTCAAAAACTTCCGTTTTGAGCAACCTGAATAGTGTCCATCAAAGCAAACATCCTAAACCCCCTCCTTTCAAGGCACTTGTTGAACACTGTCATCTTGAAATGTCAGATTCACACACATTTAAATGATTTGACAGCTTCCAAGAAGGCACCTGATAAGCATCACATTCAAGTGTCAAGAAGCACAGAGAAAAAGTGCCAAAAAAAGTTCAATCAGAAGAAATCGTATCAGCTATTAGATGAGCATTATAATGCAGTTACTACTAAAAAAGGCTTCTCATTTAAATGGAAAATAAACTTTACATTCAAGACAACTCTTTTTTTTAAGGCTTTGCATTTCCCCATGCCCCCTCCCATTCGTGAAATCTTCCAGAAACTGAATCCAGACAGCAGCACCCACTGGTACTGGGTGACACCTCAAGACCACTGTAACTGAGCCATTGGAAGTGCTACATCTGGGTTTTTGTGTGGGAAACAGTGGGTGTTATGAGAATTCACTATCTTCACATAAAACCTTTAATGCCTTCTGTTGGCTTCCTAAAAGCTGAATCGCTAAATGAGAAGATTCTTGAAAAAAATCTTAGCCTTGATTTGCATATGCTCCAGTTATTTCATTGCACCAAATACTATGTGTGTTTTATATAGGGGCTTGAGGCTTACTGTGTGTTTGTGATATGCTTTGAGATCCTCTGATGGGAGGTGTTACCTAAATACAAGTAATTTGATGCTGAAGTGTCTAGAATTCCCAGTGGACATCTGTACTCGAGCCCTGCTGCCATCACAAATGAAAAACATTTGGAATCCTTAATGTGATTTTTAATGGACATATGTTCATAACACAGTGCCACCAATTTGGCATATTTAGTGTCTTCTCAAGAGAAGCCCACAGTTTGTATAGCAAGATTGTGGGAGGTTAGGATTGCAGTGTTAGAAAATTTGCACAACACCTGCCTGACTGTAATTGAATTGGCAGAAATTAATGCTCTGGGTTTGGGAATTTTTTCATCCTCTCAAAACCTAGAGACTCTAGGACTGATTGTGCTGTATTACACTGTTGTATGTAAACTTTTATTCTGATTTTATTTGTGCTGCAATATGATAATTTCCTGGTCTACTCTCTTCCTGACAACTTAGCATTGCTGGCTTACTCACAGTTATTTCTATGTACACTGACTTACCTAGCAAGCAAAAAGCACTCAGTTTTTTTTTTTTACTTCTCTGAAAAAGTGCTCTGCTTAGTATTATTAAAGATTATGCTCCATTTTATTTTTAATGAAGGTACTTTATGACATGTTTTAAAAGGAAAATATTTCTCATCAGCTCCACCAGCAACACAGTACATGGACTCTGAAGACAAACACCAGCTTTGTCATTATTAAATTGGTTTTGGATTTTATCATTGCTTGTATCTGGAGCAGTCTTTAGCACCTCTTATCCCACCAGATTTTTGTTTTCCTTTTCAGGAATGTTTGGCCTTGCCATGCATCAAGGACAGCCCCTCTTACCTCACTGTTTTCTTCCCTTATTTACAAAACATAATAAAAGGCTTTGCAGGGGAGATAGAGGGTACAGTGCCAGGGGGTGTCCCTGCAGTGGGAGAGTCAGATCTGCAGTATTTTAGACTTGCAGGTGGGAAGGTGAGCTACAATCCTGATCCCTGCTGCTCTGCCAGCCTGGCTTTTTGGGGGTTGTAAGTCACTGCTGGCTGCCTCAGCAAGAACCTTGCTGGAAACATCCAACTGCATCAAAAACCTGAGCAACAGCAGGGTTGTGAACACCCTTTATACAAGATAAGTCAATTTTGCTGCTTTTCAGAACTCCCTTAAACTTAGCTGGGAATCCCAGATTTCCCTGTTCTGCAAACTACCAATGACAAGCATGGCAAAAGCCCCATCAATACAAAAAAGTCACAAGTTGGCACAAAAGCATCACCTTATCCAGGCTCCAGATGCTTGGCTAAGACTGGTTATAAATAGAGGGAGAGGAAATGGCAGCAGGGTTATTTCTACAGTTCTATTTTTCTGAAATAGTTCAAGTCTTCACACACCCAGACTGCATGGACAAATAGCCATGAAGACCACCTTTCTTTATGGTCACAATTGTCTAAAATGGAACAGGGGAAGCTAAAGACAGGCCTGCAGAAACAGAGACGAGCTTAAAGTGTCTGAGATCACACTCGAGTGTCTGAGATGACACTGAGATAACTCTCAGAATTATGAGTAGTAGTGGCTGTTGATATCAGATACTGCCACAACTGCCACAGACACAGACTCAGGTCTGTTATGTGCACATGCACACAGTGCACTTCACCCACAGAACAACAGTGTGCAGCCTGAGCAGGTCTGTGCTTTTGCTCTGAGTACTAATTTAGGGATGGGTCAATTTTTTATGACACTTCCTCCCATAGAACTCCCAGTAAAATAAAACATAATATTTGAAAGAGGAGGTTAATTATTGCTCCTCTGCCTCTTCTGAGACTGTAGCAATAGGCAATAACTGTTTAGTTTGCAAGAACCTAAAACAAGCCATAAACAAAAACTTCCTTGCCTGCACTGAAGGAACCCCAACACTTAGATTTATATTGCTAGGGATTTTTTTAGAACTGCATAGACAAAAATAAGAGCTGTGGGCCTTATGTAGTGGTTATTCAGGCCTGTCAGTGCTCACTGTTGAACTTTATACCCAGATCAGGCAATGTTCCCAAGGTAAGTAAACACTCCTTGGACGAGCCTCCACTTCACAGCCAGCTAGTGACCATCTGCCTACAAAATGTGCCAGCTGCACTTTGCCTCTGTGCATGACCTCTGTGTTCCTGGTTCCAGAAACTCTTTGTACTCAACCTTTCCCACACGCCGAGAAGTTAATGACGTTTTTGATTTTAAAGCCAAAATGGATCAAAGTTTGGTTAAACTGCTAAATTTTGTAACTGCTAGAAAACAGCAAATCCAGGGGCTAAGAACCTCCGCTTTCAGCATTCATTAATCAAGCCTGTTAAATGATTACCCCGCCAGGGCTGCTTTGTTGACAACTCTGCATGATGACAATGTCAGTGGCACTGGCCCAAGACACATGCAGTGGTGATGTAAAGGACAAGCCTCTTTCACCTCAACTGGTGGGATGGACACTACCATGAAGAATATTTAAGCGAGGAGGTGCATCCTTGGAAAGCAGCAATTGCAAGAGAGCTCCAAGGCAAGTGAAACGGGCTCAACTAAAAAGTACAGCAAAATCCTCTCTGGCATCCAGCTCCAGCTGCCATAGACAGTAAGTAGAATGGCCTCTATTTTTTCCACCTTGAAATTAGCAGTGATCCAAATTCCCTACCTTGATTTTAAAGCAGCACATAATCAAGCCCATTGCAAATTCTTTGTGTTGTATATTGTTAGGCTTTGTGACACTGGTTAGAACGTACAGCAAGCTAACACACCTAATCTATTTGATTTTAGATTGTGATCAGTATTTTACAGCCATCAACGAGATCCACAACAGCTTCAGTAATGCCCCCACAGCTGAAAGCTGACATGAACGTCATGCCCAAGGTTGTCCAGGGGGATTGGGAGAGTCTGTCTCCAGAAGCGAAGGATTTCATCGAGACCAGTGCCAAGCTGTGCCAGCCTGAGTGCATTCACATCTGTGATGGCTCAGAAGAAGAGAACAGAAAAATTCTGGACATCATGGTAGAACAAGGCATGATCAAGAAGCTGAACAAGTATGAGAACTGGTGAGTAGCCTAAATGAAGTCAAGTATCATCTCAGAATTGGAAAATTCATTTTCTAACCTGTTTACTTTAAAAACTTCTTATAACTCTCCAATATTTGCTTTCCATGAACATTTTGGAACTTTAGCTTACATAGGTGAAATACTCAGGAAAAGCAAACTTTTTCCTGTAAAAATGAGCATAAAGCATATTATTCAGTTGGACTATCAACTGTACCTTTTCTCTATTGATTAGTTACATCAGGGAACTGAAATAATGTCATGAGACTTACGCAACTTATCATTAGCAATGGCTAAATATTATTGAGCAAATCTTCTTTTGAAGAATTCTACTATTTTAGCCAATTAGTTTATTCATCACATACTTTTTCGTGGCATTCAAATAGGTCTGTGGGTGTTCAAATATTATTCAGTACAGGCATTATTCATATCGTGCCGATGAGCTTTGACTCTAATGTATTCTGCAAATACTTTTTTCAAATATTTCATAATTTCTCCCAACTAACTGAACATGAAAGGAGAATATTAACAACAAGTGCATACTCAAGAATTACGTGCCAACCACGAGATCTTCATGGGAGAAATCTGCAAAGACTTTTGAATAACTAAGTGCAGGAATTTGGCAATCTGTTTGCAGACTATTTGGGAGAGAAAAGGGCAAGATTCACCAGATAAATTATTCATTGTTAATTATATGCTTAGCTGTAGTGATGATGGTTATGACAGCCCAACTAGAACATTTTTATACTCGTGGAAAATTTCGATGCACAGAGGTGAAAATGTAAAACAATCCCCTCTATCGTAAATAGATGGCAAAAAATTCCTTAGAGGGGAAAAAGAATCCCCTTTAATGAACTCCTTCACTTTCAGTGATCGTGCTTATACTCAGTATTTCCTTTGGGATGTCTCTAATTTAAGGGACTATGCCAATCCACTAAGCTGGGTTCTGATCCCTCTAGCACTTATACCAACACTTAAACTACTTTCCTTGGCATCCACTTAGCTAGAAGCATCATTTTGTGGTCCCCATACAAAACAACTTCACACTGATGAGAATGAGAATTAAACAAGATTAACTTTTCCCTGAAAGTTAACAACAGACAATAAGGCTGAGATAAGAGGCAGAGGAGTATTAACATGTAACAAGACTTTCCTAGGCTGTATAATTTTTTATTATTACTGGAAAGTCTTAAAGAAATTTTTTTGAGAGAATATAGCTGACTGATTTTTGAGATTATCTGTTATACTGCTTTCTCACTAATTTTTGTCTTACAAAGCATTGTTTTAGCGGCCTTTTGTGCTAAAGTGGACCCACAGAAGGGTAAAAATGCTATATTGATCATTAAAGTCTAATTTCCTGATTTTTTGGTGAAATGCAGCTGGCTGGCTCTCACTGATCCAAGAGATGTGGCAAGAATTGAGAGCAAAACTGTCATCATCACTCAAGAGCAGAGAGATACCATTCCGATCCCTAAAACTGGAACAAGCCAACTGGGGCGCTGGATGTCTGAGGAAGATTTTGAGAAAGCCTTCAACACCAGGTTCCCAGGCTGCATGCAAGGTAGGCAAGAAGATTATAACTGACACTGAACTTCCAGCAATGCTGAGACACTTACTACTGTTGCAAGTTACTGTAATCTTTAAAGAACAATTTGAGCTGAAGATTCAGCTTTATACCCCCTACAGTCACTTCACTGGTTTCATGCAGATCTTTACCATAGACACAAATACCTGGGCAAGGACAGTCCTCAGTTTCTTTCCAGCAGTCGTTTTCCTGAAGAGTGGCAAAGTACAAAAATTCTTGTTGACTTGGTTCAGGAAGTCACCTCACAACTGAGGAGCAGATAGGAAGTGAGATGAGAATGAAGGGCCTCCCCTCCATAGCAATAATTTCAGATTCAGGGATTTACACTAACAGAGAACTTGGCCTTCACCTCTCCTTACTCCTGGCTAGACAATCTGTCTGAACTGCTGCTTTCAGCATTTAAGATAAAACTTCTTGCTACACAATTAGACCAACAGAAAGCTGCAGCTCTTTAAACATCATCAGAAGCTCTCACAAGACAAACAGCTTTTAAAGGACTGAGAAACAACCTCCATGTTTATAAAGGTTACTTCAAATGTTCCTTGTTTTGCTCTTGGCCACATCTTGCTACTCCCTGTTTTCCAGGACGTACGATGTATGTCATCCCCTTCAGCATGGGGCCTATTGGGTCACCTTTGTCCAAGATTGGGATCGAGCTGACGGATTCACCCTACGTAGTGGCCAGCATGAGGATCATGACACGGATAGGAACAGATGTTTTGAAAGCCCTGGGCAATGGGGAGTTTGTAAAATGCCTTCACTCAGTTGGATGTCCTCTGCCGCTAAAAGGTAAGAGCAATTAAAAACCCCAGGAGCCATTAAAAACACCTGGAAATTCCCAGGGCTGTGTTTTGGAGCTGAGTGCATGTCCTCAGCACGTGGTACACTCTCACCACAGAAGACCAGGGTGGTTCTGTTACAACACTAGGTTCAAAAGTCCATTAAAGGAATCAAAGCTCAGCGAGAGCTTGATGGAAAGGAGATCATTATCCCTAGTACTTACCAGGGATTTCCTTGAAGCATATGCTCTGGGTTGCTGTCAGAGGCTCGATGCTTATGAAACAACAGCGTGATCAAGCATGGAAATTGCTGCATTCATGACTACAACATTCTGTTCTGCAGAGCCATTAATCAACAACTGGCCGTGCAACCCGGAGCTGACGCTGATTGCTCATCTCCCGGATCGCAGGGAGATCATTTCCTTTGGCAGCGGCTACGGAGGAAACTCCTTGCTGGGGAAGAAATGCTTTGCTCTCCGGATTGCCAGCAGACTGGCCAAGGAGGAGGGCTGGCTCGCAGAGCACATGCTGGTAAAAGTCTATGCTGTTAAATCTGGTGTGTTTGAACAGCCTTTAAAACTCAAATTAGAGCCACATAAATCCATCACCCGTCTCGCCATCAGTGGAATTAGTCTCATGTGGATAGTCCTGTAACTTTAGATAGGAATCTGTCATGTGCCAGGCTCATGAGGAACAGAAAACTGCTTGCAAGGCCAAGTACTGAACATTTAAAATAGGACCTGTCATGGCATAGAACAAGCAAGGTTTGGAACTTCTGAGAGTGACTGAGTGACTTCTTGTAGGCAGATCCGTGTACTTGCGCAGAGCCTGAACATCATCACTGGGCCAAATTATAAAGAGGTCTATGCACTCAAAAACCTGCAAATAGATTTTCTAAGGGAGTTCTGCTGTGTAACCTTCCTGGCTTTAATTTCTTCTGTCCTTTAAACATTCTACCACCATAAAATACCACTGAAAAAAAGAATTTCAGAGTGCATAGGAGAGCAGCCTTAGAAAAAAATATCTGTGGTCCTTGAGAAGAGCAGGAGTATCCATGCACAAAGTACTTTCCTTTCACTCCACTCGTACAGCCAAAAGAATATTGCCTGGTTTACTTCTGTCTTGAGAGAGAAACATAGCAAAATAAATCAGCAAAATTAAAATAAATGTTTGTGATATGTAAACCTAACATTTAAAAAATAGAATATTTTCTCACAGATATTCTAATGGCAAGAAGAGTTGACTCTGATTTTAAAAATACAGCTTGAGTTATTTGTCAACAATATTATGTGGTGCTTCTTCTGTAAGAACAAATGTGCATAATTAAATATTTTATCGTTTCCACTTGCTGGGAGACAATCGCCTAAACGAAAAGTGCAAGAAATAAAGACTGTGCTTAACAGTTGCATTAATTTTTCAATAGATCCTGGGAATTACCAATCCAGAAGGTAAAAAGAAGTACTTTGCTGCAGCATTCCCTAGTGCATGTGGAAAAACTAACTTGGCTATGATGAATCCAAGCCTGCCAGGATGGAAAATTGAGTGTGTGGGTGACGATATTGCCTGGATGAAATTCGATGAACAAGGTATGGAAATTAAATTGGAATGTTTTACAGGTTGCTGTAGGTGCAGTAAGACGTGCTACAAACTTCTGGATAGAATTAAATCAGTATGGTTTACTTATATTTTATCATTTAACTTCCAGGCAACTTAAGGGCAATCAATCCTGAAAATGGCTTTTTTGGCGTCGCCCCTGGAACCTCAGTCAAAACAAACCCCAACGCCATTAAAACCATATTCAAGAACACCATCTTTACCAACGTGGCAGAAACCAGTGATGGAGGGGTTTACTGGGAAGGCATTGATGAGCCCCTGCCAGCTGGAGTGACAGTGACCTCGTGGAAGAACAAGGATTGGACCCCAGACAACGGTACCTGGCCCACACCATGGCCCTCTCTTTGGCTTTCTTTGAAATTAATGAATAAATTCAAGTTACATCTGCCATCATGACCTTTTTATTGTGTTCTGTGCAGGAGAACCTTGTGCTCACCCCAACTCCAGGTTCTGCTCCCCAGCCAAGCAGTGCCCCATCATGGATCCTGCGTGGGAATCACCCGAAGGCGTTCCCATCGAAGGCATCATTTTTGGAGGCCGCAGACCAGCTGGTAAGAGATGCAGCAGCCACCCTTCCAGGCTGAAATGCTGGCCTCAGAAGGGTGGACACACAGCTGGGCATAGCCACAGGTTTTGCTTTCACAGCTGCAAAAGCAAGGAAATAACCACGTTAGTCCAATGTCTCTGTGTTAGCCTTTGGCACACATGCTTCCAGCCACTGGTGTTTCAGTGCCTGAGTAGTTTGATGTTAACACAAAACAGGTAATAATAATAATAATAAAGGGCTGGAGGGAGATCAGGACCCACTAACACGGGTAGCAGACACACAGAAAATTGCTGCATTGGTCTCAATTTGCCTGTAGTTTAAGTAGTTCAGTTAGCAAATGGTTAGAGAAATGAATCAGATAGTTTAAAGAAAAGGAAGTAAAATTAATTAGTCTGCTAAAGGTCACCTAAAGTTGGAAAAGAAATAGAAGTAATGATAGGTCTGAATCTAATATGACCACAGGACCAGATTCTATCTCCATTAAAATCTGCTGGAGATTCTGATGTCCCAGATATCTCCCACTGGATGTGTTCAGTAACCAGTAGCCAGTTTTGAAAACATTCATTTAAACTTTTTTTTGCTGTAAGAGAGCAGTAAATGAACTGATTAAAAAAAAAAAGAAAAAGAAAAAAACAGGAAAAATTAGAATACATTATCCAGTAACATGCATTCAGCACTATCTCAGACAGCAAAACCTGTCATAAAAATGTGTCTGGACCTCTAATTACTGAAGTGATTTTGTTATTTATAGGTGTCCCTCTTGTATATGAGGCTTTTAACTGGAAGCATGGAGTATTTGTAGGAGCAGCCATGAGATCTGAAGCAACAGCAGCTGCTGAGCACAAAGGTAAATCAAAATTTAATCTGCCTACCTGTATTAAAAGCAGGCCCCTCTGGACTGCCTGCCCTCTCCTTCCCCCCGCTCTTTCACATTTCAGTCTTGGCAGCAATTTTTGCAACCTGTACACTTTCACAATAGAAAATATTTGTACTGGAATTAACAGCCAAATTCTCTGTAAAAGTCAAATTAAGAAAAATAATCCCTTAGGTGGCAAGCATACAGAACAGGATGCAGGCACAGGGTTGCCAGAAGCCTTGACAGGGAGTTCTTGTTACAGTCTGGGATAAACAAATTTAAATTTTCTCTTCTGCTAGAGCTCAACATAAATGTGCGAATGAGAGCCATCTCTTGAGAATCTTCATTTAAGCTGCTTGACCTGAAATTTAAGAACTTTAATAACAAAAATTAATTTAATTTGTACCTTCTGTGCATCAAGGATAATGCTTGTGCAGTTTCTTGAAGCTCACAAGGGTGGTGAAGGGATCATGGGTAAACCCTGGGGGGATCTGAATCTTTGTGCTTTAGAATAAATGTGCTATTTATTCCCTTACCTTCTCCATCTGTATTTCAAACAGGCAAAATCATTATGCATGATCCATTTGCCATGAGGCCTTTCTTTGGCTACAACTTTGGCAAATACTTGGCCCACTGGCTGAGCATGGCCCATCGTCCAGCTGCAAAACTACCCAGGATCTTTCACGTTAATTGGTTCCGGAAAGACAGCCAAGGGAAATTCCTGTGGCCTGGCTTCGGAGAGAATTCCCGTGTGCTGGAGTGGATGTTCAACAGAATTGAAGGGAAAGCCTCTGCCAAACCAACTGCCATAGGTTACATCCCCAATGATGCTGCTTTGAACTTGAAGGGTTTAGAAGATGTCAACCTGACCGAACTGTTTGATATCTCTAAAGAGTTCTGGGAAAAGGAGGTAGAAGAAATCAAGCAATACTTTGAAGTGCAAGTTAATGCTGACCTTCCCTATGAAATAGAAAGGGAATTGCTTGCCTTAGAGATGAGGATAAAACAGCTGTGAGCTGATCAAACCCACAATTATTTATCAATTTGCACACACTAAGACAAGGCAAATTCATTTTACCAAATCACCACTGGAAGCATAACAGCACACTGATGAGCAGGGGGTTATAATGAAAGTAGGTCATAGCTTAGTTAGGATATAGATACAGAGACATTCTAGAAATAACTCCAGACCTAATGATTTATAACTGCATCGGTTGTTGTGAATAGGTGAGCAGCTGTGGGAGTGCGTGTGCACAGGGTCTGAAACCCCTGTTCTGTCACTTACGTGCACACAGAGCCATGATGGGTGTAAATTATTTGCCTAGTTCTGCATATACAATCCAAACCAATCCAGCCTTCAAGTTGTAGCACATTGTTTCCATCACAGAAACCTCTGGAGTCTCAGACTCCACTCGAAAGAGGAGAGAAAATTAGATGCTGTATATATATGTATTACCTAAACATATTTCATGTCTTAAATACTTTTTAGAAAAATGAAGTTGTAACTTCTATCAGAGTGAAAGATGACTTTATATTACTAATGCATATTTAAGATATTGCTATTATATATTACTCACGTTCCTGTGATTTCCAGATGTTTTGAATGGCTTGTTCTTAAACTATAAAATAAATGTTTATATAAAATATTACCTCATTTCCAGTATTCTTGCTGTTTATAAACTGCATGCACATAAATTGAGGCTCCTGTCAATACCACAGCACAGGCAGAGATGCACATGTGGAAGTTAGATGTTGACTGGAGCTGATCTGCTACTCCTGAGCCAACTAGTTTAAGCCACATACTGTCTTTGCAACTTCAATTCAAGCCAAAGGAATGATCCAAAAATTATGATACCAGCTGTGAGCAGTCATCCAGTTGGTGACACACTCTCCATAACTGGGCATTGTTAGTTACTGCAGGCATTTATAAAATAAACTACCCTCTAGGAAAGCCCCATATTAGGACCTTGCTCATTTGTTAAAGTCATAGGATTTGTCCTTGCTCCACAGCACCTTGGCTTTTTCAAGAGTAACAAGCGAAGCTGTTGAAGTAAAGACAATTTGGGAAAAAGTTTTCCAGACCTGTCAGGATGCCTAAAGCCTTAGAGCTCAATGAAAATCAGGGCAGGAACCTGTGTTGGGTTCCTTGTAGAGCCAAGACACTAAAACCAGCCCATGTTCTCCCAATTAGAGGTGTCATTTATGTGCTTCCCACATCCCTGGCAGGTATCCTGCTTTTTTACTTTGAATGCTTGATCTCCCAAAACACATTGCAAATATTTGCTTAGCAAAAAGAAAATCACTTACATTGTGTAATAAGCCTTTTTACAGACTTGCTTCCTTGCAGAGCAAACAGTGCCAGGGCTGGTCAACAACTGCCCTTCAAAGTTTGCTAGGAGAGATCACATAATCTGAAGAGGCTCTAAATTACCCCCTGACCCCATGTTTAAGACTTAGCACAAACATTATCCGTTCTGAAGTGAGTCACAGAGCCCAAGTCAATGCATAGGTCACACAAAGAACAGCCCATGGAAGGCTGTGGTGGAAGTGGAGAAGAGTGGTGCAGCTTCTGTGGAAGTGATCAAAATCACATCTGCATCTCCTATAGGGTCACCTCTATGTGTCCTATAAGTGGGCTTCAGATTAACAGAAAAATCAAGGTGCAAGTCAGTAAATAAGTCAGAGGAAGTGAGGCAAGGAAAACTGGAATACACACTCCTCAGATTCAAACATTACTATCAAGTGTATAAAATAAAGTTGTTAATAAAGTAATTCTATAAATAGCTGATGAACAGCCTGGGCTATTCACAACTGGTGTGACAGTACTGGGCTGGTATTTGGATATGTCTAAGAAAGAGCAAGGAAAGCTGAGAAAATCTGTCATGGTGATCTCAGAGAGTTATGGCCAGTTACAGCCTCAGGGTTTCTTATGGGCCTCGGGAGAGGATCCCAGCCCTGAGCAATGCAAATGTGTTCCAGGCACAGCTTGAAATGCTGCCCAGGAGATGTACAGAAGCTTGGGGCTTTCCAGAGCTCTCTGAGCACTCCAGTGTGCTGCTCTGCCTTCCCAAACACAACCAGGCTCAAAGGAGTGTTCCAAAGAAACGGCTCCTTCTTCCTGCCAGAGGAATCTGTGCCAGGGGCCCAAGCCCAGCAGGCATATGGGCATGGGAAAACTCAGTGACATTCCTCCCATAAAATGCTGCTCCGTGAGGAGATACAGACCCCATCACTGAGGTCCTGCAGCACACGCCCAGCTCTAGCAACACTGCTGTTGTAAAGTGCTAACTGCGTTGAGAACATCTTACCCAGCCCAAAAACACTGGCTCTCACACTCTGACTAAACCCCTGCTTTCTCCTCCTCACCCCAAGAAATCAGGGAATTTTCCTTCCTTTGACCACCACTGCCCTCAGGTTCTGCTCTGGGTATTTTTTTTCCACATAACACAGCAAAACCCATGGACAGTGCCTATCATGAGCTCCTCCAGAAAAAAAATATTTAAACCATTTGTGGTTCTCCCACTGCACACATTTTAGCCACATGCACCTTTTCAAACACTGCTCAGAGAAACAGATCATTCCAGAAACCAGAAAATGGGGGGGGGGGGGGGGGGGGGGAAACTGCTGTACTGTTAAGAATGAGAACAAGAAAATTAGTTTTTGCGCGAGTCATTCAACAGCTCCTTTGTATGTAAATATATCCTCAACCCATCAGCATCTATGGGGAGTACAATTTACATTTTGAATGATCAAAATGTTTAGTATTGGCAGAGAAAATGTTTAAAAAGGGAGAAGGTGGTGGTTTAAAATTTAGAAACTTAGTCAACTGTGCCAGATTATGATCTCAACTCTTCTCCCTCCAACAAACACTATGCTCCATAAAAACAAAATGCTTTTAAATTGAAATTTGGAAGTTCCCCTGATTTTCAAAAGAAAGAGGGGAGGGCAACAAATGCAATAAATTTCAACAAATTAGTAGAGAAATATAAAACGTGGCCTATTAAAAGTGATTCAGAGAAGGGAAGCACAGGCAAGACTAACACATGAAGTGTACAGAGCCATAACATTTGCAACAGCTGTGTTATGAAATGCACTTGGTATTCTGGGAAGTGAGAAACAAAATACTTTGTTAAAACACTTGTGGATGTACCGGTGGCTTAGAAGAAGAGAGACAAAATTAAAATCACAGTTTAACCATTACTAGTTTTGAGGATAAGATCTCTGGTACCTTGTTTGTGCCGCGATTCACTGGACAAGAACATTGGGATGGATGCACCACATCTAGGAAGGCTGTGCTCAACTACCTTAAATTTAGCACAGTCCCTCGGGTAAAAAGTCTGGCCTCAGTGCCAAGTGCTCCTGTTAGCACAGATAAATCCAGAGCTCAGACCTAGACCTTGGCCCAATCCTTGCACAGGTTGAGAAGCCTCCAAGCCCGACGCCATCCTTTGGACTAATTTCTCATATTTCAAGGTCAAGTTTTGACTGCGTTTTGTCTTGTTCCTTCAAATCCCCTTCTTAGATGTCAGTCTCAGCAGTAATTAGCTTGAGTATATAAGATATCCATGCACCTGGATTTTGTCAACATCATGAAGGTTAAACCAAATAAATAAATAAACCTGAAAAGCAGCATCCAGCTTGCTGCAGAACTCATGTTGGAAAACAGTGAAACCCAACTTCAAACCTCTCACAGTTCTAGGATGATATTTTCAGGAAAAGAAGCAAAATTCAGAGAAATGGCATTTGTGCTCTGGGAAATGCTGTTTTCCAAAAACCTTGGCTACCATAGTAACATGATTTATTCCATACTTGCGGCAGTATAGTCAGTCAGCTCCCCAGCAGAAAGACAATTATTGTAACTAGAGATGTACCTGGCTGGAAGGCTGTGGGAATGCTGCTATGGATGGCAGAGCAGAGCACTCTAAACTCCAAATTAGTAATTGTTAGTGTTGATCATGGAGGACATTTCTGGCAGAGGTTTAACCTCAGCAGTACAAAGGGGCACGTTGGTCAAATTGAGTGCTGGCAAATCCCCCTCACCGAGATTCCAAACCACATCCTGCCCCATCTGTGTGTCCTTATGCAAAACAGCTAGGTGGGGAGAATGAGAAAGAAAAACCCCTAATTGCTATTGTATTCCTTTACTGCATTCTGCAGCCACCATGGATATGTTATATATATGTATATATATGTTATATATATGTATATATATGATATACACCACTTTTCTCCAGTGTAAATGTGACCAGACATAGGTTCTGAGATGATTCTGCCTCCAGCTTTCCTTCAAGCTGATAAGCTGCAAGCAGAACTTTTTCTAATACACATCCCAGAAATGTTCTTTGTGTCTTCTTTGGAAATGTCAGATGCTGGCCATTGGAAAAGGGAAAACATCTGGTTTAATCCTCCCGAAGGAACATATCAAAGTATTTGTGCTGGTTTTTTTATGCAGCCTCAATGCCTTTTATTCATCTAAAAAATCCCTTTGTAAACTGTTGCATTTCATTTTTGTTGGTTTTGTTCTTTTTTTTTGAACCAAAAATGTAGATTTTGTTCCTTTTCTTGTAAAGCATCACAAGGCCATTTCCCAGGTTGAGATGGCCAAGGAACAGTCCCTCCCAGAAACTTGATCCTGATAAACAGCTGTTCTCCAGCACAAACTAAGCTCATCCTCCATGGAAAATAGCTCCTAGGCTCACAATAAATAGATCTTACCCCTGCTGTGTATAGATTTGTGGGCTTTAAACTAAACTGATAGTCTGAACTTGTCATCTTTCCCATCTCATCAGAAATCCTAGAAAGGGCCTGTCACCATGGTGGAGGCTGGCACAGCAACAGCACAAATGCCAGCTCTGAACGTGAATAGAACAACAAAACCTCGTTTTACCCACTGGAAACCATCACTATATTTATCTGTGTCTTCCTGAACAGATGAGAAACTTCCCATGGTGTTCTGGAGCTCCAGATCCTGAGAGCAGCTATGAATAGTGGCTTTAAATTTATCCAAGGTTGGAAAAGGGCCGAAACCTAAAGCTTCAAGATGATGGCAGTTCAGCTGGCTAGGAAGCCAGCAGAGCCTTGGAAGGGGCATGGAGATAAATTCCCATCTACAGGGTGAACAACATCACCGTCCACATCCAGTAATGCTGTGGAAGTGGGGTGACTTAGAATGACGTGGGATCATGAGAAGTACAACTCTCCCAGGAGTTATTCCTGCTGGCAGGAGCCAGAAGGGTGGTGAGACCCATGGGGAGCTTCTGCCTTGACCCTCACTGAGCACCCTGACCCCCCTGTTTCTTTTCCTGTAGCTCATTCGGGTCTGCCCAGGCTAAGGTAAGTGCGCCTGGATTTTTGTTCCACTTCAATCCCTGGATTGCCTTAAATAACAACTTCATGGACAGCCCCATGGCCAGGACAGTGGAGCTGGACAGCAGAGCTCCTGTTAGCTTTGGTGGTGACCAAAAGAACCTGCACAAAAACAAACTCCAGCAAAAACCCCACATTCAGCCTGGTTTTGCCAATCAAAGTGACACTATCAACAGTTCTGTCAAGCTCCAGAGGTAACCAACAGGGAAAAAAAACCAAACTATAAATTAGCTATAAATTTAAACTAGGACAAGAGTTGGGAAAGGGAGGGGGAGGCTGTTTGAGAGCTGTGGGTTGAGTGGTGGTCTTAGGGTACAAAAACAATAGCCTTCTGACACTAATAAGTAGAAACAAGCCTTGGATTCTGTGGCGTTTTCTTGGTCTTTATTCTATAAAGACAGAAATCTGGCTCTATTTCATCATAGTTATCTACACTCAGGCACCCCTCCACCCTTGAAGGAGATTAGTAGTGATAATGCATCTGGTACCTGCCCCAGCAATAACAGATCTATGTGGAGAAGACTACAAGAAATTGTTTGGACTTCTGCCCAGTCCTAGAAGTCCCACCAAGCATTTCCAAAAGTCCCATCAGTTTTTACGGCTTGTCTCTCAAGAAGGCTGCAGAAACCTACATGAGGGAGAGACTTTAAAAAGATTTCTGCAGACGTTTATTTCTGGCCAAATTATGATTGCTTGGAGGAAAAAGAAGCCACCATACAAATCTTGTTAGAGACTTCAGCAGGAACTCACAAACCCATGCAGAACCAAGATAAGCTAAAAAAAGCAATTGCATCCAGGAAGGAAAGACAGACCAGCCAGCCAAATGCAACTCTTAATTCCAACCCGTGACAGACCCCTGGGGCAGCTCCAAAGCCACTTAGCACAAGTGTGGAGCTGGGCCAGGAGAAGTCGCTGGCACCAGAAGAGCAGCTCTGGCAAGTCCCCGCTGCAATTTGGTGATTTGCTGAGGGGGACAGACTCAGACAGGCTCGGTACCCTCAGGACCACTCCCCACCCCCAAAACCCCCCAAGCTGACAGCTCCAGGGACACCGTGATCCCTGAGCTCCCTGCACACGTAGGAAAGCAGAGTAACAGCACATCTGTCAACAGCACAGAAACACGCCGGCAGTGCTCGCTGCGGCTTGGCAGGAGCCGGATCAGCCGTCTGCAGTCCAAGGTCTAAAGGGCAATCTGCCTCCCAAGACTCCTGCAGCTCCAAGGACCTCTGTCCTGGGGCAAATATCTGTGACTGGGCAGCCCAAAGGCCCCCTGCACATGCCCTGCAGGCACCGTGCCCACTTGGTGCTACACAGGAGGTGAACCTCCCCGGGAACCCAGGGGATAAAACAACACAGAGGCTAAAGGTTAATCCCTGTGCCCCTCAGACCCTCCAGTGGACCTCACCAGATGGGCTGCTCTGCCAGCAGAGGTGGAGCACATGGCACACCAGCACAGCATTAGCAGGCACTGAGGATATTCTCCACTGCAAGGACTGGAAAGTGCTTTCTTTTCAGGGACACTGTGCACAGAGCTGCCAGGAAGGTGACCGGACTGATTAGTCTTGTGCAGGGCTGTGGGACTGCTGGCAACTGCCTGGCCTGGGGGTCCCCAAGCTGCACGGCTCAGTAGGAGGAAGGTAAAGGAGGGGGACCAGATGGTTTCTAGCAATGACAGCTACAAACTTCCCTGCAGGCTGTGTCACATCGCTGCTCCGTCTCCAAACAAGCAGCTCTCACATACAGCTGCAGCCTTAGACAGTGGAAACTGGGAGTTTCTTCTGTTCCAGTTGCTGGAGAGCATCTCCCAGTCTCCTGGTCCAGGTGAGGGTGTTTGCTGGATGCTGTCCCTGCTGCAGACACAGCAGGAGGGCCCTGCTCCCCGGACACTTTTGATGGTGCCAGGTTGTTTTAACTATGAATTTGAACAGAAATCATGTTGCACCCTAAATGTCACTGCCAGGCAGAAGGGAAGTAATGAATCTCCAGCAATATTCCCAACATCATGATTTTAAAGCATAAAGTCAATATACACTGCAAGAACCCCTACAACTGTAGCTGCCTTGGTGAAGCCATTAACAAATGCAGTTTAACACATCCAAGTGCAGCCAGTCCTCACTGGGGGCTGCTCCCATCCTTCTCCCCCCATTGCTCTGCTTATTGTTTGCTTCACTGTTAATCCCACCTAATTTAAAAATAGGAAATTGATTTCTTATGTATCCATTACAAACCAAATCATTTCTTTATTACAGCGAGGATCATATTTCATAAGCAAGTCATGGAAAATTAAAACCATGCCTGTTGCTTTGATGAAATAATGGAGAAAAGTGCTGGAGGGGAAGACACAGACAGCTGGGGGCTGTCATGCAACCAGTGGTGCAAGTTAACTCTTTGCTCTCATCCAGGGCTCCCAGCACTGCCTGTTCTCCTCCCCCAGGCTTCTGGTTGTAGTGCTAAGTACTCCCTTATCCCTGAGCCTCCAAAGCACCTCAGAGAAAGAATGCAACCCCTCTGAACAAAGTGGGTCAGTGATTGTGGAGGTTTTGTTGTTAACAGAAGGTTTGCAGATTCCTCCCAGTATTGACACTCCTGAAATGCCGGGTTTGTTGCTGTTGCACAGTGTGCAAAACACAGGGACAAACACCAGCCACACTCAGCCCAGGAGTCCCTGTAGCATAAATATTTCCAGTCCTTGGGCATATTAGACCGTTGTGCTGTGCTGCTGGGAAGGGGGCTCAGGCTGAAGGGGAGCCACAGTTGCCTGGAGAGGTCCCAATGTCCATTGCACTCAGTTTATGTCAGCACAGCAGGCACCACAGCAACAACAAGTTAGCAGTGTACTGTGGCTTGGGGTGGATAATAAATTAAAACAAAATGCATTGTGTGCATTGCAGAGGATTTATGGACTGTCCTGTGAACCTCCCTGTGGAACAGACAGGACATGGGTCCTCCGAAGAGTAATCCAGATAAGTGCTACAGCCCGAGGACATTGCAACATCCAACCCAAAGTTCATTGGCTACTTTATAAACGTGTTGATCTCCAGGAATTACAGCCAAAAACACCCTCTGCAATTTCCCCATCAGAAGCAGAAAGAACACTGAGCTATCACTGTAGAATTCTTTACATAATATATCATCTGTGGATGTATCCATATAAAAATGCCATTTTTGAGGACAAAGAATGAGCAAAACTGTCACAACAGACCACAGTCAGGCTCCATGAGAGCGAAGGGTAGCAGAAGAGATTGCTTTAGAGCAGTAATTCATGTCTAGCCTGTTCAACTCTGAGCATACCCTTTTGAGCAAGTAACTATTTGGTTTCATTCCTTTGGGGTAAGAGTCTCCCATTTGGGAAAAAAAAAAAAAAAAAAGAAACAAAAAACAAAACAAAACATTTTACAGTATCTTGTAAGTCTGTGTTGCTCTCAAAGCCTGCCACAGAATCATTGAGGTTGGAAAAGATCTTTAAGATCACTAAGTCCCCATGGACTTGTTCTTCCTGGAAGTCAGGACCAGGGAGATTACCACCCTAAAGTAATTCTTACACCAGGTAAGAGGCCTGGAAACCTTCACCTGATCCTGCTCCAGCCCTGGGAGGAGCCCAGCCAGCCACCAGCAGCTATTTGCCAGTTCACCACAAAAAGCTTCCTTCCAAGTGAGCCAAGGGAAGTCCTTTAAAACCCTTTATGGTCCCTTTGTGCTGATGGTTCTCAGAATAGAAAAACAAGTTTTGTAACTCAGTGGAAGTGAAGGAAACGAGCTCTTTCCAGGAACATCCTGCAGTGGCCCTGCAGCCCCCAAGCTCCCTCCAAACAGCTTCTTGGAAGCTCTGTCACTGGGATATACCATGCTCCTTTCTACCAGTTTCTGTACTGGCTGCTACCATGTTCAACCAACTTATTTATGCAATAAACAGCTCAAGAAATATCTGTATAAAATACTGTAAGTTATGTCCAAGCAGCTCCAAGATCAACTAAAAGGGCCGAAACTCTCAGCCTCTGTAAAGTTCTCCTATGTGAGAGGCATTTCAGTTTCCTCTTAGGGGGTATTGAATTTTAATAATTATCAAATACATGACAGAATTATTTTCAATAAGTTTCTTCCTTGGTCTTACCATGCATCACCCAAACAAAATACTCTTAGAACTCTTGAGGAAAATGTCAAAGTGATGTGGTAAGTCACGAAAAAAATGCAGAAATTCAGAAACATCCATTTGCACTTGCACAGCAGAGCCGGCTCACCAGGCTGATATTTTAATGGAACCACTGGATGTTTTCATTAGCTGCATTTGCCACAATGACAGCAACAATAACTCCCAGACAGAAGTCAAGACAAGACGCAGTAATTAGGTCAAACCTTCGGGATAGAGCTGTCATCACAGACATAAATGTAAGTTACTCTCTCACTGCCCAAGCTCTGCAAGATGTGCTGTTCACTGGGTTGTCTAAACATGATAAAGAAGGGGAAGAAATGAGGGTCATTCTACCTTTTGCTGTTCTTCACAATTACCCCGTGTTTAATTGATCTTGATTAATTATTTAAGGTAAATGGAGCTTTCCTGACCTAACGGCAACATGTAAACTGATTAACTTTACAAAGCCAGCAAAATGATCTGCACAGTGAGATCAGCTCTTGTAATCCATTATTTAGGCCAGGTTATCCTGTGTCAGGGCCAAGGATGTGCTGCCAGACACCAGGCAAGATTGTGGAGGTGTGATGGGGGTCCCCTAGGGATGGGGGTCAAACTCCCCCAGCCCCTTGGCACCAGTGGGAAGGGAAGAGGAACAGGAATATGGGGGAGAGGAGGAACTCTCTGGAGCTCTGGGAGCTCCTGGTGCCGCACGCATATGGGCTTGGGGAGAGGAGAAGAGGAAGACAACCCCTTTCCAGGTGGGCTGAGGGCTCGAGGGGGGTGGCAGGGCAGTGACAGGGGAGGAGGCACCATGGAAGGCAGGTTTGAGCAGCCCAGCAGGACCCAGCTGCTGTTGGGCTCACAGACCCAGCACTGCAGCCTGCACAGCCCAGCCCCAGAGGCAAATGCAGTCTGGCTCTCTGCCTGGTCTTATTTTGGCTGCCCTGTCGATAACATCACCATGGGTTACAGGGCAAAACCCATTTATTTGGTGCAGATAATGCCTATCTTAGCTGAAAATCAATCCCAGATAAAAGCTTTCCAAGAGATCCTGCTTAGATTTGCATGTGAACATTGCAACCGGAGCAGCAGTGCCCTATCCAGGCTGATAAGCAATCTGGTAGCACTGATTCCTTGTATAACCTAGTAAATTACGCATATTGGAAGAAAGTGATTTGTTTGGAGATCTACAGTATCCCCCATCCCTTCTGGCCAATCACTAAGGCAGGTACACAGATAAATGAGAAGAAAACACTCGTCACCACTTTGGCTTCAGGGCAGAAGCAGATAGGGCTGATAAGGCAGCAAGTGAAATTCCCCTCCAGACTCCCAAACAAATAAATACCTACTTGGGCAGAGGCTGCTCAGCTGCAGCAAAAATTCTGCTCTGGTTGTTGGAAATAGCAGCACCCCCAGGCACAAATAGAGCCATAACCTCCCTCCTCCATCAAAAGCTCCCTGCCCAGAGAACTTGTGCTCAAAACAGGTGAGACAGGGCAACTGGGAAGAAAAACAGGCACCCAGAGTCCTGCTTGGAGGCACGGGGACAGGTGGGAGACCCAATCCAGCACCACCATCCCAGGGGAGCAGCCTCCCCCCAGGCTGGCTCTGTGTAAGGGTGAGGATGCTGTTGGGTCACAAAACACAGAGGCAAGAGAGATGTGGGCACCACAAGCCAGTCCCACCACTGAGGTCCCCATCACTGCAAGGTGAAGGTGACAACTCCCATCAAAACTGTCCCTGCTGCTTCCACCAGCCAGGAGGAAAAGCACAGAAGTCAGAACATCCCCAGCCTTTCAGGATGGACTAATCCCTGTCAGCTGTGCACAGAAACCCCCAAATCCTTCAGTCAGTAAGAACTTCCTTCATGATCTGGCTGTGCCACCAAAGGCTTTGACACCATCTCCCTCCTTTTTAAACAGAGATTCATGAAGTCTCATAAATCATTAAAAAAAAAAAAAAAAAGAAGCAGCTTTCTGCCAAATTGCTGATACTTCACATTTATGGGTTTTTTCCTCCCATCCCAGTTTCTTTTTCATCTCATCAGTTCCTTCCCTGTATTTATTTCTATTTGGTTTTCTACCTCTGGGAGCAGAGCAAGCCATCAAACCTGGATTAAACATGCCACAAAAGAATTCAAGCCTTGACATGGCCAAAATATTGGTTTCCAATGAAACAAAACAAAAGACCAGGGTGAAGTAACCATTTCAGCAGCTTGTGCAGCCATGTAAATAGATGTTGCCAAGGGAGACTGAAGAGAGATAAAGCTCCACCACTCCTCCAGAGCTCACGGGGGAAATGTTCAGATCCAAACTCCATTTCCCAGCAGCATTCACCAGTCCAGCTCCAGCCAAAATGGTGGATAAGCCACATTTAAAAAATAAATGTTTCAAAAAAGGACAGCAAAGTTCAGGCTTCCCAGCTGGGCACCAGGAAGGCATTTCCTCTCGGGGCAGGTTTCATTTCCCAGCCATGGGACATCTGCAGCCTCCTACCTGTGAGGAAGGGGCTCAGCAGACCTCAGGGCTGACCCAAGACAGCAGTGTTTGTTTTTTATGGAAATATGCATTTCTTTGGAAAAATATGTGTCTCACTGGCAACCCCAGACCTACCAGGCTGCCTCAGTGCAGCTGCTCCCGAGGTGGGAGCAGGCAGAGGGCACTGGCAAGGCTGGAGAGCAGAGCCCCACGCCCTGTGGTGCCAGGGATGTGCCAAGGCCGTGCCTGGGCGAACATCAGGAAAGTTTCCCCCGCAGGGTTAGTGCAATGCAGTGAGACTGCCTGGGAGGCTGAGGAGGCTCGGTCCTTGGACATGTCCAGGACAAGACTCAGCTGACCCAAAACAGCCCTGGCAGCAGCTCAGAGACCAGACCAGAGCCCTCCCAAGGTCCCTCTCATCCAACACCTCCATCAAGAGGATGGCAAATCTGTGCAAAAAGAGACAAATTCAAGACTGACCACAAAAATTCAACCAGCAGCTCCAGAAAAGAGGCAGCTCTAAAACAAGTGACTTTATCCCTGAGGGTTAATTAACGCTGAACCCGATAAAGCCTAACTATTTTGTTTTAATTAAGAGAAGGGGCCCCTTGGCAGCTCCCCGTCCATCCCAGAGACACCCACACCAAGCACAAACACTGAGGAATGCAGCTCCAGCTCACTGCTGGCGTAAGGTGTTTGTTGTCCCGGTGCTGGATTCCCGCTGCCCAGGCTGCCCTTTGCTCCAGGAACATTTCACCTGTGTGCACAGAGCCAGCCCTGCAAGCAGGGTAAACACTGCTCTCAGAGGGCAACACACGCCATTTGCTAAGCAAAGCCACGGACACGTTGACTTTGTTTGTGTTCAGCCTTTCCTGCAAATCGCCAGGGCAGGCTGTGCCAGTTTTGCAGAAATCAGAGGGGTTGTGCTGGCCTGGGGGGCTTTGCTGTGCGAGGAGGGGCTGCAGAGCAATCCTGGCAAGGGTGGAGGTGCAAAGCACCCAGCAGCACCCCAGACTCATGAGCTCCCACTGCCCCAGGAGCAAAACCAGTTGATTTTAGTGGTGATCTGGGTTTGGAGGGGGCCAGGGAGGAGGGAAGGGGCAGGGCTGGCTCAGGCTGTGGTGAGCAGGGAGAGGCAGCCCAGCTGAAAGCTTCTTGGGAGGAAAGAAATGCAAGCAGAGCCTGCAAGCACTTGTTAGTCCACGCACAGAAGACACAGTGGGAAATGCTTCCTGATACATCAGATCTTTCCCAGGATTGCTGCCTGTGTGCTGAGAACTTGGGGAGTGCAGCCCCGAAGGAGACCTGACCCAAACACTGCACACACTGCCCCAGGTGTGTTTGGTGGTGAAATGATTCCTCAGGTTTTGGATTTTCCATTTTTCAGGTTCTGTGCTGCTTTAGTGTGCAGTTCTGAGCTTCACATGAGGGGATGGTGAGCTCTCTGCACAGAGCAGGGAGACAAAACAATTCCTTCTCCGGCTGGGCACCAAGGACAAATGATCCAAATCTCAGCCCAAGAGCACAAACAACGTGGGCTGGAGAGGGAAAAACAAGCAGGATGGGACTGCATGGGCTAAAGCTGGAATGGGACAATGAACTGCAATGTGCCAATGGAGCAGAGCTGATCCCAGTGAGAGCCCCCGGGAGCGCTCGTGCATTTTGGGACCATTTGGGTTCATTTGGGTGCAGCCCTGGCTGGGCTCTGGTGCTGCCCAAGGTGGATCCATGGAGGAGATCCTGTGAATAAATCCCTGCTGTATTCTGTAGCTCTGCCCAGCCTGCACAAGGCATCAACAGGACCGTGCAGGATTTGAAAAGGCTGCAAGGAGACCTGTGCCTCCAGCAGGGAATAAAACACCCTCCAGGCCAGCAACTGAGGCACAAAGCAGCACAAAGTCCCTTCACAGGAGCTGGGTGCCCACCCAGCCAGGACAGACACTGCATTGGCACAGGGCAGGCTGGCTTGGGCCACTTAACTCTGCATGAAAGCAAGCAGAGTCTGGGGGCTCTGTAACTGGCTGCTTTGTTTGTTTTACAGGTACATCTTGCTTCAGAGGGTGTTTCAGGTAACCACTGAAGACAAGTTCAGTGTGTGCCAGAAGTCCCCCTGTGAACACACGAGCGTGCAGCCGTTCAGGAGGGACCACACTGCTGGGACTTCAGTGTCCCAGGACACAAACCTGCTCTTGGCACAGGCTGCATAAGCCTAAACCTCCTTCACAGGAGGCTGAACTCCCCCAGCACACCAACAGAGCTGTTTCTGTGGCTCAGCTGCCATGCCTTGCCCGTGCATTGGAGCCCTTCCCAAATCCATGTCTAACCCCAGCAACTTCACGGGACGTGGTAGAGAGGTGCCCCACCTCTGGATTCCTGCCCAAGAGTTTGATGCAAGCCTGAAAAGACTTCATCTCTGAGGTGAAATTGGCATCATCTGCACTCATTCCAGCCAGGGATCTCCTCCCACCAGGCACCCTCCCAAGATAAAGCTGTCCCAGTTAGTACCAACAGATCCAGTTCAGCACAAATTGTCTGATTGTTTACATAATATGGGACTTATCTCTTACTGTACAAACAGAGAAAGGGCAAAATAACACATCTCTCTACTCCCCTCCTATCTTAAAAGGACAAACCAACCAGAAATTCTGTACATACCAAAAACAAACAAACAAACAAACAAAAAAAAACCCAACAAGATACTCTGGACTGACACAAATTGTGAAAACAGGTCTGCTGGTCAGGGTGCCCTGGAAGGGGCACTGGCTGTGTGTGTTGGGGCATTAATCCCTCTACAAAGTGGCTCTCATAACCACCCCCATTTGTCTCAATAGAGCAGCAAAGTAAGTGCTGTGCTACTGCAGGGTAAGGGGACTCTGCTGCCCACTCAGCTGCCCCAGGCTCGCCTCTGGGGGTCACAGAGCAGCCAGACCCTGCTGAATGGCAGCTGTGCCAGTGCCACCTGTCCCCAGCACTGGGCAGGTGCTCCCAGAGCTCACATACAATTTCTGTGTGCACATATTTAACAAGAAACCCTTTTAGTTCCTGCAGACATCTCTCCCCGTGGAGCTCTGAGCTGGCTTCCACAGGAAACTTTTCCAGCAGGAACATCCAGGGGAAGCAGCTTTGCTGACCCTTTTGCAGACTGGGGCAGATGGGAACCCCTCTCAGGGTTTCCCAAACCCTCCTGCCAGGTCAAATCCAGGCAGGAACAGGAGCCCCACAGCCCAAAGGCTGGGACCTGTGTGCATGCACAGGAGCAGAGGGCAGGGCAGGAAGGAGTCACAGAAAATAGTCAGATGAGCAAGACTTCAGCCCTGTTGGTCTCCATCATCCCCACCTCCCTGCAACAGAGCTCACTCAGAGCCTCCCCATCCCCAGGCAGAGACAGCCCCAACACCCACCTCCATGCAGCACCACTCTCCATCAGGGCCAGGAAAATCCCTTCCTCCTGCTCCCCATGCAGCTTCCAGCCAGGGCTCCTGCCCCTGCTCCTCATCTCAGGGCCTGCCCACCTTCCAGGTGCCCCTCGTTTGCCATTCACCCCTCCTGCCCGGCTCTGCCCCACTCCCCCCAGCTGCAGTGGGTTATCCTGGCAGCAGAGGGGATGGAGAGGGGACCAGGCAGCCACCCTTCCCCTGGAGATCCAGCATGTCAGAAAATGGGGATAGTCGGGGGTAGAAAAGCCCCGGGGCGTGTTGCCACGCTCTCCCGAATCCTGCTTGGAAAGCTTCAAGCATCCTTGTTCTCGCCCAGCCTGCCTGTCGATGTGGCTACGGGAAGCCGGGCTGAGCCATCCCGTGCCTCCGAGAGTCGAGCCCCTTTCCCCGGGACAGCCCTGCCAAGAGGCTCCTTCGCTCGCCATCTCGTGGTGGCAGTAGGCAGCCTGCCACGGCCCGCGGCCCGCGGCCCGCACCAGACATCCCGCATCCCACATCGCGCATCCCGCATCCCACATCGCGCATCCCGCATCCCGCACCATACATCCCACATCCCGCATCCCACATCGCGCATCCCGCATCCCGCACCATACATCCCACATCCCGCACCATACATCCCTCATCCCACATCGCGCATCCCGCATCCCACCTCGCGCATCCCGCACCCCGCACCATACATCCCGCATCCCACATCGCGCATCCCGCATCCCACATCGCGCATCCCGCATCCCACATCGCGCATCCCGCATCCTGCATCCCGCACCATACATCCCACATCCCGCATCCCACGTCCTGCATCCCGCATCCCACATCGCGCATCCCGCATTATACATCCCGCACCATACATCCCGCATCCCACATCCCGCATGCCGCATCATACATCCTGCACCATACATTCCGCATCCCACATCCCACATCCTGCATCCTGCACCATACATCCCGCATCCCGCATCCCCCATCCTACATCCCGCATCCCACATGCCTCATCCCACATCCTGCATCCCACATCCTACAGCCCGCATCCCACACCCTGCATCCCTCATCTCGCATCCCTCATCCCCCATCCTGAATGCCGCATCCCAAATCTCACATCCCACGGCCCCCACGGGGGCCCAGAGTGCGTTGGGGGTGGGTAGGGGCTGGGCCACCACCATGCCACCACCAGCACTGGGTGCTGCTCTACCCCCCAGACTCGACATGAAGCCAGTGCGACCCAGCCCCGTGGTGTCAGTGAGTTACACCTGTGTTACCCAGGTATAGATTTGGCCCTGCAGAGTCACTCACTCACAGGGCTCAGTCCTACCCCGGGAATTTCCCCCGACTCCCATGGGAGGTGCAGCAGGAGGTTAACACGCACACAGGGGGCGATGATGTGTTGGATATGCAGACATTCCATGCCAAGACTTGTGACAGACTGTAAAGGTTTGGCTCCTCACACCCCCAGCACACCAGGACTGGGCTGCCCACCCTCAGGCACCCCAACATTGCTGTAGGTGTCACAGCCCGGGCACTCTGTGAGCACCAGGGAGTGGGAAGGAAGTGCCACGAGAGCTGTCTGTGACAGGCACACCAGGGCAGCTTGGCACTGGCACAGCTTTGCAGGATCCAGCAGCATGGCTGAAGAGCTCCAAAGGCAAAGGTCTCATCTCCAACCCTTTTTAACGCTTTTTGCCATGGAGCCGCAGAATTGTCCCTCCACCCTGTGCAGCTCCAGGCTGCAGGCTGAACTCTGCCATGGTGTCACCCTGCACCACCACTGTGCACACACTCAAATTTCACCCTCAGCCAAATGGTTTTCTTTAAACCAACCCAGGGAAACTTGCTCCAGGAAGAGCAGACACCTGGAAGCCCTTCCAGACCTGGATACCAAAGCAATGGCTTCTGCAATGTGCCCTTATGCAGATTCCTCCAGGACCTGCGGTGCCACCCCAGCCCCCCCTCCAGCACTCCCAGTCCCCCACCAGGCTTCCCTTTTTCTGGTTTTCCCCTCTAATTTGGGTAGAACAGCACAAAAGGAGCAATTTTGCTCCCCACCCCCTTTCCATCCTCCCTCCTCCCCTGTCTGGCAGGTCTGTGTTATTATTAAGACACTTGAGATTATGGTTGTCTGGAAGTCGAAGAATGACAGGAAAGAACCAGATGCCATCCACTGATAAATTACCAGGGCATTATGTAGAGGCAGCTGTACCATATAAAAGCTGGGTTTTTATACCAGGCCATGATTTTCTGTGTGGCATCGTATGGTTCCAGCATCTGGGCGTCACCGTCAATGCCTCCCATATATTTTGCTGAGCACTGTCATTATGATAATGAAGAAATTGCAGCAGACGTTAATTGTGGCTCCTGCTGGCTACTGAGAGAACTTGAAGGTATCAGAATGGGCTGGCAGGGCCTCTCTCCCCTCATAGGGGGTTTCTCCACTCTGTTGGCAGTGGACAAGAGGAATTTGAATGGCTCTGAGTGCTGTGAGCAGCATCCAAGACCTCCTGTCCCAGTGGCTGGACCTGATCAGGACTGGCTGGTGCTGGTCACCATGATGAGATGAGGTTTTAGGTCTTTGTACAGTTCCCCCTGCAGAGATCCGTAAATTCACTTCCCCTGCTTGGTTTTCTCATTATTAGCATGGAGCAGCCATGGGCTGTGCTAAAGGATGGATGGCACAGGAGCAGGAAGATTTTAGCCTCTGGTTTGTTGCCCCATTGCTCAATTCTCAGCTGGCAGAGCTGTTCTACAGGTGGTCCAGCCCTGGGCGTGGGGACAGGGACACTCAGACAACCCCTCACACCCTGGGGTGATTCACAGTGATATCTCACAATGCTCTCTCTGGGGGATGGTTTTGGTGCCTCAGGAATCCACCACAGGTATGTCCTGGAAGTGGGATGAGGATGGGCAGAATTACTGCCCCGTGAGTCACTCTGGGAAACCTTTGTCAGACAGAAACCTTCCTGGTCCAACCTTCCTGCAATCTTGCTCGACTGCTCGTGGCAACAAAAGCCTGGTACTCACCAAAGAGAAGCAGCCCCTGCATCTCTTTAGAGCCAGGGGTTTGGATTAGAACGGCCTAAAAGCCTTCCCCCAGAACTCCACCAAAGCTTTTATGAGTTCCCAAAGCCCACAGAAGCAGGTACCCCCACGTTCCCCTTCTTGACCCCCAGCAGACAGGTGTTTCTTTAAAGAAACAGAAACAGCTTTAAAAGCTCTGTAAAGACACAGGTGGGACTGATGCTGTGCCCAGGCATTGATGGTCAGACCAGCAGGAGCAAAGCTCAGGAAACCCTCATGTTTCCTTTCCAGCTCTCTGCTGAGGAGCAGGAGCTGGCAGCAGTGTGTGCCTGTCCCTGTGCCTCCCGCTTGGGCCCCAGTGTCCCAGGGCTCCTCTGACACTCCTGGGATGTCACTGCCAGCTGGGAGAGCTGGCCTGTCCTAGGCAGCTGCACAGCTGACTTGGGAAATGAGCTCATTCCACCCTCACCACTCACCCTAGCCCTTTGGCTTCACAAGCCACCCCTCAAGTAGCCCTGCAGTTACTTGAGCCCTTCAGGGGGGGCTCCTCACTGAACCATCCTCACCGAACCCTTGTGCCAGGGAGGACCTTTGCTTGAAGGTAACAGCCAGACACACCAACACAGCACTGAGCCTCTCCTTCTCCGAGGGCACCACTGGCAGCACTAACATGGCTTTTTCCCAGTGGGCAGTGGAAAACAGGAGGAGTAAATGTAGATGGCTGCAGCTTCAATGGAAAACTCCTTTGGGAGCCTGTGCCTGGTCGTCGAGCTGTCCCACGAGATGCTGTGTGCCAGACTTCGACAGAAACACAGAATTAAATGTGATCCAAGAGGTGCAGTGAGATTCCCAGGAAAGGGACAGAGGATTGTCCTGTGCTGATGCTGCTGACACTGCCAGGCAACGAGGAGGAGCTCCAGCGAGAGGGTGCTTTGTTCACTAGGCTCAAAAGCATTTAGTATCACACTGAAACAAAAAAGCATTTGTTGGGATCAAACAGCATTCATGCCAGCTCTTGTCCAGCCTCCGTCTCCCAGGAAAGAAAAGAACTAAGATGACCACTGGGCATTAAAGCCACAGGGAGCTGGAGCAGGACCCGCGGGGACCCTCGCACAGGGGTGGCACTGTCCCAGCGCTGCTGGGGCATTGTGTCACTGCTCAGGTATGGCTCAGCCCGGGACCTTCCCGCTGCCACAGCCACAATTGGCAGCAGAGCCCTGGCAGCTGCAGCGGGAGGGTCCCTGGCTGGGATTGGGATGGTGACAGCAGGGTCTGAGCCTCCAGTCCTGCCCTGCCCCACACGGGGGGCCTTTGGAGGGGCCACACGGTGGTCTCCAGTGACAGCTCCTGCTTCTGGGCTGGATACAGCCCCGTCCCAGGGAGGGTTCCCACAGAACTCTCTCTGAAGTTTCCTCTTTGCTTTAGCTGTCCGTGGGCTCCTGCCAGAAAGCCACCAGTCAGCAGCACTTCAGGGTTAGAAATGGGCAATTCTATGGATGTTCAGCTTAAAAATCTCCCCTACCCATATGAAAATAAAAGAGGCAGCTCCACGCTTGGGTGTCCCTGTCCACAGGGAGGAACCCCGGCAGGGAGAGGGCCAATGCGCCACCCTTGGAGCAGCAGAGCAGCAGCTGTGGGGTCACCCATGATGTCCAAAACTGCCGGTGTGCCCTGCATGGTTTGAGATGCACAGCAGCCCCAGGCTCCCAGAGAAGCCATGGGCACAGAGCAGTGCCATGGGCACGGAGCAGTGCCATGGGCAGCTCCTCATGGGCTGGCTCTGCTGGGTGTGGGAGCTCAGGCCGTGCCAGGCCAGCATCCCTACAGAGAGGCTCCATTCTGGCAGTGCCAGGAGCTGCCCCCATTGCCCATCGTGTGGGGCACGCACATCCAGCAGCCCCCCATGGAGACCCCACCTTGGAAGCGTGTTGGCACTGGCTCCTTCTCGTTCCTGGCAGATGTCCTCAGCGGAAAGAAAAGCCCTGGGGAGCCGGGAGAATTTCCTACAGAGGGAGGGGGGGAAAAATTTTAAAAGAAAAAGAAAAAAAGAAAAAGAAGAAAGAGGGAGGCTGCCCATCGCAGCTCACTGCTGCCTGGCACCTGTGTCCCAGGGCAGGCGTCCAAGCGCCGGAGCAGGCGCGGTGCCACGGCAGCAGATGGGCACGAAGGCAGAGCCCCGGGCCTCAATCCTGCCACACCAGGGAGGGGACGGCTGTTTAGGGCAAATTTCCCAGCTGAGAATGTCAAAACAGCTGCCAGTCTGGAGTTTATACACCTATAATTAAGGGGGTATGTGATCTCTAATCCAGCTCAAACGGAGCTGGATTAATTGGCGGGCCTAAAAATAGCATCGGTGACCATGTAAGGCAAGCTTTTGTGTGCGGTTTAAATTAGGAAAGTGGGCTCTGGTGTTTGCCGTGAGCTGGGAGAGACGGAGGCATCCAGACAGCCTGCAAGGGCCTGATCCTGCTGAGGGACAGGGGGAGGCTGCAGCACACTGAGCTCCCCAAAGGAACAGCCCGGAGCCAGGGGAAGGAGCCAGGGCAGCCCCTGAATCCCAGGGATGTGTGTCCTGGGGGAGAGGGACACTGCTCTGCTCAGAGTGGCACCTTGACAGCCTCAGGTAGAGCTCCTCTGTTCTCCTCCCCACACACCCAAGACCCAGTTGGTCCCCACTTTACCCTGTCACATCATTCATAGGAGTCCACAGCTAGTTTGCTCATTCTGTTTGTGATGCCCAGAGGCTTTACCTGGTGGAAAGGGACTTTCTGAATTACTGGAGCCCCCAGGAGACACCTCCACTTTCCCACACTGCTCCTGGACAGCTTTGCACCACCACGATGGCAGAAGAACCCCTTTGACGTGTGCTCTGTGATCTGCTCCCCTTCTCAAACACTCCTCTACCCACAGCCAGACTGTAGGGTGAAATTGCTGTTAATTTTTGTTTAATTATCTGCAGTGGCACAAATAACTAACAGCATTGATTTGAACTTGGCACACAAAGGAAGGTTCCAAATGGCAAAGCATATTATGAGATCGAATTATTAAATGTAGCTAATGAGAAAAATAATGATGTGATGCCAAGCTATAAAAGGTTAGACTTTAAAGTTGTCACAGTTCATGAGCAAGAAAGATTTAATCACATTCTTAATCAAATATTTATATGATAATGTGTTTTAATCAGAATAATAGCAATTCATTTAGAAAGGAATATATTGTACACTTGCTGTTCATGCTTTACAGAGGTTTTTTGCGGTGAGGTTACAGAGCACATTTTTCCTTACTCAACAACAATTCCATCCCAGCTGGAAGGTATTCCAGCTGTCTGTGATGGGGGCAGGCTTGTGGAGCAAAGGTCAGGAGCTGTGGGTGCCCTGCTGGGGGCTGGGCCCTGCTCCATCCCTCCCTGGGACGGGGCAGAGTGGGACCAGGCTGAGCCCGGGCCCCTCGCTCTGCCTTTGGAGCGTTTACTCTTCACAAATCATTTAACTGCTACCTCTTTCCCTCTGAATCCTGCCAAATCTCCCAGCTCCCCTTGGCAGCTGCTGCTATTGCCATGATTTCCAGCTGTGCAAGAAGCATCTTCAGAAGGCTGCTGTGCTGGAGCAAGGATCCTCTCCTTCCTCTCCTTCCCTTCTGGTCAGGACAGCAAAGGGACATCGGCAGAACTCTGCCCCTCCTGCCCCTCCTCCAGGGCCCTGCTGCCCCTCCTGCCCTGCCTGGCAGAGCTCAGGGCTGCAGCTGGCTGCTGAGCAGTGAGTTCTGCTCTGGGCTTTTGGTCTGGTGTGTTAAAGTTATAAAAACGGGCAGTCTGAAGCAGCAACTGCCCCCACCATCAGGGTTTGATTCTGAGTGCTGCAGAGAGGGGAGGTGGCTGTCCTGCTCACCCCTGCTGAGATGCCACGCGTGAACACCACAGGAAGAGCCACAGCAGCTGAAGAGGTTGGACAGGATCTTTAAATCTGCCAGCCTGATGAAAAACAAATATCTAAAACCTTGCCCAAAAACTCAGAATGAAGCTTGTTTTAAATTGAAAGCAGCCTGGAGGACTGTTTCCAGCAGGCATTTGGCAGCCAGAATAGCATGAGAACACATCACCTCTGAGGCAGCTCACCAAAGTCCTTCCAGCTAGGTGAGGAGCACCCACAGAATCCTGGGATTTGTTTTGATGGAGCCTCCAAACCACCAGCACTCACTTAATGTGGGAAAAGCACTTCAAAACAGAGTGAAAACTGAAAGGGAGCATCCCTCACCCCAAATCCCCGGTGAGGACAATTCACCACTCTGTGCACGGCTCCCACGGAGCTTTGGAGAGGGAGGGATGAGACAAGGGACAGCAGTGACCCTCAGCCACTCACACAGACCCAGTGGCACGAACCTCACCTGTCCTGGGTGTCCTGTGAATCCTCCCAGCCTCACCTGTCCTGGGTGTCCTGTGAATCCCCCAGGCTCACCTGTCCTGGGTGTCCTGTGAATCCCCCAGGCTCACCTGTCCTGGGTGTCCTGTGAATCCCCCCAGCCTCACCTGTCCTGGGTGTCCTGTGAATCCCCCAGCCTCACCTGTCCTGGGTGTCCTGTGAATCCCCCCAGCCTCACCTGTCCTGGGTGTCCTGTGAATCCCCCAGCCTCACCTGTCCTGGGTGTCCTGTGAATCCTCCCAGGCTCACCTGTCCTGGGTGTCCTGTGAATCCCCCAGCCTCACCTGTCCTGGGTGTCCTGTGAATCCCCCAGCCTCACCTGTCCTGGGTGTCCTGTGAATCCCCCCAGGCTCACCTGTCCTGGGTGTCCTGTGAATCCCCCAGGCTCACCTGTCCTGGGTGCCCGCAGGCAGGGGCACACGGTGCTGCAGGAACTGCACAGCAGCCCTGGAGCCACCTGGGAATTCCATCCAGAGCACCTTGCCACTGTCCCAGAGCCAGACCTGCCTCCCGACCCCTGGCACACACCTCATCCTGCCACAGCCAGGGCTCTCCCTCCTCCTCCTCTTCCTCCTCACAGCCCTGGGCCGGGTGGATGTCTCTGCACTTCTCACTCACTCCTTTTTTAACACTACATCAGAAGCTGGAATTTTATATATTTTTTTAAGTGCTAAATTTGCTGTTTCTGTTGGAGCCGAGATGAAAAGCTTTCACTGAACCACCTCTGATTGGAATCACTTCTGTTGCCTTCAGTTTGGCCAAATGTTTCCTAATTACTTATCTGTCAAAAGTTTTTTTTTTTTTGTTTTTTTTTTTTTTTTTAATGCACAGACATTTCCTCAAAGTGAGAAAAAGTGTAAGGCTCTTGTTTAGTGTTTTTGCCCGAGTGAAATAAACCAGGCTAAGCTTCATCACCAAGGCTGGATTTTATGCTTGAACATGCAATTCAACATCAAAAGCTTGATCTTTTTTATTATTCAGAGCTGCTTTTTTAGACCAACTTCAGCAGGAGCCAAATGGCACATCCTAACTTGGGATTTAAAACTTTTATTTTTTAAAGCTAGGTCTGAGTCATGCAGCTTTCTCCTGAGCCTGAGATGGTTTCATGTAATAACTCAGGGCCAGAATCTGCCACGATTACTCATGTCAACGAAAGCTTCCTTACATGAGCAATCTGATTGAACAGGTGCTCCTTGGGGTGAGGAATGATTACAGAATCAGGCCTCATCCTTCTCCCATCACACAAATATTTTTGCTGCTTTGAGTCAGTTGCTGGGTCCTGCAAGGATGTCCTGTCACTGTGCAGAAATTTGGGGGTAGAAAGACAAAGGAGGAAACCTTGAAGACTTTAATTGCCCACACTGACCATGGCTGGCCCAGCAGGGATCCTGATCCCATCTAGGGAGGCAGAGTCTGTACATTCAAGACATTCAGCATTGATTTGCTACTGGGCTGCTGTCAGAAATCTTTTATTTTGGGTAAAGGTGCAGAGGATCCTGAGTTAGTGCAGGAGGGAAGGGGAAACCAGCAGAACTGAGCCTGAATGGCTCCATGGGTGCTTTAAAGGCTTTGTTGTGCCCCTCTCCATGAAGAGAAAACAAATAGCCAACGCCTCTCAGAGTGAATAATACACCAATACCCCAGAAAGGGACCGAATAACCCAAAAATAAATCCATATAACAAATTTTCAAAAGCTTTAAATGTCTTCAAAGCCAAGTGACATTCTTTAATGAAAGCAGGATCAAGCCAGAAAAGCTTTAGGAGTTTAAAGTTATTTGATAGCTAGTTATTTTCCTTCAAAAGAGACTAAGTAAACCTCTGCCTGTAGCCTTCATCACTCCACCAGAAATGCTTTGTCAGGGTATTTGTGACAAATTAATTATAGCGAGAGAAAATCTCAGTAGAAATGAATATTCAAAAAGATTTTTTTTTATTCTGTTGACTTCAGGGAATGCTCTCTTGTTTCTAAAGCTGTGTGTTTTCCTCATTAGCTCTTCCCCTCCCCCATTTCTTTTCAGAAACTTTCAGAAGTGATTAGAAATGGTTTTATTTTCAGCTCGCCCGGGGAATGGCATTTGCAGTGGAACAAACCACTGATACTGGAGTCTTGCTGGCAACAAGAAATGGCACATCAGCAAACTTTCCAGAGAAAACATCCTGAAATTACCGTCCCAGTTCTGACCACCTGGCACTAATACACAGCAAGATGCTGTGTGGGGCTGTCCCACAAAGCCTCAGTGCTGCAGGAGTTTGTCCTCACAGCAGCTCCATCCTCAGTGGATCCTGGCCTGATCCTGCAAACGAAAGAGCAGGGCTGGGGCAGACCCCAGGTAATCCAGTGTGGCTCTCACTCCCTGCAAAGGCTCTGGCAAAGCAGAGAGCTCCTCATCTCTTGCTCTTGTTGTCTGTAAATTGCAGAGCTTCTTGTCTTAGGCTAAAGGCATTTCAAGGAGCAAAATTCCCATTTGTGCATCTCATAAAGACCGAGGAAAGCAGGAGGCCACTGCTATCCATCATCCCCCACAGCTCCAGGTCATCTCCATGCCTCTGTCCCCTGGGCACACTGGTCCTGTCCCCATGCTTACCCTGCTTGGTCCTGCCCATAGCACTGAAATATTGGGCTGCAAGTCCTGGAGTCTCTGCTTGAAAGGTTGTTTTGGTTTGTCAAAGGTATTCTTGACAATAAAAAGGAATTAATGCAAATAAAGCTCTGCCAAGCTGTGACTGCCTGACCCCACTCAGGAAGCTCCCATGACCAGTGTCCCCACACGGAGCCACATTTCTGGCTCTGCTACAGGAACTGGGCAGAAAAAAAAAATCCTCCCTTCCATCCTCACTTCCCCCTGACAACTCAATTAACAAGCTGCCTCATTAGCATCCTATACTTAATTAACAAGTTGAATTAATAAGTAGCCTGGGTTGCTTAATTAATAATTGAACAATCCTTGGTTAATAAGGACAACAGAAACTAGTTCATAAGGGAATGATTCAATAGCTTCCAGTGAAGTGAGGATCCAAGGAGAATGTGGTAAATGGCAGCATGGAGCTGGTGCTGGACCCCACCCTGACACCCAGTGCCCCTCCCCGAGTGCAGCTGTGGGCTGTCACCTTCAAAGCTCTTGCCTGTCTCCTCCTGCCCCAAATCCAAGCTGGAAGGGTCCAAAATGCTCATTTGGTTCTTGCTTGCACCAGTGATGCTCTGCAGAGATGCTGCTCTGTGGTTCCCCTGTCCAGCTGGAGCAGGGATAGGAGTCTCACCTGGCAATGCCAGTCTGGGGGTATCACTTGAAACCAGCAATAAAAAAGGGAATGTATACAAAACACAACCTAAAGCATCCCTGCCCTGGTACTGTATTTTCCAGGGAAGGACTCTGAATGTATTTTAGTATTCAAATTTAAGCCTGCTCCAACCAAAATTTGCTGGGGCTGGGTGAGACCTGTTTGAGCCCCTGCCCAGGGTGCTGGAGCCCAGGACAGGTGGGAGCAGAGCCCAGGGCCCTGATCCCAGGAGGAAATGCTGTTCCTTGGGCTCAGGCAGAGCTCAGCTCATACCCAACTCAATATGTTGCCCACATTTGACAACATATATTTGGCAATTTTCACTAGGAGAGCATGAAGAATTATGTTGATGTTTCCTTCTCATCTTGATACAGCAGGTGTCTTGTTTCCATATGAATGATCTCAAGGTGTACATACATATATATCCATATATTAAAAACATTCATATTACCATATAACATTTCAAATTCAGCTAAATAGAAGCAGTTGATTTTTCCTGATGGTATTGATTTGAAATTCTCCATCCACAGACCATTTTGGAATCCCAAACAAAAGAAAAAGGAGAGTTATTTCCCACACAACAGATGCAGTGCACCAGTCTCTAGGAAAATGACTTTTTAGTTTATTGTTGCTTATGGTGACTTCTGTTCATGACTGGTTTCAAAGAAGATATTGAGCGTAGCAACAAAACAGGTTTACAGACAGATAATTACCATTATTTTCAATTATAATGCTGTCATCTCCAATCCAAGTGTTTCAAGACTGGGAAATACAAACATTACTGTTATTGCCACATTGATAAATTATGTTGTTGGTTTATTCCAAGAATGACAATTAATGGTGCTCAGTTTTGCTGGACAACCTGAAATGAAACACAACATAAATTTGTTACCAACAATCACAGTAAGGAGGGGGCTGGGGAAGCAAGGTATTTATTGATGAAACTCTCCAGACACAGAATCTATAAGCAAAATTGAACTGGAAATTCAGTTTCCTTGTAGAAAGATGTGAGATGGTATTGCACTGGTTGTACAGTGAAAATCAGTGCTTCTCATACCTCTTATTTGGATTTTTTGTATCTGGTGTCTCAGTTATTTTCCCCAGTGGGCTTCATGCAACCAGGACATGGTGCCTGAACGCCCCTCATCACTTTCAAGACAAGTGAGAGACAGGCGAAGCTTCTTGCTCAAGGTTTCCAGAAGGCCAGTGGCAAAGCAGATGTGCAGCACGTCCAGCAGGACATTTCTCGTGGGGGATCCTTCTCTGTGTCTGCACAGCCCACAGGGCTCCTCCACCTCTCCTGCAGATCCCCCAGGGCAAAACCCAGCAAGGGCTGGATGGGATTTGTGCCCTGGCCAAGCTTCAGCTCCTTCATGCACCTAGCAAGAAAGGATGGGAAGAAAGAAGAGAAGGAAAGCACAGTTGACTTCATTCCCCCTGGGCTCCAAGTAACGAACTGAACTAACTGAGGTCAAGGACTCAGCATGGTCACAGCCTGGGAACAAAAGCCTGCTCCCAAATGCTTCCCACAGCCAGTGATGCAGGAACAATTTGGAAAGGTTTTCAAAGTATTCACCAGTTGCTGAGTCTGCTTCCTGGCATGGGAGTTCCCACTCTGTTGTCTGCACAGTCCACTTGCTTTCCTCCACCTGCTTTACCTGCTTTTTGTTACATTCTAGCTGTGGGCTGCTGGCTTTGCCTTGCAAACAGCAGTAGCCACCTGGATGGCATTTGGGGAGGTTTTGGCTCATCTCAGATGGTCCAAAATCCAGCAGTGATGACTCTCAAGGCAACTTAATATTTTCTGTATTGCAGCAGAGATTCCCACTTCCTACCACCCTCACCCCGAATTTTGCCTCTATGTCGTTATGTGGCAATGAATACAGATTTGGGAAAGAGCTGCAGTCAGAGAAGGCACAAACTAGAGAAACACACAACTCCCATCCCCCTGAGCAGCTGGGAACTGCAGACATAACTATAAATTCTTGTCCAGTGAAAACTGTATTTACTCATCCCAAACAAACCCATGTGCATCACCCTGCCGTGGGCTCTGGGTCCTGGTTTGGAGCACAATGGACCTCACTGATTCACACATCTCTGAGATGCCTCTCCAGCAGCCTGGGCTTGCTGGGTGACTGATTCTGGCCTGACAGACACAAACTTAGTTCCAAAGAACAAGCAGGAAACTTTGCATGGAGCCCTGAGCCTCCTGACTGGTGGTGTGCCATGAGAATGATCACAGCATCATCCCCTGAGAGGCTGCAGTTGCTGATTCCAAGACTCCTGATTTTGGATCAGACATGGTGTGTTTTACCCAAACTTAACCTCCCACAGGTGCAGCAGGGCATGTGATAAAGCCTATGACTGATTTTTAACCTTCTTGTTCTGTCTTGACACATTTTCCCCTTCCCCCACACCTATTTTTCATTAAATCCAGGCCAGCAAGGAGGAAGGGAGAGTTCAGTGCATCTGTTCATCACTAACATTGACAAACAGCACGTGAAAGCTTTGCTAACCTGAAAAGTATTGGCATATCTAACCAAAAACCACTTGATTTCCCCTGGAAAGCAAAAACTGTGAGAGGCCATTACTAGCAGGTTGACCTTGCATGGGAAGTAATTGAATCTGGAAATGGGAAATATGAGGCAGGAGAGGTTGGCTGTCATTTTACAAAAACAATTAAATGCATGAAATGTGTCCTAATGATATAATTAAGGCAAAATTCCAATCCTCCATTAGTGGTGGCATTAATTATTGCAAGCACATTACATGCAATATCACTGGAATGATGAAATCCTTTGTTATACAGCTTTATTAACAAACAAATAAATAAATAAAACCTGATTATCTACTCCTCAACAGACGCTGTGATGCGAAATTACTTTTGAACAGACCTTGATTAGTTTTGCCTGTTAAGGCTGATGGTAACAGAGGTCAAAGCACCCCAGGGAAACTCCTGTAAAGCACTGCTGGGACCCATTGTGGGTGTTACTGGAGCAGGCAAAATTGATTAATACCATCACACTGACCCCACAGCTCCCCTAAAACACACCCATTTACACACCAGCTGCGTGCAGGACTTGCTCCTCACCCTCCTGAAGTGACTGAAATCTGCTGTCACCCTCAGCACCTGGTTTGCAGCAGGGCAAGATCTCACCTGCCTCTTACAAGAGGCAGTGAATCACAGCCTTTCGGTTTCACAACTGATTTTACACTTCCTTCTCTCCTCTGCTCCCTCTCCCTCGGGCTGCCAGTTCTCTGGGAGGGTCCTGGGGCTTTGAGGCAGCTTTGGTTTGGCACAGCAGAGCCAAGGGCTTCAGAGCCAAGTCCCTGCTGCCTTCACTGCAGAGGAGCTGTGCATCAGCTGCTAAAAGGCTCCTGGAAGTTGCTCAGAACTGTTTTATATATTGGGACAAATGGGATTACTGATCTCAGAGGTGTGAAGGCATAAAGTACACCTTTCCAAAGGAGGAAGCCATCAATAACATTCCCTCATCATACATGTTTGGGATTATGAGCAAATCTATTCGATATGGAAACCTGTTTATAGCTATTTTCAATGTTCAATCCAGCACAAGGAAAAAAAATTGGAGAAATTAGCCCCCTCCAGCCAGCCATGTGACTCCTAGGTGATATCTGCCAGAGGACAAGCAAACACATCAGTTGAGTGATTATGTGGATACCTGCTGAAAGAGGGGGATTTTCAATTATTCATGGTTGAATTTCTACGTGTACAATTCCCGTTATACAGGGGGAAATCAATTAGTGAGAGTCATTTGTTTCTGAACACACTGGTTGGAGAGAAACATTAGTTCAGAAACATTAATTTCTGGACAAATGTTTACAATTAAAATGCAATTTTGATTCCACTCGAGTTCTAGCCTGTCACCCTGCATCTCAGCCAGATCTGGAGAAGAAATGACAATATCCAGGAAAGGCAGGTCAGGGATCACAGTGCTGGGAAGTGCCAGCCCTGGGTTTGCCATGAAACCCTGGGACAGGGCTGGGGCACTGGGCTGTTTGTGCAGCTGAACCCTGGCCCTCAAGCCATGGACAAGTCCTGGGCTAACAGGGACCCAGGAGCACAGAGACAGCACAGAGAGCACGAGGGGTGGAGAACAGCAGGATGCAGTGCCTCAGGTTCAGGCAGGAATTTTTCGGTGTGAGGCTGATAATGCAGCATTTCTTTAAAAGCAACATGCACCTGTGGTGGGTGACATTTGTCCCATTTGCCCAAGGCCTAAAGCCAGTGCAGAAGCTGAGGACCAGGACAGAAAGCAGCAAGGAGCAGTGTCCTGGGTGCCAAACTCCCACAGACAGGCGGGGCATGCAGAAGCTGCGGCTGTGCTTTTACCCACACAGGGAGCTGAAAGCCAGAGCACGAAAGGAAAACCACTGCCTTTTCCCATAAACCAGAACTTTTAGAGAAGAGAGAAAGCCCATTTTCCAAGCTGCCATTTGGTTCCAGCAATTACTCACAAGCAGTTACATTTGCTCATGACTCAGTCCAGGATCTTGGTTCCAAGCTGAAGCCTCACTGAGGACTTGGGCATGTTCTGACGAATGGGAAGAGCTGAGTAAACCTGAACACATTTTTTTGAGTTAGTCTGCTTCCTTAAAGCCTTACCTCACACCAGCCTTTTCTACAGCATGAGGAATCTCAGTTGCATTCCTTGGTGCTGCCCCTTTGTTCTCTGACACAGCTACTCAAATACCACGCACCCCAAAATGGGTTTCTTTTGAAGCATTGCCAGGCTATGGGCACCACAGCCTTCTGCAGAGGTAAGGAACAAGCCTGCTGGAGGTGCCTCACCTTCCTTGAGATCCACTGCACCTAAAGCACCTGCCTGCATCACCTTCCGGGGGGTTTTCTGCAAAGTTTTCTTCTGCCACAGGTTACTCATCAGCAGGGTGGAAGTGCGTCCAGGTGCTGAGGAAATACATAGAAATTGTTTATAGAAATAGCTTATTTAGGCATTTACAGTAAAACCTGGCCTGGAGAAAGTAAATAGAGTTCCAGTTTCATGCCACTCATACAACATTACTGTAAACAGTTGGTATTTTTTCCTTCAAGTGCAGGAATTATGCACCCAGCTGACCTTGCACTGGCACAGGAGGGAAGGAAGCGTTCCAGACCTCCTGTTTGTAAAGCAATAAAACATAACAGGGCTCAGAGATCAGAGGGAAAATAAACAGATCCTCTCGCTCAACCTCCTCCAACTCCCCCTATTTTCCCCTCCACAGCTTATATTTAGCTCAGGCTCCTCCATGCCCACAGAAGGGCTGTCCTGGGAGCAGGGAGGCAGAGCACCATGGCCAGGCTCTTGGAGAACCTCAGGCTTTCCTCCTCAGAAAGGAAAATCAACAGACCTGCTCAGCAGAGCAGAGAGAAACAGCAGCTCTCAAGAGAAAAACAGAGATGAGATAGGCAGCGGGGCCCAGCAGGGTCATTCAACATTTGTTTGTTAATCCTGGTTCTGCTCATCTGAACCTTGCAGAGCCTGGGTTTGAGATTCGAGGAAAAAAAAAAATCAGTGTGTGCACATTAATAAATTATTTGGAACAAAGCTGGGCTTGAAGCTCATCATCTTCCCTAGGAAAGCCCCTGGTGTGCACTGATCCCAAGTTAAACCTAACCCAGCTCCCTCCTCACACTCACACCAGCTCTGCTGATCCCTCCAGACCTGCAGAGACCCTCCCCAAAACACCACCAAGCACCCAGAAGTGATTGCTCTTGCAGGACTGTGTGCTTGCATGACTGTTTTAGAGCTGGAGTGTTTTGGATGCTTAATTCCCACCTTAATGGGAATAGTAGAAATCTGTGAAGTAGATTCTGTAGTACTATTCTATCTGAATAGTAGAAACCTGAATAGTAGAACTAGGGAATAGTAGAAATCTGTGAAGACCTCGTGCAGAAAGGCAGCTGGCTGCTCTGCTCCTGGAGACGTGGATTCAGTGGTGCTGTCTTGGAGCAGGAGCTGCGGCCAAGCCCATACCTTGCTGGGAGCACAGAGTGGCAAACTGGGAATTCCCACCTGTGACACTGCAGGGACTGCCTGGGACACACAGCCACTGCCCCAAGCCCTGCCCACAGGCTCAGGGTCAGGTGTACCCATCCCACAGGTCTTTGAAGCAGCTTCTGTGATACGAGGAAGCAAGGCTGGACATCTGTGCCACACTTCCACTGCAGCAAAGGCCACCCCTTCTCTCCTTTCCGTGCCTGAACAGCAGCGAGGCCACAGCAGGAGGGACAGGGTGGGATCCTGCTGCTGCTTGGAGAGCCATGCACAGAGGTGTTTTACGCTCCCATCTCCAGCCTCTCTGTTTTTAAAGCCAGGCTGCTTATTAGCAATGCACAGCAACACCAAGCAATAACTTTGTACTGCAGTTACTCTCTTAATCAAATGCAGCTTCACAGAGCCACGCTGATCTAATTGTTCAGTGTCCAGGTTCCCTGCCTCCTCAGAGATAAATACTGCTGAGGAGCTGCATTTTGACTGGCACCCAAAACTCAGCACTGGCTTGTGATTGTGATTTATTGCTGCTGATAACAATCAATCCCAAGGCAACCGTGTGCATCTGAAGTGATTCAGGACTGAGCAAGGGGGGAATGAACACCCACAGGGAGCTCACAACTGATGATTCCTGCACTGAATGCTCTCCCCCATTTCTGCATTGCAAACCCCACTCCAAGCTCACTGCATGGAGGGCTTCATGTCACCTCTCCTCTGCCAAGGGCAGAGCCACCAGTCTGGTCAGCCAAAGCTCTAAATTTCCTTTATGCACCTTTCAGTCTTACCTGACAACAGGCTCTCTCCATGGGCAGAAGACAAGGAGGAAACTCCAAAGGGGTGCAGCCACCAGCCTGACCTGCTGGGTGGCATGGGGATAATCTCCGGCAGACTGCAAGCCCTGCTCACCCAGGACAGGTTCCCCAGGGGAGAAGCAGACAGGCAGGAGGCCCTGGAGCTGCCACCATCAATGGGCTTTCAGCCACAGAGGAAGGAAAAGTACACCTACAGCTTGAGCAGTGTGTGGCTCCAGAACAGCCTGAAACCCACTTTTGAGTACCCTTAAAAATGCCTTAAATCCCAATCTCAACTCAAAAAAAGGTGGCTGCTGTTTCAGAGGGTTTATCTTTTCTTCCCATCACCCAGGCAGCTTCAGAAACCTGGTCAGGAAAGACTCTCTGCAAAACCTCCTGTAGCTCTGACTCAGCAGAAGAGCAGAGAAACCCCCAGAGCAAACCTCCTCCTTCCCTGGAGCTGCTTAAATTTGCCTCCTGGCCCATGGCAAAATCGTGCCCACCTGGGCCACACGCCCCACCTGGGCCAGCTGCCCTCCTGCCTGTCCCTGCCCATTCCTGCATGTCCCTGCCCATTCCTGCCTGTCCCTGCCCATTCCTGCCTGTCCCTGCCTGTCCCTGCCTGCTCCCCGAGCAAAGCCCCTGAGTCTTCCTGCACGGTGTTCCAAGGAGAGGGGAGAGCTGTCTGCAGGGCTCTTGAGCAGAGAAAGAGGGAGGGGGAATCAATTTTGGCCCCGTCAGACCTTAAATGAAGGGACCCTTGGGCAGTAGGGCAGGAATTATTTCCTCTTTTTCCTCTTCTCTCCTGTCTGCTCTTTTGCTTTTGCTACTAATACTGTTACACAGCCCTGTTGTATGCCAAAGCAGTGGGAATTTGGGAATTTCTTCACTCTTTTTTTTTTTTTTTTAAGGGATAGCAGCAAGTGTTTGGAGTAAATTCCCATTACAGTTGGGAGAGTCAACAGCAGGGTCCCTGTGAGAGCACATTGCTTTCTTAACAAATCTCAGTGAAACCCATCACTGCAGGGAGAATCTGTTTCCAGCCACTTTACTCAGGGTTTCTATCCCTGGTCGAGGCTTCCCCTCCCTCAGTGGTGAGACAGGACTCTGCCTGCACAGCATGGAGAAAAAAAACCTCCAATAAATCAACCCAGGGAAATGCAGCTTGGGCAGGCTAAAAAGCAAGAGGCTGATGCCAGGTTTCACACCTTCCCCACCCCAAAGCTCCCCAAGCCATCCCTGTCCTTCCTGGGAGGGAATCACTGGTGGGATCATCCTGAGCACCAGGACTAGGTCTGGACAAGCCCCAGAGGGGTTTTGCTTCGTGCCCTGAAGGCACAAACCAGATTAAACACAGGCATGAGCCTGAGCAATGAATCATCTGCCAGGAGAGCAGGAGGACTCCCAGGATGGCAGAGAGGAAGAGCTGGATCAGGACGAACAGGGAAAATATACTGACAAAAGAGAAAAAAAAAATATCTTCTATGAGGTTTAAATTCTCTGCAGCTGGAATTTGCACCTTCCAGCCAGTGCACCATGGAGGCCCACAAGAGCTGCAAGATGGGCTTTGATGGTGGAAGCACAGGGAAAATCTGAACCTCATTTCTTAATTCCCATTCCACTTGCAGCACAGAAATCTGCTTAAAATCAAAGGCTTTGCCACCTGTGGTTTCCAAAAGTCACAAAACTGTTTCTTCCAGTGAGCTGGAAAAAACCCAACCAAAACCCAAAAATTTAAAAATAATCCTTTGCCAATCAGTGGTGCTGCAGTGTCCCCAGATCTCCTCAACAGACATGGAAAGGTAGCTAAGTAACAGCTACCTCTGCCCATTCCCACGCACTGCTCTGGTTGAACTTGATTTCTTTTTTTTTGTCATTTAAAAAAAAATCCCTTTTGGAAAATGTGGTTTCAGCTGAGTTCCCTTTTTCTGTGGGAAGATGTTGGTTTCAGCTGTGATTCCAAAAATGTAATTTCGAAACAGCGATTCAAACCAAACCCGGCCCTTTCCCTGCCTCACCATGCCTGGGGCAAGGTGGATGTATTCCACTTGGATATTTGTGATCCTGGGGTTGGGGCAGGAGCATTGCCTGCTCTCAGAAATTTTGTGTTTTGGCATTTCTTTGGGCACGAGATGGGAAAGAGGGTTTGGAGCTGCTCACGCCAGCGCTGGGATCACAGCATTGGCACAGCCTTAGAATCATCTGACTTCCTACCACAGGGAAAAGTGTTCCAACCAAGGCCAGCTGCTTTCCAGCACTGTATCACCCTGGGCTGTCTTTCCAGCAGCAATGCACAGAGGACACCAGCAACCCCACAAAACAAACCGGGAGGTGAGTGGCACAGTTCCAGAATCGGAGCTGGAGGGGTGGGTTTGGGGTTCTCCTCCCTGGGCTGCAGTTAAGCTGCTTTCATTCCTCACCAGAGATATTCTCCCAGCTGACCATCAGCCTGGGGCTGTGTTGCAAATAACTGGAGAGGCAGAGCACCCCAGCATCCTGCTGAAGCCCACAGGAGCTCCTCGAGCCCAAATCAAAGCCAACTGTCCACCACTTGCCCATCCAAAGCAGTTGGAGGAGCTGCTTGTCAAAGCCAGGGGCTACTTTTAACTTTTTAAACACTTTTAACACTTTTACACTTTTAACTTTTTTAACAAGGGCTGCCACCTGAAATAGAGGTTTGTGACCAGCCAGAGAGAAGGGCTGGGGAGACCAAGGGCTTGGGCAGAGCTGGCAGCAAACCCCAGGGATTAATGACTACACCTCCCTTAGCCCCACAGGGAAACCCAAGGTCTGGGTGAATCTACAGGACATCCATCCTTCAGACACACAAAAGAAAACCCCCTGCAAACAGTCAAGTTTTCAATCGCTTTAATGTGATCACTGCAATTTGACCACAGTTTCAGAAAAAAAAAAAAAAAAGTCCCACAAATTCTCTGTGCTTAGGATTTGAGTCAATCTGTGCAGTTCTTGTTGATTGACGTTATTCAAGTTAAGACCTTCTGAGCATCAGTGACGTTCTCAGCTGAAAGGCAGGACCACGAGTGTTGGGCAGAGTGGTGCAAACCAGGAATGCTTCTTCTGGGGCTGGAGCTGTGCCACCTGATCTACTCCAAAGGAAACAGCTGTACGTGCACACACACACACACACACACGGAGCATGCAAATGCACCAGGAACCAGCTACAGCTCCACGGGGACAACACAGGTGGCAATACAGAGGTGGGGCCGTGGTTCAGAACGAGGAAGGGGGGAACCCACACAAATATCCAAAACTGAGCAGATTCATTTTCCAACATTCCAGAAGAAAATAGGAAAATTGAAATTACATTGTGTTGACAAACCCTGATTTTTGGGTTTTGGTTTTTTTTGTTGTTTTTTTGGTTTTTTTTTTTTTTTTTGGGTAACAAAGCAAAAGGTGAAGGCAAATTTTCCAAAGTATTGTAAAATTTATTGTATAAGTATTGCAGCTTTTAGAATGACATATAATTGCCACTATTGGTTACTGGTACACAAGAAGCGTTTACAACAGATTTTTGTAAATTGGCATCAGAGTACATATTCATACTAAAACAGCAAAATATAGATAAGTACTGCATTGCATGTGCTGTCAATAGTTTACATAAGTTTAAATTGAACAGAACTCAAGATACAGGACTGCCTATAACAAACTCCAAAGCCAACACAATGCAACTGGAAGTTTAAGAAAATATTAATACAATGAAATGTGTCTATAAGGCAGGCAAATTAGGACTTTAATGTTGTCCTTCATGAGCTTCTATAGTACAGCAAAAATTTGAAGCGCAGTTTCTGGAAAATTTCTTTTTGTGGGTTTTTTTTTTTTTGTGGTTTTTTTTGGTGTTTTTTTGTTTTTTTTTTTTTTTTTTTAGCTTTGTGTTGTACACAGAAAATCTCTGAGCAGTTCAGAGACAGAAGAGATTAAAATTCATTCTGTTCTGGCCTAGCACTGTTAATGCTACACATCTGATTCAGTCTTTTCCCAATCCTTAGGAAAAACATTGGGCTTTGATTTCTTTATTTTTTTAATATAGCAGTTAGTGCAATTTTATAATTCAATACACATACAAAAGAGTGATTCTCCAGAAAGCAATTGGATTTCCTTAGACCCCACTTAAGACAGAATGAATTCTGTAACACTTATGGAAACAACATGCTGGATTAGTAAAGCTGAGTCTTCAAACCGGTGTAACCAAGGGTTGTGAAGGGAACACGTGTTTGACCAGTGTCAGCCCCAAATGGAACCCATCCTTCCACCCCACCAGAATCAACAAAGCCACGTTCCCATTGCAGGCCAGTGAGGTTTGGGGGCACTTTAAGGATGCTGTTTGCCATACTGTAAGCTAAGAAACTCTGTAAGATCAACAACCCCTTTTAAAGCTAACGCGACTTAAAACTCCGAGCAAAAAGGCAGGCTAGGACATGAGGTTGCTAAGCATTAGCAATGCTTTGATTCTTCTGTATTTCTTTAAAAATAAATCACTTTTAAGGGGCCTGAATCTCTGTGCTGGCAGCTGCAGGACACGCTAGCACCGCTCTCCACCGAGCTGCACCAAGGCCAGAGGGAACAGGGCATCAGCAAGGGTGTGCAAAGCAAATTCCCTGCCTTGGTGGCAATTCGGGACCTGGGAATGGGGAGGAAATGGACCCCGAGGCAAAAAGTAACATTAAATAGTAGTAATAATAACAATAACAATAACAAAAACAATATTAACAATTAAAAAAAAGGAACAGACCATTATTTCTAAACACCCATTCAGAACTTGGAGTGGATCTGGGCCCCAGATCTGGTATCTGCACTTGAAATACACAGTTCTCAGGACTGCAAAGAGAGGGATGGACAGGAGAAAGACAAAAGGTAACAACTGAGCTCTGCTGAGGAGCTGCGCCCACTGCCTGGGACCTGGGGCTCTCCTCACTGGAGCTGCAGCAGACCAGGGAAAGGTGGCAGCTTGGGGTTTGCACATGGATGGGCTGAAAGGCATCATTTGCAACAGAAATTTGGTGTTGATGAGCCACCCCATTTCACACTCATTAAGCTCCCCAAACTAGAGAAAGAGGTAAATGAAACTGGACCCAGGAACTCAACAAACCGATCACTCAACCGCAGAGCTGGGTGTGACTCTAGACAAATAAAAGCTCACACTGGGAGAGGACTGGGGAGGGAGGAAAAAAAATAGGGGGAAAAAAGAATTGGTTGAAATTTTGAGGACTTTCAAGCATGAGAGCTGGGCTCAATTGCACTGCATCTTCAGACCCTCTCCCACCACCCCTCTGTGCCTATCCAGCCCCTGCCCACTTCCCTGACTTTTCTGTGGGGTTTGGTGGCCAGGTGACACCCTGTGACAGGACAATCTCATTTCTTAACAACCTCTGGTCCCCACACCACCTCTTTACTCACTGCTCAGTTTTAAACATGTAATGCATATTCCACCCAAAATCTGCTGAGGTAACCATATTTTTTTTTAATAGCAAACAAAACTAGTTCAGATCACTGAACACCCCCCCCCCCCCAAAAAAAAAAAAAAAAAACAAAGCAAAAAAAACCAACCACCCAACCCCAACAACACTATTCACACATTTTGGCTCAAGAGGGCAGTAGATATTATATTTCGCTTTCTCTTTTGGTTGGCATCTCATTTACAATATCCACCACAGATTCCTACCTCCCTGGGTAGGATAATGTGCATAAAACGTGTTCAAGTTCCCTAAGAACAGTCGGAGCAGAGCAGCGGCCAAGGGAGCAGCAGGTGTGGCCAGGCACAGGGAGCTGCTCCGGGAAAAAGGGACTGGAAAAGTGAATGCAAGGTCCAAAGGAGCAAGGGACCAGACGCTGGTTACTCGTAACGCTAACGATGATTTTGTGTCCCCCTCTCTAATAAGGGAGGGTTACTGTTTGTTTAATAAGGCACTAAATAGACATGTTACATAAAGGAAAGATACATTTTAAAAACTCGTACAAATTCACCAGTTTTGTACCTTTCATGACAAACTAGATTTATTCCTTTGCATTACTTTATTTTTTGTGGCTTTTCTTTTTTTTTTTTTTCTTTTTTTTTTTCTTTTTAGGTCATCAAAATTTAGGTTATGTGACTGTAAAACTATGAAGATTTCAAGAACTGTGGAAAAGCAGTCTGAAGTACTGAGAAGGTACAGGACTATTTCTAGGCAGAAATTAAAACAAAAAGCAAAAAAATAATGATCAAACTTCAAGTTCAGCTATTCACCATCTTCTTTAAAATATATATAAATATTGTTCAAATGGTCAGAACTTCAAAACCGTTCTCATGGTTATGTTTTTTTTTCTTTTTCAAGTAATAAAAAAGTTGCTTAAAAACAATAGTTATTGCCTTTATATCTTTCATTTATGTCACTCTACTAGATAGCATCCTGCAGGAAAACAAATCACACCCCCTTGTAAAATCCTCGCTCTCTGTGGCTCCCTACCGACCCTTCCTCGCGCTCGGAGAGACGGGACCCACAACGGGATTTTCCCCTTTTGCCTTCTCCCCCTCGCTCTCTCAGGTTTCACACGCACTCGCTCAGTCACCTACAGACTCACCACGAGGGTGAGGCCCCTACCAGACACCGAGGTGACAGAAAATGTAAACAAGAGCAGAGCAAGACAAAGCGCTTCCGAAACCAAGATAAATTAACCGCGCGCGACGGCGGGAGGGCAGCGGGACCTGGGGGGGAGGACGTCCCAGAAGAGGTAAGGGGCGTTGCTTCTAAAGCCTTAAGCATTATTTTTGTAGCTTTTAATTAATACAACACAGGAGTAGATTCATTTCCATCTACTGTACCTGGTGCCTCTTTAGCTGGATAACAAACGTAAAAGATAGCGACAACCAGGGACGGCGGCGCCGCGGGACACGGCTGTGCCCGGTTATCCCAAACTGAGGTTTGGGAGGTTGAAACAAAATTAAAATGATGTTCACCACCACCACCACACTTTCCACCTTGTCCTTTCAGTGAGACATTTAAACCCAGCTGAAGGGCAGCCAGTGGGTGCGTTACCAGTTCCTCACATCGACTTCCACAACCACCGCTATGGCTCCAACAGGGCCCTTCAGTTGAACATGGAAAGAAATAAACCAAAATACACTTTTGTTCCTTCAGACACAGAAGTTTATTCTCAACCCCCACCACCCTCCCCTCCAAAAAGTTAGAGGTTGTCCAAAAAAAAAAAAAAAAAAAAAAAAAAAAAAAAAAAAAAGAAAAAAAATCAAGTATTTTTTGCCTGCTTCAGTCATTCCTGACTGCGGGAAGCAGGGAATTTTCATTTTACCTTGTTACTCCAATAATCCTACCGGATGACAGACAGACACACACCAACTCCTCTTGCTTTGTAGGGAATGTATAAAAGCCGTGGCTGTCGGCGGCCACGCGCTGGGACTCTGGAAATTAAGGATTTGCATAAGCTGCAGTCTCGCTCACCGCTCCTCCCAGGGCTGGCATCTCCACTCCAGCGATCCTCCTCCCTTCCAGCTACTTTGTTCTTCACTTCCACAAAGATCCCTTAACAGGTTCATGGTAGAATGATAGAGGCTTTGACCAACACAAGCACTGACATATTTATATTAAAAAATAGTGCAAAATTTCAACATTTATATAAATAACTCTAAACCCCTGCTTTTGATTTTTTTTGTTTTTTTGTTTTTTTACAATGTAATACATGCTTTTTGAGTTGGCACTCAAAAAATTGCCATTTTTCTTCTAGTTCAGAAAACAACTTTTTTTTTTTTTGAATAGGCCTCTTCTAATACAAAAATACTCCTGCTCCTTACACATACACTTTCTCTTATTTTTAATATATATTTATATATTTATATTGCAGATCTTTAAACAAAATGGTTTTTGTGCAAATATTTTGTTTTTAAAGATAAGTGAAATAATCAAACAAACAAAAAAAAAAAAGCATTCACACACAGCCCAACTAGAAACAAACAAAAAAAAAAGACTACAGTTGAATTTTTTTTCCTTTTTAAACGTCTAGACACAGCTCAATAAAGAAATGTTTTTGCAAGCTTGGTAGGCTTGTGCATTCAGACCAGACATAACAAGTAAATATTTATACACGGAGAGATGGGGAAGGGCTTCTATTTTTTTTTTCTTTGCTCATCTTCCTCAACTCTCTCTCTCTCCTTTTTCTTTTAATGAGAAGTGCAGAGTGTTTCATTTACTTTCTTGCCTTTTTGTTTTTCATTTTTCCTTTTTTTTTTTTTTTTTTTTATATTTTTTAAAAGGGATGCCCTTTTTGTTTCTCTTTCTCTTTGTTCCACGCCGTCGTCGTCGTCGTCGTCGTTGTGCTCTCAAGGCCATTGATCTGTGAGGGATGGAGTCTGCTGCCCTCCAAGATGGGGGGCATCCCGTTGTTGTTCTGCTGGTGCTGGTAGAAGGTGGAGCCGGGGTAGTGGCCGATCACCTCGCTGTAGGTCGGTGGCGGCCCCTCCATCCTGCCACTGCTGCCGTAGCAGGTGGCACTGATGCCAGAGTTACTGCTGGGGGGGCATGGCCCCCCGAACACGGAGTTATCTATCAAGTCACTGTCGAAGATGGTTCTGTTTGGGGGTGCCCGCACGGACTCCCTGTTGAGCTCCATCTGCTGCTCGGGGTCGCGCAGCTGCAGCGTGCAGGGTCCCTGGTAGGGCGGGGGCTCCTCGCCGTCCGACAGCGAGATGGTGGGCGGCAGGTCGATCTCGTGCTGCAGGTACGGGTACGTGGGCTGGAACCGGTTGAAGCGGTCCCTCTGCAGGAAGGAGGGCACTGCCAGGCGCTCGCTGGGCCGCGGGGTGTAGATCTGCTGCTGGAAGGGAGAGGAGAGGAAAGAGGGTGAGAGGCGTGAGGTGCTGCGGCACGGCGGGACAGCGGGACGGGCGGCGGCACCCGCGGCGCCCTCACCTCGGTTATGCCGGTCCCCGACACGGTGCTTTCCGAGGGCCACAGGCTTCCCTCCTGCATGGGAAAGGAGAAGAGAGGCCAGGTGAGTGATGCCAGGGCTGTAAGCTCTTTCTGCCATCAGCTTGTGCCAGGTGTCACCTAGAGAAGACACTGCCACCAACGTGCTCCTGCCCCGTCTGCACCAAGTCCAGCCAGCATCTCCAACTACGACCGTGTGTGCTGGGCACACACGCGCAAGTGTTACCACATCGCCACTGAAAACAGCCCTTCTGAGCAAAACTTCCCTCCCTTGCACCTCAGTCTCCATTTAATGGACCGCTTGCAGAATGAATGATGAGAACCACGCCACCAAACAGCCCCCTCCCATTTGCAGACTTCCCCCTCCCACCCCCAGACCCCCAGCAGGGTTCTTTCCCTGGTTCAAACGTGCCAGAGGAGTATTTTTCCATTTGTGATCCATGAGCCGTGGGTGATTCACAAGACATCAAAAAATGCTCCATGAAATAACGACAAGATTAAAAAAAAGAAAAAAGAAAAAAAGAAAAAAACAACAAAAACCAAACAAAAAAAAACCTCCTCACACCCACATTCTGATGCTCACAACCACAGACATCATGGGAAAATAAAGATAATAAGTGAATAACCAAATGTTAAGCCTAATTTTGATTTGGCTAAAAAAAAAGAAAGGAAAAAAAAAAAACAACTCTGTAGCAACAGGGTGGTTTCAGAGTATTTTTTCCTCAAAGAGTCAGTGGTCCTTGGCTTAAATAGACTGAGGGACTGAAGTGCAGAGGCTTTCTTACACTGCAAGGATCACCCTGGTCCTGAAATCCAAACCCCAGTGCCAACAACCCCGGGCATGGTGAAGCCACAATTTCCCCCAAACCCTGAGACTAGTTTACAATTCATGATCAAAACAAACAAACAAAGGTTCTTCCCATCTGCTGGTGATACTCTGAGCACCCACAATTCACCCCAGACTTTTTTTGCCTTAGGAACTGCAATATTTAAATATTGCTAATATTCACATATAGCAACATCCCTCTGGCAGGCAGAGCTGGAGGAAAACAGCCAGAAGGCTTGGAATTATAACTTGGAACTTCCCAGTTCCTTGCAGGTGAATCTCCAGTCCTGGCACTAGTAAGCCAGGCACAGGCAGAAGTATTTAGCACCAGTGGGAAAAAAACCAAAACAAAACAAAAACAAAAAACAAAAACAAAAAAAAAAAAAAAAAGGGAAAAATAAACCCCTTTTTTCCCTTTAAGTGTTGCACTGAGAGGCTGGTCTGAGGAAACCACACACCTTCCTCCTACGAGAACTCCTATTTCTCTACCTGCCCCAAACACAGCACATGAGCACCACATTAAAATCTCCAGAGAAACAACCCATTATATCCCCCACCCTCCTGTTTTCTCATTTTTCCCCAATGCTGGAACGTATTTTCTCCTTTGGCATAGGACCTGGTATCAGGTACAGAGAGAATCCATCAGGTTCTGGGTTCTGAAGCTCAGCTCTGCACACAAACCTCAAGGCAGGGCTGGTGCCAGTGCAAGGAAAACAGCGATTTAAATGGAAATGAGACCGCCCAGAGTCTTCCCCCTTCTCCACGGCTTTTTCAGGAGCACCTCCTTGGAGCAGAGGTGAAGTGCCACCATGCCAGCACGTTCCCTGGCCACAGCTGAGGAACGCGCTGCCTGAGCTGCAGCCCCATGGCCCTTCCCGAGCAAGACAACCCTGCTTCATTCCTCACCTCGAGGCTCCAACATGCAATTGTTTACACAGGCATCGACTGCTCAGTCTGGTCCATTTTACATGGATTTCTTGCCTGCAGGGAGAGTCTGCAGTCAAACTCCCCCAGCAGCCAAAAGATCCAAGAGGAACTGCATCTGCCACAGGACAAATCCTCCCCTCCAACTCTGTGCTCGGGCACTGACACCAAAGGGCCCAGGGAGGATTTCCAGTGCCACCACAGGCGCTGCCAGCCTGTCACCTCAAACCAAAGGACGCCGAAGCAGTGGGCAGGAGCGGGAAGCACTCCCAAAATTGTGTTTACTTTGCCGTGCCCCCGTGGCAGACTTCCTGAGCAGCGAGTACCCCGCTGCCTTCTGCTAGATGTTTTATATTTAACTTGGCAGTGGGCAGTGCCATGGCAATATCCCATCTGCTCCCCCCTTTCCCGGGAGTGATGTCAGCCAGCTCCCACGAGGGTGGCTGGTGAGATTCCTGGTGCTTCCCAGCCCTGCCAGGCTCAGCTGGGCCATCCCGCTGTGGCAGGTGATGGGCAGGGCTGCTCCACCCCAAACACGCCCTACCCCTACGTGCCCACGCAGCCAGAGCCTCACCAAGATCCTGCCCATGTGTTTGGAATCAAAGCTCTGGCTCACACACCATTCATCTGTTTGTACAGATGAGGTCCAGGAATGATGCCCTGGGCAACACGTGGATGCAAGAGTAGCAAACCAGCAGAAACAGCGCTAAAATGGGATGTGCAGAGAGAGGAGGAGCAGACAGGAGACCCATTTTCTGTAGGAGCTGGGTCTCTGCAGCCCTTATTGACCACCTCTCCCAGGACTCCAGGGCCTGGCCATGCTCCAGTGCTGATGGACCACAGGCACCCAGTGCTCCCCAGCACCAACCCTGCCTCACACACTACCATGAAACCCATCTGGGGAGCAGCTCAGCTCCCCTAAAAACCCCATAGCAAGACTGAAAGAGCTGGAAATCAGTAGTCAGAGGAGGGCAAAGCCTAAGGGACAGGATACATCCCTGCTTTTAGCCTTTACTTTGGTCCTGGGATGGCTCCATGGCCCCACTGAGCCAAGCAAAACTGCGGGAGCAACATCACTGCAGATCCTCAGCCTCTCCTCACCCACCTCTGATTTTCAGAATATTTAGGACTTGAATCCATCTCAACAATGAACAGCCTAGAAAGCCACAGGTTTCTGAAAAGAAAGGTGAGAATCTGCTGTCTGGTGAGCAACACAACTGTAAAAGCCTCCACAAGTATTGTAGGACTTGCTGCAGAACCTAAAATTACTTTTAAATGTCTTTTTAGACATCAATCTTCAACTTTTTTTTAGAACTACTTGTTTTAGTGATGTCAGAGAATTTTCTCTGTAAGGCTGCATGGTGCAGATTAAGTCTCTGAGCCTTCAGGAAGATTCATTTTCTATTTTGGGGGACACAAAGGTACTTTTTCTTGGGGGAGTGGGATACCACTGGTACAAAGGTGCAGAGAAAGTGCCATTCTAAAAAGAAAAAAAAGTTATCAGCAGCATTTCTTAAATATTCTTAGTTCTGAAAATAAAAGATACTTGTCATGAGGAGACAAGAGTTTAAGTACAGCAAGAATGGTGATGGAGAAATGCATGAAGTAATACAAAAACTGCTTGCCAGTGAGAGCCACATTAAAAAACCCTTTAGGGAAATTAATTTCTCCTTCAGCTGTAATTTTTGAGCTGCAGCAACAAAAAAGGACGACTCCAGCAGACCCAGCAGCATCCTGACCATGGGATGAACTGCTTTAATATTTCAGCAGATGAAAAGCGCGAATGCAGCTCCGGTGCCCGTCTGCGGTCACGACACCAAAATGAAGTTTGGGATTTAAAAAGTTCAGTGCAAGTTTAATGGATTGCATGAACCAGCATCCAGCCCAGTGTGGCCTCTGCCTGCCAGGCTCCTCCAGCCCTCCTTCAGACTGTTTTCCACTGACAGACACGAAAGGTGCTGCCTTTTAGGTCTTTATTATGCTGGATCCCCCTGTAACGAGCTTCCCGCTCGTTAGCGCACGAGGGGCTTCTCTGTCCCATCAGGAGAGGGCTGGGACCACAGGGAATCTCTGCTGCCACTCCATCAGTGCTGCATGCACAGCAGGTACAGGGCAGGAGATGGGGAACAACCATAAAGATGGGAAAAAAATATTAAAAATCCCCAAGATTATACATTCCTATTTCTCTCCTTAGCTCCAAAAAAGGTTTTGAAGACTCCACATCCTCACTGGGGTCGAGCAGAGGCAGAGAGGTCAAGAACTGCTGAAAAGCCATTTAATCACTGATGTGTCTGAAGGCTGAATAAGTAACAGAGCTGAGCCAAAAAATGGCTGGAAATTTTGGCTTGGTAAAATTTAAAATAGAAAAAAACAATAAAGGGGAAAAAGGAATTGTTTTTAAAGAGTCAATTTTTCATTCAACCTCAAATTTTTGGTCAATCTCCATGTGATTTTTCTCTTTTCTTTCCATATTAGCCTTCTGAACTCTTTTTAAAGAAAATAAAAAGCAGGCCACTTAAGAAAACAGAATTACTGTATTAAAATAAAGAGGGCTTGAGCTGAACTTTGCCTTGAAAATGTAAAACGACACATGTGGCGTGGTGCAGGTAAAACATTCTGGACATGATAATACAGTGAAAGAATCCGAAAATGGGAAAACAATGTTTCTGCTATTTTTAATAACTCATGTGCTCGGATGCCCACACTCTGCTGCTGCAAGTGTGTGCATGGGACCGTAAGAGGAACGTAAGAATTCCGGGTGGAGCTGGGATATGTGTGGGGAGCTGGGCTCTGAGCCCCAAAGCAGGAGGTGTCTGAGCCATCTCCACCCTCACACCAGCTGGTTTAACGTGGGATCAGGCATCCCGTGGGATCAGGCATTCCCAGCACTCCGATCCCACTACAGCGAGGACAGACCCCGAGCTGGGATCACAGCCCAGTGCTCCACAGCCCACAGAACAAGAGGGGTTGATTGGGCTGGGGTTGGCACAGCTCTCCTTCCCAAGGGGCATCCCCCTCACAAAGCTGCCAAGAAGGGACCAAGAAGGGATCTCTGTCTGCTGTGTGTGGTGTGTGACAAAAACAGCAGCTACGAGGGACAGCCCTGGCAGCCTGCAACTGCACTCAAGGCTGGCTTAGTGAAAGATCTTACATATCCCTCTCAAAAAAAAAAAATAGAGGAAAGAAAATGGAAAAATAGAAGAAAAAAAACCCGAGCAATCTCCTTATTTGATCTTTTTCCTGCAGCAAGGACGGATTTGATTCAGGGGAGCACAGCCCCACACAGAGCAGCACACAGCACCAGTGGTGTGGCCAGCCTGCCCTGGCAGCCTGCAGAGGAGGGGGCATGCAGCAGTGACCTTGAAGGAGCCCTATTAAAAGGGCTCTGAGACCCTTCAGGGTGAATGCTAAAAAAGAGAAGTATCTGTACAAGACATCCCTGCACTGAAGACAGAGCCACGGAGGCAGCAGTGAACAGTATATGCTCGCCCTCCAAGAAAATGTGATGCCTTTTCTCTATACATCCTTCTAAGTCTCTCTGAGCCACTACATTTGAGCAAACTGCATGAACCAACATCTGCCTTGAGGCTGGCAAGGCTTCCCCTCAAATCCCTGTCAGAGGTATAATTCACACATTTCTCCTCTGGCTTTTATGAAGCTGGGAGCCTAGGTTGCAGAGAGCCTCTTGCACATCCCCTTGGAGAGATCCCTGCTTGTCTGGCTGACAAGTGATTTCTGCCCCTTCCACCAAAGTAATGGCAGCAGCACTGGTGAAAACTGGAGCAAATTACTCAGGATTTCCTGCTCTCTGCAGGGCAGGCAGGAAGGTTTTCTACAGTCGCTTGAGAATCTAACTGGAGCCAAAGACCTGGGTAGTTTGGGACTGCTAAACCAAGGCACATGAACCCCAACGAGCTGGGGGTGGTGGTTTCAGGAACAGGACACGCCAAGAACAGCCTTGTGCAGTCACTTTACTAATGTAAAATCCAAACTGAAAAGCTCAGGGCAAAGTCAGAGGCTGTGGCTGTCCATTAGCACACACAGCATCCTAAAGAGCCAGAGGCACCTCTAAAATGCCCCCTCACCCCCAAAACAGAGACAGATGATGCCAAGGCCAAACATAGGCTGGCATGTACGGCTGGAAGAGCAGGGTGTGACTTACTGAGGAGAGGTTCTCGTCTCGCCGCCTGCCCTGGCTGTGCCGGCTGATGAAGGATCGCGCAGAGAGTTTGTAGTGGTTCAGCAGACACGTGATCACCACCACCATCACCATCATCACCACCACGATTATGATTATCTGTACAAACTCCAACTCCGCTGCAAGAGAGACAGACAGATTTTGAGCCATCAGGAACAGCAGCAGGTAACTGAGCACAAGAGCAAATGAAGCGGCTGAGACACCACTGACAACACTGCACCCTTCCCTTTACAGCTCTCACACGTGGGCTCTGAGCCCACAAAAACCTCATTCATTCACTGTTTCAGTGTCACAGAAGAGTATCCAGGAGGGATCTTTGCAGACAATCTATACTGCAGAGAGTTTCCTGGCTGCAGCACAGACAGGACTTCCCAAAGACCTGTTGGGTGTCCCCAGAACTGCGCACAAAACCAGGAGCATCCCAGTGCCTCACGTGCCTCTCCTGGGGCTGCAGAGCCACGAACCAACATAATTCATCCTAAAGAAACAGTTCAGCTAAATGTAAGCTAAATTTCTACAGTTCTCTTCCCATCACCGCTACTCCTTCCTCCGGGGAGGACAGGACTGAGCCCTCCCCAGCACAACCCTGCACAAGCACACATCCCCTGTGTCCCAGGGGTCAGACAGTGGTGGCCCAGGGGACAGCCCAGCACAGCAGGCAGTGGCAGCCCCCGTTTCCAAGGCTGTCCACCCACCACAGGAATCAGGCAGGGAGAGCTGCTGCTTTTGGGGGAGACGCCAGATGGGTGCGATGCGTCTGCCACGGGGCCACATCCCGCAGCTCCAGACAGCCCCCGGCTCAGGGCTCGGCCAGCTGACAGTGGCAGCTTGAGTGGCTTGAACTGGCAGAAAGGAAAACTGCCAAAACCCCTCCAAACAAACAAGAACAAGCAAACAACAGACTATCCGGTTAATTCTGCAGACACTTGGCAGGAGGCAGCGAGAAGTCGCTCCTAAAATTTCCTAAGGAAATAATTCCTCACACCTCTCTGAGGCTAAGGAAAACTGGGTACTGGAGGCAAACATTGTGCTGGGTCATTATTTCCATGAATTTGCTGCCCAGGGAGTACATGCCATTCCCAAACTGCTTAGTCACTCCCCCCAGCCCCCAGGACTGGGCAGCAGCAACTCCAGTGCCCAGAATAAAGGAGAGGCCAGACAGCAGAATTCAATCATTCTGGGGATTTACAGCTTGTTTGCATCTCAGCAGTGACAGCTATAAAATGGGAAAGCCATGCCCTAAGCTATCATGGATGCTGCCATCTATATTTAATCTATACAGACACACACATATATCTCTGCAGACACGCAGCAAGGCCCATCAGACCTCAAAGGGCACCACTCATACCAGCTGGGGTGGCTTCTGCTGAGTCAGGCAAATTTATTAGGTTTTTCAGCGTTTTTTTTTTTTTTTTTTAATGGAAAGCTTTCTCCTGACAGGTGGCATTTGAGTGCCAGTAAAAGCAAATAAATGTCAAGAAAACAGTCCAGGTGGTGAGTGCTGCCAGTTACCTTGGAGCTCTTTCTGCTAAACAGCAGCTATTTCTGCCACTGCCCAAAATGCTCCACCAGCTCTACCCACTGCATGCAGAAAGCAGAATTATGCCTTGAAAGCAGGAGCCTTATCTGGCACTTTGAGCTGGATGGATGAGGGACTTTGAGCCCAGACCCTTCCAGCACCCCTAAAATGCAGCTGCCTCTACTCAGAAAGGTCACACATGGAGTGGGAAGAAAGGGATTAAAAGCCAAACATTGTACAGGAGTTTTGCCTTAAAAATTCTTTTTAGCTAGAATAAAAGGCAAGCTCTGGGTCCTTCACAGCAACCCCAACAAGTTTCCCAGAGCCACTGCGAGAGGAACAGCATAGAAGAAAACAACATTCCCATAAATCTGATCCAGCCCCAAAGCAGCACAGCTCATCTGTGGGACCCAAAAGCTGCCCCTGGAGCCCTGTGCTGGAGGAACTGGCTGGAACAGGAGCTCGTTGCTTCTGAGCAGAACCCAGACTGACCACAGGCACAAACACCCCAAAACCTAAAGGGCTGGGAAAGGGGACGATGCAAAACCATTGAAAAGAAGGCACAAGGACTCTTCCCATGTCACTCCCACTATGTAGGGGTGTCCCTACACATCCCAAAGACATGTCCTGGTGCCAGCTGTAACTGAGCACTGACAGCATCCTCCCCCAGCCTCCAGCAGGGTGAAGCCCCAGCCAGGCACAGGGCACCCCACAGCTCCCCTGGGTGCTCCCCTGGTCACCCATGAAGAGCCAGATCCCAGAGCCCCTGTGCCTGCTCTCCCTGTGGGCAGCAGAGCAGCCACCCAGCCTGGGTGCAGAGCCCATCTCTTGCACAAATCATTATGGAAAAGAAAAAACTAAGCAAAAAAAACCCCAAACGTTTTTAAGAAGATGAGTCACTTCAGCCTCAATATGCAGCATGCGCTTCGGCCATGGTAAGAAAACACAAAAAAAATTATAAATAAAGCCGGTGATGGAAAACTTCCTTTTCTGTTAAAAGGGGTTATATTCCTGAAGAAAAACAAGGTCAAAGTAGTAATAAAGGGAAGTTCCTTTCCTAGGACAAGAGATGCCTTAAATGAACCAAACCTTGCTAAATTGGTCCTGATGCTTCAGTGACACAGGTGAAGTTTTGGCCCAGGAAACTCCTTCCCAGGTAGGGACACACAAGATGTGTCACTTACAAATGACCTAAACCAGGCTTCCTGCACACACAGACACAGAACCAGCAGAGCCTGAAGAAGAAGAAAGAGTGGGAATTCCATCAGCATCTGGGACAACACACCAGTGTCTCACCCATCCCTCAGTGCTCTGGGACTGCTGCAGCTGGGGATTACACCAAGAGGTGCAACAGGAAGGCACAGGATGATTACCAGAACAAAGGGGATGCTGCTTTCCAGCTGGGATGCTCCTCCTGCCCCATCTCTACCCCAAGCCCAGGCTCTGAGGAGCAGCCCAGCCTTACCATGCCCAGGAGCAAACCCATCCTGCTTTAATCCCAAGAACACTGAGGTTGCCCAATCTGGCCTTTAGAAAAAATAAAAAGTCAAACCAAACAAAAAAACCAAAAAAAACAAAACAACAAAAAAAAAAAACCCAAAAAAAATACCAAAACAAACCCCACACACTCAATTTGTGCTTTTCATGTTTCAAGAGACTCATACCCACTCGAGGCACCAAAGTTTCTGCCAAGTTCCTCTGTTTTAACTTGTCTTCATGGGCTTCTTTTCTGCAGAAGGGAAAACAAACCCAACACACTGGAAAGCTGGATATGCTCAGTAAGATTTTTATCCAAGCAGCTCAGTCAAACTAATGAAGAAAGATCATTAAAAACCCAAAGTTTGAGTTAATATGCTATTATACAAGTGCAATTCAGCTGCTATGCTAATAAAAAGCCTTTGGGGAATGAAAAACAAGCCAAACTGCAAAGCACATAATTTATAATTCTACTGGTATTCTTAAAAACACACACACAACAAAACAAGAAAAAAAATACTCAACACATTTTGTATTTGGCTTCCTAATCATTGTCACTTTTCAATTAGAAGAGACCTCATTCCATTTCTCTCTGTAATTTTCCCCAAGGGAAGTGTTATAAATGCACTAGGCTTTACAAGATGGGCATATTCCGCCTCCAAATGCAAAGCAAGGTCACACTAATTTAATTTTGCATAATTTTTATTCCAGAATACGTTTCAAACTAACAGGTTCAGACATCACATTTAAGTGACACAACCTGCTTTTCCGTATTTTCTGTCTAGACGCGGCAGCTCCGGGAGCCGGGCACTGTGCGTGCAACTGTTTTGCAACTCAGCATTTTCCCCCCCAGATTCTCACCACCCTAAAACGGGGTATTCGTGACCAAGGAGAAGCACTTGTCACGTCCCATTCTTCACCTTCACTGCTCGCTTGCCACTTCAAACCACGCGTGGCCTTGAACAAGGGCTTTGCAGTGGATTATGGAGATGTATCAATGAGTGATGGGGACTCTGCTGCTTCCAAAGCCTGTGGACTCCACTCTCCTGTATTTATAAGAAGCTCATGCTGTTGCTGCCCACCCTGCTGCCCAGTCACCAAGGCCATAAAGCTCTGAAGTGTCTCAAATGTACAGATTTACGTGTGGGTCCCGCACTGAGGCGCCAGCCACGCTGCAGACCACGCTCATAGCTCCACAGGAGATGCTGCAGGAAGGTGCATCTGGGAGCTTCCTCGAGTCCTTATAAACAGAATACTGGCACCCACAGGTTCAAATTAATTAATGTATTTACAAGGAGGGAGAGAGATTTGAGTCAATGGGGATGCTGGGAGCACCCTCACAGCCACAGGGGAGGTGAGGCTGGGTTACACTTTAAATGCATTGCTTTGCCTTTTACAGCTACATTTCAGTTCATAAAATGTTTCCTATAAACTTTATTAATGCTCCTCCTTCCACACAGAGTATCTCTGCAGAAGACAAACTCTCCAAACCACCACAAGTATAAAGGAGGAAAAAAAACTCAAACCAAAACTTGTATTTTGCTGCAATCATTCCAGACACTCCAGCTATTATTTACATCTGGACAGAACAGCTTACGGGCAGGGTCTCAGCCAAGATGACCTGTGCTTTCAGCCAGGTGTAACACAAATCTGCAGGTCAAACCAGTCCTCCCCGAGCTTCAATTACAATTTCTATATGGTACTGGAATTGTGTATCATGTGAGAAGTGATGAGAAGAAGTGAAATTACTCAAGAGATAATGGCTAAGATGAAGAAACGTAGCTGTGCTAGCCATAACTCCTAAAGAAAAAAGTTAAAAAAACCCTCACACTCTTAACACACTCACAGAGTTCCACATTCTTAACACGCTCACACGCTCTCTTACAAACTCACACACACACACACTCTTACACACTTTTACACACACACATACTCTTACTCTCCTTAAAGAGTGTTCTCCCTCTCAGAGGCTGTGGACAGCAAAGAAGAGATGAAAGAACAAAGAACTTCAGATGGCAGATTACTCACCCTGGCTCATCTGCTAGGTCATCTCAGAAACAATCAGGCAAAGTCATTACTGCACTATTTTTGACTACATTTGTCTTCTAAAACCTCCATAAAACCAGATATGAAGGGCCCATCAGGTTGTCAACAATTGTGTTTGTTTACAAGAGAGCAGGGGAAGATAGAGAATATGATCTCAGTATTGATAGTGCTGCTGCTGGCACTGACTGGCAGCACCTTGAAGCTGCAGCAACACCGAGGCACCAAAGGAACCAGGATCAGGCCTGTGACAACAGGCAGGACAGCTGGGAGGAGATCATTTTGGGCCTGCTTCACGCATCATCAGTACAGTTAACAGCTAAACCTCATTTCTGGATTCAGCACAGTCAATTCTGATGCAGCGAGCAGAAATGATGCCGGGCAAGCCAGTGATGACAGGCTGAGATGGGGCAGGAGGGCAGGCAGCAAGTGAGACTCAGAAAAGGAGCCAGCTGAAAAAAAAAAAACATTGCTGGAAAACAGGGAATAGGGGCTCAAGAAGTCCTGTCCATAGTGCCGAGCCTTGGGCCATAACTGTTTTTAATATGGTTCTTTTTCTTCAGATGTCACCCCAGGTAATCAAGCATCACATCCTCTGAGTCACTGGCAAATGATGGCCTCATCCCCCCACCCCCAGTTTTGTTTGTTTTAAAGGAAACAACCCCATTTCATGCTTAATAGTCACAGAAATATCAGACTGCTTGGGCCTCAGAACATTTTTTAGTGCTTAAAAACCACAGCAACTGTCCTGGCCGCACCACTGGGCCTGTTTTCAGAAGGTGACCTTCCTGAGCTCACCCAGCTCGGTGGCAGCTGCAGGGAGTGGGACACGCATCCAAGGGCCACAGAGGCAGGATCAGCATGGCAGAACTCAGCTTTTACAGGGAAATGGCAAATGTGAGAGCTGGGGTCAGCAGCTCTGTCAGCCAGGACGCTGTGGGCTCCGAGCAGAGACCTGTCAGCCAGACACACTTGTTTAGAGAAACTCCTGAAGACAAGAAACAGCTCCCTCAGAGCAATGAGAACTAACAAGGTTCTTTGGGACACACCGACTCTCTGAAATCTTGCATATGCCAACCCCTTCTCTCTTTTATGTGCCTACTTCTCTCACCCTCCCCTTTTCCAGGATTTTTAGACAAGGCATTTCACACACAGTCAGGCTGATCCCAGCCTACCGAGATGACTGGAAGGAGTATATGGCTTTTGAAGTTACTCCCAAGGGTGAGAACAGCTGAACTGGACTAAAAGAATTAAGTCATTTTGATTTTGCACTTAAAAGACAGGTAAATTTGCTTGCTCACTAGAAAATGTTGAGCAGGGCTCATGGCCCCCACCAAGATGAGAACATCCAAAACACCTCCTGCTTCCCAAGAGGAAGCACAATAGCATCAGGCCTGGATGATGTTTGGGCAAGGGTGAGGGCAGAACATCACCCACCCCTTTGAACAAGAGCACCAAGAGAGAGGAACACAAGAACTAGAGTTTACCATCTGCAGTCATAAATAGCCTGAGCCAGGAAAAAAAAAAAAAATCAACCAAATAATGAGTGAAAAAACACAGCACACAATATCCGGATCAAACCCCACCAGCTGACCCTGAAAGACCAAACAGGTTTTGTTTGTCAGGGGTATTTCTAACAGCCAGTAAAAATAAACACATTAATAAATAAGTATTTTCGTATACCCTGGAAACACTCCTGATCAATATGTGGCTTGCTACTGGAGAGGTTTTTTTTTTTCCTTCCACCAGCAGAAACTCATGACAAAGGAAAGCACATCTCATTTATGAACTTAGCTATAAATACTTTTGCTAACTGCCATTTAGGAATTTCATTTCCTGCTTGAGCAAGTCCTGTTGAAAGAGGCAATTACCAAATTTGTTTCTAGTTATAGAAATAGATGTTTGTCGCTGCCCACATCTGTTTCGACAGACAAATTGCCAGACGCAGACGCTCCAAGGAGAGCAAGTGCTCCATGCAGGGAGGGCTTTGCCCCCTCTCCAGAAAGCGAACGGCAATTACAGGGATTGGGTTTCTGATTCCAGCTTCCTCCCAGCCCTGTCTCCCACTGCAACGGAGCTGCCTCACACTGACAGGGCACCTGCAGCCTCCCTCAGCTGCATCCACCTGCACTGCATCACCCAGCGGTGCCAGAGCCCGCTGCCGCGGGGACACCAGGGAACATGGGATGCGTTTGTCACCCAGCCCAGCACAACACGGCGCCTCGAACACTGGAGGTCACGAGGACCCAGCAGGCTGCCCTTGCTGTGCACACAGAAAGGCAGCAGCAGCAGGGCACGGAGACGGCACAGGCTGTCCCGCTCCCTGTGCGACACCCCAGTGCACAGCAGGGACGGCACGGGGGCGTGCAGAATGGGGTTTGAGGATGTCATTGGCGTCAACCACAGCCTCTCCCAGCTGAACAAATGCTGGATACACCATGTTTCACCAGATGTCTCTACACCCTGGCTGTCCCCTAGAAAGTTTCCATTTCCACTTATTCTTGGGGAAGCCATCCACTGGTCAATTCCCAGTGTGCTCAGCCATGACCCCATCAGAGACCAAAGCAGCTCCAGGTGCCCCAGTGCCAGCACCCAACCCCTGACACGGTGCCCAGCAAGTCCTGTGGGACCAGTGCTCATGCAGGGGCACCTCGAGTGAGACACAGCACAGCAGCAGTGCCTGTGCCTCCCTGCCACATTAACTCACACCCGGCACCCAGCTCAGGGACACGAGAGAGGTGCAGAAAAGCCACAAAACACCCCAAATTGTGGCTGGGTCACCTGTGCTCCTCCAGCATTTCCACTCCATGCCAGCACGGCTCCCTCACACCACCTCACTTATCAACCAGCACAGCCCCAAGGAGCCCCTTGACATCTGGGAACAGTGCTGGGACCCTGCCGTGCCCCTGTCCTGAGGCTGCAGCTCCCCCAGGGGCTCCAGGACACGCAGCCCCGGGCAGCAGTGCCACAGGGGCTGCCCTGGCTCGCAGACGGGTGTCGAAACCCAGATTGAGCAAGCTGGCCAAAGCCACACAGGTCATGACAGGGCTGGAATTGCGACCGGATTTCCTCAGCACGGTCCAGGGCCAAAATACGGGAAACACTCCCTGCTCTGCCTCTTCCCAAGCGCCGTTATCATCTGTGCCACTCTGCAGCTCCCGCTCACCAGAGGAGTGACCTTTCACAAGGCAAGCTACTCCCAGGGAACAAGGACAATCTTAAGTTACAGGCAAAATTATGCATTGCAGGGAAAAAAATATGCAAAATGCATGCAAATGCCCAGACAAGGCACACTGTGTCTGGTCACTGCAGGATTCAAGTTCAGTTCTTGAACTGGTCTGAACTGGTCGCTACCACCAGATGGGAGCGAATGCATGTGCACAGTCTCACAGAGATGTGAAAAAAAAAATTGTATTTATATATATATATATATATATATATATATATATATACACACATACACACACCAGAGTGAATGGGGGAGGTGAGTACAACCGCCCCAAATCTGACAAAATTAAAGGTAATAAATTTACTTCCACCTCAGCTGCAGCAACAGCCTGAGAAAGGTTTTAACTCCCACGGCAGATCTGCTGGGAAGTCTGTTTCGTTGGGGGATTCTGCGTGTGCAGGTTTTAGGGTGCAAACACAGAGAAGGCCAGGCACAGATGGGGTTTGGGGCCAAGAGCAGGGCTGGTGTCACCTGCCCTTCCTGAACATCCTCATCCTGGAGTTCCCTGCCCTCCCCAAGAAACCCAATCCCCATCCCCATCTCCATCCCGGGGTGCTCTGCCTCCTCCCCTGACCATCCCCATCCCGAGGTGCTCTGTCCACTCCCCCGAGCATCTCCATCCCCATCCCCATCCCGGGGTGCTCTGCCTCCTCCCCCGACCATCCCCATCCCGGGGTGCTCTGTCCACTCCCCTGAGCATCCCCATCCCCATCCCGGGGTGCTCTCTCCACTCCCCTGAGCATCTCCATCCCCATCCCGGGGATTCCTGCCCTGCCCGAGCATCCCCATCCCCATCCCGGCCCATCTGCGTCCCTCCTGCCGCCCCATTGTCCCGCTCCCCCGTCCCATCCCCAGACACACGGGGCAGGGGGGCTGCAGGGAGCCGACCCCCGGGTCAGCCCCCACAATGGGCTCGGGGGAGGCGGTGGAGCCCCGGCTGGCCCATCCCGGCCGCTGTGGGGCCGGCCCTGCCCCGCCACCTGCCCGCCGGGATGCGGGATGCAGCTGCCCCGCACCGGGCGCGGGGCGCTCGGCGGGGCGGGAGAGGGCACAGCACCGACGGGAGGATTATCCATGGACACAGCCTGTCCCCTTTTCACTGCACTTAACAATAAAGCAGTAGCTATAGCAACGGGGTTAATTAATGCATCGATTTGCATAACTAAAACTCCGCACCCACTGAAAGCCCGCCGATGTGTTCGCTCCTCCGGGGACCCGCACCCACGGCGGGGACAGGGCTGCGGGGACACCCCCGGTGCAGCGACACCCGAGAGCCATCCCCTCATCACGCCTCCATCCCCACGAAGCGTTTGCACACCAGCATGTGGAAAAGAGAAGGAAAACGGGGGCCCAAGCGTCCTTCAAAAAATAAAACTGAGGGAAAAAGTGATTTTCAGGGATGGAGGGAGTAAAGCGCATTCCAAGGCAGAGAGGGTAAGGAGATAGGGAATGTAAAGGTTTCAGACTATCGTATAACCAGAGGGGGAAATGTCTTCTCACCACAAACATGCATCTGCATGATGTCTAGACAGTCATAAAAAGGGCAATTAAAGTACTGCAGGCTGCAGTAAGCCAATGTCTCCTCTCCCAGTCTAAACAGTTGAAAATACTGCACGAACTTGGAAAAAAAAATATAGGATAGAGAGAGAAAAAACCAAGTTTGTAAGGAAAGATGTTTTGAAATTCAGCTTTAAATAAGCCAGTAAATTAATTCAACCTTGTCACATCTCTGCCTTATAACATATCAAATATTCCGCCTGCGTCCTGTCTAGACTGCGATAACAAAGGGCATTTAAAGCCCTGCAAGATGCGCTGACAGAGTAGCCATTTAAAGACGCAGTATTGCCTTCTCCATCTAAAACGATTTGTCAGATGGAGTTAAAATGAAAATGATAAGTAATCACTCTGGTTCACAACCATTTCAAAAGGAAAAAAAAAACCACAAAACCCCCACAGCTCATAGATATAAATCCCACTAAAATCATTCCAGTGTATCATTCCAGTGGGATTTGTCTGGCCTCTTTTTTTACGGCATTTGCTTTTTTTTTTTTTTTTAATTTATTTTATTAATCTGAGACGTCAGTAGCTTTCTGCAGCACATGCATTTCTAAATAGGAATGTATTAAGTTCGAAAAAGCCAGCTCCAAGTTTTAACTGATTTATTGGCATAAAATGATGACTCCTGGAGAAACAGTATAATAACCCCAAGGGTTAACAACACTGGAAAGAATTTTTTTGTTTTTATTTACTTAGAAACAAAAGAATAAACTGCATCATATGAGAAAAACTGGCCAGTCCCCATCACTGACACAGCTGAGCCTGCTCAGTCTCCGTCCTCAGGAATGCAAAAAATAAAAGAAAGTTAAAGCAAACTATGTGGGTATGCAGAGTGTTGGTTTTTTTACTGCAATCGATGGTTTTCTGGGAAAAAAACAAAACAAAATATAATCCTGTCTAACACAAGAAACACTCTCCTTCCTCTCTGAGCTTTATTAAATGTTGAAGAACCAGAAAACCTCAAAATAAAATACACAGGCAGAATCACTGATCTGCTGAACAGGAGCACAAACATTGGCCGTGACGGGGCCAGGCCACAGCCACCCCAGGCCAACACTTCCACGCCAGTGCAAGCCTGGCCTGAGAGCCTGCTTTGTTGTGACATGGCATGACCACGTGCCCCTGGCATGACCCTGTGCCCAGCCCTGGGTCCAACCTCACCAGTCCCTTCTACAGGCGAGGGTCACCGTGGGAGTCACCCCTGGAAGTCCAGAACCAGCCTGAATTCAGTTCTTCTCTGCTCCTCACCCTATAACAGCCCACCACCACCTCATCTGCACCTCCCTCTGTCTCCCAACCCTTGTTTCTTAATTATTATTTTAATAAGACTGTTTCCAACTTCATTGTTCGTTCCGCAATAGCCCAAGGGCTACAACTGTTCATTAGACAGAATTTCTGCTTTAATTGCACTGACACAGATGTGTAGGTTATCTGGAAGAAATTACTAAAATGAGCAGTAAAGAATGGGGCTGGATGCTTTTCTTCCCTTACGGAGAGTTTAATTGAACATTATTTCCCCCCACGCCCCGTACAAGCAGCATCATTCGCTGCACTGCGGGTTTGCAGAGGAATTAACCCCAAACTGTTCCCACTGCACACAGGTGCATGAGGATTCCCACAGGGGCAAAAGAGGCAGGTTTGGGGGCTCTGTGGTCTCCAACACTGCCAGTGGGATGGTCTGTGTCCCCCCCATGTCCCCCAGGCAGCACAAATCAGTGACATTCCCCCGAGAGTCGAAGCATCTGGGACCGCGGATAAAGCTTTGGGGAATAAGTTGGGCCCATCCCTGCCTGTGCCAGGACTGGAGTGGGAAACAGGCTCCCTTGGTCCGTCCTCACCCTCTGAAAAGAAGAAACACCAAAAAATGTCATCACTTCTGCTCAACAGTGCCTGGGCTTCGAACCCACCATGGCTGTGCAGCTGTCAAATCAGCCAGGGAGTTCACATGAACTTCCTCTGCAATTCATGTTGGCAAGAGCCAGACACATAATAGCCCCGGATTCAGGGAGAAAGAGCTGCCAGCATTATTTCTATTTAAAACCTCTATCTGAGCCTCACAGACTCATTCTTCACACATGATACAAACACACACACACACACACACACATAAAATGCAGAAGTGAGCCAGATCCAGAAGCATTTCACTTCACCAAGAGTAGTGCCTAACAGCAATTTCAGGTTTTGGCTCTCTGTGACTATTTAATAGATTTTAATTCAATATTAAAAACCATGAACCTGCCAATTTTTTTGTTATGTCTTCTTGTCAGGAAGAAGAAAAAAGTTGTTCCCAACTTCTTTATCAAGCCATTTCCTCCTCTGCACCTCCCTCCTCCAGACAAGGGGCTGCAGCCCAGAGGCAGCTCCTGGCCAGGGCAAGGCTGACAGGGGTGGGCTGGGGCAGGGGCAACATCACAGCTTCAAGTCCCATCTCTAAATATGTCTAAAAGCCACTAAAAATGTCTCCTTCAGCCAAACTTGTCTTTAAGAGGGAAGGAAAATTTCACAAATGCTTCATGTTAAAAAAGCCCGCACTAAGGGAAAAACCTTCCCTTTGTTGCTAGGGGACTTGCTTGCTTTGTATCGGCTGAAAACCTTTAAAATGCTACCATTGTTATTTAGGAAAAAAACCAACCCCGAGACTGAAGAACCTCCTCCTAAAAATCAAGAGACATCAGTTCCATCCTTCGTTTGTAAGTACTTTGCTCAGGCCTGACTTCGTTTTTTGTCTTGGTCCTCGATGCTTTTTGGCAGTTTGCTCCAGACTTACTGGCAAGAGCTAAAAGGTTTCTATTTAGCTGGTGTCAGCTGAGCATCTGTGCCGGCAAGAACTGGAGTGGGGGTGATCCCGACTGCCTTTCAAAAGCACATTTCTCTCTGGGAGCTGCCACAATAATTTTAAGTCTGAGCGTGTTCGGGTAGCGGGGTGAGTCCCTCCGGAGGGGTGCCCCGGCGCAGCACTCCGCGCGGGGAGCGATCCCTGATCAGCGGAGGGAAAAGGAGCTGGGAACGCTCCCTAACCTGTGACCCTGACAACAAAAGGCAGGGAGAGCGTCTAGACCTCCAGTCTGACGGGGAGTGAAGGGAGCATTGTGCTCCGGCACACTGGGGGCTGCTCAGACAAGGCGGGCACAGAGGCGCTGCGGGGCAGGAGCAGCGAGGCAGCCCCAGCTGCAGCCGCAGCACCGCCCGCACCGCTGCCGGGGGAGGGGGCACGCACTGCCCGCCCTTCCTCCCCTGCACACGGCTTGCAGGGCAGCTTCCCCCTCCCAGCGCTGCTGGAACCCGTGGAGGTGAAGGAGCCCATCGGATTTCCAGCCCCGGGCTTCCCTTTGCCTCCCGGTGTAGCTTGCACACAGCATCCTCGCGCTCCTGAACACAGAGATCCCTGCGATTCCAGCCCCGCGCGGATTGCCAACAGGAGAGAGCAAAATGAAATATATGCTTCTTTCCACAGAGCCTTTATTTTCTGTTTTCCCTGTCTGGCTCAATTAAAAGGGGACAAACCAAGATGTTCCCTCTCTGCCAAGCCTAGAGGTCAGCTCAACATTCAGAAAAAGCCAAGTCCCTGCTTTAACATGTATTTCTTGTGTGACCCTGATCAAACCCCTTGGCTTCCCAGTGTTGAGGTCCCCACATATAAAAATATAAATACCCTAAATAAATGCAGGAGCTAATGGCAGGTTACTGCCAGGGAACTGGACGAAGAGAAAATAAAAGACCTATTAAAATCCCTTGTTCATCTCTGCCAGAAAGAAAACACTTACCCAGTACTTAAAAAGATGCATTAAAGGAGAGAGAACATCCGGGGGGGTTAAGGACACCCCTGGCAGAGCAGTGAGGGGAAGCACTCCCGGCCAACCACTCCCATGTGCCCTCGGGACAAGGTTTTGGGGTGATCCCACACCCTGGCCATGCCCTGACCATGCCAGCACAGGCAGCAGGAGCAGCAGCTGCCCCGAGCACACCCAGCACAGAGTGGGGCTGCAGGCAAACCTGGGAATCCACAGATCAGAACTCTGGGCAAAGCAAAACCCTTTCATTTCACTATTCCTGAAGGAAAAGTAAATGCCTGGAAGACGTGCTCCAGGCCAGCTGTACAGATGTCAAACCAGTGTGACCCACGGTGGCAGTGGTGTGGTGCCACCCTGGGCATCAGTGACACTCACTGGCCCAGTGGCACCGCTCCACATGGAACCTGCAACCTTGGGCACAGCCAGCAGCCACCTGAGGCAGCTGCAGGGAACCCCCGCTCCTTCTGCCAGCTCCAGGCTGGAGCTCTGGAGTTACAGCCTGACACCAAGCAAAACCAGACCCAGCAACCGTTTAAACAGCTATTAAATCCCCACCTCCTTCTGATGAGAGGTGATTTACAAACAGCTGATGGTGAATACAGTGAGTTTCAGCATCCTGGCAGCCACCAGATGCCAATCCTTCACCAGCACACCTCATCCATACCTTATACAACAAAAAGGTGAGGGACGAGGACTTTCTTCTCTCCTTCCCTCTGTTTCTACCCCATCCTTCCTACCCCATCTCCAAAACATCACCAGTCCAGTGGCAACTCCTTCCCCAGGTGCTCCAGGTCCCTGGGACTACTGAGGCACCAAGAGAGCCAGGAGCTGTAGCAGGACAATGGATGGTGGCACTGTGGCAAGATGCCACACACCTGCAGCCTCAGCAGGGTCCAGCCAGACCTTCCTCACAGCCTGGCACCTGCCACGGCTGCAGCTCATCTCCCGACAACTGCCTGGGATTTGTTTTTGGTGCACATGCACAGGGAAACTGAGAGATCCCACACTGGGATTTTTATCAGCAGTGCGCAGCTATGGAAACAAACGCATTTAAGACTAATATAACAAAATACCCAAACCCACAACAATAAAATAAAGAATGGTGCACACTGGCATTTTCACAGGGGAGCATTGCAGTGAACGCAGAGCATGACCTAGCTTCTCCCAGAATTCACCCAAACTTTTAAGAAATCACACATTCTCATGTACTTACATGTTTAGCTACGTGAATTTTGCTTGGTACAAACCCTCCACCCTGCCCTTTGATTTTACAGAGTTCAAGGAATGCACCTCCTCCTAAGTAAGATGAATAGCCATTTGTTGAGGGCATTCTCTCCTTCCCCCTCTGTATCCATTTCCCTCCGTCAGAAGCAGGAGAGCTAACCCAAAATCCACCAGAAACTGCAGCACCTCTTCTTTTACTCCCCATGGAGGGGACACAGCGGTGCCTGACCATGCCCTAGAGCACAGATCTGGGCAGAGACTGCAGCTCAGCCAAACTGTTCCCTCTCAGCAGGCACAAGAGGGATCCACAAGTCATTTAGAGGAATCCAAGAGCCTGACATCCACACCACAGACACCCAGGAGTTATCGAGGAGATGGTGGAATACCTTAAAAACCCAGGAAAAAAAGCCCAGTGAAAACCAAACCTCCCTTGCGGGAGGTAGTGCTGCTCCCTGCCCAGGTTTGGTGTTCTGACCCAGGTGGCACAGGGATGGGCATGGGCATCTCTCTGGGATGGGCAGGGGCATCTCCCCCTGGGGCTCTGGCTCTGCAGGCAGCACCAGGACGCTCCGGGAGGACGCGGGTGGTGGAGGTGGCGATGTCTGGGAATGCCGGCCCAGGCTGGAGCTGCAGACAAGGACCCAGACAACAAAGGCGAGGCAAAAAGCCGTCTGATAGAGGCAGCCCCGTCTGGCAGGCCGGGCTTTCAGAAGCCTGGGCATGCACTGATGTCTGCAAGCACAGCTCTCGCTGGGTGCACAATTAACCCCGCAGCAAGATCGCTGAAGTGTCCTGCAGCACACTCCGAATAGTATCCATCTGGTAAGATGAAAAAAACCCAAAGAGTACAGGAGTGCAGCAAAGGAGCAAACAACTGGAGACTGCAGGGAATGACTCTACAACAAACAAAAATTATACTTAATTTTCTGTTATTTATATTCTAAGAAAACCACATGTTTTCACTTGCATCTCTGCCTCCCTCCCCGAGGCACAAACACACACACAAAAAATGGGAAGACCAGGGAAAGCAGGAAGAGCAGCACAGCTCGAACACATCCCCGCTCACACGCTTTCCCAAATCACAGCACAAGAGAACGGGTGTGAGTTTCACAACCGTGGAGCAAGAGCCAAACACCTTTTGCTGGAGCGAAAACGCCCTGAGCAGCTGCTCAGAGCACTGGGACACCACGGCTACCCCTGCCCGCCTGATCTGCCTGAGATCTTAAAGCAATTAATATAAAATAAATGTAAGTAAACCATTGACTGCTGCAGGACAGCTTCCCTACGGGCTGGTGTGCGTGTCCCAGCTCCGGGGCTGATCCCAGCCTCAGGATCCTGCGGTTCCCCTGCCTGATGTCTGCACCATGATAACACTGCTGGCTGCTGGGGGACCGGTGGTGTCTCACAGCTTTTTTGCATAAGCAAGGGCTATCCTGCTGTGCAACCAAATTGTGCCACCAGGCTGGAAATAAAGGAACTGAAATATTTTTTTTCCTCTTATTTTAGATTATGATTTTTACTAATTGATGCTTGATAAAAGCCTAATGAATGATTTGTAGGCATTATAAACATGTTAAGGATCCTAGTGTGGTTATAAGCCAAGGTCATAAGTTCTATTGACTTTCCAGGCTCTATAGCAATTGATTTGCCATTTATTAAAATAATTCATTCACCACTTGTTAACAATTTATATAGCTGGCTCTTCCTCAGCAGGTTGGGGACGCCACATTTGAGCAAAGACACCTTAGTTTTGAGGTACTGTCATAAACTCGATTCTAAACTGAGCGACAGACCCATAAACATTACAGCAGTGTCTTTTTAAAGGCTCTTTGGCAAACAGGTTCAGCTCAAATCCAGGAGCCTGGTTTAACAGGGCTTCCAACACCCAGTTTTGTCTGTGCTGAACATGAGCATCTCTGGCCACACTCAGCAGAAGTCCCACATCTCATGACTTAAAAAGGTGCAGGATGTCAACTACTTTCATAAAATAGAGTGAAAGTCTCTTTCCTCAATGTAACACTGCTCATCAGTTTGCCAGAGTAGCAGCAAACGAAAGAGTACTGGTGCTTAAAACAACACTCAGCTTTTGAACTTGTTTCTACATTGAACAGCAGAAGAAAAAAAAAAAATCCCATCCAGGATTACCAAAGTGCAGCCAGATGTGGAGAGACAAAGAACAGCAGGTTTGCACAGTCAGCCTCTGAAGACACCACTGCATCCCCTCTGCACCAGAGGAGCAGGTACCTGCTGCTCTTGGGGCCAGGCAATGTCCCACCCGATCCGTGGAGCAGTAACCGGGGTGTTTACGGTACAGCAGCTGCAATCATGCAATCAGCCTTCATAATTAGATCTTGGCAACTCTTGAAATACTTCACTTACCCAGTTTACCTGGAAAGGTGCGACCTAAACATTCAGTGCCTGGAGACATTTGAAAGAAAAACAGAAAGGATCCGTCAGTGATGGGAGCCACCTCCGAGCGGCTGCACACACACCCCAGCTCCCCTCCTGGGGACTCGTCCTGGCAGAGCTCCCCTGGCCAGCAGACACCTGCTCCCACCATCTCCACAGGGCCAGCAGTACCAGAGGTGCCACCACTCCTGGCTAATGACCCCAGGTGCTTTTCCCACACCAGACATTGCCACACAAGGTCCCGTTCCTCTCTCCCCTGCTTCCCCAGGACGCTCTCCTGATCTCACCTGATGGCAATGCCAAAGCTGCACAGAGGTTTGTGAAGTTTCTGGGATCACTCAGCCCACCCCAGAGACCTCCCTGCCACATCCAACAGTGCCAGACTGCCTGTCCACAGCAGCACTCTGCACTTCACGGCACTGATGGACTGCTTATCACATTCTGTATCCTCTGCAAACACACAGAGCTGAGCCCCACATGCCGCTGAGCCGGGTGAAAGCTCAGGGTCTCCTGACACCCCATGACCACAGCGGGGGCAGTGGCTGTGGAGCACTGAAGAGGAAGAGCCACAGCAAAATCTTGCACAACACCCCAGGAGCAATGCCCAGCAGATGTATTTTCAAGTGAGGAGAACAAAGCAGCAAAAAGTTTGCAACAGAAGACAACTCATGACTTCTCTCTCACCCATCAGTGTGTGGCTGCCCGCAACACCGAAGGGATTTCGGGACACGGATCCTCCCCAGTGCCTGGCAAGCTGACACACTCTGGGCTGGGTGGGAGCTCTGCATCCCGCAGGAGGTTCACCAGAGAAACACGTGTACACAGGACCCTTTGATGAAGCCTGTAAGAACTGTCTGTCACTGATAATGGTTAATTGGTACTAATTAGTACAGTCTGATCAGAAGGAGTCCTACTGGCCTATAAAAGTGGCCTTTAACCCAAGAGCAAGGGAGGCAGTCGCTGCCAGACACAGCGCTGGGGCCACGGACACACGGCCCCGCTCCCCACACTGCGCCTGCCTCTGCAGCAACACAGCAGGCTGGCAGGCTCAAGGGGATACATCAGCACATCACTGCTCTCAAATAAAGCTTTAAAAAGTTAATTTCCATCCACCTGGGAGGACAGAGAAAACCAACTTTTTAATCCCAGGAAAAGATTAAGGATCAGAGAGTCACTGTAAATTACTGCAGCAGCTAAATAACGAGGGGTCGCAGGCTGGGCTCGCTGATGGGAAGTCAGGCTGATTTAGATGCTTCACATGCAGGTGCTCCAAAGTGGGCCTGCAAACATGAATGCACACGGGCAGCCTTGAGCCTCTAAGCCCATGGGCAGCACCACCACCACCCCGCTGGAACGGACACCGACACCGAGCGTGACAGGAAAGGAAAGAAAGGAATTCTGCCGAGCCAAACACCAACGTGTGGCAACAAGCTTGGACCTCCTCCTCCTCCTGCTCAGCCAGCTCGCTGCACAAAGCCTGGAAAGGGGTGGGAGGCTGGAAAGGAGTGAAAGGCCAAAAGAAGACTGGAGGCCAAAATGGGTGGGAGTCCCAAAAGTAAAATGTAGAGTCTGAGAAAAAGTGGATGACAAAATGGCTTGGGAGCCCCGAAAGGGTGGGAGTCCAAAGGAAATTTAAAGGTTGAGAAAAAGAGACCCTGTGCATGCAGCTGGCTGGATCAGGATCAGCTTTTCACTGGCTAAATTTCCAAAAGGGTAGAAAGCAATGTCTCTCCCCTCCTTGTTCCACAGCCCAGGTGATGCAGCGTGACGCCCTGTGCACATGTGGGCACGTGTTCCCCATCATGTCTCATCCAAGATGTTTGGCCATGGTCTAGGATGTGTGGGAGAAGCCAGCCTGAACCCTCTGAAGTCATGCAAGATTTTGGGATGCTGCTTCTCCCCTCTCTCTTGGCACGCTCCCATCCTCACATCTGCCCTTTAGGTTCAGCCATGCATTTGCCAACTTTTTAAATGCAAATGAGAACTGGCACACAAAGTCGGTGCTTTAAACCTGACCAGAGCCACCCTCTGCTCTCCTCCCTCCCTCCTTATATGCATAAACTTTTTTTATGCAATCGGCAGCAGGGAAGAGATCCAGGGAGTGGCTGAGCCGTGCCTGGAGCCCTTCTGCAGCCGCAGCGCTGCCAGACAGCTCCATGGGAAGGGTGGCTCAGGCTCTCTGCCTACCAGCAGCAGCATGGAACCAGTAATTACCCTGGCTGGACCAACACCTGCTCGTGGTTTTGTCTTACACTGTTTGTGCAACCCAACAGGCTGCCAACAAAGCAGGGATGTGCTTTGCCTAAACAGGTGAAAACATGAAACAGGGAACGGAGCCGCCGTGTTGGTCCCACAACGCCTCTGTGCAACACATGCTGGAAAATCACTGCGGCTTCAGCCTGCAAGGCTGCAGAGGAGGGACGAGCATGGCATGCACTGAAAGGGCAAGAAAGGAGGGAAAAGAGCTGCCCGTCTGCAGAGCCCAGCTTCTGGATCCAGCCCCACACTGGTGCGGGGCACATGGATGTCCTTTGCTGGGCTGAAACACCAGCACCAAAAAGCCTGGCTTGCCAGGAGAGTCCTGCTAAACCAAGCATCCCATGTGGGACAGCACAGAGACCGTGACAGCCCTCACCCAGCCAGGGCTGCCTGCAGAGCAGAGCTGCTCCCAAAGATGCCCTGTGCCAGTTTAGAGCAGAAGTGCCCATTCCCATGCCAGGGACCCGACCCCCCGTGCCCACAGAGCAGGAGCTCGGCAGTGGTGTGGGAAGGGCAGCGTGAAGACCATGAGTGACCAAGGGCAAAGACCCCAAAGGAGCACCTGGGCCAGCCTCAGTCTCTGGCAAAATCAGCTCTAACCCCACCAGGTCACACCCAAGAGACGCTCTCCCCCCATCAGCAGATGGGATTTGTTGTAGATTATTTGTCCTGGAATAAAAACACCAGCCCCACCTCTTGCTGCATATTTACTGAAAGCCACTAGACATTAAACAGAGGCAAAAAGTGTATCCCAGCAACATCTGGAATTTATCCCTTCTCCCTTCTGAAAAAAAAAATCATGCTCTATTCTTTTAGAGAAAGAAAAGTGATTATATAGGATTATAATGCTGGAAGAACATAGGGAACAGCAGAGATTTTCTTTGAAATGCTGTTTAGACAATTAAAAAGGGATAGTTTCAAAGAAGCAGCAAATACTATCCCAGCTTTGTCCACCCTGTCTCGCAGTACCAGGCTTTCCTCCATGCCTTGGCTAAGAGATTCCAAGGAAAGCAACAGATTTTTTTCATCCTTGCAAGACCTCAGTAAGCTTCCTTAGAAAGGAAACCAGCTCTCAGGCCTAACTGGTTGAAGACAGACCAAATTAAAAAACTATTCTTCCAACTCCTGCCAACAGGATTTGAAGGCACCTTGATTTCTATGAAGAAAACCTGCTTTGGGACGAGCTTTCCAAAAGAGGATGTGTCAATCTTTACCCAGGAGAGCCAATATTCTGTCTCCCCAGACAGAAGAACGGAAAGGCTTTAAATATTAAAACAGGAAAAACCATCAGGATTAATATGAGGATGCAAGGCCAAAATGTGATATCCTCCACTTCCTCAGGCTCCTGGTCCCAGAATGGCTGGACCACGACCCCACAGCATCACCTGTGCCCAGATGCAGCTGGGGAAGCCCGGGTTCAGAGGGAAACCCTTCCCGGCCTTCCCGAGGGGGGAACTGAAGCAGTCGCTCTCACGCCAAGCCCACAGAAGTGCCTCCAGCTACTAAATTACCCAACGACTTCAACGAACTGCATTGATCTGGCTGGAAAACAAAGCTGCAGCTCTTGGCACGTGCCCAGTTAGGAGGGTACAGCTGCAATTTTCACCTGCAAGCAGTTACAACCAGGGTCGGAGATGCCCCTTCCCCTGACACGGGGCGGCTGAGGGGAGAGACCGAAGGGCAAACACAGGTGAGAGGGAACCACCTCACTCCAGACACCTCTCAGACACGGCAGAGCCTCAGCAAACTACAGGCATGTCCAGTTTTGCAATCGAGGGCAAGGCTGTTCCTAGAACAAGCCCCATTACTCAGGCTGCTCAACCCCCATCTCCTGCACGTGGACTGGATGCAGGATTTCATCAGGACATTAAACTCAGAAGCTGTAAAATCACTGTGCAAAAACCCAATTATACCTATTTTCGTAACAGCCAATTTAAGCTTGTATTTAGGTCCCCTCACATACCCCTATGTTACATAAAGCTTTTCTTCCACTTGAAACGTGGCTTTCTAAAGGCCATTTTGCTTAATTTAATGGATGCTTTATGTGGGTCTGCAAATCTCTAGAAACACAACCAAGGGAGACACATGGCAACAAGATACAGCGTGATCCCTTCCTGGGCATGCAGCAAGAACAGGAGAGATGAAAGGCATCTCCAAACCCATGAACCTGCTGCGACTGGAGTGCACTTGTGCTCTGAAGAGCAGCAAAACCCCACGGTTAAGTCAAAAGAGGAATTCCTGAACATCTGCACGCACTGTTAACCCATTCCAGACCGGCCAGCGCTCTGCAGGCTGCGCAGCAGGATGGATCCTTCCCTCATTCCACAGCCACCAGCTGAACCGAGCCCGCTCGGGCACGCTTCCCTTGGATTTCAAAGAGCTGCTTTCTGCACTTCAAGTAAATAAATGCAGTCATATCTTTTTCCTTCTTTTTTTTTTTTTTTAAAGCCGCACTAATAAAAAGCTCATAGAGAAATCTGTTAAATTGAGTCTGTCCATTATGTTTATTGTTCCTTACAATTCAGGCCTGGATGGCAACTCAGTGGAGGTTGAAAAGTGTATTTATCAAGAAAACCCATGAGAACGAAGAGGATTAAAAGCTATCAGCAGGATAGAACGTGCTTGTAACCCTGCAGTTTGTTCTGCACCTCACACAGGACATCCATCAGAGACCTCTGCCCCCTCTCCTTGTTTTTGAGCCCACCTCTGGCTCATCAGCTGACAGGACAGCCAGCACCTGCATTCCCAGAAAAAGCTGAGGAAGGTGCAGTGTGTATATACTGCGATGAATAAGTCACACTAGAGAAACATAAAACCTGATTGCATTACACACCAGTGATCAGTATCATTAAATGTTACACACCTTGAGTGTGTCTGAGCAGTTGGAAACACTGAATTCGAAAACACGTCTTCCCATTCAAGCAAAGTCCCATTACAGTAATGTAAGTGTAGCAACAAAAATGAGATTCCTGCTTATTACGTGGGAAATAATTGCAATTCAAGATAAATTTTCCCTGAATTGTGTGAAGCAAGTGCCCATCCATCATGTTGTTTCTTCAGTGTCCTAAAGAGAACACCTAGCAGCACAAGGTACTTTCAGATCTTAGTGATGAACAGCCTAATCTGTATATGCTACTCTGAGGTATTGAAGCAAGGAGACCACCCTTGGTAAAGTGGAACAATGGTAGAAATAATGAAAACAACACAGAAGGAGCAGGACTTGCCCCTCCAGGAAAGACATCTGCCCTAAGTGAGCCCTTGCAGCCAAGCCAGTGCAGGGAACACCGACAGCCACCGACTCGAGATCTCATTGCACAAATACCTGTGAAGAGCACAAGGAAATCCAGCCTGGTTTCAGGCCAGGAACAGGCACCAAGGACAAGCCCAACCACAGGTCATTTCAGCTGCTGAGCTGTGGGTTTCACCCTGTGAAGAGAGTGCAGGGCTCCAAGGGTGAGCCCCATGTACCATCAGCACCGTGGGAAACGGCGCGGGAGGGTGTGGGAGGCGCTCTGCTTTGGGGGGATCTTTTGTTTTTGTAAGAAATAACGACATTAATCATAACATTAAACAGAAACCACTAAGGGGGAGAATTTCCAAGCTTGCTCAGCACAGAGCCCAGCCCGCAGGGGAGCTGCCAGCCAGCGGCCGCAGCGGGCAAATTCCCTGGGACTCGTCCTCGGCAGCCAAAGCCACAGATGGAAGAGTGGAAGAGGCGACGAGCAGACTCAGGACTGTTGTAGGACTCAGCTCAGAAATGTGAGTCTGAACGCTCAGCGGTTAGATGTCTCTTGGGAATTCATCCAAATGGCACTGCTTCTCTCCCACTTGCCCTGCAGGTAAATCTCGCATGTGGCTTACACAATCTGTTGACTTAAGTAAAGCAAGGGCAGGAGAAGAAAGCTGCTCAGACATCAGGAGAGGCTCATCAGTCCTTTGGGCAAAAGTCTGGGTCACTTCCCCCTCCACAGAGAACTCGGGGTGTCAGCCAGGCCTTGTCTCCCTTCATGGGAGCACGTGCAGGGAAGGTGCAGCAGAGCCCAGTGCTCAAAACATCAGTGAAAGGACAACAACAATGCATTGCCAAATTCTCCCATATTTTTGGCCAGTGCTGATGCTTAAATTCAGTTTACAGAAACTGGAGTCCATGAGCTCTGTGTTCTAGTCAAGTCCTCTGAAATCAAACTGAGCAGTGACCATCCAGGTCTCCCAGGGCTCAGGGAGACGAGGCCACGGCCACTTCCAAACCTCATCACGAGTAACACTCATCCATCCTGCCGACATGGGACGGTCCTAACACACTGTGAGACCACTCCATGCTCTGCAAGGGCAGGATCTTGCTGGATCCACCTATCTCAGGTGCCAAGGCAGCTGCAGTGCGCAAGGGTGACGAGCAGGCAGGCTCTGGCAGTCAGGAGTCCAGAGGGAGCCCACCAGAGACCCTCAACCACAGGCTTCTGCAGTGCTCCTTGCCCTCCTGTTTCCTATCTCAAACTCTCTTCCTCACAACCAACTCCAGCCCTGGGCCCAGCTCCTCCACCCCTGAGCAGGGCAGGAGCCTAAAAGCAAAAGCCTGAAACCTGACCAGAGCAATTCTGACACAGCTGAAGCCAGGGATGTTTTGTTATCAGTTACAAAGGGAGAATAAATTCTCACAATTAGTGAAAAGGCACAGAAGTAGAGAAAGGCCATCTTGTAAGATGCTGGTTATCTTCCCTCAAGATTTCAAACCACTGAAGATGCATTTGGAAGGAAAACTGACCACCTGACCGGCACTGTGAGATGTTGCACAGCCGTTTTGCCTGGTGTGCCAATGATAAACCCTACCCTGACCACCAACACAAGTTAAGTATAAGGCCAAATTCTGTGTGTGAAGCTTACAATGACCACGGTCTGCAACACCAGAGACGGACTTTGCCACTACAAATACTCCCAGTGCAAGTTCCTGATCCCTGTCTGAATCTCAATGAAGGCAGAAGAGCTGTGAGGATGGTGAGCTCCTCAGGAGGCAGGCTAGACACTCAATCCATCTCTCCTATCAGACCTGTGTTAACATTTAAACAGGACCTGCTGTTGTGATCTTCAGCAAGGAGCAGATGTGGTTTTGAGTAATGGTGAGCGTTACTTAACCAGTTATAGTCACTAATGTAATTGACACCTATTCCATCATCCTTAATACACCCACTTCTTTCTCCGATACCATAAATAGATTAGAAAAGTTTCTGCAGATGGCCATGACCCCATTTGTTTGTGCACTTAGCCATGTATGAATCACTCTTGGCTTGTAGCAGCACTCTGGAATTACTGAAAGATAACTAGTCGGCACAGACACCAATAAATGAATCATGCTTTCCACAAGACCAAACCTTTGGGCTTTTACAGACTCCAATTACAAAGTAAGAAGAAAAGAACAAAGAAATTACTCAGTCTATTTGCACAAAGTCATGCAGAGTTGATTCACAGTTTTACAGAATTATTACTGACAATCATTTGTAGGGGGTTAGCGTAACAAACCAGCTACTTTACATATTGGACAGAATGAAGAGATGGAAAAAAATCCCCAAGCCATGTCTTGCACATATTCTTTGAAAAGTAGCCTTGATTTTTGTGCCAGTAACTTTTTTCATCCTTGGTACGCTCCAAGCCTGGGGGTTAATCAGTTTTCATTCGCCAAGGCTAAATTCTGCTTTGCTGGGTTGCTTGGGCCAGGTTTGCAAATGTGGGAAATCCTGTTGCACCTGCTGAAGAGCACAAACCATCACAGGCACAAAACATCACAATCCCTCAGCTCTGCAGGCTTCAGCAGGGTCTCAGGAACGGTTCAGAGAACTGCCATGTGCAAAAGCACTTGCCTTTCTAACTGCATGCTTTTGAATGTGTACTGCAAGTGAAAAATTACCCAATCTGAGGCATTTTATTAAAGAGATGTGCGAGACTGAATACACCAAGCACAAATGTGTGAACCACTTGAAAGCACTGTGGACATCCACCAACACTGACAACTTGTGAGGCAAGTTTCCAAAGATGTGGAAGGTGTCTTTACGTAACACCACAGTCTGGGACACGCTAACACACACCACACACAGCGAAAAACACACCCTCTTCTAAGTGGAGCATTAGCCTACTCCTGCACCAGTGAGAAATGGCAAGTCTGACTACCTGGAGAAAAAGGAGACACTGATGGATCATGGCCTCCAGCAATGCTGCCTCACTGTACACCTTGAAAAAGCAGCATTTAGTTAAAAAAAAAAACCTAAAAGTGAAGGTGGAGTGGATGCCAACCTGAGCCTGAGCACAGACAGTGCCCTGGTTGTACCATCTCTGAGTGGGATGGTGACTGACGTGTCTCAGGGCTACATGCTTCAAATCAGCACCCTGTACCAGAGAGATCCAAAAACAGGGATAACGCCCCACCGGGCACAGTCACTGACAGTCTGGGAGGGATGCAAGCCAAATGTACACACAGCTCTATTTATCTAAGGCCTACCAGTACCCTTTGCATGTACTGAAGACCCAACTTCCTGGGCGAATTTACCTTGCAAATGAAATGTGTGCCCTGTTTTACACACCTGCTCCACAAGCAGAGAGCTGCCAGCCTGGTACAGCTCATCAGAGCCAGGAGAGGTCAAAACCAGCACCAGGAGAGCTGCCACACAGCTCTAAACCAATTTGGGTAAACCTGCTTATTTGTTCTCGTGCTTGAAGCTGCTGATTTCCAATGAGAGGCATAAATCTCTCTCCAAACTGGATTCAAGATGCTATGGAAAATTTAAATTAAAACCTTAATAAACATTCCCAATTCCTACCCCTCTCCATAACACATAAATTAATGCAACAACCTCTCTTGTATACGAACATGTAGGCACCAACAACCTTCTCCCTCCAGCAAGAGTTTATCTGAGGAGGTGCTGTAGATAGAAGGGAAGGAAAAAGTTCCCAGTAGGGTTGTCTTTAGAAAGCTCAAGTCATTAGAGCCAAGCTTTCTGGTGCAATGCAAAACTAAAAGGATGCATGTGCTAAACAGTAGTGTGTCCTTCAGAAGGAAAGAAAAATAGCTAAATCAGGATCCTGCAGTATTAGGTGGATGCTGGGATAAACACTGCTCAACACACCGCAGCAGAAATGCTAATGCAAGTTTAGTTTTCACACCAGAGAGATTTCAAAAGATTTGCAAAGCTTTGATAATATTTAACATCTTTACTAATTTCCTTTTTGGTGCAATCATAAATTTACCACGGTAGCCAAAAGATCTGGGATGAACTACAAGTTCTAGCTGGCTCCAAAGCCAACAAGAATAATGTGTGCTGTTACTATTTTCTCTCAAAACATACCTCTGCAAAACTGACTCAAAATGAGAAAAGAAATTGTGAAACTGTCATTACAAAGAAGCATTTAAAATGCAGATCAAAGTGCTGCCTTAGAAGCTGTATTCCTTGCCAAATCATCAAAGCTCTCTTTACTCTCAATAGCTCCCCAAATCCTCTGATTTGAACGATAAATTCTTACAGCTGAAATTTATCTGCTCTAAAAAATAAAACAACAATCAAAAAAGCCCAAAGTCCTTTCTCTGCTTACCAACTTCTTCATTAACCAGTTCATTTGGAGCCACTTTCCTGTATTACTAAATGAAGTTTCACGGACATGTTTATGCCTGCGTGCACACACACAGAATACCCTGAGACCTCCTCAAGTACTGAAAACTTGTCAGCCCTTGGTGATGCATGTGTGCAGGGTCTTTCCAGCTCCCAGAGGGGTGTGTGTGCAGGGTTTCTCCAGCTCTCAGCACTGTGTCCAGGTTCCAGGAGCTGGCACTCAGGGAGCTGCTCCCATGCTCCGCGCCAGGATCGCCCTTGCCCCGCTCCCCTACACTCTACACTCACCCATTGCTCCTGGAGGAGCTCCCAGACCAACACTGCATTCCCTGCAGCAAGGAAGCAGCACGCAGCAGCCACTGATCAGTTCTGGATGATGGAAGTGAGGGGTCAGATCCTGCTGCCACAGAATTCCTCCCTGTTCCTCCCTGTGCCGGACTCGGCCACGGCGCTCGCAGAAGGAGCGGATCTGGGATGCATTTCCTCACCTGGGACCTGCCCGAGTGACCTACCTCCTGCCACCCAAAATAGTTATAAAATAATCACCCAGCAATTCAGCCACACAGACAGGAAGAACACTGCATTAAAACATCCCTGTCGACAGCAATGATTCCTGAGCTTTGTGGACGTCTGGGAGTGTGCTCATGGCGTGAACCAAGTTTCCACTCAATTGCAGCGAAGTGGCCCTTGTACCTCTCTCCTCACCAGCTCTCCAGCTCTCTGTCACTTTGATGCAACCCGCCAGGAGCAGACACACCGTGTGTCAGAGAACGGGAGGGATCTGCTAAGACAAACCACACACCAGTATGGGATCTCCCTCCAGGAAGCAAACTGGTTGGCAGTTTTCACATGAGACACCACTGCAAATAAATTACCTTTTTTTTTTTCACTAATTAGGCTTAGCAAATTCTGACAGCTGCTGCTACCTGAATGGAACATCGACAGACGTGAGTGTACACTGAGTTACTCAGGAAAGGAGCAGGATTGTAATTACCCTTTATTAGTGACACCATGTAGTTTGGTACTTCCCTTGGAAAGGTCTCCTCATGTCTCTCCACTTTTAATTTATGTTTACAAATTCATTCTAAAACTGGATTTATCAAACCACCAACTTCAGCCTGAGAATTATAAAATTATTAGGTTTTTTTATGAGCAACAGCAAATAAAAGTAAGAACGTGTGTTTGTAGGTGCTCTTCTCTCCATTCACAAAGGAAGCAGTGGTAGCAACTAATTCAATATCCCAAAAATTTAGAGGTAATCCCAGATCTGACCTTGGGAATTCCTGGCTTTAAGGAAAAGAATATGGTTGCTGCTGCCCACACACCCTTCAGGTTCTGCTGTTCCACAACCAGGATCTGAAAACACACTACAGAGGCAAACATTCAGGGGGTGGAGGATGCCTCCATGCCAGAAGGTAACAGGACTTACTGCAGCAAACACCCTGACACTGACTGAAAAGGAAGAATGAACCATGTCTTGCCTCCACTTGGCATTATAAATGATCACATCTGATTATACAGGATCATCTCTGGTGCCGTGTGCCAGTCCTGCTGGGCAGCACAGCACAATCCAGGTGTTCATCCACAGGAAAAAAAACAAACTCTGACTGTTTGCCCTGCATTTCCCCCTCTGTGTCTTTTCATTCTCCCATTCGACATCGATTATAAAACACTAAGATCAAAATCACTACCTGAGGGCACAAATAAACTGTAATTTTAATAAAGACCCCTGTGCTCTCCAGGCTCGGGGAATCAGGACTTTCCTTGGGTATGAAAGGTGGGCCCACAGAGCTGGCACTGCAGAGCGTCTGGGTCCCCTGGCATGGCCAAGGGCACACACAGACAGCCCCTGGGCCACCATAAAGCCACCCATGCTCTGCTCCTCCAGGATCACACCTTGGGATGCTGATCTCAGCAAAAAGCAGAGCTCGCCACAGACACATAATCAGAGCCAGATACAGGGAGCTCCCCGGTTTGGCTGAGGTCAAACTGAGATGCCACAAACTGAACATCCTCTGGGCAAGCACTTTCGGGCTTGCTGAAACACCGGGAGCAGCTCTGGCTTCCCTCCATGAGGAAAACTTTGTGGGGGAATAAAGAAGCACGTGGTTCATATCCACTCTGCCCTGGAATAAGCCACAACTGCCGATGACAGAGTGTCGGGAAAGAAATGCATTTGTCAGAAAAGCAGTGTGAAAGTGGAAAGAAGGTGTGATCCCTGGCTGAGCCACATGCATTTGGTTTGTTATTAAACCAAAGACCGTGAAAACCTAGAAGTCTTGGGACGGACAGGAACCTGCTCGCAGCCCAGCCAGACACGGCGCTGCAGCTGGGGGGGGATCAGCCTCGATCCTGGGAGATGCAGCGACGCCTCCCAAAAATCCCAAACGCCTCGGATAGCACTCCTCCTACACGATCAAACTGACGGCAAAGCCTCTGCCCAGAGCTGCCCTGACAGCTCCCGCAGGGATGCCCAGGCGCCCGCGGGATGGCCGGGGCGGGCAGGTGCCGGTGCCGGTGCCGGGTGGGGAGGCAGGCACGGCGCCTCGCTCCGCTCCCCGCGCCAAATAATTCGTTATTTACAGCCTCTTCCGCCACGCCGGTCACCCCTGACCTCCTTCACCCAGCCGAGGCGATTAGAGCCCACTGCTGCAGACGTCTGGCTGCTTAGCACCGCCCGGCATATTGGCACTCCAGCCCGGCGGCGGGCGAGACTCGCGCCCCCGCCCCCAAAAAACCCTTTTCTAATCCTAATCTGGGAGCGCCACACACAGAAACCAGCTGCTTCCTCCACCGCAGCGCCGCAGCCGCCATACGGAATAAAGCCTGCGAGGAAAAGGGGTTTGGGCATCGGCTGGACAGTTAACCTATTTAGAGGGCTGTAAACCGGAGGAGTCGGCGTGTTCCTCCCCGTGCCACCTTCCCGAAGCGTTCCTGCCTGGTAACTGAACATTTTGGCTGAAAAATTAAGGAGCATCTGGTGGTAGCTGCTCTGAGGTTCCCTCAAAGTCGTATCAGAAAGATACACAAAATCAAGCGGCTGGAGGAGGAAAAACGCTGTCGAATGAATTTATCTCAGGGAGGCTCAGCTCTGCCCTTTCCACTGGAGCCAGGTGCAGGAAGCGATCAGGTAACAGCCCCTGTAGTGCCACCAGAGCTCTCCAGTAGCGCAGAGGTGAGCCAGGGCTGCCCGCCATCAGCAGGAAAGAAATAATAACATTGGTGATAAGAAACCTACCCCAACACGAAATAAGGAAGGGCAGCAGTAAGGGAGCTCGCTCTAAGGCTCCCAGGAGCTCATGTGAACTCAGCACCCGAGTGTCAGGACCCCAGAGCTGAGAGAGGGCAGGGGACAAGTCAGGGAAGGACCTTGGGAGCATCAGGCACGAGGCTCCCACAACACCCATCCCAATCCAGGCAAGGTCTCCTCCGGTGTCACTCACTGTTCCCGGTCTCTCACCCCCCCGTCCATCAGCAGCACCTGCCTCTTACCAAGCCTTTCACATGCTGACAAAAATGGGGGGGGAAAATTATAAACTATGCTATTTCTAAAAAGTCAAAGAGTGAAATTAAAACCCTGAGTTGTTCCAACAAAACCTCATGCCAAGAGACTGGAATATAAGCTTTTTCTTCAGAAGACATTACACATTTTAATTCACAACTTTTATCACAACCATGAGCCTTGCTCAGACACAAAGTCTCATCCTTGGGATTCTGTGGCACACAGTTTATGTTCAGCAACTGGCAGACACAAAAAAGAACTATATCTTCATTATTTATACACTGCTATTGGTATGCACATCTAGCCCGGCCTGTTAAAGTCAGGGAAGAATAATGGTCTATTCAGTACCGGTAGTGTTAATAAAATCAGGCAAATCCAGCTTAGTTTTGTCTGAACACGAATGAGATTAAATCAAGATTAAAAGTGCATACAGTACAAAGGGTATGGTTTATGCTAAAATTCAGAATGAACACATTTTCGTACCCGGTATACAAATGCCTGCAGACCTCTCGGATTCACACACCTGAATTAAACAAGGATGAAGCTGGAGAAGGCAGACGACACTGGACAAAAGCCATCCAAAACAGCAAGGGACAGATGCTCTGCAGCCCCGCTGGAGGTTAACGGGGCAGATCCTGTGCTAGCAGAAACAGGCACAGCTCAGCTGGCTCTCCCTGCACGCACCGAGCGCCAGCCTGCCCCGTCGCAGTGCCAGGCACATATGCAAAATCCAGACTCTTTCCCAAGTTTTCCTTTTGGGCCGTTTTGCATTGGTCTGTGCAGGGTTTGGATCTCAAGGCACTGAACAAGGTGCTAAGCAGGGTACAATCCTGACAACCCTCCTGCTCTGGGATGCCTTGAAAACCTTCCCTTTACAGAAAATACCATTTGCTTAAAACTGCCAAAGAGCCCAACTCATTCCTCTCCCCTCAGCAGTAATATTCCTTCTCTCTCACCTCCGTGCACTTCATTTCCAAGAGGGAAAGAGCACACAGAGAAGTGGTGAATATTTAGGTCAGGCACTGCCCTCACTGCTGCTATGCGAGGGTTGAAAAATATTAATGAAAAAACCCAAATCGCCCTTCGGAACAAAAAGCCCCGAGGGGCTGGAGACGGGGTGGGGGAACAGGTTCCCAAACACAAACCCTACTCGAGTGTCCGGAGCGCGGTGCCCCCCCGGTACCGAGGCGAGGGCGATTTACACGGGGGTAGCGCAGACCCCCGGGGGAGGCTCGGGAGCGCCCGAGCATCACCCCCGCAGGAGGGGACGGCGCGGGGCAGGGGCACCGGGGCACCGCGGGGAAAGGGCGAGACGCGGGCGGTGATGGAGCCGCGATGGGGAAGAGCGGGGATCTCAGCCGCGGTGCCGGCGGGGAGCGGCCGGGGGCGGCTGATCCCGGGCAGCTCCGGCAGCGCGGCCCGCGCCGGGTCACACCCGCACCGACACCCCAGCGGCAACAGATGAGAGAGCGGGGCTCGCACGGAGCGGGAAGGAAAACCACTCCGGGAAAAGCGCATCGCAGCCAAGGGTCCCGGGCGCCGCCGGGAGCCCCCGCGGGAACTTCCCCGCCCGCGGCGGGGCCGCCGGGCACTCCCGCACCCCGGGCACCTCCCGCACCCTCCCCGGGAGCAGCAGGACTGGTACTTACTGATCTCCATGCTCTGGAACAAAGACCTTTTGCAGTTGCATGTGCAGGACACATTGGGCTGAATAGCTACGGCCGTGCTGTTCAGCCCCATGAAGTTATACATTTAAACACACACACACACACAAAAAAAAAAAAAAAAAAAAAAAAAAAAAAAAAAAAAAAAAAAAAAAGGAGGGCGACGGCGACACAAAGAACTTCCCGGCCGCCGAGCGCTCCCCGGGCAGCACCACATAAAGCCGGGGCTCCTCCTCGGCGCGGGGGGGCGGAGGGAGGGAAACGCAGCTGCGATCAGAAATTGGAAATAAAAAACCCGGCGCGGCGCGGCGCCCCCGGCAGCGGCTCCGCTCGGCCCCGCGGCTGCTCCGCGCCCCTCCGGCCCGGGAAGCGGCAGCGCTGGGCCCGGCCGCGGCAGCCCCGCACTTTTGTGGGGCGCGGCGCGGTGGGAGCGCGGTGGGAGCGCGGCCCGCCCGCTCCCGCTCCGCTCCCGCCCCCCGCGCTCATTCACGGCCACGGGGACGCGGCCGCGCCGCCGCCGCCGCGGGCGGGACCGTGACGTCAGCGCCAGACGGGGACTGCCCTTCCCTTCCCTTCCCTTCTTCCCCTCCCCGCGCTGCCGCCGGGAGCGGGGCCCGGGGCAGCGCCCGCTGCGGCCCCCCCGGGACGCGGCCAGGCGGGGCGGCGGCAGCTGCCGGGGGCCGCGGGACCCCCGGAGCCGCAGAGCGGGTCAGGCTGGAAGGGACCACCCGGTGTCCCAGCTCGCGGCTCAGGCAGGGTCATCCCCCAGCACAGGGCACAGGATTGTGTCCGGACGGCTTCTGGAATACCTCCAGCGAGGGAGACTCCACACCCTCCCCGGGCAATCTGTTCAGTGTTCGTTCACCTGCACAGAAACAAAGTTCTTCCTCACGTTCTGGTGGAAATTCCTGGCCATCGGTTTTGTAGCCTCTTGTCCTATTCCTCAGCACCGCGGAGCAGAGCCTGGTCCATCTTCTTGGCATCCATCCTTTAGATACTTGCACATATTGATGAGGTCCCTTCTCGGCCATCCCTTGAGTCCAAACAGGCCCTGCTCTCTCAGGCTTTCCTTGTCAGAGATGCTCCAGTCATTACTGCACCCACCCACCCACAGTGGGTTTTTAAAGTACCACCTGCACTGAGCCCACCCAGGTGGGTCCAGTGGCACCCCCAGCTCCCAGCCTCCAGCAGGATCTGGCAGAGCTTTGCAGATCAGCTCCAAAAGCACCTGGATTTGTGTATCCTGCTGGAAAAGCACCTAAAAGTCAGGCTCACCCCACAACACCCACCCAGCTGTGGGGGCCCCACACAGCCAGTCTCCAGTGCAGCATTTCAGACAGAAAAATAGGAAGGATTAGAAAAGAGATGATGTGGGGGATAAACCTGTAAGGGCCAGTCCGGCCATGGCTGAGCTCAGTGAAAATTCTCATTAGCTCCCATGGTAGTGCCAGTGGTGCTGCTTAGAGCTCAGGAACTATTCCCAACATATTCCCACTTTCGTTTCAAACCACACATTGTAAAATGGAGTGACCCCATTCACTGCAAGACAGGTAAAAGGAAAAAATATCATCTCTTCTCTAAGGGCTCATTGTTCCAAGCTTTAGTCGAGACAGATTTTTATTTTTTCGCTGGGAAATAAACCTGTGAAAACAAAGGTTTATAATGAAAATGCTGAAACAAGCTTAACTACAGTGGTGCGAAGTAGCTGCTATAATACTTGGTGAATCCTGTTACTGGGAGATAAAGGCAGTTCAGTTATCTTCTAAGAAAGCACATTTCCCCATGGCTGTTGGTAGCTCTGATTTAGGATTTGGGAATATCTGAGGCATCCCCAGCTGGGCCTGCATTCCCCAGAGATGCTGTTGGGGAAGATGCACTGAGGTGGGGACTGGCGACCAACCAGCAGAAATCCTATTCCTACAAAGGTGAAGCAATCACAGAAGATGGATGGTCTCAAAATGTGGGGCAGGGACAGTGACACTCATTGGTAAGGTTTAACCTTTATTTCCCTGCCCAGAAAAGGAATTTATTTTGACGTGACTACTACAAACTAATGTTAAATACCCACCCGTGCTTTACTCCTGCAGCCCCATCCAGTCCTGTGAAAATGGCTGGAGAGAAGGAACAAGGAATTGCCGGGTTGTTTAATCTTTTACTCTTTGCCACTCGACAGATGGTAACTCCCAACAATTACTAATCCAAAGGAAACACGGAAGAGGATTCAGATAGAAACAAGCTTTGAGAAGTTTGTGCTCCCCAGCACTGAGAACACGTGAATTATCCAACAAGTGCCATTCCCAAAGGCAGGGGAAGGTGCTAGGGTGGCAGCAGAGGTGGGAATTGGTGTGCTGGGAGATTAGGGACAATTAAGTGAAAAAAAATCTGTGCTAGAGCTGGAGATGAAGCATTTCCAATCCTATTTTATATTTTGTTTCCTGCCTCGGTTTCCTCATCAGTAACACAGGAGGGGTAATAATTGTGATTCCTTCAGGTTACTTCTGGAAGCTCAATTTATTTTGTGGCAGTGAGATTTTTAGAAATGCTTTGTGAAAATGTGAAGGAAGAAACATTACCCCTGTTACAGGGACACTGGGCCCACTAGCCCCAGAAAGCACATCAAAAAAGTTAAAGCCAGGCACACACACGGTCGAAATTCTGAAGACAATTTCCAGTACAGATATGCTTTATCAATCAACCTACTTTTATTATTTATCTGGAAATATATCTTTATATTATGTTTAAAACACTTGGTGGTTGAACATTAGCGACACTTTTCCAAAGGACCTTTCTTGACTGGCCAGAAAAGGTGGCTGGAAGCTAATCTGAGCCTACCAGCTTGCAACTATCATCCTTTGCCCTTAAAACACATAGCACTGCCATAAATAAGTCAAGGTGAGGACTGCACGTGTCCCTGTGCCATGTGAGGTTCCAGCTGGCAGCACCAGCCCTGCCACCGCTGCCGAGCCCTCTGAGCTCTTCAGCCATGTGGATGTGGCCACAGTTCACGTTTGATCCAGAGTTCTTGGATTTTAAGACAGTTGGGACATCCTTAAACAGTCTCAAGAGAGTGAATGCAGCCCCAAACAATGGATTGTTCTTCTCAGGCAGGTCAGTTCCTTGAGTGGAGGGTCCTTCTCTGCAATCTCTGCTGCAACAGGCTCAGCTTCGCCTTCCAAAAGGCTTTGCTATCCAAAAGGCATCACCCCTGGGCACAGGGACAGGAGATGGGGTGCCCTGAGCAACGGCACTGCCAGCACCCCGTGCCCAGGCTGCCCTGGAGCCGTGGCAGAGGCAGCTCCAGCGGGGGGAGGCTCCTGCCCCCACCCCATGAATCAGCTTGTTCTAGGGGGAGTTTTTACAAGTTCACAAAGCTCTGGTGGATAAAGGCTCCTGTTTCAGGTGCAGGCTGCTGCAAGTTCACACATCTTCCCAACCTTCTTTAAAAATAAAGAAAAAATAACTGTTTGCAAGTTGATGCTGGTTTAAAAATGCTGTTTACTGCCATCTCCATTTCATCTGAACGACTCATGTGGCTTTAAGAATAATCAGCATTTTTCCACCATGATTTAAGAACAAATAATTAAAATCATCCCAGATGGGCTTGTAAAAATTAAAAGTACATCAACTAACTTAAATGCTTCACCCTGTTCTTTGTAGTGACACCACCCAGCCTGCAGCCCAATGCATTTGTCAGAGCTTCTGTGGCAGCAGCGAGTGCTGCTCATCTGTGGGACATTTCCAGAACACACTGTTGTTGATTTTGGCTCCTGTGTTGTCACTGATCAGCTTTTTTCCACTTCTTTTTATGTTTTCCCTGGAGACACCTCAGACGGCTCCGGGATGAGTCTAGAACTGCGAGATCTCCCTTTGCTTCCTGGGTTTGCCGTAAAATTTCAGAGAAAGCCAAGGCTGCTCCCTGGGCCTCGGGCTCTGCAGCCATGGAAAGGGACACACAGGAGCTCCGAGATCACCTGGGATCCTTGGGCAAACTGAAGCACATGGGCACATCAGTCTGCCATGGCTAGTCAGGATTGTAATGTAATTTCACTCAGTGCCAGACCAGAAGACAGGCATTTGCCTGTGCAGTCCCATTTAAATCTTTCCTTTTACTCCTCACTGCAACACTCCAGCATCACTTAGATCATTACAGTGCAGCGCTATGGGTAAATTCATGAAATGTAATGGAAAAGCAAGATCCATCTGAGAAATAAGTAACCTTAAGAGTCAAACGGTGTTCAAGACAACCTAAGGAAAAACAAAACAAAAAGAACTCCACAACTCCCAAAAGCTTTGTTAACTAAACAGTTGTCCATTAAAGAGCCCAAATATTTCACAGCATTAGTCTTTGGATTAATGTTAAATCGATACGCACTAACGCAATAGGGCAATAGTTACCATGGTGAATAATTCTATATTTATTTTCAAGAAAGCCTTATTTCTAACAATTCCAGACATGGTTTCCACTTTCTGGTGACTAACCTCTCAATTTAAGTTTATTTTTCTAACTGCTCGGTTCCAGAAACTCGGGTTTTCTCCCCAGCAACTAGAACAGGATCTCTGCTGCCACAGAGGAGAACAATGCCACGAGGACATGGATGCTCGGCAGCTTTAGTTAAGGTTAGAAACTTAGAAGGTTTTATTCCCAACCAGGAGGGATAAAAAAGTCAGTGAGTATTTGTTTGTAATGAAAATTTTTCACTGAAGCCACCAGAATGCAATTCCAACCCATTCTGTCTTATTTGGGGCCTGATACAACTCTGGCTGACATCGCAGGAAAGACTCCGCCTTACCTTTACATTTTATTGAGGCACTGGTGGGAAATACATCACCCTCTGAATTCACAGCTCCCTGCCTGAGCACACTTCATCTCCTCGTGGTAGAGAAACCAGGATGGCACAGGTGAAATAAAACAGCGCCGAGGGAAGAGTTCTGACTACATAAACATAAAATAATCCCTGACTTTTTTTTTTTTAAGGGAACAACAGGCATTTTGCAGAGGGGAACGGCGCTCTGGAAAGCAAACAAAGGTGACCCTGAGCCCTGCCACAGCCAAGTGAAGACTTCGGGCTCATCCGAGGGAACCGTCCTCGGCGGAGCCGCTGCGAGCAGCCCGTGGATGAGCTGCCCTCGCTTGATGCCCATCTGCACCCACCCCGTGCACGCCCGGCAAAAATACTGCAAAAATGCTCGTGTTTGTCAGAACACATTTGCTGCGCTTTGGTGCTTTTGTTTCTTGCCTGAAAGGTGAGCTCAGACAGAGCCGGGCTCCGCGCTGCCGGCACTCTCACGGCCGGGCTGCAGCCGCGGGCCAGCGCAGGCCCCGCTCGCTGCCCGGCCAAGGCCCGAGCAGCTCGGGAGTCATCCCGGGAGCCCCTCCGCGCCTGCCACGGGGACGCTCCGGGGAGGACGACGAGGAGGAGGAGGAGGAGGCTCTGAAGGTGCCCCTGCCTCAAGTCGCCATTCAGCGGCAGCACAGGGCGAGCCCGAGCCCTCCTCCCGCCATCACCATCACTCCCGGGGTACAATAAGGGTATCCCCAGGAATGCGCCCTCGGTCTCGCATGGAAAACCCAGCGGGACCGGCTCCCAGAACCGAGCTCGCCTCGCCCGGCGGGGCGCGGCCCCTTTAAATCGCGCGGAGGCCGCGGGGCAGCCCCAGATGGCCCCGGTGTCACGGGCAGGCGCTGCCCCGCCCCCGCCGGCAAAGGCCGCGCGGGCCCAGCCAATCAGAAGTGACGGCGGCGGCCGCGGGGCGCGAGGCAGCCAATCAGCGCAGGGGGCGTGGCGCGCGGCCATGCGGGCGGCGGCGCCACGTGGGGCGGGGCCGTGACCGCGCCGTGACCCGGGGCCGTGACAAAGGCGCAGCGCGCGCCTTCCCGCGCCGCCGCCTTAAAGGGACAGCGCGGGCCCCGCGCCGCCGGAGCGGCCGGGGCCGGGGCCGGGCGGGGCGCCCCGACCCCCGGCGCTGCAGGCTGTGCGCGCCCTGGGTGTGTCGCGGCACCCGCGGCGCTGCCAGCGCTTCCTGCCCCGGTCATGAACCGGCTCAGCCGCCCGTACGCACAGCAGGCAGGGACATACGGCATCGCCTCTGCGGGGTGTCGAACGGTGACCGTGCCCTGCCCTGCCCTGAGCACAGCCGGGCGGACGGACGGACGGACGGACAGACAGACAGCCGGGGCTCTGCCTGCACCGGCCGGGCTGGACAGACAGCCGGGGCTCAGGCCAGGCAGGACGGACGGACAGGCAGGGTTTGTCTGCATCCACCGGGCAGGACAGACGGACAGGCAGGGTTTGTCTGCTTCCACCGGGCAGGACAGACGGACAGGCAGGGTTTGTCTGCATCCACCGGGCAGGACAGACGGACAGGCAGGGTTTGTCTGCATCCACCGGGCAGGACAGACGGACAGGCAGGGTTTGTCTGCATCCACGGGGCAGGACAGACGGACAGGCAGGGTTTGTCTGCATCCACCGGGCAGGACAGACGGACAGGCAGGGTTTGTCTGCATCCACCGGGCAGGACAGACGGACAGGCAGGGCTGGGCCGTGAAGTCCCCCATTCCCTGCGCAGGCCGAGCCTGCCCGGCCCGTGCCCTTTAAACTCCGCTTTCCTTTAGGCTTGACGCATTTCGCACTCTCCCGGTGCCTGTCCGGGACACCCCCGGTGTGCGGGTGCCCGAGCCGGGAGCGCTGCTGGCAGTGACCCCGATCGCTGTGTGCCATGGAGGGGCCGGGGCTGCCCTGCCCGGGCCGGGGCTGCCCTGCCCGGGGGTGGCCCGGAGCCGAGCTGGCCATCGGGCCGGGGCTGCCCTGGCCGGGGGCGGCCCGGAGCCGAGCTGGCCATCGGGCCCTGTCCCCGGGCAGGGTGGGCAGCTCCGTGCCCCTGTGCTCGCACCGGGCACGGCTGACACCGTCACATCGTAACCTGCCACGGGGGAGGCTTCGACACCAGCGAGACAGAAAAGCAAACAAACGGCGCGGCTAGGAAACAGGGAGGGTCCTGGAACACAAATGCTCCCATAAATGTCTTTTCCATAAGTCTATTTACTCAGCTGCTGAAATGATTTCAACTGAGTGATTAGTCTTACACGCTAAAACCCAGCCATCCATTCTCTTCTCTGATGGTCCAAAATACTACATCTGGTACTTTATCTGCAGTCTATTTCCCCCCGTTTTGTTCCAAACTGAGCTTTTCTGCAGTATTCCATCCCCAGATGCTCTGTATCATCACAGTTTGGGCTCAGAGGTGAATCACAGATATTAAAAGTGGTTGTTTCAGTCCCGCTTGGCTGCAGAGAGCTGAAGCCTCCCTCACAAAGAGACAAAATGGATAATTTGAGTGCCTGCTTTTCAAAGAGAACCAAGAGAAAGTGTTTTCATTTCAGATGAGAAGACTCTTAAAATGTACATTTGACCTCCTGTACTGCCTTGGAGTGTTGTAGCCCCAAACCCGACATGCTGTTCCTGGGGATGAGGCTCTCTGGGAGCTCCTCTGGTTCCTAAAAATACAAGCCAGGAAAAATAGAGGCCTTGAAGACTTTGTGTGAGGGCAGATCATCATCAGCCTCAGTGATTCCCTGAGCTTAAAACTGTCTGTACGTTGTATGTTGTACATCCAGGTGATGTCCAATAAAACAACTGAACACAGGATGTATATAAAACATCACCCCAGTCCATTACCAATCATCTCTAGTTTTACTGGAACACTTAAAAAAGCCAAATTTTTTGCCCTCCTTTCTCAAATCGCATGGAGTCTTGCCTGAGCCTGGTACTGTTTGGCACAAAGAGAACTTACAGGCACATCTAATTAAATCGTATGAATCAGGGATATTGAATTGCTGAAGGTTTATTTTTTCTTATTGTTGTTGCAGTTTTTGGATTGCTAATGATTCTGATAATCTATGAAATTATAAATTCTAAGGTTTAAGAGAAAACACAAAAAAGACACCATTTTGGGGCTCCAGGGAGCATGTGTGAATCTGATTTTCCAAATGAAAAGAGTTATAACATCAGTTAAAACCTAAAGGCTTCACTTTCTCAAATCTTTTATGCTAGATTTTATACAGCTAATACATCGCCAATGTTTCCAAGGAAACCAATATGCCCTGTTCTCTCTGAAACAAATCTCACTATTAAAACAATTAAAAACTTAATCTGCGTTCTCCTCCCTCCCTCTCCCTCTCTGCTTTTAGTATTATCGCATGCATTTTAATTAAAAACATGAGTGCAATAAATTTTTTACACATACATAGGCTACAGCGCAAATTACCTAAAGGAACCTTGGCTCCAGAGCGTAATAATCGGGAACGAAATATATCACAACAATTGAGCAAAGCCCAATTAACAGGAGCCCTGACGAATCAATTACAGCCCCTGCTCATCTCTGAAGGCCACCGGCTGTAGCTGATGGAGAGGAGTTAAAAACTCAGCCTGGCTGTGGGGGAACACAGCTTCAGGTGCTGGATGTGGGGTACACAAAGCCCTGAATCTCAGCTGGTGGCACAGTCCTGGCTGGAGGAAGCTCCGGCCAGCCTGGGAGGAAAGGCAGCTCCCACAGGGCACCACACTGGGCTCTTGGGAAGGAACGATCCCGATTTTTTGGGCTCAGAGGAGACTCCTGTAAAAGATGTGTAAATGTGGTGCTTAGGGACAGGGTTTAGTGGTGGCCTTGGCAGCACTGGGGGAATGGTCGGACTTGATGACCTTAGAGGGCTTTTCCAACATAAACCATTCTGAGATTCTATGAAATGAATCCAGTGAGAGCCCCAACACCTCCACCTGCACCCACTCACTGCAGTGGGAGAGTGCCTGGAGAAAGAGGGGGCTTGAAAATCCATCACTGCTAGCGAGCTTTGACAATCTGACGGGGCTTTAGAGCAGCTGTCAGAGCACCTCCCTCCCAAGCTGAGGGGCTTGGCATGGATGGGTCAATTGGCCCCATCTTTTGAGGAAGTTCTGTGTTCTGCCAGGTTTCTTTGTGTGAGATTTGGGGCGTGCAGGCCTGAGCTACAGCCCAGGTCAGTGCTGGAGGCACCTTCCATCAGCAGGAGCACAGCCCAGTCCCAGGGACGGCAGCCCTTGGATAAGCTCTGCTGCGCTGCCTGAAGCCTCTCCTGGCTTGTTTGTGTTGACTTCGAGAGCACCACTGCTGTCCCCAGGAGCTGGAAAACAAACGGGAACCCCCGGTGCCAGCGCCAAGGAGCTTAAAGCCTGGCTGCAAGCACACAGCTCGGGCTCTGTGCTCCGAGTGTTTGGCTGGTTTGATCTGAAGAGGCATTAGGATCCAGCCACGGGGCTTTGGGGTCTGTCTGCCGAGGAGAGGTCAAGAGGCTCCTGAAAAGAGGAAACGGGCTCCAAGCAGAAGGAGTGAATGGCCCCGGGAAGGCAGCGAGCACAGCCCCGCTCTTTGTTTCCCCCATTGTGTTCCCGGCCCTGCTGCTGCTGCACTTGGGCTCGGCCCCTCTGTTCCCCTTGTGTGCGCCACTTCCACTCCCGTGACAAGAGCCCCGGCACGGAGGAAGGGAGCAGTCGGCACAGGGATGTTTCATGTGGATCCAAGTGCCAAATCTGGCCCTGCCTTGTGTGCTGCCCCGGCTCCCCAGGGAGCAGAAGGGAAATGCAGCCAGAGCCGCTTCCTCCACCATTGTCTGAGCACTGGGACATCCTTGTGCCCGAGCGGCCGAGGGCAGGCCATGGGGATGGCGTGTCTGAGAAGCTTCCAGTTTGCCGCACGCCTCTGCACGGGGCTGGACTGGGAAACTGGAGTGGGGCCCAGGCTCTGTCCTCCCTCCCTGGGATTCCCTCAGGCATTGGGTTGCCCGGAAGATTTAGGGAAATGAATCCTGCTCACTGCTTCACACACATCTTTTAGGGTACTGCGTGTTGCTGTGTGCTCTTTGCAAATGCAGTTTCCTGTGAAAAAAAATCCCAGCCTTGCTAACATCCCACATGTAATGTGATACATTCCCATTCATACACACTTCCCACCACTCCGACATGCTGCACTGTACAACCAGAGAGACAGAGAGTGTACGGCACGTCTGCACTCAGAAATACCAAATTCTTCTGGCGCGCAGGGGGTGACTTGGGGTTATTTGGGTGTGTTCCCCCCCTCCCCCCCCCACCCCATCCTTTTCCAGAAGAGTTTGGAAAATTACTTTCCACCATCTGCCCTGCCAGAGCTAGGAAATATTTGGAATACGTTCCATTCTCCTAATGAACACGCAGCAGCAGGGGTGCTGCAAATGAGAGAGACAAAATCTTTCTAATGAACAACAAATGAACTAGAAATCACATCTACATAGCTTCAGCTTTTGTTGCCTATAGCTTTAGGGTGATTCATGGAGACAAAAATCAATGAATGTGCTGTAGACCCAGGTCTAGCACGGCGTGCAGAAGTCTTGTCGTGACCCAAGCCATATTTGTTTTGGATACAAATACAGACTCTCACTAGCTTTCTTTTCCTTTAATTGACAAAAAAGTAGGGGAAGAATTTAAGTATGGTTCCGACAACTCTTGTTAACGCTCTTCTGAACGTGTTGAATTTATAGGACACCATCAAATGCATATTAGTATTCATGACACAAATCACATTGCTTCCAACTGGTGTATAGAGCTGTATCATGCTCTTTTGTTAAAAAAATAATGTGCTCCAACTGAAGAAATTAGTGGTTCTTTCTCAGAGGAAAAAGGGCCAAAAAGCTCTGTTTGATCCACATTCTTCAGAGACTGGGGGTGGTTGTTGCTGAGCATGGACAGGGATGAATTTCCAGATCCACCACAGCAGAAATTAAGGGCTTTTCTCAAGTTTGTGCCATTAGGAATATGCAATTAGCTGTTCTTCCTTTAAGAGTTTTGCCTGCTGCCAACCAGCCAGACATAAGCGAGTTTCCACCCAAGGCTTGTGGTGTCAGAAACTTGGACATATCGAGTGGAGACCTCAGTTCAAGGCTCAGAGGCTGCACAAGGGACAGTGTGACCCATCCCAGCTGTCCTTAGCACAGGAGAAGTGTGAGGAATAAGGCATTCCTAGAGCTGCAACTGATCCCATCCTTATTAGCAAAACCTCTAATCAGATACTGGGACTTTTCTTCAAGCCTCCTCAGAGGCGGATTTATTTTCTTACACCAGACCACAAGCTCTAGCCCAGAATTCTCAAGGAGTGACAAGTGCCAGCAGAGAACTCAGCTCCAAAGCTGAGGCATCTCTCAGCTCCTCCCTTAAAGGAAAAGCCATGGGAGCCCAGAGAATGCTTCCAGCCCGCACTGAAAGTCATCCCACTGGCCCTGGCAGGGCAAAAGCAGCATTGCCAAGGCAGCAGATGTGAGTGCTGGAACAGCTTTCTGAAAGTCTGGGTGGAGCTGCACAGAACAACCCCATCCCAGGGGATAAACTGGTGGCCAGGTAGGTGCTGCTGTACAGGGACAGCAATAGCTGCTCCTCTCTGCAATCTCTGAATCCTTCCCGGGGTGCAGGAAGGATTGGGATAGAAGGCATTGCACTGGCTTTCCTCTCTGCAACCTGATCTTCTCACCTGGTTGTGTGCTGAGGTGCTGATTTTTTTGGTGTGTGCTCTCGTTTTCTAGGAGCCTGACTCTGCAATTCCTTCAAGCATTTGACCCGCAAGAAAGTCAGCAGTTTCCCCAACAAGACCTTACATGACCAGGCCTCCTTATTTAATACCATCTTCCACACACCCCTTCACCTTCCTTGTCTCCCATTCCTTGCAGTTTCACCCTCTGAAAGAGCACTTGGATTCAGCACCTCAGACTCATTAAATAGCCACTTGCTTTCCCCTTGTTCCTGGTCTCTCACATTAAAGCATGTTTTAAAAAGGAAAAAGAAAATAGGAAAAAGAGAGAAACAGAACGTTCCTACAAAAAAGCAATTTCTTGGCTGGCCATTTTTTTTTTAACTCCCCTCAATATGGCAGGAGATATTTATGTCTGAACAAATCCTTCTCCCTCCCAATCAATCCAGCTTCCCTTGCTTCTGCAGTGCAGTCACACTATTTCTATCAGTCTGTTACTGTGAAAATTAATGTGACAACACAAAACGCAGCATAATGACTAAAGGTGTGTGAAATAGTCCTGGAGAAATGCGAAGTGACTTCAAATGCAAGGTATTTCCTCCTTCCCCTTTCTCCCATCCTACAAGCTGCTGCAGTTCTGAAAATGGGACAGTTTTCAAAGAGACTATATTTGCAGAGCAAAGATGGATGCTATTTTTATTGCAAATTAGCAGATTTTTTAGCAGATCCAACCTCATTTGCAAGTGAAAGTGACTCTACTTACCATGCAGATATAGGTCTTATGTTGGAAACTCATGGAAATTCATGTTTTGAACATACTTAGAGAAGAAAAAAATAGCCCCTGCCTTTATTTCTGGCTGTGACTTGCTCCAGTGAAGCAACACCAGTGGGGCAGCACGTCTTGGCTGAGCTACTACATTCTGTGAGCAAGTGGGAACGAACCTGAAACAGTTTTTAGCTGTGCTCTGTGAACTTCTGGGGACTGGGGACTTCGAGGAGCCCACAGAGAAATGAGAAAAGGTATTCAGCTGTTAGAGAGAGAAATTTTCTATCCAGGGATCCACAATTCCCTTGGAAAGTTTTGAATAGTCTACATATATATATGTGTGTGTGTGTGTGTGTGTATATATATATATATATATATATATATATATATATATATATATGACCAGCTGGGGTTGCCCATGGTGTGCACTGATGTGAAAAACTAAAATTACAATGTAGTAAACAGTAACAGGAAAAAACAATCAGTTAACAGTTAGTTCTGCAAAAATGCCCTTTCAGAATGCCAAAACTTTTCATTAAATGGGAAAAAAAAAATCTGGTGAGTCATTTAAGTCAAGGAAAACAGTTGAAAAAAGAATAGGGAAATAAAGCACTGCATTTAAGTGCACTGAATCCAATGATTTTCAGTGGGTTTCGATTCTTAATGGGATTTTTCAATTAGAAGTCAACCTACAACTTAAGGAAGGTAAGCAAAAGGTTAAACAACTCCCAAATAAACCAGGAGAAAAAGTCATTACATCCCAAATGATGCCAGTTGTGTCAGGTCCAAATCCACATCACAAAAATTACCAAGAAAAAGAAATGGGGGAGTGAGAGAAAAAACTGTGCACACCTTTAAAACCCTCATACAACACTGGGGCTGGATTCCTAGAAGTGCCAGTTTGGATTTGGTTACAGCCCCACCATGAAAATGAATTAAGATAAAATAAAAAGTTATAAAAATCTTCATTTTTCATATGGGCATTGCAAGAAGAAAGTGAAAAATAGAACAGCAGGCAGGAAAAGCTGAGAGCTCCTATTTCAAGAAGTGATTTGAAGAGAGCAATTCCTACCTGCCAAATTTGCACATGCATTCCTTCAAGCCCGAGCTATGCAGCAGGTGTGAACCTGTTTGTACCTCTCCTGACAGCAGCACGGGGGGAACCAGCGGTGCAGGTATTCAGGGATGGAACAAATCCTTCTGGCAGATGCCAGCTTTGCAGTGCTCTGCTGTACATGGAAAAACAGAAGGTGAGTGTCAGCCCTGCTGCTGTGTTGCAGCCTGATGGGCTCAGCTCTTTCCCCTCACGTCCCTGGGTGTTTCTGGGGGATACAGCTCCCTTTTCCATCGTGTCCATTAAATCAGACACACCACATTCCTCAGCACGGTTACTGTGGACTTCAGTGAGGTTATTTTCACCACAACCGAGTTCAAAGTCAGAGGTAAAACATGTTAAAACCACCTAAATTCATCTTAAAAAAAAAAGACACAAATATTTAAAGCTGAAGTTGTGAAAAGGAAACAAAGAAAAAAGTCTCAGGGACAACATCCCAAAGCTCCTCTGTGAATGCACATTTCACACAGGTATTTCAATGCTCCATATGCCTGTCCCAGACACCAACTCACTCCCCTTGGACTGAGGACACCCTTGGAATGGAATCATGCTGGTTGCACTTCTACCAACACAGGCTGTGCTGCTACAACACAAATTACATTTTGAAAACTGAAAAACACATTTCACCATTCTTAGAGTCCTTATTTTCCTTAAGATAGGTACAGGGGATATATTTTCTAATTCCTGACAAAAAGATCAGAGTATTTTTTTGTGAGCATGAGGCAGCTGATCATTTGTAGCAGGCATGAATTATTGCAGTGTCTCCATCCAAACAAGGGAACATCTGTATCCCATTTTCACTGGCACCACGAGATACCTGGCGCAGCCCCAAAAGGGAATGTTTAGCTACAAGGGTTTAAAATATGCATTAATTTGCTGTTGTGTTATCTTCTGGTATTCTCTGCTTTTGAAAAAAAAAAACCCAAAGAACTTTATCAGTGAAGTCCTCCCACTGTCTATTTGCCTTGCTTGGCCCAGAATGAAATGAATTAAGTAAAACAGTTTTGAAAGCCTCATTTGTTTTCCCTCCTGAGGAGCAATGCTTATGGAAGCCAGTTGGAGCAGGACTCTGGGGAGGATGGGACATTTCATTCCCTCCCTCTGCTGCTGCTTCTCGGCAGAGGGGGACTGTTAGTTTATTCAACCCTCCCAAGGACAGTATCACCGGGAGAGTGATTTTCAACAATCCAAGGGTGGGAGGTCTATGGAAAGGAAGTCTGGAAGCTCTTTTAGTCCAGTGTTGCATCCTTGGCTTTTGAAAATATGTTTTTGTTGAAAGCAAGGTGTGTTTTCCCAGCAGATCATGATCTACAGCCATCAACCAACTCGTGCAAATCTCCAGGGCAGGAAAGCTCCTTTCTGTGGCTTTCAGCTCAGCCATGAGCTTATATCCAGAATCTGCTTGGGATGAAAAAACCTTCTGTTAATGAAATTATGTTTTTCTTAGTTGCTTAAATTTACCTGGTCCGCTCTCTCTGCAATCCCAGCTGGGTGTCCCTCACCTCAGACAGAAACTCTTTTGGGGTGATCCCTATTTCACCATGACTGGCACTGGAGGCAAGTGGAGTAGGGATCACGCCAGCAGTGTCCTCAGCTGCTGGTTCCAGTCTGTCCAGCTCAGAAACCATCCTTCACCTTCCACCCTACCCCAAGCTTCAAAGAAATCACAGATACCTCCTTTAAATCCCTCCTTAGCACTCCCCATTTCTAATTATTTCTATTTAAAAGGAAAAAAACAACACAGCCTCAGCTGTGTGCTGTGACTGCTGCCTGTGCAATATTCCTCACATTTTATCTCATATTCCTTGGCTGTTTACACCCATTTGTAGTTTCCCATCGGGGCTATGGGGAAGGGGATGCCCATTTTCCCTGCATTTGTACAAGCACTGAATTTGGGCCTTTACTCCAAGCTGCTGGAGCTCTTAGATGGTTACTACGAGTTGTACTACTGCTGCTTTGGTCAGTCACGGTGACTGCAGTACTGTGATGCCTCAGGTTGTAGCTTTTCTATTTTTCAGGTTCTGTGCTGCTTTAGTGTGCAGTTCTGAGCTTCACATGAGGGGATGGTGAGCTCTCTGCACAGAGCAGGGAGACAAAACAATTCCTTCTCCAGCTGGGGACCAAGGACAAATGATCCAAATCTCAGCCCAAGAGCACAAACAACGTGGGCTGGAGAGAGGAAAACAAGCAGGATGGGACTGCATGGGCTAAAGCTGGAATGGGACAATGAACTGCAATGTGCCCATGGAGCAGAGCTGATCACAGTGAGAGCCCCCGGGAGCGCTCGTGCATTTTGGGACCATTTGGGTTCATTTGGGTGCAGCCCTGGCTGGGCTCTGGCGCTGCCCAAGGTGGATCCATGGAGGAGATCCTTTTATTAAATCCCTGCTTTATTCTGTAGCTCTGCCCAGCCTCTGCTCCTGCTCAGCCTGCACAAGGCATCACTGACTGCCTTTCTGCAGGCAGCAAGTGCTCAGTCACCACCCCATTTGCTAGAGGGACTCCTGAAATGGAAGCCACTGTCACCTCAGTACTCAGTGACAGTTTCATTAACACCTTCTCATTATGTGACTCCTCTCCAGTTTAACTCCCTGGGACAGGTGAGTTAGGCAGACAGGGACATTTCCCCTGGTAAATTAAAAATATTCTGGGTCACTTCTCTAATATTTTGCTGCACATGGATGTCACTCAATCCTTCAGCTACATTGAGAGTGACAAAATGTGCTCGGCGTGGGCTGCAGAGCGGGGGAGCAGGGTCCCTGCTGAGGCAGCTGTTCCTGCACATTCCTGCTGGGCACCCCCTGTGCTGGCCACACAGGAGGAGTCTGCAGCAAACTCCTCCAAATGGGAAGATGAGAAAAGTCCTTGAGTAACAACTTGGCCTTTCTCCATAGCTGGGAAACTGAGGCACCCAAGGCAGATGACTGCATCTAAGCCACAGATGGCCAGAGGGATTCAGGCAAAGCTGGGCACCGATTTTTGATCCAAGCTACTTAGACCACACATCATGTCTGATGACTAAAATGATGGTATTAATACACTGCTTCAAACTCTGCTTGGCTCTGGAATAAGAGACAATTAAAATGGTAGGAAAATCCCTGTTATTAAATGTCCACGGCGAAGCTGAACTGACAAATAAGAAACAAATTCACAAATATCAGTAAACAGCTTGTTGAGCTATAGAAATAAAGAGGAAAGAAGTAAACAAGGCCGTGTCTCCATAGAAAAACAGAGTTACACCAGTACAGCTATAGCTGCCCTGGAAACCTCTCATCTCAGAGCAAGGAGGCCTTTTGGGCCATGGCTTCAGAAATTAGGTAGTCTGCAAATAGTCGTGCTTCTAAGTGTCTTCACTCAGGAGGATATTAAAAAAAAAATGTAAAAAGTCCGTATAATTTAGAGTCACCCCTCACCTAATACTGAGTATTTTCATGGACAGAGTGGAAGCCTTGTCACAGCCCCTGTGCAAATAAACTCTCTCCACTTTTTGGAGGATTCTCCATGCAGGATCCTCTCCAGTGCTGCTCCCCGAGTGTTTACTGGTTGTTAACTGTGCTCCCTCACAGCCTCCAATCTCGGAGAGCATCAAAGGGGAAGGAATGCCACTTGCCTAAACGTGATAGACTATTGCTGCAGGCAGGAGTAACTTGTGCTGTCAGTGTTCAATTAGCACCAAGTTAAACTAAATGTCTTGTGAATATTTCATAACGATCTGCCAGCATCGTATCTGAACTCTCTGGCTTTTACCAAGCCATTTCCCTTCCAAAGTGACATGATGTGGAATTAAAGAGGAATGATGAGCCAATCTCCCTTGCTTGAGTATCTGCTCAAGAATTACGCTGTATAACTAAAAAGTAGTAATAATTTTTAAAAATCACAAAATACCCCAGCAACAACTGTCATCCAAAATTATCCTTTGATAATAAACTATCTTCGAACAAAGTGGGAGTTTACACACAGTTCTTTTTCTGACTCTAAATTTATTGCAGCTTTCTCATTCACTTTGCGAGTTGCAGGAGCTGATGTAAGCTTTTATATTTCCCATTTGTTTTTCACACAAAGCCGAGGAGTTAAATGGGTTGGAATAGACCTTAAAAGCCAGGGCTAACTGTAACTTGAAGTGCTGAATCTGTGGCAAGCACCAGGTGAGCTGCAGGAGTGAGCCAGCCTGGGCAGTGCTGCGTGCGAGAGGCAGCAGCTCTGAGCAGAGCTCGCTGTGGGATCTGGGGCAGAAAAAAAAACCCCACGCAACTGCAAATAACTCGGTGCTGCAAACCAGCCACTATGCAGACACGCAAATCCCAGGCTGCAAAGCAGCTGTGGGATCTGCCTCACCTGCCTGGGGGTCCTGGGCACTGTCCCCAGGGAGCCGACTCAGCCTCACAGCAGGAATTGGAGTATCCACTGAGCCCTGGCACAGCAGGAAAGCTCCAGAGGCAGCAAAATCTCAGAGGTCACTGTGCTGACTGCTCACAGTCCCCTCTGAAGGACAGAGGACTTCTCCAAAGAGGAAAGGTGCCACCGGGCACCAAGAGTCTTTCCAGCTGGAGCTGCCAACAAGGAGATCAGTTGGTTCCAACACTAATGGAGCAAAGCCACCAATTTCACGTCACCTCATCCATCACAGCCCCGGATGATAAATGATCCTGGGTTTGCACCAGCCTGGGCTGATGATGCTCTGCAAAACAGCCAAATTGTCCAGCTCTGCTTGCTGAGGAGATGGTCCCCTCAACCGAGGAAGGGCAGGCTGAACTAGAAACTTCTGCAGGCCTGGCTACACAGGCTGGGATGAATGTTCCAGGGAAGTTCCTAGGCACGAGCAGAACAAGTGCTGAGACAGGGTTTTAGGGTTTTAAGTTAACTTAGCAGTAAAGAGCAGTGGTGAGTCTGAAATAACCTCAGGGACTGAACCATTTCCATTGGCCAATGCCAAGTGACCCATGGCTACTCTCACCCAGCAATGCTGCCTTTGGGTCTGGAGTCTCATCACCCCCAGGTTTTACAGGAAAATAGTTACCACGTATTAGCTATCTGCCCATGAAGAAAAAAGAAAATAAAAGTCACACCTCTTTTGATAGTGAAGGCTTGGTAAGAAAAGCCACAAGGGAGCTATTCTACAGCACTTAATGCAGTAGTTACCTGTTGCTGCAGCTGTATTGATGTAACAGATAAAACTTACTCCTATAGGCAGGATCTGGGCTTTGCCATTTTCAGAAGAGAATAATATATAAATGTATAGCAGCTCTTCCCCTTGGTGCCCAGTCCTTGCCCAGTTTGATCACTCACCTTGCTGGCACGGGAGCATGGGACCCACACTGCCCATGGCAAGGGGAGCTGCTGCTGGCCCTGCAGAGACACTCCTGTCCCAGACAGCCCAGCTGGCAGCAGCAGCTGGGGCAGAGACCTCAGACACACAGCCAGCCACAGCCTCCCTTCTCCCCAGGGCCCTGCAGGGGTGCACCCCATGGCCCAGGTCCCAAGGACATGGCCTGGCTCCATCACCATGGCACAGCTCCTGGTGAAGGGTGCTACAGCAGACAAGCACACAAAAATACCCTGGGAAAGAGTGGGGGAGATGGAGGGAGGAGGGCCAGGGAACTTCAGAGATACCAGAGACACCTGGAGAGATAGACCCAGACCTGGGGGAGAAAACCAGACACAGCTCTATCCTCAGGGCCAGGGCACTGCTGTTAAACCCTACACCAAGACATGCCAATTAACCCCCCTCCTTCCCAGATAATGAGGGAGTTGGCTCTGCTGGAGAGGGGGATTGGCAGGAAGCCCCATCCCCTCCTCTCCACTCGCACCTGAGCGATCTGCAGGCTGGCTGTGGGGGATGAAGCCCAGTGCAATGATGTTTAAAGGCTCCCATAATTTGTTTAACAGACCTGAAGACCTACCAGCATTTAACTGCTGCAGACATCGATGTATTACAAACAGCAAACCAAACCCAAGTGTGGCTGGGCTGGAATATTAATCCATCCCTTCCAGGGCAGTGGAAACAGGGAGGATCCCACAGATCCCTGGGAAGGGGGGATTGGGCTGTGGACAGGCAGTCTGGTTTACACCGAATGCCCCAGCCCTTCCCAGCTACAAACACTGACATTTACCCTCCCCAAAAGGCTGAACTAATATCCTGATAGTGCTGCTGGCACCCTTCCAGCAGATGGTTTTGTGCATAAACCTGTTGGGGTTTTTGACATAGTCGCTTGTCTGAGTGCCAACATCTGAAAAATAACTCAGGAGGCATTTTATGGCTCTAAATTTGAGGCTTTGGGGACTTTTTCCATATTTTTCCTTGCTAGACCATCACAAAAAATGCAAATACTACTAAAGTCATGGAATAGATTTCCCTGATTGTGTGTTCAGCTGTACAGCAGTTGCCAGGGTAAATTAAAGGATGTGCTTTAAAATGCCAAAATATATTAGTAACACTTGTCTATGAAAATAATGATTATAAGAAAGGGATTTATTTGTAAACCTTACAGAGAAAACACAATTCATCCCATATTTTGCTGTGGAAAAGTCCCACATGAATTGAACCTTCAGCTGGTGAGCTGAAAATTGCAGGAGCTGGAAAAACTCCAGGGGCTGGAACACTCCCAGTGTCACCGGGGCATTTCCGACCCACCCAGTCCCACTGGCTTTTAGCAGGTTGTTAGAAATAATCATAAGGCTGTAAAAATAATATTTCTGCCTTGATTGACGTGATGTTCCAGTTTACTGTTGGGTTTTGTCCTTGATAATCAGAGGGCAGAGGCAGATGCTGAGTGTGCAGTCTCCAACCACCAGTCTGTGTGTCAGCCCCTCAGCACAGACAGTGGGGGAAAAAGAAAGGAAAGGGATCCAAGGGGAGAGTCAGAGGAGAAAGAATTATACCACTTTAAGAAGGAACAGCACGTGTGTAACTCCTGTGAAGAAGGGGCCCTGGCAGGACAGGGAGGGAAGAAGGGCTTTGCTGTTCCCTCACCTGTCAGAGGTGCTCATCCATCACCAGGCACAGGGAGGAGTGTGACAGTCACTGAATTAAGGGCCCCCAAAGCCTGAGCCTGTGCCATGGCATGGACACAGCAAAGGTGCCACAGCACCCACGGGGCCACAAAAAGATTCCCAGGACTCCCATTGCCCAGGCAAGACCCCCGACCTTTGGCTGCCCGTGGACTCCAGAGAGAACTGGCCAAGGATCAGCTCCTGCTCCTCTGCACGGGCAGGTCTCAGTGTCCCTCATGTCCCTCACCTACTGCAGAGGGTCCTACAGCAAACCCAGCTTTTCCTGCCAAACACATTCCCCTGGCTCCCTCTGGCACTGCCAGCAGGGTGAGGTGGGCACTCCCTGCCTCTCCTTGCAGATGTCTATGGTTGGAACCCATGAAAAATCCCGTTTTGTTTTTTTTTTTAATAGTTCACCTGGTGCCTCCAGGTTTCTGTGAGATATTTTATTGCATTAGTGTTGTCAAATGGTGACATTTCTGAGTGTAAGTCATAGGGTTGTTGTTAATGCCAATTTAATGGTGCTAAAATGATTAAATATGGCAGGCTTTTAAATAATGAGGTACATAAAAGGTGTTAATAACCTCTTAAGTGCTTTAATAATATTCTGTGCTATCATAAAATGTTAGTAATTGGACCTCTTAACTTTCATCTGCCATAAAGTAATGAAAGAAAAAAAATCTCAACAGAGGCACTGAATGGCTGAAGATTTTGCTTAAATAAAAGAAAAAATTGAACAATGGTAAAACTGAGCCCTATTTGCTAGAAAAAAGAAAAAAAAAAAAAGGAGAATTAACTGGAAAGCCCAGTGGAACATGCATTTTAATATCATGCAAATTCTTAGCATTTCCAAAAAATGTGTTTGGTGTAAGGTACTGCAAGAACAAAGGATCCCAATGAAGGCATGATGGCTCAGTGCTAAACCCAGCATCCAAGGAGCTGCAGAGTCTGACGTGAGACAAACCTGTGTGTCACTTGTGGAGTTAGAAACAGCAGTTTTCTTGTACAGAGGATCACAGAATCTCCTGATAACAGAGCTAAGCTCAGCCTGGGCTTCTCTCGCAGCTGAGCAGAGCTTCTTACACAGGTTAAAACCAGCAGATCTGCTCCTGGGAAAGCTCTTCTGGGATAGGCAGGGCTGCAAACCCCAGAATTTCAGAGGAAATGGAAGTGATGAAGGCTGAAGGATCCCTCAGTGCCCCCACAGGTAATGAATTCTCAGTGCTGAGCAGCACCCACTGAAGCACAAAACTGGATTGACCGCATGCGGAACAGCCAAATGTAATTAAAATTCTAAACAGGGAGGCCAAATAAGAATATCTAAATAAAATTTGGACAGGATCCTGGGTAAGCAGCAGCTTCAACAGAAAAGGCCAGAGGTCTGTAAAATCCCCTCCAGGCTACTGCTTGAATCCCATCCAGCGCGTAGCTGGAGGAGCTGCAGCAGTGTCCATGAAATGTGCTGACACTGGGCTGGCATTGCCTTAAAAGGCTCCCCAGGATAATGTCCAGGGATGCTCCTCAGGTCCCCTCCTCCCAAACAGCAATCCAGCCCAATCAAATTATTGTGAGAAACCTGCATCAGCAAAATAACTGCCATTAATGGATATTTGCAGGTTCCTGGCTCAATAGCTCTCAGGGAAGCCTTTTAAGGTCTCTTTAGCTGCTGCCTGATGTGCCTTGCTTTTCTTTATTGCCTGTTAACATGTGCACCCAGTTCCTTTAAAGAACAGGTGCTTTGGACTGACTCTAAGAGAAAGGCAATTAGAATTTTGGGGCTAACTATGTAAGAGTGGTGTAACAGGGCCCTTTTGAGCCATGAATCCCACCCCTGTGAAACACGGGGCACTGTGATTTTCCCCAGCTTCTATTTATAACATCTCATCACAGAGCAGGGAGGGGGCACAGGCCCACGTGAGCCAGGCAGCCAGTGCTCAGCAGGAGCTACAATAGTGAACAACAGAAGCCAAGAGTTTGCCCATAGGCATTGAAAAATTATAACGAGCAAATCGATTTTGAGTAGTCTAAATTTGCTTGGAGATAAATCAGGAGCCGAACAAATGCTCTATCTAACAGAGAAATGATTCACCAAGTGCAGTGTTCCTGGAGCCACGGAGAATGCTCTTGGCTGCTCTGAATGCTGGCTGTTTATCTATTTATTTATTTATTTCTCAGACAAGACCATTATTATTTTCTTGTTACAGGTCTAGTGCTGATCCCACTGCAGTCAATGACAAATTCTCCATTGGTTTCAATGAAGGACTTGGTCTCCTAAAAGCAATTTTTCATCAATATCTGAAGCACTTCCTTGACTCTCATATTTAAGGGTGAGACTCTTCTCCCCACCCACCAGCACCTCTCCCCAGCACAACTACAATTTGCAAAGTCCCTCCATGTCCCCCTGCAGGCCCCAGCATCCCAGAATAGGACCATATTTCTTCTTAGAGAGATGCTCTCTGCTTCATTTGATGTGCCCATTACTTGAAAACCGTCTCTCCTTTTGTCCATTAGCTAAATTCTGGATGAGCTTATTATTCTGCTTTGGTTTGTAACAATCCCACCGGATCCATCTCTATGCTTATTAGGATTTTAGAAATGCAGTCTAATTTGTGCTAAAGCATACAAATTCGGCTCCCCTATGGTCTGTGCTGTTCAACACCCCATTCCTCTGTCAGCAGCACAGCTCTGATCTCTGCACATCAGTGGAAGGAGCAGTGATGGGGTACAGGCCAAGCAGGGACCCCCACTGAGAGAAATACCTGAGCTCTGGTGAGCCCTGGGACCAGAAGTGAAACCAATTGGTTTATAGGTAGCTCTATCAGATTCCTTTTCAACTCCCCATGAAATACTCATTTCTTCAGCTTGACTGGAAATCATCAAGCTCCTTTGGGTGGCCCTGAGAACAATCTATTTTGAACAAAGTTCCTGGAATCAAAACATGGGCAAAGCCAAAGAGATGCTCATGTGCTTTTTACACTCATTCTCTTGTGGTTTTTTGTCTCTCACCAGTTCAGACTGCAGCCAGTGCGAGTCCCAGCCCTGCTCTGAGCACATCTTCGCCAGCGCAGAGAAACACAGCCAAACAGCTGGCAGGGCCTGGTTGATGGTGTTGATTGGGTAAGTTAATTAAGAGCACAAGTTATTTTGAGCTAGAATAGGTTAAAAAAAAAAAAAAAAAACACAGAGCAAGTGTTTCATTTTGTGATTTGATAGCTTTGGTTTCTGGAGAAACATCACTGAGCTTCAGTGTGGCTGCAGCACAGCACAGGCATGGCACAGACACTTCCAGTTTCTTCCTGATTTCCCCTGACAAGTCCCTCAGGCCATCTCAATACCTGAAAACAAGTCACCTCCTCTGGTTCCCCACCTGAGCTTTGTCCCATTTGACCAGGGATCATTCTTGCCCCACCAGAGAAGAGCCAGGACACGGGACACAGTGATGCCACCACAAGGAAAAAGTTTTTTCTCCCTTCATTAGGTCAGAGTCCAGAGTGGGCTCTGCAGTGGGCAAGGAGAGCAGAGGGATGGCTTCCAGCAGCTCCTGGGAGCTCCTGGAGCCATAAGAGCCACCGTGGCAGGTCAGTGGCACTGCCACGATGACAGGGCCACCCTGGCCACCAACTTGGGCAGCCTGGCTCTTCTCGTCAAGGCTGAGTAACAAATACTTGGTTTCTCCAAACTCCCTACTAACTTCAACAAGCTTTGTCCTCCTAAAGACTCTCTGAGTACCATTTAGTGCTTAATAAATGCTCTGCCTCATGAAAAAGAAGGAGATAAAATCAATGAAGTGCCTGCAAAGTTGCTTTGTACCGTCTCGCATGCATATTTAGAAACCCTCTTTTCCCTGCCACTCACCTCATGGATTTATTCTTGGAGGATAAAAACAGGGATATACTTTGCAGCCAAAAGCAAAGTCATAAAGAAGTTTGCTCACGTTCCTCGACACATGAGATATAGAGTTAATTAAAAATTGTTCTCTGTACAACAGGTTTGTTTCACTGGAAAATGTCACTGATGTAAGGCTGTTCTACTCTTGTTGCCAACTACATTGAATTGACTCCATTATAAGCTTACTCTTCCCCCCTCCCCATTACTTTTCTTCCAATAATAAACCAGAGAGGTCTTAGAGCCCACTTTTTTATTGGAAAAAGTGCATTAGGATTAGGTGGGTTGAAGCAGTCATTTTGTGCCCTTCCAGTCCCTGTTTATCTGTGGCTCTACAGAAGCAGCAAATACTTGCTCCAGTCCTGCACAGTATAAATGAGATTTTTGATCCTACAGGCATGGTGCTGTTAAAAGATTTTTAATTAGATAAATACATTTTATAAAAAGATTTTGCAGAATAGTTGCCTCTAGCAACTGTAACAATCTTGAAGCTTCATCTTCTAAAAGGAAAGAAAACTCTTGCAGGAGGTTGGTTGTGTTATATAAAAATGAAATATGGTACTACAGAATTAATAGGAAGAGGCCAATGGAAATGCAGTCCCACTCCTGGAAACGGGAGTTTGCTTCATTACTGACTTCAAACAGCACATGGATTTGTGCTCTAATTTTTCCAGCCACATTGCCAAGTGTCAGCCCTGGGCTGGAGGAGTAGCTGGACCAGGCTGGAGGGAGATGTTTCCACAGCTGCCGAGCCCCGAGGGGAGCGCTGGGCTCTCCCTGCGCTGCCCTGGCTGTGCCCTGCTGCTTCCCCAGCTCTGGGCATCCCCACCCAGAGGATGTCACCATAAACCCCTTTGCAGCACAGAGCTTGCTTTCCTTGCCTGCCAGCCATGCTGGAAGTGTCCTTCAGCTCAGGGAACGCTCTGGTGGCTGTCCCTCCCTGCCTGAGGGTGGAGAACAAGCGGCATCTCGCGGGCATTGCATTCCCAGGGCACCCTGCCTGGCAGGCACAGAGGAGGGGATCCCAGCCCTCCTGATCCCACCAGCTGTCAGGCCTCAGAAAGAGCTAGGTGAAGGGTAGACTTGTGCCCAGTTCATGCCAAGGTGACAAGAACTGCTCCCATGCCCTCTTCCATCCAGCTCAGAGCCGTGGCTCCGAGCCACTCCGGGATGCCACGGCCCCAAAGGCCTCACTGCTGTGGAGCAGGAACTCCACAGGACTTTCCCTCTTCCCCTTTCACATCCCAGTGAGAGAAGCCTCACAACATGCTGTCAAGGTAGGGAGTTTTATCCCTGCAGACTCAGTGCAGGATAGCAGCTGGAATGGGAACTTTTCCATGCTCACCCCCATAGTCAGTATATTTAGCCCTGACCTAGAAAGACCATCCTTTCTAGGTCTGAGTTGTGATTCAGACAGTCTGCTTGCTGAGCAGAGACTGCCAACTGTGCCGAATCATAGCTGATTAGAGGTGGGAGAGAGCCTGAAAAACAATACACCCCGGCAAATGCAGTGGGTTTGGAGCACTTCATGGAAATTATATTTAACACCATTCTGGTGACTTAAAGAAAAGTTAAAACAAACAACCCTCGCACCTTCCAAAATAACCCTACCTGTCTCTGGTGGGAGAGGAGAGACTGGCAAAGGGTTGCTATTTTAAATCACAGTGGAACAGGGTAAAGAAAGAATATACATGTAGGTAGATAGGTATACATACATGCACACACATCTCCAGATGAAGCAGGGGACTCGTTGTCTGAGAAAGGAAGGGTGGACAGAGAAGCAGATTTTTTTTTTTTTTTGCATTTTAGGGGAAATTCTACCTTGAAGCAAAACAAATTCAATTGTGTCTAAAGGGTAACAAGAACAAAAGAAAAAAAAAAAAAAAACAACATGAGAAGATGTCTGGAGACATCGTGCTCATACAGAAATGTCTGCTGGCAGGTCAAAAAGTGTCCCATCAGCCCAGCGTGGGACTGGAGCTTGTATCCCACAGGCAATTATCCTCTGCCTGCAGACACTCTCAGGCCATCCCCGGGATTTGAAGGAGAAATCTTATCGTCAGGCCTGTGAGAAAGCAGAAGGAGGCACATATTGTCCTTAAACATCAGTAAAACAACCAGGGAGTTAAACTGGAAAACACTCCACAGCCCAGCCTGGAGACAGCAGAACAGGAGACTAAACACAACAGTTTAACAAATAATTACAGGTTCTTTATACAGCCTAGAATTTGTAATCCACCTTCATCCACTTCTCTTTGCACAGTTTAGAATTACAATGCCAAAGGGATCACAGGGAATCATGAAATAATGTCCTGCATTTGAGTGCAGAGCAGACAGTCTCGGATGGTTTTAGATACTCTTTTCATGAAACATTTACCATGTGGCACCCAAGTGTTCCCTCCATTGTACCTTGGCAAACACAGCGGACACGCTGGTACAGGCACTCACACAGACAGGATGTTTGCAGACATTAAAAGTGATGAGGGAGAAAAAAACTCCCTGACCTGGATAAGTTCTCCTCGATTTAAATTCAGTAAAGTGTGGGCACTGAATATTATCTCCATAATAAATTTGCCACGCCATAAAACAGAGTGGGGAATCAAGAAGCAATATCTTGCATTTCAACAAACGCTCGGTCTCTGAGGACCCCCACCATCCCTTGGTATGTAGGAATACAATTTATCATCTGTATTTTTCATCTTAACTGCATGAAGAAGAGGGTATTATGGCAGTGGTGCTGGACTGATATTTGGGGAACTGTGAATCCATTACCTGCAACAGACTCCCTGACTCCTCAGTAAGCCCCAGCTGCTTGGTTTCCCATCTGCATTTCCATTTCAGAGAAACTTTAAATGATTGTCAAAAATATTTGAAGAGTCAAAAAGGAAACAGAAAATATCTGAGGTCAAATAAAATATACTGTTCGACTATAAGTAAAAAGGGGATTTTATATTTTAAGTGGGTTTTAAACACTTATAAATAATTCTGGTAGATATTGCAAACTGGCAGCTTACTTAAAAACACCTTCAAAACCACTTCACCTTTTTAATATTTCTTTTCCTTGCAAACTATTTTGTTAAATTAACACTGCTTCGGGAAATACTGCAGGATTGCCTACTCTGTATTTTTTGCCCCCATAAATGACCAACAGCATAGACTCAGATCTAATAATGAAGATTCTTTTAACAAAGTGTATAGCAAAGGCTTTACTTTAGGCACACGCTTAAATCATTTGGTTTTAGCGAGTTAAGCACAATTAAGGAACTGCCAAGTGCTTTGCTGGGGAGTCTGGAGTCAAGCACCGCAGCGCTTGGGCTGAGTGGGGTGAACATGGTGAAAAGTGAAAATAAAGCATGAATAAACAGAAAATAAGCATGGCACTTGGAGACTGTGCGCTTTGCTGGTAGAGTATTTCTAAGGTGTGTTTTGTATGTTTGAAAAAATCCTGTTATTCAGGAGCCTGGAATTGCTCTTCCATCCCCATTGCTGATGAATAGCAGAGGCACAGCATGCAGCCCTTTATTCCGAGGGAACCTTAATCACTCCCCTCCCGAAACTGCTGCTCCATTTGACTGACAGAATTAGAAGCAATCCACATATTGGAGGGGAGAAAAAAGAAAGGCAGACCCATTTGGTTGTCAGACTGTGGGTACATACACAAAGCTTTTAGCAAAAAAAAAAAAAAAAAAAAAAAAAAAAGAAAGAAGAAAAAAGAAGAGAAAGTTGTTGCCCTCCTAAATGACATCTATATTAATGACATGAATGACAGGCTTAAGGGGAAAATTATAAATCTTTCTTTCCAGCTTTTCTTTTATTGCCCAACCATATATTTCATCTTTCCAGGGAGCAGGGCCATTAAGCCCAGAGCTGACAGACTTGAGAGCTGTTGGGAAGCTGTGGCCAGGCCCCTCTGGAGCAAGGAGCAGCTCTGGGTCTCTCTGCCCCAGGTGAGACCTTGGAGCACCAACAGCACCAATCTAACCCAGGCCAGCATCCCTGCGTGGCAAAGGAGAGCACCAGGCACTCAGGGGGGCTGTGCACTTGGCCGTGGATCCCAGGAGCCCTGGAGCTCCCATTGCCTGGGACTCCCCACTCCTCCATACCCTGTTTCACAGGGAATAAGCAAAGGGGATGTTCTGCCCCTGTTTTTATGGCACAACAACTCTCTGGGGCTGCAACCTGCCAGCAGCAGCACCCCAGAGTGACCCCAAAGCCTCCAAAGGATGTTCTATGTGTTGGCAGCAGTAGCTTTTCTCTCTCTGTGAAGGAGCTTTGGACTCCTGATGGAAAGAAGAATGTTGGCTCTCCTTTCCCATGCCAAACACGAGGCTGCCTCTGTCTCCAGAGTAGCCACAGATTTCTGCATTTCGGCTGTGTTCATTTTCCTGTGCAGTCTCCAGGGAAAGCAAGAGGAAGACAAAGAAACCCCAGTGTCTTGTGGGATCACAGACACAGATGTAATAATTTTCAGTTAAAAATAATTCCTTTAAACGTCCCTAGAGCAAGTTCCATTTTCCCTGGAGGTGATACATAACTAATAAAACTGATGGACCCCCTCTGCAGTTGGGTGTTTGTGTGTATATTCATCTATATATACACATATTAATTTTTCTTTTTCCATAGGAGCCTCCTGTGAAAGATCATTATGGTCACGTGGAACTTCCTAGGCTCAGACACTCTGCAAAGATGCTTCCTTGGGTTTTATTATCTGTGACCACTGTACTTATATTTTATAGCAGCCTAATTACTGACAATCCCCTTTAAATGCTGACATGCAATGCTAAGTTATTCTGCAGGTGAATGAGTAGATGTAACATTTCTCTGTGTTCTCTAAAATTGTGTAGTAGTATTAACTGGACTTGTCAACAGCAGGACTGTCTGGAGAAATGATTCCATTTAAAAAAGGTCCTTGATTTCCCATCAACAGTAGCACCAAATCCACAGTGTTTGGGGAATGGTTATGTCATGGAGGAAGTGGAGGATTAAAAAATTAAATGGGTTTGTTTGAAACCTCCTGCACTGCTTAGTTTATAACAATAAAGGCAATGATGGTTCCCTAAAAATCAATAGAGGGGATAGAATTAAGAAAAAAAAAATTAATAATCCAGGTGAGGTCAAGTCTGGCTCTCTGGCTCTACCTGTGCTACACAGCCCTAAAAGATACAGTCACAATCTTTTTCCTAGCACTGCTACCATAGATAATAAAACTAATTTAATTTTCTGTCACTCTTTTCATTTTAATGGACACCCAGAGATTTCACAGCCGTAGGAGAACAATGCACAAACCCACATCTTTTCTGGGACAAAGAGACACGGAAAAAGAAAAATCTTTTGTGGAAATGCCAGAAGAAACATTGTCATGAAAAACAGGCTTTAAATATTGAAAACATATAAAGGACAACGTAGAGCACAGGAGAAACAGGCTGAATAAAACATGCTGCTATTAAAGCCCTGGAGCTCAGTCCTGGAGGGATTTGCAATCTCCCGGCGCAGGCTGTGATTTTTCAGGGATTCTGAGCGCCACTGGAAGGGCTGCAGAGCAGTCCCCGTGCTGTGACAGGTAGCGGCTCCCTCCCAGGCTCAGTCTGGCACATTAAAACCCAACAGGATCTTTCTTTTTTCAGCTCAGTGCCTCGGAGGCTCTCACACGTTACGTTACCCCCTGCTCATCCCACCCCGCGATAGGCGCAGTATAAATAGCTACCAGTAGATGACAGATAGAACATGGACATGACAACAGTGTCCTCCCCCTGCTCCCACAGTCGGCACAGCAATTTCTGTCGTGATCCACTCCTTCCTGGGACTGTGGGAGCACAGTGGTGCTGGCAGGAGTCGAGCTGACTCCAGGCAAACTCCTCAAGCTGTCCCCGAAACCCCATCCGAGGTGAACGTGCAGGTGAATATTTAGCTGAGCAAAGTAATAACCTCAGGGTTAATGAGGACTTGGCATAATTTAAGAGATGGTCATAACTAGGAATCTATGTCATTTGTTCAGTGCTTCAGTGAGCTCCCACTTTGGCTCTTTTTTTCCCTAAACCCCTGCAGCACTGTTATCCAGCTCAGGGATAATGGAGGGGATTAAAAATCAGCTCCTCATCTCTTGCTAATTCTGCTTGCTTCACTGTCCGATATCCAAAGCAACAAAATAGGGGCAGGATGTCCAGCTTTGGGAACCATCATTTGGTTTGATTGGCAAGAGGCTAGGGAAGAGCAGAAAGGAATGATAAGAGATGTGGAAAATATGACCTGTAAGGAAAGGTTGTAGGAATTGGGGTTGTTTAGTCTAGAGAAGAAAAGAATGAGGAAAGATTTGATAAGAGGAAAGATATGAAAAAAGTCTTCCAACATTCAGAAGTTTGTTATAAAGAGAACAATACTCTTCTTGTTCCTTCAGAAATCACCGTATTTGCAGCAAAGACTGGGGTTAAGCATTAGGAAAATGTCTTTCCTACATGCAGGAGCAGGGAAATCCTGGACAGGCAGTTCTGCACTGGGGGCTTTCAGAACAGGTTATTGAGGCACGTTCCTGTCAGAGGCTCCTCCTGGACACTCTGTCCAGGCTGTGCTTTTGGAGATGTGACCGTGTGCAGGTGCCACATTTTGGCAACTGCCTTCACGTGCACATGGACACCCAGAGCAATGGCAGCATCCTGGTAAGGAGAGGAGCCCTGGCCCGAGGTCAGAAGAGAACTGGCTTGCAGAAGTCATTCCTCAGTCCTGCAAAGCTGCAAGTATTTCACGAGGTTCACACGGCCTCAGACTCCACAGCCTTGGCAAAGCCTGCCCAGCCACTCTCCTCACGAGCTGTAAAGAGTCTGGATTCAGCTCTGAGCTGGCAATGTGTTGAAGACACATGGGGCAGAAAAGAAACCAAACTTGCTCTGTTTAGACTGACATTGGCTCCCCACTGTTGACAGCAGTCCAGATTTGGGGTCTGGTCTTTCTTCCATTGAATTCCACAGGGAATTTTTCTGTTGGCATCAGTGGGGGCAGTAATAAGCCATTGTATCTGTCAGTGCAGATTGCCAGTGGAAGACAAACTGGAACTGCTAAGTGCTGTCTGTAATGAGAGATCATTTTCCCCTTCCCTCCTCCTCTCTCTCAAGTCCATTTTCAGACCATAACCACATTTTAATGAATAAAAAGTTGTTGTTTCAAATCCTTGCAGAACTGCAGTCTCTGCCAAGCCTGTTTTTCTTCTGGAAAGACAGATGCATGTGCTCACATTATGGTAGTAGTTTTTTGCATGCCATATATTTTCAGTGATGTTCATGAAACTAGAATTAGTGACACTAATAATGACAAATCAGAGGGCTAATATTGTTTAACCCTGTTAAAGAGTGTTATTACATTTACATGTTCCCACAGAGTAAATGCTGTTCAACTCAGACATATGTCTTGCTATCTGTTTATTTTTATGAATCAGAAATGAATCAGCAGTCAAAGAGTGTCCTGTAGATTTACTTGTCTCATATACCACTTTAGAAGGGGGAAAAGCCCCTCTAGTAGGGCTCACAGAATCATTTTGTATTCAGTAGGGGCATAATAGTACTATCAAATTAATTCTAATCAATAAGAGAGAATATTGCACGTCTGCACAGACTAACCCCAGAATGCTGGGCCATTGAGGGGCCAGCCTGTGCTCCTGCTGGTGTAACACTCATCCCTATTCTGAGAGTGAAGGCAAAACGACACCTTCAAATCTGATCTCCTGTGCAGCTGGCTGGTTTTCACTGTTTGTGAGCAGATACAGAACTGCCTTTCCCTCAAAGAGTCTTTCAGGATGCAAAAAGCAAAGGCACAGTGTAGTCTGCACTTAGGTTCTATTTGTGGACGAGACCTACAGTAATTTCAGAGCTGAAGAGTGATTCTCTCTCTGCACTGCACTCAGCAGACAAATAAAATAAAATGACAGTCACTAATGTGATGTTTCTATCCTTATCTTTCTTCGATACTCAGGGACTTTTGAGGAAAGTGTTAGGATCGTTGGATAAGACTTCAAGAAGAATCCCCTGTTCTTTGAATTGTTAGCTCTCTAACATGACCAGGCCTTATTTGTTAGAAACTGATAACAGGCTTGATAATCTCTGCCTTAAAAAAAATGAAATCGATACACTGCTTCAGAAATTTGACCAAAAAAAGTTATGTAAGAGGTAAGAAAAACATCACACTTTCTTAAAGCATTAGATATTCCAAGATTTACAGAAGGTAATTTAAATTCAACTCAGCCACTACTGTTGCAATATTGAGGTTTTAAAGTCAGTTTATTTATATTTTAACTTTGCAGTTTCCCATAAGGCATGGTCAAAGTCTTTAACAGAATCACTGACATTAGGAATTCTCATCCTCCTTTTCCCTTGCTCCTTATCAAGTGTACTTTGTTTCCTGCAATGGTTTATTGGGACCATCTGCATCTCCTCCTGTTTTCTCTCAGGCATGGAGATAAGATTTCACCTTTGGATGTCTGGTTGAAGTCCAGCTGGCACTGGGGATGTGTTTGGTGGCGGTGGCTCCGTGCCTGTTGCATGCACGCGCCAGTCTCACATGGTGGCGACAGAAAATCCCACGTGAGAGCCACCCTCCGTGTTCAGCACCAGCTCCATTTCCCTCCTCAAGGCCAGGGCCGAGAGCTTTGAATCCAACCACCTGAAAAATAAACTGCCCCAAGTTCTTATCCCAGTGATTAAACAAATGGCTGGGCTTTACAGAGTCTCAGCCCTCACTGATGTGATGGCAAGGCCTGGTGGGATGGCCAGGGCACCCTTTGCCAAACCAACACCCAAACTGCTCTCCACACTTTTAAAACTGATTTTGGGACCAATTATGTCCTTGCAGCTGCCTCTCACTCCTGTCATTGCTTTCCTCCTTTCTGATCCCACTGCCCAGCCTGAGAGCAGCCAATGGTCTCCGCATCCCCTCAGGATTTCAGAGCACAAACCCACAGCAGCCCTCACCAGGTAACAGCAAAAGCAACAGGGCACTTCCACCCAAAGCTGCCCAAGAAGAGGAAAGTGCCACAGGAAGGGCTTCCATCTATCCCACACAGCTCAGAGAGCTTTTGGATGTCTGGCAATCCTACCCTTCTCCTCTATTATTGCCTTCTGCCCTATTCTGTACTTGAACATGAAGTGAAAAACCTTGATTTCAGCCTTTGGCAGGGGTGATTCTCTCACCAAGGCCAGCCCAGCTGGGAAATCTGGATTCTTTGCAGCCAAGGCCTGGTAAAACATGCCACAGCAAATGGTCGGAAAGTGAAATCAGCCTCCAGCAGAAGGGGTGGAGGACAGGATGTCCTGGAGAGCTCTCCTTCACCATTTATCTAGAAAACCTGCAGAAATGTTACAGTCTTTGAAGATAATAGAAGCAAGGACAGTTCCTTTCTTCTCCCTTGCCTCCTCCTTTCCTCCCTTCAGTTTGGAGACATATCCACACAGAGGGTCAAGTACCCAGCAAATGAAATGTTTTTCAAAAGCTCATTGTGAGCATTTGCAATGCAGACAATCTCAAGCCTCATTGCACATTCTCCCAAGAAACCAAAGGAATACCTTGTGCACTGTATCTTTTGTTTCTTTCTTTTGTTATTCTATAAATATTTTTATTCTTTTTTATTTAGTATTTCACAAAGTAGAAGAAACTCCTAATCTTTGTTCTGCCTATTTGATGTTTAGAGAAGCCAAGGAGACAAATCTGTAAACAAGCTTTCTCTGTTTGTTAGATATTTTTTTTCCTTCTTAAATACAGGCTGCAAGTCTCAGAAAAAGTCAAGGACTCGAGTTTCTCTTTGTTTTGAGTGTCTGGCTGCATCTACTGTGCTAAAGTGTCAGCTCCAGATAAATAAGGGAATGAAAACAGAGAAGGTCTATTTAAGAAAAAACGTCTGTCCTTCAAAGTCTGGAGAGATAGAAGTGGATTTATTGTCCCCTGGGCAACATCCAGGGAATGTTTTGGAACCTTGAGGCAAATTGTGGACACTGGAGCCACAGTCTTTAGTGGTTTTGTGTGCCTTTAATATTGCACTGAGATCTGAATTGCTTCAGATCCAAAAAAAGTGAAATAGTGGATTAAAACCATAAAGGAAGGGGGCACAAGGAGGTCCTTGCACTGTGATATACCCCATCCCTTTTCTGGGATATACTGAGGAATGGATGTACAATTTCTGGGCCTTTGGCAAAAGTGGGCTTTTCTAAAGCACCTCTGCAGAAGTATCACAGCTTATATAATAATTTCAATTAGTGCAGTGCAGTCTTGCTTATTTGGACTCATGTGATTACCTGAGAACCAAGGCTGAATTAATTTAAAAGGGAAAAAAAAAAAAAAAAAAAAAGCAAAGTAGATGTCTGTCTTAGAGCTGTGGAGAAAACTTCAAGGGAAATGTGGACTTGTTAGATGTCCAGGTTAGAAATCCACTGACTTCCCACGGAAATAGTTCTGATGCGTTCTCTTCCTTACCAGCTCTTTATTTTAACAATGTATGGTGAAGCAGCTCTGCCTCAGTGGGGATGTGCAGGTCTCACTGAGCTGTGCTGGCTCCCTGGGCTGGAGACAGCTCAGTATTTTAAAACAACAACATTCATAATTGCACTGCACGAGGAATCAAGACTAATACAGAAGAGTTACCATAACGACAACACCTCGACGTGGTGCAAGCACAAATACCTTTCACATCCCAGGGAATGATTCAGTACCGTGTTGGGTGAAAAACATTCATCCTTTGAAGAACAGACCATTGAAAATTGTGGTGCCTGCGTCATAATTTTGTAGCAGGAAATCTGTCTATGAGAAAAGGCTTCAGCAAATGAATTATTAGATTTTTTTTGCTTTTTTGCCTACCACTGTCTTGTTAGCTACTGTAGAAACTGTCATCCACTTGCTGGCTGATAAGTCCTACAACTCAGCACATGTAGAAGTGTTTCATCATACAATGCATGGTAACAGAATTGAGCTTTGAGGGGCTCAGCACTGTACAAGCAGGAAAAGCAGCAGGAAAATTTTAAAAAATCCCATCTTGTAGAGCTAAAGCTAAAGATGACCCTAACATGCAGTAGGAAGGGAAAGAAAACACAAGTCATAGTGGCAAATTACAGATTATTTTCATGAATATGGGCTTTCTTTGAGGAAAAAGTGTAGCTATCAAAAATGATCCAACTGGAGAGAGATATAGTGGGAACAAAGATTAGGGGGGAATAGGGCAAGGGAGAGGGCAGCAGGGATTTATGGAAAATCATGAGGGTGGACATAGGGAAGTGACTCCACCAGATGATCTAAGACAGACCTGTTCTTCCATTCTCACAGCCAGCAGTGGCAGCTGCCTTCACAAACCCCTTCCTGACTTCCATGCTCCAGTGTCGTTGCAGTGCTCAGATAAAATACCACATTTCAAAAGACCATTTGGCCTTTTGAGGTGTTTGGGGGGTAGGAGTTCTTCCTTTTTTTTTTTTTTTATGTGAGACCTTTTGTTGGTGTTCAACATTCTGCTGTCCTTAGAAAGCAGGTAGTCAAACACCACAAAGTTCCTTCCCCTTTCAAGTTTATTCTTCCGCCTCCTGGGCTGTAACAAGGTGTGCTGCTCATCACACTGAGCTGCACCAAACATTGGCTTCCACTAAAGAATGACCCAACGAGGCAAACTCCCGTCACCAACCTCTGCAGATTCATCATTCCTCTTCACTTTGCAAAGTATCAGGCCTTAAGTTTTCTCTAAGTTCCCATAAGTGTTGTTTTAATGCCGATCCTGCTTTTTTTATTTATCCCCAGAAGAACAGTGCTTCATTTTGCTTAGAGTTCTCCACTGCTATCACAAAAAAGAGCTCAAGTGATTTCTGCTGTGCTTGCTTTGATAGTGATATTCAGCAACGAGATTCTTTGTGTGAAAGAAACCCAGGAAAAGCAGTTTTTCCTAGCATTATAATTTGTTATAGCTGGGTGTTAAAGTTTTCAGCTGAGCTGCTGGTGATAAACACTGCATATGCTCCGGGCTGTGTAGGTTCCCACCAGATTTTCTTTGTCCAGGTTAGAAACACAGTAGTTTTGGGTTCCCACTGCAGCTAATGGAGAGGATAAGGGTTTTTAGGAACTGTTTTTTATCCCACTTAAGCTCTGAATCACTGTGAGGTGTCTCTCTTCACCACCAGTGCAAAGGGTTCACAGGCAGGGGCTTTGCCAGCTGACACAGGTACCTTTTAGGTGGGGTGGTGCCTGCCCTAAGCTGCTCAACACCTCGACAGAGGAGAAAATAAATGAATAGGAAAGAAAAGCAAGAGCAGGCAAAGAGGCTTGGAGAGATGAGGCACTTCCTGGAAGTCACACAAGGCACTGGGATGGAAAGAGAGCCCAGATCTCTTTATTGAACCCCTTTTTGTGCACTGTCTTCCATGGGTCTTTTCACTCTGTCAGACAAAAAGAACGTGACCCTGTATTTCCTTTCTCTCTTCCCTTCCAGTAGTTGCATGTTAATTAAGAACTTACATTTTTCCAGAGCAACTGTAAGACCAGAAACCTCTTAAGTCAGATGGAAAGAACTAAACATTTCAGCCACTGTGAAGCAGCCAGAAAAACAAGCATGTGGGAGGAAAAAAAACATTGTGCAAATAAAATTGCTGAGGGGAATACAAAAATCACATGAGAAGGGCAGATAGGGGCATTGTGTGAAGGATAAGGAAGGGGAGTTAGGAACAAGGGAAGGCTTCTAATTTTGCTTTGTAAGCACAGTTGGTGAACCATTATCATTACCACTCCTGCCCTGCTCCCCAAGGTTTGTGACACGAACACTTTGTTTTGCACTGTGTGAGGGTCCCACGACCTGGGGCAGCCAGGCAGGGGGACAGGAGGGAAGATGGGACTCAGGGGTGGGAGCCTTGCCAAATGGATCCACCACAGACCAAGAAATGAGATCTCCTGCTCACGGCTGACCTACCTCAAGAGTTTCTTGCCTCTGTGTTCCTTTTGCCCTGGAGCTGGAAATTTCTGCCTAATTCATCGTGCCAAAGGCCATATTAGCTCTTTGTGTGGCTATGGAGGCAGAAACCTCTAAAAATTGTAATCAAGGGCTACACTGACTATTTTATATGACCTGATCTGATTTTGAAAATAGCCCTTCCCTAAGCAGACAGTCAGACTAGATGACCCCCACATGTCCCTTCCAGCCTAGTAAAAGCTGCAAAGATTCAGGAAAACAACTCTTTTGTCCCGTGGACTACAAAAATAGCATTTCCAACAATTTTTCTTTCATTATGAAAAAAAGACCTAGACAACTCTCAGGGGCCCAACAACCCTGAAACAAAGAGGGTCTCTACAGACACACCACCAAGCTCTTCAGAGCCAGCTCAGCCTTTCATTCTCTGCCCTTGCTGTGGGATGGCATCCCAGCTTCTCCTCTGAAGAAAATAGCCAAAGCCAAGTGAAAGATGAGCTGTGAAGGTGCAGACCTTGCTGCTGCTGCTCTCCCACTGCAGTCAAGGAGTGCTGATTGCAACACACCAGTAGAGTTTCTTCACTTGTTTTGAAACTGTCTCAGCTGGGAACACACCCCAGCCTGCTGTGTCATTCCTTGGCTGGGTTTATAAACTGCTCTGCTGGGACCTACAGGTGCTCAACACCTCCCCAAACTGAGCTGGAACACAGCAGATCTGTGCCAGCTTGTGCACTTGAGGTTGTTTTCCCTTCCAGCTGCTTTGTTTTAAACCCAACCAAGATGGCAATCCCCCAACCCAGCCACGGTGGGGTGACATCAAGGTCCCCCCTTAAATGCTGTCTAGTGAGTTAAGTCCTTAATAACAACTGGAAAAGGATCTCTGCAGCACAGAAGAACAAACTTTGCTCCAAAGAGGTTATCAACCGGACCCCAGGAGACCAGTCACTGTGAAGCTTTACTTCATTCCAGAAATGTTTTGGAAGCAATTACTTCATCTTGTTCTTTATTCACAGGATTCACTTAACTGATGACATTATAGCTCAGTCCATTAAGTAAATGGGTTATATATTTTCTCCAGGTTTTGAGGAAGTAATGTTGCAGTGTGTGTCACTATCATTGTCAGCAGTCAACAGGGACAGGGACTCTTCATTTGCTTCATGAGGTTTACCTCCGCTGAGATCTTAAATATGAAATATCTGGCTCAGGGTCTTTCATAACGTTTGAGCAGGATTTTAAAAACATAAAAATAAAAACATAAGAAAGCAAGTGTTATTTTCACAAAAATTCCTGGCATCTGTACCATTGATTATGAGAGGAAAACGGAGCAAGAAAAATTGGCATGTAATTTCTTAAATGAATTTATATCCTCATTTCCTTTAGAAAATGAATCCCTGCTCCATCCAGCCATTTTCCATTCGTCTGCAGGGGCAAAGTTTGCAGAGCACAATTGAAATGCTCCATTCTAGGACAGGCCAGGGTGCCACACATGCCTTTGGTAATCAGATCCTTCCCCACCACTGCTGCCGGTAGCACTTACAAAGGTTTTCTTTTCCATTGCAATGGGTCTTTTAAGACAGCAGCAGCTCAGAAAATAATCAGGGACACATGATCCAAATTCTGGTCACCGGGGCCAAAATGTCCTTGTAGGAGGGCTGCAGGAGCCCATCTGCTGAGAACTGACCTGAGCTGCGTCTGTGTCCTCGTGCCACAGGGGGAACGTGCCAGGTGTTCCCTTTCCCTTTTGCTGGTTTTTCACCAATATCCCAAGGAGGGGAGGCAGCAGGATGGGGAGGAGATTTGCCAAAAGATAAGAGAATTTGGGAGCCAGTAAAAAGCACTGCTTTTGGGAACTGTCACAGAATGCTGTCACTCAAAAGAAGTTTCGCACAAAATCTCCAAAACAACCTCTTCCTCCTCCACACTCATCCGCCTCCTCTGAGGGGTGGTGGTTAATATACTAAATACAACATAACCACTTGGAAAGCACTTTTCATTTTGAATCACCTCCTTGCTATTTTTGCAGCCGAAAATACAGACTGGTGGAGCTGATGTCATTAATCTGGTACACACAGGAACAACTTGGGGAGCCGGGGTTGGAATTCTGAGGAAAAGGAGGCTCCTGGGAAGTATCTTCTGGGGAAGTCAGGATTGCAAGGAGTTCAAATGCATCACAGCCAAGGAAAGGAAGGAAAAAGAGGGTAATAGCACCGTAACATCATTTCTGGTTGTTTCCAATTTGTGTTTTAAACCAATATTAAATTAGGAAAAAGGACAGGGGAGGAAAAAAGGGAGGAAAAAAGGGGAAACATTTCATTTTCCCCCAACACAAGAGGTTTTGTTTTGGATACAGACTTTTAATTCTGTTTGTCTGAAATCTTAAAAAATACCCAGGAAAGAAATTTAAACCCCTAGAGTTAATTCAAAAATGAAAAATCAAAGGCTCCTGTTTCAGCAAAAAGCTCGCTGGGACTGGGTGGCAGACAGGGTGGGAACGCCAGACATCAGTGCCTGGAAGCCTGACAAACACAAGGGAGGGCCTGGACGCAACAAAGCTGGGACTCGAAACCCACAGAATCTCCTGATGATTTGGGTCAACATATGGCTCAACACAACATCTTTGGCCAACCTCGACGTGTTTCAGTCTCCAGGGGAGCGCGTGCGATTTTCTCACATCAGAGAGGAGAGCACTGATGGCACTGGGGAAGGAAAACCTGCTCTCATCGTACCTGCTACGTGTTCTGTATAAATGGGGTGCTAAAGTGGTGTTTACCCAAGCAACACCTGACCCACAGCTCCCCTGGATCTGCTTAGAGCTCAGAGGGAGTGTCCTGATGGGTATTTCACGTGCTGCACGAGAAAGCAGCACCACTGGTGGGTGTCAGGGTGTCCCCCAGTCAGGACAGTGTGGGTGACACATTTCCCCTGCCAGCCTGCTGGGTCTGCACAGTGGCTGAGTGCAGGCTGGTGTCAATGGGACTATTATGATTTCACCCAGCCTCTCCGCGCTGGCTGCAGTTTCCCTGATTCCCTGAACAGCAGGGAAGGTCTAGACTGGAGCTGCAAAGATTTCCACATACACAACACATAGACAAACACTTTTTTCCCCCCCTGTCCTGCCAGTTTCAGCAACCATGAGAGCAATCCACAAAGCACATGAAGGCTCTTTTCCCTGACCTTCTTGGCTGGCTTTTCTTAGCTGGTCTGAATGGCTCTGCAAACCTAAACATGAACGTACAGAAAACACGTTTGAGCCTCTTGTAGAAGAGTTGAACTCTGGGAGAGAAGAAATGTTGGTATCAGAGGAGCAGAGAAAAACAAATATGTCCATGCAAAGGGAGGGAGTAACTGTGGGATGGAGAGGGACAGTTCAAGGCTGGGACTAGATATGCAGGAAGAGAAACTTGCCCAAACACCAGTTGTTTTTTCTAAACAGGAGACAAATGTCTGCACTTGTATCTGAGCTCCCCTCCTGTCCCTCTCACAAGACAAGGGACACACAAACACACCAGGGCCAAAGCCTCCAATCTCAGGGCAACTGCCAGGGCACACAACCCCATACAGGTCACAGAGCTCTGTGCTGCTGCTCCCCTGCCATCCCTGGAGCACAGGATGGGAAGGAGCTGCACTCAGGGGCAATGTACTCAGCCAGAAGAGAGTGCAGCACTGACTCTGCTCTGTGCTGGGTTGGGATCCATCCCTTTTGCAGCATAGGAGCAGACAAAATTATTCAAGCATCACAAGCACTGCAGAGTACTCCCTGTAGGCAGATGTTCTCCTGCTGTGTACTTTGTGTCTGCACTGGTGAACCAGAAGTATTTGAGAGCTCTCAGTTGTGCTCTCAGCTCCCTCCTCACCCAGGGTCAGGACAAGCTCTGAGTCTGCACAGCAGCTTCTTCCCCCAGGGAGGGAACCACGGGGAAGAGAAGCCACAGGGGAGAGGTGGGCCAGGTGGGAGCAGAACTGCTGCATTCGGGTCCCTGAGCAAAGCATCTCAGTCTGGTGAGCTTTAGCTGGGCTCTGCACACGGAGTGCCCCCGTGCACAGAACGAGCACAGACAGATGGGATAACCTGAGCCCTGGCACTGCTGGGCTGGATGGCCAGGCTGAACCATCAGCGAGCTGCTGAGGCTGCTCCAGCTCCAGGGGCTCACAGCATCCCAGCCAGAGGCCACGGAGCTGCTCTGCCAGAAGGAACGAGGATCCCAGGGATATGAGCCCTGCCAGGGCCCGGAGCAGCCGCGGCACTCACTGCGTGGCTACGACGGGTGGGACTGGGCAGCCCAGGTTGTGCTGCTGGGTGACTGCTCCAGGGACCTGCTTCAAAACCCCAAAACACAAACAGAACACACAGCAAGGTCAGAGGCAGCCAGAGAATCCTGCAATGGGTCCTGTACCCACCACCAATCTATGAAACACAGCCATGACCAGAGGCATTTTCAACAGACGATACCATGTCAGCAGACTTGGCTGCTTTTAAGATAATTTCCTTAGAAAGGATGATTTTGGTGTAGGCAACAACACAAACAGTTTGAAAATAATCTGACTTTTATCAACCTAAAGGTTTTAAAAGAAAAAAAACCAAGGAAAAGGAACAAACACTCTGTGCATAGACGAGAGGACCTCCAGGAGGAACACAAACAACAGCTGCATTTGTTTGTGTTTGATTTTCAATTTTTCTAAAGAAAAAGTAGGCATGTAAGAGTGAATCTCATTAATGAAATATTGATTCAAAATAATAATACACTGTAATAGGAATAAATCATTTGATCTCCTGCTGCCACTGCTTTTAATGAAGTACTAGAAGAGTTTTCAGACTCTGAAGTACAAAAGCAGAAATCAAAGATTTCTTCTCCCTGCCCTACTTGGTGTGCCATTCCAGTCCAGTGCAGTTGTTCCAGTTATTCTTAAAATACCCTAAACAAATCAAAATCCCTTCAGGAAATGAAAGTTAAAAGAATACTTGTTTCTTTTAATGATCCCTCCTCTCTGATAGGATCAACATATTTTTGTCAGGTGTTGCAGTTGGCATCAGCTGCCATTGTATTGGTGAGTATTTGCTTTTCTATTTCAGTTTGCACAATCCCTATCTCACAATGGGCCATGCCAACAATTTCCATGCTGGAAAACACAGAAATAAACACAGGAACAACTGTTCTGCATTACTGCATAGCGACCAGAGAAAATTATTTTTCCCCCCCTCTTCTTTCCTAATGACTCACACCTTCCAAAATCACATAATCTAAATTCCATGTAACCTGTTTTTTCTCTTGAAGTCACTTCTCTCCTTTTCCCTCTCCAACTAACCAATGTAGTAAGAACAAATTTGCATCTTGGTCCTTTTTATTCTCTTTGATAAAAATGATCTGATCTCCATGAGGTGCGAGGGAGAAAACCTCCAAAGGTTTAAATTCATTTATTTGAAGCTTAGCTGAACCTTTAAACATCCCACCCTTCCACCTAATCCCTCAACAAGCTCACATTTCCCCTTTGCCCTCCATGGGCTTGCCTGCAGGGAAATACCTTCCCAGAACAGATGTACTAGAATAATTAATCCACTACAGATAGGCCAGTAAAATATCCTGCCTGGATATTACTCTGGAATAAAAGTGATATTCTGGAAGCACATCTTTGTGCAGCCCTGGCTTTTATTCCAGAATCCATGGAGGGGTTTATCCAGGTGCAGGAGGCACAGGGCAGATATTGTGCCACAATAATGCAGGGACATTTTCCTGCACACTGGGAAGGACAATACAGCCAGTGAGGGTTTGAGAGAGAATGAACTGCAAGAAAATTCTGGGATAAGAACTGGGGGTGTTCTTCTCCTCCCTGGATACTGGGATTAGAACAGGGGCCATTCTCTTCCTCCATCACCTCTGCCTTTTGGGAAGTTCTCCTCACCCTCTTGCTTTGGTTTCCATTTTTTTTTAGTAGAAATCTAATATTGCTTTGGGGATTAATTAATTGATGAATACAGAGAGCCTGAAAAGTGTAAAGCACTACACAGGAGTTAAGTGTAACAATTAGGAGCAATTCTGATCTTGATTACAATGAGATAAAGCTGGAAGTCCTATACCACAGAAAGATTTAAACTGATAAAAAAAAAAAAAAAAGATCAGAATGAGGGTCTTATGAATTTAAATGTAAACTTGGGCAGATTCCCTGCTGAGTTACATCTGCAACTGCAATAAGATCAAGGAACATGACAACTTGTCATTTCAGTAACAGATATAGGGAGAATGCCCTTTAAAAAAATTAAACAGGAAGGAAATTTTTAAAGTGTTTTCTTTGGCTCTGAAACATATGCCCAGGGAGAAACTGTTCTCAGCAACGCAGTGGATCTTGAAATATTTACTGGGTCTGGCATTTAACATAATCTTTCTTGGATAAACGATATAGAAAAAACACATATTATCTTAGACTGCAATCTAGTGTGAAGATGAGATGATATTTTAATAGAGCTGCATTCATCAACTGTAACAAGAGAGGAAATGTGCTCCAATCCAACATGCCCTGTGGGCAATGTAAATAAGAGTGACTTCGACCATCAGATAAGTGCAGCAAGGGGAGGCAAGCAGAGGGACAGAGGCCTGCCAGGGAGGGCAGGCAGAGTGGGCAGGGGCATCTTCATGTGGCCAGGGAGGAGGGCAGAGTGGGCAGGGGCATCTTCATCTGGCCAGGTGTGGCACCCACTGCCCCTCACATCAGGACCCCAGCCACTCACTCCACTCATCCCAAGGGTCCTCCTGGAAACCTGAATTTCTCACTTGGCTTGCAGTGGGATTTGCATGTCTAGCCAGTGACACCACTATTTTCAGAAGTAATTAAACTTTTAATTACGCTTCTTAATAGGCTGTAGCTACTGCTTTGCAGTTCTGTTTCTGTCCCTGTTGGGTGCCCATGGAGCAGTGCCATGAAGCTCCAACTGCTCTTCCAAGGGGGTCGGGGTGTGCCCAGCTGAGCTTACACTGGAATCACACTGGGCAGTACCTTTCAGAGCCACAGGAACATCCCTTCAAGATTTTTCCAACAAGTTTGGAGAAAGAACAGAGAAGACTGAAAGGCTCAGATACTCAACCATTTTCAAACTTGCTGACAGATTTATTCCTGGGAACAATATCCCAACTTTCCTTCAAACCAGGTCTTCGGGTACTCTGGTAGGAAAAAAGGGAAAGTCATCCTATACAGACAGTAAAACTGCAATATACACTATCCAGAGAGGACCTGTGCTAGAGCACATGCTGTATTGAAAATCATCCGGGAAAGACAGTGAATTATTTGTGACCTTGGGCAAGATGTTTAATGTCTTACTAGTTCAGACAGGCAGTCACACTCACACCAAAACCTCAACAGCCTCCCCATTCTCCCTCTGTGCAGAAGGGGACAGGGCTGTGAAAGAATGACTGAGTGTACATGTTTGAAACAGATTCTAAGGAAGAAGGGGTCTAAATAAAACATCAAAAAGTTAAAAGGCAGCTCGTTGTTTGACTTGTCTTCAGACAGGACATCTGAGCAAGATGCAGCTGGATCCCTCAAGCTTTTGGCATTCAGAGGACCCCTGACCTTCCCAAAGCAGTCCCAAGACTCCCTTGCACCCATTTGCAGAGAAAACAAAAAACTCTGAGCACTGACTGCTCATTGATTTGCATTTCTTTTCCTGGAGCTTGCCAGCTTGTCTTCCCCTTGAGTGGGAAGACAGGCGAAGTTTTAATCATTTTCCAGTCATTGCTGGATGCGCCTGCTGCAGGGGCCATGGGCAGATGATGGAGCACAAGCTGAACATCACTGAGCTCTGATGTCTATCAGCACAGTGTCAGGACCTGTGGCTGTTCCCAGTCCCTTAATATCATTCTCTCAGAGACAGCCTTCACTCAGCACATTTCAGATGTAGAGCAATCACTGAACACCTACAGCAGGGCTGATGCTGCCCTCCTGAACCCTTCAGCAACTTAAATCTCCACCAGGCATCAAAAACCTGCCATGAGAGTGGCTGCCCTGAGGCTGTGCTGTTCTGACCCAGTTCATAAGGGCTGAATGGGCTCAAAGACATCTTCCTTTTTCCCTTCCCTGGGACAGTCAGCAGCCAGAGCACTGCCAAGCATGGTTTAGCTTTAGCTTGAACATTAATCATCCAGTTGGGACTGTCCTTCCCTCCTGGCACTGCAAAGCTCTGCCCACGTGCCCTGCCAGCCTGTCCCCAGGCACTGCCACCCCTCAGCAGCTGGGACTGCTGAAGTCCCACCTCTCCAGCCCCATCCTGGGACTTCTCCCTTGACCTGCACCACCAGCCAGGTACCAAAATGCAGCATTGAGGGGCTGTGATTGGTCTTCCAGTGACCACCAGCACTTCAGCAATTCAGGTACCCATTTTCAGACTGCTGCTAATTGCTGCTATTGCGTGTACACTGCAGCCCAACTGGACACACAGCCAGGGGACAGAGGGCAATGCCTCCATTTCATGTCCTAAATTTATCTTGCTTTTTAAAGCAAGGTCTGAACCTCCAAGGTTTTGACTTCTTCAGATTCCCTTGTTATGAAGTTATGAGAAAACATTTGTGGTCGGGTGATTTCCTTTTGCCCTAGACAGCTGTCAAGAGCAGCAGAATGGCCCAAGGCAAAATGTGATGTGGGTGTAAGAAGTGTCTTAAGCCAATAAGTTAAAGCAATGGGTTAGAAAGCCCGGGGAAAAAATGAGCCAATAATTGCTGAAAATCTTCCTATTCTGCTACGTTTATTTAGTCAAATTCATTGGCCCCTCTCCAGGCCTTTAGCCTTCTCCACGCCTTGGAAGAAGAACCTTATTAATCATTTTGCTTCTATTGTTTAATTATCCTGAGCATCAGCAGATCAGATCAACGCTTGGCTCTTTCACACAAATCCCAGCCCTCTCAGACTGCAGCATCCCACCAGCTCCCACTCCATGGATAGCAGAGGCCAAAGCACTGAAAGTATTTGCTGCCCTTATGTTGTTTGGAGTAAAGAGGGATTAAAAATTACACCTTGCCAGGGCTGCTGGAAGACTCATTTGATGAGTAGTCTCCATCGAGAATGGATGAAAACTCTCCACCAAATGTTAAAGGAAAAGGAGGTGGAAAAATGGATTAGCAACTCAGAGACAATCACCACGGATCATGTTTGTTCTTTTTGAAAAAAAAAAATCAGTTTTAATGAACACATGCACATCTCATCTCCAAAAAAATATTACCAACTGAAGGAAAATCTGTTTGAACAGTCACTGCTTCTAGTGGTAAGGGGAGGAGGAGAGGGGTGTTGGCTGCCAAATGGAAAAGCTGGGGGCAACAGGACAGGAGGGAAGGGGCATTCAGAGTTAATCCAACATTTTTGCCAGCAGCAGTGGCAGTGAAGAGTCCCTGGCTGTGGGCAGAACTCCATCCCTTGCTGTGCACAAACATGAGCCCACACAGTGTCAAAGGGGCTGTGTTTGGATTGACAGAGGCCGTGGTTCAGGGCTGCCCTGGGGGCCTGGGCAGTGTCTGCCCACACGAGATGGGCTTCCAGTTTATTATTATTAGTTATAACAAGAGCAGATTTATTTTGTTCTAATATCTACATAAAGACTCTTAAAATTCAGCTTTTGCTTCCCCTGCTAAATGACTGTGCACTGACCTGTCTCTCTTTGGGGGCCCCAGTCTGAGTCTGTCATGAGGCATTCACTGAATCAGGCTGCTTGGTTATCAGGTAATATTTTATACCAAGATTGAATCCTTATTTAATAGGCAGAGTCCTCTATTGATTCATGCAGCCAGCAATGGTGACTAAGAGAGTTGTGAATCATTGACACCTGTTGGGTTTGAGGTTTCTTTTCACTCTTTACAACCTCTTCCTTCTGCTTCCCTTAAACACACACTTTTTTCTACTTTTTTTTCTTTTTTTTTTTTTAATACAAAGGAATAAACCAAGAAGGCTTCTTTTTGGCAGTATCTCTACAATTGTAGTAAAATTGATATCTTAATACATGCCATACGTGCAGCTATTTTGGACTCATCTGCAAATCCCTAAAGCCATCCTATTTACCTTTTTTTTTTAAATCAGAGAGGATATATAAGGTGAAGCCAAGCATATGGGCTACAAGAAAACAGTGTATGACTCATGACAGCCACTCAAAATTTAGCTATTCCTTGGCCACCTTGTACATATACAATACCCTGCCTTGGAAAGATTCATCTTTGCCTTTAGCAGGGGTCTCACCCTTTGATGACCCTTTAGGATTTGTATATGGCAGGCAATGAAACCCCAGACCTCCCTCCCCCTGGGGAGCCTCCCTGGCCCTTCAAACCAGCTTTGTTGCTCTCACCTTCCCTAATCACCCTCCTGCCCAAGGAGATTATGAGCATCAGGCATGAAGCCATGGCCTCGTTAAATCAAACCTGACTTTTACTGTTGGTGTCAGCGGGGCCAGGGGTTCATTACAGGCCCTGTTTCCCAGGTCTGACTAACAACAGACAGCTTCACCTGGGATGAAGCTGGGTGATTCCAGGATTTAATTCATTACTGGGTCATGATTCCACACTACTGATTGCTTTTGTGGAACTGTAAGACAAATAAAACCTAAAAATTTGAAATTCAAGCTCTAAGGCCACTCAGACCAAAATCACTATTTCTTTTTTTTTTTTTTTTTTCCCTTATCCTTTCCTTCACAATCCACCTTTAAAACCTTTTTCCCTAGGAGCCTGTCAAAGCTGCCTCCCCAGGGCTCTCCCCTATTGTGTCTGTCCTCATGCAGTCCCTTTGTAATAGCCAAGCTGTGCAGTTGATGCTCAGGCTGAATCAGAAAGCAGGTCTGTGTCTGATCTGCAAACATACCTCCAGCCTTATTTCTCTTAATGTATTCCAGTCTATGTCTCATAGTTAAAATCTTCAATTCTACCACTCTCTCCTTTTTACATGCCTGTTTTATTTGCACAGTCATTTCACAGTCCAGTTGTTCTTTCTGGTCAGGTGGCCTATAAAATATTTCTATTACCAGTTTACTCTCTGAAACATCTCCAACTGCAGCCCATAATGACACAGCAGCCCCATTCTAGTCTCTCTCAGATTCCCACTTTCAAAGGCTAATAAATCCTTTTCCTTCCCAAATAGCTCTCTCTCCTCTCATTCTTTTCTCTTGCTCCCCAAACAATCTAAACAATCTTTACTCTTTAATGTTAATACCTCTGTTATCTTCTAAGGAAACTGCAGCTCCATCCATAGCTATTTCCCAATGGGCAATGTCCATGTGCACAGCCCAGCTCCTGGTATCCTATAATTGTCCTCCTCTTCCTCCCATTCCCTGCACAAATCAAACCTTTTCCTGACCCCATCTGGGAATGACACCTTGCTGTTCCTGAGCTGGGCAAGCAGGGCTGGTTCCTATTTCTCTCCATCACCCTGCAAATCTTCCCTTCACCAACTGTTTCCAATTCTTCTGGAAGGGATGATCTGGTTGGAGGCAGGGATTTCTACTTTTTAATGCATTTCTTCCCTGTATCCCATTCATACATTTAACTGACTTCCCCACTCCTATTGCATAGACTACCCTTCCATCTGCATTGTGCTGGGAAGATGAACTCAGTGCTCGGGGTTGAAACTGTCCTTGAGGTTTTCACTCTGCATCTTGACCGCCAAAGCCTGAAATTCCTCCAGCTGCATTTCCTTAGCACACATTTCTGCCTCCTCCTCCTCCTCCTCCTGTGCAAACCCTGTGCAAGGACACTGCAGCACTGACCCTGAGATGTGCACTGCCCTCCTGTTTGGCCTGCCAGGAGCTCCACATGGGGTGTCCTCAGCAAGGTTTTCTGAGGCAGCCAAATGAGGCACAGAGCTTCCCAAATGGAGCTCGGAACGTCCCTGGAAGCTGGGATGTCCATGTTCTTTTGTCATCGCTGATATGCGAAACCATGGGAAACAGCAAATCCCCTCACCCTGGGGAAAAAGAGGAGCCAGGAGTGGCTTAGGGCTTGCTCTCATGTGCCAAGGTGTTTTTAAGCATCAAGCCAAAATTTGAGGAAATTTACTCTACACTAAACTTAACTATGTTAGAAAGGAAATTTGGCCTCAAAATAATTTGGTCCTAAGGTGACTGTAAAATGGGATTTAAATGTATTTAAATGATCTCAAGAAGAGCTTGGGAGAGATGCAGAGGGATAGAGCCAGCACAGTTCACAGCACCCAGCAATCCACCCTGCTCCCTGCTCCAACTTCTCATTTGCCAAAAAGGAAGAGAAATGCAGTTTCCTTCTTTTTCTCTTCTGCAGCCCTGTGACTGGAATCTCCAAAGAGCCTTGTGGGGCCTCCTGTCATCCAGGGGTTCAGCTGCATTCAGCACCACAGGAAAGCTCTGTTAATGCAATGGTTGTTACTGATCCAGGCACCCACAACCACCACTGTCCTACCACACACATCGACCCAAGCAGCCAAATGTCCCCAGTGAGCCTGTGATGCTTCTAGCAAGCATGAAACCCAGGTGATACTCCAGGATCTTGAGGAGTATGGCCCTGCAGGAGATCTCTGAGACACCCTTGGCTGGAGCAGCTGCTCTCCAGTGCTGTGACTGGAGGGAGGACTGGAATTACCAGCCTCTTGGCCCACTTGTGAGCAGCTGGGAACATCCAGAGCACATCTCTTCCTGTAAATCTTGGGAAAACTCCTGTTGTGGTTTCCCCATCCCTGGTGTTGACACATGTCCTTGGGCCTTAGAGCAGTTGGACTTGGCCTTAACTGGGTCAGATGGATTCTACTTTTGCCCTAAGTCCATTAGCGTAACACTTTAGTCTCTCCTCTTGCAACTTCCACTTGACATTCCTGAAGTTCTGGGAATCTGTTTTCCTTGTAAGCCCAAAAAAAGGCTTGGAAGAAATTTAGACGTTTCAGTAGAAGTTGTCTTAGGTAAGGACTGATTTGTGCCTCCCACAGGTACACATCTTGCATTAGGTGTCAAATACAAGACTGGGAGTTAAGAACTGTTAAGGGTTTGATCCTGACACTGATTTTATATGTGACCAAAACCAATTCATTTTACCTCTTTAGCTACAACTTTTGTCATCTGGAAAACTGACTACTAAAGATAACCCAAACGCACACATTTTCTGATATCGAATTTTCTGACAATCGTGCAGTACTCTCAGGTAGAAGGGTGAGTTTATTAGCAGCTATCTTGTCACCCAATAAAGTAGAATTATTAAAATCTGTTTCTTCTGTCCCAAACAGAAGTTTCTGCTGTCATTGACAAGAATGGAGGCAATACACCACGAGAGGTCATGGAGCTCCAGTGCCCTACAGCTTTGTGTGACACGAGGAGGTGAACTCGGGCTGTTCCCGACACAGCATCTCCTGTCCCAGCTCACTGCACAGCCTGTCTCCATTCCAGAGCACTGAACCACAGCTCAGCTGCTGGAAGGAGTCACCCCAGGACACTGCCAGGAGGAGGTGCAGGGCTGAGCATCTCTGCCCGCTCCGTGCCCTGCTCTTTGCCCTTCTCTTGTGCAAGGGGTACAGTTTGCTGAAAAGCACAGCACGGTCCTGCTGGGCAGGAATTCTGTGCAGGGACCCCAGCATTTGTGGAACACATGATATAGGCACAGCTTTACTAGGTAAATGATCCAGTTAAACAAGGTAAATCAACAGTGAGGGAGAGGATGAGAAAATTATATTGACTGTAATGTTTACAAACACTCGTCACCTTCCAACTCAGTGATGAATTGGTAATAGTTTTGCTGGAAGAAAAGATCCCTCTTGCTTTAAAGACAGCTATTTGATGAGACACGAGGGAGACAATTAAACATTTAATTCAGTTTGACCTGCTCTGTCATTACAGCTCTTTGTTTCCCATCTCTTTCTTTTCCTCTGACCTTTAGGATGTGATACTTGGTGGGTTGTTTTAATTTTTTTTTTTTTTTAATTTTATTTTATTTTTGACCAGGTCAAATCAAACAGATCCTGTTTCCCAAAGATAACATGAACATGGAATATTAATGCAGCCTCCCCCTATTGTGTCCCTGTGCCTCCCTTCCCCCTGCGCCCCCAGCCCACACCCCACACACCCCCTGCCTCACGCTCATTTGCACAAAAGCACACCGAGTCCCCTCTCAGCAGCCCACCTTGAACAAAACACTCCAGGACTCTCGAAACAGCAGAAGTGCTAATCAAGCAGGGCCCTGTGCTCTGTGCTTCTGCAGTGGTTGCCTGGCATAGAAATGGGCTGTCTGGCCGCAGCTATGAGGTAACGTCTGGCTTTTTTGCCAAGCTGCAGAACTAGTCAGACACTCCCTGGAACAACATTTCTTCAGGAAAAAAAAAAAAAAAGTTAGGCAAGAAATGATCTTCCAGAAACTTCCTTGCATCTTTCTGTGTGTGGGGATTTTTTTTTCCTTTTTGGAAAAGTTATATAACCAAATTACTTAGAATGCAATGAGTTTCATCAGCTGATTTTTGGGCAGTAATCTTATGAAACTGATTTCTCACACTTACTAGGCAAACTGGAAATTTGGAAAGGGGAAAGAACACATATACTCAAAATATATACACACACAGATGTACCCCACTCTTTTTCCTGCAACACTGTCTAGATCCACCAGCTATTTTTGGATGCAACCTGAAATAGAGCAATACAAATTCAAGCTAGGCAGCACTAACCTGCATCTGCAGCATCTTTTTTGCAGTGACACTGATTAATCTAATTAACCACTTAGAGGAATTTTTTCACACTGCAGCAGCAGCAGCACTTCTATTTCCTGTATAAATTCCTTATTTACTGCTGTTGCATAGTATTCTTGATTCAGTGAATTCTCCTTTTTATAACAGCACTGACAATTTGATTTTTTTTTCCCTGAAGGACAGAAAATACACAGTTCATTTTTCTGCAGTGAAGGTTGAGAAAGAATCTGAACTGAAGAGACACGGCTGTTGCTCTGGAGGTTCAAGCTAACAACACCTCTTGTATTAAACACTGTCTACATGTATCAGTCAGAAATTGAGGCTTGTCCCAAGGTGACACACTTGGAAGAGTTAATTCCTGAGAAGCAGCAGCTTTGGAAAGGTGCGGGAAGGAATGTCTTGTCCTCAGGGCAGGAGCAGCCAATGGAGCTGGGTGCTGGTGATGTAATGCCTCAGACCTGGTGCATCATTGGTTCTGCAGATATTAGACTTGATATGATTTTGGAGAGTTTGGCGAGAGGAATTTTTGCAGAGGAGCCTGTAAATTTCCCTGCACCAAGGACATTTCGATTCAATCCCTCAGTGTTCCTCGGCCGGGGAGAAGTTTGCTCTAACAACACTTCTGTCCTGTGTCTTCCTGGTGCTGTCTAGCTGTTCTGTATCCTGCTATCTGGGAGGCATTTCTCTGAAGTCAGACTGAGCTGGAATCATTTCTCCAGCCAGCCCATGAAATTGAAATGAATTTTTAATAAAAAGCAGTTGTTTTTTCTCTGACTCACCTCTGAACTCTTAATTGTTTCAGGCACCAGCTTCCATTCCCCCAGCTTCTATTACCTTCCTGGGGTTTTCATCTGCCCAGTCCTATTTCTTTAGCTGATTGCTGCATGAGGAGATGGCTGACGATGTTTTAAATGAGCCTCGCCAGTCTGGGCTTGCTCTGGAGGAATCTGCTCAAAGCACCTCGGTGTCAGCGAGCTCCAAACACATCGGGCTCCTGCTGCAGGACTCGCTGCAGCTGCAGCCCCCGAAGCTGCAAGGCCACTCCAGCAGTTTGTTTGAACTTTGGCCATGATTCAGTCACAGAACCCTCTGAGATTCTCATCCTTTTTCCTCATCCTCCCCTAAAAGAAATAAAGATTCTCACAAAACCTACAGGGGCGATTAAAGCCTCTGTCAAAGCAGGGAAGAGGAAGCAGGAGCTGCAGGAGACGTTCAGAGGCTGGAGATGCAGGAACTGACGATGCTGAGGTCAAGGCAGCAGCCCAGGAAGCCCAATCCAGCCCCCAGAGCTCTGGAATCTCTGAGCACAGCAGCTTCCCCTCCTTCCCCTGGGCACCCTGAGGAGCCCTGCCAGTTGCCAGAGGCCAAAGATCACACAAGAGCTGTGGAGAGCAGAGTTGTTCCAAGATACAAACGACTTAGCACTTCTGAAGTTTGCTCCTTTTCCAAACAAGAACAAAAACCTTAAAATCCTGAATTTCCCTGAAAACTACAGATAATTCTTTGGTCAGGTTTTTACATTTATTTCAGTAAACCCAAAATGTATGTTTTGATGCAGACTTTTAAAAACATGTAGAAAAAATATGTGATTTACTCTGGATAAAATTAAAGGGGAAATAATTAATTCCAGAAATGAAACTTTTCCTATTGCCTCCCATTTCTGCCTGAAATAAAATAAAACTTTCAACGAAACTGGGTCAGGTTAGTGGCTTGTTTGAGTACATACCTTCTCTAGGCCAAATACCTCAGTTTTTTGGACAAGAAGAGCACAAGGATGAACTGAAACAAACTTTGCACGTCCTCTCCTTGTGCTGTGCAGTCTCAGTTGTTTCTACACAGGGATTATCTCTGGTGTACCACTGTCTTCTGTGTCTGTGTATCACAGCCTTAGAAACCTTTCAGAGAATGAGATCTAAAACTAACCTAGAGAGTCTGTTTCACCACCTAACTCTCCTAATAAGCAGAAAGCTTTTCCTAATATCCAATCTAATTTTTTTTCCTATCAAATTGAGCTGATTTCTTCATAAGCTGATGTCCCAGCTCCAGTGGAGAAGGGAAATAACTAACCATCACCCTCTTTAAATCAATCTTCTCCATGGCACTAGGTTGTTATCATGCCCACCTGTCATGGTTTGACACCACCCTTAATCTTTTGTCCCACACAAAACCAATCCACTTTTTTTTCAATCTTTGCTTCTTACTCATGGTATTTAATTTCAGCTAATTCCTGTTGTGCCTTCCTTGGGCTACCTATTCATTTGGCTCTTCAGTATGGTGCAAAGTCTCGTTAATGTTGATAAGATTTCTGTCATTGCATGGTAAAGAAGGGAGAGATTTTGTAGCAACCCAGGGAAACATGAGGGATGAAGAGCACAGCTGAGCACTGTTCCAGTGCATTGCACACTGTGGCTGGGTGAAGTGCTACCAGGTAATTTCATTGTTCTGCATGCATGAGATGCAGTCTGTCCCTGCTCATCTCAATCATCCTTCCCAGATGAAACCTCTGTTTGCATCTGTACCAAGTTGGTAGGAATTTGCTGCCACTGGAGAACAACAATTTCTGATTATTTTCTTTGCTTTACTGAGCAAAAGGAGGTTTTGTTTTGCTACCTTGATGGAAACAGAGCTGCATCATTTCACTGCTGCCTCAGCACAGGTGTAAGTGTGAAGCTACTGTACAGTCAGACAAGTCTGAATCTAAAAATGCCCCTAAAAAGCCCCACTGAGCAACTTGGTCTAACACTGTGCTCATGGACTTTGACAAGGGACGTTGGAATGCAATGGCAGTGACATCTCTGCTCTGTGAGCCACAGTCACTTCTCCAAGCAGCAGCAATGCCTTCTCCCTTCCAGACCTTTCCAGCTCTCAGAGGCATTTTGTGCTGGCTTTGGAAAATCACCGTTGCCACAAAGACTGAGCTGTGCTGGAGCTCCTGCTCTCCCTGCACAGAGAATTCAGGGGTGGCTGTGCAGGGTGTTTGCTGGGTGGTTTGCAGAAATGCAACTTGCTTGTGACAGCGTCCCAAACCTCTGAAATAACAATGACAGCTCTGTTTGGAGGGGTCTTGTGGTGCTTTGCTGAAGAGAGTCCTTCCATTTACTTGAGGAAGTTTGAGAGGGAGCTTTTGGTCTAGAAGATATCTTTTGCAGCAGCAGCCAGGAAAACACAGGGAATATCCATGGACATGGGGAACAAAAGCAAACTGGCAATTTGAAAATATGATTATTTCCAAATCCCCTTCCGATGGGGCACTGGAAGACAGCTGATGGGCAACTCAAAATGCCCTACCGAGGACTCGTTCTTCCACAGTGTGTTTGGAAAGCCACACAAAGTAACCATGCAGAGCTGCCAGCCTGTTCCCAGCCCTTTCTCTCCAGCCTCGTCCCAAAGGTGCCTGAGGAGCATCTGCAGCTGGCTTAGGGTGACACACAAACCCTTACTGCAGCAGCCCCTGGAGAGGGGCTAAAATCCATTCCTAAAATCCATTCCTACACTTCTAGGTGTTGGCAGATCCAATCAGCCATCAGTGCCATCAGCCCCTCCAGGAGGACACCCCAATTTCAGATGTTGAGATGTTTCACTGCCTCCATCTTTCTTTACAAATTGCTCACATTTGAGAATAGAAAAATTCCACTCCACAGGACATAGAGTGTCAATTTAAGTGTTAATTATATTTGCATATCAGAACATAAGCTCCAGTTTGTAAGAACCTGGGTGTCCTTAAAGTATGTTGTAATAAAAAATTGAAAACAGCTAGTGTTCTTGAATCAATTTTCACATTTATAACTTTAAAGAATAGTTCTCTCTTCTATCTCATTTTGTCAGCTCTGTATGGCTATGTGCTTGCCTTGTCATTTCATCAAAAATATGTCAGTCTGTAATTTGCAATGTTTCTTTCAAATAAAACCAAAATGCCCCAAAATAACAACAATGAAAACAACAACAAACCAGAAGCAAAGTCTCAATGATGTATTAAACTATGTGGGAATAGCAATTTGAAAAAAATACATATAACTTATTTTATCAACTATAAAGAAAACTGTAAAGACTCAAACTATAATTGTGAAGATAATATCCTACTGCTATTAATGGCTGCTGATGGTGGCATATACATTACTTCTAATTTTCACAGCTCATTTGCATCATAAATGAAACACAGAGAGTCCTGTGGAAGATACTATAGATAGCACATTTATCATAAAATCTGAGGGGTTTCTCTGGAATCACAGAAATTGAACCTTACGTATATATGATTTACTTGATTGGACTGCAAAATTTCAAATCTTTCCAAGGTCATTATGCTAATAGGAAGCACAAGGTTAAAAGATGCTGACTACAGACTTTGCAGAGCCTTTCCAATACCTTCTAAGCACTCATTTCTAATTCCTAAAATTACTGACTTCTTATTTTTAAGCTTCACCAAACTCCCACAAATCCCAGGAGCCTGTAGCAGTCTTCCAAACCTCTAGCACTACATTTACTTTCTTCTGAGTTAACTACTAGACCTAATTAAACAACACTGTCTCATCTGAGTGGATGATATTCTTACAGTCTGAATACAAATTAAAATTCCAGTTCTGTTAACATTCAGGTCAGTTAATCAGAATAAATCTGTTTAAAAACTGGAAGACTAAAGTGGTTTCAAAGTCAATCAGGCTCTTGAATCATTTTTAAGGATGTCCTTTGTAATATTCTCTATTAGTTTCCTATAAATAATAATAATAATAAAATAAAAGAGATCCCAGTTCTTAGGTCAACTTAATTCAATGAAAGAAAAATAGAGAATTTTACATGAAGGGTTGCTAAAGAGCTTTGGTTTCCAAAGGGCAGGCACGCTGTCCTGCATGTTCAAAATTGCACAGACAGTTGCCAAAACAGCATGTGCAAATTAGACATCGTTCACATAATGAACTTGTTAGAAGACTAATTCAAGATTTGCATGTGGAAATCCAAATGTGGAGCTACAATATTCCTGGTGAATGCAGATGTATCTATTAGCCTGAGTATTTTAGCAGATGTTATTTTGAAAACAAGATCCCAGGTCCTCACAGTACAGAAATTAAAAACCAGAGGCTGCAATTTTGTGGAGGGCTTTTCTTTTACACAGGACATGATACCAAAGAACCAGAAATGTTGAGTGCTCCTCTCACCCTCATCACAGATTTCCTGTGTGAGCTCAGGGAAATTATATTCCTTTTACCTACCCTTGTTTACCTATCAGTGAAATGGCTTTAATATTCTTTATCTGCCATCACAGACGCACTGTCAGACTCAATTAGTGTTTGTAATTCTCTTTAAGCTCTGCAAATGATCGTGTGTTTTGGAACAGAATTCAAACTTGAATTGTTTAACCCAACCATTTTCTTACGGCAAATGCAAATCACTTGGCAACATTATTCTAGCGTTAAAGAGGGGGGGAAGATTGAGAAGGAAGCAGCCAGAGATCCAGGTATCCTGGAAGGCTCAGAGGTAGGCTTGGCCTCCACAGCTGGAGTTGACACTGTGGTGAGTAAGGAGGCTTTAAGTGAGGGCGTGCAGGAGAATGCAGAAAGCAGAAGCTGCCCTTTTGTCCATTAAGCAAGAAAACACATTTGGTTTGGTGTGGGTGGGATCATATTCCTCCCACTAATCCTTAAAATGGTGAGTTTCAAAATGGACATGCCATGGGTGCTGGGTTTTGGCAATGCAGGGATGACAAATGCAAGTCTCTGCTCAGCATTCTGTTTGCATATTGCTAAAATCCATATACCTCACTGCCCAGGGTTTAGGCCCTGTAATCACTCCTTTGAAAGTGCAGTGCTATTTTGAGCTTTATCTTCATTTTATTCTCATCAAAAATAATTGCTGTGATTTAGAGACTGTCTAATGCCCTGTTGTTATCTCCAAATCTCTAGTAGTATGCTGGCATCCAAGAGTGAACCTAAAAGCTGCAGATTTTCAAGTTGCAGCATGTTAATCTCTCTGAGTATGTAGAACGATCTCTCTAATTGAAAAGATTACTGCAGTCAGGTTTTATGTGCATGTTTGCATCTGAAATTCATCAAATTCTGGGAAAGGGAAAAAAACGCCACCACAACACCAAAATAACCTTGATGCAAGTATTGGTTTTGAACTCAACAACCACATGGGATTTGGCCTGCCCCAATGTGCATTCTCCATAAAAACTGAATGTGAATATTATACAAATCACCTTGTAGGGAAAGAAATTTTTGTTCAGGGAGACTGGAGTGTAAGGCCTGTGAAATCTTGATTTTGTCTAAGACATTAGCAAGCATTTTGTTGACTTCATTAAGAATAAGACATCACTGCTGGGTGGTTTGTGCCTTAACTTCCTACACTGACACAGGAGATGTAAAGCAAGATGCTAAGCCTGACTCAACTCTGATTGAAAATTAGCACAGACCTTAAATTTTGATGGAGCAGGCAGCAAGAAAAGCAAGAGGAAAATGTATTTCACAATGAAAGTCATAGGATGTCTTTGTGCCCATCAATAATTTATTTATTTGTTGCACCTGTTTAGTCAGCCCTTCCTACACTTTTTGTACTCGACCCTTCCCAGAAGATGTCTCCTGAAGGATGTGCAGAAAGTACAGCCCAACCCTTCCAGAGAGAAGCAGCCCAGTGTGTTGCACAAGTAACCTGGCACAATGCAGCCATTGGCAATAACTCCAGAGCACGCTGAGCCTGCTTGGTGGAACACCTGGAGATGTTTCTGTGCATCCCAATGACTTCTGCTTCTCACATCCAGCCAGGGGGGAACACATCCTCCCATCTCACATCCTTGGGAGATTCCCAAGGAATCTCATATAAGCAGTAAAAGAGAAAAGCTGTAATATGGGTTTGGAATGGGGCTACACATCACACATTCATGTGTTTTCACTTACTCTGCTCCTACTCTACTTTCAGATGGTTGGCAATACCCAAGGGTGTGGTTTGTGTGTGAGATTAGACAGGTTGAGAGGCAGGCTTTTATCATTGTTCCTGCAGTGCATATGATTTTTTTTTTAATGTGTTCCTACTTGCAATTTTATCACTTGGTTATTATTTCACAGTGGTTTTTATAGCACGTTTTACTGCAGTAGTCTTGTGGGCATTGGTGTTAGCAATCGGAGAGCAGGATCCTGCCACTGCAGCCTGCCTGTGATAAACAGGTACATAGGTGGCCAGTGCAAATTGGTATTTTCCATCTGTGGTGGTGAAATCTCAAAAGATGCCTGGTGTCATTTACCCAAGAGCCACCTGCATGATTGGTGACTACTGGAGACTTCCTGAAGACATCTCTAACACCAGCCCAGGCAGACGGCGAGTGCTGCTGGAAAGAGCTTACAGGCAGGTTAGCTCTATTATCCGAATTGGGTCACTCATTCCTAATTATTTATAACCTCTGTCTGCAGTGTACTGCACAGCATGAGGAGTGCTTTGAAACAGGAAACTTCTTGGACATCAAACTTGTGCTGTTTTGTCTCAGGAGGAGTCCCTACGCAGAGTCCCCCTCGGGCACGCCGCAACTGCCGCTGGTCCGCTGGGCCTCGGGGCAAGTCAGCATTGTGGCTGTGCTCCCTCCTGACCTCCACCAGCCTCAAGAATAACATTGGCAGGCTCCTTGCATAGCTCCCGATAATGAGGGCTCCCTCATTACCAAGTCTAATTATCAGAGAGTGATTGTAGAGGACACAACCTTAACATCCAGGCTTTCCTGACCCTTTTCTTTCCCTGGTTTCTCTGGATGCCTCACCAAGTCGAACTGGCAGCGTGCAGTTAAACATCCTCACTGAGCATTTCCCCTCAGTCTCACACCAGCAGTCAGCTGAAATCAGTTTGATGAACCAGTGGGCCAGCAGGAGAGGAACACAGCACATTAGTCCTAAAGCCTTCCTGGATAAAATGTCCCAGCAAACTCTGGCAAAAAGAATCTGAGTGGGACCCTGAAGTTAAGGGAGGGGAATTAATGGAGATTTGTTGGGTTTACTGTAAGGAAATCAATGGATTTGCTGGAGACTGGGTGATGGAACACACAGCTGGTGGAATGGACAGCCAAAGATCACTATTTTTCTTTTAAGCAAATCAATGTGTTAATTGGGATTCTGGTGGGATTCTGAAGCTGCTAATGGAGGCGGGGGCCAGTGGAGGATCATTAGTCTTTATTGTAAGCAGTACAGTTACTTAATTGGGGTGTGACTGTGGTGCTGAAAGAGAGAGCAGGAGAAGAATGAAAAGTGATTTTTAAAAGCTGCCACTTTAAACTTTCCCTAATTAAATGAATTTATTAAAAAAGCTAAGGGGAGATACAAATTGTTACTCCTTCAGGTCTTTGAACTTGGGGAGATCTTCACTTTGATGAGGCCATTTTTTATAAGGCAGGTTTTTCCAGCTTTCCAACCCATCTTAGGGAGAAATTAAGTCATGCTTGGAAAGTTACCATTTATCAGAGCCTTCTGACGCTGATGGTAAGATGAGCTTAGGTCTTCTCCAGACACCCTTACGGACACAGACACAGCTCCATCCTTTATTCCAACTTGGAATTTTTTATGGTTGTGCAGTTTCATAGAGATATTAGGGCTGTGCCTCAGACCTAGATTTCCTGCCTAACTGACAGATATCCCTTTGTCCTACCCTATGGAAACCTTCAGGATAGATTAGGCAGTAAATTGTAGAGTGTGCAGAAAATCAGGACAGCATATTTGTGCCCTAGTGTGGACTAAAAGAGCTAGACCCAAACCTTTATGAAACTTTCATACTAATTATAATTTCATGTCGACCTTTCTGAAATTTTACTTTGCAAACAGAGAGCTTATTTGTCTCATTTCTAAAAATCCAGTCCCAGTTTAAGGACAGCACAAACTTTTGCTTGTAACTTCTCCCCTGGCTTATCTGACTGTGAGAAGCTCCGAGCCTGTCCATGCTCAGGAGTCACTCAGGGAACAGAGCAGCACAAAGAGGAGCAGATTCGTGCTCAGCCCTCAGCCTGCCCTCCCAATTCCAGCAGCTAGGAGTGGGGAAGAGCGGGCTTATTCTCACTGAAAGAGAGAGAGATTTCCCTTGGAGAGCAGGTGGAGGAATGGCTGTTTCTGTGAATGCATTTAAGGATTTCTCATGAAGGGGATTTGCAAAATTGTACTGAAAAATTGTGGAAGAAAACATTTGAGGGTAGATTCAAAATCAAATCCCCCCCCCCCTATTTTAATGAAATGAAGAGAATAATTTAGGCTGAGTAAAATCTGTCACTTAGTTTCAAGTAAAAAGTGTCATTTCACTTGTAAGCATTTAAAAACTAAACCCAGGTACATTTCTGAAAGATGTACTGTTTCATGTTAAAATGTTGAAAGGGAACATTTTGACTTGCTTGAATTTTAAGAATGAAACAACTTGTTAAACTGAACATGAATTCACAAAATGTTTCAGTTGACCCAAATCTGTTTTCTTCAGAGCAGGATGTTCTATCAGAATGTATCTCCCAGTGTTTGCAATAAATCCCAGAAGTGCCCTGTTCACCACACGGAATTAGACACAAGTTTTTCTCCAGCTACCTCCCTGCTCAGAAGGTATTTGCTTTTTCCTTACTGTACAAACCATCAGTGGACTTCTCATGGATTCCCAGCTTTTAGGGCAGCTTTTGCTTATTCCACTGAAGCATGTAGCATCCACGTTTACCATGATGTGATTCCCTAATCGTCTTGTTGAATGTTGAAAGGAAAGCCGGCAGACTTTCTGGTGTTGCTAAAAGCCCTCAGGCCAGGCTGGCAGATAACAGCTCTCTTATTTATTTGTCTAAATAAGCATACAGCATGATGGATAAGCTGTCAAGGAAAAATCAAATCAGTGGGGACATAGCTTCAAGGGAATTACTCACTATCTCTGCCAGTTCTGCTGCACTACTCTTAAAAAATACAAAAATTTACATAGTTGGTGGTAAGCACCAGAAATTATATTTAAAGAATAACAGTGATATTTTCTACAGAACATTTCAGCTGGAAGGGTCCTGAACTACAGTATACAATAATCACACAGATAATTTCAGAGAGTTATTTAGCCCAGAAGTGAAAGCAGAGTATGTGTGTGAAACTGCAAATGACTCCAAGTAGGTGACTGACAGGAGGTGAAAGCAACTTAATTGTTCCAGATTATTATATACTCTTTATATATATTTGTATTTGTGTGTTTGAGAAGAAAGTACGGGGGTTCCTGAGAACCTGAAAGCTTTTAACAAACTCATAAAACCAGACACTGTAGGAAATGAACTTGATCCAAAAAAGAAAAGCTACTTTTAGAAATATAGCTCCACGTCTGGCCACAAAGTAATTAAGTTTCTTACAGCTTTCCTGTCCAGATGAGTGGTTGGCACAAAAATAATAATAACTATACAGTAATAACAGCAGTGACTTGACACTGAAGGGAACAGGCAGCAGTAAACAACTTCCAGTAGAAGGGTCACAGAAAGGAGTGGTGGGAGTGTGTGGTAGGGTAAGGGGTAGGAAGTGCATGTGCCTCTGAGTGGGTGGGTGTCGGAGGAAATGTAAGGGAGCAGAACAGAGACTTCTTAACAAAACAATGCAAAACATCTTGTCTTAGAGTTCAATTCATAAAAAGAATATAACTGAGTCATATTCTTTCCACTATTCAGTGTGTGTGTGTGACATAAGATGCAAATTCCATGTGTGATTCACAGAGTTAAATGTCAGTTTAACAAAAGTCTACAGGTTCTAAAAGCTGGCTCAGGTCAGAACTCAGCCACTGCAGGGAGGTGACTTTTCTCTTCTATCTTGTCCCTCCAAAGGCAGAACTCGGGGGCCTGGCACAGACCAGGGTCACCCACCTCTTGCAGTTCATTTAGCACTTTCCATTCTTTCTGGCATGAAGGGAAGAAACTCGTCACATTACAGAACCAGATCTGCAAAACTCATCCAGCTCCACCGGAGTTTTCCATGAACACCGATGGGCATCGGACCAAGCCACAGAGGACAAAAAACGCTTCAAATATGAGCAAAACTGCAGAACATCTTTTCCCAAACATCTGCCAAAATTCTGATGCCTCTGTTTAGTGAGTACGTGTGCCATGACTAAAACTCAGAGAAACTGCAAGTTCAAGTAAGGTGGCATCTCCCAAAAATCCAAAGTGTGAGACTGAAAGTGCCTCAGTATAAATTATTTCTGGACTGACATTCACCTCGAATTGGGCTGCAGTGCAGTTACACTGTGAATGAAAACACATGAATGATGCCTGTTGCCCTTGGAGGGAGCATTTAGTGGCATTTTTCATAAATTTTAAGTTATTTCTAACTCTGATGCTGATTAGAAAATACTCATTTTTCTCAAGAAAATGGAAATAATTTTTCTTATAGTCATATTTTCTATTCAAATATTCATCTTTAAACACATTCACACATATGTATGTTTGTTGATTGAACATGCATTCTGTCTTGCCCTCATCATATTCCACATAATCCAGCCCTATCCTGGTGGCATGGGGTACTACTTTATCAAAATAACCAGTGAACAGCTACAAATGATGTTAAGAGGAAATGCTAAAGTCACACAACTTCCCTGCTTTGGCAGTTTTGCCTTTGAAAGATCCTTTTTAGGAAAGCTGCTGCTAAGGCCATACGCATCCATTCAGTGCAGAAGCTGATTCTGAATGGGGAGATTCAGACACCCATGAACATCAGAGTTCCATCCAGGGCTCAGGTTCTGCTGCGTGTTTGGATCTCTCTCTGAACGGTTGTAGGACATGGAGAGAGGCTTGGAAAGGCCTCTGAAGCCATGGAGAAAGGCTTGGAAGAGCCTGCAAAGTCCTTGAGCCCATCTGCTGCTGCTGTAGGTCAGGACAAAAGGTACATTCCAGCAGCAGCCAGGGAAGTGCTGGGAGGCTGCTCCACTTGAAAACCTCGAGTTCATCTGGATGGAATCACCCAGCAAACCTTCAAGGGTCACTTTATTTCAGCCATTGAGAAGGAAACTATTTCAGGTTCAGCTCATGGGCTGCATTAGTAAAGGGCACCCTGAGGAACTCACACTGCCTGGAGAAGCTGATCCACAGCCTTATTTCTCTCTCCTTTTGTTTTTGCTCCTGCAGCCCTTGCTTGGTTATGATTCATCCTCAGAGGAGGAAATGAAAGCGCAGTAACTGTTGACTTTTCAGCCAGGGAGGCATACAGTTTATGGAGCAAAAACTCCAGCAGGAACAGAAGTGGGCTGAACTATAAACTGACTTCAGATGGAATAAACAAAGGAACAAAAATATCAGCAGCAAAGAGCAACAGCAAGGTTGAACTCCAGTTTGGTGTTTGGCCATCAGAGGGTTACAAGCCAAAGGAGTGTTTGTGAGGCTGCAGCAGGGACTGCAGTAGAAGTACATCTAGGAAAATACCCTGATGGCAAAATCTCCTTCATTTGTCTTTCACTTTGAGTCTGGGCATAATGAAGATACTTTATCTCAAATAGTGAAAAAGGAAGTAAAACTTGTAAAAGGGAGGCCTGCTGCAATCTGTGAAAGACCAGTAGACTACCAGAAGGGAAGAGGGCAAACTTTCAGTGGGTGCAGTGTTTTACCAGCACCCTGAAATATTTGCATGCCTCCACAGAGATTTTGTTCTATCAGCTTCAAATGGTGGCTAGAGAATCAAACACTTCTTATTGTGTATTTCCACTTTCCCAAACTTTTACCAAGTTCTGACAGAATTGTTAACTCACTCTGCCCTCGCAGGTGTAAAGGGGAGCATGGCACTACCACTGGTTTGAGATGCTGAGGAGCAACAGGGCTGGCAGGGCAGCTCTCTTCACGTGAGGGCGACCAGCTCCGAATGAGCCCAGCAGAGATGAAAGGTGCTTCCTCCATGAGGGCAGTTTGGCATCAAGTGTCCCTCCCACAGGTACAGTCTGTGTGCTAGACAGCAAGCTGTCAGGAATCTGAGCACACAAAACAGCACAGGCTGAATCAAACAAAATCACCTGCTGAGCTGAGATCAGCAGCTCTCAAACCGACTGCCTCTGAGCCTCCAGGAAAGGGGGAAAATTTCTTCTTGGGTGCCATCAACAGATATTTTATTTTTTTAAAAGGAATGTAATGTACCTACCAAACTGAAAACTGCCCCTCAGAATGATTAGGAATATCCTGTACATGTTTAAATGAACCTAAAGCAAGAAGTGATGAGTACACACCTAATGCTGTCCACTATAACACTGCCATCCAAGTGATATCCACCTTGTGGGGCTGAACCAAGGAATGTCTGCCCATGCTCCTGGACTGCCCAAGGAATCACAGCAAAGTAACAGGAATCACTTGCTGTTATACTTGTGAAGCACAACCTTGTGCTCTGTAATGTGCGACCCAGCAGCAGCCACAGGCCCCAAACACATCCCATCTCCAGAGCCCCCCACGATCACAAACACGTTGCTGGTCCCAGATCCCGCAGGCACTGAAGGCAGTATCTGCTCTTAGAGCTGCTGGGTCTGTGCACAAACCAACCCATTCATCTCTCCCACAGAATTTAGGGGATATTACAGTTCCTCGTGGCACCACAGAGAAGTATGAAATCACTGTTTGCCCTGGCTTAGAGACAGAGACCTGAAACACAAGAGGATAAAGCGTCTGGATGGCAGTCAGGCGGGAAGTCCCTGGCAGGCCATGGGACTGAACCCATTTCTTCCATCTCCTCCTCTGCTGCCTGACTTCTGGCTGCCTTCTCCATGCAGAGGGAGACTGTCCCAAACCCACCACAGATCCCTGGCAGAACTGGAGGTGAGCTCAGGGGGCCAGTGTTCGGTTGGATGCCCCCAAAAGTGAACAGGGCTGAACCTCCCATTCTCTGCCAAGGCAACAGGAAAACACTGCCTGACTTCAGTTTGCTGCTGGCTAATTACAAATGGGAGAAGTGAAATGCACTCCTTTGCCCTTAGCATCTGATTTAGAGAGAGGAAGGTCATTAAAATCATGACTGCAGTAGATCAGCCCTGAGCACAGCAAGAGATCTCTGACATGAAACTAAGCCAGCAGTGCCTGCCCAGGTGGCTCCCCCAGTAATGCTGAGCTGGGAGTCCTCTGCAGGCTTAGACAATGCCAGAGGCACATCTTGGCCTGGGGAGTGAAGGGGAAGAGAAGGATGAGATTTTTAATGCAGTCAGGAATAGGATTCTGGAAGATGCCTCAAGCAAGAGACAGGTAAATGATGTGGCAGAAGGTCAGAGACATAGGTGGGTTGAAAAGGTACTGGGACCCTTAATTTTTCTGAGCATCCTTCCCACCCCCACAATTTCCTGTCTTTAAACCTCAATTCCCTGCTTCATTGGGAGACACCATTCAGTTACAGAGCCCACATCTCTGTAAGCTGCATGAGAAGAAGAAGCTCTGTAGCTCAGAAGTTGCATGAGAAGTTTTGAAATCCTGGAAATAATGGTCTTATCTGGAAGATTAGGGCAGCTTTCTTTCTTGAGCCCACTCATTTGGAGTAAATAGGATAGTGGGAAAATCCTTTAGATGTAGATCTACAGGTAAATCAGGAAAAGTACTTCTCTAGTTTGTATTTTGGAAGGTGCTTCCATTAAAATTACCACAATGATTGCGGCAATTACAGAAAACCTATGCAAATTCCATGAAAAAATATAGAATTAGTCATGGAAAAGAAAGAAATAAACTCTTTCTGGTTTAACTTAACCTAAAATTTCAGCTTTGTAGTAGTCAGCTTTAACAAAACTTGTATTTCCATGACATCTTGTTGTAAATTCCAAAGGGGAGGGAGGAGAAAATTTAGAACAAAGATTCTCTGAAGCCCTTGCTTTGTAAGAAGGGATGTGAAGCTGAGAATCTCGCAGTGAGAGTGACTTAAAGCCAGCTGGGGTGGACGTGGTCAGGAATTTCTGTTCCTCCGAAGGGATGCTGCTCCCGCTGCTCCCTCCATCACCTTCCTAGCAAGAGGCACTGATCGCTGCCAGCAAGTAGAGGATAAAAGCCTGGAGCAACAGTTTCTCAGAGCTGGGTTCAAAGAGTTAATTGCTGGAGCCTGGGCACACTTGCCTGAACTCTGGTCAGCTGAGGGCCTGGGGCTGGGTGCTCTCCAAGTGCCCAAGAGCCAGGGCTCCAGCAGGACCTTGCTGAGGTCAGTCCAGCCTGTCCGAGCTCCACCTCGACTGGGAGCCTGCTCCAGGGTCATGAGCTCTTGTCCAGCAAGAGAACAGCCAGCAAAGAACTGCTCACAGAGCTCTGCAGCAAAGAGCTGGGGGGGCTTCACAGATGGGAGAAAATTGGGACTTGTCCTCCAAAAATCAGCTGAAAATCCTGAGGGGTTCCTCTTCAGCAACAACCCTAGAGAGTCCCTCTCCCTCTATGGGAACTATGGCAGAGTTAGGGACCTATGGCAGACTCAGGGACCTCTGTCAGACTCAGGGACCTCTGTCAGACTCAGGGACCTCTGTCAGAATGTTGCCAGTTCAAAAGGGATCTCCAGGCATATAGAAAGCAGGCATAGCCCATGTGCTCACCTGTAAACCAGGAGAGAGGGTGGGAGGATTTTTTCCCAGTGAGGGTAGATTTCTTTTCCTCAAATTTTTTCATCTATCAGAAGTATTTATGCATAAATGTGAATTTATGGCACAAAATGAGAAGAAAAATTCTAAGTATTTCTGCTGAACACACAGCAGCAAACACACATAAAAGAATGGACCCTAACACAGATGCCTATGCCATCTTTCCCTACAGATCCCCTAGCTGGGTGACCTTTCCTATGCTCTGTGTTGGAGCAATAACAAGTGGTGAGTTCCACGTGGTGTGAGGAAACCATAATTCTTGGAAGATAAAGTCAGGCTGACTGATGCAATGAAATGGGAACAGGAAACATGGGACCTAAAGCTCCCACCACGCAGTTCACATTGTATGCATTGGTTTGATCTTCAAAGATCAAAAAAAGATCTCATAGTCCTTGCAGTCCCTCCAAAGTATTTCAATTAATCCAAAATATTTCAATTAATCCAAACCCCATTTTTGTGTCCCAAAAAAAAGAGATTTTTCATTAAGTCCTAGATAGGACAATATTCTGACATTAGGAAATCAATGCTGATACTGAATATAGAATGCAATACAACACTATGTTATAGTGAACAGGATTCTTGCCTTTACAAAACTTCTGGTTATCTCCTGCTGAATCAGACTGAGAACCTCATGGCTACAGTTTGGGCAAGAGAGCTGGAAGATTTTTTTTTTTTTTTTTCACATAAAAAACATCTTTGCAGTGGAGTTCCCCAAAAGACATCTCTAAAAGTGTTTCCAAGAAATACATGGACACTGAGGTATTCAACAGTAGTTTTACTTAACTTGAAATATGATTTTAAAAGTGTTTTTTAATACTTATTTGGCAGCAAAGCAAGGGGTTCTGATAAGCACCGTGTCAGAACAACCCCAGCAAATGCACAGTGTGGGCCCCACATTGGCATTTAGTTTAGTCTGGGGCTGGACCATCCAAAACCTGCCTGAACCTCTTAAGAGAACATTTCAAGGACACTTTTAGGCAGATTTTTAATCACAAGGGGGGAAAAAACCCAAAGTATTTGAATTATTTATCCCTGCCAGTGTATTTTTAGAGAGAAGAAGTTAAAATAAACTTTATCTGTAGGAAGCCTTAGCCTGATTGAAACCCTCTCCATCCATTTGGAGTCCTGCTAATAAGCCATCCAGACAGAGGGAGCATTCTTCTGGAAAGCCCGTTTGGCACAGCAGCCTGCAGCAAGAGCTGAGCAGGCAAATCCCACGGCAGGGGAGAGACAGCACTTTTTGACCCAAACAATGTCTAGACAGCCTGAAAACAGATAAATTAACAGGCAAGCAGCAGCAGCATCACCCAGCAGCAAAGCAGTGGATATTTGTCACCTCAGTGATGGGTTAAATGAAGACTCAAGGTCCCGGTATAGTCTTTATGAAACACAATGTGCTCCAGCTGTCTCCCTCCCTCCTCCTGAGCTATTTACTGTGTTAACAGCTCCATGCAGAAAGTTCACTGCCATAGGACACATTTCCCATCTCTTACAGACTGCCCTAATGAGGCAGCAGGATCAGAACAAATTAGTGGCAGAATTCCCCCGTCCCCTGGCTCTCAGTGAAGGAACAAACATCCTTCCCTGCTGCACATGCTGCAGAATCCGAACCCGGCCATTCAGGGCAGATGAGAGGAGCTTGCTCAGCCTAATGGTGTAATAATATTTTTAAATGCAGCTCCTGCTCGAGGATGCTGCATTTGCTTTGCAGCCCAACTCTCCTGTTGGAGAAAGCACATGGTTTGCTATATATAGTGGGGCTTGAAAAATCACTTCCGTTACTAAACCAAGCACAAATAGTTTCAGATGACACTTTTGGTAGAGAAGATCCGTGATTTCATGCACTGTGTTTACTGAAAATTATGCACACACAAATTACCTTAATGAGATGCAAACCTTGTCATCTGCACTTAGTGCACCAGGAAAAAAAATCTGGTAGCTGCAATGATAGTATATTTAACATACAGAAAATAAATAGTTTGTTACATCAATGCTGTCAAAATGAAACAAGCCAAACTGTGATTAAAGCAGTTATCATTAAACCAGAGGCTGACTTCCAGAGCTGTTGTGAAAACAGCAAAAGAGCAATTTTCCTAAGTGCATTTCAAGTGATTGAGTAAAAATTGAACTTATGGTAGACTATGTTATAGAATACTTCTTAAAGTGTTTGGATGATGATCCTTCATAACACAGAAGCCTTCATGCAGTACAGTTCTAATGCTTTTTTGTTGCTGAGCTTTAAAGCATATTAAAGATGGTGAGACTTTTTGTCGGTGAGACTCAGCCCCACCATTCTCAAACATGACAGCAAGGAACTTTTGTCCCTGTGAGGTTCCTTGTGTATATAAAGGGATGGAAGGGAGAGACGTAGAACTTCTTATATCATACAAGATGCATGTCTTGGCTCCTGCCAAGCAATATTCTGTGCATCTTCAGTATGGCAGGAGCTGTAAACATGTTGTATAATCACATAACTGGGCTGTGACCCATTTGTTAGCAGCATTGGAAAAATACATCAAAGTCACAGAGAGTCTCTTCAGACAGGCCTCGACAGATACCCATCTGGTAATAACCCCAGACTGTGAAGGATGGATGATTTATAGAGGTGTTAAGGAATCCTTCTTTTTATGTATATATAAATCCCTGTTTAAACTCTGTACTGATTAACTATGAAGTGCAAGGAAAATATAAGGAAAAACAATGCAATGTTTTAGAAACAGTAGGGGCTTGAGCAATGTGTAAGAAAAGATTGTGACCATACTAGAGCCACATGTAGTGCTGAGTATTCCTGAAGATCACAGAATCCTAGAGTGGCCTGGGTTGGAAGGCACCTTAAAAATCATCTTTTTCCACTCCCTGCCATGGGCAGGGACACCTTCCACTGTCCCAGGCTGCTCCAAGCCCCGTCCAACCTGGCCTTGGACATTTCCAGGGATGGGGCAATCACAGCTTCTCTGGGCACCCCATGCCAGGACTGCCCATGCTCACAGTGGGTTATTCAGTACAGAATGTGTTATTATCAGCAAAGAAGCCCATTTCATGCTGGAGTATCCCATTTTTTGCCAGGCACATACAAACACTTGATGGTAGCCCCTTTCTTAAAAAGTCTGCAATCTCAGTATCTCCTTAGTAATTTAAACAAGGGTGAATACTGAAAGCTGAGTGCATGTAGATATCGTTTCTTGCCATGAGTCCAAACCCACAACATGGATTTTCTTCATAGCACTATATTCTGTTTATAATAATTGCTTTGCTTGGGGCCCTTCCCTTTCCCAAAGCTCTTTGGGATTTAGGGAGGATACATTAGTGTTGGTATCTTCTGTAGTCTAGACTTGTAAGTTCCTACTCTGTTGTTACACTGCTCCAGTGGAAGGTTTGTAAGTCACACTACTTGTCAAAGTTATGAGGATGCTGAATCATTTTTATTAAGCATCAAAGTCTCCCCCCCACCTTTCATTTCTTTAACTGAAAGCTTCATTAGATTGCAAAATGGCACCTCTGTGCTCAGACAGGGCTGTGGGCAAATCAGGTTCTTTCCTTTGTTAAATCTGATTGATTTATTGCACATATAAAATGAGCAGTAAATGTTGAAGATCTAAAAAGTTATTTAACAAGTGTCTGAGTGGAATGAAAATAGCTTTCTAAAATAGTGCAAATACTTATCATAAGCATATTAAAGAGACTTTTCATTTTCAGACGTTACCAAATGCCCATAAATTCTTGGATATTCAAGCAGTCAGGCACCTGAGGAAGCTTAGGATAACAATTAATTATGAAACATGCTGCTCAAGAAGCTCTTTACAACCCTGAGTTCTGCAGCACTTTAGGAAGAAGGAAGGCACCATTCTATTTAATAGCAGGAAACAAGAGGCAGACAAGGCTTGACTTGTGTGAGATGGAATATCACCTCAAGTCTCCCTCCAGCCAAGTCAGAGGGCATGTACTGGACATCAGTGGACCTCCAGATGACTCCAGAAGGACTCTGGACCCTTCTTCAGGCAATTGTCAGTTGTAGCGAACGCGGGTCTCCAGGACGGTTTGGATGGATGAGAGATCTCTGAAGTCAGGTCTTAGAAAATGTGGTTTATTAAAAGGGGGAAAGGCCCTGCTTGGAGTTGCCAGGCGCAGCTCGTGGCAGGCCCAGGGGGAGACGGAGAGGGAGAGAGCGAGGGTTCCAGGTGAGGGTCCCAGGGGAAGGTCCAAGAGAGCGTCCGGTCCCTCGGGCACACCTTATCAGGGGGCTTCAAGGTGTGCTGGAGCAGGACTTGGGCCAATGGGGTCACAGATATCTGATACTTCAGGGGAGGGTCACAGGTGTGGGATGAACCATACATTGGGGGTGAGACAGAGCATTCCATTTGACCCTTGGACCTATCTGCAGGTAAAGGGCATTGTTTAATCAGAAGGGGGATTGCTTTCAGCCTGGCTATACTATTGTTTTCTAGTTGTTCAGTAGTCAAGGTTTGCTATTTCAAATCTAGTTCTCGTCTCAATGTCTGTATTTTCCAAATCTTTTGCCAGGCAATCATATTTATAAGGTTTTCCTATTTCATCTTCCCCAACAGTCAGTGATCTCACTAATTCAGGATTGTGCTCTCTCCTTAAACCACTCGGCACTCGGCGCCTCTATCAGCTTGCTGAGCTCATTGGGAAGAGAGGGCACTTTAGAGAGACTCCCATCCCTCTCTGCCCTCTGCAGGGTGCTGCCTCTCCTGGGACAAGCTCTGACATCAGAGTGCCTGCCCCCTTCCTGGATAGATCCTGGAGCAGGGAACCTCCCTACAGGCAGGAAGATGGGTGTTCCCTTGGGGCTTAACCAAGACTTGGAGGAAGGAGAGGAGAAGAATCATGGAGTCACAGCTTGTAAATGAGCAGAATGTGCCTAACAGAGACTTAGGGAGAAAAGCAAACATGGAGGTGCAGCTGAGCAAAACTTAGTTCCTATTTCACATTAGTTTTGCTACTGGTGCCTTGTCCAACTTCAGATTTACTGTGCTCACAACCAGTTTCTTTTCTAATTTCCACTGACTATATAATAGAAGAAGAGAAGCAAAACAAAAAGGGAGAGAAATGTGTCAGAGATGTGAAAAGATTGAAGAAAAGAGAAAAATTCAGTTGAGAGGTGGCAGAGGACATCTAGGGATTATGCTCTTGGAAAAAAAAAAAAGCTAAGAGCAGAGACTTTCATAGCAACTGAAGGGGAAAATAATAATAAAAAAAGGCACAACAAAAAACCCTGTCTCCTGTGGTGAAACTTCAGTGAAATGCTATTAAGGATAAATCTTTTATTGTATTGTCCTGCAGGCAGTCTGGTAAAAACTGTATTCTCAGCAGAAATGAACTCTCCCATTATAAAAAAGGAAAAACTGTCTGCTTTCAGGACTGGCTCCATGTAATGGCTGCTGAGGTACCCACAAGGGGATATCTGGGAGCTGCAGCAAGGAAAAGTAGGTCCAGATATTTCCTGCTGAAATAAGGTCTTCTGACTGAGAAGAGACATCAGTTGTGTTTGCCACCAGCTTCCCATGGGCTGTCAAAAGACTGCAGCTCACATAAAAGATTTAGCCCATGGAGAGCATTTGGAGAGGAAATAACTCCCTTTGCAGTGATTTGTCAGGACCTCTTTTAACTGGGTCTTTGGCTGAGAGATAGGGAAAAACACTGGCCAAATTAGCCTTGGTGTAGTTACAGAAAGGAGAGATTTGACCCCCAAGCTGTGGAAGGGAGAGAAAAAGTTTTCCAAAGGAAAGGGAAACACCAAGCTTTTAAAATGTTGGTCCAGAACAAGAAGTCTCCGTTCCAATGAGAGATGATGCAGTGGGCTCCTGGTATAGCCCATCCTCCCCAGCAGTGGTACCTACAATAGCCAGGAGCCACCCAGCCACCGTCTCCCACAAGAAGCACATGGGCATGGGGATGGAGGCTCAGACAAACAGCACATGCAGCCAAGAGAGAACCACAAAGTTGTAAAATGCCAGAAGAAGATCCAGGAGGGGCTCTCTGGAGGCCATTTGCTCCAGTCAGGTTCCAGGCCAGCTCAGGGCTCTCTTCAGCTGAGTTTAGACAAACTTGAAGGGTGGAGATTTCGCTGCCCCTCTGGGAAGCCTGTCTGGGTGCTGCCCCACTCCCAGGGTGTGCCATCCCCATCCTCCAGATTGCTGGTGAAGATATTCAAGAGCACAGACCCATAACAGAAAACTATATCAGAAAATTCCTTTTCCAGCCCAATAAGTTAGACTTTTAACTCTCACTATTCCCACTGAAAAGTACATCTTACTGCCTTGTGGTCAAACACGTTTAATAATTTCATTCTAATTTCAAGCCCTCAAGACTTCATGACAAATATGCACCTATTTGTACCAGTTTATGCCTGTGTCCTATAACAATCCTTATTTTCCCTGGGCAATGTGAATTCCAGGCCTACTGCTGTCAGAAAGTGGCACTTTCAGACTTCAAATAACCCCTCTTAATCACCCATTTCAGGCCTTTTAAATACATTCTTCAAATTATAGGTTTGGCACTCTCAGACTTTGAACATGTGAGGAATTTACCTGAATCAGTTTTTATCCATTGCCTCATAGTTCCAAACACTTCCATTATTTAGGTCAATTTAGCCTCACTCCCTCCTTCTACTTAGATAAAAGATCCATTTTCTCACTGTATTTTTTTTTAACATCTCACACCTGAGACAATTTTGCTGCTGCTATGCTGAGCAAAGAATTGCTTTATCTTTTCAAGGGACTAAAGACCACTTTTAAAATCTTGTGTTCATTTGAAATTGCAGAACTGCTTTCTGTTTGTGTGCATTATTATTGCATTACAGAACAGGCTCAGATCATGACTGCAATCCCCCTGCAGTTGGAAGTGTTCAATGCCAAGTTTCCACAATTCTGTGAACTTACACATTTCTTTACATATTACATGGTCCTAAAACCTCCTTTTCTGATTATAAAATGCTATTCTGATTGAATCTTTCCATGTAGGCTTTGGGTTGGGCTTTTTTTTTTTCTGGCTTTTCTCTCACCTTGGAGAATAAAAGTCATTGTTACTTTTAAAGCCTGTTTCATTTTTTTGGGGTGCAGCAGGGATCACAAAGCAGGATGTTGGGTAAACTAGAATTCATAGTTTATCCCAAAGTAGGTTCCCTGCTGGAACTGGGTTTAAATGTATTTTTCTGTATTCAGTATGATTAATTCTGATGCCAGGGGATTCTTGGTACATTTCCTAAGGATAAATCCATGGGAATTGCAGTTCAATTGCTTAAAGATGATTGTTCAAAGTGCAAAGCACTAGGAAAGAGGCCTAAAAGTAAAACATGATCAAAATTCTGCTGTAGCTGTAGCCTGCAGAGATTTAGGGGTCCTGGATGTTTTGGAAGCAGAGTTACAATAAAATGAAACCTGCCTCCTAACCCAAAATAAACTGGGACTGAGTAACACACAGTGGCAGGCACAGACTGGCAGTAATGTGCTATAATTATATACAATTTCCTGCACAGAGAGGGATATTTCCAGGTAATTTCTGACTAGCCTTTAAAAACTATATTTTGGGCATTAAAAAACCCTCAAATTTTATTTAAATGAACTTTAAAGCTATGTGACACACTAAGGCAAACTAAGTCCCACTTGGCACAACCTGGCAGGTGGAATGGAGGAGAACACGTGGCTGCAGAGCAATGGTTCCAACCTGAGCCTGGGAGCAGGGAAGGGAATCAGTTCCTTCAGCAAAAACATGGCAAAAACAAAGCTCCTGCTCCTGCCAGGAGCCCCTGATCAGCAGCACCCACGGCATGTCAGCATCCTGATGCTCCACAAGGATAAAGATGCCACTTAGGCAGAGGCAGCTGCTGCTCCCAGCTCTTTGGAACAGCTGGCTGCACAGCAGACGCCGAATTCCCTGCTAAGGAAGAGCCTGTTAAAAGCCTGCAGAGGGGAGACAGCAGCAAGGAATAACGCTGGCTATGTCTGTGTTAGCATTTTAGGCCAGGGCAGGAATGTGCTTTCAAAGCAAATCAAAGAGGAGGAAGGAATTGAAACCAAGAAACTTTTTCCAAGCCTCTGCTGGAACAGCTCTGCTCAGTGGATGTGCACAGTGGGGCCTGAGAGGCTGCTCCTATGTTTTCTCACTCTCTCTGCACAGCATTCCAATTCCTAGCACTTGAGTTCTCTCTTCAAGATATTCTGGAAGAGCCAGGTTAAGCCAAAGAAGCCTTTGACTAAACGCTGGAGCAAGACAATAACACTGTTCAACCATTTCCTGAACATTTGCAGAATGACCTGAGTGCACAAAATTAGAGATGGTTCATGCTCTTACTTGAAGGCTAATTTAGTCCCTTGTAAGCAGTATTTATATTTTTTGTATGAGGCTTTAATAACAACCTAGACTTACTAACGTGTAAGTACGAGATGTAAGACTCTGTAGAGCATTTTTTAAACCCTGAGAGAATTCGAGACAAATGCACTGGTCTAAAAATGAATTGTCTAAAGCCCAGGAACTATAGGAAGCTTCAATGTGGCCTGGCTGAACTGCAGATTGCCCAGCTGAATTCTTCCTCAGTATGGGGTGCACAGACACTGGAAGTTTGTGCAGCACCAAGCACTAAGGGACCATGTGTTCCAAGCTTGAGCTATGCTGCCGTTAGTGAAGTTATCAGAATTTTACTGGTCATACAGGTGGGAGAAGTTAAGCCCCATGCTGTTGGAATTATGATTGAGAAGTCATGGTAAAGTAAATTTCACATCTGAAAGAACTTAAGGCACAGGAACCAAACTGGCAACTTTCCTCTTACTCAAAATGTTAGCACAAAAAACTTTTAGATGCTTTCAAAGACACATTTGGTCCCTTCACACTAAAGTGGTGCCAGAGCACACATTACAGTCTTGGATTTACCCATAGCAACTGATGAATTCCCTATTAGGAAAAGATTTTTTTCAGTTCCATCAAAATTAATACATTGAAAAAATCTGGGTTTAAATGGAGAACACAGGCTCAGAGAGGTGGAATATCCTCTGAAAGTTAAGCAAGGGTATTTTTTTTTCTTTACTTACAGCTAAGGTGGATTAACAGAGGCATATGGAGAAGATCAAATATACCTTGAAATAATGGATGTATAAATCTGCAGACTAAATCTCTCTTGAGTACTGGACAAGAGAGAATATAAAAATGTGGAGATCATTTACTGAGGGAATATAACACTGCAAAGCCAGAGGGGTTCTAGGATCTTCAATATTTTATAAGAGGAAGCTTAAAGCTATTTTAATAAACCATTGAGGCCAGTTTTTAAAAAATGTAAATGTACAACTGTGCACACAATCTGCATATGCAAATCATCACAATTGGACAAGCAAATCAGATAATTGCATGCAAATATGCCTACTCACTCCATGCCTGTGTCTACAATGGTAGTAACTGTGCATGCAAATTAGGTACACATTTTGTACACATAAAGGTGCAGCTTAAGTGGCATATGGCATGGAAATATGGCATCCAATGTAACAAAAGAGGGAGAAGGAAATAGTAGGGGATAGAGTTAGCTGTAAATAATAACATGGAGCAAACACAAACACACACACATGGATCTATAAACACAACATTATCAAAAAGAAAATACATGGGTCTTTTAGTGCTTGAGGAACTGAAATGACACACGTTGTGTGGAGAAGGCATCTGTGCAAGCTGAAACAGCTTCCCAAGGGACCCCGTGCCCATCCACAGCACAGCCTAGGATGGCTTTTCAAAGCCACACCAGCCTCTCCCTGGTTTGACCCAATGACCCTCTCCTTGAGGAGAAGTTGGAGTTCAGTGTTTCTTAGACTGACACAGGCTGAAGACTCAGCTGCAAATGCTGCCAAATGAACATCAAAGGTGGTGGTGGTTTCTTGTGACACACGGACGATGTATTCAAGGAAAAAGGTTTTGTAACTCTTTTGTCTTTCAAGAGTATTGATTTTGCTTCAACTACTTTCCTTTCTGCTTTGAAGCTAACCCAGTGTACCATCCTGGCCCTTCTGCATCAGGCTCATTTGGATTCAAAGTGCACAAGACTGAGATGACTGGCAGACAGGATGGATGGATGGAGCAGAGGAAAGGATTCTAACCTTAACAGTATCCTTGAACTTAAAACCTATGTTACATTTTTAAACACACTTAGACCTTTAACTTAGTAGTTAGCAGATTAATGAGATGCACAGACTGACATTTTATTTGAAATTTTCCAGGCAGAGAAACACAAAGTGCTCAGCATGAAGAGCAGGCTGAGTTGCGATGACAGCAAGCCCCCTCAATCACTCCAGGCTTCAGCATACTCAGATATAAAACAATGAGCACAAGTTGGAGAACAGAATAAAAATGTTGATTAAATTTGGATTCAGTCCCCTTTATGTGTGATTCCGCATTTTTGCCACACTCATACGGCCAGAACAGCAAAGGTCACTGCCCAGTCAGTGCCTTCAGCCCTGGGCTCATGACACTCTGGCTTTGAAGAGCTCTTTGGAGGCTCAACCCAAAAAGGTCTTCATGGTTCAGAGACAAGCTGGAGTCACAAGGATCAGCCTGGCCCATGAACAGCTGAAACACATGGCTGCATAGGGAATTTAGAGGGAAGGTGGACAGCTATCCAAAACCTCCCATCTCCAGCTTTTTCCATGCTTTTTTGTCTGGCTGTCCTTCGCACCTCAGAAACCCAGGCGATGTTTGTCCTTGCCCACACATCTCTGCAAATCCACTGCTCAGTCCCACCACATGGATTCTTCTGGCCATGATGTTTCCCTCCTTCCTGCCTGAGGAAGGTTCCAGAAAAGAGACCTTCCCAGGAAAACCAGGTACTGAAAACAAGGGAATGGCTTTGAGAATCCATTGGGCATCTTCCTTTCTCCTACACTAAGAAAGAATTTCTCTGCCCAAATCTCATCCTTGTTTACCTTTCTTTCATTGTTCAATGCCCTAATCTTCTAAAAGCCTGAGGCAGAAACTGTGGAGGTGTTTGTGTCATGTGCACCACTTGGCTCAGTCCATCTTGTGACACACTGGAACGAGCAGCCCTGTCTCCTTATGACTAATAACCCAATTGTTTTATTTCAGAGCAACTCAGAGTTTTAAAGTCTTTAAGTCAGCTTTGGCCCACGTTCAGAGCACATATTTTCCCTCCCAGTTCTGCATAGCCTTACAAGCCACAGCAACAGAAAGTTGGAGCTGCTTCTCACCCACTGAGCCTGGGTGCCCATGCACACATTAAGAGACTGTTCACTTTTCAGTACGTATCTAGGCTAAACTGATTTTACTTTCAAGAAAGAGGAAAACTCAGTGCTTAATGGATTTTTACTAAACTCCAAGGCAGTTTGGAAGTACATTCTGACATGCAGCATTAAACACTACTGCAGCTGCACTCAGAGGAATGGGCAAATACATGCGAGCTCACAGAGCAGAGCTTTTACCTCACCTCAAATTGCTGCCTGAGCCTTTGGGGGCTTATTCCAGCACCCAGTGGAGTTAATGAGAGAATAACCAAAGGATTTGGGAACACTTGAGTGAATTTGTACTATAAATTTGCTTATGGAAGCAGCTATCTTGGTAAAGATAGATATTCCCAAGCTAGAACAGGTTAATTTTACACCATACACTACACGCCCCCAAAAATGTAGCAAAACTTGGTGAACAAATGGTTTCATTCTGATCAGATTTTGTGTCTCTTAGTGAAATCACAAATTTACACACAACATGCTGGGTGACTGATAGCCAGGTGGGACTTGGAAATACATCTTAACAAATACATTCGGCATCTTTGTCACAGACTTGTATGTGTAGGAACTTTGCCTTAGCTGACAAAATACACTTCTTTTTCCCTGTCAAATGTAACAGTCAGGTATTCAACTAATTTGAGCACTGTAGATAGTAAAAATTGCACTTAAAAAATTAAAATAAAATCACATAAACCAAAGGCTATATCCATCTTGTCCATTTCTCCCTGTCCATGCAGTTTTCCACTCCTGCATGTATGTTGTATTATTTTTCCTCTTTTCTTTATGGATCCACACCCTTCAGAGCAACTATTTTCTCTTTACGTATTCATAATCTCTAAAATAGGGGCATCCTGGTGTTTGTAGGCATAATCTTAAGAGAAATAATAGTAAAACTCTATGTTAGAGGCACAGAGAGACAGCCAGCACAGTGACACCCACCTCAACCTGTCTTGAAGTTGGGCAGACAGCCCAGGAACCAACACTGTTACAGATGTGACAATGGAGGACAAGTTTGGATTAGGAAGTCTTATTTTATTCTTTTTTTTTTTTTTTTTTTTTTGCAGGCTTTTCCACTCAGCTGGCTTTGATACCATTTACCCTCAGGTACTTTGGAAACAATCTCAGCAGTTGTTAGCAGTTGTTTTTGAGGATTCCTAAGGGACAAGGAAGGGCCAGGGTTCTGGCAGAAGACCAGCACAGCACCCACCAGAAAGCAGGAGATGAAGAACTGGGAAATTACTGTCTGGCAAATAAATTTCAGCTTCTGCACAGGTACCTAAACAAAAGAATGAAACCACTTCTAAAGCCACAGAAGATAACAAGAAAATCAGCAAGCACAAACATACAGCTACTGGGAACAGATGATGTCAAACCAAGCTCTATTCTTTCCATGACAGGATTACAGGCTCAGGGATAGAGGAGAAACAACAGTTGTCATGGCTTGTTTTAAGCAAGTCTTTTGACTCTGACTCATGAGACATTCTTATAGGCAAGCTCAGAAATTTGATCTTCAAGTAACTCAGTGGTGGATGCAAGAGGCTGAAAAACTATGCAACAGAATATTTAATAGGAAATCATTGTCAAATTGGAAGCATGTTGTGAGTGGATATCCTGAAGAGCTGTTCTGGGTCTAGTTCCATTATTTCTGTTAATGTCTCAGAGTGTGGAATAGGAAAATTTGTAGAAGACAATAGAAATTCTTCAGCAAGGTTGGGCAAAGATCTGTCAAGAGTGATGTGAGTAAAGCTGATCTTGCCACAGGGCACAGTTGGACTTCAGTCAATTCCTTTAGTCCCTGTTCTTGTGCTGTTTGTGCATGTGGGTAAAAATCTTAGGGCCCAAGAGCAAGAGGTGGAAAGTTAATAGTTAACAACTTGCTTTTTGAATAGTGCAGCCACAGAAAATCTGAAAAATATTGCCAACTACCCCTTCCCATAGTCCTTGTAACCTTACGAGATAATTAATAATAGCAGAAGGTTGCCCTAAAGCCAAGGACCAGGGGGCAGGTGATGATCTCAGTGCATTTCCTGCACAACTTTGCTGCCCAGAGCCAGCAGAGGTTGGGGTCAACTAACTTGGATTATGCACCAGTGTCTTTTAATTTTGTCTGCAATGAAATATGGACGTGCATAGACTCCAGAAGTGCCTGGCATGTGACACCTAGTTATCATGGGCTTCATAAAGCCTAGGTTAAATCCTCTAAGAGATCAGAGAAGAGTGCCTTGTCATCACAAATCTTGAGCCCTTCCAGCACAGAGAGAATGACAAAGTCCTTCAATGCTTTACAGCCCAAGTCCCTGTGAGATTCCTTAATTATCCTTTGCAATAATTAAGGCACAAACAATTGATACAAGAACCTCCATTTGTTTAGAGTGTGCAGATTCCCTTCCCCCAAGGCTGGAGAAAGCTCAAATACATTTATACTCCAAAGCTGCTCTTCTCCAAAGGGGGATTGTTCTGCTTGGCTGGGAATGAAAGCCATCTCGGCGCTGTGGCAGGTAGGGCTGTATTAAAGCAGCAGTTGGGGGCCCACAGGAGCTACTTGATTACACATTGGAACAGCTTCATTCTTCAAGGACTGGCATCAGGCCAATTAGTCCTATAGGAAGACTGATGTTTTAACTAAGACACATCCATCTACACTGCAGCTTTATAAACACACTGTTTGCTGAGTAGGGACTGCCTGTGCAGTTCTATTTCTGATTTTCTAGAAAGGTCAAAGGACATCAGGCAGATATACTGGTAACCTGAAAAGCACATCAGTGAAATTCAGACAAGATCTAAAATTATTCAGTACAGCCTTCACTTGATAATCTGCTATGGATTTAAATGCTACAAGCAAAACAGTTGCATTTTGTAAGTGTTTTTTAAGGTCCTCTCTGCTTAGAAAATCCAGCCAGAAAGAAAGCAGCCCCTCAGGAACCTGTAGACACTCAGCAAGGAGGGAATAAATGTACAGCAGGCAAAGCAACAAACCCAGCTACCTCAGAGGAAACCACAGCCCTGAAGGCGACCCTGGACACATTCAGACTCACAGTGCAGAGGGAAAGTCACACAACTGGCTCTGGGGGCAGCTGGTGGCTACAAATACACATCCCTCACTCCAGCCCCGTGCCAGGGCCTCTGCTATGGTGCAGCTGATCCAACAGATCCCACGCTGGGAGTCGGAGCAGCAGGGGGAGGCTGCGGATGGATGCTGCCTCTGAGGCTGCTGTCAGTGCCACCAGGCTGGAACTGCCACTCCTGCTGGTGGCTCTCCAGAGCTCCCAGGTCTGCTGACCCTTCCCTTCCACCTTCCCACCCTTTCTGTGACCTGATATGAGACTTGTGCACTGGGAAAGAAGGAACCTGAGAGGCTTTTTCCCAACTGTTGACTTGACTCACAGGGTGTGTTCCAGCATGGAAGCCAAAGGCCACTCCAGGTTCACTGGGAATGGGAGGTGCAGATTCTCAGTAGAACTTTGGCAAGAAAGCTGCTTTTGTCAGTCTGTCTTGCAGCCAGCAAATGGGAGGGAACAGCCCTGAGATTCCAGATTCTTCCTAGCACACACAGTTGTAAATGAGAGCCTCCGTAGCTTCCAACATTATGCAATCAGTTACATCAGAAAAAATAAATTAATCATCACCATTTTTAAGATCTACAGTAAATATAAAGAAGATAATTTTAAAAGACCCTAATTATATTACAAAATGTAGTCCTCTTAATACCAAGCTATAAAAGCTGGTTGCAGATTGTAACTGGGCTTCAGTTTTACAAGTATGACTATAAGCTACAAATTTGCTTCTTCAGAGAAGCATGAAGACAGGATGGGGAAGAAGCTCTTGTTCCTGCAATGCACCAAAGCTGATCTGTAGCCAGGAGAAGTTTTGGACATTATGTATTTACAGCACCAGCACGTAAACCAGGAGTCAGCCAGGGCAACCCTGCCAGGCTCTGCAGAACAACTCTGCTATTCTTCCCTCTAGGGATAAACTCAACACTCAGATCCTATGAGGGAAAATGCCCCTGAAATTCACACCAGGCAGCTCTGAAGGTGCGAAACCCATGTCTGCCACAATGCAGCATCTGGACCACTGCACCTCCGAGTATCACCCACTCGAATGAGCAATGCTCAATGAGAAAGGTCCTGCATGCACAGGCACCTGAGGAGGGTTAAACAGTCCCTAATTTCAGGTATATCCATCAAAATTCATTGGGTGAACTTCCTTTATAGTCCATGGGCAATCACACTTGCAGTGTGATTCATCCACCTTTTTTAGTAGCCAGCTGCAAGTCCAGGTGTGACCTTTGAAGTGTTTCTTTCTCTTCACTGAGTACAAAAGAAGTAGAGAGACTGTTTCATACAGGGGTGCCACATTGTGGACATCTTCAGTAGGTGAGATGAATCCAGCCAGGCTGTGTAAGAGCAGGGAGAAAACTGCAAAGCTGAAAAACTGCTGCAAAGCATTTGGCAGCATCCTATGAGTTTAGTCTTCTAGTTTTGCACAAAGTCTTCAAAGATCCTGAAGTCAGGTCTGATTTTTAAATTACTCAAATTTTCTCCCTCTGTTGGCAGCACTCTGTTAGAAGAATTACAGAACCACAGTGCTTGTTCTCTGAACAAAATTTAAAAAAAAATACTCCCTATGTGGAGTTCTTTATCATCCGTTTGGTAAATAATTTCCTCATTAAATGTTGACCATGAGTTTACAATAAAAAGTAATTAAGCGAGGCCGCAAGCTGCAGAGGTTGGATGAGCTTTTGAGCACTCCCTAATTGAAGGCCTTGCTGTGTGCCAAAGGGTAGCTGGAGCATCTTTCCAAAGGTGAGATCAACAACTTCCAGTGAAATGACAGCTGTCAGGACAACAGCTTCGTTAACCTCAGCCCACCCAGGGCTGCCTGAGCTGTCCCAGCACTGCCAACCCATTTCCTGCTTGTCACATTTCAAATGGCTCAAGTCCCTTGGTAGTCCCATCTTCTAATTAGTCACCAGTTACACTGTCAGGTATTTTATTCCCACAGCTGTGTGTGGAAATGAGGATTAGCTCTTGAATTCTGCAAAAAGGAATGGTTATCATTGGTTCTGTGCCTCCTTTTCTACCCACAGCAGTCCCTCTTCCAGCAGCATGAAAGCATTCTAGAAAGCACCTGAATACCTTCCTGCATGTTTTTGGTAAAAAAACCTCTCCTCTGTAGGGAAATGTGCCACAATTCAAGACTGTTCTCACACACATCCCCAATTATTTTCACTTTCTTTTAAAGCACCAACCTCTTGTTTACTCACTGATGTACCTCGACATGAGAATCTCCTAAGTTCAAAGCTTATCTATTTTTTTTTTGCTGATACAAGTATTCCTTCCAGTGTTTACCTAGCTCATGCAAGCCCCTATAATTTTGTCAGTGTTATCTTTTCAAAGGTATTTTGTCTGTTCAAATACACTAAATGTAAAACAAAACCAAAGGCTGCATACAGTTTGAAAAGAAGAATGCAAAAGGCAGTAAAGCAAGAACAGCCTTTCCAGGGCCTTTCCATGAGGGATCCAGGATAGCTGGGGCTCAATTCTGACAAAGGCAACACTGCAAGCAGTGGAACTAAAAATGCTCTAGTGGGAAATATGTGTAAACTGGTTTTAAACTGCAGTACAATACAACACCTTTGATCTGAGGGCTTAGTTCAGACAGAACAAGACTGAAAGATAAAATAATATTCCTTCAGATATGTAAACGGCTGCTGCAAAGGGAAAAGGAATTATCTGTCCTCTGGTGGGAAGGATTGGAAGACTGGGCTACTACTTAACAGGTGAGGCATGAAGAAAAACTTTCTGCTAGAAAGAGGGGGAGTTTGTAGAATTTGAGTAATGGGAAAGGGTCAGAGAGACAGTGTTGGAACAGTGTTGGACTGTCTTGGGACAGCTGATGGATAAGATGATAGTTTGATGTGCAAAATATTTTCTAATCACCATCTCTTCAGAAAGTCAGAGTTTAACATATTCAAAATGTGGAACCAGCATTAATATCCAAAGCAACTCAAACCCTACTCTGAACTACAAGTCTCACGATAGTTCATGGGTTTACTTTTTTAAAGCCCCAGCTGCCAGATTCATGCATTGCAAAGCGATCTCATCTTTCATTTTAAAAAGTTATATTTCCACTTCTCAAAGCTGTGGAAAGAAGCCTGAAAAGATGAAGTGCCAGTATCCTTAACAGCTCCAAAGAGAGAAGGCAAATAAAAGGAATTCAAAGTACATTGGTTTAAGCCAAACTCATAATTTCTTTTTCCCAGGCCTAGCTCATGATTTTTGAGAACTGGCATTTGGAAATGCTGGAAACACAAAACTCTTAATAAGGAACAGGGGGGAGTTACTAAGAAGCTTGAAGAAAGCTGTAAGATTTGTTCACTACAGTAAAAACATGAGCATTAAGGAACCGAAGAGGGAGATTTGTTAAAGGCTACCAAAATTCTGGTACTTTCTCACACAACAATCAGCTCCACAGTCCCTGGTGACTGAGCTGTGCCTCTCTTTGTTATAGTTTTACCTTTAATTGTAAGTCAGCCTGCTGGCTGGAATGTGACTAACTCATTTTGTTTCCTGGGGAAAGAGAGGGGCCTTTTGGGGCTATAGAGAGCCTGATACCTGTGACCAAAACAATCAAACAAATACAGACAGAGAACAAACCCAGCTTCTGTATTAAGTGTTCATGGACTCGTTTATTTTGCTCTTACCAGCATCTCTGTGGTGAATTATGCTATCAGAAAGCCTTTTTTACTGACTTTCGGAAGTATATTTTTTTGATAAAGGAACAATTATCGAATTAATTTGTTTTTAAACAAGCTTTTCTTACAGGAATTTTTCTTTTTTAATGAGCTTGAGTAGCAAAAACATTCCATCAAGCTTCTGTTGATGTACTTAAATATGTCCAAATAAATAGCATATTTTCAAGTTAAGTAAATAACAAATCTGGATCCTGTTTAAGCCCCAAGAAAAATAATAATATTGTCTATCCATGCTGAGGAATATGCTATAATGTATTATATATGCTTTGAGATTGCTAGACAAAAACCTACATATGTAACAGAATATGACTGAAATTCAGTCAGACATGTTTTCCATTCCTTAGAAACTGAAAATCCACAGCAGATCTTCAATTCTCCCACTAGGACAAAAATATTTCTTTATTGCCTCTTGCCCATCCACCAGCTGAAAGGAGCTAACTCCTCATGCACACTCTTATCTCCACACAAGCTGTACACTTTGGGGAGCATATGCTGAATAGATTAAATGAGAAAACAAGTTGTTGCAAATTTTTTTTGCCTTAAAACATCCCAGGCAATTTTTGATGTAAGATAACCTTGCATTTGAGTAAAGGAAGAATAATTAAAAATATTTATTAATTTTCATGAAAGAAATTTAGTGTTTTGTGATCAATTTCAATTTTACTGTAAGTACAAAACTCAACTCCTCTAAAATTGCAAAATGTCTCATTGATAATACAGAGACAGAGACCATAGATCAAGCAATTCCTTTACCCAAGGTCTTTCTGTGCAGTGGTGGGAATTTATAGTCCTAAAATTCCCTGCCTAGCCTTTTCAAATAGACTATGGAAAGTAAAAGAATGTGTAAAATTAAGGAGGACACTGCTCACATTGGTCGTGTGATCACCCTGTGTGTGCATGCACAGCTGCCCCAGCGCTGTCCCCTTCAAATGTGCTGCTGCATTAGTGCTGAAATACAACAAAATGCAAAACATTGAGATGCTTAAGAGGCTTTTAAAGAAAATGCTGTGACAACTCAGCCTTGCACAGAGTGGTACCGTGTTTGACTACCTGAATTAGATTTAATCTGGCTCCCCCAGCGGTAATAATAATATAATGTGCTGTAAAAAGGAGTCTAAAAATCTTAAATTGAATCTCTATGTTTGCTAAGAAAGTGGCTTTGTCGGCTGTACATTACAAAATTTTAATATTTTCAGCAGGCAAGCAATACATCTTGTCTAGACACTGGTGAAATTTTCAGACACAAAATTATTTTAAATTCTAAAACAAATAATGCAGACTTCACCCCCCCATCCCTAACAGATTGTGGAATGTCATTTACTTTAAATTTGCAGCCAGACATCACATAGCCAGAGAAATTGCCTGTAAGAAAAATAGGCTGACACTTATCACTGCATTCCAGGGGGACCAGGGGGTGATGTCAGCTCTCTCTGTTTCTCCCAGACAATTGAGCGTCCTACAAATCAATAAAAACAAGGTTTATTGGTATGTTTGCTTTATCACACTTGAGCCACTTTCATTGTCCTAGTGACAAAGTCTTCACAAATTGAATCATTAAACACAGTAATTGTGTTTCAAATACATTTTAGAGAGAAGGAAGGGAAGGGAGGGTGTAAAAGATTATTTGCTGCAGTATTTACGGCTACAGAATTTAGGTTTGTAACAGTTTGCCGTACCTATATTTTATTTTTCAATATGGAAAAAGGAGTAGGGGGAGGGGACAGAGGAGGGACCCCAGTAAGTGGAACAAACTCAAATTTAGCCCAGCAAAGCTTTTAATATTTCGCTGAGCTAATGTTATATAAGGAATTTCTCAACAGCTCCTCGCGCAAAATGTCAAACTTATTTTAAAATTATTTTTGTAAAAATAGATGGGCTTGAAAAAAAAAAAAAAATTAAAAATTGCACCCTGGAGTCAGGATCTAAGGACTGTTACCATCCTGGTGGTTAAAATAATTCCTTCCCGGGTGTTGCTCAGTCCCTTACGCAAGCCTGTAAACTCATTTCGCCCCAGCACTCTTTAAATCTTTGTCGCTCTTTGCATATGTGGTTGTGATTTACATGCCACCCACATTTAAAGAGGTATTGACATTTTCAAGGCGGCTATTTTAGCCCCTGGATTTTTTAAATGGAATCAATCACACTTTATTTCTTCCCTCAGGAGCGCAGACCTGTGTTTGCGGCTCGCCCACCTCTCTCTCCGCAGCCCCAGGGGCGTCCCAAAGCCCCATGTGAACGTTCAGCATCCCCTCAGCGATTCCAGCCATGGATAGCGGAACCCCGGCAGGGCTGGGTGCCCCCGGCGCTGGGGTTTCGGCCTCCCTGCTCTCACAGTTGCTATGCAGGCCGAGCTCGGGTGTCAGAGCAAGAGAGGCACATTTCACAGGAGGGTCCAGCGCTGCGCACAGAACGGGCAGCGACCGGCGCTCGGGCCCGGCAGCTCCGTGCCAGCGGCTTTGTTGGGCTCAATGGCGCTGACTGGGCCCACGGAGCTCACATGGCTTCCGCACGCTCCAGGCCTGCCTCGGGACTACAGCACCGATTGCTCTGGGCAATGGCGTTTGGTTTTTTGTCTTAGCACCCTTGTGCAGCAGGGAGGGGATGGGGGCACAGCAGAGGTTCTGTGGCTGGAAAAGCCAGGCTTAGCTGCACCCACACAGCCACGAGTCTGCCTAAAGAGCCACCGTGCAGGTGACACTGCCCTTCCCCTGCGTGAATCAGGGAACGCGTCTCCCTCCCCTCCTTTGACCTTTGCATTTTTCTTACTCAATTAGCCTGAAATGGAACACGGTCATGCTTCCAGCTGCAGTTTCCTTCGAGCACAGAGGTATCAGACCTTTCCACGCATTATACAAATTGCACTTCATCGCTGAAAATCAAATCTAAGAGGCAATGATATCCACGTAAAAATACCATAAGGATGTACAAGTGCTTCCTACCCTGCACTGTCTCCTAAGATGAATAGAGGAATGTCAGTCAGGAGCTCTGGCTCCTCCAGCAGCTCTCAGTTTTTTGGGGCCCTTCCCCACATTCCACTGCTGTTGGGAGTGTCAGCAAGGCAGTGTCTTAGGGAAACCCAGCAAAGCACACTTAGTGCCCAGCACACATCACAGCGCTGATCTCCAGGCAGAGTGTCTGCAGACTCAATTCCATCTTGGCCAGCAGCAGAACTATAGCTGTGTCCTGATGTTTGGCAGGGATTAATTCAGACATCCTTCATCTCACACAGAAACAGCCTTATATGGGCCCTGCCAGAGATTTCGTTTAAAGACAGTTAATGGTTAGTGATCCACTTTGATCCTGCCAAGTGAGGGTGGACAGGATCAGTGGACTTGCTTGGTGACTCTTCTCCCTTTCTCTTTCTGAGGTAGTTGCTGAGGCAGGAAAAAGCTCCTGCTGTGTGTAGAGAAAATATTCTCCAGGAGCTCCCTGGTACCACTTCAAGTCTAAGGCAGAGCATCCTCCAGCCCACCATGCTTCCACCCAAATCTGCTGCTGCAGCCACCAACTGCAACCCATTGGTGATCCTGCAGTGACAGCAATTCTCTTCCCCCTCTGCTATTCACAGCAATGCCACTCATGGGCACTAACGATGATAAAAGTCTTCTTGAAACTTAGAGGGGAGGGATATAAGTACATTGTTCATGTGTGTGAAAAAATTCACCTGCATCTGGGTCATTCCTTCCATCAAACCATGCAAACCAAACTCAGCAAGCTCACGACAGACACATGGGCTTACTGATGGCTGCACCTTACGTTTTAAAAAGATTCTTGTGCAAACTGGCTCCCGTGGCTGTATTATACACCATTTATCTTGGAGGAGGTCTGCTCCAAAAGGAGAGTCTGGGTTTGGTGAGTCTGTCAGTGACGGCTCTATTTCCCAGTATATATTTACACTACCATCAGACTTGGTGAGTGGGTTTGCTGTCAAACTCGCAAAGCACAAACCTGACAGTTTGGTTTGAAGTTCCCTTCCCCACTCTTGGGTCGCATGAGAACACTGAATAGATGCATTTGCTATAGGTTATAGCAATCCTGACAGTAGTGAATGAATGACTGCTCCTAAAAAGTACAGCTTGTTCTGACATTATCTCTCCATTGCATTCTAAAAGTGGCTAAACCAGAGACATCCTTCCCCGTCTCTCCCCACCCCGCTGCCATTCAGCATCTCTTCTGGTTCAGCAGCCTGCATTTCCTCACTGATGTGAAGGGGCTATAGATTTACACCAGTGGGACGTGATGCCCAGTGGTAACATTTACAGCATAACAACCATTTATTTTTCCAGAGAAGTGTTTAGCTTATTGATGAAAGAAAAAGTATTCTACCCTCTTGTGTGTCTAAGTAGTCAACATCCCTAGTGAAATGAATAAAATTCTCATAATCTGTTCCGCTGGAGCCTATTTCTGTTACAACTGAAAGCAGGAAATGTTGTTGCAGACTTCCATGGGAGCAACGTTTGCCTCATGAAGAAGAATTGGTTAAACATTGCATAATTTAGTAACTCCTGACTTAAGAAAACTCCGAGACACGCTCCCCAAGAAAGCCACACTGTTTGTAGCTGGGAACAGCCTGGTTGGATCAGCAGCACTGGCAGCAATGAAAGACTCTAAAACATAGATATGAAAAATGATTAACTGACTTCATATGACTATTTGTGCTTAAAATTAGGGCAGGCACTCAAGAACTCTGCTGAATCAGGTCCTTGATTATTGGTACCAGTAATGAATGCAGACATTTGGGAAGGTATGTTTCATTGCTGCCATCATGTTTTATTTTTGGAGATGTTAAAGAAAGATATCAAGAAGATATAAAACAAGTAATTAAATTCCTGTTTTGTGTAATGCAGAGCAAATATTTGCTTCAAGTTTTATGGGCATCTTGCAAATCAAAATCATAAAGGCAGATGAGCTTTTGTTTAAAAAAGGCACGCTGATGGCTCAGCAGAAAATAATAAGAGTTTGTTTTTGGAAGAAAAAAAAACTGACATGAAGCACAAATACATTTCATTAGGTGACACTAATAGGGGCTGTCAGGTGCCTTCAGTAGCAGCAAACATCCTCTCATATCTCAAGATTGTGTGGAAGTCAAGAGCACAGACTTAGCTCAGATAAGATATTTGATTTGTGTTTGCTCAGGAAAATGCTCTGACAGTTTAGCTAAAAGGAATTTGTATTGAATTGGAGTAAAATTTGGACTAGATAACAGCCAAGAGAATACTGGGGCTGGGCTGGACCCAGCATTAGACAATGGAAACAAGCTGATGAACAAGTTACTGGGGAATATTTACTGAAGCACATTCTTTCTTTCTTTCTTTCTCACATGGACCTTGGAGAAAGTTAAATTCAAAATGCCAAAACTGCCTGGTTTGGACACAGTAAAAAAAAATGGTCTTCAAAAAGTACAATCCTACCATTTTCATTCTTTCTCTTTTACTTGTATTAACACTTTCTGACCCCTCTAAAATCTGCCTTGAGTTTGACCTACTCAGAAACCAAAGGAATACAAAACAGTTATTATGGTATAGTTTCAATACTATTTTCATGTTTAAAGGAGGGAGTAAGGACAAATACTTGGTACTGGAAGGGGCAGAGTTTGAAGCTTTGTAACTTTACCCTCCTCTCTCAGCTGAGCTCCCTGTCCATATTATAAATCCATGACTGGGCCTTTCCAGGAAGAGAAGGGAGGGCAGCCTGTGGTGGAAGTTTCTGGGTTTCCAGGTGTGTGGCAATCCAGCCACAGGGAATTCTAGAAGCACAAATTGAGAGCTTTCGAATTCCCACCAGGCAATGCTGGCATTCCTGGATTTAAATATTTTCCCATTTTAGAGAAAATATTTCATTTAGGTTGATCTGCTCCTATATCCATTATTTCCATAACATTTTATAAAATAAGGGAATTACTGCAAAAATTGTCCAAGATAGATTTTTTTTTACTTGCTCTATTTCAGATTATGCCCACATTAGATTTTCACCTCTCTGTTGACATTCCCAAGGTAGAAACCAAGGTTGGTATTGACATAATTTTGATATTTAACATACAGTTAGGTGCACAAGAAAGATCCCATAAGGAATAACTTGTTTTCCTCAGGTAAATTAACCCTGTGGTGGAGTAAAACACATCCCCTCTTTGCCTCTGAATTCAGCACTATAGATGACAAGGAGAAAAGGTGAGGTCTGTAAGAAGAGCCAGTGATTTTATCAGGGCAGCTAATGCAGACGAAAACAAGGAAATAAAACATACTAATATATTTTCTGCTGTTCTGTTCTCAAGAGGGTTGAAACAATGAAGTAGGCTAAGTAATGCACAGAGCAGACTGGATTTATAGCTGAAGGACCATCCTTGACCTGGCTGCATGGGCTGCACTGCCACCACTGCACTGCAAACCCACCCTGCTGCAGATTCCTCTGACACACCACAGCACCACAGAGTAACAAATCTGGCCATTAAGCATCCTCCCACTAGCACAGGAAATACTCTGCTGTCCCCACGGAGTAGGTAGGACAGACTCTCTGTCATAATGCCTTTTAGCATATGGTCAATGGACAGAATTTGGGAGAGTTCCAAGGAAATTTGTACTTCCCCAGCTTTTGCCATTTGTAACACCATAGTACTGTGCCCTGGGGGTAAATAATCAGCCCCATTTTCCTAATGAGGAAATTCATCCAAGGTCATATGCTAAGTCAGTGGCACTGCAAGCCATGAAATTCAGGTCATGGGCAGGAATTACCTCTGCTGTCTCTGCAGCTTAATTGCATTTCAGAAACTACATTTATTTGGTATGATAATACACCAGCACCTGTTGTAACGAGACAGTACAAGAACAGCAGCCAAAAAGAGGCAGAAATACGTCAAAGAAATGTGGTAAACAGTAGTAACTAACAGAAACTATAATAAGCTTCAGGAATTAGTAGCTAAGAATATTTCTGGGAAAGAGTATTATGGCAAAACAATACTGATCAAAGCCTGTAGACTCTAACCCTGCCAGTGCTTTCTTATATGTAGAATCATCTTAGAGGAATCTCAGCAAATTCAGTTTAGTCCCAAATTATAAGGTTATAAATAGTCTTTCAAAACTCTTTCTAAATGAGTCTACACCAGTTCCAAATGTGAAGCTACCAGAGGGGCAAGTGATCCTGAGTCAAGCCAAGAATTGGTCTTGTGTAAAACCAGCCATTCCTTCTCTTTATTTGGACTTTTTTTTTTTTTTCACTTGTCACTGATTCTAAATTTTTTTGTGCACGCTATCTGGTTAGTCTTAAATTATACAGAGCTTTTGCACTGTTTTCATTATGGATACCCAAATTCTACCTTCCTCAGTGCTCACTTTGCCAAAGCATCAAAGACCAAGAATGAAATGTATTATAAATCCAGGAGCAAATGCACAGAAACGAGGTGGGAAATGGCACTATCAGTAGCAACAAATCTAGTGCACTTAAAAGGTGGAACCTTTTTAAAGGAGGTATCTGGGTGGGGGTTTGCCTTTCTAATAAAAGGCACTATCATTTGAGCCATGTCACAAAGTCAACTAAATATATACGAGATTAATGATGCCTAAGTGAGTTCTTGAAAAATATTGAAAAGCAAGTCCTGAAAGTTCTTTACCCTCCCAGATCAGGCATATTCAATATCAGAGCTACTCACCAGTTTAAAGGCATTTTGCTGCTCTCACAGAATCTACTTACCTTGCAGAATGCAATTTAGCTGAAAGTTTGTCTGGGAGTTGAGTTTATTTTCTGGAATTTCTATTTTTATATCCTAATGGGGAAACACCCCTCCTCAGCCAAAAAAAGAACCCAGCAACCCACATTTTTTTGTGTCTAGCTACAAGTAGGCCATGCTTCTGAGCTTCCCACCACGTCCTAGCTCTGGTGCCTGGAATGATTCTTTAGGCTGCAGGTACAGCTACATTTAGCTCCTGACCCCTCTGTACTCAGAGTCTTGGTTTATTAATACACTTATTCTTCTCTTTCCCGCTGGCCTTATTGATTTCCCTTTACTGTGAAATACTGAGGTTATTTTCAAACCTGTCTTACACCAAAACACTTAACTTTTCCCACTTGCACTGTACCATGACAGACCTGCAAGTGGCAAGTGTGAGATATGAATTAAAAATCAAACCCGAAAGATGTACTGCACTGAAAAACAAAGAAAAGTAAAACTCTCATTATGCAATGTTTTTTCCTAAAGAAAGTTTTAGAGTAGGATGCATGCTAAGTTCATTTTCCAGCTCTTTCTCTCTCTTGCTTGTAACAACAGACTTTAGGGAGATGGATACTAAGTTTGTTAGAAGCAGCACCCACAACCAGAATAGTTTGATGGGAATAAATTGTTGTTTGTTACTGGAAAGGGAAGGGATGAGAGGCAAACCACAGGAATAAAACCAGGCACCAGATGTTTGAACCTGGAGGCTCAAGCTCATGGTAACACTGTCCAACTGTAAAACTGGCTTTGAACAGAATTAAATCCTGCTCACTCCGAAATGAAGACAAGAGACAAAACCATGAAGGCACAGTCATGCAGCCAGCTCAACACTTTCTGGACTTCTATGTGGATTTGATAAATTCCAAGCTTCCCTAAAAATGATTACACTTCCAAGTATAAATCAGGTTTAACTGATGTCCTTGTGCTGGTGTTAGAGAGATTTTGAAAGTGACTTTTTTCTCAGGAAAGAACACTTGTCAGGCTTTTAGGACCAATGTGTACTTGGAAAATTGTTATCACAGCTGCAAAAATGTCATTGTTCTTGAAATAACAGGTATATTCCATGGAATTTCTCCTTGGTACTATAGATCACTGCTGCAGGAGGCCTCTAAGCTGAAATGCCGTTGCTAGTTTTATTGCCTGTTTTAAGTAGAATTTCACAGAACTCTCTGTTCTGGATCTATCCCACCTGCTGGTATATTTTTGTTCCTAATGATGGGAAGGCTTGCAGCACATTAACCTTCCAGAAGAAAAGTATTTCATATTTCTGTACCACATCAGCAACAAGACTCGTGACTTACATAATTTCTCTATCAAAAAGAAATAAAAGCAGTGGTATAGATTTTAAATGGTGGAATAATGGCAATAGAGTCACTCTTGTTACCATCACAAGACATTTGTAGCAATAAATATCACTTAAACAGGGAATGTTAATGGATTAATTGTGTTTAAGGTGGTTCCATTCCTTGGAACACTCACAATATTGCACAGATTTCTCATCCAACTGCATTAAAACTGTGCTCAAACCCCTGTTCCCAGCTCACAGCCTGCTGCAGTCCCAGCCAGCAGTGGGATTTAGCCCTGGACATCAGGAAAACTGCTGGGACCTGCTCCCCAGGACACAGTGATCCTGCAGCAGGATCCTCCCTCTGCAGGGGCGGCGTGCTCAGAGCCCAGCAGTGCTGTAATGCCATGACTTCATCCCGAGCAGAGGATACTGCAGCATCCTCAGAGCCCAGCAAACTGCAGAGCCCACTCAGCAGCTTTATTGAATGCAGCCATTTATTTTACTTATTTTCAGAGTTACCAGTTGCTTTTTTCTTTCCTGTTGTCATGTTTGTGTCTGCAGTTCTTTACTGTGGTTGCAGAAAGAGGCTGGAAGCTCGGACCCCTGGGCTCTCCCTGCTGTGCCTCTGTCTGGCTGGCTATTTATAGCCTTTCTCTCACTAAATTGCAGAAGTGTTGAGTGTTTTGCAACTGCATTTTGGGGACAGAATCCTGAAATGTTTACTGACAGGCAAAATGTGAGTGAGATAGAGGTATTTTTTTGTCTCAACAGGAGTATATATGAAAATAAAATTTTAAAAAGCCTAAAATTATTTTGATCAAGTTTTAGGGTGGCTTTCATTCTATTAAGTAGTAAATTTTCAGAGGAAAAAACTTGCTATTTTCCTGCTCTGTAAGAACAGTCACTAAACCCATGTCTGCCAGTCCAGAGGACACAACCCGCAGGGCTTGCAACAACTTTCCATAATGCTGTGTAGAGAGAAAACGTAAATATAAGAGAAAATGAGAACTCTGCAGTTAAAACTCTCTAATTCTCTCTAATTCTGCTCCATCCCCACCACACCTCCCATTGTAACAGCTGTATCCATAACCAGGGAGTTTATTTTCCTTAGCTCTACTTTGATATTATTTAAATCTAAAGAAATCTGAAGTTTTAAATAACAGGGAGGACAAATTGTGCTTTCAGAGAAAGGGAGTTGGGACTCCTGCTTGAACAGATGTTAAGAATGTTTCTGAGTGTGCTAGACTCATTTACGAGTCTCTTTCACACATTTGAATCTTGGGGACATCAGCAGTTTGTTCAATATTTTCAGCCTCCATCCTAAATGCCACACTGGGAAATGAGAGGAGGGAAAAAAAAAAAAAAAAAAAAAAAAAAAGAGAGAGAAAAAGAAAAAAAAAAATAAAGGAAAAAAAAGAAAAAAACCACACACACACACACACACGCAGAGCCAATCTTCCATCAGTGTGACAAACTGCAAGCAAGAATCACAGCAAAATAGTCAAGCCAGACAGTTGGTAAGATAGAATCAGGCTGGAAAAATAGTGCAAGATGATTTTAACAGACAGATGAAAGTAGTCACCTTCTGGCCTGTGCTCCTGGGGCGAGTTCGCAAACAGAAGGTTCTCCCTTCCCAGGGAGGATGGAAGTGTCACTGGCTCAGCACTGCTCAGGCTGGCTGTGGGCTCTGCAGACATGACGTAAAGAGCAGCCTGAGCAGCACCTCGAGCTCTGATTCTCCTTTCTCCCAGCAGATCTCAGTCACCTTTAGCAATGCACTTGGGGTTCCTGGGCTGGAGATGCAGCCAGAAGACAAAGCATCCTTTTATACCAAGTTTATAGAGGGCACAGAAGAGAGGGGGCTCAGCTGTGTTCAGAACAGAGTGATACAAAAATATAATTAATGGCAGGGCACCAGTTTTGAATGAAAATAATTATGGGCTTTGGCAGATAATAAAACTCAACCATTTGAGTCTCTCCAAATCCCACTGATGGGCACAACTCTAGGAATGGACTAGCCAAGAAATAAGAAGGTTTTCCTCTTGTTAAAAATACCAAAAGGAAGGAAGAGAGGTCTCTATGGAGGCTTTGCAAGACTTAGTTTCTTTCCTGTTCAGCTTTTCTTCTGTCCTTTATTGATGCAAGCAGCTAAACTTGTAAAAGGTTTAATATTGGCAGTTATGAAATTCCTCATCAGATTACTGGAGATCCCAAAAGACCAGCTGCACTTTGTTGTTTCCACTGAGCAGACCACAAGCCATCAGCACTGAGTCTCCTTATCCTTTGCAGGGTTCTGTGCCTCAGCAGAAAGAACAGAAAGAATCAGAAAGCCCAAATACCAAGTCTTGGTTCACCAAGTGCCAAGTCTTGGTTCCAGGCAGCTATTGACCTGCCATACTCTTTTGAAAAAGTCATCTCCCTCATCCTTGCTTTGTTTCCCTTCTCATATTCAGTGTGTTTTGTTTCTGGAATAAAGTTTCCTGGGGTAGGTATTTTTGCACCCATGTTCCTCTAGGGATGACAGTTTAACTTTGCTTCTGCATTGAGCTACTGAAGAATCATTTTTTGTCAAGCATCCTTCTTTCCTCTCCTTCTGTTATAAAGCCTTCTGGTTTATATTAGAACACTAATAAAATTCTCCTGCCACTGCTAATTTCAGAAAGCTGAAGCTGGTGCACAAAAGGGACACTATCAGATAATTTGCTCTCCCTCCTACATTGACAAAATATAACACCAGTTTTATTTGTGTGTGATTTCCTGTTTTCAGCTGGAAGCATTTCACCAAATTTAAAACACTCCGAAAGAACTTCAACAAATATTTTTGTTTGGGTAGAAGGTTTCTTGTCCCTGGTGATTTTCCATCCTACTTTGAGGGCCAGCCCTTGAGCAGTATATTATCAGTGACATGGCACAGTGGTTGTGGATAATGGGGCCAATTTTGCTCTCAGGCAACCCCAGTGACTTCATTGTCTGGTCTATCTGATGAGAGGGTAGAGGCTGGTAGAATGACTCATCAAGAAAAAAAAAGAAATGGGAAAAAAAAGCAAAGGCAGCCAAGTAAAGACACAAGGCTGTCTCCTAAGGATAATTTAAATAGCAAGAGAGCTTCAAAATGCAGCAAGGAGCCAGAAATCTCTGCAGAATGGCTCTCAACAAAGAGCTGTGATGCTGTGCCCCACAGTGTGGAACAGAGGGTTATTTAGCTTTGGCTTTTTTGTTTGTTTGTTTTGAGGGGGGGTGGGTGCATCTCTTTTTGGCTTTTCTTTCAATAAAGGCAATCTCTTTTTTCTTGTTCCCAAAGAGCCAGTGTCTCCTCTTTCCTCTGAGCACCCAGGCCAAGGAAAGGGAGTTGCTTTAGCCCCCTTTCTGTGCATGTTAACTTGGGGCAATAGCAACTCCTCACAGTCACTGCCTTTGTTGGACACAAGCTTTTTCATTTCTGCTTCACGACCAGCAGGGGAGGGAGGGATTCTGCCCCTCTGCCCTGCTCAGGTGCTCAGGTGAGACCCCACCTGCAGAGCTGCCCCAGCCCTGGGCCCAGCACAGGGTCCTGTGCAGCTGCTGGAGAGAGCCCAGAGAAGGCACCAGGCTGGGCAGAGGGATGGAGCAGCTCTGCTGGGAGGAACGGCTGGGAGAGCTGGGATTGTTCACCTGGTCAGGAGAGCATTTGGGGTGACCTCATTGTGGCCTTCCAGTACCTGAAGGAACCAACAGGAGAGATGAAGAGAGACAATTTTCAAGGGTCTGGAGTGACAGGACGATGGGAAATAGCTTCAAACTGAAAGTGAGGAGGTTTAGTTCAATATTAGGGAAAAATTCTTACCTGTGAAAGTGCTGAGGCCCTGGCACAGGGTGTCCAGAGAAGCTGTGGCTGCCCCAGCCCTGGAATTGTCCAAGGCCAAGTTGGATTGGGCTTGGACAACCTGGGATAATGGAAGGTGACCCTGCCCAGGCCAAGTGGAACAAGATGGGCTTTGAGGTCCTTTTCAACCATGATTCTATATAATGAGTCTATTCTATTATTACTTCATTCTCAGGAAACAGAAGGCCCCAAACAAGGTCAGGATCCCTCCTGCAATGCACTCTGCAAACCCCTGCTGGGAGAGAGCCCCAGTTCTTAAAGCATTTAAATAGATACATCAATAGAACAGAGAGGAATAAAATGGCTCACAGCCAAATTAGATGAGCAAGACATTTAAATTTCCAGTGCTCCAAGTCTTCTGCCCAGTGAACTTGGTTCCAGCTCCTCCCTCAGGGGTACAATACAACCTGGTGGGAGAAGCAGCCCAGGATAAACTATTCTGCCTGTCTCTAAAAACATTTTAAAATGTCTTTAGCCAGAGCTGGCTGGGAGTTGTCTGGTCACTAGGATCACCAAAAGACTTAGGGAGAAAAGCTGCAATATTTTTCCCCTGAGAGTGGGAAAAATTCTGCAAGTCTTTCATTTTCTCAGTTCATCCCACTGCATCTATTTACTCAACTCAGGAAGATTTGAAGGAACATGAGTAAAGGACTGGAAATTTACACTGAAAAAGAATCAGAGTAATTAAGCATCAGGAGAGCCAACACCACAAGAAACAACAAAAAAGGAAAAATACTTGTGGGTACTTAGACTGATTCTAATTAATGTTTCAGTTTTTGAAAAACATTCCCAAGCTAGAAGTTTTTAATGTTACCTCAGGTCCACTTAAATTTTTTTACAGTACCTTTACAAAATCCTGAAAATAAAGATTTTTAATGGGATTAAGAGTCAGAAGAGCAATAACAATGCTGAAAAAGATGGACAACAGAACATTCATAGACTCAAAGTATCTGAGGAGTCATGCTCTAATGTACGAGATGCTTGAGAACATACTGTTGGTATTCTGCAGTTATTTAGATAATGTTCTGATTGTGGCTTGAAATCAGTAATAACAAGCCATATGTTCACTTTTTCTGAAAAATTATTCTTTATTAATTCTATCAATAGTTACTCCTTGAATTTTAAGGCGAAAAGCATCTAATTTGTGCCTATGGTATTTAAATAAATTCCAGTTTACTTTAAAGGTCAGAAAATACTATAAGGTCTCTTCAGAAGATTTCTTACTATGAATCTATTGGATACATCTCCAAACTTAATTCCATTTATTATTTTATGTACCAGTAACAGACACATAAATCTGTCTTGATTTAACTTGAACAGAGATTTCCCTCTACAAAATCCTCCTCAAAAAGGAGAGAAAATACTACATGAAACCCACAGCTCCTGCCAACCCTAACCCTTATCCATTGGTTTTAGAAGGAATATCTCAATTTATGAAGCTGGAAGTCCAGCTGTCCACTACCTTGGCCTTCATACGCAGATAAAATCATCCTAAAGGATGAAGAGAATCTATCCCAACAGCTGCGAACCCAAGCACCTGGACTAGGTTTGGCCATACTGCCAGCTTGGGGACCTAAAATCATGACAGGGGGATGCATCCCCTCCAGGCAGGGGATTATTCTACATCTCCTTCCACCCAATTTATGTTGAGAGAGGACCAGGTTAAGTGGTTTGACATATTTCATCTCATCCTCAAAACAGAATTCTACTACAGATAACTACATTCAGTTTGAAACTCAGTCCTTTCATTTAGAACAAAACTCAAGAACAACAACAACAAAAAAAAACCCAAATAGAAATGCAGCACTTGGTGATAATCTCTCTCTAATCAAGGACACTTACTGTTTGAAAAATCTTGAATATCCAAAGTAATGATCCATGTAGGACAGAAACCCCAATGTTCTCAGCACAGTAAAAGACAATGCTTAACAAATAATAATAGTTATTACTAAGTCTTATGCACCATTGCACTTTCTAATACTGCCTTGAAGTGAAAAGGACACGATGACGTGATAAAAAAGCTGTTCCCAGGCTATTTCCCTCTCTAATGGAATCCCCAAAATCCAGAAATATCAGACAAATCCTTGTTTGGGGACATTCCCTATTTGTTTCTCACTAAATTAATTTAAAATTTATTTCAGAGAAATAACCCCTCACATTAATGTGACTCACTGAGTACACTGTGTGCCAAGCAGGATTGACACACTGGAGATTCCCCTTCATTCTAAATCTCCAAGGGCAAGGGTAGTGAGGCAACATGGGGAAACCAGAGCTTTGTTCATTATTGTGGCAGCCAGGTACCAGCACACAAGACTGAGATTAGAATGAGATTTCATTCAGCAGGAAAATGAAAATCCTCCCAAAGCATTCAGGATGCAGGAAAACCAAGTGCATCTGTTCTACCAGCACAGACATTTGGTTTTTGGATTATTGGGTACCTTCTAACAGACTGGGGAAGTGCTGTAAAATCTGTCTCAGCTCCCTGTGGAAGCAGCAGGTACCCCCATGCTGGGGTCCCTGCCGGGGAGGAGCAGGGAATGCCCTGGGGCTGCTCCAGGCTCAGCCGTGTCCTGCATGGACACACGGACACGGCCGGACAGGCAGCAGGGGGACAGCGACTGCCGGGACCACAGGGACACTGCACAGCCACAGCGACAGGGCACGGCACCCACCGGTGACGGTGACGGTGACGGTGACGGTGACGGTGATGGTGACGGTGACAGTGACAGTGACAGTGACAGTGACGAGGGCCGAGCGCTGAGGATGGAAACCCAAGGAGCCACGCGCTCGGCGGCACACGGGAGCAGGGTGCAGATTAGCTGCAAGGTCAAATAAACATCATAAAACATTGCCTAAGCTGTCAATTAAAGAACAAACAAGCTCATCATAATTATACAAGATAATTGTTATCTGCTGGGTGTTAATTAGATACTTTTTATCAGAGTTGTTGTCACTGAATGGAGAGTAAAACTGGTCAAAGTTATTTTTTTCTAATTGAAATTATTTCATAACTAGTTTTGTTCTTCCTTCAGACGAGACTAACATCTTGTTTTCCCTGGGTATGTTTTCTTAATTGTACTCCTAAGAAGCTTTAAATTTTCAAAATAAAATTACATTACTGTGTAACTGAGCTTAGCAAAGAAAAGCATGTGCAAATAAAGATATAAAAATAAAAATTCTAAGCAGTATTCTCACTTTAAAATAGAAATAAAAATAATTTTTTCCTATACAGTTTTAAAAAATAAAATGTTCCATTTAATTAATTTTAATTTAAATGGAAATCACAACACTCCAAATGATAAATAAGGACTACACTGCCAGAGAGATCAGTGCAGGTATTGAGCAGTGCAGGGTAGATGAGGCCCAGTATCCAAGGCAAACACTTTCCTGAAGGGTTTCTCACTGCAGGAGACAGGCTTTGGAAAATGCAGGTGAAGCAGACAAGATGGTCTGGGTCAGACAAGATGGTGGTGTGGAACCACCTCAGTGTCACAAGGACAGAGCAAATGCTGGAAAACACACACGTGTGGAAGTTCTGATCAAAGACTGATTAGTAAAATATCAGCTTGAAATAAAAGTAAGGGGAGAAAGAGAGGAGGAACCTTAGAGTGTCACACACTGGCTTCCCCCATTACAGCAAGCCTCCCTCCATGCCTTTTCCTCCTCAGAATTCACTGTTTATCTCTCCAGGAAACAGTTGCCCTAATGTATCACTTTCTGGTGAGAAGAGACAAATGCCCCATATTTATTCAATCAATAGAAATATCTAAACTTTCAGCCATCAGGGCAGGGGCCTTTTGTTCTCTGTTTGTACATCACCAAATACAACAGGAACTTCCCGACACTATTGTGTGGAGCAGCAGCAATAAAAAGGAGAGTCAGTAGGCCAGCAGAAATATCAACCTGCTTCGTTTCAGGATTGGTTCATTATGAAGATAACCAACATTTATTTCATAAGATAAAGAGCTTGATATAATTTGTATTGGGTTTAGTAAGAAAATCCCAGAATTTTTTGAGGAGAACAGTGGCACAAAGGTTTACCACACACAGCCTAAAATAGTGTGAGAAAGGAACTGACTTAAACTTGAATAATAGTCATTAACTCAAAACATTGGGAAATGCATTCCTTGTAAGAACAGAGCCACTGGAGCCTTGCCCAGTCCTAAACAAAGAGTAGCAGTTCACAGCTGTAGGGGACATAGTGTGGGTATACACTAAGCTAAGGTTTAAAATATACTTGTGGTTTGCAGCAAACCTGGGGATTCCTGGGACTGTTGGGAAACGACATTTCAGGTTGCCTTCATTTCTCTCCTTGATAACAGCATTTCTCTGGAGTTCTTTTGTCATCTCTGCTTAAGTGATTGAGCAATTGCATGGTTCAGCTTTATACTGAAAAAAATTAGGAATGAACATCTTCCAGAGCTATATATGCATGGAAGAGTATGTGCACTCACTGACTATTTCAAGCAACAGGGAGGGTTTTCATGGCAAAGGTGTTGAGGACAAATTCCAAAAAGTGCTCCTCTAATGCAGTAACAAAGTTCAACGTGACTCATGTGTGCAGGTAATTGACACTATTAACACAAACAGAAAATTTGAGGTCACTACTGGCAAGCAGTATAAAAATCAGGTTTGTTTTCTATGAACACTGAAAAGGAATTACAAGAAAGGAAAACTGAACAAAGATCAGGTTAAATATTTAATATATACATCTATATTTAATATTCATCCGACAATGCCTCATTCATAGCTTAAGCAACCCAAATGTATCACAGGTTGAAGACATTTCCTCTTGTTTCACAAGTTAAACATTATAATACAATGTCCTTTTTTCCTTCCTTCCTACACTAAATGTCTGTTATTGGTAGCAGCAGATACACCTCATACTCAAGTGAAGAGCTGAGACCTTTCATATCTACAGAGTTAAATGAACTCAGAAAAACTGGATAAGAACTTGGAGTAGAGACTATAAATCCTTTGAACTGTGCAGAACCAGACCCAAAGCTTAAGTGAAGCTAATGGCATGATCCAAAGATTATTGAAAGCAATGAGAACCTTTCTCCTGCTGGATATTGAGAGATTTTGGATCAGCAAGATGAGAAGCAGCCAGACATTCAGATTAAAAAACTAATCTGGAGAGCAGACAGCAGAGGAGGGGATAGAAATAACAGCCAGCAGAGCCTGTTACCTTTCCAGATTCTTTACAAGTTTGGTCTAAAACAGAATTGCTCCTTCACACTTGGGCTTCTGGCCAAAGGAGATTTTCAAAACCATTTGAGATAAGAGGAAGCAGGCATCTGTCACAGGGCACCTGGATGTGCTCTGGGATGAGTCACTGACAGGAGGTGCCACAAGAATGGAGGAAGCCAAAGCCATCACTGATGGCTCTGCCTCCCTTCCTCCCTTCCCTTCCTGCTTCTGGCGGTCCAGTCTTCCAAAAGAGCGATACTGAAAAATGCCCTTTCTCCAGAAATGGCCATGTTTGGTACCAGAAATATCTCAGGCACATCTCTAACACTCTTCTCATGAAAGCCACCGAGCCCTGCAAAAGGTAACTGAAGGGTTTCTACCTTCTCCACAGAGGATGGCACATTCCAGGGAGATGGGTGGACTCTCTCAGGAGAGAATTTTGTGTGTGAAAAATACTTTGAGAGCCAATCTGGAAGACAGTCTGTATTTTTATATCACAGTTGGAATAATGCAGGCAACAGAATGAAATTCTTTATAGCAGAGGGCCCTAAGGTGTTTTAGCATCAAGAGTTTCTTCCCCTTTTCTCCTCCTATATAAAACACCTGATTTAAATGTCATCTCTTTGACCCACTCAAGAAAAGATCAGTTGTTCTGCTGTCCTAAAAATACATCTATGTACCAGATTTCTGGAAATTCTGCAGCATTGTAATTTCAGACCAGAAACACAAGAACATGAAAAGACAAAAACAAACACTTGAGCTCCAGAGCTCACTTGGAGACCCTGACATTTACAGAAAAAGGAAGATGCAGCTGCAACCACCAGTTTTGAAGGCAGCATCAGGGAAATCAATAGCAGACATAAGATGCCACCTTAGCACTGCACATACTGCAACGATGAAAAATCACCTATTTAGTGCTGACGGAAACCTTTGCAACCTAAAGAGTATAAATGTTGCTGCGTTTCTGCTAATTCAACAGCAGCAAATCTTTCACATGTCTGTGACACACACAGGATAGCAAACCCTTCCCAGAGATGCTGTAAGTGGAAATCTTAGTTATCATTTGCCTGCACTGGGCTTGGAGCACCTCCACTGTCCTGCTGCTCCAGCTGAATTTCTCCTTTCTCAGTAGCTGGTGAGCTCCTAGGAGAGCAGCTCCAGTGCCTGTGTTTAGGGAAGAGAAACCCAGAATTCTGGTATCAAACCCAGCCAGGCTGGGACAGAGCACCTCGAGGAGAGCAGAGAGGAGATCTGGAGAGTGTCACACCCAGCCCGTGCATCCCTGGCTGGTGAATAAAACCCAGAACTGGTTAACAAATGATGTAAGGGTTTTTCTTGTCTCCTGAAAGTGAGATTGTTGCAGGTTAAGTTCTACATGTAACATTTCAGTCCACCTGTGCAGCGCTGTGAATTTTTTTCCACGGGATGTTTAACATAACACCTACCTCATGCTCCACTAATTATGATTTCACTCACGCCATTGCCTTCCTATTCATCATCACTGGTGGCCATTAATGTAACCTTTAGCATGGCCATGCTGTAATTAGGTAATTGCTGTTATTTTGGAATGCTACTGGAAGCCTTCCCGACACAGAACTTATTTTTGCTGCAGGACTATGGCAGTGACCTGCAGAGGAACTGGCTGATGATAAGGTGACTAAGCCTCTTTACAGTTTACAGACTAAGTTTACAGATTTAATTGAACATTTGTACAAAATAGAAGAATTCAGTATATTGTATAGTAGATATTGTTTAGTCTAGTGCACTGATTTATGCTCAAGTGGGATAAAAATCTACATTTCATCTTCTCTATTAGAGCTTCCAAAATACTGCCAAGAACTACTTCTCGGAATAAAAATGAACATTTGTTCTCATGTTTGCAATTTTTTTATCCCTTTCACTAGCAAATCATCTGGCTATTTTATTTAATTCTTTGTTCTATTTTTAGGAACATTGACAGAAAATTCAAATCATGTAAATATTTCTCCAACTCTTCTCCTCATTATATTTGCTTTGGGAATGATTTGTCTTATTGTCTTTATGACTTTTTCTCCATTTCTTCATAAAAGCTACAATTAAGCAGGCAAAGAATAATAAAAAAGGCAAGAAACCAAACCCAAAGGCCCATATGGCTAAAATTGAAAACTGAATGCCATAAACCAGGCAAATGTGAAGAGCTCCCGACCAGACCAGTGATTTCAGTACATTTGCTTGAAGAATATGCCAAACAATCCAGTAGAGGAAAAGCTAAGAAACTCCAGTCGTGGGAAATACAAAAGCATAAAAGGGATAAAGCTTTTGAATAAAGAATTTAATACACCCAGTTCATCCAGTTCTGCTCCCTCTTCCTTAGCCAGAACCAAGGCCCATTCAGATATTCTGAATATAAAAAGGGCTTTGCAGTTATTTTGAACTAGTCTGCAGAATTCTAAGGACTATAAAACATTTTACATATTGGGTGTTTACTGTCTTCAGGGTTTCTCCTTTGCCTGATGAAAACATCATCAAGAAAATGTTTACTGATGTGTATTGGCACACACAGGGCATGAGTCAGTGCAAAGGACATGCAGAAATGAAGAAATTAAGTAAACAGAAAACTCCAGGTTTCTCCCCTATCAGACCATAGTCCCATAAATATAAATGCTCAGCGAGCAGAATCTATAGAGAATATTTACATACTAAGTTGTAATATTTTTCTTTTCTCTCCAAATCATAAAGTATCTGCCCCAAAACATAATGCAGAGTATATAGTTTAAATATATATAAGTGTACATATTTCTTTAGCAATGAAAAGGAAGAAACAATAAGGTTGTGTGTGCTGCTACAAAAGAGAGATTTAAATTCATTCATTTTCTAAATCTAGACCCCAGGAAAATATCTGAATAATCCAGAAACAGCTTTTGGATGATCCATTGCTCAAGAGATGGAGTCACGGTGCAAAATTGGTGTTTGAGTCATCATGTCCAAAAAAAGCACATCTGAGGCATTTGGAGCTTTGAGCCTCATTTAGGGTCTCCCCGCTGGGAACAATCCCAAATTTCAGTCAGCTACTCCACTGGCCTATCACCACCTCTGAGCTACCTTTATTGAGGTGGTTAACGTGTATATAAGCATGTTCCTCATCGTAACTGAGCACTTTTGAGACATAAAACATTGTACAACTTCCTCATTTGAGTTTTGTCCTGAGTCAGTCAAAGTTTGTCCAAAAAAAAAACCCCAGGTTTTTTTCTGAGTCATAGCCAAGCATCCTTCCCACAGGAGAGGCGAAAAAGGGGGTTCTCATCCTTTGCTGCGGCAAGTGACAAGAATTACATGACTAAATGGGGATTTGCTTTCTGAACAAGACCCACTTTGTCCATTCCTCTTGAAGGAACAAAGACATGTAAGAGCCTATTTCTTTGTATTGTTGCCAAATAGTGGAAATTTATCATCATAATTAAAGAAACAAATTGGCAAAAACAAATATTATTTTCAGATGGATTTCTCTCTCTTCTGTGAAAATTCTCTTTTTACATTTCAAATGAGTGTAAAAATCAGATTACACATTTGAAAAAGCCCCAGGGCAACTATTAGGAGAGATAGTGAAGCTCTGAACTTTCTCCTGCAAAACACACCTGAAAGACTTTCTAATTTCTCAGCATGTTGACAGTATTAAAAATCCTGTCTTACTGAAATATAGGCAAAAGCTGAAGTTCTAGCCTTCAGAAAATAAACTCTTGTTTAATAATGTGATGGGTAAATGTATCCAGGAAATGTCACAAAATAAAATCTGAGATAAATTAAAGAAAGCTGACTTCCTTTCTATGTCAGATGCCTCTAATTTTGGCAGTTTGGGCTAACAAAGGAAAACAAGCAAGTACTTAGAGATGAAAATGTCTGTTTAGCAACAGAGTTACAAAGAACAAGTAGCACATTTCCAAATCTGTAACAGAACCTAACAACACCCAACCTGAGTCCTCTGGCTGCACCCCACACAAATCCCCCTTGGTTTCTACCAGAAATACATTATTATTCCTCATTATTTACAACATCCCTATTGCTCATGAACAGGGGGGTAGGAGGGCTGTGCAGAGAACACCAGAGGTTGTATTCACCCTTCCCTCCCATGCCAGATTCTTGCCACCCCCTGTATTTCAGAGGATTTTCCTACAAACCATCTGCTGAAAGAACAGAATGTTGGGGTAGAAGATAAACTGTCACCAACACCAGATGTGTGGAGTTACAGATCACAGAGCCATTAAAATCGTGGTAGCCATGGCTCTTCATCAGCAGCAATGCAGAGAATTGGCAATCAAGACTCACACAGGCTGCTGATAATCAGCCTTTTAAAATAAAACAGATTAATATAATATATGGGGAAACAGAAGCATTTACCAGGAAGGATAATCTGGGGTCGGAGCAAAATATGGAAAATTGAGACTGCAGTCTTTATCTCTGTGATAACCAAACTTCTCCTGCTCCTTGTTTTCTCCTGAGGTGCCTGGCTCACTCTCCTCAGCAGAGTTGCACTCCCTTAGCCCAGTGCTCTTCACTCTGAGTCACACAGGCTTTGTCTGAGCAGGGCTGGAAGCCACCAGAGCTCCAGAGGTGAGACTTGCAGGCTGCTACCTGAGCCTGTCACCTTTTACAGATGAGCCTCCCAGATGGCTGAGCAGATGCTGCCTGAAATAAGGAAACAATTATCTTTGCACCTGGCTGAGTCCTTTAGATCTTGCTAAGAGACAGATGACCAAGCATGAAAATATGTCGAATAGTCGCCAAGAATATTTAAGGATTAATTATAAAATTTGCCTAAGTCCTGTGGGTAAAGATTTTTTTTTTTTTTTTTTTTTGCCAGATACTCTCTGGATATTGCAGGATGCTCATGTATCACTCTGACCTTACTCACTACTCTGGACTGGGGTTTCATTTCTTTCCAGCACCAGATGCTGCTCTCACCACAGTCACCAAAGGCATGCCCTTTTGGGTACGCCACACTCAGCAATACATTTTGGGTGAGGGTGAGGAAAAAAAATCTGTCAAATGAAAAGATAAGTAGGAATTAAGAGAAAATACTTGTCCATTGAAACAATGCAGGGTAAAAAAAAGAACTCTCAGCCAAGCTCTGCCCCTCTAGAGATTTGAAGAATGTGCTGTTTGTGTTTAGTTCACTACAATTGCCCGTTTTCTAAAGAATAATGTGATTTCAAGCCTTTTCCCCACTCACTGCTTTCCTCTAACATCTTTCTGAGTCTCCACTCTTACTGCTTCTCTGGGAGCACAGAGGTGATGCTGAATGCTAAAGACACAAATAAGTACTGCAGTCCTGGACCAACAGGATGCAATTCCATCCATTCAGCTGGCAGGTATCTCATCAGGCACTGGATGATTCCAGCTGTCCAGCCCTCAGTGAGCCATTCAGTGGGCAGTCTGGAGGTAATATTCCCACAGCCCTTACTTTAATCTGTGGGGCTGCTTCATCAGGACCTTAAACACAGCCATAAATGGGATGAGGAAGATACAAAGGATAGAAAAACAACAGCAAATGAGAGCAGCCTTTCCAGCAGTTTACTTGGAGAGGGAGGGTGGAAAAGGGATCTCTAAACTAGCATCAGCTTTCCCTTATGAATAAATCAATTACAACAAGATGCTTTGCTCCCCCATGGCACCCAACATCTGGTAGGGGATTAAAAAAAAAAAAAAAAAACCTTCATAATCACCCTCGAGAAAGGAAATATCACCTTCTTCACATGGATGAAGAAACAAAGGGGGCAAAGAATGATGTCCTCAGGATCACAGAGAATAGAACAAAGACTAAAGAAAAACATCCAGAGTGTGCTTATTCAGCACTGGAGGAGTTCTTGGAAGCCTGAGATAGTTCCATGTGTTATGATCACAGAGCATCACATGGGGCAAAGGAGGGGATGGGAAAGTCTCAGTACTTCCCACAAAAACCCCCACAGTAATAAGCCTGGGGAAGGAGTTTTCCCAGCAGACTTCTTCCCACATCACTTATTTGAGAGGGTGGGACATCAAACCTCAAAATATGCAGCTTGACCTGACATACTTGTTTTTGCACAGACAGACAAGGCAGCTGCCTGCTGAAGGCATCCTGTTACTGCCATGCAATTCCAGAAGTTTATTTGGAGGGTTTTCTTAGCCAGCTATCTCCATACCAATCTCCCAGTGTGTTGTTATGGGAGGAGAACTAGGGCAAGGGAGCTTTCCAAAGGGAGGAAAACCCCCTAAGGCCTGATTAGTGGAAGACATTGCATGCCCCATGTGGTTTCTTCCTCTGTGGGAAGAGAGGAATGCAGCTGCCTTATGCACCAAAAGTAGAGTCCTGAGGGCCAGGTAATCTGTGTTTATCCTGTGTTTGACACTGACACCTCTCCCAGGAAATAGATCCCTGAACCCCAGGGCAGGCTCTATTAGAACAGAGGATCCTTGAGGTCCCTTGCAATCCAAACCATCCTCTGATTCTATGACCCTGAGTTTTCTCTTTGTCACCTCCATGAGCTGCTTCACTGCTATGAAGAAATATAACAGTGGTAAAGCCCACTCAGAATGGGAAAGCATTAATCATTATTCTGAACTTTCTGTTCAGTTCTGCAGTTGCCCAAGGTAGGTCACAAAATGCCTGTTTCCCAAAGCAAATGAAATGAGGAAATTCCTCATCTCTTTCTTGAGTAATGATACCAATAAATGCTACACCATTATGTACTAAATCAGCATAAACCTTCATGGCTCATGTGTCTTGAAAGTGTTTATTGAACCTGTTTTGAACTGAAGAGGACTGCGGCACCCTCGTGAAAAAAAAAAAAAGGGAGGAAGGAGAGCTAGAGAGGCCAAACAAATCCAACTTCTTTTAACAAATAAATCTCTAATCTCACAATGATGGAAAATTCCAGGAGAATCTCTTCTTGCTCCCTATTTTGGCTCCAAGTAAGAGCCAGAAACTCTGAGCAAGAAGGAGCTGTTTGTATGAATGCATGATTTTTAAAAGCCCAGCCAAGTGCATAAGAGAAACAAGGCAACTTCAGCCTCCAGAGAAATAACCTTCAAATCGCAATTTGACAAACAATATCAAAAACTATCAGAGAAGCAAGAGATCTCGCTGACTGCAGTGTTTTCACTCCCTTCTCAGCAGTGTGACCTCATCACAGTCGCACTCACACAGAATCCTATTACTGCTGCCTCAGCTGCAGAGCTGCAAGACAAAGGAAGGTTACAGACATCACTCCCCTCTGTGCCTTGCTAATCAATAGTTTTTATCTAATTTCTTTGCTTCAAGATACAGGAAAACAAGGTGCTGCATTTGAAATGGAAGGCTGGGAATAACTGAGCTTTGTGGAAATCAATACAAAATAGAATAGCTGACAATGTCATCCTGCTGAAACGCTATGAAGACAGATTTGAAGTTCCTCTAATTATCTAGATGTTTGTATTTTTAAACACTGACTTAACGTCTGCAGAAAAAAAAATTGGCATTATTTAATAACCATTGTGGTTTCAGAACTTTTTGTGCTACTGCTCAGTCTGCTCGATTTCCTTATATTTCCAATCTGGATGGAAGTTTCCCTTTTGGTGTCAATTTAGGACTCGGCATGGAGCAGCTCTGTTAGCTTGCTGCATTTAGGGAGGTAATTTACACATGGCAGCACAGTGGGCTGAACCCTGGCTGGCAGGGATCCACACAGCCCAGGTGATGGACAGGAATTACTGCAGTGGACACACTTTTTTCCCATTCATCTAAATTCTGGGTAATTTTTAATAACCCCACATTACTCAATTTCCTCACATTAGCTAATAAGAAACATGAAAGCCCTGCACTATTTAAACTAGAGCCAGGAGGATTAAGAAATCCCCCAAAAGTCAAAGAAGGAACCCAGAGATAATTAACTCCAAAGAGGGCAAGAAGCCAGAGTTAAGAGATGTAAAACCACCTCCATTGTGAAATGGAAGTGCCAATATTAAGCCTACCCTGCCTCTTCCTAAACATTGGAAGGCTTTTTAAGTTAAATCACACCAGAGAGAATCGAAATGAGAGCTGCTCAGCCACCTCCACTGGCTTTAGTGCCTCTCCAGAGTCTTCCCCCGAATGCCACCAGAACCCCTGTCCTTTCCCCTCTCAAACTCCTACAGTGCTCCCGTGGGAAGCCACCAGTTCCTTCCAGCCCTGCACTCAGGAGAGGCAGCAGAAGGGATCTTGGAGTAGAACCCAGGCTGTGCTCAGCTAAACCCCTCCCAAAAATGCAGTGCAAGCACCAACTACTCCATGGCGCCGCTTCACTGCAGATTCCGACCTTATTTTGGAATGTTGGGATTTTAGTCTGGAAGGGGTTGTTTTAATTTAAGGATTTAGATACAGCAAACTCTAAAACTCATTCAGGGTTATGGACTTGCTTCTGTTTAATGGATAAACCATTTTTTCTGTAATGAACTTTCATAAATCTGCCACTAGGCAGGTTTTTAAATAAAAATATAATTTGAATGCAATGGGAAATTGCTCACTTGTTAAACAGTAATCATTTCTCTCTCCCTTATTTCTTTGTGCACCATAGAACTGCTAAGTTGAAAGCTAGACACTGTACAGTGCAAAAGTAAAGATAGATGATAGATAGATAGAGAGATAGATAGATAGATAGATAGATAATCACTAAAAAGTCCAAATCTGAGCTGCAATAAGGCAAGAACTGCTTTACAAACCTGCTTGTACAGTTCCTTGGCTGTTGTTTCATTGCTAACCTGGCAGGAAGATTAGCTGCTTATCCAGGGAAAACTACCAACGCAAGCAATTCTTATTTTCTAGACAAACAGTAAATTCAATTTAAATTTGGTGAAGTTTCAGATTGAAAAAAGGGAGACATTTTTCAAAGTGTCAAAACATTTCATGTTGTCATTTTTTATCTAAAATGTTTGTTTCAGAAATGCCAAAAAGTTTTCATTTTGACGTTTTCCCAATTGAACTTTTTTTCAAATTGGCATTTTTCATGTAAAAGTTCAGGTAATGTTTAAAAAATGAACCTCATTTAAGGCAAGCTAAAAAGCACAAAATTTCAGTTCAGGTCAGATAAAATATTTCCCATTGATCAAGTAGAACTTTAAGGTTTCCCAAAAAAGATCACTTTTGTCTGAACTCAAAACAGTTTTTCTCTAGTTTTTTATTCATTAAAGAAAGAGAAGTTTTGCCTGAATTTATAAACATCATGTTGATTTTTAACAGATTCCTTTGGTTTTCATAAATGTTATGGTCAGGTCCACAAATGGGTACTTGCATCTTAATAAATCATTGTGAACTGCAATTATTTTAGAGGTCCAGGTACATCTTTTAGCCCACCACAAGCATGAGATAAATCAGGTAATTTCAGCTTCTTTAGTGAATGTTTAGGCAAATTTATTGTGTTTTTGCAATGGGCTAAAATTTTTGCTAAAGATCATTCACCAGCAGAGGGTTCAATTCACACACATATCTGGGACTTGGTCTTGGCTGGGGAACAGCCATGATTTTTTATTTATGAAGCTTCATTAAAACTTAGGAAAGGATCCTAAATATTTTCCCTGAAAGAACATCAGCCAAACAAAATTACGAGCTGGAGATCTGGAGATGGATTAGACCAATTAGGAGATGAGCTGGGACTATGCACTGAATGTTGAGATTCTGCAGCTCCAGCAAGTTCAAGATCAGTCAAATATTTCCTATGCATTATGTCTGATTTATTTTATATTAGGGTGTGTTATGAGCTGGCAAAAGCAATCTGAGAGCTCTTCCTGGGGATCATGGACACATTGCCCTCTGTGGAGAGTAGATCAAGTTACAGATGTTTGGAAAAGGTCGATCCCAACATTTAGTCTTTAAATGGGGAGGGGGAGGGCGAGGAGAGCCAGAAAATAGGAGGTCAAACATCTTGAATCACCAGATAAATATTATAATATACTACAAAATATGCTTTTATAAGCATCTAAATGAAAAAAAAAAGATGAAGGTGAAATTTAACATCATCCAGGGATTTGTCAGCATCAAAGAAAGAGCTCCAACTATTTTCCTCCCTTCTCTGAATTTCTACTGCTCACTTTAGAGCTGGTCCATCTTTTATTGATGGACCAGCTCTGTTCCAGATAAGGAAAAAGGTGCCAATTCCATATTTATTTATATTAATAACTTCAATATTTCATATGGTATCTCAAAAATAAATTAGGAAAGCATAGTCAAGATCTATAAAATTAATTTATAACTGGTCATAAAATCTTCTGTAGGTAGTGATGATCAGTGGAACAATAAGTGTGGTGCAATTGTTCATCTGGCACTAAGTCAATGTTTTCATCATTGATTTTGGTGATGAGAACACACCAAAAACTGCTGCAAAGACATGAGAATGTAAAAGGATTTTGACAAATTGGTGAAGTGGAATGAACAAACATTCAATAAGGAGAGGTGGAAGGCTCTACAGGTGGGCACAAACACAGGCAGAAGACTCAATGGAGGACCAAACAAGCATCCAGGTGTTCCCAGAGAGCACCAGCTGAGCAAGAACCAACAACATAACATGAATTTTTGAAAAGTGGAATCATTTCTGGGACATGGGAGACAATCCCTCAGATCTAGTGATTATTGGAAAGGCCTCACCTTGAGCCCTGCAGTGTGGCACCTCCAGAAGGCTGTGGACACTGGCAGAGAACACAGAGGAGCCCATGACAGAACCACAATTCAGGTGCATGAGGAGACTTTGATGGAATGTAGAGAGGGTGAGATGGGAGATGCAAAAGCAGTTTAAACAAAGGTAGATCACCAGAATATAAACTGTTCCTCATGTCCCTGTTTAGCCAGATGAGAAGCAAATTGCAGCAAGGAATGTGCCACATGAATGCAAACTATTATTAATTAATTCTCATTACTAATTTACTAGTACTATACAGCGTGTCTGCCAACATTCCATTAAACGCTGCCAGGCTGTGGGTACTTATGGTTAGTTACCACTTCTAAAGTCCTCCCCAGGGACCAATTCTGGCCATCAGCCAGCTGGTGTAGTCTTTCTTTAATTTACAAGTTGTCCCACTTGTCCAGACCTATAAGGAAGGCATTCTACATGTTTAATGTTGGACTAGGAGTTTAGGGTCCCTTTGGTTGGCTATTTACTGAAGGAGAAGAAGAGACATGACAGCTGTAAAATTCTTCAGGAGTTGGATGAAATTGTTTGGGTGCATCCTGGCCAAAGGAAGCAAAACAAGTGGCTCAGGATTTGGGCTCTGCTGGAGCAGTAGAGCAGTGGGAGCACTTTCAAACTGCAGCTTGATTGCTTGTAACTAACTGATATTAATTTTAATTAATGGACTTTCTCAGAAGAGTTAACTTTTGTTTTTCCAAAGAATGCCAGTTAAATAATAATTGGTTACAAATATTTGGCTCACTGCTGCCTCTGGTAGATGTTTGAACAGAAAGAGAAAAGTAATAACTATTTGGGCTTGAGCAAAAATGAGGTTTTGGGACACAGAGTGTCAGAAACCTACCTAAGTCTCAGTCTGATTTTATTGGTAGTTCTGAGCCTCAGGAAGAAGAAAAGATAAGAATCAAAAATCCAAATCCAGGAGTTGCACTAACACTCTGACATATTCTATAGTTAACTTGTGGCATACTCTGACTCATGGAGTCAAGGGGTTAAGAGCCTGTGCAGTGTAACAGAGAACCAGTTCTATGGATAACACAAACATTAGTCAGGATCAACATCTGTAAGGAACATCTGTCCCTGACACTGATTACTTGCACCTTTCTCCCACACACCATCCTATCCAGAAACAAGATACTCAAAGAGGGAAAATTTTTCATGTCCAGCCTCTTTTCTGTGAAGAGGAAGAATCCAGCAGGAATGACACATTAATTTTTAATGACTGTTTCATCTTGAATAAAACTTCAGAGTTCAAAAAGGATCATTACAAATCTCTACAGGAAACAGTCCCCTTTTCTGTTTGAGATCAGTTTCTGTTTCAAAGGTTTTAAATATTGGTTTAAAATGCACTTTTCAAAAAAGCTCGAAGTCGAACATCAAAATTACACTTTCCAAAGAAATGAAAGCTTAAAAAATTTCATGCCAGCAAAAATTTGAAAAAAACAATTTCAAAATACCACAGAATTTAATTTCATTCATTTCCCATTCAAGTATTGCCAGGAAACCAAAACCATCAGATTTCTACCATCTCTAAAAATACTGGAGAATTCTCTGTGGTTGTGAATCATTAAGGCAATACCCACATAGCTGTGGGCAGGACTTGTCTCACCTAGTCTGAGACACTGACAGTGTTGAAATCCCTGTCTGAGCGAGTCATCACAACTTCCTTTAATATCAGTGGTAAGAACCTTGGGTGATGCAACTCTGTTTGATGGTAGGCATCTAAAATAGGTCAGAGCATTCAATTTCTCTCCAATGACAGTAACAGGAATCTAGATCAGATGGAGAACTTCTGCTTGTTGATGTCTTACACTGAGCATTCACGTTTTATAAATGAAGCAGTTTTCAGACTGGGAATCAGACTCAAAAGGGATCACACAGCATCTGTTAAGACAAGCACAAGGAAGACAATGTCTACAAGAGACACTGCAGAATGGATTCTCTTCACCACCCACTGAGTGTGACCTGGAGGATCTTCTCCAGGGCACTTGCAAGGCCATCTGCTTTCTCTTCTGTTGTGTCTGCTTTTTATTTGTTGCTCAAGGCAAAGATGTGTAGGTGTCTTTGATAGTTTTGCTTTCTGTAGCCCCAAAGACTTAGGCACAGAAAATAGATTTCACTTAGACATTGAAAAGAGAAAATGTGTGAAAGAGATTGCAATGATGTTCTCAAGGTTGTTGGATTAACTTCCTGTTGCTGTCACTGACAGTGATTTATCCTGGTTGTTTAAATTCTGCTGGTAAACATGACGCACTGAGGTCGGCTGTGCCTCACTGTGCTGAGACAGAACTTTCCAAAGCCAAGCACAAATCTCTTTTTTTTTCTCTCAGTGCTCTGTGGACCATGTTTTTAGTAACACGTCCAAGGAAAATAATAATTATAAAAATAATCCTTGCTACTTGGACAAATATGTGTAGGTCACTTATTGTTCCACCATACTTCTCTGGTGTAACTGTTTAAGTTCCTTAAATGTCACAATTGGAAGAATTCGGCTTGTGCATAGGAAGCAGGACCTCCACTTAATAGATGGGAATTAGAAACATGGATTCTTCTACCTCAGGGTCATTTACTTGACAGAGTGTGCTTGGACTTCCCAAGAAACTAAGGATTCTGTCCTGTGAATTTACAGCTGGTACCATGTGTCGTCATTACTTAGGATGTATGAGCACAGCATTTCACAATTCTATGAAGTCATTTCTTTCCATGTGATGGGGGTTACTGGCTAAAGCAAAAGGAAGGAAAAGCTGTAGTGAACTGTGCCTCAAAAATACACCCTGAGGATGCAGCAAAGAAAAGAGCCCAGTGAGTGATGGAGTGGTGAAAGGCAGGAGTTGGCAGTGGAGAGGACACTGGTTCCACAAAGCACAATACAGTAAAAATGTGGTTATCCTGCTGCAGACATGAGCTGGCTCAGATGGAGACAGGTTGGCCACAGCTCCTCCTGTGAAACAGTCAATCCACCACCGTAATCAAGATTTATTTATCTGATGCCCAAATTCTATCATCAACATGAGCAATAGCAACAGCAAGAAGTAAAAAAATCCCTCTAAATCCCTTTTGATGGTTTTATCATCCACAATATCAAAGGAGCTATTGACAAGGAAAACCTTCAATTAAAGCATTGATGTGATACAGGGGCAAATGATTAAACTCATCAAAATAATTCAAAAAAGGTTTGGGGTTTTTTTTAGGTTTATGAACTAATTTTTTTTAAACCTCTCATTCTTCCTATCATTGTAGTACTTCTTAAATAAACCCAGGCAGAGGCAAATTGCCCTCTGCAGGAAACCAGAGCACATTCTCCAACGATCAGTGCTCAAGTAACTCTGGCACTCAGTAGTGCCAAGGAATCTGAGGGGTGGATCAGCACTTGTGTCCTGTAAAGTCATACAGCAAAATGACAGAAGTGCTCCAAAAAATCCTTGTCCTGGAAGGATTCTCTGCTGAAGGATTCATACTCAGTTCAAGTCAAATGGATTATCCAGGTTTCAGGGACTATTTCTTTGGAATGCCCAAGTCCATTTCAGTCCAGTTGTGGTGATGGGAACTGGACCTGCAAGCCTTAGTGTGTCCAAGGTCACAAGAAAGGGAGAAGCTGATTCTTAAACTTTTCCAGCCGCAATCCAGGAGGGATCATTCTGTCTTTGGTGAATTATAAATTATGTTTGGCACCATTTCGAGCAGGACTGAGCCTAATACCCACAATCAGCCAAATCTGCCAGCAGACACATCACATGAATTTGCATTGAAGCTTAGTTGCCTGGGATTTTTTTAATGGACAACATAATCAGCTCACTATATATTCTCCTTGTGTAACCATCTATCCGTCATCTACAATATGCACAGCTATAAAAGCACAAACCAGATTGTCATTGTTATTTTTTGAGAAAACATTTCTTTGTTCAAGTGCAAAGCTTTGTCTCCTTCAGTTGTACTGGGTTTTAGTTATTCTAAAATCTGACTTTATAAAAACCTTCTGCAAAAGCAGATAAAATGAAGGCTCTCTCTGTGTAGGAGTGATTAGTATTCTGTAGCGTCGCAGTACATTTTCATGCTGATTTTTTGTGTGTTTTTCCCCCATCAGAATAGTACAATTGTGGGCTCTACATATCTTAATATAGATTGAAGATAACATTTTTTAAATCTACACTTGGGCCCTTTAATTATCCAACTTTTTTTGCAACTTTTGATGGAGTATTATTCATTTTAGGAAATAAAATATGAGTGACTACACAAAATCAAATAGTGTTTGAAAGGAATGCTGAAAATATTTTGTTCATGTATACTTTCCTCAGGTGGAGAAGTGCTTGGAAATGTAAACAGTGCATGGTGTAATTCTTTCTGTACATTAGTGGAAAACAGATATTTCCTAATTTTCCAAAATTAACATACTCACAAGGACACAGCCCTGTAGCTACACCCAGACCTCTTCAGCAGTGCTGAGCACCCAGTGCCCCTCTCCCTGCAGTCCCTGGGAGTTGGGGTTCCTCAGCTCCCTGGAGAACTGGGACTTCGTTACCTTGAAGTGCATAAAATGCCCCAGAAGATGTAAGAGGCTGTGCCAGAGCCTGGGCCTCAGGTAAATCAGTGGAGCATTTGAGTGAGCACAGCATCAAGACCTGAACAAATATTTAAACCTGAAACAACTTCAAGCAAGTGCACAAAAGGATGTTCAAATTGGCCTGGGCCAAATGTCAGGGAAACAAATTTGAAAAGAAAAAAAACCCACAAAGACCATTTTAATTACTTCAGTAGCTTTCAAACCAGATGCCTCTAAAACAAAAAATCACATCTTTTCCTTCCCTGTGTGTTTTACTGCACAACTGTAGATTTGTATTTTAATTCTTGTTGCCCTTGATCAGTGACTTCCTTTCTTATTTTCTTTATGGATACTATATACATAAGCAGCTGTGTTTCACCATTCCACTGACTCCAGTAGTATTACTAATATGCTTAATGATAGGCACATGCTTAATTACCAAGGAGAAAAGAGACCTTAAATAGTTCCCTGATATGGGAAAACTGGTTTAGGTTAACTACAAATGTGATTTGCCTTTTGGGAACCTTGGTGTCACTTCCATGATTGAGGGCAAACCATAATGGAGTAATGGACAGATAATGCACTTAACTCTATTTTTTAAAACAATATTTTATTGATTTACCTGAAAATCTCAGGTCTGTGGATTTGCTCTCTAAAATGCCAGCCAATAACCGTGAAAAAAGTGGGGGGGATACAACGCTAACATTTCACTCTGAAATTTTAACCCTTTCCATTTATTTTCCTTTCAAACATCCTTTGTCTCAGAAGATGGCACAAAACACAGCCAGAAGCATTTCCTTGGCAGACCAATGGGAAACATGGAGAGAGAAGAAGGGCAAAACAGGGACAGCCCAATTTGTGTCGCAGCTCACTACATTAGAGCATGTCTGAGCCCTGGATTTTCTCTCTGTTCATGCCAGTACTCTTTTGATGATTACTTTATCTGAAAAAGATAAGACATTATGAATTTGATTATGGCATCACTCCACATGGTTTGACAGGGCCTCAAGCACATTGGTAAATTGCTGTCTGAGCGGTTCCATTATTATTACATGGCATGGCTCGCAGTTAAGGACTAAGCTGGAATAAATATAGAATTAAAAAAAACGATAACAGTCACTCTTAGCCTTTAAAGAAATTACTCCTTTAGAGTTACAGTGTCTTCTCATTACTTTCAATGTCATTCAGTTAAACATTAATAATTGCTGGCCTGTGCATAACCTGCAAGCTCAAAGCACTCCCAGAGCCCAGCCAACTCTACAATGTTGAAATGTCATTTTTGACCATCTTTGTAGAGTTTAATCAGTACTTAAACTGTACAGGACTGACAAGGAGAACTGTTGATGGCAGTTGCTTTGAGACTGCTCATATAATTTTCAATCTGAATTTTATGACTGCAGTATTTTAAGCAGAACAGTACAGTAACTGTAATTTTAACAAGAGGAAAATTTTACTGGGTTTTTTTCCCTATGCATTAGTCTGGAATTCTACACACTTAATAGTCTCTCAGTTTAAAGACCTCAGTCTTGGTACAAAGAAAAATAATGCACGCTACAGTTCAGAGTAGGTCATCTGAAGAGCAAGCAAATACATCACTTTGTTGTCAATACAATTTCAGAAAACCCATTATTATTATCACTATGCCTTAAAAACACAGGATTTTAGTCATAGGGGAGACTAGAGAATTCTGAGGGAGGACCATTACATTTCCTTCTGACTGTTCAGAGACATTAGAGCTGCAGGCAAGGGAGAAGGTTTGTGGAAGACCTTAAAGGATAAATGTCCCACTTGAAGAGGGAAAACTTTGGAAACACAGTTGGAGTGAGTCGGAGGTGTTGCAGCAGCCTCTCTGTAGGGTCCAGTTGGGCACAGCTCCCTCCCAGAAGTATTTCCAACCCGGGCAAGTTTCCTGGGACTGCGTTTGTGTCTCAGGTTCACAGAGCTCAGGGCTGGGCTCGTTTCCTCCTCAGCTGACAGGGTGTGCACTGAGCCAAAGCAAAGAGGGGCCCCTGCTTTGATGTGCCTCCCTAGAATCCAAGAGAAGTGTATAGAGAGTCTTTTAATAATTAAGAGTTATGGATTTGAACGCAAATCTACCACCATTGCCAAGCTCGACCAAAGTCTTTGAAAAGAACTCTGTCAAAATGCGTTTCTAAGAAGAAATTATGTTATAAATTGTTTTTATGGAATGTTCCAGTGTTAAATGAATATTTAGGTTGCAGTTCATGAAAACCTCCCCCTTCTGAAAAAAATGTTTTCATTTTTTAGATTTCTCTTTGTCAGCATTTCTAACAGTAAAAATGACAAACTTTCATGGGTAGGTGCCAATGGAGACAGCTGTATTTTATTATTGAATACTTCTGGTGCTTAGTTTGGCACCAGTCCTGTTTATATTGCTAGTAAGATTTCATGCAAGCCTTTGCAAGGTCTTGTGTTTAAACTTAAATGTCTGATATGGTTTGTAATTGATTCCACCCAGTTCCCTCCCTCCTCCTTCTCAGTCCAGTTTGTAAAAGAGAATTTATCACTGTGTGGGGAACACAAAACTTCCAGTGCTGCAGATTCAAAGACAGAAATTCCGTAGCAAGATCCTAGAAACCTCTGGTTCAATTATGATTCTCTTCAACTGCTAGGAAAATGTATTAATCCCTGCTGTTCTTGCCCTTGGATTCTTTTTGTTTTGAGTGTGTGTGTATTTTGATTAATTGACTTTGCTCAGGGTTGAATCAAACCAATCCATGTGCTTTCCATCTTGGAGCAAAAATTTATTTATTACCAGAACATCCTAGTTATTTAGTCATTACCAGTGTATCCTTTATTTCCCTGCTTTTTGCGCCCTTACCTGTCTATACCAGGCAGTTTGCTGAATGCTTGTATGAGACTGAATATAAAAAAGCAGCTTCAGAACAAAATCCCTAAACCAGGAAGGTGGATTTGCTTTGGTGCCTTTCTACAAAACACTAAATGGGTGAACTGCACTTCTGTCAGGGCTCAAATTACACCAACATGTAGTCACTAAGATCAGAGGATTTGTTTTATATGAGTGAATTTCAGCAGAGGAAGAGTGGTTTTTAAAACCTTTCTACTGGAGCTCCATAATGATAAACAAGGCAGGTTCATCTGCCATGGTCTGGTCTATGCAGAGCTAAATATAAACCAAGAACAAAATACCCACTGGCCGATTTAGCATGTAACGAGCTACTCCTCATGGAAATCAGTGAGCTGCAGTTGGCCTTGAGAATCACTTGTCATTGCCAAGACCTCTGCGATAGCCAGTCTGCTCACACCTCTTTTATCACTGCCATGTCTTGCAGCAGATCCTGCTGGGCCTGAGATGCTCTTTTTGGCGTTGGCCAGTATGGTCAGAATTACAACATCCATGTCTTTGGCTGAGGTCTTCAGGGTTATTGCAGTACAAGAACTGACTGTGTGCTCCATTTTGCAGCATTCTGATCTTGCCCTTATCAGATCAGGCAGAGAGTTTCACGATATTTGAAATTCGGCCCTGCTTTTGCATTGTTTTATATCAGAACAGCTTTCACGCCTTCAAAACTCATTCTCTATGTGCTGCCGATAAACGTTACGCAGATAGATAAAATGGTTATTCACAATCCACTCAGGTTCCCATGTTACTCTGTATTCTGTGGTGGGCCCCTGTTAAAACTGTAAATATACTCCCTTACCTCATTACTTTAAATTTTGTTACAGTGAACTGCATGTGCAGCTTATCTCAGCATAACAAATTTCTCTATAGCCATGGCTGGAAAGACAACGTGTTTCTGTAGAGGAAGAAAAACTATACAGAGCTTTAAACGTCAGTGTTTCTCTCCCACCCACCATAAAAAAAAAAGGGGGTCTAGAAACTTCCTGTAGCCATAAAACTATGAAAAGTGTTGCACAGGGTATGATTGTCCTTCAAGGGAAATGAAAGAATCCTCTGTAGATTTCAATATGGAAAGAAGGCTATAATTGCATGTTCTGCAGATATCATTCATGACAGAATTACACCAAATATCATATGCCAGTAACTCAGACGAAGAGCTGTCGCGTTTAGCTAATCCCTCTCTCAGGGGGTGAGCAGAAGATGGTGCATCAGTAAATTGGCACCAGAGTCTAATTAGTGCTCTCATTCAGCGTACTAAGTAGGAAGAGATGGCAGAAAAAGAAGATAATATTCAACAAGCAGAGGGGCAGGCAGGCAGATCTGGAGTAATAGAAATTGCAGACCCAAAGATCTCCAGAGAGCGCAAAACACAAGCTAAAATTTTATCCAGCTTAATCACAGTAGAATGCCAAACAGAATTCTCCTAACTTCTTTTGCTGTAATGGATACAAAGCCAAATGAGCACAGGTTTCCTCTAACTGTTTATTTCACCTTCTGCTGTGCAGCAAGGAGGGAAAGCGGGGCTAGGGCAATAACTTATCCTGAAACATTTTTGGAGCTAAAGGTCAGGTAGAGTTCCAGGAGCAGCGAGTTCCAGAGGAATGTAACTCTGAGTAAGAATTCCCATATCCAGCTCCCACTCCCATCCTGATGGGGATGATTAGCTGAGGTTTCCTGATGAATGTAGGTGTATGTAACAAGTCAGAGGGAGAGAAGTGATAGATTAGGTCATTTAGCCCAGTCTAGCAACTCTATATAGATAGGTCAGCCCTGCAGATTTGACAATGGACTTGTAGGCAGCATGAGGCTAAATAACATGGGCTAAATAACACCAGATAATGAAGTTCTCTTCCAGCTGGAAGGTGCTTTGCAGCAATTCAGCATTTGTCAAAGGCTCTGGACAGGATTCAAAACTCCCCTGGTACAAAAACTTCACTACAGGTCTGCCTAGAAGCTCATAAGCTTCTTGGTTTTAACATCTGAGGAAAAGAAAAGCATGTCAATTCTTGACTAGGGGCAGATAAAACAACCATTTTGCTGGGCTGGGATAGCATTTCAGACTCTTGGGCTGAAGGTGCATCGAGCAGGACCTTGACATGATGCACATTTTGACAAGAGGCAGGTTTATTGATTGAGCACAAGTCAGGTAAATGGGACTTGCTAAGAATTGACTCTGGTAAACAGAGCTTGCTCCAGTGCCAGGCAAGCCTGTGTTGCAGCCAGCTAGATTTTATGATTATAATAATCGGCATTAGATTTAGCATCCCTTTAAGTGGAACTTTAACTATGATTTAGAATTTTCTATACAAGGGAAAAAGTAAAAGAACTACAAAACCACTGAGATAGAGTATTAGTTGGAGAAACCCTTGCAGAAATCAGTTTTCCCTGCCCACAGACAGTAAAGGCTTTTTCTTCATCTCCTTATTGACTGAACCCTATTGACAGGATCCTATAGACTACATCTAAATCCCACTAACATGTCAGCAGGTGGACCTAGAAGAAAACAAATCTGGCTCAGTGCAAATTGAACAGAGACCTAAGAAGTTCCAGACACCTTTGCTCATTCTTTCTTTTCTCACTTTCAACATTTGAACATAAATTGACCTTCCAGATGCTCAGTTCCAGTCTTGATCCAGCTTTTATGAGAAAGATTACAGAGATTTGAAAAATCAGGTTTTAAATGAAAAGGCTTGTGCAATGACATCTTTAAGCCAGGCTCTGGAAAAAAATTGTGAATTGCACATTTCAGCAGAAACGCATCTGTTGTCACACTGCAAAATGTAAGAGGTGCCATCCTTCAGCCTGCTTGTTTAAGAAAGGCAATGAAAGAAAAAAGACTCATCAACATTAATATCTCCAACAGGGAATACTCAGTGTCCAGGAATGTGATAGGTCCAGCCCATTTTAACGCCAATGGGGAACTAAAGCAGAAAATCATATAAATTTTAACAATCATTAGAGTAACACAGCTTCAGAAACACAAGGAAAAAACTCTATTGGACTTGCTTTGGGGCTTTAGCAGTTGGAAAAGATTCCCAAATCATTCATGCTCATTTAATTATTTATCCATGATTTATACAATTGCCCACCAAAATGGTTTATTATAATTTTTACTTGGGCAAACGTGACAGCGCTTCTCCCATCCGTGCTCTTTCCCTCACTGCCTCCCCTGGCTTCCAAGAGATTTACTGCTCTACTGACACAAGTTTTTCAAAATCCATGGTACACAGCATGGAAGCTGTAAGGGCTCTTAATTCATTTGGCAAAACCCATTAAGATTTTGTGAGTGCTGTAGAAGTTTAAGAGCCCTCGCGAGGCAGCGATGGCTCGGAGGACGACAAACGGCTGCGGCTGCTGTCACCAGCGGAGGCTGCTCGTGGCTGCACTGAGGGAAGGCTCTTAAAAGCAGAGTCAGACTGGATTGATTCTTGACTTTGCCACACACTTTGGGTGACCTTGAGCTTCTGAGCTTCCATGAGACTGAGGGAGGGTGGCACAGATCAGGATTACAGCTGCCAGCGGCCTCATCGTTCACAAATAAATATTGTGTGTTCTGCTCATTTCCAAAACCCAAACCAAAGGCTGGTTCAGCTCCAATGCAGAGAATCTGCTCTTAGAGAAAAGCTCTGATGTGAATGCAAACTTCAGGATTATTTCAGCCACAACTCTCCATAAAACAAAAACTCCTGGGTCTGGATATAAAAAACAAGTGAAGATCATCCCAGTAGCAAGACTTTTCCAACCCTGCTGACAAGGAACCTTACTTAAGATCACTGAACAGGTATAGATGGTGTGTTCATCTGTTACTCAAATCAATTGATTTTGGAAACGTTTTTAATTCCTACGAAGCATCCCTAAATCTTCTGTGCATCCATCAGTGGAAATTCATTATGATGATTTGCTTCAAATTGGAAAAAAAAATAAATGAAGGTTCCAGAGAAACATGGGACAATTAGCATTTCCTCAGCTCCCTTCTTATTTTAATCTGCCTGGATACTTTAAACTTTTCAGAGAATGAGAAACAGCACGAAATGGAACATTAACTCCAGTGCTTGCTGCAAGATAGAACACACTTCAGAATACACTTCCTTGCATGCTGAAAGAGCTCTGCATTTTATCTTGTTCGATGCCTAAATTAAACCCAGTAAAATATTCCTTGGTTTATAAAGTGGTATTAATTAACAAAGTGCCTCATTTCCTTTCTATGAGTAGGTTAAAACCAACAGATTTTAAGGGAAAGTTTCATCAGAGTTTGGTCCTAACTAGACACTGAAAACCAATAATGCAGCTCTCACATTACAAGCTAGAAAAAGAATGTTCAGAGCAGGGACACTAACATGAAAAGGAATCATCAATGTTTTAATTACATGCAGTAGACTTAGATCACCAATGCTTTGTGTGCTGCCAAATTTCCAGGCCCTGGTGACAGATGTGGAGTATTTAGAGGTTTATTGAAGTGGGTCAAAATACTGTCCAGAGAGAAACAAGAATTTATGACAATTTATAAAAAGATTGGTGATGCCCTATATGTTTCTGAAAATTTTCCTGAATAAAGACTGTACTTTGAAGGATCTCTGAGTTTTGCGTCCACAAACACAAAAGTCTAATCTGTGTAAAGTGAAGAGTTTAAAGATATATTCAGTACCAGTAAGGCTGCCTATGGGACAGTGTGCAGAGAAATTTAAGTATTCCAAATTCTTGTACACGTGAGAGAGAAACTGCAGTCATCTCCCCTCTCCCATTTCATATTTTTCTGAAGCAGGAGAAATAGCTTCATCCAGATTTAGATTATTTTTTTCCTAAAGACATCAGTGTCCTAAAGGTTAAAAAAGAATCAGTAACTATCTACTGGAAAGTTTGCCAGACAGAATCCTCAGTTAAATATATGATGTGGTTTCTACCTACTAGACAGAAGACCACATCACATTTCATTTTGGATAAACCTGCTATTAAAATGGCAATTCTTTTGACAGAGCAGGGATGGAGACTGTTTACCACAGAGACACCTCAAAGTCACCTCCAGGACACAGCAGACGAGTGTGCTCTGAGGTTTTGTGCCTCAGAAAGGTACAGTCAGCATTGAAAAGGAAAGCCCACGAGTCAACAGAAAATTTGGTTTCTCTCGGTTGCCAGTTCTTTGGACTCTGCAAACACAAATATTCCCTACAGAAAAGAAATGCATGAAAGAAAGATACTGTGGGCTGCCTGGAGTTGTTGCTTCCATACCACCCACCATACTAACTCTCAGAAATAGGACTGCATTAAAGTAATCCCTACACATTTCCTTTACGTAATGGTGGTTAGGCACAGGTACCCAAATGTCCACTCTTCTTCCATGGCATCCTTATTTAAATTACCTGATGTTAATTTTCAGCCCTTGCAATTACTGAACAATTTCTGTGTTTTATAGAAGTTGTAGCAGGAATATTCCTCTTGGGGTGAATCAATGTCAGTGTATACCAAGAAAGAGATTATTTTACAGGAGATAGTTACCCTTCCTTTTTTTCTCTGCTTCATAGAGAGTCATTAATTCCGTGGGTGATTCTAATATTAAGTGTATATGCATGTGGTAGGTGGGTGGCAAAGACAGTTATTGATTATTATATGGACATATCTGCCAGAGCTCATGCCAGTGTAATTAGAAATCCATGGCAATGAATACTGGAGTGTGCACAAAGCTTAACAGCAGCTTTTGGAATGGCATAGCAGAGCAGATATCCATGGAGAGGGAAGATCGCAGCTCACAAAAGACAAGGTATGGAACAAGCAGCGGCAGAGCAATCCAGTGTAATTGGGTTGGTTTTATAACACACATGTACTGTTTATTTGTTTAGATAAAATGCGTGCGAAACTTTGTAGGGGTTTGGATGTGTATCACCCCAAATCTTCCCCTTGAGGAACAGTCTAAAAAGGTAATGGGGCAAATTAAATCTATGAGAGTTCCTCACTCCTCATGCAAGAGAAATGAAGATCTACTGCCCTTAGAAGGAAGGGCTTTGATGCACTGGACACTGAAGTTTGGGCCAGAGATGATTTTCTGACAGTTCTGGGCTACATCTCGTTAGGAGGTTCTTGTTTTGTTACAAATTTCCCAGCTTGCCAATCTCCTTTGCTATGGGGAGCTATTTATACATTGCCTTGCTGCAATTGTAGAATTTGAGATGCCACCAACAAGCTCAGGAAGGAATTGTTTTGCCATTCCTACACCACATCAACATATGTTCCCACTTGCCCTTTAAATTAAATTACATTTCAGACACTGAGGTGAGAACATACACATGGAAGAGTTGTGTGAAGGATAAACACCCTTGGACAACAGCTTGGATTGTAACAGCTCTGGAATCTCTGCATTGGAGGGCAAAAATGAGTCTTGAAAAAGGAACTCAAAGAGCTCTTTAGGAAACAGATCCTTCCTACAGACATTTCTCCTCTACAGAAATTACATTGTACAGAAATCCTCAAAGTTACTAAATCCTTCTGAGAACCACTAATGAACTCCAGTATCCACTGCTTTTGGCAGATGTTCAGGGTACAAAGCATCTCACAAGGGTTTTACCTTGAATCATTCACCAGAATGGAGCATCTAAATTAAGCAAACCAAAATTAATTTACTGTGCTGCAGTCTGCAGCAGCCATCTCATGAGACAGAATCCAACCTCCCAAGGAAGAGCTGGCAATGCAGCATTTGGAAACCCTCAGGACACATCAGCAGGGCCCAGCAAGGTACAAAGAGCAAGATTTGCAAATCAAAATGCTGAAATTATTAGTAAATATCCAAGGACATGCAGTGGCCATGAACCTCATAGTTGATATTCTAATGAACTTGGAATTGGAATGTGAGCAATTGCCACAATATTGTGGATAGAAAGCTTGAATAAAGAACAGAGTTGGTTACAGCAAGATTTGCACTGGATAAAAAAGTCTGCTGAGCATGACATGGAATTCTGTAATATCCAGCAGTGAAGAACTGTGTAAATCCAGGTAAAACTCTGCAGGCACGAGTTTTTAGCTCTGCTAAATCCACTTTCTAAAACTTCAGCATTCATATTTTAAAACAGTAAATTCTACTTGTCTCTGTCATTTGTAAAATGCATACTATTACCCAGCAGAAAACATCATAAAACATCCATCTTTGGGTGGAAAATTGCTTTTCCCCATTGGTTTGGTGTTTTTTTTTTTTTTTTTTTTTTGTTTTTTTTTTTTTTTTTTTTTTTTTTTTTTTTTTTTTTTGTTTTGTTTTGTTTTTTTTTTTGGGGGGGGGGAAACCTGTCCACTCAGTTTTCATTTAAAAACAAATAGGGAAATGAGAATGACAAATGTTTCTCTTTTTTTTTTTCCACAATAGGGAATTTAATTTAAAAAGAGAAATCTGTATTTTTACTGCAAAAAAACATATATATTTTAGCTTCACTGAAGGCATGAATACTGTCTTGAAATTTGGTGCAGGAGAAAAGAAAGCAAGCATGACTAGCTCCTGTATTTGTAAAATGTTCTGAAATCCATGGAGACAGAGCTGTATCCTGACAGCCTCCTTCCCACTCTGTGTCATGTAGAAGGCCCCGAGCACGAGCAAGGCCAAGAGTCTCTATCAGAAAATTACAAATGGCTACATGTGCAATTTTAATTAATGAACTGGTGACCTGATGATGTAGATTTCAGGAAACACCAGCTGGTAAAACTCTGTTCAACAAACTAAGGCCAAGCAACTGGAAAATCACTGACAGCACAGTGTCTTTTAGAGACAGCTTCGGCAAAGAAATCCTTTTACTTTAAAAAGAAGCACAAAAGCAAGTGTTTAAATAAAAAGTATGGGAGAAACATCTTCGTTATCAGTCTTACTCTCATAGGAAATACTCCTTTTCTGCTATACTGAGTTTAATTGAATTAGTACCAGTGTAAGAAATCCCTTCAAAGCAGTTAAAACCAAGAATGAGTTAAGGCTGATCAGAGTCTTCACAGAGAAGAAAAGTGAGCCTGAAAACACCAGAGCTGGGGTTGTATCAGCACTAGTGGCACAGAGTTGTAGGATTGTTTGGGGTGGAAAAGACTCTTCAGATGATTGAATCCAACCTTCCAGCCACCACTGCCCCGTGTCCCCAGGTGCCACAACCACGTGGCTTTCAAATCCCTCCTGGGATGGTGACTCTACCACTGCTCTGGGCAGCCTGTTACAATTTCCTAGTCTTCCATTTTTAAACTCAAATACTGTTATTTCTGAGTAGATCAATTTTAAATGTGAGTGCAATGTATTAAACTTAAAAGTGGAGTTTAAATTATTAAAATGATTTCTATTAGCTTCAAATGCCCTGGCTCCATTTAAGCAAACGAATTGAGGACATGCTTAAGTACATTTCTATTGAGTTAAGCTGTTTAGCAAATGCATTCCCTGCAGGCCTACTGAAGCCAAAAGCATGGAATCATATGCAAAATTTGGGGATAGACTTAACTCCTTGGTGTTAGTAGAGGTGCAACACCAAATTTGAGATTAATCTTGGGCCCAGGATTACATTTTATATGAGCAAGTAAGTACCTGCATGGCTTTGTTTTGGGTTTGCCTTTAGCAGTGTAAAATACTGTTGGTAAGAAAAAAAAAAAATCAAAATCCTTTCCAAGTATTTACAGAAAGGTAAATTCCAGGAATGATCAATGAGGTGGTACCAGAGGCAAACAGACCCCAAAGCAGGGGAGAAAAGAAACCCCACAAACACTGGATCATTCCATTCTCTGTCAGAGCATAATAAACACCTTGCTCTTCCAGGCTACAATTCACCAGATTCAAGATTAGATCATTTAAGAATCTCTGTGTGACACAAATAGAAAAACATATCAGCAGCAGAAATGCGATGATTAATTTTACATGTAGCAAAGATATTTGCCTGTTCAACTCCCCCTGACAGCAGATTTTTTATTTTTATTTTTTTTTTATTTTTTTAGTCTACAACTGACACAGTGTTGCTGCTGACTTGAAATGGGGTTGTCAGGGGGAATGAGTATCACTTATGAGGAGGTTCCACTGACCATGGGTACTAAACCAGCAGCAAAACTGTCCTGCAAAACCAAATCAAATGTTCAGGGCAAAATTGCAAAATTTAAAAATACACAGAAAAGCATGAAGTTAAATAACCATTTACAGCAGCACCAAATCTGCTCTAGTCTGAGAATCTGCATATTTATTGGTTGTTGTGACTTGGCTGAATGTGAGAACCTCAAGGACAGGCAGATTCAGGGCACAGCTCAGGTCAGCTGGATCCAACCAAAATGATGCTGTTTGTACCAGCTGGAAGGATGGAACCATGGAACACATATTCCAATAAATCAGCAGTCATGATACTCGTAGAAGCTGCAGCAGTTGTGGAGTCATAGGACTAATAAATGAAAGGAAATGTTGTATAGTTTAGGGAAATGTTTTATATAATCTCACAAACGCAATGAATATTTGCAGGGAACAAGAGCAACAGGCCTAACCCTGTACCTGACAACAATAATGGGAAAATCCCGCTAATAAAAGCTCAGGAGAAAGGGAAAGTTTTGTAGGCCACTTCAGTTTGTGAAAACTTCTCAGTATTGAAGACTTTTAAGTTTCTTTGTCTTGATTAAACAATACAATCATACAATTAGCACTAATTACTAATACTACTGTCTGTCGTGAGTAGATACTGTGCTTACTCCCTGGCAGCATGAGGCATGTGAATATTCTTTCTCTTTCCTTAATTCTGCCCATTTCTGTTCTGAAAATTCTTTTCCTGAGATCAAATCAGATATTCCTGAGATCAAACCAGATTTATTTTTCCTGCGATCAAATAAAATTCACTCCATTTTATAATGTTTATCAAGGTGGAGTCCTTGATTCCAGTTGAAGTTTGAGCTTGCTTTTCCAAGGAAGCCCCACATTCCCAGAAGCAGGCTTGCTTTAATTTGTAATCTTTATCCTGTGCTATAAAATAAATGCCAGGATGATGGAGAGCTGCTTTTCTAGGTCAAACAATTGTAGAAGAGTCAGGGAGAGGCTGGAGGGGAAATGCCTGTTCAATCAAGAAAGTTCACTAATGATTTCTAAAATGTCTTAATTGCTTCAGCACAATCTACAGGCATCCCTTTCATGCCTCAGACAGGACAAGTAACTGAGTCTAATACTTCAGAATTAGCAACTTGCTGAAGTAACCAGACTATAATCTTCCTAGTCATGGGTTAGAATTTTTGAGGTCTCATCAGCACACCACAGCTTCTTTCTTTAAGTGTTTTGTGTAACTGCAGGCTTATCTTCAAAGAGCAGATGTATGAACTATCATTTTTGATTAAAGCCATCCAGTCGGAATTAAAAAAAAAAAATCATCTGTTCATTGCAGTTAGAATCATCTATTTTAAATACATTTACATATTCCCTTAGCTGTCCAACTATTTTTTTCCTCACTTTCCCTTCTTTTTTGCAGCTTGGAATCCTGCCACATTTATATTTTGTACTAACTACTCAGGGTCCTAATTAGCAGAAATGGGATGTCAGCAGGGTACCAGCCAGCACGGGAGGGGTTTTGCTTCATTGGGAAGATGTGCAGCATGTGGCATGGATCAAAATCTTTGCATCCCATGCAGAGAACAGCATGACGTGAATTGCAGAGCAAGGTAAATGGGAGAATTTGGGTATCTTGGAAATCTGTGAATTGACAAAAGGTACCAACTCACATGTTTTAGCTGTAGACAAAATGAAGGGGGTTTTGCCAGCAATAAGGCAAATTATTCCAAAGTTTAGTACTTCAGCATGTAACAGACTGAAAAATAATCTGCAGTTTCTGAGCTCACACTGTTTGGCACAGCCCAGTCCCATCAACATCTAGGACTGGATAAAAATAAGAGATTTGTATGTAACAACAGATATCACACATTTTTAAATACATATATAAATATACATATATATATATATTTGCTTATTATAACTAGCCTTCCAGTTTAAAGTCTGTTCTGCTACCAGAATCTGTTTTATTTCATCTTCTGCTAGTTTGTTATTCCTCACATCTGCTCAGCACATCCTGCCCAGCTCCTGAAGGGAGCTCAGGAGGCCTCCCCTGGCTGATGTTGATGGACAGAAGTGGCACAATCAGGGAGTCTGAGTGCATTGCACAAGCCACAGCATTTCACCAAGGGCTTTCTGCAGCATTTCTACTTAAGCTGTGCTTTCAGGACAGCATCTGGTCTTGCAGCAACAACTCAGAGAGGTTGTGTCAGTGGTTAATTGCCTTCATAGTTTGTGAGTAGATGCTGATTTTCAGTTGGTCATAGGCAGTAAAAAGCTGTTTTTTCACTAGTTTAAATGGAAGATATTTGTCAAAATATCCAGACTCAGTGGAAAACTGAGTGAATTGTACCACTGGTCAGACTGATGGCTTTGGTGCAATTTGCTCATACACACTCTCAAAGGGAAATATAATCCTTGGAATTACAAGTATGGTCCTTTGAAGTTGGAAATGTAGTGCTGTCAATGGCTTTCAAATGGAATGTTGAGCATCACTCACTAATGAAACAAGAGTTGCCATAATGTTTGGTAATGATAATTCTTAATATGCTAACTGTATATCCAGTATTAAAATCTTATCTAAGCACTGGAAGGTACTAAAAAGTGTCAGACTGCAGGGCTGAGGCTTTAATCTGTGGTGAGGTCTGGTTTTATTGTAGATACAAGAGGAAAAGGAAGAGAAGACAGGATTCTGCTGACAGTAAACAGTAAAAATACTTTTTCTTTGCTTTTGAAAAGTTTTGGGTTTGCTTTAAATTCTCTCACCTTCATTTTTCCCTTTTTTTGCTCTCTAACTGCAGAGTTTATGAAGTGACAGAGATTAGAGTGGCACTGAAAAGGGAAAGGAACTACAAAATACCTTACACTCACCCTTCCTTTGTAGTCAGGGAAAAAAAGGTCAGTGGGAGGGGAGAAGCAAAACTCAAAGCAGAAAAAATGCCAAAATATTGAGATTTCAGAATTTGAATAAACTCCTCAAAAATTAAAGAATTAGAAGAGACTTCACAGTTTTGAACATATGACCCTTTTTCCAGTGTTACTTGAGAAAGTGCCACAAATGTTATTCCACCTTTGAGGCTGGAGTGTCCTTGGCTTCAGGCTGCCAGAACACCAGGAGGAAGGTGTTACATCTGAGCAGGGCTCACAGTTAGAGTGCACAAGGGTGGGGAATGAGTCATGTGGGTCAGAACTATGAAGGGAAGATATTAATGAACCCTCGGAAGCCACAGGGTTTTAATTAAAAATTCCAAATGACATGAAAGCCAAGATTTATCGACCTGAAGCACAGACATTACTCAGCAGAAAGGATTTATTTGACCCAGTTGTGCTGGGCTTGCTTCATCACTCCTCCCTGGTATTGTGCTAGCAGGATATTGTTATCCCTGGCCACAGAATTCCTGGTGATGAGGGTGGTGATGAAACATTGCTCTGTGTCTGCTGTATTTACATTCAGTACCATCAGCCAGGTGGCTGAAAAATAACAATACAGGTACCTAAAAAGAACTGGTTCTGTGGTCTCTTTGTTACTTTCTTCGTAATGACTGTGGACACAGTTAAAAAAACCCCAAAATCTTGGGCCATAAAGATTTCTCTAATTAGAAACACGAATACTCTGATCAGAGCTTGTGGGCAGTTGTTTTTATCTGCCCAGTGGAATGCAGCTCCCAGCAGTGAATAATCTCAGGCACCCTCCCTGTTTCCTGAGCACTTTGTAGGAGGTCAGATACTATTTTGCTGTCATTGTTCTGCATTACAGCAAAGCTGAAATATCTTCGGATTTTTTCATGGAAAAGTTAGTCTGTGGCAAGGGAAACATGTCTTTGGCAGTGTAGAATAATCCTTTGAATGACTAAATAGTTACAGAGAGTAAAGACAGACAAAGCCAAGTAAAGAGAGTCTGCAGGTTGCCTTCTCCTCTGAGCTGGGGAGTGAAGGATTAAAGCTGACCACTGGAAAAGCACCGTGGCCAGTGACAGCTCTGGCAATGGCCCACGGGCTCACTGGTGGAGTGAAACTTCTCCGAGCAAGTGAAACATTGCAAACGTGAGGCTTTGACCAGAAGGTGTGCAGGAAAAATTTGCTATGGATTAGCAACTCCAGCATAAACTGTCCTTCTTGGAATAATTCCTTAACAATTGCTGTTTTTCCCAGGAAAAAGAAATCCCTGGACTCTGTTCTGGGAGGACACAGTGAATCAAGAGCACAGGCACTTCATCCTGGAAGAGTCTGCCCAGTGCTTTTCCTCTGCAAGTGGAGTTCTTTCAGTTAATGCCACACTGCAGGCAAACCACAGAGCTTAAGGAAGAGAGAGAACAGGTCATTGCACTTATTCTCTTTTTTTTATAGAAGTGAAGCCCATCAAGCACATTGCTGCAAGGTGCTCCACACCCCTGATGCCAACCAGAACAAGTGAACATCTTACAAGAAGTGTTGGTGTCTGCAGTGCTGCTCTCATCCGAGGGCTCTGTCTCCTGCCCCAGGGTATGAATAACTCTGAGCAGCATCCATGTACTTGCTCCTGCAGCAGGGGGACAGGGCCCTGCAGCATCACGAGCTCTGTTCTGTGCAGTGCTGTGACAGGGGCTATGCGACAGGATGACCAAAGGCAAAGCTGACCCTGAAAGTTGTTATTCTCCTTAACCATTGCACAAAAACTGTTTTATCAATAGGTTACATCCAGAATTATCCATATACTTTAACTCTGTACCTTAAGGATCTGTCTAATTAGCACAATACAATGTTAGCATATTAACCACACTCCAGCAGACTGGGACTATTTATTACTGAGAGAACTCCTACCAGAAACCTTGGAATTTTTACAATACATTTTTGTCCATACTTTTTGAAGCAATAATAATGTAATACCATACTCCCTCCCCAAATAGCTGCAGGGTCCCTTTTAATGAATAGGAACAAACAAACTATCCAGCTAAGCCCAGAAACATGACCCCTATCAAAAGCAAAATCAAACAATACCCTGAAACAATCTACATATACAAAGAACAAACTTTTCTTGTTCTTCCAAAGATTAACTCAGCAGGTATTTGGCATTCAAAAAATTCTACAACAACAGAATGATTCTGTGTTTGAAGAGGGGTTTCTTTAGAATTATTGTTGCAATTATTTGGAAAAAAAAAGAGAAAAGGTTTTAGAAAACATTTTTGAAATATGAATCTACATAACATTCTGTAAAGGCAGTACCCCTGTGCTCTCTCTCAATGACAATTTGTAAAGTCTGTTATGTTTTTTATGTAAAACTTTTTTCAAATCTCTTGGCCATCTACTACCAGCTTCTGCTCAACATTCATTGCTCAGTCAACAATGGTGGCATTTTCCATTTCTCCACAGAACAGTATCTGGTGACCTCTGCGCTGTTCTGGGCATGGAAGAAACTACACTTCTTTAGCCAATTTTATGGGAGGAGATGGAATGGCAACGAAAATATTAAATAACCTGGTCATCCCTCTCAGACATGGAGCTTCAAAGCAAATATCGGCAAAATTTCCAACTTTCTATTAATGGAAAATTCAGTCTCCATGTCAGTAATTTCCAACAGAAGGGTTTTATTTGGCTTATTATTAATACTATGGATATTAATATTTTCACTAAGAAACCTAAAATGACTGCTCAGCTCAGCTCAGATCCAAATGACCCCAGTCCTTCCTCTGAGAGAACCTTTCTCTGTACGTGGGCATCATCACAGCAGTTTGCCATGAGGCAACTGCTCCCATTCCCTTCACCACTTCGATCCATCCCAAACTCAGGATTTTTAATTCTGTTGTGAAGCCATGGGTGCTCCTAAGTAACAGGATGAATGTGTCTTCAGCTTGAATTGGGGGGCTCATTCTGAGGAGGATTTATTGATTTGAAACCAGTCCAACCATGAGTCACTGTGCAGAAATGTCACACGGAGATCCTCGCAATCTTACAAAGCTCTGAGGGCCCTCGAGTGTCGCAAATAACCCTGGAGCAAGTTCCTTGGGCGCAGTCCCGGTGAGATGAGGAAGGGCCGGGGTGGCTCCAGCTGGGCAGGGCAGCTGAGCCCTGGCCGGGAGCGCTGCCCCAGCCGTGGGCAGGGGAGCGCTGCCGCCTCCCGACAGCTGCGCTCCCTGCACCGAGCTGCGACCCGGGACAGCCTGGGGTGTGGGACAGCTTGGGGTATGGGACAGCTTGGGATATGGGACAGCATGGGATATGGGACAGCTTGGGGTATGGGACAGCTTGGGGTGTGGGACAGCTTGGGGTGTGGGACAGCCTGTGGTATGGGACAGCCGGGGACACGGGACACAGGATAGCCTGGGACATGGGACAGCCTGGGACCGGGTGCTGCTTCAAGGGCATCCTCAGTCTGTGGGGATAAACAAAGGGTGTGGTAAGAGCTGATCACTCAAAGTAATCGTTTGTATTTTTACCACTTGCTTGAAAAAAGAAATGTTCAGTCACAGAGTTTACAGCTGCTTTTAGGATGTCCTCAGCACAGGAGCGATGTGCACACCTGCACCACCCCTACACCACCCCTACATGACCCCTACAACATCCCTACATGACCCTTACACCATCCCTAGCTCCCCACACTGCACTGCTTGAGCACCAGGAGCATCCTCCCCTTCTAGAGGCAGCAGGGCAGAGCAAGCTGGCAGTGTGGGGTGGGTACCACAGGGAACAGGGCAATACACAATTCCTCCTAGACAGGACACTTCAGTCACACAGGCAAATCCTGCTCTGACCCACAGTCACCAACCAGAGGTAGTTTAACACTATTTTATACCAATTTTGAACCTAGCTTTGCCTTGTCTACATGTCATCAGCCTGGGCCGTGCATTTTTTAGCTCTGGGACTCTGACACACTGTCTGAACACTGCTACAGGAGGGACGGAGCAGTTGCAGTTCTTTAGCTTGAAGCTGATCACCGAAACACAGAGGTCTGTCATTCCTGAACACTGAAGGTGAGAGAGTAACTAATTTTTCCTGGCTAATTTTCTTTCCATTTCCAGCCCCCTAATTACTTCTCTGCTTCGGTTGCCATTCAACTCCACCTGATTAGGCTGTTGTAAAGAGCAGCTATGGCAAAGGAACACATGAGGTAGGAGCCTCCTCAGAAATCTGCAGGTGATGCATTTTCTGATTGCACAGACTCATGTTTCTTTACACGCAGATGCAAAGACTATTTTGGATGTCAAAAATATTCAGCATCTGCTTCAGTTTTGGAAGGATAAAGTCTTTTTTTTTTTCCTTAGTTACCAGAGCACACTACCAAGCATGTCTTTTTCTCATTAACGTGAGGAGCTTTTGTGTTGGTTCCAGTGCCCAACTGTCCGGTGTGATTAGAACTGCCAAAAACAGTAACCCAGGAAATTTCATTTTCCACAATATTTTAGCTCTGGCTGACTTGGTAGAATCCCAGCAGTGAGCTGTGAGCAATGATATATGAAGTGAAAAATGTTTGCCCTCCCTCCCAAGCCTCTCTTCACTCTGCATAAACCGCTCACAGTCCGTGCTGAGGTCATGGGCTCTGCTGTCAGACCCAGCTCAAAGGAGATGTTCCCTGCCTGTTTTCCAGGTGGTTTTGATACCACTGTGGCTTGATAGAAAGCAAATTTCCATCTCAGGAGAAGTTCTCCCTATTGCCAGTATTACTTTCAGATCAGAACTTCCCATGAGATAATACAAAAAGACTGGCTTGAGGCCCAGGGTTCAGCATAATTTGCCTTAAATTTGTGTTTGTTTAGTTCATGTTATAAGGAAATAGTTTTGTATCTAGTCACTGCATATTATGTAGAGCAGCCCTGAAAAGAGCCTCAAATGCCATATTCTAAGGGAAGTAGAAAAACTATAACAAAGTTTGTCTGGCAGTTGGAAAGTTGGTGAGTAATGTGAAAGTGTGCCTGGAACAGGAAACAATGCAGTTTACTGTAGTGGGATCTGCACTCAGAGATCCTTCTGAAAGCTGCTCATGTGGAAAGAATGAAAAACTAGAGCGAGGCAGGCAGGTAGAGTTCATAACAAGCCATAACAGGCTTTCATCGATGGCTTTAGCAGCTCTTCACTGCTCAGATGCTATTTCTGCATCCTGAGGTTAGGATATAATGGGATGTGCAGATGCATAGATATTTTCCCTTCTTTTGACTGACAGATTTGAAGAATATGAACCACAAGCTCTGTGTCATAAATGGGAAAGGCAGTTCTTCAAGCTTTCATGAGAAGTTGCTTAAATTATTAGTTTCAGCAGTAAAATGTTGGCTATATTTATGTTTAGAGAAGAAAAAGTTGGGTAAAAACTTTCCAACAACTATACAGACTCTGAAAAGTTTTTCTGTTTCCTCCCTCCCCCCTCTGGCATGGCTCTATTTGCTAAATATGCTGTAAGTTTATTTTTTACTCTTAAAATCACACAAGAAGGTCACCAATTAAACTACTCTTCCCATATGGAATTAAGTAGAAGCAGATTAGTAGTTAAAGCAGGGACTCTCTTGTGGGACTTCTCTAGATCTTAATGGATTACTATTTTAATATTTGAAGTTTACTCTGAGTATCCAGTTTAGCTGGAAAAGAAGTCACAGACCTCACAGGGTTTTCAAATTTGTCTGTGCTTTTTATTTCTCTTCTTTTAGGACACCAGAATCCTGTTTATTCAAAGGTCACTGTGCTGAAAGCAATATCTGCAGATAACAAGAAATCCTGAAGACAGTCACAGAAGGTAGAAAAATATTAGTTCCATAACCCTTCACCTCTATTCCTTTTTTTGGTCTGTCTATTGGTTTTGCAGATGAAAACAGAGGGAATTCTATTGTCTTGAGTTTGCCTGTGCAAAATAAATTAAATTTTATTCTTGGTTCCCTCCCCCTCTCAAAAGAACACACTAGATTCTTCAACAAGGCTTTGGTTTTTTAACCCTTCCATGGTTCCTGCATCCTCAGCAATCTCTGTTCTCTACTTTCCAGTCACATAAAAATTTCCACACATTTTAAATGAAATCATTGTGGGTAGGAGGAAATATCCTCCAATGGTAAAGAAGCACATTTACACCCTCTCAAATGTTTTGATTAGATCATAATTCAAAATAAGATTTGAGTCTCACAAAACCACTGATCTATTAAAAAACACCTCCAAGATATATTCTTCCATGGCAGACACGGAGCACTTGTGTACATGGCTGGAAAGGAAACCTGAGTCTCCAGAGTCCCAGGTTCTGCTGCTCAAGGCTGTTCCAGCGGTGTCTGATGTCAAAAGGACATCACTACACAGGAATTAGCCAAGGGGGTTGACTTGCTGGTATCACTTCTTTTCCAGAGAAATATCCCCCATGCCTCAGTGACCTGAGGGCAGCCAACAGCCCCCACACTGCCTGGGACAGAGGTGCCACTGAAATCAAACAGGTCAGCAGGACACAAGGGGACAACACCCAGCTGCCTTATTCCAGATTTTTCGTTTTGACTCCTGGAAGGAGTTTCAGGAAGGGGGCAGGTGAGGTGGCCACAGCAACCAAGCAAGGCCCTGCTGTGAGGGTTCTGTGCCCTCCCTTGGGCTGTGCAGGTATAGTGTGCACATAAATGTGTATATAGGTACATCTGCAATATCTTTTCTGGGATTGTTCTCTTCTCAAATTCTGTAAACGTTACGTAACACTCCTGGAACAGAATCCTACTGAAAATAAACGTCTCCTGTAAGGAAAACTGTCTATCCCTTCAGAAAGAACAGCGAAGATTTACAGACAGTGCACACTGGTAAACTTTTTCCATTCATTACACCAACGAAAACGTTTCAAGAGAAGTAAAATTTCGGCAAGCACTGAGCTTGGAAAGCAGAACACAGGAAGTTGACATGTGCAGCCAATTCAGCCAGCGGAAACTAGACATCAATATCCTCAGACTGGATCTGGGGCCCACAGCTGATCATGTACAATTCAATAGCCTTGGTAACCTGTAGATTTCCAATGGAAGCCAAAATCTCATATTATGAATTTAAGCAGAACAAAAGCTGTTCTACTGACAAGAAACGTGGAGATTGACCATAATCTCATCTTAAGGCAGCCTTTTCTTTGGGTGTATCTGTCCCACAGCCTCCTCTGAGGCCTTTAGACACACCAGGATTTCCTTTGAGCTGCAGAAAAAGGGCTGCAGACAGCCCCAAGCTGCAGAGGCATATGGCACTCTTCCTCTCTAACCAAGGACTGGTCTTCACCACTTCTGTAAAGGACAAGCTCCCAAGCAAATCCCTAGAGCAACCTGCATTTTTTCCATTAAGCCTTTGTCAAATGAGAACATTGATTTTCTAGGAAAGAGTCTGCCTTCGTAAAACTTTTTTGTTATTTCCCCACAAAGTAAACAAACATGGTCCAAAAAAGTGAATTATCTTGTGTTTCTTGGCAATTTTTCAGCCAAAACAATTCATAAGGTTTTCAGTTTTTGACCTTGCATGAAAAGCCTCATTTTCCCACGTGAAGGAAACTGTTTTCCCTTTTCCCGGGTGTTGCTAAACTCAGCAGTTAAATAGCAAATAATTAATCTGTAAAAGGATAACAAGGAAAATGTGGGTCTGCTGCTGACTGGGGCAGGGGTCCTGGTTAGGGGGGACAAGGTCCTCACTGCCTCTCCCATCCTGGGACCAGCTTTCCTGGGGGCTGTGATGAGAACACAATTCTGGTTTGGGCGGCAGCTGCTGAAGGCACCGTACACAACGTGTGGCTGCCCTTTTTTGCTGTGAAGGGAAGGTGCTCCCTATAGGCATCAGGATTCCTGAGGCCAGAGTGGGAGCAGCACAGGCTCTGGGCTGCCCTCACACCCCAGCACAGCACAAACTTCCTGCCCCTTGGAACTGAGAATGGGTACTACACAGCTTCAGCTCTAACAGTTACTAAAATGATAAACACCTGTCTATCTAATCATCAAAAATGCCAGCTTAGAGCACCTATTAAAGCTCTTTTTTATGCAAACATCTCCCATTTTTAGCTGAGACTTAGAAGAAGCCTGCTGCAATTCTGTAACCCAGCCAAACCCCTGCCTCTTTCTTCCATTTGCTCTCTCTCCCTCGCCCTTCCTTCCTTTTCCCACCCACATATTATTTACTCAGAATACGACCTAATTACAGTTTGTGCTTATCTGAACGACCTGCACTCCTCCATTTCAGCTAAGGGTGATCTGAATGAGGATGGACAAAGGACCTTGCTTGTGAGAGAGGGAAAGAGGGATTGTTAGACTTGGTGGAATAATGAGCAGAACCCCTGGGGGAAGGTACCAGAGGAAAGGCAGTACCTCCTTGAGACTTGGATCTAAGGCTCTCCCTGCAGGTCTGGAGCACAGCTTATTGTTCCAGCCAAAGTCAGTTTCTCCTCTATTAAACTCAGTTGGGGTTTTTCCTGGCCTAATCTCACCCACACTGAAGTAAGTGGTGATTTTGCTGGAAGCGATGCCGTGTCCTTTGTTGCTAACCATAATGACAGTGCTTGCTGTGTTTCTAGCCAAGATGCTGAAGAAACTCCAGAGAATTTTTTTTTCCTCCCTGTAGTCTCACAGAACTAGTTTTACTTTTCTCTTTTTTTTTAGGACAAATTGAAAGAAACAAGCAGAGCACAACACCGGAAAGCGGATGAAGAAACAAAGCCCTGCCTTTGAGAGATCTCTGTGAATCTCTGGCACGTAGCAGCAAAAGGAAGGAAATGGGAGGCTAAGAAGGACGGAGCATCTGCTCACATTGTGGCTGCACTCCCCATCCAAACATCAGCCTCTGGAAGGCCAGAGATCAAGTTCTGTCTGTGAATATCTTGGCTCATGTCAATGCTCTTCCTGCACCCACCTGACTTCAGCTGGATTTTTGCCACTGACTTCTTTGAGGGTAGCATCACCAAAATCTGAACTGGTTTAATCTTAATACCTAAGGATTAATAAAAATGTTCCCCAGGACCTACTGGAGCAAGTAAATTGAGTAAAACATGAGTTAATGTGCTGGCTAACATGTTTTCCAGCAGCTGGCCTCCAGCAAACAGCTAAAGGTCCTCACTTGGTAATCAAAGGTGCTGCTATGCTGAGAAGTTCTGGCCACCACCAAATCCTACAGCAGCTTGGTCAGCAGCCCTCTGGGATTCCTGCCAGGTAGGGAAACACCTGCATTTGCACAAGGGTTTATTGTCACACGGGTCAATCAGATACACTGATGAATAACCAAGAAAGCCTGTCTGTGCTGCATCCATCTCATTGATCACTCCTCTCACACAGACCTCTGCACAGCTGGGACAGGGTTATCCTTGCATCTGAAATATTACTCAGTGCAAGAGTCCCAAGAGATTTTCACCTTATGGAAATTTAAGGAAATGTGAACTGCCCAGAGAAATTTGAATTTGGAGCCCTATGGTGCGCCAGAAAGCTGACTGCACAGAGCTGAAAAAGTTAAACAATTGGAGATGATACAACTGAAACTCAATGGGAAAAAAGGACAAGAGAGGCCAATGGGAATAAGTGAGGATGTGAAGATTAGCACCAGCTAATGTCTTTCAAACATAAACAGTCTGGGAAGGAGGCAGACTGGGGAGAGCTTGTCTGAAAAAAAACCCAAACCAGCCTGAGGCTGGAGCAAGTTAAAAGACTAGTTAGAAGACAAAAACAAGATACAGAACTGCTGATAACAGCCCTGCATTGTGCAAAAGCTCTATTTTTGCAAGCTAAAGGTAAAAAAGTATGGGTAAGAGCAGGAGAGCCTCATGCCTGGCCTGACTATCAGAGCTGTTCCAAAGAGATGGGAAACATCTGCGTGGTAGGGACGGTCATTTACAGGGATATCTGCCCGGATGCAATTTGAGACATATTAAATGTTGTTTGTCAGGTTTAGTGTGACAGCCTAATCTATTATGTGAGTCAGTATGGCTTTATTGGTGAAGGATGACTTGGCTATAGAAATCTTGGGAGTTTCCATCTACACAGCTGCCATGACAAAATGGGAGAAATGCAGTGGACAGGAAATAATAAGGACTCAATCCTGCCTTCACTGCTATTTATGCAGCTGAGCTGAAATCCACAGGTCCTTTGTCTCTCATAAAACACTTGGGGCTTTCCCCCAGTAATCCTTCAACAGGCTGACATGGAGTTACCTTCTCAGACCAATGAAGTGCAAGGAGAATTTTGTTCACTGATCTCTTATGAACACATTAACAATGGAAGAATTTGGCAGGTGGCATTTTGCATTGCACTTTATTGGAAAGAGTCATAAGTTGAAGAGAAAAATGATGCTTTAGGGAATTAAGTACTTCAACACACAAGTGCTGTCTAAGAAACTGAAATTAGCACCACAAAGTTTTTATGGCCAGAACTGGCATCTCCCAACTTTCTTCTTCCTCAGTGACAGCACTTGTGCTGGAGCTTTTCAGGCTCTTGATGATGTCTGTGGGAAGATTCCCACTGATGTCATTGTCCCTTGGATCATTTCCAACAGACATCTTTTACCTTTCCAGACCAGGTAAAATCAGAAGTTTTGCATTCCATGAATTCTCACAGGTTTCATCAAATAATACCACAAATCCCAAGATAACCTCATGGGTTGTCAGGAATTCTGAATGGGTTCAGTAAGAATATAAAATGGAGATGTTTGTGTCTGCTGACAGCACTAACACTGCCAATATGAAGACAGACAGAAAACACAGAATCAGAGATATTCTGGTCTTTTAGAAGAATGAGATAGAAAACTGAAAGTGCTGCTTTCCTGGGGCAATGATCTAAACTAGAAAGGGTTCATTAAATTAATCAGCTATTCAATTTATTCCTTCAAAGAAAGGAAGATTTAGAGTGCTATAATACAAAAATCTTTGTCTGTCCAGTCTATGGCAGTTATAAAATCAAGAAATAAGAAGGATGTGATAAGAATGAGACAGAGAAGGAATCAAGGGAATTATATTGTTGCCATATACAAGGCTGTGATTCATTCTTCTGGAGAAGGTTGAGCCAAATTCAGTTCCAAGTCACATTGGTACCACTACTTTGTCCCCAAAAGCTTTCAGTGCTATAAAAACTGTGGAATCTCTTTCATTGGATAATTTTTGCTTTTTTTTTTCTTTTTTAAGAAAGTTTATTCCAGTTGTGCAAAAAGATGTCACATTGTCACATGAAGCTAATAAGAGAATTCTGTGAATTACGAGTATTTGTTATAAGAAAACGTTTGATCATGCAGTTAAGAATTTTTCCAATGGATCAGAAACAGAGCTAAATCCAAAGTGATTTCTTGAGATAAAAAAAAAATAATATGGTCACACAGTTCCTTTTTCTGTTGGCTTATCTGAGAATGCATCCTAGAAAAGTGAAGAGCTTTGCAGCAAAACAGAAATGTGAAACTCACAGCAAGGTTTGCTAAAGTTTCCAATAGGTCTGCTAGTTTCCAGCACAGCAGGAATAAATGCAGCAGCATTATCAGGAAAACCTGCAGGGCTGTGGGGTGTAATCACAGACACTGTGCCCTACAGGACTCACTCAGGACCAAGTACTGCAAAACCTCCAGTTTCTGGCTGGCTTCTGCAAGGGGTAACAAGCCAATATACAGCTTTTCCAGTCTGCAATGAATAACCTGCGTTGTCTATTCCTTATTTATAAGCATTCAAATTGCAACAAATGGTTCTGATGACAATTACAGCACTTCTTTATTTACAGAAACATACAGCATGTAGATAAAAGCCCAGCTCTGCATTGATAGTTACAGATATATATAAATCTGGTAATTATCTCTGGACTTGTTGAAAATGCACAAGCTGATCAGGAAAAATAGCACTATATTGTTTGTTAAAGTAAAAGAAGAATATCTGTTCATCCTTCTGTTATGCTGAATCCATTTAGAGTTAAGTTCTCTGACCTGGTGCTTGGAATGTGAGGCCTTCCTTTATGGAGGGAACATAGAGAGCTTTAGAGAAATCAGATTCATGAGTAAGGCAAGAAGTGGAGGAGATATGCACAAAGCCAAAAATTTGTGAGGAAATTTGCAAGGAAGGAGAAAGCACTGTGTCAGTCACACACAGGAACGGATGGAAGGCAGGAATGAAGGGGCAGGAATAGATCCAAATTCTTCCTGAGACTCCTAGAACACAGATTTCAGTGGCAAGGGTTTATTTGGAACATGGATGAGCCTCAACACCTCAGCATCTAGTGAGTCATATGCCCTCTTTAGCCCTCAAATCAGCACTAAAGGGATACACAGGTTTTATGTAGACTTTCTGCAGCCTGACTCTGCATCACAGTCCAGACTACAAGGCAAACATTCTCTCAAGCAGTAACATTTCTCCAGAGCAGGGTTGTTCCAGCAGAACTCAGCTGGATCAGAGCATGAATCAGTCCAAGTTGAGGTTTCATGATTTTTCAAAAAGAAGAGGGTTTGTTCTCTACATTAAATATTCAGTGGCTGGATATTACCTCCTCGCACAGTGAGACAACTCAGTGAGGTGTTCTCTGCGTTTTGTCATGTGCCGTTTATAGAATCCAGGAGACGGGGCTTAAGCTCCTCGAAATGCTGGAATGTGGAATCACTTGTCATGAGCTGCACCATTGTCCTTCTTTTCTGCACCTTGGCTGGCCGGGGAGAGGTGTTGTAAAGAGAAAAGAAAAGAGTGAACAGTTTGACTTTCCTCCAGCTGGGGAAAGAAGCAGAAGGTGCTGAATTAAACAAACATCTGCCCTGGTGAACAGCAAATAATGTGTTTGTCTAGTAAACTGAACAAAGAGGACTTGGAAGTCAGAGAGAGGGGAGGATGAGACAGAGGAAGCCAAGAGGACCATTTTGCCAAATGACTTTTTTCATGCTCCAGCAGTCTTTGTTGTAATTACAAGGATCTCTAGGGAAGTGAGCAGTCTCGATCTTCAGTGCTTTAGAACATTGCCAATAAGATACAAAAATTGCTAACACAGTGAAAACATTCATATGCAATGGAGTTTGGGTTTTTGCTGGGGATTTTTTCCTTTTTTTAACCAGCGAAATGTCTATTATGCAAAAGAAAAATCCACTATAAGTTCTTTCATAACACAAATTCATGCACATCAAAAGGGCCAATTAACAGTGGCAGGAACCAATGTCCAGTGTCCATTCAAAGGTGAGGCACAGCCACTAACAGGGAATGTTTTCCTGCCAACACATCCCAACGCTGCCAGGGTTGGCAGATCCAAGGTCAGGTCAGTGACAATTCATGGACAAAAAACCCATCCAGCCAAGGTCACAACAGAAGTAAGAGTATGATCAAATGAGCACAAGGCTGTGAGGAACACAGAGAACTTCTCAGCACAGCTGCCCCGGGTTATGTGCAGTTTCTAGATTTATCGAAAGCAGCCCCGAGATCAGGAACACACAACTGCATATTTTCTGTTCATGTGGGACACCCAGTTAATGAAATTATACAGACACATACACAAAACCTGAAAGCTCTGCCAGAGGCTGTGTCACTTTGTTCTCCACCATGTGTGTGGATATCACAGGCAAATCTGCACCTTTGTAGGATGAGGTGAGGATGGAAAGAGCAATCCCCCTTTCCTCACACTGCAGAGGTTCCTTCTCCTCTGACCTTTGATGGATCTAGAGTGAGCACATCGTTCCCAATAAACCTTCAGGCCTCCACATCCCCCAGCCTTGTCAGACCTTCCCACTGCAGCCCTTAGCCAGGGATCTGCATTCCCAGGGCAGGCGCTTGGCACTCAAAGAAACCAAAATTTTCCTTCTTTCTTTCCTTCCCCCAGCCTGTTCTCTTCTTTTGTAAAACCACTTCTATGTTGGGTCACAGCTTTTTCTCTTCTGTCTTCAACTTTCGTGAGAATTTGTGCCTTATTTTGTGCTTAGGAGCTCTAAATATGGATGTTTAAATCAGTTTTTAGCCCTGAACTCGGCTCTCAATAAATGATGGCAAGTGCTGAACATATGGCTCCCATGTGCCATGTTTCTGATCCCTCAAGAGCTCCATATAAGGTGCAGTTTGAGACACCACATTCATTCAGGGTGGCAAGAAGCAAACACTGACCCCACAGACACTGAAGGAAAGAAACTAAACTTGGAATTTCCTGCTTTTATTAAAAATTTCCCTTCCCATTTTTTTCTGTCTCACAAATAATTTTCCACCACTTTTATATAAGAATGTTTCTTTTTCTATGTTAAAAGCAAGGCTGGGCCTTCAACCATTGGTCTTGTCCATCTTCAGGAGACAGGAATGTGTATTTTATGGAGACAATTAAACCAGTTAACTCTCAAAATGTGTGTAAGGTTTTTCCTTTCCTGTAAATGCTGAGCACTGGTGTAACCTTCAGTGGTGGGTGACAATAACTCAGTAACCACTTCCTTTGATTCTAATAACTACAATGGTTTTTGTAATCATTTTGTTGCTGTGCTTCAATGATTTAAATTTATGGCATATAGGGTATATTTCTCATCTGCCTCGTTTCAGAAAACCTCTGCAGGCACCGAGAGGACAACAAAATTTGCAAACTGGGGGAAGGAGAACCAGCACTATAAGCTGGTGGCTGGTTTAAGATATTCCAGTCACACAGCCTTTGGTGGAGCAGACCCAGTGCACTGCAACAAAAGGAGAATTTCATTTTGTTTTTTAAATGCTGTTATTACATTCAGGAAATTTGCAAAGGCACCTTGACAGAAAATGATCAAATATCTGAACTTCCAGTGCAACAACATTTACTTAGTAAATGACATTTTAATGCAGAAAGTCAAATTTGCATACTAATTAAAATTTTCCTTTAAAACATTTAGACTTTTTGGCCTTCCCACCTACCCACAGTGACAGAGATTAAAAGATTTTTTTATTAAGTCCTGTCAAACAAAACACACTTTCATAAAGTGCTACAGTACAAAGTGGCACTTTTAACCTATTTTCTAGTCATTCAGAATTTAGTCAGTGGAAGCATTCCCAAATGCTTCCTGATCTCAGAAAGGCACTGATGGCAGAGCAATGGGGAAAATGGAGTTTTCTCCCTCACTAAATTTATACATTGTGGGAAAGCAGTTTCATGTACTGCATGCTGGGTAATAAAATAAAAAGTCATTACACTTGTAAAACTACCCTGGTGCTTTACTAAGAGATTTATAGAGGTGCTGTGAGTTAGAGTAACACTTCAGCTGCCTTCACCTTGTGTGACTTCCAGGCAGGGCTGGAGGGTGGCACGGGTAGAGCAGCAGTGAGAAGTGTGAGGTGGCAAAATGAGGATGACAACAGCAGAGTGGAGCTGGGGGAAGAGCTGAGCAGCTTCTGCCTCTGCTCTTCCCAAGCATCCAGGGTCTCCCAGGCCAGCCTTGGGTTGATGTTGCTTTGTTTTTTCTAAAAATCAACCACTGAAATAAAATTCCTCCTCTACTAACTTCCTGGCCAAGGGGTTTCTTAACAGTGAAACGAGCATTTCTGTATCTTTTAATGGAAACAAAAATATTTCAGGAGGATCAAGAAAAACTTGTTGCACCATTTTTTCCAATCTCCCCTTTGCATGTGCCTGTTACCAGCAATAACTTCCTAAGATGTGGCCTCCCCACAAACCACTGGGATCACTACAAACAGACAAGCAATTCTCATAAGCTTCAGTTGTTTTTCACTCTTTTGTAAAGCCAGGAGCTGAAGGCTTTGCCTCTATTTTGCTTGACACGACAACTTTCAACACTCTTCAAAGGCTGTTTTTTTTGAGAATTTATAAATTTCTGTGTATGATCAGACTGGGCCATTCTGTGCTACAGTGTGCCAGTAAAACACATTTACACCAAGTTTACACCTTGACAGGATCGTTTCAAAGACACCTGAGAGGCAGATCCTACAAGCCCGGAAAGGCTGCAAACATTTAAGTCATTGATGTATTACCTGAACATCACCCAGACCCCATTCACAGATTCCAGAACTGCACAGACTTATTTTCCCAGACCTTAAAGATAAAATGTGTTCCTGGTCTTTTCTCCCATGGACACTTAGGCCATCTTTTGCTGCTCTGCCAGATGTCTTTAAGGGATGCTAAATTGCATTTGGTTTAAGTGCCATCTAAGGGTTTCCCCACACAGTGGAACAAACAGGGCAGCTCCCATCACATGAAATTAATGTCACACTATTAATTAATGTCTCATACATGCTTTATGTGCATAAACAAGGGCCGTTCTGGACCTGGAATAGGAGTAATTTCTGATTCTCTCCCCCACCTAATAGCCTGGCCTTTGCATCACTGTCCTCTGAGTGCACAAATGCCACAAACAGATGTTCTTGGAGAAAAGGAAAATTCTACACAACATAAGGCACTTTGTAACTTGGGTAAGGACTTACACAAAAGGAGTTCCAGTGATACAAATAATTCACTGAAAATTATAACTCTGAAGGCAAATTATACCCACAAAATGCACTATCATAGTCCAGGCATCACCTCAAAACAAAAAACAATTCTCTGCTGAAGCACAAGCTCTCTTAACCAACAGTTTGGGGCTTTTTTCCCCATAATGATGGGCAGCCCATTGCTTTCTTTTATGTCTTTTTCTGCAAAGTTCTGCATATTCCATTTAAAGGTGCCAATAATTTTCACATCCTGAAAAATGTTCAAATAGTTTCACTTGAAACCCTTACTCTAATTTCTCCTTCTTTCTTTTTCCCATTGATTTGGAGCTCTGAAAGGATATTTCAAACACAAGCACCTGTTCTACTTCTTTCGTTCCACACAGTGGATCCCTTTCCTCCTCCTCTGTCTCCTCCTTATTCCCCCTTTTACAAATTTAACAAAGAAATCCCCTCCACCCTTTAAGGACAGTTCTATGTCTGCAGGGGACTGTAGCAACTTCCTAATTTAACTCTTTAAAATAATAATGCTTTGGCATGAAGTTCCAGCACATCAGCTGCAAGGAGAGCAGGCACAATAATGGAATAGCACGGGGAAAACCAGAAAACTAATTTTTGACAAAGAGCCTAGTTTGTCTTTAAAATAGAGGGAGAGAGGAACTTTGCAAATGCTCCTAAAATGTCGATATGTTATTTCCACATAGGGAGATGTTCTTAACTTTGCTGTCTCTGGAGGGGACTTGAACATCAAGATCACAGAGTCTGATATCAGTTGCAGCAAGGCATGTACAACCCTTGGGCCTCGAATCTTAATTATATCTGCAACTGTTTACAGCTTATAATTATTGCTGTTAATTTACTAAGGGAAGTTACACTTCTCGCCTCAAGTTATATTTTTGGCATGTTAATCCATTTGCACACAGACTATTACATCTGATTGTGCAGACTGAAATTAAAGCATATTTTTCATTTTCATTTCATTGTATTTTACCATGTTCTATATGATTTTAAAAAGCAAAAGTAATTTGACTGTTTCTAGTAATATTATTTATATTGTTTAAGTAAAGCTCAGCTTCCCACTGCCCAACAACAGCAGGATGTCGGAGGCTGTGAAGGACAGCAGAGCAACCTGCATTTTTGTAAGATCTTTGCAATCTCTAAAGCAGTGGAATTATGACCATCTGACAGCAAAACCAAATCATGAAGTTAGTATTGCTGAGCTTTATTGCTCAAGAGCTATGTCCTGCCAATACCTGTTGCCACACAAGGTTTAGCTCTCTCAGTGTAAACTGGAGCACTTGCAGAAGTTTTAATGGGATCAGTATTAATTCTTTGTAGGCCATAGCTTTGTGATAGCTCAATTTGAGATACTCTGAGCAGCCACCATCATTAAAATCAGTGCTTTGGGACCAGAATTTTATTTGTTCCTGCTTCTTTATCGTCCTGGGCCAAACCCTTTCTCTGTTCCTGTCTCCAGGTAGCATGGCAGAGGAATTTGTACAACTATAACAGGAGGAGGAAATATTCTTCTAGAAGGAGTTCTAACTCATCAGGTTCTCCGGGAGTCCATGATGTGTCTGAGCTGCCTCAGTCAGTCCCAAATGTCCATCCAGGGTGAAGAACAATATTCCTGATGGTTCTCTCCTACCAAACACTCACCTACCCCCCCTCACACAGCTCATCCTGTTCTATCACAGCAATTCTCTGCAGTAACTCAGGCTATCAGAAAGAATGATAATGTTTATAAACCAAGGTATTGAATACAAGTCAAAGGGAATATTCTTGCCATATAGAAGCAAAAGTTTATTGCACACTCCTACTTCTCTTATCAGGTAATTCTAAGCTGATGTGATAGAAATGGAAGGTACAGGAGAGGGCAGACAACGATAGGGGGATGTTGGATTTTTTTAATCTTGTCTAGAGGATTAGAAAATCTGAGTGCTAAGAGGTTTTTTATCTGGCAGTACTCACAACTGAAGACATAAGATACCTCTAGAGTAGGCAAAGCAATGCTATTCTTAAGAATATGGCACTGGGGATATCCTAGAGCAGAGATGTTTCACTGTGGGCTGACTGGGAGGCAAGCCATTAAAAAACCACCCCACTTTGAATCATAGTTATTGGAAGAGCAAATTAATTTATTCTCTGCACTCTTTTTTGTTTTCATCACGACAAAGCCACTGGTAAGGTTTTATCAACATGAGATTCTTTTCATTAAATTTTTTAAACCCCGATTTTCCTTGCTAGGGAAATTCTGGTTGTTGCAGTCAATGCATTCAGAATAATCCCTAACATGGAGGCACAGATGGAGACATATGTCTACATTGCATCAGCTTCATCTACATTACATCTCTCAACACCACGGGAACAGTTTATCCCATAATATACACTTGGCACTTGTAAAGCAGCAGTTTTGTCATTCCCAGGTGTTGGTGAACTGTGAGGCCCTCTGAGGTGGGGATTTTATGTGTCACTTAGGTGTAAACCGAGGCATAAAACAGTTCCATGATTCAACCTGTAGCCATTAGGAAGGACTGGAAGTGAATCCAGGACTCTGAACTGTCGTGCTTTTATCTTTCCTACCAGGAATATGAACAGGCCTATGGAAGAGGAGAAGGAAGGGGAACGTGAAGGAGTGCAGCCCGAAAAAATGGTAACAAATGTGGATTTCCATGACATTCAGCACTATCCAGAGCTTCCTAAAGCAAATGGGACTGTTACCACTGACTCCAGCAGAAAAACATTTGGCTCAGTGGTGAGTGATTTTGAAAATGCTGCTTTGACATTTTAGGTCTGAAACCAGACATTTTCCCTGACATTATGAAACACAGCGAGGTAATATTACAAATAAGTGTAAAAAATAAATCCAACTTGGAAAACATCAATGACCTTTCAAAGCCTGAAATCATGTAATAATCACTGGCCTGACCCATTCCAAGGTTTTATTGTTTGAGCTTCACTTATGTTTCTGCCTTTCTGCCTTGGATAAAGTGAACAGTTGGGGACTGAAATCCCAGAACAAGTGCATGCCTATTTACCAACAAAATGAAAAATGTCTGGAAAGAGTTCCAAATATCTAATCTGCTGGGGGGATGGACAGCATACAAAGGAAGGAGCCCAAACCTTCTCACCCTGCTTCCTCCAGGGTTTGCCTGTATTGTTTGCTTCAGACAGCCCAATTCTAATGAATCCAATAATCAGCTGGAACTTGAACCTGCTCTGCCATCTCTCACTGTTCTTTCAGTTCCAGGAAAGCTGAAGCAAATGATATTTTTCTTGCCTAGCAATAAAAAAGCCATAATAATACTGATGTGCACATCTGGTTCCAAAACCCGTTTTGGGGCTTCAGTCAAAACAGAGATGAAATTTAATACACACAATGTTCAAAGTTTTGGGAACACATAATGTTTTTCCTTGGTTGGTTTTTCAAATCTTTTTCTTCTTAGAGCTTTTCTGTCTTGCCTTACACTGTTATGTCTCTAACATCTCATCCTTGACAGTTTCCCCAGGCTGCTCCCACATTTCCCAGATGTTTAGATGGACAAGTAGGACCATCCTGGTTCAGACTGCTGACACAGAATATTCTTGTTGAGGCCAACAGGTCTGACCTGCTCTCCAGCCTGGGAATGGTTGGATTCAGTTCCATCTCCTTTCCCTACCATGGAGACCCTCAGGGTCTCCTGTCTCAGTTGCCAAGTTCTGTTAACTTTGTTGGAATTCCGTGTGTTTGAAAACTCTTCTCTTTGGTCATTTCTCCTTGATAATGGCAAACAGATGAATAAATTAATAGGAAAGGACAGATGCTGACAGACAGAAAGGCAGAAAGGCAGACGGCCTCATTTCCTTAGGAAACAAGGCTGAAAAATGAACACACTCCCCAGAGGCTTCGGCAGCAGTGACTTAGGTACAGTTGCACAGAGCTACCTTTAATTGAATACTGTTGGATTATTATGTTCCATTTTTCCTCTTGTCCTGACCTGCTCGTTGAGTAAATAGAGCCATCTGCCAGAGCAATGGCTCCTGGATTAGAGAAGTGCACCTTCCCCTGGGACAGGAAAGTAGGCCAGAGATTCACCAGGGCTTTCTGCAGCTCAAATTATTATTCAGGTTTCCACACTGCAGGAGCAAGAGATCTGTATCTAGCTGAATAATCTGGCAGGAAATTTAGCTAAATCACAAAAACATACTATCTGGGAACCATAGGTATCTTATAGAGAGAGTTAAAGTGACATTTTCAGATAAAAGTTTGTCATTCCTTCCCAGCTCCAAACTGGTTTTTATTCACAGAATGCACTTCTTACCTTAGAACAAAGTGTTTGCAGTGGATCCTTGGCCAAACAGAGAAGTTAAAAGTCCTTAGCCATAGGCAGCTGAACTGTACCCTGACTGTTGTTTGAACTCTAGATGAACAGGAAAGCAGTTGTTTATCATGGGAACACATGGTGTGGTTTTTTTCCTCTTGATTTTTGTAAATAAAAACTAATTTTATTTTTACAAGTAGTCCTACAAGCAGAAGAGTTTAGATTCCTCCAACTACTGTCTCTAATGAAGAGAGTTTGTATTTCCAAGGACAAGCATTTTTATAGCGATACAGAAAGAATTTTCCTAGAATATATCTTTTCATGGTTGGAAGTTTCTTGTTAACAGTGTTTTTTTTTTCTATAATCTCTGCTGGTAAATGTGGTTTGGCTTTTTGGCAAAGACAGGGGAGGACTGAAGTCTGTTCACAACCTCCAGGCATTCCTGTGATGATCTCAAGAGCTCAGAACAAAAGGCAAAACCAGTCCTAGTCCAGTTTGGGAGAGAAGAGGGTGCTGCACAATTAAGCAGCCACATCTCTGACAGGTTTGTGCCAATAGGAGAGATAAGGCAATGCCTCCCTGCCCAGGAAATCTGCACCTCAGAAGACATTGCTGGAGAACCAACTTCCCAACTCCATTTCACCTCTGAGACAAACCTACTGAAAAATAATGGATTAAGATTCAGGTTTAAATAAAATTTTAAATAAAGATTCAGTCTGCCAACCCATATCACTCTCCCTTTTTCATTTAAAGAAGCTATCCATCAGTAAAAAAAATTTAAAGTGATTTTTTTTTCCTCAGAGAAATACTCCTTTGGCATCCTGAGCACCCTGTGCTCTCCTACAATCATGTCAGACTGTGGGAGGCTGGCAGAGGAGAGCAAGGAGTGCTAATCCCCCTGGATCCCACACAAACCAGCCCTGCAGACTCATCTCTGCCTTTTAAGTACAGCACATCCTTGATGGATGTTATTGATGTCTCCACAGGGACTGTCTGGGCACCTTCTCCCCGCACAATGATCTTGCCACATTATTACAGGATGCTGTGGGAGCATCTGGGAAATTATCCCAACTCCCTGCTTGGATGGACTCTCTGCCCACGTGCAGGGGAGGTTCATACCCTGAACACTCAGCCAGAGCTGGAGGTGTTTGCATCATTTGCTGTCTCTGGCATGCTTTGGGCAGCCAGGTGAGCTTCTCCAGCAGAGCCTTCCAGGTGCTGCAGCCTCACAACAGTGCTGGACAAGCTCAGGTACCCATTTCTGGAATCCAGAGTTCAGGAGAACTTGAATGAATCAGTTCTGCCAAACCAGTGCAAAGGAGCTATGAGACACCGTTAAATCAATACAAACTTAGATGATATCAATTTAAATGCAATTCATTGGGAAAAAATCATAACCAGTCTGAAATAATCCTTTGTTAAAGCACAGTAAGAGTGGCTTTCTTTAAAATCACTTAACTAAATCCACTTCAAAACTAATTTAAGGTATGTTTCTGACATATGTAGGAAAAAACCTGCTGTGAACATCACAAACAGCTACTGAGGGCTAACATCAGGGCTCTGAAGAGAGATGCTTCTGGAAATTAAATGTGTTCAGAAAAGCTTCACATTCTGTGGGATTTTTTCAGCCCTGATGCAAAAAGGACCACCCTAAGATTTTCCAAATTAAACCCACCAGTTTCAAATTCCAACTGTTTTTACAAAGTTTGAAAAAATTTTGTTCAGTGATTTTTCCAAGACTCCACAGGCATTTCGGTTAAAACAAAATAATTTTTTTCAAACAGTGAAGCAGCATTTTTCAGTTCAACAGCAAAGCAAGGACATCAAGAAATGAGCCTCTCAAGCAGAATGAGACATGAGTCATCAAGCCACTCTTTCAAAAGTGAGGGAGCTTCCCACCTCCATGCTCACACCTGCCCTCAGGACACCCAGAAATGAGAAATACTGTGGCAAGAACATCCAGAAACAAACCATTTAGGCAGCAAAGTCTGAAGCTCTAATGAACATAAATATGAGAAGTTTCTTGAACATGAGGCGCTTTTTGTCTTTCTTGTTTGAGTCGGCAAAGCACCTAATGGTGTGTGATAAAAGTAAAGCCAGGCAATTATTTTGCTCTGTTCTGCAATCTGTGAAAAAGGATGTGGGGAAACGTCATGTCTGCTTGCAAGTATTGTGCTGTAAGGTCTGGAAATCCAGGTTCTCCCAGCCCAGACAGACATGAATTGACAAGCGCTGGCCATTCCCAGAGCACACGTCAGGTTCAGAGAGCCCTTTCCTCAGAGAAGTGCCCCAGTTTTCCAGGCACACACGCAAACTGGGTCTTGATCCTTGACAACACAACAAGCAAGCACATAAGGAATCTTGAAATGCTGATTTTTGCTGATTTTTCCTCTTTCTGGCTGCTGGACTGGAAGGCCAGTTAAGAAAAGTCATAGAAGACATTTCAGGAAATAGGTTCTCCAAATCACATATTGGGATCTTTGGTTTCTTGACAAGTAAACAAAAAAATTCCAGTCTACCAGAAAATCAGCCTACAATGATATTGCTAAGTCTTACAAGAACATACTAAAAAAGCTGGATTGACTTATGTGCAAGTGCCAATAGCTGCTCTGGATAATGTTTACTTGTTGAAATTGGTTTTAGTTTGGGATAAATTGTCAGACTTCATTCTTTATCAATTCAGAATTATAGTCCAGTTCTCTAAGGCACACAGAGATACAGAAATATAAAAGGAGCCCCCCATTATATAACAAGAATCAGAGAAAAAAAAAGTTATTGTGTTAAGTCCTTTGACCCATTCTGGCTAAATTAGGAAGTCCAAAATATTAATTATAATGAGGTATAATATCAGTGTTTTTAAGTTAGTAAAGGTAAATTTAAATGTTAAGATTTTCAGCTAAGAAATTTCCAATTAGTCTAACCTCCTAGTTTCCTCAGGATCTGTTTTCATAGTACCCCGGACAACCTTATCTCTCTAGTCATATTCAGGTAACATATTCAAGGTATGTTATTTTACACTTACCTCATCCTAACCAGGTAATTATCTTGCACATCTTGTTTCTGAGAAATAATGAAATAAAATATTTGCTTCCCACTAACCCACCCACTCAGAAGCAGTGTCTTCTCATGCTTTGCTTGATAGGGCACATGTGGTCCTTTCAAACAGTCTGATTTGACATCTCGAAGAGATTAAAAGTCATATCAAAAAGCTATCTGTTGAGTGACAACATAAGTACTTATTTAATAAGTATATTAAATACATATGCATGGCGATATACTGTACATGCAAGGTTTTAAATATATACCCTAGCTAACTGCCATATGGATATGTTGTTGTGGAAAAAAATATTTATAAAATGTTTTTTCCAAATGTTTAATCTACAGCAGATGCGCCTTGCATTCATCTGTTTGGCTTGGCTTTCACTACAGGGAGATCTTATTAATCATACAGACCTCCTGTAGTAGAGGAAACAGAGGCTATTATGGGATTCATCTGTTTATGACTAAACAGAAAAAAGGATCTTCATCAAATGAGAGATCCCTTTCTGAAATGTAGAAGGTTGTGAGGAAGCCACATGCTGCCTCTCATCTCGCAGCATTGTACCCTTACTCCTCCTCTTTATGTCGCAACAACAAAGCAGGACAGGCTGTGTGGGTCTGGGGCAGAACAGAGCAGCAGGAGCTGCTCTGGGGATGGACCTGGAGACCTCCGGATTGCATCTGCTCCCTTTCCATACTAAGATTGTGGAAGTTTTTTTCTCCGGACCCATTTTGTTCCATTATGTTTGGAGAAATGCGTAGGATTTATGGAAGGTGCTTCAAAGTCTCATCGAACTCTCCACACCTCCTGTCCCTATCCCTCCCTCCCAGCACTGCTTCACAAGGCAAGTCAGTGCCAACACTTACAACAAAATCTTACAAAATCTTTTGACTTCACTGCAGCCCATGATTTTATTACTCTTCAGTTGTTGTGACAAAGGGAGTAGCTGGAGGTGACCTTCTGAACTGGGCAGGGAAGAAGCAGAGAATCCAGCGAGGAAAAAGAATGAATCAGGTTCTACTGAGGGGAGGAGGTCAAGTACCCCAAGCACCTCAGCTGAATGGAAACCAAACAGGAGGCAGCAGATCCCAGGCCCTTGAAGGGGGCTTGGAAACAGGGAAATTTCTTAAGCCCACTTTCTACTTGCCCAGTTTCGTGGGTCCTTACAACAACAGACATACTCACAATTTCCTTTCCTTTTAAACTTTACTGCTTTGCCGACATGCTATTAGAATTAAATATCTTAATTATAACAAATCCCATACCTAACAAATTTGTCCTTATTTTCCAGAGGCACACTGACAGATCACCATCTCAGCTTGTCTGCTCAGCCATTTGAATACCAAGTTATTCCAGCTCACAAGTGTGTGTACACCTGGAACATCAACACAAAATTGGAAATAAAACGTATTCAGGGACAAAACATTTAGCTAATTGATTTCCAACAACAGTCTCCAAGTCATTAAATGGACTGTGGTAGTTTTCATCTTTCTCTTTCGAGTATGATTAGCATTAGCCCTTTCTTATATAAAGTGCAACACTCTTGCTCAGCACAGGATTTGTAAGAATTTGACTGAAGTAGAAATATTTTGAAAATTATGTTTCTTTAATTTTTAGTACAAGATTTCTTGTCCTATTTTGATAATTGACCGTGAAAGTCATGTTATGAATTTTGTTTCATCACTGGATAAAAATGTGGCCTGTAAGGATGATTCATACTCACATCAGTTCTTCAGAAGGAAAAAGCTTCTAAAGGACAAGGGTGTCCTTACACCTGTTCTGGTGATTTAGAAATAAAGAGGTTGGGCTTGCAAAGGCTTGGCAGCTCTAAGGGGTCCAACACCTCTGGGGCACAGCTTAAAATCTGCGGGTGAGTGTGATTAGAAACTGTATTTGGGGTCACAGCCAAATGACCAACTATTCCATTTTCCTCCCTCATTTTCTTTATCATCAGGTTATTATCCCTTTAAAGATCAGTCCAATAAAGTGACTCTCCACAGTTCAGCCCAGCTCCACATGCACCCTCTGTGCCCTGACTTACAGAGCCCACTGTTATCACTCTGTTATTGTTGTTATCACATTGCTGTCACCAGCTCCCGTGTTTGGCCCCAGATGTTCACTCAGTGATTTCCACATGAACAAACTTTCTGGCCCAATATGAAATCGGTCAATTTACAAGTCTACACCAGAGCATATCTCTAAAAAGGATAATCCTAAATCCCCTTGGATACAAAACTCAGAGTTTTTATCAGCAATCCTTGTACAGTAAGGAAGCATGTCAAGTAGCATGCCAAGAGCAGGTAAGTTGCCCTGTACAGACACTGACAGGTCAAAGTCAATTCAGTATTGCAATGTGCACATCTCTTAGACTCATGTCAGAACAATTCTTTCCCAGAATCCTTTTGGATGTCAGTGAAAACTCTAATGAGGCTCTTAGAAGGCGGACTCATCAACAGAAATTGTCATGACATGCCAGCTGTCATTCCTAAGATGCTCAACCTGTTCAAGATGGAAATTAGAGCTTCCACAGTAGCATTAGCTTTTCCAGATATTTACCCTAGACTCAGTTTGAACTGAAGTTGGAATATTTTGGATACTTAGGTCACCCTCATGTAACCCCCCTCAATCTCAGACTCACACAACACCTACACTATCAGACAGATAATAAATGTTTATATCTGTTTTATACAAAAGCATTCAGACAGACAAGTTCTTTGATATGCTGCAGGTTCTCACGAGTGCCAGCATCAGAAATGGGATTAAACCAAGGTTCTGATGCTAATTCCCACTTCCACACTGTTCTTGTGGATATGTTTTTCTCCATACACATGAAATACCATGTAGGCACTGTCTGAACATGAGCCTTTTTTTCTTGACAGTTCACCATTCTTTGAGGGAAAAAATTGCTGAGGGAGGTTTAGAAGGCATTTTCTCAATCACATTGGGGGACACTGGATGAGAATTTAATTGTTCTCCTGGCCTCATGTAGTCATTGGCTCTTCCTCAATTTCAGTGACCAAGAGCTAAACCTATCTCCTGGTTCCCAGCCCAGTGCCCTATAACTTAAACCTGCTTGGAAAGGTTCTTTAGAAAAGAACTTCTCTCAATTTGGATCCAAGTTCACAGGCAAAATAGTGTACAAGAAGTGGAATCTTATCCCAAAGTATGTCTGGTTTTTAATCTGACTGTTGTACATAACATCCTGTAATACACAACTCTGTGTTAGCAAATGTGGAAGTCGGGAGTGAGTGAAGTCTTGAAAAACATTACAATACAAAGAAATAAATTTAAAATCTTTCCTGAATGCTGACAGCATCTGCTGAGGTCCAGAATGTCCTGAGCACTTCCACAGACACAAAAAAATGCAGAACTAGAGGCAGAGCATTCCCATGCTGATTCCAGGGGGATTTGTACCATTCATAAGGTTAAACTGAAAGCACCCACGGGAGGACCCACAAAAGCAGCCACGTGAAGGGAATGGGCATTGTATCCCCAAAGTCTTCACTCCTTCTGGAAGGAGTTTCTGGTTAACACACTGTTGTCTGAATGCTAGGCCAAAACCAGCACAAGTTGTCATCTGCATTTCTGAATTATTATGGTTTGTTTAAAAATACATCATATATGGGCCAAATATCCCATAAATGCAGCTCAGTGCTTGAGACTGAGCTCAGTGAACTTGCACCAGTTTATATTATCAGAGCAGCTGTCCCACTGAATCCAGATTTCCCTGCTCCATTTTCCTGCTTTAAACCCTAATCTGCCTCTCTCCCAATATTAACTAGATCAAATCAGCTTAATTTGCTGCTAATGTTAATTCAAGTTCATGCAGCATCTTCTTTTTAAAGTGGGTACAGTATTTTACAGTATCTGAAAAATGGCTCAGCTTAACAAACTGAGGGAAGAAGAATTCTTTAAAAATAATCAAGGGACAACTCTTGAATCCAGATTGCAGCATTACCCAAAGAACATCTGCACACAAATCCTCCTTCAAGGCAAGTGCTTGCATGACAAGCAATTCACCAACAAAAGAATTCCAATAGTATTTGAAATCCCTTTCTGGCTTCTACAGTGGAAATCTGCATTCTCCTCTACACACAAGAGCTCAGAGCTCAGACAGTTGTGTTCCACTGGGCAAGCACTGATCGTGCTCCCTGCCCATTCCACATGCTCCGTCTCTCTGTGGAGCATCTCTGTCTCCACCTACCATCCCTGTCACCTGGCTGGGACACATAAATGCTGTTCCAGTGCATGAATGAGCCTGGATACCTTTGGAAGCACGGCATCCTTTCAGGTTCATTTCCTGAAACATGTTAATAGCTTTTTTTAGACATTTGATATACACATTTCACTGAAGATGGTTAAAACCAACATCCATATTTAGATCACTTGTGTCTTTTCTAATTTGTTCACACTCATGTATTGTAACCCTATATATCATATACAGCATTTAATGCCATATTTTGAACTGCAGGAAGCAAATCAGCTTCAGCTCTGTTTTTCATGGTTCAGACATGTCTGAAATATAATGAGAGCAGGGATTTGTCTGCCCTGATTTAATTACTACAATCCAGATAACTCTGTCAATCAATTTTTCTCCTTGTGACTCCTGGCAGGGTGAAAAATGCCTTCATTATGAGGACTGATCATTAGTGGATGTGAAGTTGAGAAGATGATGAAGATGGGTTGTTGGCTCTGGCAGAGAATTGACCCATCAGTGTCATTAAGTGAACTCTGGCAAGCCCAGCAACTCCCATGGGCTAAATCATTGAATTCCTCAGGAGCAAAGGTCTGTGTCTGTCTACACCAAAGCACTTTGAAAAGTACACACATGTAGTTTGCAGCAATCTGATGGATAACCAAACAATTACACAGGCAATAACTGATTCGTCCTTCCCTTTCCACCACAGAAACAACTTTTAAGGTACCATATTTTAGATTCCATTTTATGTGACAGTTTAAATAACACCCAGTTACATCCATTGCCCTTTCAACTTCACATAACAAAAGTTCAGCTCAGAGCTGGACGTCCCAAAGCCCAAATGCTCTATTTCCCACATAAATCACAAATCTAAATCCATTTCCTTGTAAATATTGAAGGACAAGAGTGAGCCACTCCAAGAACTGTATTAGGGTAGATTTTTAATCAGTGTTTTTCATCCAGCAGTAAAGACAGTATTAGAAACATCTCACATTTACAACAGCCCTGAGTTATAAGTAATTCAATGACAAATGAGCATTATCTGCTCAATGTTTTTTCTAAATTATGCTTTAATTGCAAAAGCTAATTTCACATAATTGACTAATTAATCATTAATAAAATAAAAATAAGATAGATGCAATGATCACAATGCCAAAAAATTGCTAACAGAGCTACCCACACAGAGAACATTCTGCTGGAATCAAGGACATACCCAAGAGACCTACAGAGAGCTCTGGTGACCAAACTAGGAACCAGTGTGGGTGTGAAGGCTGCAGGCACAATGCTGCTTCCAGAATAAGAGGTGAAGCACATCCTGAGGGGATCCTGGCCTGGCTGTGTGTTCAGACCCCAATGTATCTTGGTCCAGCTCTGCAGCTGCAGTTTTGAGACTGCAGGGTTGTGCAGTCACCAGATCAGCTCCGCTGGCTGTGTTAAGCAAACTGATGCCCTCCACAGCAGCACCTGTCTGATCCTGAAAATTATCCCAACCAAACACCCCTGGACTGTCTTTCCTCTGGAGGACTATGAATATTAACAGAGCTGATTTGATTGCAATGAGTTGGATTTCTAGCACAGGCTCCAAATGCTGGTTTGAAGGGAATTTCAACATGTAGGTGTGCAAGTAGGGCAAGGTGAAACATGCAAGCAACCTTTGGGTACAGAAGGGAACACAGCTTTGGGTATTTCTGTTACTGAAGTTATTGAATCAGGTCTTAAAACTGAGAAAGAAGGGAAGGTGTTACTTTGATGGGAAAGGTGCTGGCTGAGCTAATTGATTCAGCAGTGAGACTGGAGCAGCTTTTTAATGCTCTGAGTCAGAAGATCTCAGCATTAACTGCACTAAATAGTTGGAACTTTTCCTCCAGCTTACAAAATCTCTGAAGTATTTTTCCATCTTGATGCCTGGGATGTGTTTAACCACTGAGAAGGCTCTCGGGCACTGCTGTGACACTGACATCACTCAGGGTCTCGTTCTTTCCTAGCCCACAGCTCTGAGAACAGAGCATTAGCTCCTGGACAGGCACTATTTAAAAGAAATTCTCTTTTCACTGGAGAGGGTCACAGCTGGAACCAGAGATGCTCTCCTCTAATTCACACAAAGGGCTATCCAGGACATGCTGGCCAGACTAATTATTGGTAGTGTTTACTGAAATAGTGAGGCAACTTGTATCAATGAGGCATCCAGAGCCTTAGTATATCACAATGTAAGAAAAAAGTGCTTTCCCAAATATTGTCAAAGCATAATAAAAATGAAGGATGGGAGAGAAAAAGTAGGACTATGGAAAAGTGACAGTTAAATCTTCATTTTGTCATTTCACGGAAATCTTCAGCATGACAGGAACTGGGATTTCCAAAGCAGCACTGAACAAACAGTGCTCAGAGCTCTGCTGTGGCAAACACTTCTAACAGGGAATTCTCCTTCACTCCTGACCATTCCTGCCTTATAAGAGGGCAGGGTGGAAAATGACTTTTAAAAGTCAAATTTCATTTTTCTTCCCACCTTCCTTAACTAATGTGGGTTTTTAACCAATTTTCTTCACATTTTCCAAAGCAAGTGGCATTTTGGCTGAAGGTAGGTATAAAAGGCTTGGTCCCAAAATATTTTCTCTTCCAAAAAGCTAAAAAGGCATGGAAATGTTCCTTCCCAACTGAGCTTGATATCTGGCCTCATGACCTATGTCACTTCCAGCTGGCCACTCTGCACCTTTCTGAAGGTAAAATATTAGAGAAAAAATAACCTGACAGTGAAATGAAAAACAGCCCAAAACTTAAATTCCAAAGGGAACTAATCCTGAAATCTGAACATGGAGTTGTGACTCTTAGGCTTCACAAGCAGTTGCATGGAAATCCCCAAGGCATTTCGGACCAGCACCCCAAGGGACTTCACAACACAAAATTTGGGAGAACGTTGACAAAACCAGGAATGCAAGAGTGGGGAGTAACAACATGGCAGAGGTGTGATACTTTGTGGAATGTGTGAAAGAAAGAAAAACTAGCCAAATTGACCATTCCTGGGATTCAATCAAGACAACGGGAGCCTTACTTATTTCTGCCTGCTTAAATAGCTTGGATATCCAAATGTGTGGCTGCAATTTGAGATGGCATGCTTAAAACTGCTCCCTAAATCATTCATGAGCTGGAAAGATCAGAACCAAGAGATTCGTAAAGCAAGCCAGTAATCTTCAGTAATCATGAAAACTACATATAATTCAATATATTTACATTAAACAAGTCAACCAAGACAGAGCCATTGAGCTCAGAGCACATGGTGGTACTTCAGGAAGCAGTTGTGATGGTGGCTCAGATTTAGCCATGCTGTCATTCCACCCATTTCAGTGAAGTTACAGTGGTGATGAACACAGCCCATTTCTGAAGGCACAAAGCCAGTAAGTAGTCTGCAGTGGGATTCTGATAAATGCTGCCATCTGCAAAATGTTATATCAAATGCAGGGCAGAAACAGATGGAAAAGCTTTTCAATCCAGAGTACCAACTTAAAATAAACATCCTTAAATGTATCTGTTCCTTCAACGGGTATTGAAGAACAGGCAAAAATAAATGAATGAAATGAAGGAGGCTTATAAATTCTTTTTTTCACAGTGACCAAAGTAAAACCCCTTGAGCTCACATAAATCTTCCACATGCAGGGATCAAAAGCTTCTTGTTTTCAGGACAAAATGAGCATGTAAGTCATAATGGTTCCTGAAGATAAAAACCACATGTGTGCCCATTCTGGTTTGTTCTGATGAGAACCCCAATTTCCACCCAGTCATCTTCACCTCAGCTCCTTCCAAACACCCAAATTGTTGCCATCCTCTTTACAGTGGCTGCCAAATTTTCCTCCTGAGCCATCACCGAGATCTCCTGCATGGTCAAAGCTGGCCATTAAGCACTACAAGGCCTCTTTCTTTCCACCAGGACACCCTAAATATGCTGCTTCTATAAACCAGGAGTCCAGGTTTGAACAGCAGAGTTTCTGTTAGTCACTGCAGATATCAGCTCCTAAGCATGGGAAATAGTAGAAGATACAAGGCTCAGTCCAGCAGGCTCTTTGAATAAAAGCAGGGAGGAAATATGCTGCCAAATGTGAAATGGCTCTGCTTTTTTCTTTGTCAAATACTAAGGGAAGACTTTGTGTACATAGATTGGAGTCAGCTTTGAGCCCAGGAGAGCAAGCAAGCAAATATCAACTATCTCTGGTTTCCAAAACAAAATTTGAGTTTGGTTGCCCTTCATTATAAGACACCTTTTTGCCTATAAAGTCAGGATCATTTTGTTTAAGAGCCGCATGTCTCAGAATGCAAAATAAATGGCTACAGTCACAATGCTGAAAGGATTGACTTGGAAAATTGCAAATTGAATGAGGAGAATTACTTTGGCTAGACACACACGTCATTAAGAATTATTGGCACAGGGGTTTCAACAGCGCTGGATGTCTGAATGAGAGAATTTCAAGCTTAGAGGAGACAGATTTAAAAGGCTTTAAGATAGACTAAATACACTGCTTTATCTGGCAAATCAGTGTGCCATGGAAACATGCAACACACAATGAAACATATGTAACCAAGCCTAATTTTATGGAAACATTTAGGAAGGTAGTTTGGACATGCTTTCAAAGAGGTGGAACTGAGCTGAAGAACAGATGTGGTTTTTTACCTAGCAAATTTTATCCTCAGGATTTAGGAGATAATGAACTGGTGGTTGGCATTTGAGTCAGCAAGTCTTAAACTCTCCCAAAAGAAAATAGGATGTTTTTCTCCTCAGCCCTCTCCAGCAACTTTCTCCCTGTGCCACTTGCAAAAATAAATTTCAGGAAAAATCTTCATTCAGTATAAAATTGGTGTCTCTCCAGAGCAGTGATCTGTGCTGATTTGAACCAGCTGAGGGTCTCATTCCTGCTTTTCTGAAATAACCTTGAGGCTTTTATTATTACAGCTGTATTTTGGAGCTATCTTTGTGCTGGTGTTGCTCAGACAGGACAGTGGGACAGCCCAGAGAAACTGGGGTGTAATGGAATGCAGTGAAATAAACTGGAAACTATTTCAAATTATGACCCAGAGGCATCCAGACCAAGCCCTGAATCAATGGACTCACACCTGAGAAGCAAGAAAGAAAGCAGAGACAGCCTCAGTGAGTATCTCCAGCAGTTTACACTTTTATGTTGTCTTCCCTCATGATCAGTACTTTTCCTTCTCTGCAAATTCTGGCATAAATAGGAGTGACTTCACAGAAACCAGTGGCAACATCTGCAGTTACATGAAACGTGAATCCAAGGGGCCAGGACAGAGAAGGAAAAGGAAGTGTGAGAGCTAAGGACAACAAGCAGGTTTGGGTAAGGAGCATTCTTGGAAGCTTCTCCTTCAGTTTCCTGCCAGACTCACATCCCAACAAGTCCCTCTCTGCAGAATGTCAGATCTCCTTTTGAAGTCACAACGGTGCCAATAACAGGCCTCAACTTTTTGAACCCTCTCAGCTGCCCTTCTTAAAATACCCAAAACCCTCCCATTTTTTGTTTCCTGCATTCCTCACCAACATCTAATAAACATCTCCAGCTCTCTGTCTTTCTCTGCAGGGCTAAACTTTAGATACGCTGCCACACATCATAGATATTCTTCTGTGCTAGGAGTACTAATGGAAAAAACTGTCCTCTTGCAGGAAACTAATGTAGGCCAAATTTTGCTTTCTATTACACCACCATTACTCAAGCTTTTCCATCCTGAAACTGTTCCCTTCATCCTGGCATTTAATATGCTGCTTCCTTTTAAAAAATGTCAGCAGGTGAGAATGGCCCCTTGGACAAGTGCTCATGAAAATCCACGGCCGCCAAGCATCTGCTCAGACTGAGAACTGTTGTGTATCTGCATTGCAAATGCAGAATAACGCATTTATTCTGCTGTAACTAAAAAACGGAAGCTGGTTCTGCAGATTCCTCCCACTCCTCCTGGTGCTTGTTTCCATCCATAACATTTTTTCCAGTAAGCACCTGCCTGACTCCTATTTAATACATCCACAGCTGCAGTTTCCATAGCTGCCTTTTAACAGCACAGTCCAAAATGAATCATTCTCTCTGTGAGGAAATTTCTCCAAAATGCTTCTTCTTTCTCATCTTTTCCTTAATCATCTCTGGATTCCCATTCTTTCTAGAAGGTATATGATTAAATTCCCATTATAAGATGACACCACCCACTCAGAGTCAAATAGATGTCATGGCACTAAGTTGTCTGGTCGTTGTTTTAGTAGCCAGGCTCTTACAACTTCCTACATTGCCATCTCTCATGAGCCATCACTGACAATTCTGCTACAGCTCCTTTATGGAGAAAGTATATTCTGTCAAAAAATGCTTTGGATGAAGCCATGGTTTAACCTCAGCCAGCAAAAGCCCCACACAGCCCCTCACAGAAGCACAAGCTGTGTTTTGTCAAGCTCCTTCAACTAGTGTAGAATATTAATCCTGACGAGTATTTTAAAACATTCTGCCAACAAGCCTCAATCTTTTCAAGAGGAAAAAGCACTGCATGGCAAGATTTCTTGTGTTGAAATTTATTTTTGCTATGTGAAATCATCAGCTCATCCTCAGCAATTGTTACTTCTTCCCTAGGTCTTTGAGAAACCCAGCAATAAACATTGATCAGATACTCAGGTGGAGGAATTCCTCCCCGTTCCCTTCAATCTCATGTTGCACCTTTCCATTCTCAGCTGGTCAGGAAACTTCTACGTCACTTAAACGCACACAAATCTGTGGGGTTGGATGGGATCCACCCAGGGAAAGTGTGGGAGCTGGCAGGAATGTTCACAGAACCACCCACAATCATTTATCAGCAGTCCTGGCTAACTGAGGAGGTCCCAGTTGACTAGAACGGGTTGAGTGACCTACACTGGAGGAGTTTAAAAGTTCTGTAGATGTGGCACAGAACATGTAGTTGTGGTAGAAAAATGGTTTAGTGGTGAACCTAGCAATGGTTGGACTCAGTGATCTGAAAGGTCTTTTCCAACTGAACCAAACCCATTCTATTCTGTAAGGAACCAACACAAGATCTCAGGTGCAGGCAGGAAAACTCTCCAAGCATGGTTTCACTTGGTTCTCTCTCCACATTTGTGAACAGCCTGTGTTACTCTATGCAAAGGGAGAGATTTGGAGAAGAAACCAGGCAAAAATCAACCAAAAATGAAGATTAGCATGGAGATTTCTCCCAATCAGCAGTACCCATTTCTCACACATGCCACACATTTCCTTAGGAATGTCTGAAATTTCAGTGATGTGAAGTGTTCACTAGGGACACATGCTTGCCCAGGAAGGAAATCAGTACCATATTAATAACAACCTCTTATTTATATCAGTGCCCAGCACTGGAAATTAGGGAAAAGAAGGAGCATACACAGGCAAAGAATTTGTCCAGTAATTAAAAATCCAGTCAGTAACTACAGCAAGCTCATCACCATGGTAATAAATCATTCATATAGATTTGCATCCAGGTGCCACTGTGGGATATTTTTTTCCAGTCTTAAAAAGTTCCTTAAGGAGATTTATCAAGGACAGAGATTCCTCTTAGCAGTTGTGCTTCCTGCACTGCAACCTTCTGCAGTGGCTGAACCAGAGATGAGCAGACAGCCCCCCAAGAGCATTTGTTCCTGGCTTCCCTTATGGAGGGCCTGACTCCAATGGCAGGGGTGGAAAGGCCATGGCTCCTCACAAAGCTTCCAGTGACACAATTCTCCAGTGGGGAAAAAAGGCATATTGAAGCAAATGATGCTTTCCTATAAAAAAAATCAGATTTCCCCCAAAACAATAAGACTTCATTAAAAGACATATGGCAGAAAACCCATAAATTATTCCGTTTCAGGGCTGAAAAATATTAATATAAGCTATGGAAAAAGTGTTACAGTATTAATCTGAGTTTTAAGTGCTATATAAATACCATAGTCACTTCCAGCTACAGTGGGTTTTGATCCTTAAACCTGGAGGTGAAAGATCACCACTCAGAGCATTACTGTTTCTAAAAAAATATTAGATCAGAAGTCAAAAATCAGAGGTCCTGATACAACCACCTGCAACTGAAATCACATAAAAGCAAAAAAGAATGGATAGGAGCAGGAAATCAGAAAGGTGATACTTGATGTAGTCCCAATTGATGTAGATTCTAAAGTGCTCTTCCATATTGAAACAGCTGAAGTTGGGAATGCAAACAAAACCATTCTAGTAAAAATATTTCACATACTTAAAAGGATTGCCATGTGAATTTACAGAACTTCACTTTCCAAGTAATTTTCTTAGGTATTTTCTTCCCCCAGCTGACATAACAACAATGAGCTACTCTCACTAGTCCTTTCCTGTAGCCTTCCCACAATCAAAGCAAATCAGCAGAAGAAACAATATGGAAAGAACAAGGCCATGGTCATTAGGATACTTTGATGCTTCCTCTTGCTGAGACAAAGACCTCACCTGGCTGTGCTTTATTCCCTCTAGAGGAATAGCAAAAATGAGAGGGAAGGGGTGGGGGAGAGAAGTGTAAGATTGTGAACTCCTGTTAAATGGCACAATCTGTTCTCCTGCACTGGGAGAGTGTCCCGGAGCTCCCTTCCACCAGACCTTGACACAACACGAGCCACCAGGACAGGCTGCCTCCCATTGTGCTCTGCCTTTTCAAAGCAAACACTGCTCATAACATGCATGTTTTAAAAAGGGTGTGCTCCCTTCATAGAAATATTTTGGCACATGGATTTGGGCCAGAATCAACACAGATGAGTCCCCTGAGTTTTCTGCCTTAAGAATTGTCACGCACATGGCAAATGCTGTCAGTCTGCTCATGAACATCACTCCCTGCTCTCCCCTTTGGTACCATGGTTATACCAGCACATAAATATAGAGCACAGAGTGTCTCAAGTGGGAAGGGACCCATAAAGATCATTGTGTTCAACTCCCTGCTCCTCACAGTACCACCTACAAATAAACCAGAGAGCAACCACCTGCTCAGCAAAGAACCTTTTCCTAATGTCCAACCTGAACTTTCCTGATGTAGTTTCAACCCATTTTCATGCACCCATGATTTAGATTTCAGCATTAAGCCCTGCTCTAGATTTGCCCAAAGTTTGAGGGAAAGGATTGTGTTCTATCACTGAATAGTGAATCATCAAAGAGAGCAGAAAATGAAAAAACAAAGGGCAGAAAATGAACAAACAAAGGGCAGAAAATGAAAGTCTATTTGGAACAGACTGAAACTACAGGAAGCTTTCTGGAAAACAGCATTTTCCCCTTTAGTTTCTTTGGGCCTGGATTAAGATCAGCACTCCCAGAGCAGCAGATCCATTTCAGTGGCTAGAGAGAGATTTCCCCACATCACAAGCTGGTACACAAAGTTACACACACAGCAGTAGCTGCATGGGAGAAATCAGAAATGTGAGAAGCAAATCAGGATAAGAAAAAACACCTTCCCACCAGATTGGTCCTGGCCTGGTGACCATGTCTGTCTGCCAAAATACAAGCTCTTCTCATTAACAACTCATTTTCTAGCTGGACCAGTCCAGGGTAAAGCTGCTGAAAGCTCAGCTTTTTGTTCCTTTTGGGAGCAAAAGGTGCTTTGCATCTTCACCAAATGAAGTCAGTGGATCCTGCAAGCAGCAAGATCTATTGTGAACTGTAGCCTGTAAAAATGTCTCCCTTAGGATAATGTCAGGTGCCAGTACAGTTCCATGACAGTAATTCTGGAGATAGTGTGGCTCTTGCAGCCATGATGAATAAACACTGGCAGCCCAGGAGCTCATGGTATTGATTTTTGTGATAAATCTGCCTTTGTGCTCTGTGCTTCACCCTGACAAAGATGTCTGCCAGCTTTTGCCAAGTCTGGATAGTGATTTTTCTGGAAGCACCCACCTCAGATGAGCATCACTGCCAAACCACAATTAGCCAGAGGCATTGTCAGATTCTCAGCAGCTTTCTCTTAAAAGGGAGCATGTCAAAAGGAAACTGGCCAAAGAGGTAATCTCCACAACAATGGAAAAACACTCCCAGGAAGAGAAGTTCCCTGGCTTCATCTACAAGCACATTGCTGCAGTAGCACCATGATCTTATTTCCAGTCACAAGAAGGCCCTGCAGGCCTTTCTCCCAGATGAGGTGTTACCTTATCCTGCTTTGCTTCCCCCCTCGGTGATGGCTGTCATGGCCAAGGAAACCAGAGGGGAGGATGCTGCTTTCAAACAACTTTCCCAGAGCTGCAGTCTTTGCCCAGAACTGTGTCATGGAGTTCCTGGGATAGAACACAAGTCCCTGCATTTATACACATCTTGGTGATTTGAAGCACTCCACACCTGCACAGTGAAAATGAACTTTGCTTGTTATATCAACTTCTGTGGGCTTGTGGATGTCTATTCCCATTTCCTGATCTTGGGTTCCACTGATGAACATTAGGTACTGCAGAGGGCAGAAGGAAAAGCAAATGCAAATAAAGGAAGAGCTTTGTATACGTCCCCAAAAGAGCAGACAGAAAAGGTCAGATAACACATATTAAAAACAAATATCTGGAAAAATAAACAGGATGCCTTGAAAATGAACCAGATGAGTCAAAAGGGACAGGAGGAATCTGGGGAAAAAAAAAAAGGTAATGAAAGGGAATCTAGGAGAACAGCAAGATTGTTCCTGCAGGAAACACGGCTCCAGCAAAATCAGCAGCACACCTCTACAGAGGAAAAACCAGCTGCACAGAAATAATATAGGGAAAACAAATAAGGCCATAAATTCACTCAGAGGTCCAAGATTCCTAAGAGGAGCAGTGGAGAAACATTCTATAAACCAAAGATGCTGTTTTCACAAATCCTGATCCAGGGCTGGGGGACTTGGGGATTTCTGTTTCTCACCATTTCTGGTTGTCTCCTCCATGTCCCAAGCCATCTGCATTGCCATATTTGTTTGACAAGGTGTGTATATACAGCAACCTCTCTGGGTCACTGAATACAAGGCAGAGCTGGTTTCCCATGAAACCTTTTACAAGAACTAGAAGATTTTGAGGAAATATGACAGCTTGAACAAAAACGTTGCTTTGTGTCAGATATGGAGATAACTGAAGAAGCTGCAATCCTAAAGCTGAAATAACACTCCGTGGGACCAAATCTTCCATTGTCCTGTCCCTGGTAAAAAGCACAGCCTGCTCTCTGCTCTGGGGCCTGTATCCATCGACCTGTCTCGGCGAATTTTAAAAGGCCTTGCTGTCATTTCCTATTGGAAAATAAATACACTTCAAGACCTCAGAATCTTTTGCTAAACAGAATGGTTGTTTTCCCAGTCCAAGAGCAATACTCTCCTCTCTGCTAAATTCTGTCCTGCTTTGGAACCCCACAGCTTGTTCTCTGGATGTTGATTTTAAACCAGCTTTCATGGGCAGCTGCAGTAAATAAACCCCTCAGCTGGTTTTCCATTCCACAGGGGGTGGGAGGGCCAGGTCAGGTCCCACGCTGCAGAGATCCTGCTCCAGCAGAGCCAGGCACTCGGAGCTGCCTGTGAACCCCTCAGATCTCAGCTGAGCTGCACGCTGCCACACCAGGGCCTGAAAACTTCCATATGCCTGAGCTGGATTCTTGCCCTAAATTCACGACACACGTTAGCCAGGGCAGCTGATGAGAGGGTGATGAGGTGAAGAGGCACTGGGACAGGAGCAAGACATCTCCAACGCTGCTATAAACCAGAAGTGAGTGGTAGGTACTGCAGTAAATTCAAAGGAAGAGAAGGGAGTCTGCATTATCAACAGAAAGCTGGAGTTTAATAAGTTAAGCCTGTCAGAGCCTAACCATTATAGGGCCATGCTGGTAATCATGCTGAAGTGTATTTTAATGTTAACATCTGTATTGTTTGCACGTCTTTAACATAAAACTATAGTTCAGCTAGGGGTTTATGGCAGAATTGTTACTTTCTGATTGTTTTACTTAGTTTATTTGCAGGCTGCAAAACAGTAAACTCTTCCAAGAAAAAAATGTTATGATATTATGAAAAATCTCCATGCCTTTAAAATGTATTTAATAAATGAGTAAAAGGCAAAAATGCAATATACCTAAGTAAAAGTAGAAGGTTAATGATGAATGAAAGGCATTAATTTTGCTCCACGTTGCACAAAGACTGACACAGACTTTGGAACATCCCAGACATGAAGTTACTGAGCTCATCCTTTTCTGCAAAAACCTGTTTTGTGGGGCAGTACCCAACAGGAAGGTCCAGTTGTGAGAACTCATGAGCTAACAATCTAACCAGAGTCTGAGCTGAAGGCTTGAAGCATTTCATATGAAGAAATATCCATGATTCAGCTGAGATAATAATTTTTAAGTGAGGTAAACTAGATATTGCCCATATTTGATACATGCTGAATTGACACATGACCAAAATAGAAACACATTAACCCCAAAATCTAATCAAAATTATATATTGCTTTTGATGAGAAGCGGATTTAAGGGCTCGCAATGACCAGGAAAATGGAACAACAGAAATACACTGATCTTTTCCTTTCCTATAAGCTTACATGGAGCAAATTGAAAAACAGAACAGCCGTAGCACACCAGGAACCAATGGTGTGAATCATGCTCTGAAATAATTCTGAAAAATGCCCCAGTCCTGACCAGTTAGCCTAAAAGGTGAAAATTTCTAGTGACTTCAAGTAGTTCTCAAGCAAGTTATTTGAATTAGCTGAGATACCATTTATAAAGTGTCTGTCTTCATGCTATAAAAGCATCACCATTTCAAAATTCAGACAAGAATTGGAGATGTGAGCTCCACAACTTTCTTTCCAATCTGCTTTGCTTGTGGTCTTGGGGACTAACCCACATAAATATGAATATAATTATATCTTTAGAAATAGCAAAGAGAGTTCATTTGCTACAGAAATCTACAAAGAACAAGAAAGGGTTTTATAATCCAGTTTTGGATTTTAAATTGGATTCTTCATTGTCTGAAGTCTGTTAGTCATTATTCCCTGGGTGCAGTGCTTGAATTGACGTCTGCAAGGGTTTGTGTATGTATATGCCTCTAAGAAAACATTCTGAATTGTGAGATTCCCCAGGGAGTGCTGACACAAATAAAGGACACAACATATTTTATCTATTAGAAACACTTCAGGCTTTTAAGTAGTGCCAAAACCCACAATTAAATCAATATTAGACCCATAAGAAGAGATGATTCAGAGAAGTTCTTCCCAGTAATGCACAGGTGGGTATTTGCATTGTGGGAACAAGCCAAATGGAAATTATTTTAACTCTGAACATGCAGAATGTTTCCTGGGACTGACAATGATCCAAAGCTGTCTTATTCCAAAATTACAGCTCAGTTCCAGAAACTCTTAGGTGAAAGTAACTCTTTCCCAAAATAAAGATTCATAATAGAGAAAAATGCAGAGAAATCATGTTCTGATCATGCGTGTTCTAGGTGTTATTCAAAAGACAGATGTACAAGCATCTTAGCTCCAGAGAAATCAGGAATCTACAAAACGTGTAGATGTACTGTGTTGAGAAATCCACCTTTTTTTTTAACAGAAGGAATTATTTTCTAAAGAATTTTCCCTTTTTGTCTGATTTCCACATTTCACCTTTCAGCTTTTCACTTTAACTTGAGTTTTGATCACTTTTGCAACAATTTTATTCTTCATTCTGGCCATGAAGGTGTCCAGAAGACTGGGTTTAGTACTGTGGGAAAAGCACCTGAGTGCTCTCTGTGCCCATGGTAAGACACCTTAGAAAAATCACCTCAATGATTTCTGAGAAAGGGAAATGAAGAAATTATCTGGTCATTATTACCTGAAATATAGCACCTACTACATTAGTCAACACCGTCCCAGGTCCCTTTCCCATCTTAAGCTGTTGTAAATGTTATTCTGCAGCTCTCTGCAGCCAGGTTTGTCAGTGCTATAAGGCAACCGTGCTCATTCTTTTGTTCACAGAACAGATGCCACCAATAATCTCATGTCTCTGCATCAGCTCCTGAAAGCAGGTGCATTTTTTTTTCCTGCACTTGCAATGATATGTGCAAGCCTGCAGAGACTGGAAAAAAGCATTTTGCAAATTTTACCCTTTTAGATAAACCCCGCACCTTGCAAATTCCTGTCTCTAACCAGAAAAAGGCACAGATCAGTCTTGGCTTTGTTCTGAGAACAATTTGCATCATTACTTGCCCTGAAATCACGTGTGTCCCTTGTTGCAGATGTCTGCACAGTCCCTTATCTGTAACTTGTTCTTCCACTCATCTGACACAAAAATTCCCAACGTGCCAGAAGACTTCTGCAGTGCCAATGAGCCTCACTTCTGATCCACATTTTCCCATCTGCCTAGCTGCAATTTTGGATTATCTATTTTCTCCCACTCATGGAGAAAACACCCAATTGTTTGCTTGTTTTGCTGCGGAAGTGCAGAGTCCCAGGTGTGACCTGCTGCTATAAAAGCACAGCCAGCAGACACCACACCAGGCAAGGGAGAGCAGCTGACGTGAGGACAAGTCTCACTGTGGACCTTGATCCTTCCCCTTCCAAGGAACAGAAGAGACACACAAAAATTAAACAAGTCTTGTTTTGACCTCCACAATGGTATTTAATGTGCCTGTTGACTGAAACTGTTTGTGTTTGTTCCTCAAACTGTTTTAATCAGTATTTAGTTTGGAAATGTTTGCACAGAAGACATCTGTAAGAAGGAGAAGGGCCAGTCCAGGGGTCTGTGCATGTCACGGCACTTGTCTATGGATTGGTCTATCAAATAAAGTTGTGAAATGGTAGTTTATGTTCCATTAAAAAGAGGGGGGATAATTAAAAGCAAAGGAACAGAAGAACAAACAGTGGAGACAGATGTTTTCCAGATTTCCTTGACAAATTAATGAAATATTTTAAGCCCTATAGTCTCCTTCACATCACTGGTTATTTGCAAATATTTCACAAAGGCCAAGTTTCCCAGCATCCTGAGAAAACCAGGGTCTGTAAATATGAAAGCACTATTAGAGAAGCTGAAATATCTACAGCCAACTCACAGGCAGCCCCAAGGAGACTGAGAGAAGGCAAAAACACCTACCAGAAACCCCATCTTTACTACATTTACTTTTCATCTTGTCCCAGCATTCCTTATGCGCCAAACTCCAAAATTAAATGGATATTATGGGCACACAAATATTTTACCAACTTAAAAATAAATTTGAAAGCAATCCTTTCATTTCTGTATCCTTCAAATGTAAAACAGCTTCTTGTTTCTGTGCATCTGAATTATTAATAAGATTAGGGGTTAGACTCCATGGGTTTCATTAATTAAATCAACTTTAAATATACATATACAAGTAATAACATTCTTGTCATCAGTTTGGCATCCTCAAAAGAGAGAAAGACATGATTGCCTTGGAAAATTTATCTTCTCCCTTGGTTTAATTTGAAGTACTTCTTTGTATAGCAAATGGAGATTACAGTGGAAGAGAGGTTTAGAGACTGCAGGTAGAAGTCTAATTTGCCAGATTTAGCTGAACAAGTTTATTTTAACATTCCTCTTCCTGTTCTGTATTTCCAGCTGGGTATGCTGGAAAATCTGGTGCTCAGATTCCACTGGTATCCAGATCCCACTTTGACTCAGTTGTGATCTTTACAATTCCTTCCTGTCTTGCTACAAATGTTTCTGAATGGTAATAAAAGTGCAGACAGATTGAAGGACCAAAGAACTGCAAAGGATACATGCACAGAAGAGAGAAAAGTTCAGAGGGAAAGAGATGTCACCATATTCTAAAATACCTCGGAATAAAGAATTATGTAAAGGAATTTTGCCATCAGTCTCTGTAACATTTTCCCATTGATTGCAATGGAGATGCAAAAGTCTGCCATGAAAACACAGCTTTGGGAATCATTCCCAGCCTTGGAACACAATACACAGCACAAAGCAGTTTCAAATTAAGGCATCAAATTAGGAAAATGTTCTTAATAAAAAAGAGAGCGAGAGAAAGAGAGCAAAGTTCCCCAAGGGACAAGGCATCATCACTGCACAAACCAGAGAAGGGACATACACAGAAATGCTGTCAATAATCCACCAATACAGGGTTCCAGACCAACCTGGTCCAGATCTGCCAGCTGCCTTTCGCTCTTGGATATTAAATTCTAATATATAGGTACAACAAGAACCATAGCAAACAACCCATCCAAAATAGTTCTGGGGGTTTTGTGTTAAAATGACAGAGATCTTTGAAAACCAAATGGAATCATATGGAAGTGTTAGACCAAGTAGCAGTGAAGGCAAGCCGGGTGCCTCAAAAGAATCAGTGGTGTGGGACATGTGAAGAGTTGATGAAAGGCAGGATGAACAATTAAGGCTGATTTATAACATGTGACAACCATAAATGGCTCTGCACTGGGGCTAATCTAAAGCAGCAATGAAAAGATGACACAGGAGACAGACAGGAATGTGAGCAGTGCATGAAAAGCCATGGATCACATGGAGTCTGGCCTGTGCTGGGATGAGGACTCATTTGAAATGCAGGGAAATAGGATACAGAAACTAGAAATGCAGTTGTGTTTTGTTTGGGGGTCTTGTTTATTTGTTTATTTGTTTTGCATTTGAGAACAAATTGGGATGCAAAAAGAGATTAAATGACTGTGGTTTGGACCTCATTCCAAATACAAATCAGCCACAAAATGGGAATAAACAAAACCTGCACATTCATGGATCAGATTCTAGGATGCTTCTTTGCCAACAGCAGGAGAAGCTTTTATTTAATTGACCTTTTCCTTCTCAGCATTTTCTTCTCTTCCTCAGCATCTTGGGGCACCTTTTCTCTCCAACACTGCCAAAAATCAGGGAAGCCTGTATCACCAGATACAGGGAACCCTAGAATCTCTCTAGGGAACCTCACAGTGCAGTTTTTGATTTGCAGGGCTCGCTGCCTCACAGTTCTACGAGATTTGCCAGGTCAAGTTCATGCACCATTCTCTCACATGAAAATCTAAACCGCCTCATCAGTGTATCACACAGGTAATCCTTCAGGAATGTGCTGCCACAAGGGGACTGTGAGTATCAAGGTACTGCATATATCATTTCCCATAAGTACTAGTTTTGGAGCGTGAAACAGCCTCTAAATATCCCTGTATTGCAGGAGCACATGTGCACATACAGGTAGATGAGATGTTCAATAGCAAGGAGATTTCTGAGATTTCTGCACAAAGCCAATGTATTTTTCTTGCATGTCATCTATGCCTGGCACTGCCAGCAGTGTCACTGGAAATTCTAGACAAAGACCAGACTCTGGTCTACTGTTTATAGACACTAGAAAAGAAGGATTAATCTTCTGATTGTGACTGGCAGAGAAATTTTGCTTCATTCTTTGTTAGGCTTCTTTTCCACTTGGAAATGATCTGGAAAAGTGCAGTTGATGTAGCCAAGGGAATGCCTGTGTTTACATTTGTAGCTGTTCTTGGGCACATACAGCAATAAATTACTCTAATTTAAAGAGCGGCCTTCTGACAACTTCAGAATTATGATTTAGCTCTACAAAGGAAACATATGAACATGATGCTTCCCATGGTAAATCAGCCAAAACTTCATCTCTTTTTGCATGAGGATCCTGCCTGACATAGCTATGCACAGATCCTTATATGGCTTGAGAATGAAGAGGAATTTCAGTCTCTATTTTTAGCTGTGCCATAGTTATACCTTTTTGCCTTTTATTTTAATTTTGAAGTCATATCACCAGAGCTCAGCTCCTTGCAGTGACGACCTTTCCTCAAGGATCTCAAACATCATCTGACTATAGCTTCCAAGGAAGCATTTTTCTGGGAGAGAAGAGAAATATTACACAAGGTCTAGGGAAGGGTAAAGGAAAGTCATGGAGAACCAGTGCTCATGGACACATACAGGGAGCATGGGAGGTTTGAAGCCAGGGACCATTTATTTTAAACTCAGCATTAGTATAGGATGAAACCCAGGACTTATATGTTCCCAAAAGACACGCAGCTCATTTGCTAATACAAATAATTTTATAACTATTCCTCATAATATTTTGAATTTACACTAAATACGCAGATGAGGACAAAATTATCCAAGGAAAGGTGAAGCAGCAGCAGAATATGCAGAGGAAATATGCATTTCTGTACTGTCCTGTTTCCTTTTTTCAACTCTATTTAGTAATTTTTAAAAATAACCCCAAACAGGCCACAAGATATTGCAGCACCTTATTATACCACCTTAGAAACCAACCTTAGAAACTAATTTCCAGAACAAAATCTACCTTGCAAGTAATTTTGTGTTTTGGCATTAAGAGAAGGAAAAGATCTGTTAGATATTAAACCTCCAGGCATGGAGTCATTCAAGAGGAAACAGAGAACCCTGTATTCCACCTCACCATAGATGCTTAATTCTTACTGGTGAATAGTCTCCCTTGGATGCTTTCTCACAGCTTTCTCACTACAATGAAAAACAGACGCTCATGAATTTACAGTGAGACCCAAGATGTCTCTATACTAATCAGTGAGAAATACTTCCAAATACACATTTGGTATAAGTTTAATAATACAAATATTGTTGGGTTTAAAAAAAAAAAAGCCTCCTATAAAAATACTGAATTATATTTTTAAGTGAGTCACAGTTTATATCTGAGTATACAGTCTGGGGTGACTCGAGGGTCCCCTCTTTTCACAAATGCTCAGCTTCGGTTTTCTGAAAATCAGGCCTGGATGTGCTGTGGGAAAATGAGCATTCATAAATGGAGGCATTCCAAAGCAACAGGAACTTCTGAACATGCTGGGCACTGCACAGTCCATACAGTGACCTGATCAGACTGATTGCTGGAACATGGCTCCCAAAAGTTAAAGGGAAAAACAATGCTGCTCTTCAGCACACGTTGGGGTACAGGCACTGAGAGTTCATAAGCAGAACTTTTGCGTGCAAATTAGTCCCTGGCCAAGCCATTTTGTTCCTTTTTCCACACTCTCTGCCCATAGGCACAGAATGTCTCAGTGGAAGTGATGGAGAATCCCACCTGGGTATCTTGTTCTGATATGAAGATCTCTGACAGATGACAGTGCTTAAGAGTCACCCTCTCCTAGTCCTTCTCTGGGATAACTTTGGGGATGTCTGAGCAGTCAGGATACAAACCAGCCTCCACCAACACCCTCTAAATCAGTGGTGCATTAATGTACAATTCTACCAGGCCCATCTCTAAAAGTGTAACTACAATCAGCACTTGGATATTATTCCATTCCATTGACCATCCTGCTTCAGTTTCTCAGGATGACTGGACAGCCTGAGATCCAGCCTTAGTAAGACACCACTGGTCTTAGTACACAGCCCTTAGTAAGACACCACTTCCAATTGTGAGCTCCATTTCCCAACCAAGACCTTTCAATGTCCCAGTCTTGGCCTTGTTTTCTTCATTTCTTGCCTGGACCCAGTGTCACAGACCACCACTGAAACACATCCACCACTTGAAATCTGGTGTTCCATCAGACTGAGTGGAAGTTATCCAGCAAATAACAGCAGCCTCTTTTAACCACAGCAAAAGTGTGGCTTTTAGCCACACTATTCCTCCTTATTCCTGTTCCTCCTAATGTGGGATTGGTGGCTTATTCAGCCTTTTATGTAATCCAGCATTCAGTTTCTGTGTAGCCTCAGTTTTGTCTGCATTCAACACAGCTCATTTTTCATCATTTCCTCACTGGAGATTAGGATGCTGAAGAATACATGTCAATCAAATGACCTATTTTTTTTAAGATAGAAACTCCTAAGGGTGAAGTGCAAAACTCCAGTTTAATTAGCAGGCTTGCATAGCTCTGTGATGAGGCTTCAAGGGGATGAGGGGAAAGGGAGCCCTTGTTTCTTGCCTCTGTCTAGACAGTGGCATTGAATCTTTTCCAAAAGCCTGATCCTCAGCAGCCTCTTCACCGACACTTAGTTGAATGAGCAGTTTGCCATGGCCCTGTCAGTGTTTCCCCTGAGATATAAGAATTATAAAAAAAAGGTGTTTGCTCAACATGCTGCACAAGGCATATGGCTGAAATACAGTTAAAGCTACAACAAACATAGAAAGCTGCTCCACAGATCAGAACTCCCTGTTTTACAGTTCTACCTGTACATTTACTGCACCTAGACACACACACAGAGCCCCAAAACATGGAAGTAAACACCAGGTAACTTTAACAAGATGTTCTTTCACCTTTAAATATTCATAAGGCCATTGGGAAATGCCAATTTCTTTCATATGCTTGTCTGAAAGACTCAGGCATCGCCAGCGCTTGTGTGAGGTGCAGACAGCCATGGGACATCCAAACACAGTCCCAGCGTGGAGCTAGGCTGAAGAATGCACTGCTGTTCTCTGCCATAATTAGCACAGCTGCAGCTCCTGTCACCCACAGAGGTGTTATCAGCTAATATGAAGCTAAATAAACCTTACTGGATAATAGAAGCAGCCAAGGATAGAAGACCCAAAGCTGTTCTTGCTGATAGCAGTGAGTTTAGAATCCCAGATTCAAACTCCTCGGGTCTGTGTCAGGCTTTAATTTGTATAACACAGTCTCTCTTTGATTGGATATTCTCCTCATTTTTAAAGTCTTCATTCTTATAACTCATGCAGGCAAAATAATTATCAATACTTGCTGAAACTTCATTTGCACACAAAGAATGAGCTAGAGCTTGAAATACATGATCCCTCTAGCAGTCGTGTCAGTGAATGGGTTAATTTAATTCAATCACATCACTTTATATGTTTATTAGTTCCTGTTACCTCCTGGCTGTTGCTGGGTGGTGGAGAGGATCAAACAGAGATGCTGAGCTAGGATTTAAGATTTCTTCATGTTGCATTTATATGAACTTCCCTCACGTCATCTGAGGGTTTCAGCAGACTTCAGAGCCATAACCAAAATATGCCCCAAAGACTATAAATTAGGGAAAGAAAAATTGTAATGTTATTGTTATCTTTGTATTACAGTGATATCCAGGGATGTGGGCCTCACTTTAGGCACAAAGCCCTAAAATACTTGGGGAGATTTACTACATGAAATATAATCAAGATGCTACATGAAAGAAAATTGTCAGAATCTTTCATTGATACAAGCATGCAACATTTAAATTGTGTAATTCAGTGGTTATTGTGTCTCTCAGGGTGGGCACCAGGTCTGACTCTAGTGACAAAATTAGCCTTTTGTAAGTCCCTACTGGCCTGACCTTTGAGAGAAAACACTTGTAAGCCAAATCAGTTATTGCAGCAGAATTAGAAAACAGTTTTCCATCTTCCTAATTACAAAAAGTATTGTATCCACACCAGAGCAAACAAAAACCTCATCTGAACAGGCTGAGAATACTTATGTTGGTGCCTGTTCAGTTCCAGTGCTCTCAGCAGATGTAAAGCAGCTGTGCTTTTCTGCTTGTGCGCCAAGAACGTGACTGGAATGGTTTAACCAGAGAAACCCTGCTTCCCTCCTCCATGTTTTCTCTTCCTCTTGGCACCTCCTTCTCATTCTTCTGCTCAATTGTTCCTTTAATCCATGAAAGCAGTGCAATGATGAGGCTCTTTCATGTAGATCTCATTCACATTGGCAATGCCCTTCATCTCCTCACTCCCTTCCTGGGGCACATCAGAGTTTGTGGCTTTTGCTCTTTCACTATTGATCTTCAGTGGCGCAGGCTGGTGGGCAGGGGTTTGTGGCCTGTGGTGTGGTGCACACAGAAAAGGCAGTCTGAGGACTTTTCCAGGCTCATTGAGACTGAGAGAACCAAAGGCATGTACCCAGACTGCTGCCTTTCTGTGACCACAGCTGTGGGAAATCTGCTTAGGGGTATTTATTGAGTAGAGCCTGAAGCTGCAAAGACTTTTTAACACGACCATGAATCTGTGACTGTGGTCCCTTATCACTCTGATCCATGCCTGGCCTGTTCTTTGTAGAGTAATTCACAGAATCATGGAATGGTTTGGTTGCAAAGGACCTTAAATCCCATCTCATCCCACCCCCTGCCATGGGCAGGGACACCTTCTACTATCCCAGGTTTCTTCAAGCCCCATCCAACCTGGTCTTGGACACTTCCAGGGATGGGGCAGCCACAGCTTCTCTGGCAATCTGTGCCAATCTCTCACCGCCCACCGAGTAAAGAATTTCATCATAACATCTAATCTAAATCTCTCTTATTTTAGTTTAAAACTATCCCCTCCGGATGTACCAACATATGCCCATGGAAATTCAAGATGAACTGCCCAGAGAGCAGCATACTCAAGATCCTCTGAGAGCCTGGTACTGCATTCCACATGAATTTCCCTCCATAATTCTGCTCTCTGGAACAGCCTTCCTCTCCAGGTCATCAGGGCAGGGAAAGGGGGAAGCAAGCAGGGGAGTTTGTTCTAACCCTCTAAGAGGCAAAAGAAGATCCTGACCTGCAATACTTCTTAATGGAAAGACACACGGAGTTCAGATTTTCATTTTGGTCATTTAGGCATATCTGTGTTCGCCCTAGTTTTTTTGCCCTGAGAGTCCATTTCCTATCATCTGTCTCTGATGTCTCACGTCTTGTGCTTCCACTGTCTGCTTAAAACACAGCAAACAGGTCAGGTTCATTCAACAGATCAAAGCCTCCCTCACAAAGACATTCTATGCACAGTCTGTACACAGCTAAGAGAGCTTGAGGGAGCAGTTCCTGTGGTGTGGGGTAGCCAACATCAGTGCTGATATTCACTGGTCCTACTATCCTCTGCTTTCCTCTTTCCTGTTCTCATTAATGTCATAACTTGCTTTGATTTTAGCAAATGTAAAATAATTAGTTCTTTGAATCAGCACAATCAGCAGGGCTTTTGTACAGCACTTTGATGCTCAGCCAGGCCCTCAGTTCAGTGTCAGTTCTCTCCCCTTCCAGATAAAATTACATGAGGGATGGACTGGGTCCCATGGAACAGCAGATGAGGATTTTATGACTGACCCCACTGAAAACAGATATTTAAAATAATGTTCTTGATTCTGTCAGAGTATTTGCACATTTGCCATAATTATCCTGTCATTATTCTCTTCACCAGCTACCAGTTTGATTCTATGTGTTTGTTCTTTAGACCACTGTGGGTATTGTACCTTGTGTTCTGTTTTCAAAGCACAAGACACTCTAATGCACTATTTGCATATGCAAATGTTATGTTTCCATGTGCAAATGACAACAAATCCAAGAACTATGAACATAAATGATAGTGCAAGTAAAGTGATTCTCCTGTTAATCAGAGGCTAGATTTGCTTCTTCATTGAAAACAAAGCTCTGTGATGTTTGCCAGAAATTTGCCATTTAATCTCCAGCACTACAGTTGAAGACTTTTGGCAGCTTGAAGAAGAAAGTAACATGAGAATCAGAGGCAAATATAAATACAATTTGAAATGGGGGAGAAGGAAAAAAAGAGGATAAAAAAGAAAAAAAGACCAAGCATAATAATTTCTCTGCACTTTGAAGTTTTCCCTGTGTTATGCTATAAGCAGTTGTAAAAAATCCACTATTTGCTTCCTTTTCTTGGTAGGGGCATTGGTAAAGGAAACTCTGAGAAATAATAAAGATTTTGAAGACAAAGTCAAGATCTCAGCTATAAATCCATTACATCCTTCTGTGAAAGATTAAGTCAATCACAAAGGAGCTTGTCAAGCTTTGAATTTCAGGATTGTTGAAATCAAACCCGCACTGAGGAAAACAACTGTGAATATAGCTCACGTATCAGTAGTGAACTGAGGCAACTGTCAAGCCACTGTTTTGGTAAATCTGAAATCAAGAGTAATCTTGATCCTGTTATGAGTCAAATTCAGCTTTGTTGCTGTTTTGTTATTTTGTGGGAATTGCTGCAAAGAAGAGGCCAAACCTTAAATGTAAACAATGTCAGTTCTACTGTCCTCCAGAGGAACAGTACTTAAGGATCTTGACCACTGTATTTAGGATAAACCTCTCTGCACACACACCTCCAAATACTATTTCTTCTTTTTAATTAATATTCATGTAATCGTAATGAATGCTCTGATGTTACCTTGTTTTTCCAGCTTTAGGTACTTTCTCCTTATAAGCCACAGTAACAATAATCCTGATATTTGGATGCTGTGAAACACCTTATTAAAGGAGAGAAGTATTAAAAACAAATCTGTGTAGACTATGAAGTCCTTTCCCCAGGGTATTTTACTCAGTTATGGTGTAGAACCATCTATCTGCAACAAAAACATGCAAGTGTTTTGAATATTGACAATTTCATTTTAAACTCTGCACCTGCAGAAGTCAAGAACGATTAGGCTCTTCATAGTATAAACCAGCACTGGCTTTCCTTCAAAATGAACTTTTGTGCCTGAGTTTGTTTCTATCTGCTTAGAAGTGGCTCCATGGAAACACATAGAACCTCTAAGCTTTAAAGGAAAGTAGGGGGAGTTTAAAAAGTAAAGCTGTTAGAGACTATTGATTTTACAAGTAAGTACTGTGAAAAAAAAGGTGGAAAATGTACTGGGGAGATGTGGAATTTAAATGAATCCTATAAATAACTTTTATAGCATACACATCTGTACAAAGGCAGAAGGAACAAGGATAAGTAGATGTTTCAAATTCACTCTAGTTATGGTGTTAGTAAGTACAGTCCTCATTCAAGTGCAATGTAAAGGCTTAGCTTTCTCTATTCTTATTTCCAGATTATTATAGATTTTCTAGATTACACAGAACCAAGTCCCTGCAAATTTAAATGAACCCTAAACCTTTGTTAAGTACATCCTTCTCAGCTCTCTATTTCATGTAGTTCAGAAACCCCAAAGAAATATCACTCAAGATCCTTGTAGCAAAGGTGTACGTAGCCAAGAAACTTCTTTACAACCAGATGAAAAGGATGACACAAGCTCTGCTGAGTGAAGACCACACATATGAGAAAAGCAAGGAAAAAAGAAAACATCCTAAAGAGGAAATAAACTGTAAAGACTAATCCATAACATTAAACCCCAACCCACGGCTCCTATCCCTGGATCAGATTCCTCCTTTTTTGCATATTCATTTTGTTGCCATCACTTTTCATCTTCTTCCCTCTTTCACTGTGACACAAAGGAAGAGCCCAACCACCCCTGCACACAAACAGAGTCCACATGGGTGCAGTTGTTTACAAATGAGATGGCAAGCTCCAGACTTCCCAGTGGAGTTTCTCACCAGCAAATCTGCCTTTTGCTCCAGGATTTGATTTTTCCACACTCATTTGTTGTCATGTTGATGACAACAGTTTCAGAAGTACAGTATGTTTATCAGAAAGATGCATATTCAATTAATATTGCTTTAGGCAATCTTCACTAAAAATCAAGGCTTACAAATCTCTGCACAATTCTCACAGATCAGCCCCCTCCAGAAGGATGTTTCAGCAGGATTCCCAAGATAATGCTACCCTACCCTGTAAGACCCTGCCTTGCTCATTTGGAACTTGACTAGAACTTTATTTACAGTCAATCTAAACTAGATACACCAGGAATGGAAACCTAAAATGCTGATCCTTTGATCTGTCATCACAGTTTCCCAGACATTCATTATCAAGCAGTTTGGTACCAATAACTGTTTGAGCCACCTTAAAATAGTCTGTCGCTGCAAAAGCAGATATATATTTATAATTGATACATACACACAAGAGCAACACACAGCTCCTGCAACAGAAATACAAACCCAAAGCATTTACAAGTTCAGCTTCTCTCCATTATGTCTCTCCACATTTTCAATTAGGAGAAGAGATGAGAATTTGGGTTTGTTTTTTTTTTTTTTTTTTCATTAGAAGCTTCAATTCTCTACATTTTTAATTTTAGTCCTAAAGAGCAACCTGATGGGTCATGCCAGGAAAGCAAATACAAGCAGATGTGTACTCATCTCTTTCCAGACCTTCACTAATATCTCATTTTTCTTGTCATTATGTAGCAGAATGGCTTTGCTGGAACCAAATGACATTGGGTTAATTATGTGAGAACACAAATGTCTTTATGGTGCGCCCTTTTTCTGGAGGCATCCTATCTGTGGCTGATAATGTATCCAACTCACCATGCATCCAACAATTACCCTTTCAGAGGGGTGAATATTTCCAAATATTTATGTTGCAGAGCAGAAGAATTCAAACGCATCAAAATTATTTTCATTGGCATTTCAAAAAAGTATAAATTTTAACCTAAATAATTTGGAGAACTTCACCACTGACTTACAGTCATCATTAAATACACATAGGGGGAAATTAAATTTTATTTCATGCTTTATGAGTTTCTTTTCAAGGTATTAGACTGGAATTCTGCCATTTGTTCAATTCAGAATTGATTCATCTCTCTCTTTTGCTTCTGATTTTAAGAGAACATGCCAGCACTCACACCTCAGACTGGATCAGTCCAAAACTACACCTGCCCTTACCACAACAGAGACATCTTAAAACCAAGTTTCCCTTCACCTGTTTTTAGTCATGCATTGCATTGTAGCCCTATTCCTTAATCTTTAAAATTGAGAATATGTAGAAGTTACTATAAAAACTGATCTTGTATTATAGGTTAAATGTCACTTTTGAACTAATGATCTACTGGGTTTACCAAGGACGTGATTAAAATCCAGGACTCTGAGGTGTCAGGTAGGGAATCAATCCCTCAAGGTAAACAGCAGAACTGGTTTCATCAGTGCAGACATAGCCTGATAAGCATTCTTAATTTAATGGAGCTCCTGCAAATAAACAACCTTAATGAAGATTACTCACTTCCTGGAATTCATTGTGCTGCTCCAATTTAATGCTATCACTTCCATAAGAGGCTGTGACAAAGTCTCTGGAAAAAAATAAAATATGCAAATTCAGACACTTCAAAGGCTTTTATTTTAATTGTGCAGAAGGCAGAACAGAACAAGAGCAACTCCACTAAAAATGGAAAAAGCAAAAGAGAGGAAACTGATACATTTCCATCATTGCTTTCAGCTCTTCAAGAACTACTCCTGAGCACACAAGTTCTCTGAACTACCAGTTCCCCTGAACCAGTGCAGTTCTCAGGATGGGTTTGCTCAACTGCAAGAAATGTCCGCAAAAAGAAATTAAGACCTCACAATACTCTCTCAATTTTGGTTTTATTGCAACCACTGAGTTCTGCCTCAGTTTGCTGAGTTTCTAAATACTATGATTTAATTTTGGATCACGTTCAACAGAATCTGTGACCAGTTTTTAGTCATTTTCAAACAAACCTGGGCTGAACTGTGGCTTGGCACTCCGACCAGGGGAGTTTAGTGGTTTTGGTAGAATTTTGCCCAGAATTTGGGGGTTCTTTTGAATCAGAAATGAACTCAACATGAACAATTCAGATCTGGGCCAGGATTTGTGGGTATTTGGATCCACAGCTGTGGTTCTGGCCCAGTTCTAAACAGAGTCAAAACCACAACTCAAATCAAAACTGAAAAAAGGACATGTAAAGCCAGCCAAGTACAACAACCAAATTTTACACAGTTCCCTTAGTTTAACAGTTTTACAGCGAATGTTTTAGGCCATTTTGCATGTACTTATTTCTCTCAGTCTGCCACAAGACTGTGCAATGACTTTGTATCAAATGAAAATTTCTTTAATGAGTGCAAAATAAGTTTTTAGAACTTCACCTTATTTTTCCTTCATTACACTTGAATTGCGTGGGGATAGGAACTCTTTTGAATTTGCTTTATTTAGCAAGTCATTTTATCTCTGCAAACAAGTTTAGTTTCAGGAACAGGACTAAGAATAAGCTCCTCAATAATGCTGAAATAGCCAGGTGAGGAACTGTAATGTTAGATTTAGGTGGGGGGGGTTGATAAAATCTTGAACAACAGCATTAAAGACAAATAAATTATTCCTTAGTTTCTAGCTTCAGCTTCCCACATCATTTTGGATAAATTATCTGGTCCAAAACTGATATTGAAAATACCAGTTTGCTGTGTAATCTACTCCAGTTTCGACTGGCGGCATAACTTCTTCTGAATCTTTTGAAACTACCCTTCTTAGTCCTGAAATATCTGGCCCCTGCACCAAACATAATAAATGCCTGTAAAAGCAGGTTCTGGAGGCACAGGGGTTGTTTGGGAAAATGTAGATTGGAATACAGCAGTAAGCACTGTGATGGACAATGAACTGGTCTCCTAATGAAGTCCCATCTTTAAAAAGATGTAAACCCAAATCAGACAGAGTGATTTCTTCCTGACACAGGCCAGTTTCTAGGACAGAGTTCCTAGCTCATCTTCAGATCAATTCCTTGATTTTTAAAGAGTACATAAAAATTTAAGGGGGTGTGGGGAGGGTGTGTTTTCCTAAAAGTAAGACTTTTCTGGCGGCCAATTTTTAAGCAGAATTTTTCTAATATCCTTTTAGCACCAGGGCACCAGAAACTTCTGAGACACCTGAAGGGAGTCCAGGGGTGAAACTTTCCCTGCCTACAACATCTCAGAAATGCAGCTGTTCTGCAGTGAATTTCTCAATGCACACTTTGTTTTTACTTAAGGCTGTAGTTTGCACTGAGTAACATCATGTCTAGGGAAAGGAAACTGATCTCCTTCCAGTATTCAAAAATATTTTCTTTTTAGGTTCTTAACTCCCTCAGTGGTTAATACTTATAAAACAGCTCAGGGAAAAAAAATCATCACAGAAAATGAGAGATTCTTTGCTGAAGGGTCTCAGACCCTGGGCTTTCTTGGTTTACAGTGCATGCTTGTATAAATATTTATCTAAAAAAATGAAGTGCTGCTATTACTGAGCACCAAAAAAATAATTCTGAAACACATGTTTTCCCCAAACATTAGTTTGTAAGACGATGATACTGTTTTGTTCGGTGTGTAAATTCAGCCATTGGATGTAAGATAATGAAAAACAGCTCAAACTCTTTTGCTTTTAATTTATAGGTGTATTCATGAGGAAGAGGCCTCAGTTCTTCAAGCTATCCTACACAGCTTGTCAGGCTGAATTAGAAACAAGAAGATGAAAGGTAATATCAGGATTCCTTAACTTTGTATTGTTAGTTCCTATACAGCATTTTTAAAACTCATTTGAAGAGAATCATTACAGAGTGGAAGAAATTAAAAAAAAAATTAAGAGCAGGTATGAAAAGGATTCAGGAGAATCTATAATTAAAGCCACATGCAGAACTAGAGCACAGTGTTCTTGTGCTTCCTTTCAATAATACTTCATAACCCTAAGGATATTATCCCAGTCAGGGGTCTGCTGAGCAGGACAAAAGAACATCCATATCCCAAACCTCTTTAAAGTTTGTATTTGGCAGGATAAGACAAGGGAGTGATCCTCAACACTATTTTGTGTTCAGGGTGTGGGCTTATAAAGACATATGGAACTAAGAGCAAAGCTTTGTGATTTCATGAAGGGAGACTTAAGATCTGAAAAGAAAGACCCTGGAAAAAAAATTAAAACCCAACAGCCTACATAATAGCATGAAGAATTTGGAGCACTTTTTAACCAACACAAAGTTTTAGGAAGCTTGGCTGTATTTATGGTTTGTGGGTTTGCCTGAGGAATACACCTGCAAATCATGTAAGATCCAGCTTACACCCATCAGCTATTGCTGTCCCTGCCCTTTTTTTTTTTAACTTCATGTGAAATATTTAGATAAATTCAGTGGCACTACCTGTACATCCACAGACATCAGCAAAACAAAGGGATACTCTCACCAGAGAGGATGGAAACAACATATGGAAGAAGCATGGGAGAGAGAAAACTTTCTGGATATGAGTTTCTGAGGGCAGATAGGAGTTTCTGAGTGCAAAACAGGCACAAACACTGTGATTCTGCTGAAAGATGTTTGGTGAGCGAAAAGAGATGCAAAAAGGGGAAGAAGACAATCCTACAACTAGCAAATATGAGAAGACACAATAAAGACACACAGGGTTGAAAAAATAGATGAGGATTCAGGCTGCTTGGATATCAAAGATTAATATATCTCGGGAAATATTCAATATTTACAAAGGCTTTTTTTTAAACTGCCAGTTCATGGAGAGAGAAAATACAGCTGAGTTAAAGACCTTGAAAGGCCGATGCAGCTGCAGCAGCTCTGACAGGGTAAGGGAGCTGACATCCAGCCCAAATGTCCCTGCTGCAGGGACCCTTGCACACCGTGGAGCTCCTTCCTGAGTCGGGATTTTGGGAACAGCGGCGTGCGGGGCTTGGCACCCCACATGGGCAGTGAGGTGTGGAGGGAGCAGATCCCTTCTCAAGGCTTCCAACAAAAAACAAAGCATACAACACACCTTGGTGTTAGTATGTATTTGGTCAGTCCCATGTGCCAAAGGCTTTTCCTGAGGAATGTCTACGTACACATCTTTCAAAAGGGATCAGCTCCCTTTCAAAGACCTGTGGGAGAGCCAAATTTCCAAAAATGCTTCATGTTATCTGATAAAGCCAGCCTTTACTGGCATGTACTCTATTAAAAATCTGGACATTTATGCGGGCTCCTAAATGGAACACAAGTTCTTTATCTGAATTTTGGCCCTGGAAATCCTGTATTTCCATGATTCAGATACAGCGGGGGCAGCACAGCTACTCACTTCTTCTGCATTCCAATCCTTGCCTACAAGCAGTGTATGACTGATATCTCAGATATGTATTCCAATAGATGGAATGTGACTGTCTTGAATTTCCTTTTGGAAGAGGATCATGTCACTAGAACTCCTAACACCATGTGTTTGTGTTAGCCCAGCCCTTCTGTTGTCAGCAGAGGGACATGTGAACATGGAGCTGCATTAGCTTTCTATGCCTGCTTTTTCTACATCTTATCAAGATATTTACTGGACAAGGACAAAAGATTCTTATTCACTAATCTGGCAAGCTCGAGAGTTTGAACTACAAACAAAGTAAAATACAGATCTGTACATTTGGAAAACTTCCCTGGCTTTCATTCATTTCTGAAACTCCTTTTGTCTCCTTATCTCTGCACTTTTAGTGTCAGAAGTTTATGACCTATCAATCAATGAAGTATTAAGAGTAAATATTAAGGACATATTTATGTGAGAACCATGTGTAGCTCTTGGCATCGTGTATGGCCTCAGCGTCCCTTTGAGCCCACTCATTTCTCTGGGAGTATTTTACTCTTGAAAGAATGGCCTACTGTCAAATTAGTCATTTAACCATTGACAGAATGCCTGCTCCTTCCATTTTCAATTTCTGATCTGTGTAGGAATAACTGCTTGATCCAGGCACTTCTGTGGGCAGACAGCTTTATCAAATGAATCATTAATGGAGAATGAAATCTAAGCACAAAAATCAGCAGAGACACACCAGAATTTGGTCTGGTATCTCTTCCTAAAATGTGAGATAAACCCTTTGGTTCTACAGCTGGTCTTGCCCTTGGGATGGGTCTTGCAGCTCATGGCTTCATTCAGTAATATTTTTCTCCTAACCAAATTCTGAGATTACCGCTCTTCCCATAAAAAAAAGCAGATTTAATTCCTGGAGCTAATGCAAGTGTGGCCATAAATTTAGAGGATAAATTCTCAAGACTGTCATCAGATTATTTGATTCTTTAGCTCAGAAGAGAGCAGAAGTAGAGAAGGTTAACACAAAATCTGAGAGAAAAAAGTGACTGAGATACTAGATTGAGATTCAAAAAATCTATTTTCAGATTTTCTAGCTGATCTAAAGAACTAGTTAGTATTATCTTCATAATCTCCCCATTTTACCTATTTTGTCTGTTTTGTTTCTGAATGTTGATTAAATGCCAAAGACAAGAACTGGTTTTACTCCACAGGAGCACAGCACACCTATTGGCACTTCTTGCTGTAATACTAACAAAACAACAAAGATATAAAATCAGATCACACTGTCCTCACATGTTTGAATATTCTGAATTTTAGCACATTTTACTTTTGTATTTACATTTCAGAATTCCAACACTGATTTTAAATACTGAAAGTCTGGGCACAACTTAAGGGTTGCAAAATTTTCTGAGAAGAGCAACAGAAATGCAACAGTGACTGAAACAAATTATGCCAATCACAATAGAAATAATTAATATTTAACTTTGCTTGCTTAGTCTTTTCTCCCTGTGTTTTACCTCCATAGCATCCCACCTACCTCATACTCTGCAATTCACTCAGGCTGGAACAATCTGTTTGAAGGGCTTGAGGAGAGACAGGAGAGGAGGATATGGGGAACATGAAAACAGCAACAAAGCCACATCTCCTCCTGTGATTACCAGAGGCAGAAGATCAAATATGAACTTTAATAGTAGCAAACTCAGGACTAGACTTAATAGTTGCAAATTGTTCCAAGTGCTCAGCACACCAATGTGCAGCAACACTCAGAAATTAATCTAAGGAAAAGCTCATAAAGGTGGGGGGAACCCACCAGAGTGATAATGCATCATAGAGAGCTGTCACAAGAAATGAAAGTACAGCAGCAATTAGCAGACACAGTACTAAGCACTGTGCCACCTTCCCCATTTTAATTGCACTTCATCTTAGTCAGAAGCTAAACTCAAACTGAACTCTGTTGGAGATGGCAGAATTGACTCGTTTTGAAGAACACAATGGCCTAACAGTTAACTTCTACTTTTCTAACAAAATAAAGAGTAGGAGTTGGAGAAAAGAAATGCAGGAAGAACTGGGAGTAGCAACGGCTCAGAATGATTTGCTCAGAACAGTGTTCATGTTCTAAAGGAAGTCCTTAGAAAACTCTAATATATCTCCCATTGCTCTCTATTAAATTTTGTTTACATTTCTACCTTAAATACTGTTGAGAACTCAGCTGTTCCTGATGATCAGGTACTTTTTATTGGGTTCCTTTCCTTGTTGGCTGGAGAGCCTCCATCCTTCTGTCCCTGCTGGAGAGTCAGGCACAGACCTCATGGCAACACTCCTGGGGCCAGACTGGCAAGTTCCTGAGTGCAAAGGGCACTTTGGGAAGGCAGCAGCACAAATAAATCCAGTGGAGGTCGATGGGCAAAGCACTGGAGCCCTACCCCTGCCCTACAGCAGGGGTGAGACTTAGCCCTTCCCCATTTCTACCCTCACTGTACTTGGTCTAACTTCATAACTCAAAGGGGCTTTTTTTTTGATGGTGAAACACACAGTTCTTTCTTTCCAGCCTGTTTTTCTCCTTGTTTTTGAGGTGGCAAATGTTGGGAAACAGAGCTGCTTCCTGCATGGCACCTACCACTGGGTATCCCAGCATTTTGTTCTGCCTGTGGGTTTCTTTGGATGAATGGATGCAAAGTGCAAACTACACAGGACAGCTCTGAGGAGCAAGATTCAGTCCCATATATTTACAGGAGTTCTTCTGCAAAGTGTTCTTCCCAACAGATATCATTTTGATGAAGTGGTAGCTTTTCCTTTTGCAACGTGACACTGATTTGTTGAAGTTTTTAAATCCAAGATTAACAATCATTCTTCTTGACATGATGTTCTACTTTTTTTAGCTTTCAATGAGCTTTAATAACAGAGAAGAAAAGATAAGAGAAAGAATTTTTGGCACATTCTGATTCCTCACACAAAACAATAACTGTTTTGGTATCCAGAGATATCGGCTCCATACTGAAATATAATTTCACTTATTTTTACACATCGCTGGAGGAATTACCATTTGGTCTAACAAGCTCAATAAAAAATAGTGCCAATATGAGACTTCCCACTGAATAGAGAGTAGGTATGTAGATGATGTTCAGTGTTCACATACACATCATCACACTGCTCAGGAACACATCAAACAAGTGACCAAGAATGACGAGCCAGACCCTGGCATGTCTGCTGTGACAATGAGCCGACATCTTCTACATATTAATCCCTCCTTGCTATCTTTTTCTTCTTATTTCTTTGACATTAACAGACTTTAGGGTCTCCACATCTTCTATAGCAGAAGCATTAATAGTATGTAGCTCCTAAACCAAACCTGTTTTAATGTAGTCACGTACTTCCAGGAATTATATACCTGACCAGTTTGATCAAAGATCCATCTCCTTGTAAAGTTCAGTGGATTTTAAATCTAGCACCTTGCCACTCCTAAAATCACACACAATTTAAGTTAGCAAATTCCTAAATACAAATAGTAAGCACACAAGCAACAGAATTCATTATTGATGTCAATGTCTATTCAAAAAAAGTCTTGACATTTGAATAATTTCTTAATTATGATTTCTGCTACCCAAAGAATGCAGAATAAGACAACATAGATCAGCCATCCAAAGTCCATCATTCTCTCCGTATTTAATAGCCCAGGACAGCACCACTAAGAAGTACTAATTCTCCCTACTAACCATTCAGAACCTAATTTGTCTGACACAATGTTTTAACCCAGAATCGTATTATTTTTATCACCATTATTTTCATACAAGAACAAAATACCAGGTATCAACGAAGCAAAGGAACATTTCCAAGAACAGAATAAAGAATGATTCAGAGTGGCGGGGGTTTGAGACTGGCCCTGTTCAGAGCCTTGTGAGCAACCATTTAATGGCAATAACATGAAGAACCAGTAAAGGTCAGACTGACCGTCAAATGTCAGTCCCAGTCATTCCACTGGACCAATTCCCAAGGCTCCTGACTCATTTTTTTTATTCAGGCAAAACCAAAGTCCTGTGAGGAGGGGGGAAACTGTGTTTCCAGCATAAATATCAGACTGAAACTGGAGAACTGGTTTCAACTCACTCCTCCACAAACAGAATTCCTTTCTTGTTTCAGCAGAATCACATGAGACCACAACTAGAACCAGGTCCTAGTGATTATGAATGAAAAAACCCATTTGACTTGTACCTTTACTGTCTTTAGCTGAGGTCCATAAGCAACCTGACTGAAGTGTAAAAAACCCACAGTACTTTGAGCTTTTTGGATTATTTCTTCAATCAAGACTTAAGTCTGGACAGGATAAGAAATGTACACCAAAATCTGAGACATCACTACCTGCAGAAGAAAAGCACCCGCTGTACAGTTAAGTAAACCCAAAATAGTCCCATCATTAGTAACTGCTAGACAGCCTCCTTCAGTGAAATTATTGCTATTGTGTTTCCCATGGAGAATTCAAAGTAAGAACCAGATGTCTCTTACTTTTCTGTAAATTCAAACCTAAGTGAAGTGACAGCTGAATAACAGCAAAGGAGCTATTCTGAGATTTCCCATACAGAGTATGGAAACCACTTCCTTCGCCTGCAGGTGCTTGCATTGATTTCTCACATGGACTATGACCAGTAATTATGCCACTGCAAAAAGAAAGAACAAAAACACACAACCCTCAGCCACCTCAAAGTACAATTTTAAAGCTAAGAGAAACTCTTATTACCGATTTCTCCAATGAAATCCCAGGAATTTTGTCACTGTCACACCAATAAAGTCAGCACAGAACTACCACCAATCCCTCTGGAACAGTAAATTTTTAGCAGGTGTCAACAGTAAGAAGATTAAATATGACCATGGTATGCTGCAGTAGCAAGTCTCCAAATTTCATCCAACTCAGCTTCTTTTTTTTGCTTTTTTTTTTTTTTTTTCTTATAGTTGAGCTCTAACCATAAAGTGTAAACATGTTCCATGTCAGGCAGCAGGAACACTGATCATGGATATCAGGGACAAGTTGCTGAGCCCAAAGTGAATTAGTCAGCCAAGGAAAAGATGGGTGGGGTTGGCCACCTTATCAAACTCATTAAGAAAATTAGCAAGAGAAATAAGAATCAAGGAAGTAAAAAATTCTTTATCCTTTTAGAACCTTCTCCCTCATCAGAGTGGGGCTTTTGAAGAGAAATATGCAACCAGAGGACCAAACACCATGGTGGTTTTGTAGAGATAAGTGCATATAATTAAGAGTTTGTTGTCCCCAAAATCCTTGTTTATGTAGCAGATAAAAAGCATCCAGATGTCACCAAAAATAAATGCCCTGTTCCGTACGCTGCACTGTACGTCACTCTCACATGCTGCCGAGTTTGACATGGATTCAACAACCAGCAACAGATGGTTCAGTTCTCTGCTTCCAGGGTGTGAGTTTAATGCTTTTTTTAGGAGGTATTGGGGCAATTCTTCTCTGCCTTTTATTTAGGCTAGAAATTAAATTAATTCACTGCAGAAATACTTAAAATACAGAGGATATCAGAGATTGGTAATGAGATTTTCAATTTCTTTTTTAATTCTGAGAATTTATTAGAGCTTTTCTTCTTTTAATTTAAACCTAACAGCCAGAATTCATTGTGGCACTACCCTTCCAGGGACTAGAATTTATTTCTGGAGTGTAAAACAACCTGTAAATTTATGGGTGCTATATAAATAAATAATCCAGTGTTATTTTTGTAACTCCAAAGCATGTTGGCTTTTTCAAGTTCACATGATGAATCTGGAGTTGGGCCCAGGATTTTTGGAACAACAACTTACATATTGTTACATTAGTGCAAGATAATTCTTTGGGTGCAAAGATATTGAAAACTTTAAAAATCCTTGAGAATAGTGGTGGCTGAGACATTTAGTATGGAAGGAAATAACTTTCCCCCAACAATGTGTTCTGCAGTTTAGGCTTTAGGAAGTTTTTCCCTCTGTTTGAGGTTTATTTTATTTAATTGCAATTGGCAAAGGGTTTTAGGACATCATAAGGTCACTGTTTATGGCAAATCATCCCTCTCTGCATAAAAGGTATAACTTAGACATTTGGATTTAATTATTTTGTTGTTGTTTGTTTGTTGGATTTTGGTTGGTTGGTTTCTTTGGTTTTTGTTTGTTTTTTTTTTTTTTTATGCAGAGGTAAGAATTTATATTACCTCCGTTAATTTCCACAATAAAATGGCAAACCTTTCTTCACAGATATGAATTGATACCAGTGCCAACTTCCCCTGGCAAATCCTGACAACTTGATTCTTTCATAATTCCTAACAGTATAAAACAGATACAGACAAGAGCTTTGGTGATGTAAAAGTAATCTTGATACATTTACAAAAACTACTACCTAAGCAGTGAGATGTGAAAAAATAAATCTGAGAATTACCAGCACTGTAAGAGACCTTCTGAGTCCCTTTCCTTTTGTTGTAAATACAAAAATGCTGAGTTTATTTTATTTATTTGAATATTTCCCTTCCAGTGTGCACAGCTGAGGGACCAAGAGTGCTTTTTGCTGAGGTATGAATATCTCAAATTAATATTCCCCTTAGCAACATTCACTGACCAAATTAGAAGACCTGCCAAGTTTTCTCTGGCAGGTGATGTTGGTAAGTGCTGGAAGTCATATATCTTTACAAGGTTACTATCATAGCACGCTCTTCTAAAATGTTTGCCAGTACATTGCTACAACTCTCCAGTTCCTTTAATGAAAAAGACATTTTTTTAAGAGTAAGAATTCAGACTCAACAGAAATTCAGAACTTGATCCTAGAGATTTGACTCACATTAATATTCTTACTGGCTTATTGGATTTTCTCTGTGACTGAAATACAGCTACACAAGGTACTGTGGTCTTTTGACAGGGAATAAGGGAATTTCTCCCAACTAGTCCCATCTAAACGTCAGCATCCACTGTGCAGATTCCTTCTGCAGTCAATAGAAATAAGAACATCTGGAGAAAGTCAGCACAGATAAGTTCTCTCTGACAGTAATCCCAAGATACTTTAAAATATCCCTGTACCCAGGTCTCTGTCCTTGACCTTAAGAACCCACTGCGAATGTAAGGACACCATCTCGTCCTCCCCTGTTCAGCGTCAGCTCCCAGGTTTGAGATTCCCCATTCATTATGTCAAGATATTATAAGGCACATAAACCAAAGAGCAATTCTGAACTGGTTGACATTACAAGTAAAATAATTTTCTACCTCCCTACCACACAAGGTGGATCTAAAACATTTTAAGGAAGCCAGCACAACACATCACCTGGAGACCTGCAGGTAAACCACTGTTTTTAAATAATTTCCACTTTCCAGGCAATGCATTTCACTACCTACAGTAACTCTTGGGCTGCATTCATCTGCTTCAGAAATTCTTGTACTCACTTTAAGTTTAAAGCTGAAACACGATTTTTTCTGTAGTCAGTGTTGCCTCTGGCTCCATGTCATACTGTCTTACTCAAAAGTCACATCAGATGTGAAAAACAACTCGGTAATTAACCAGCAATTTGTGTAAGAGATAAAGTATCTTCATAGTAGGGGTATAATGGAATAATTATTGAAAGCTGTCTAAAAGCACTATGTGAAAATAGAGAGAAAGATGTTTGACCTCAGGAATACCAATTTCACAAATAAAGCCTTAATAATAGGCTGCAATCACACTTGGCTGGGCATTATTTCCCAGACACGCAAGCTCTGCATTACAGGGCCAGAAGCAATGACTCACTGCCAGCTGCCGTGATGGCACAGGGCAGCTTGCTAGTCTGTCATAAGTTGTTTGGTGCACATTGTGAAAGCTTCTAGACATCTGATCCCTCAAGAAAACAGTCCCTGTCTATGAGCAAGAAGGTAGGGAACTTTCTCCATTTCTGAGGCTTCATTTAAAGTTAATTTTTTGAAGGTGAGCAAGAGAATCAAATTATCCTTTCCTCAAAGATGCCTCAAAAGGTACCTTTTTAAAGACACAACTAATAAAGGAGGGTGGAATGCTTTCCACCCAAAGGCCACACAAACACGTGTGTTTGATGTTACGTGGACATTCACATCCCACAGCATCGCAGGCTGAGATCATCAGGCAGTGCTGGACTCCAGAACAAACCCTCAATGCTAAAAGGCTGCACAGCTTTTCTGCCCCAGTCCCTGTCTAGATCCTCAGCTGTCCAAATCCCCACCAGCTGCAAGGAAGAACTGGAAAGCCAACCGAGTCTAGCAGTTCTAAGACAGCTGATGATCTGTGTCAGTAGAAGCCCTTATGATCACTGCTTTACAGACTTTCTTGGTTTATGTCTTTTTGCCCATGGAGTATCTGCTATTTCCTCTTGTCTTACAGGCATGACAGTGGTCACACTTTTAGCAAGAGGCACAGGTTTATGTGACTCTCCAAAAGTTTGGAAATGAATCATTGGAATTCAGCAACTGACTAAAAGCATATACAACTTGTCTGAACATCTTCATTTTGGCTAGTGTATCTCAGTTCCTTAGAGACTGGCTTACCTCATAAGATTTCTAGGATTCCACATTTCTAAATTTCCTGGAGATAATCCTGTTTCTTACCATGCTGACACTGCTGAGTCTGCGCCTGGATAGTGCCCAGACTTTTAGAGGAGCAGCCAATGTTGGACATATTTTGCAATAGCTTCCTAAACATTCAGAGGGAAATCAGCAATATTTCTTGTTGTAAAGTGATGAGGGTCTTAGTTTTTCTGACACGTATCATCTGGTTCTCCAGTCTGCTCTTTGCAATAAGCAAGTAAGACAGGAGTCAAACTTCAAACACACACTGCTGTTTTCAGTAGTTTTTACCATTTCTCATTTCCCACTGACACTCTCTGCAGATCACATACGGTGTTCACACCTCTTCAATACCTTAGAAAAACCAAGGGAGCGAGATCAAGTTGAAAAGCTTGTACATAAATTTTTCTACAGAGGGAAAAATCACAGACAAAAATTTCCTGCTTGAGGGTATAAGGTAGCCTCTACATGCCTGAGGTTAGGACAGATGGGCCCTTTTGAGCATGTAATAATTCCAGGATTGTCTGCTGTAGGGCTTCCTTGCAACTTTTTCATGTGGGACTGGCCAATGCCAGAAGTATGGATTGGACTAGATGGCCATAGCCATGACAATATCATGGTACACTTCCTGTCACAGCATTATAATCGTTAGTTTCATCTGATATGCTGCCCCCTCTCATTATAATAAACATTAAACTTCCAGTTGCTACAAGAGAAGTTTTTCTCTTCAGTCAGCAACAGTATTTGTCCAGTAACGAAAGCTGGGCATCATTTAACATCAGTTTCTCTACTACCGCAGACAACAATTACACAATGGCTGAGTCATATCTAGGGTTTGAGGACTGAGCTTCTGCTCAAATTCTTCAGAACTAGGGAACTTGAAGCAATAGTTTTGCCGATTTCTGGAAAAGTACTATGAACACTCCAGCCTGAAATTCTAGCTACATAAAGGAATTCTGCTTTACTTTTAGTGCATCTTTCATAGTGTTCAGACTGAAGATGCAGAGGAAGCAAGTTGAGGAGGAACAGTTTTCACAAGAAAGGACAACTCTATCACTGTAAAATTGTGTGTGACCCAATTCAGAGCACAAAGCACCAGGAAAGGCAAAGACAGCTGAGACAGCAAATTCTCAGTCTGAACACTTTGGAGATTTTCCTGTAGGTAAAAGAAAGAATAAGACACAATGAAGGGGAAAAAGATAATTAATTAAATTACATAAATTGTTTGTTTGGATTCTAATAATGAAGGACTGAGATAGATCTTCACTTAAACAAGGAACTCATGCTGGAGAATCCCATGTTAGCTGTTCACAGAAGCTGAATACCCCAAACTGTAAGTACAATCAAGTTTATGCAATAACATTTATCACACATTATTTAGTCAGTCAGATATCCCAGTCTCATTCGGGGATGATACAGAATAGTACAAATCACATTTCATTACAAACACTGCTAGAATCTGGGAATCCAGTTACAACTATGTAAGTATAGATAAATATTGTGAATGGAACAATTAGAAGAGCAACAATCCCTAAGCTTCTCCACATCAAAAATATAGTAGGCATCTGTTTGTATTTGAACACACACTGAAAGCAGCTCCTTAAATCCACAGATTTCACAAGTATCTGCATTAGTAACTCTATAAACTTTCAGACTGTGATGTTTGCTGTATTTAAACCTGGTACTGATGCACCTAGAAACAATAATGAGAAAACTGAGGCACATACTGACTGCCCACCTGCTTCTGACCTCAGGGGGAGCTCAGCTGGAGTAAGGTAAAGCATTTCAAGGTATAAGCTAGTTTGAGTCTGAAGGTGCCTTCATGTCACATAGGCACTCAGATAAGGTTCTCAAAGATTGTTACAGAATTTTAAAAGGCTTTGTAGAGTGAATCCATTGCCTACCTGATAGATATGACAGATGATTGCACACCATCTTAACATTTACTGTCTTTGAAGTGATGTACAGAGCCTAAGATAATAAAGTGATCTCCAGTAATGCTCCAGAATCAGAACACAAAAGAATCTGCCAGAGGCTCAGTTCCCCTGCAATGCAGGGAGACACAGTCCAAGCAACCTCAAACAGGAGAACAAGTGAGAAACTATTCCCTGCTTCCTTTGGTTTCTTAATAACCAAATCAGCCTAAGCAGGAGTAAACAGTGTTTGCCTAAAAGCATCAGTAGAAAACATATAGAACTTATGATAACTTGTTAGAGTTGTGCTAATTCTTCAATGAATATGTTAAAAGAATGATCATGATTTAATCTGGCTTAAAAAAAATAACTTCACCAATCACTGCAGTTATACAGCTCTCATAGCTGAAAAAACAAAACATATATTGATCAGTAACATTTTAGTTTTCAGAAACATTTACAGTAGTTTCAGCTTCAGAAGAAAGGGCTGTAGCTCACAGTGAATATAAAATACTCTAGTATAAATGAATTAGCAATGGCAAAGACATGCTATGTTTACCATTAGATGAATCTTTCTTTTCATCCCTTTGTCCCATTAACCTGCTCTCCCATTCCCTGTGGAATGCTGTTGGCTTATACCACAAAGGATCTCTTTCCCCATAAGGCCAGAGCTGTGTTTGTTTCTCCAAACTGTCCCATGAAAACATGAAGTATCTCTTAGACAAGAGCACAAACTCATCAGAATGTTGTGTTCAGACAGGGGTAGCACCTCACTGCTAGAATTCACATTCTGATTCCTGATAAAACCCTTCTGTGGTTGCTTTGCTGCTTCCAGCACTGTCAGCCTTTTTCTTCCTTTGTTTGTCTCTCAAATGTACTGTCCTTTGCCACAGTCATCATTGTTTCATAATTTTTAAGATTAATTCATGAAACTTAAAGTGATTCATAAGATCCCCTCAAGGTCAGAGCTAAAAGGAATCATGAACAGAGTATGTTCCTTCAGGACTGACATGGCAGTGAGTGTCTCAGTGCTGTGAGAGGCAGGGAGTAATGGGAATTTTTATACTCCACAACAATACTGAAGGTTACTTCACAAGCTCCTAATTCAGATTTTCCAGCAAAAGGACTGCCAAGCATAAAAAAATATTACTGCTTAGGCCTGGTATCTGGTGTGGTAAGTCAGTGTGAATGGTCCATTAGCCCCCGAGAAGTCCAGTGGAACGTGGTGGAACAAATCCCGAAGGCAGCGCAGAGATGAGTAATGGTGTTACACTGGATCAGTGTTACACGAGGAGAGGTGAACAATGGCAACTGTATTTCCCAAAGCCTGGAATTTCTCTCCATGATTTTTTCTCTTCGAGCAACAGGACTTTCTCAGTTTCCACTTCTCTTTGGAAAAAACACTGTATTTATTATGCTTGTGACCACACTGATCACAACCCAGATAACCACATTAAATCAGTACAGATTTTACCATGACAAAAATGTATCCAAATTACCTTGTGCATGTTTATCTATTTCAAATAAAGCAAAAACAAACTAGGTAGCTCAAAATTAGGAAGATGTGGTGGTTTCAGTTTGAAAACTGAAAAACCAAACAAAACTGAAAACTGAAAAACCAAACTTCAAAACCATGACATTAAACATTATGATGAACGGATTTTCTGCATCACTTATGTAATAAATAAGTAGTAAATAATATTCTCTACTACTTTGAGAGGAAAGGATAGTGGAAAGTAGAGGAGAAAAAAGGAATTTAAAACTCCAAAATAAAAATAAATTCTAATCCAATACACGCTACAGCTAAATCTGATCAAGTGCCGAGGACTTCATAACAGAAGCAGCATCTTTGTCCTGACAATTATCCTCCTCTTCTTACATATAGTTCTCTTCAAGGCACCTTTTTTTCCACACAAAAATGCCTTGATTGATAATGAAATTCAGTGACAAACCTGTGGGTTCTCCAAAGACAGATTGCAACTTTTGGAGAATTATTGTGTCTCCTAAAATGTGAACACAGACTGTTTTGCTCAACAATTCCAGGAGATGTCAGGAACATGGTAGGTTATGCATACTGTTTTATTTTGCATAACACAGATTTTGTAACATGCAGATCTCGCATCTTAAAATTAATTTTTAATTAAATTTTTCACAATTCAGCACCATATTACAAGTAATATAAAAGACACAAGGCATTGAAATCCCACAAGGAACTCCAATAACATACCATAATACCTTGTAATTTATGAGATTCATATGAGACTCTTTGCACTGTGGAAACAATTTTACCAAGATTGCATACGAAGTGTGATCCTTCAGTATGACAGTGTTCTAGTGTTCTCTGTCAGAAAGCAATGTTTGTTTGGGGATTTTTCCTCGGCACTAAAATAAAATTGACAGAATACAGTGATGCAAAGAATCAAAAAATCATCCTTTTACTGTCAAAGAATCTTCAATCTAACCCCAAGTCTAAAACTTCTGACAAGGAAAGGGAAAAGGTAGAGCATATCCTGCTGGTGACAATGAAAGGAAAAGGATTTTTAATATGAAATAGGTCACCTTTATGACCAGGTGTCAGCTGTGTGTGAGTGATGGATGCCTCTGAGAGATGTTTCAACCTACAGATGTATGAGTGACACATGAAAATTTTCCAGCAGAAGCTGCTTGCACAAAAGACAGAGAACATAATGAAGAAGTGGTATCTGACCTTTAGAGAGGAGAAAAATGGAGAGGGACTGTGCAGCTGACTGATACTTCTGCAAAAACAAAAGTTAAAGTTCAAGCTGTACTACAGTCATACTGGGGCTTGTTCTTTCTCTTGTACAAATTACTACCCTCCCCATGACCTGCAAGATAATATTACCTGAAGTAAGAGGTACAGAAAGAGGCACAGTATTTCCCTAGGACTCTGCAAGTATAAACGTTTCATTATTCTTCCTTTTTAATGAGTGGGTTCATCATATGCTGTTTGTATAAGCAACAGACAAAGGTAATTCTGGTTCCTTCTTACACACTGCTTACTGTGTCTAATTACATCCTGTGCTTTTTCTGACATGGATTTCTCCCTAAATTTCCATACACAGTGCATTCACAACAGTTCTCTCCCACAGGGTGCTGAAGAGTGGTAGATTGTGTCTCTGAAACTGGGAGATGCTCAAGGAAGGAAAAGCAGGGAGCACTTAGGGGAAGTTCCTCTCGACCAGGCTCTCTATTGCTTTCAGATTTAAGGATGGTCCCTTCTTCCCCAGAACCTAATTTATACAATTTGTCAAGAACAAAGAATGTACAGATTAGTAGCTCAGTATTAATCAGCTGAAATCAGCCCCTGTCATTCTACTCCCACAAAATTGAAAGCCCTTTCAAAGAATCAGTGCCTTGGAGCTCTGGATAATCATCATTTAATATTTGAAACCACCACTCAGGAGGTACCTATCTATCAACATGTCACTTCACACACTAACAAAACAATTCTTCTTCCATTGTACCTAAGTTTAAGAATCTCAAGGTGTTTTGGAAGCAGTAAGTCTGAAAAGACTTATGGGATTTTTGTGATTCCCAATGAAAAGGCTGAGCTGGGGCCTCAGTGGTTGCTGGATTTCTGGGAAGAACTCAGTCTGGACCAATGAAAATTAAATCTCTTTAAAACTATGTTTGGCTTTTTGCTTAAAACTTGAAACGCCAGAAGTGGCCATTCACCTTTAATTTAAGCCATAGTCTGTCAGTTAGTTACTAATGCTGCTGGATCCCCTATTAGATCAGAGCCATCATCAAACACAAAATCTATCACATGCAAACAGAACTTGTAAAATGTTTTATGCCACTTGATCATAACCTCAGAAAAGTATTGATCAAATTTAAGATATAAAGAAAAAAATGCTAATGACAGATAGCAAGGCTGCTGACACATCAACATTTAAAAGCACTTGGCTGAGTTATTTCTTTTTATCTATCAAGAATGACTTTTGCATATTTTTATATTCTAAAAATACAGGATTAACTGCATCTGTTAGATCAATAGCATAAAGTATCAGTCCTGTCATCCATAAACACCCAGTCAGTTTTATGAACCAGATTATTAGTAGTTAACTATTTAAAGCTGCTTGCCCTTTGGATCTCACTTTGATGCTTGTAGCCAGAACATACTATCTTCCAACACCACATCCAGGCTCCCCAGTGTGGGAGGAAGATTTTGAACCAGACCAAGAGCAAAATTAATTTTCCATCCTTCCAGACATGAAAAGAAAACTAAGAATGGGTTCAAAACAATACTGCACATTTTGGCTCATTAGAGATTGTCTTCAAGGAATGATACAGAATGAGCCATATGAGAAAAGGCACAACAATTTTCAGGGGGCAGAGTTGGGAATAAAGGTTTGGTTTTTGCTGTGAGTCCTGCCACATACAAAGCAATAGCCCAGCAAAGAGTGAATCATCCAGCCATGCTTGCTTTGTCTCCTTTTGTTTCATGACTTTCTCTTTCCTCTGCAGTGTCTGTCACCCTCAGTCCTTCTCTGTTCAAGCCCATATCATTCCCCATTATTTGCTCCCTCATCTCCTGCCCTGTTTGGTTTGAAATCTTAAAAAATAAATATGTACCACAGACCATCTATTACAAGTAACTCCTTGAAACAATATTTTAAATAAATCAAAATTACTGGATGTCCAAAAACTGGGAGGGCACAGGCAGCAGCAGAATTGGAGCTGTTTTTATCAAGAGTATTCCAGGAACTGATTCAACAACCCCTGGCATGTCTATGGGACAGAGGCAGTGAGGGGTGGGCAGGGAAATGGCAATGCTGTGACATGGTCCTTTCATCCAAAATAGGGTCAAGGCAGCAGCAACCACAGCACAACACATTTAACCTGGGAACAGGATTGTCTCCCTGGAATTGTGCCCATTTCCCCAGGGTACTCACCAGGCTGTGCACTGAAATGTAACAGTTGGTTTCAAACAAACCCACAGTTATATGACAGTGAAATTTTGAGACTGAAATCCTGCCTGGTTTCCTTTCATGGTAACCAAGGAACAAACTTAGAGCTACAGAGTAAAAATCAAAGCAATCCAACAAAAAAAATATAGTATTTTGCTAATTTTTGGTGTCCAGTTGTATCTAAAATGATTCCTGTTTTGTCTTTTTCAGTTACTCCAATTGCTTGTTCTCTTTGTGGACTGACCAAGATGCTCTGAGCTGTCTGTAGCAGGTGGGACAAGGCACGTTCCGTGGACAAAAACAGGGTTAAACTTTAAAGGAGCACTTCAGCATCCAAGGCAAAGGGAGCTGGCACTGAGGTGTGGAAAGGATGTTCACAGAAATAAGTTTACAGTGAAATTTGGGACATTTCTGCTAGACAACATCTGTGTACAAGCAACAAGAAAGTGTAATGTGTGATTAGCCCAGACATGCTGAATTGTCTCTTGACTCCGTAGGAGATGCTCTGCTGGGACCTGACAGAGATGGGACTGATAGAATTCAGAGAGTGAGAAAATCACAAATATTAGTTACAACCAAACAAAGGCTGACTCCCAGAGTCACCAAGCACAGACCTGATTTCCAAAAATAAGGGATATATTTATCTAGCACGCTATCCCCATGGTTGCTACTTAGCTGCATGACACAGGAAGCAATCCAATGTGTTCATAAATTTGTATGAACTGTACTGGTAAATGAAATAAGAAATGTCTGTCCAATGGATTCCCATCAATTTAGAAAATTCAGTGAATTATTTTAGATTAAAAAGTGGATGTTTAGAGATTTCACAGTCAAAAAGGTAGTGTGGCACAACCACTTTGCTTGCTACTGCTAATAAGTCTGTCATCATAACAAATTAGCATATCTGTGTAAAAATATACATGTATTTGCATATATTCATCTGCAGACATTTTCATTCCTGTTTTAAAAGTACTTCACCATGTCATCTCAAACCCTGTAGTCAGTATTAGTATTTATATGAAGTCAGTTAAAGTTAAGATGCCAAAATAGTGCTTTTGTTTCCAGGAGACCTCTCTGTCAATTTATTTCAATTTAAATAGAGCATATTAGTTTTCTCTAAAAAAGAGGAAAGAAACAGAGCTGAGCTTTTTGTCACTTGGAATCACATTATCTCCTAAGTATAATTCACATAAAACAAATTATGAGGCTGATCAAATGCTCTGTTAACATAATTCTTTAATAATAATATCACTTAGATCTTAAACTGCTTAATTAGATTTCAGTCATTGCAATCAACAGCCTCATTGAAACTGTTCATCTATAATTTATACTCTTTGCATTTTACTGTTCATTTTAAAAACAGCATTAACAATAAGAGCCAATAGTAAGTAAGAAAAAATAGTAAAAATGAAAACCCTTTAGGTTTTGGGGTGAACTTAATTTCTGATTCAGTGAAGATGTTTTAACTGGTTTGAATGGATTCATGATTTCCCTTTAGGAAAAATACATTTGGACTTCAGCCACACATCTAGATATAGCTTTTGCATCTGACCACAAATCTGAACTGAATAAGTTGTGCTTTTATTGGAAAGTTGATAAATTAACTAGAACTTTCAGACTCTTGAAGCCTAAACACATTCAGTTTAACTTCCAGCCATTAATTAGATTTTTCTAGATCATGAAGGTGTAAAGAACAGGCCTAGACAATGCCACATTTGCTGAAGTCACATTCTTTATTTTAAAGAAGACATGTTTACTGAGAACAATGCAGAATATTTCTGTAAGGAAGTATTTTTGCATTTTTGAACAGCCATGTCCAAAATTTTTTTTTTTTTTTTTTTTTTTTGTGCAGATGGAAATAGGTCATCCAGGAGCAGATGACTTACTGTCTTGGAATAAACTACAATTATATATCCAATGGTAAAGTACAACCTTAGGGTCTGGCCTGCAGGAAACAGAACTCCCCATCTGATACCAGCCCCCTACATAGCAAGCACAGGTGGGATATTACAGCTCCAGGACTTTAGAGAAGATTTGAGGCTTGTGATTCCTCTTTGAACAGAGACTATCTTCATGTTAACAAGTCAGGAGTTATGCTTTTATTCCTATTATTTGAATAGCAAGATGTTTATCTGTTGTTATTGCAAGATGGTGTATTTATGCACTTCCAGATTTATAAATATACTCCCTTTAAACACACAGTGATTGGTTAACACCTTGGTGTTTCTTCAATAACTATTTTAAGCTGCTTAAACTGAACACTTTTCAGTAGCTCCTTCCTAGCAGTGCCCACAACAGACCCCAGCAGGATTTTAACACCCATCCCTCTAGAGCATTCTGCTGATATGCTCAAAATATAAGTGTAAACTAGCAGGCATCTGCTAAGCTACTAGGGAAGTATCCAGTAAGTAAATAAATGCATCTGGGTTGCAGCCACTGAGATTTATAGCACTTTTCCCCGATTTCCTTTTTCACACTACAGTAAATACAGTAATGGTGCTGGCTAATAAACAGCCATAAATCTGCCTTCCTGTGTTTATGATGTTTGCTGATTGAAAAGTAATGCTGTGAAACTGATGAAGTCAGGGACTATGAATGCAGGAAGGCTTTGGGTGCTGGGGGGAACACATTTTTAGTACATTTGAAACAGTCCATTTTGCAAGAGGTCTCCACTCCCACATCAATAAGTTGGGGTTTTCACATAACCTTCACCCCCTCTATTTTCCACATGTTGTAAATTATATTTTTATTCCTAATAAATTCAACAGACCCAGTGCAGATGTAGAATAGAAGAGGAGGTCTGGAGTTTTGTGAACATGGCTTCTCACCAACAACTTAATTCAGTTCCCATGAAATCGTCGGAAAAATTCCTGTAGACTTCCATGAGAGTTGAATTGGGCTTCTGTTACTTCCTTCCTTCCACACTGTTTCTTTTATCCCACTCTTCCATCCTTGAGGGCAGTTTGGGAGCAGTGGTATAGAATACACAGCTGTTCTTACGACTCAGTTAATAGAGCCCTGCACCAAACTACTCAAATGTTGGCTGCAGGATCTCGGCAGGCAGAGAGCATCCTCCCAGGAATAGCCACACTGATTCTCTCAGCATCTCACATTCTCCTGACCCTGATGGGGCTGTCCATAAAAGTCAGACATTTCTTTTCAAGTAATGACACTGATGAGAAAAGTGACAGTGGGAGGTTTTTCTCAGACATTCGTAGGTGTTAGTTTGAGAACTAAATCAGAAGCAAACAGAAAAGGTGACTTAATTAGATGATTTTATCTTTAGAAACTCTGGAAACAACTTATTTTGTCAACTAAAGGCTTGGCACTTCTGTATGTTGGAAGTGCTATATACTTGTGAAAGGTAGTTCAAATATTAATTAAATCAGTTTGCAGATGTCAAATCTGTGAGATGTCAAGTGATAGCTACAGGGAATTAGCTGTGTTTATATTTAAAAAGAGAGGAAATATTTTCCTTTCTACCTATGAGAAGATAGACACTGTTGGCATCAGGCAACAGAAGTGATAACTTCTTTGCAATCCATCTCCTCTTGCCCATGTATCCCCTTCCCTTCTGGCAGATGTGCTAATTTCAGTGAAGTTTAAAGTGAATTCCTTCAAAGAAAACAGTTAAGGCAGGCCTAGCTATGCTGACCTGTAAAAGGTCTCTCAAGAGGAAGCATAATTTCATTTTAACAACCTTTATCCCCTCCAGCAGTTACAGCTACCAACTCTGCAGACTGATATAAAATCTCCAGGGCTACAGGAACCCCAGTACAAAGGAGGAGGTGAGACTTTATGACTGACTGAACAAGAAATCCCATTCTTTTTCTTCCACAAGAGCCCACACAAGAGTTTTCCTCATCCCCTCAAAGTGAAACCTGCACTAACGCTAAAGGGGGAAACTCTCAAATCCAGCAGGTTGCTACACAGGGAGAATTCCCTCAGGAACTGCAATGGACACTCTCCTTCACAGCTATTATTGACTCCTGAGAATTGCGCAAGACAGGACAGCTGAACTGTCAGGAACTCATCAAAGTTCACAAAATTGGGGTAATATCCATTTTTATTCCTGTTTTTGATACACACAAAATGCACAGAGCAAGCAGTTTTACGACTGACACAGGTGGGAAAAAAGCCTTTTTGAATAGAAGAATGTTTTACTTTCTCTAACCAAACTATATGTTGCTTAATAATATTTGAAATGGGAGTTAAACTGTACACCAGGACTAGCACCATTTTAATAGATATTTTGCATTAGGAGAATTGAAAACTCTAAATTTCAAATGCAAAAGAGAAAAACAAACCTGTGCAGCTCTAACACTGAAAGGTCACTTCTTATCTTGCTATATCTCTGCTATGCCCAGTTTATAATTTTTTTGCCATATATGAATCTCCAGACCCATTTTTATTAGTGCTAAAATAGTCTGTTCTCCCACTGTCACACCATCTGTCTTTTCCTCCTGCCAGCCAGTATACAGAACATCTAGGAGTTGTTCCGAAAGGAGAAAAATGGGAAAGAAAGAAAACTGTATTGTTTTGGTCACACACTCTGCTGGTGACAGCCTGTTTCCAGCAGCGACTGTCTCCACAGAGGGACACATTCAGCCTTCGCCAGCCCGTGACACACGCTGAGTTTAAAAAAGACAACAAAAATGCAAAACAAAACCCTCACTGGTCTGAAATGAGGAGAAATGAGATTTGCTTTCTGCTCTCCCACTGTGTGATTCCAGAGATGGGCGACTCCTTCCAATTCAGCACTGTCCTTTTGACATTTCAGGTTCTGTCTCAGAAATTTCTCCTGACAAACTTCTGATTCAGACTGAGCCTGAATCAGCACCAACAAGACCTGTTCACAGCACACACCAGGAATGGAATTTTCAGAAAGTGACAGCAAACACAATATGGGGTGTTGCTGCCTTTTTAGAATTTACTTTGACTTTAAATGTAAAAACTTTGGGGGGAATTTTTAATACAGGTATCAAATTCTGGTTTTCCCCACATAACAGCTCTCTGTATGAGTGGCAATCCAGGAGACTGCAAGCTCCACTTATACTCAAGATAAGCCAGAAATGAAAAAGTACTGAGTGGCACAAGTAGGGCAACAGGCTGTTATTACAAGGAGTGTCCTCACAGATAATTTTATACCTACCTGACACAGCAGTCACATCTCATGAAACGAGCTGGATCAGTCATGTTGTGTTATGTGTTAGAAATAGCTGCAGATATTTTTCCAAGAGGAGCACATGGAATCAATGGTCTGTCAGCAGAAAAAGAAAAAGGTAGAGTGAGAATGCATAATTCAGAACAGATTATCAGGCTGACCATCACCCAAGTCCTGAGTGAGGTTGTACCAGGAGAGTGAGAAGGACTGAGAAGCACAAGATTCTTGTCGGTTTTCAATCTCTGTCTACTGCATTTAATACATTAAACTTGTACCTTAAGAGAACAGTCAGACTTGTTTAGTTCCTGGGTTGGGGAATGAACACTCACCTCCCTGTTTTGACCATTGGATATTTCAAAAGCAATAAAAGAGTGGGTCATGACAAAGAATGAGAGATAAAATAGATTCAGAAATACAAAAATCCAGAAAGTTCTGGAAGCCATATTTTCCACTTGTTTGCATGCATAAGCACTTAATAACAAAACTTAATTTCACAGAAATAAATGCCAGCACTGTATGAACCTATTCCAGCATGTGACAGCACTTCCGAGCTCAGACTGAGAGGCTGCTTGGACAAAAGAGAGAGGGACAGCTTTGGAACTGGGGAGCTTCCATTTCCTTTCCATCCACTACCAGAGCAACACAGCTCCATAGTCTAACAGTCTTTGCAACATCCTGGCTTTTTCCTTTGGGCTAAAAATGAATTGGCATTGAAGGCAGTTGATTTTTCAAACTTTTAAGATTTTTCATGGGAAAATAGCACCATCTGTAGGAAAAAAATGGACCAAATTTGATTAAAATGTGCATCTATTTTCAAGCCATTAAGCAAAAGTTATGACTTCCTAAGAATAAATACATTCTTTAACAAAATTGGACCACATTTTATCCTCAGAGGAAGCCAAATGGACTTTTGCTGGTCTTGTGAAGGAAGGACAATGCCATTCCCAGCCCACGATAAGAAAAAAGGTGCCATGACAAAAAATTTTCTACTTTAATCCTCTCTAACACTATTCAGAAGGGCAGTCATCAATAGCCTACAAACCCCAAGTTCTTCCCCAGATACCACCATGACTGCAAATTTATATCAGGCTATTGTTAGAACTATTTTTTAGTTACTGATAGGGAAAAAGAATCAGCCTTTTCAGTAAAGTTCCCTGACTGTGGGCCAATTCTCTTTCTAACATATGCATCTTTTATCCTAAAGCACACATATGTACCAGAGAATTTGGCTGCCTGGTGTGAATGAGTAAAACATTCAACAAGAGAAGGAGCTCCATAAAGATACAACAGACATGTAGTTGCATGTTCGTATTTAATGAGAAGATTAATATTATCTCAATTGACAAGACACTAAAAGTGGTAGTGACTATTCTGTGAGCCATTTGCTCTCTAAAGAGGATCAAAAAACTCTCATTGCTAAATACTCCCTAGGAAAAAAAAATCATTTCTCTGGGACTGAGTCCTACTTCTACCCTCACCTTGCCAGGAAACACTGCAAAATCATTTAAAAACTTGGTTTAAAATACAAGGAAAGTCAGCTGGCTTTGGAAACATTTCTAGTTTATCTCACGGTGCTTGAAATGTTTATATGGACTGTACCTTATTTCCTAGCATGAATGTAATTTGGTTCTTTGAAAGCCTTTAAGATGTATCATGACATTTGTTGCTTTTAAAGGTAGCATTTCAATTAGTCTAATGATGGTTTCCTAGGAGAACTGAAGATCCACTTAAAAACACTGCACAGATCAGGAAAGCAAATGCGTGCATGTAGACATGCTTATGTCTGTCTTCATCAGACAGTCAGAACAGTGTTGTTACTTGCCTGTGGACCTCTCTCTTCTTAATTTAGCCTTCACATTTCACTCTAGTTTCTATACTGACCTTTATTTCTTAGTGACAGTTGAACTATGCCTGAAAGCAAAATTTAAGAGCCATCCTTGTCCACATTGCCTACAAAAATCCTTAGGGATCTTTCACAATAGCTGCACCACAGCTGCACAAATTGATAATTCAAGAGATATCCCACTTGGCATGGAACTGATAGTTGCATCAGATAATATTACTAATGCCATTTTATTTGTCCAGCCTTGAGGTGAGATGTGGAAGAGCAGAGTGTTAACACAACCCCAGCAGCAGCTTATTCCAGCAGCACAGCTGTTCCACAGAATAACAGAGAAGTGTGGCCCTGCTGAACCCAGCCCAGCCCAGGAAGCAGCCACACGGGCAAAGGGCTCACAGGAACAAAGCACAGTTCTTTCCAGAACTACATCAACGTCTCCCTGGGAAGTCTTGAGGGGCATTTAAAATCAATCTCTCACCACCGCTGATTTTGAAGCTACAGAACAAGATGTGAGGAGTCAAAGAGAAACTTCTAAGTTCAGCTCCTCCCAAGAGCCAGCTGAGGGCTCATCATGCATGAAATGCCATCCTATTCCTTTTGGGAGCATTGCTTTCTGCAGCTCGTAAGAAAAGTTTATACAATCAATTGAGGTGGGGGCACCCAAAAAGCAGCAGCAGCTGCAAAATCAAGTCTTTAACAAACTGAAGAAAAGCTTCAAGACAGCACTGATGCCAGGTGGCATTAGCCTGCAGTGAGATCTGGGCATAAAAGTAAGATACATGCTGTTCTCATCAATGAAGCACACCGAGCTTGTATTTAGTAAAAATTGCAAATTTGTTTGAACAGCCCAGGAGAGATTAATCAAAGACTGATTTGTTGCAATCTGCCATTCCCTCACTTGTCTTACATATCTGGCTTTGAAGCTGGAGAGTGACTTTGAGTCTCTGAAGTTATTTTCCCTTTTCTGACATAACATCACCAGCTGTTGCTGCCTTCTGGGATGAGACAGCCCAGGTAAAATTCATCTATATGGAGAAAGCTGGCTAAAGGGAGTCTCCACTGCAGTTACACACTCATTCAAGTGCACACAGACACATTCTGTAGGCTAAATTTCATTTAAGCTCTTTCTGAATCTGAAAACCTTAAACAAAACAGTGAGATTTTCTTAAGGTCTTCCATGTATGCCGAAGTCATCACGCTTAGGATGCTCAGGTTAAAATGTTTCAAAATAAAGCAACATTTGGTTATTTTACTCAATATGGTTTTAGGACCTGATTTGAATTTGCAAATTGAATTTGCTCCATCACCACAAAGCAGATTTCATAGAAGTGAGAAGTTTGTTCTTACTGTTTTCTATTCTTCTCATGCTTATTATTTGCAGCACCCTGAGATCTGAACAAATTGTGCATCATCAGAAAATTTCCACTTTGCAGAGCAGCTTTTCTGCCCTCCTCAGGGAAAACTAATGTGAAAATGTAGTTTCCTCCAACTTTTTCCTGTGCAGAAAAGTTAAATGTGAGCCTCCACACCAAAATGTGATGAGTAGGAACAGAATAAATGGGTCAGGTTTCAAGAGATGTCTAGCTGCAGTGATATTTGAAGCTCAGGAATGTAACCTGGCAGACAAGCTGTCATGGGAAAAACACAGAAGATCTCAGCATATTAAGTAAAAGTCATACCACAAAACTCTTTCTGCAGCCTTCCCTTGCCTCACCTGCAGCTAACAAAACAGTGAATTATAATAACCTCAGCAGTTTCATGAGTGTAATTAAACCTCCAAATTATGTGACAAACTCAGAGTAAAAAGACTTATTCTGCAGAGCTTTGTGCAGTTATGTGACATAAGCAAATTTAAAGGCCTTATGGGTTTGTGCTGAGTCTAAAATTCATGCACACAAGCCCTTCATGCAGAATCAGATGAAAACTTCGCTTCTCCACTTGCACTTTACTCTGAGCCTGGGTCCACTAGAAGCAACAAATGATAGTAAAATGGGGGGGGGGGGGGGGGGGGGGGGGGGATGAGGAAAGTGACAAAAAAGGAATGAATTTACTGATTTACATAACACAGAAATTGAAGGCAACATTTGCACGAGCTCCTGCAAAGCCCAAATGCCAAACGTCACAGATCAACAGTCAGCATGTGCTGAGAAACACAAAATATTAATGACACTATGACAAAACTTATACATTACAGCTCAGGAACAGGGCTCCTACTGCTTATATTTATATTTGATTTTTAGAAAGTAAGAGCATGCACCACAGATGTTGGGATTTCTGCAGCTCTGATTTGACTTGGAAAGCCATGCTACAAACTGCTAAGTGAATTCCCCAAGAGTGGCTGTCCCACAGAGACTTTTTCATCTTTCAAGACCTATCACACTTCATGGGATTACACTGTGCAATGTACCAACGTGATGTGTCTGAATACAAATCACTGCCTTCCTGCTGAACATGTAAAGAAATAAAAAACAGACCTTGCCTTTCTTTTTCTTTGGTACATATTCTGAGAGAAAATTGTAAGACACAAAAGTGTCTGAAGTCAAAGGACTGACAAACCAAACTTCTCTGCCAGCATCCAAATCACCAAGGATACAAATGTTTCATTTGTCTCTCTGTTCAAACAAGGTGGGCTGTTTTCATTTATTAATGCCAGCATAGATCTCTTTCTCTGCAACACTCTCACGTGGCTCAGCAGATGCATGCTCTACTTCAAAAACTCTCTTCTGATGTTTAATACTGATGTCTCTGCAGACAGCTCTCATTGCATCAATTAGGAAAGGAACAACAAAGCATCTCTCAAATTACAGTACAAGGAGTCCTAATGTATATTAAAGGTAGTCTTGTGTAATGAGCCAGTGTAAATGTAAACTGAGTCCCTGGAATAGCAGAAAACAGCAGACCAAAAGGAGAGTGCATAGAACTGGAGACAATTACAGGAATTAGCAGCATGGTCCCATGCCAGCGTGCCCAGGGGAAGCAAAGTTGGAAAGCAGTGCAATCAACCTGCTCGCAGCACTACAACCTCCAGTACTTCAGCTGCACAAAAAAAGAGCTCAGCCATCTCTGAAAACTGAATGCCATCTTGCCTCAGCTCTGTTACTCTTGAATACTTAACTTGTGATTTATATCTTGCCCTTGATTACCATCTTCTTGACAGCAGTGGACAACTCCCTGCTCTTCTATTAAAAAAAAAAAAAAAAACTGAAAAACAACCATGTTTCAGATGAATAAACCTTCCTCCATCTTCTATAGTTGCAGATGAGAGGACAAGCTTCTTTGAGTCCAGATAATCTTCCAAATGAAAAATATTCACAAAATTTCAATATATCATATTCTTCCTTCAGCCCACAATACCCTTGCAAGCAATCACTTACTCCCTATAGGATTACACCAAGCAACTATGTGGATATGAAGCCAAACCTCTAATCTCTGCTCTCCCTCCCAGCCTCTCTTTGAAAGGTCATCAGCCTAAAATTTATTATATGGCTTCATCCCAGCCTCTTATGAAAGCTTAATCTCTTAACTGAGCTGCTTGGCTTTTCCCCCTCTACTCAGTTTTTTCTGTTTCAAACAAGGACAAGAAAATAACTTGATTTATGCCCAGAAAAAGTCACCCAAGAGGCTTCTTACTGTCATTATAGGGATAAGCAACCAGTGCGTAGGGTCTAGATGTAACTGGACTGCAGTTCCTGACTGCTTCACACGAAAATGCAACAAAGACTACCTTTTCAAAAAGCAATGTACAGTCAAACTGACTTTATTTTCTCTGGCCCAGTTTCTAAAGGCCACAACCAGCCTTTAGGAACACCATTCATTATGCCAGTGATTTTACACAGTGGGAACAGGATTAAAGGCATTCAAACAAAATTACAAAAACAACTACACAGAGAAAGTCTTTAAATTCTGATTTTTTACACCAACCACTGCTTTAAAAACCCACTACTCTTTACCATCTGATACCACATAGAACATTAAAATTCTGTTACTATTACTGTGCTGAAGTATTTTCTTCCAAGGAAAAAGATACTGTTTGCAGAGACAATTTTTGGAAAAACCCCAAATCAGGAGGAGAAGAACATGCCACTTCCACTATCATCTATGATATTTTTCCAGCCCTATGACCTTCATTAAAAAATTTCCTACCCAGTCAAGTGATTAAAGTGATGAAAGGTCATTTAGCACTTTCTAGTCCTTAAAGGCATGCAGTCACACTTTGTGCTGCAGAGAGTGTTTGTCTTCTCTCAGTGTTTACCACCACGGAGATGGCAACCAGCAGTGTCAGGATGGAAGAGTTGTTCATTTTGCTTACATCAGTTACACTTTAGTACTAAAAGCTTCTATTGGCTGACTCTCTTTTGCTGCATGATCACAGTGAAAGAGAAATCTTAATCAAATTAATCAGGAAAGACTCTACGGATTGGGTCAGTCTGACACTCTTATCTTCCACTTGGCACCATGTCTGAGATTCCTTAGGGCATTTCCAGTCACAGTACCTGTGCTTTGATATCTTTTTTACAAATATTGATGCAAAACTAAGTTTATCTTGCATTGGTGCTATTTTTCAAAGTTATTCCCAACAATAGTTTATTACTACAATTATGCTATTTAAAAGAAAACCTCATTTCTTATCACAGAAAAATCACAAGTGTTTTCCAAATCACCTCGTTCACTCTGCCAAATTGGACAGCAAAACTATAAAAAAATAATCTTAGAACCAGAGTAAGCTGCTGAGCTTACCTGGCTGTTGGAATAGGGAACTCCCAACATTGTGAGGGCTGGGAAATTGGAGGCCTGGTTTACTTGTTATACAGTAACACCCAAATGTCCCCTCTGTCCCCTCACAATTCCTCACGTCTTAGGTTTCACAAAACGGAGATCAACACAGAGTTCCTGTCCTGAATACCTAAGAAGGTATCAGGTAAATGACAGAAGTAAGGAAATATTGCTATACCCTCTCTCTACAAATGAAACCTTAAATAATCTAACCAGAATAACACAGCAATTATTCTAAGCTCCAAGGAGATCTCAGGTTCCCTGAGGTTGATCCATGGGATCCAGACCCATAATCTAGGTGCAAGACAACTCTTCAACTCAAAACACAAATCAGTCATTATTTCCAGGTAAACTTAGATGGCAAACGGAGAACTTTTCTCTCTGGACATGTCCTTCCTAGATTACAGAGAACTTCAGGTTTAGATACTAAATGAAGCCTAATTCTAGCAGGAATTTGAAACCAGGGACAGGAAGAAAATTCACCTAGAACAATTCTTTTTTTGATCTTTCCTCTTTTAAGAATTTTATTACTTTTAATATTTTAATTGTTGAATCACAGATTACTTTAAAGCTGATGTAACTATGTTTTTTAAATTCTGTCACTGTACACTATATGTGGGGCATAAACTTATTCAATTTAAAGTTGGCTTGGCCAAGCCATCATTCTAATTGTTTTGTGAAAAAAAAAAAAGGTTTATAAGATCACAGAAGCTGGTAGTTACATGTGCATACTGACTAACCTTTTCCTTTTCCACACAAATTGTTCTATTCCTTGGGAAAAAAAATCAACAGATTACTGGGAAAAAAAAATTCTAAATCCATGCTTGAGTACAAACAGTTTCCTAACAACAACCACCACTGACATATGCGCACATACTCTGATACAAAATTGTGATGTCCCAAAAGTTTCTTAAAATTGGCAACACAGCCTCTTCTTATCCAGGACATGCTTACAAATTCCAAACCAGATAACTTAGGGCTGAGAGGCAGCACTGTGTTCTAAGCAGTTTTTAATTTCATCTTTCTTAGACCAGACACTAAATTTATATGATCTACACTCAGCTTGCATGACGTGTTTAATGTTTTTATATAAGAATATCCTTCAGTAATGGAGAAATTCTTTTCTCAGAAAGATGGAATTCATCTCAGTTACATAGTACAAAGCCACAGTTGATTGAATATAGTACCCTACCTATCAGTGTCCAAAATAAAATAAAGAATTAAAAGCTAATAAAAATTCCTGAACTTGCAACAGCCTTGCAACTTGGAATTTGTTGGAGAGGCAAAATGTACATGACATTCCAAAGATTCCTAAAATAATCACCCATAATTAACAGCGCTGTGATAAGCACACAAGGAAGAAACACTCTGTGGGATACAAACAGCACCATGTTCATTCATAACAGGGTTCAATGTGTTGAGAGAACGTTTGGGCTTGAAATGAAGGCTCAGAGTGGATGTATTCTCACATACAGCAAAGCATGTAGAAAAAAAACTCTGGAATCATCCAGTTTCTTAACTGGCTTGAATCCTGGAGAATATAAGTCACTTCCATTGCTGCATTTCAAGGCAATTTCCCTTAACACAGACTTCACCTTACATTGTTCTAGAAGATTATCTTAAAATAAAACACAGAATTTTTAAAAGAAAAATAGCTACCATAAAATATGTAAGGAATGAAAGAACTCATACAGAGTAGGGCATTTCTATGTTTTCAGGTATTTCCATCCTTTTCTATTTGTTGGCTGATTTGAGCTGCAAAATTGAACAGTTTGGCAGAAGAGAACAGAGAAAACAGCACCTCTCTCATTATTGCTGCCACCCTATGGACCTCACCTCACAAGCATGAAGAATCTCACCCAGATGAAATTCTGTCACTATAACCAATGACAAAGAAGCCACATCACTCTCAGAAATTAAATTTGGCTGGAAGAGAAGCAAAGAAGAACAGAGTGCCAAGCATATTTTTTGTTTTGCTAAATGAAAGGACGTTCTATCATTTCAGCTAGAACCCATATGTCACTCATACCAAGGGGTATCAGTAACACATTTTCTTCTGAAGAAAGAACACAATGAACCAATTAATAAAACCTTAAAATGAGGATGAAAATTATTACAGCCATTTGTTAAAATACAAAAGGGCATTAAGAAAATAAACAGCAATATCTGCTATGGTTAATGCAGTGATATTTTCAGTATCCCAGGCTTGCAGAAAATTGGCGCCTCCTTTCTGGGACTTGAGTGCTTCTGAACGCAGGAGTCTCTTAGCACTCTCTCTGATTCACTAAAAATCAAGAGATAAATTCTGTCTCTACCTAACATGAATCAGGAATAAGACTATTGAAATAAATGTGTAAGATTGTTCACTGGCTCGAGTCTTTTTCTAGAACTTTGTGAGGGCATTATGAAACCCTCCTATTCATGTACTTAGATGACAGGCAGCAGAAGTAGTGTTGAACCCACCTAACTGCAACCTGAAGCTATGAATTTATTTGAAGCTGGCAGCCTAAACTGTCATCAAGTGAAAGAGGCACCTCCAAAGGGTTGTGAATCCCATGATGGTTGATAGCCCAGAGCAAGTGTCTCTTCATTAGACACATAAAACAGGCAAGGTAAGCTATACAAAATGTCACAAAACAGAGAAGCAGCCTCAAATAGTAAGTTCACCTAATGTGTTTCAATAATTTAAGAGTCTCAAAGAGGTCCATGACATCAAGACTGGAGTGCTACAGAGATGGAAGGAGATGAAAGAGATAAGACAACACAGCTGTAGAACCACAAGCTCCACCTCCTTCCCCATTTCACCAGGAAGTGCAGGTAGGGTATCTGCATGGACTTTCAATAGATTTTTCTGAAAACTAATAATGTGATAACATTGGCCAAGCAAATTTCACAGACAGAGATACCATCCTTCATTTGACCAGTGAGTAAATCCTAGTGTGTCATGTGTGGAATCAAAGATAGATAAGTGAAGTACATCACTGAAGTAATTTCTGATGTACAGTTCTATCACTAGACCTTTTCCTCCAGCAAAAAAATTGAACTGAGACTCTGGAGCATTTGCAAAAGTTTTTCTGCCCTTTTCACTGTCATTTTAAATTTTTTCAATGACAGACAGAAAAGCTGTGCTAATTTCATTAACAATCAAATGCATTCCTCTTGAAATCTTTTTTCTCAGCAGTAGTAAAGTAAAACTGAAGTGAATCACAAAGCATGGTGCTGTTCAAGCAAGTCCTGGGCAGTTCACAGCCCACAGCAGATAATTTCATTTTCTCACAACACTTTTGTTGACAAACAGAATGAGAATGAATGACCCTTCCACAAGCAAGAGCACTTATCCCTAGTGTTAGTGCCAGCAGCTGGGCAGCTCACAGGAGCCTGGCCCTTGGACAAGACTTTCCTCAGAAGGGAGACTTTCTTATAGAACACCATTTAGCTCACTCCTGTGAACTGGTAAGGCATTTCAGACTCACAGCATGGGTCAGGTAGAAAGGACCACCTGGGTCATCTGCAGTGTCATCCCAGAGCTCAGTGCAAATAACCAAGAGACTTCAGGATTTTAGCACAGGTATTCCACTGGTTTCAGCAGAAAATCCAGGTGAGTGCTAAGGATTCCAGTCCAAAATAAATTCAAATTAAAGCCCTCATTCCAAACAGTTAAGCATCTCCATTGCCTTATTGAATGAACAGTACAAGTGACTAAATGAGATTGCTATATCTGAAGTTATACATGAGCAGAACCTTTGCAAGAACTAACCCCCAAAAGCTAAAATTATCAAACTGGAAAAGTAACACTCAATTTCAATGACACAGGACAAAGCACTGGTGGCTATTGGTCTCCTTATTTAAATGGTGTTTATTTAAAGCCATTAATTAATAGAACCCTGAGATCATCTATAATGTTGTCTGGGTAGAATTTCTGTTTCCACACCATATACACATGAAATTCAAAGTGAAAGGCTTAAAAGCTTAATGCAGTAAAGACAGAAAATATTAAACTTTTCAAATCCTCGTCTCTCTGGCCTTTTGCTCACCCCGGTCTCCTATCACTTTTTTTTTTTCCTTAAAAGACATTATGTGTTAGGAGAGCATAGCAGCCTGGGGAGGTGATATTTTACCATTGTCTGTGCCATTAATGCAGTTAAAAAATCCTCAGACTGGAAAAATCAGACAGATGCATCTTCCAGGTTCACATGTGCCAACTCCATCTGTTAAATCATTAAAACACAGGCTTGGCAGATTCTGGAGAAAAACACATTTGTTTTCACTATAAAGAGGAAGAGTAAACTTTCTTTCTGTTCTTACAACTCCCCCTTCCCCCATAATTACTTTACTGTGAAATTCTTAGTGGGTACTATTTAAGATACCACTGAAAGAGGTTTTGATTGAATTGGGATGTGTATGTGTCAAATTATACGTCATAATCCAGGTTAATCAAAGCACTATTAAACCAAGGTCTATAGACACATTAAGGCGCTTAATCATTTACTATTTATTGCATATATCATGTTACACCACCTATTTAAGCACTGATTTTCCTTACAGCAATGAACATTTCAGGTTAATTTTAAAGGCACCGTTTACATAAAGAGCAGCAAATCTGATCAAAGAAAGCTACTAAACCTTGAATGAAGAAGTTAATAACAATAAACCTTTTTTCCACATCTATAATGAAAAAAATATTTTCTACCTTCAGGATAAAGAAAAGCAACAAGATCCTAACCTAAATTTAATACTAACAGCCTATATTTTCCCAATACCAATACTACTGATACTGGGAAAATAGATTTATGCTTTTTCCTACTACAGCACTGTACAACCATTTTCACTATGGCAACATTACCTATAGTGCATATATCAAAAAACTGAGCATTTTGAGTGCAACTAAGTATAAAATAGGATGAACCTAGACATGAGTATGACAGTGTGAATAATTTAAATCCCAAGACCTCCCATTGCTGCTATTAAAACAACAGATTGCTGCTGAATGCATTTCTTTCTCTTTGTATTCCTCAACAGAATGGAACTTCGTTCTCCAGACTTGTTACTTTACGTAAAATGTATCCTATTTAAAGCAAATGTTTAGAAATTTTGTATTTCTTGTGTTTGTTTAGTTTTGCAACTATTTTCTACCATCATCTAAACAGAGGTTTTCTCTGTATGTTCTTTATGCCAGAGTAGAGAAATTAAAAGCTATTGGAGATCAAGATACCTATCTTTGCAAAATATTTTCATAGAGGATATTCCATTGCAGTATCCTGAAGTTTCACTGAGTCATCATCCCTGCCATTCTGTGCATCAGGACTCATAAAATAGACTGGAAACCAAGATCCCACTTTGTGTTATGTAACTGCAACCTTTCCTTCTGTCAAAGTACCCACTAAGGGGCTGTAGGACCTGCTTCTTTCCCAAGAAGAGACTGAAACATTTCTTTGACTGTAACTGGAAATTCTCCTGCTTTTGGTCATGGGTGACCTGCACTCATGTTTCACCCTCCTCCTCTTCCAAACAACTTCTGAAAAACCTGATGGGACTTATTCCAACCAGCTCTCTCTGCACAGAACTGATGGTGCACTCTGCATTCCACTCCCAACTATGCTTCTTTGATTATGCAGTCCTAGAAGTGTTCTTAGAACCTGGGAAAATTGCAGAACCATTGCTTTGAGTCATCCAACACTTTCCCAAATGGCCGCTTTCACATTACCCACACACCACTCCCATATGCCTGAGGTCTTTCCAGGGAACTGGCTACAGCTTCTCCACTGCAGATCAACCTCAGTTCAGATTAGGTGGAACATAAAAATTTTCCTCCAATATTGAGCAACATAATATTTACAATCTTATCATTTTATAGTACCAGCATAATTTCAGAGCTGTTCTCAGGCAAGACCAAGCAAGCAGAGTACAACATGAGTGCACCAAAGAGAAAAAAGAAAAGACAGGCATATCACAGAACACAAAAGAGAAAGGGTACTTAAAGCATTTTCCAACAAAACTGTTATTCCAAGTATATACTTTCTTTCTAGCAAGTATTTTAATTTATATGCTCAGAGAATGCAGGGGAAAATGTATCCAAAAGACACAATAACTTCATCATGTGATGGCTACAAATAGAGAAATTTGAACTTATAACAAATACACTCTTAAATTAGAATACAATTAGATGCTGATATCCCATTACTGCCTGCAATCACCCTCAAGGGAAGCAAAATTGCATGAGACTAACAGACATTCACTTGTTTTAAAATTTACAGGAGGCTCAAGAAAGTTTCACATGCATTTTACCTCAGAAACAATGTGCTACTTATTCTTCCTAGCAATGATTTTTCATATAGCATTTTGGGATCAAAATGTAATTTTCAACAATAACATATTTTCTGACATTCTCTAAGGAAAAATTACTGGTTTCTTCCCTCTAAAAGGATTTCGATGGAATAACATCTGTGTTGAGATTATTGTGAATATGTTAAACTGACAGCAAGTCTCTAAGGGGCACTGCTCATTAATGTTCTGTGCATAAAATTAAAACTTGAAATATATTTTCCAATCCTTTTTGAATCATTTAAGCAATTCTCATGCAAAGAAACTATTGTGCAGCAATAATATATTTGCAGAGTAGGCTATGAAAGCTATTAAAATGTCCCAGACCCCCTGCCTTTCAGGCAAAAGGAGAAAAGGAGATGCTTTCTGATTTGAAGCATGAGCTGTATTGAAACAAAAAAATACTTTCAAAGACCATGAAGAGTTTGATTTCAACTTATACAATGCAACAAAATTTAAAATTGTGTCTTTCTTCTTCATCTTTAATTCAAATGGTGCCTAGGTAGTTCTCATGCCAGCAGGAGAGTTCTGTTAAGTGTTGCACATGGTCATTTACAAGAAATTTCTCCAGAGGCTACAAGTGGTGGCCGTATTATTTGAAACTTCATCAGGGCAGCATTTGCAAGCTCTCTGCAACCAGAACTGGGGAGCTGTGCTCTGAGACAGTGCCTGGGACTCAGAGGTTTTAATGGAAACACCTTCTCCACTTGGAAAGTGACAAAGGTCTCTATGTCCATAGAACAAATAATTTTGTTTGGAGGGCATGTATACTTCTTCCACCCAGAACAACAGAAATATAAGCGTATCCATCAGGTTTACTGTAAAGCAGTCTCTCATGTAAATCTTTAGTTTGAATAAAAAGGAATGAGTCTGCTCAAAACCAAATAAAATTCCAGGAATTATTGAATTTTTCAAGCACAGAAATCTGCATAAAGCTGTAGCTGTAAGTGCCATTTTATGGATAAAAAAAGGAATATATTATCATTGGGAAAACAAACATGCCCTCACTGTTTCAAAAGACACTGGATAATTACAGCCACAGTAAGATGAGAGTTCTAAATTTTGCCACAACATATAATGATCCTAACCAGGCTGTTGGATTACGTTCATAAATGGAAATTCAGGAACTCCAATTAACATGTTCTTGATGTGATAGACTAGCAGGGCTTTTTTACATGCAACCAGTCTGTGTCAATGGGATTTCATTACTTAAATCACAGTAATCATAACAAGGCAGTCTCGGGCTGCCTACATCTGAAATATTATGTAAAAACATTACAAAAAGACACCAAAGTTATGCTCAAATACTCCTCTTTTAGACTTCCACACCTCACATTGCAAACTGTGGAGCAGGAAACACAAAACTGCCAGTACTAACTAATATTTTTTTGTAAACATCTTCAATGCAAAAGCCTAAGCACACTTACACACGGTCCTATAAATGGATATATAAACACCTCAGCAGAGAGCTTCACTTTCAGAGGTTCTGACATTGCTGATGTGGAGGAGAAGACACCAGATTAGTGCAGCTCAAAGAAAGCAACAAAGCCGCTCTTCAAATTTTACATGTGAAGATGGCAGTCCTGAGCGTGAGGTGCAGGCCTTGAGAAACACAGAGAACACACACTGGTGTACCCCACTGCCAAGTTTCCTTAGGGACATCTTCGCTCTCCCTCCCTCTCTGCTGTTATCTGCCATCAGTGGAGGGCATTTGCTCCACTTTTCCAGCCCAACAGCGCAGGCAGAGTGCTGCCAGCTGCCCCCACATTGCTGCCAGACACCCAGCAAAAGCCAAAGCACCGCAGGAATGTTTGGGACTCACTGGGCACACGCGGAACTTGAACGCGACAAAGTTCCATTTTGTGAAATACTAAGTTGTGTTTCGTGTCAGGTAAATAAAGGCAACCTGCGTAGTTGTGGCTATGAAGTGTGTGGAACATGGCCACGGGACAGTTATAAAGATGGGTTCTAATAAACAACCGAGGAAAGCTTGGAAGAAGGCTTTTGAACCAATCTTTTGGTTGCAGTTAACAATTATAAGTCTTAAGCTGTTTTGCAATAAGAACTTTTGAATTATAACTTTAGAATGTTGCTTAGTATTAAGGTTTTAAACTGTAGCTTTAGAATGTATAAAGGATTTAAACAGAAAGGGAAGTGACCCTATCCCAAGCTCCTGGAGAAGGAAGATGGACATCAAGGTTGCTGATTAATGATTGCGAAAAGGGAAGTTGGACATCACTACCATAGATTAATGATCCTAGAAAATAGAAGCTGGACCCCACCATCTGGACACACATCCTGGGATGTACACAATAGAGTATAGAAATTGGAAAGGAACGTAGATTTACGATCCTAAAGTATAGAATTGTGACTTTAAAAGGTAGAAATGGAAACTGCCGAAAGCTCGCGTAGAATTGGGAAATAGAAACTGTGGAAAGCTCACACAGGAAATGGGAAATAGAAACTACTGGGAAAAGCTTATGAACATGCATCAATATGATCAATAAACACCAGCAAATCGGTGTGCAGTCGGAGGGGAAAACCCCCACCACTGCACCCAGCGCTGCCTTTGCTCACACGCTACCATATTCATTAATAAATTTAATTGCTGCCTGATATACTGGCTGAGGCAAGCGTCTCATTTCTAACCATTTCCACGGTGCTAGTGTAAGAAGTTTTGTCTCTCTTGACAAATGCTGGTGCACTTTGAGCCCTGACACAGTAAACTACAGATCTGATTGTTTCATTAACAAATTATCTTTTTCAAGGAAAGCATCAAAGCAATAAGAAAACTCCTGAGATAAACGTGACAAAGCAGCAGGAGTTAATTAAGTACGACAATGAGTAAGCATTTATGGGTGTGATAGGAGACCCAGATGATTTAATTGCGAGCCTAATTATCAATTAGAGAATCAAGAAATGGTGTGTAAGTGAAATATTCCATTTGTTGGTACTTTAACGATTTTCAGACACCCAGAAGAACAGTATTTATTGCTATTTTAGAACTACAGAAGGCATTTTTATTCTCCTCTTACTCAAACAGAGGTTCTTAGTATTTCTAAAACAACTAATAAATGTATATAGTCTTCTTGTATTCAAATATTTAAGTGCTTTAGGTACTTCGGACTTTTTTTAAGAAGTCTAGTAATTAAACATTCAAACACACTGCCTCTAAACCACTCAGCTGAAGTCGAAACCTTTCTGCATTTATTTTCTAATGAGGATAATAAGTGCGCAGTAGTGTGAGAGTCCCATTAACTATTTCCAGGGTGTTTACACAAGTCAGTTCCAGACAACACAAAAGAGGTCGGGGAACCATTCAAACCCACGAGGGCAAAGAGCCAGTTGGCTCCAGTCATTGTTGAAATATTTTATCCAGCAAATGCAAGAAAATAAAATTACCAAGAAAATTAATATATTGGAACACAATGAACCCTTTACAAGCTGTAAATATATTCTGGGTTCTCACGTGGAAGCCATAAAATATGTTGAGATTTTTCTCAGAACTGCTGTCATAGGCAGGCAGCTTGTAAAGGCCATTTGTTAGAAAAAGAGATCAGACAGACACTCTGTCACAGGACTGGTGTTGTTTCCTGATGAAATTATCAAAAAACAATTTTGGTGTGTAGCAAGAGGAACTCAGAACAGGACAGCAGGTTAAAAAGAAGCTTTCAACCACCTTAACCCAACTGTGTTTTTCTTTCATTTAAAGACACACAAAAAAAAAAAATTATCGAGCACTTCCCCAGGCCTCCTGAGGGGCGTCAAGAGCGCAAGGAGCGGGAATGTTTTGCTTTTGTTCCCGGGAGAAATGGCTGCGGTGCCACCTGAGAGCTTCCAAAACACAAGAGAAGGCAATCCTTCCCCGCCGAGTCCGTGCGGGCACCGGCCGCCGTTAATTTCCCTCACGGCTTCTCCCACACCGCTGCCGCTACCTTGGGCCCGCCCCTCCGCCATCTTGGCCCGCCCACACGAGTGCCGCCCGCCCGGGCTCCCCCCCGCCGCCGCCATCTCCTGCCCGCCTGAGGGCCCTCGAGAAAGCAGCGAGCGGGAATTATTCTGCGTTTTCCCCCCGAGACATGGCTGCGGTGCCACCGGAGAGCTCCCAAAGGACGACACAAGGGGGTCCTTCCCCTCGGAGCGCGTGTGGGCACCCCCCAACACGTCTTTGACCGCCTTCCCGCCATCGTGTGCCCGCCCACAGGCGTGCCCGCCCCGCCCGCCGCCGTTGCCCCGCAACGCCCGAGCGGCCGAGCCCGGGCCCCGGCGGGGCTGCGCTGGCCCCGGCCCGATGGAGCCCACCAACTTCATCGCGAAGGACAGCTGCTGGTAACTGCCCGGCCGCCGCGGCTGCTCTGCCGCTGCTGCCGTCCACCTTCCCCTCCCGGCCCGCAGCTCCGCGCTCAGAGAGTTCTCGTGTGTGTGCGCTGGGTGAAGCGTGCCGTGGTAAAAAAGCCAGGGATTTTAGAGCTGGCTCCAGTGCACCCCTCCTTCCCCGCCGCGCGTGGGGTCGGGGCATCTCGTCAGTCAGCGCAGTAAATGAAACTATATGTGAAACGACATTGGTGCTTACTTTTCAACCTCCTCCGCTTCTTAACATGATTTAAAAGCGTTTACATGTGTAAAAACAGTGTTTGCATGCAGTGTTCACTGTTCACATGCAGTGTTTTAAACCTCTGGAAAGTATTTTCCCATTAGCTCTGAGTCAGATAATGGTAATTTGTACATAAACTTGCTGTTTTGAGATGGAAGTTTAAAGATTCCAGCTTAAGTGCTGTGCTTTGTGACATCAATAGCTGGGTTGGTGTGTTGGGTTTTTTTTTTTTTTAATGAAAGTTTTCGAAGTAATCTTGAATATTTTGTGTTGGTTTCAGGAAGAAGCATGTTGAAAGGGAAGGAGATGCTGCAAAGAGATGGGCTGATAAATGGGGATTTTTGAAAACACCTCTTGAAGAGGTAAAATTGAATGGCATATAATATGGCTTACAAGCAACACGAAATCTACTTGTGCACAAATTTATTTGGACACAAAATTATGAGAGCACAGAAGACTAGAAGTGTACTGAGTATGCTTTACTACGCTGGCATCCAAGGTAGCAACTGCCCTACTTTTGAAATGGTTCAAATATTCAGTTTTCTTCTGAATAAAATACATCAAGTACTAATTTATATGCTGTGCATATTCTGATATATTTCTCTTGAGAAGCATGACTCCTAATAGTGCCAACAAGTACTAGATGCACACTGACAGGAAAATATTTCCCCTTTGTCTTTATTTTAAAAATCTAGGGGAAAAGGTTCCAGCTAATTAAATTGTCAGTGGGGGAATCTACAACAAATGAAAATATTTGGAGCGATGTCTCTTCTCGGTGATGTTTAGATGTTAGAATACAGTAGCACATGATATTACATTTGGAATCACAGTATTTCATTGCTGAAGAACAGGATTGATGCAGCCCCAGCAGAGTTATAAATGTAGTTTGCATGTCTTCTGGAACAAAGAAAAATCCAGTAATTTCCATAGCGCTGAAATAAGTAATCCTGCTTGAGGTGGAAAGAACAGGAAGTTCATATGCAGCAATGAGGGGAATGGTGTGGATATCACATATTATAGTATATTTCCAAAGATAAGGAGTCCAGTTTTTAAATATGTTTTGGTTTTAGTTGCTTGGAGATGAAAAGAAAGAAGCTGCGAAGCCCAAGCTACAGCTTCCAGATCACCTGCAGGTTTGACCTGTGACACCTGTGGAAAAATACATTAAGGTTAGAAAATTAGGTTTTAAAATTGCAATACAGCAACATCTGTTTTAAGAAACCACACAAGCTCTGAAAACCAGTTGTCTTACAGAGGGGGGTCTTTAACTAAAGGTCAAAGTAGACTGCATTTGAAAGCCAAACTATGGTTTAAAAGCATTTGTTTAAGACAAGGAATTGCCCTTTGGATATGTTTTAATTTTTCTACCTTTATTTAAGAGTCTGCTTTTTGTCAGAGACAATACCACTGTCCTCTCCAGTACCACAAATTAATAAGAAGCCAGTTCTAATAAGCCAAGTCATAGTTATTTTCTTTTATATGATTTATGTCTATATTCAGAGCCTTAAAGCTGTTAAACAGCTGGAGAGTAGAATGTGACCGATGGTTTAATTTATAAATACAGTGTGTCAGGATCACCAGTGAATAGGGTGAGTCCACAGGCAGCTAAAACCGTGACATTGGGAGAGGAACTTACAAAAGGGGAAGAGAATATGCTAATGAAAAGGAAGGTTAGTCCAATAAAGGAGATTGGAAGTTCTTACTGCTGAACTAGCTTTCTTTCAAAGGAATCCAAGGGTGGGGAGATAAGGTAAGGAAGTAGTAAAAGCTTTTATTGAGATTAAATTAAAATGAAAATTAAGAGCTAGTGCTGAGTAAAGTGCTATTTAAGAGCTAGTGCTAGTGCTGTGTTAAAGAAATGAAATGGCATAATTTGTGCCATTACTGCTACTTGTTCCTCAGTTTTGTCCCAAACCTGCAATCTCAGTCCAGTTGCAGTTTCTGTCGAGTCCCAGCCCTGTGAGGGTGCTGGTGCTTTAACAAATCCTGCAGTTATCAGCTGCTCCACAAGCGAGCAGAGCCCGTTGGAACAGAGTTTCCATTTCACCTCAGAACTGGGAGGAAGAGAAGGGTTAGCTGTGATTTAGGTCACCCTTTACATATTCAGAGTGAAGTTTCATACATCCTTTTCAGAACTGTCTTTCTGCACATTTACCTTGTGGTAACACTCAAATGTGTTCTCTCTAGGTTAGACTAATAAAAGCTTCTGCATAGTCCCCTCCCCCAGACCGAAAGTGGGACATGATTTCCTTCATTATCCTGCTCAGTGGGTGGCACTTTTGGCCATAAAAATTATCTTTTCTGAGGAACTGCTCCACCTAAATATCATAAACATTTTCTAATCTTGGCCAAAGAACAAAGTGAAGCAACTCTGGCAAAAGAACTGAAACATTGTTCTCCTGCTGTGTATTTCTCTGCTAAGTCCCCAGATGCTGAAATGATAGAACGTGCCCAGTTGAGATGATTCAGCCAAAGTAAGCACAGCAGTCACTGAACAGAGTCTGTTGGCTTTTGTTTTGTTTCCTTTTTAGCTAGATTAGTTGCAGATTAACTTGCTGCTCACCCATCTTTTAAAGTAGAAGGAAGGTAGAATGAATAAGTAGTTCTTGATATAAAAGCCAGCTTGGTCAGTAATTTCTTTGGCATTTGGATTTAAAATTATTATTCCATAGCTGCATTGTTACCAAATATATTACAGCAAGGAGGAAACACTATTTCTCCTGTTTACAGAAGTTAATTAAAGATGATGATGATTATCTTTGGCTTGAGCTTTTTCTATACATAATAATAATAAAAAGAATTCTAATAATGTTAAGCAATTAAAGCCCTAGTATTGAACGAAACTTGGGAAAAATCATTCCAATATACAGTACTAAACAATGATTTGATTGTTGGTTTTAGAGCACAAAAGACAACGTTGCATGATAGAAACTTCAACCAAAAACCTTTTCATCATTCAGTTTGACATGTTACTTTGATTTTAGGTGCTTCCATCTCCTCCAGTACCTAAAACTACCCAGGGATTTATTGGCTGGAGATCAGGTGTTCCAGCACTGGCACTTGAACATGATTATCAAATCCAAAGCTGCAAAGGAGCTGTCTGTAGTATGAAGTGACCATGTGAGCCCTCAGAGTGACATTATGAAATAAAGAGGCACAAAGATCCATCTGCATTCCTAAGGAAATATTCTGTAGTGGACTGTTGAGCATTTCTGCTATTTATGTAAAAATCCACAATCATTTTGGGAAAGTGTCAACATTTTCATTTTATTTCATCGAATCTATGGCATCCAAGCTGCTAACTCTGCTTCAAAGTTTCTGCTTGTAACTTAGAAATAACAATGAATAAACTCAGATAAAGATCACAGAGCATGTACTATTTTTATTAGCACTAATAAGACTATAATTTAAAAATATTCATTGGAAAATGGAATGACAACACATATTTTTATAATTGTTTCTCCATGAGAACCCCTACTCATAAAATACACATAAAATGTGTGCCTTGCAGGTATTTTGTGCAGTTACACACATAAGTGAGTGAGTAGTTCCTAGTAAAGAAATAAAGTACACAAAGGCCACAGTGACACAGTCACTTTGAAAAATCAGTTTTGGTATCAAAACAGGGCTTTTCCATTATTTGATCAGTATGCAAATGGGTTACAGTGGATTGCTTCACGTTTGTGTATACCAGTATTTGCACCAACCAGGGAAGGATGCTCAGAGCCAGCAGGTGATTGCTCTGGGAGTTACTGGGGTAGCTCCCTCAGTGCCCTGAGTTCACTCTTGCTCTTCACTGTGCACCTGAAGATTTGCCAGGATTTCTGGAAACCCAGGAGGAAACTCATTGAGCTGCAGCAACTGTTTGCACAATGTAATTCTAACTGGCCAAGGTGTTCAAACCAGAAGGTTGTTTAAGCAAAAAAGAACCTCCAAGAAATGAACACAGGCAGCTCCCTCTAACTCCTTATCACTTAGAGGGGAAAGGTGCTGCTCTTTAACCCTGCAGCAAGATCTCCTTTGTGTTCTGCTGCCATCAATATCTACTGCTTGAGTCAGCACTAAGTCCTTGGCGTTCGCAGCAGTAAGGCAGCAGCCAGTGTTTGCTCTTCCCTTCTTCCCAAGAAATGACTCACAATGATCAACATCCCACCTCTTTTTTTTTTTTTTACATTCATTTTCAAATGCCCACAAAATAATAATATTTTACTTTTTTTCCATACTCTTTACAAATAATGGAGAAGTGAGTCATATCCTTTGGAAAGATTACCCCAGAAGGAGAACACATAGCAGAAGTAACTTCAGACACTTTACTTAAAAACCAGAATAAAGAATAACTTGGCATCAGACTCTGGAAATTGAAGTTAAATGGTAGTTTAGCTACTAACCATAACCTGTGTACACTGTTCTTTGGACAACCAAGATAATTGTAAGAACAATATTTAAATTCAGTGTGCTTTTTTGTCATGGCCAGGTTTGTGTATCTTGCTAATTTTAATCATGTGGTATGTGGTTCTTCAGTTTATTTTAAGGTCATAAGATCTTATTCTTGTCTGATTTATATAAACAGGTATAATAATGATTGATATGTCATTTAGCAGCAATTAAATGACATTAATTCAGGCCAAGTAAAAGGGGAATTTCACTGGCTTTTAAAGAGTTATATTAAAGAATCAAAGCACCAAATACCCACTGGATGTTTGTATGAAGTGAAATCCAAATCCAGATGAGCCATGGTTTGATTTTGAAAACCAAAATAAATTCTTTGCCCAGCATCTACAGTTGGACATTCCTGACTCTTATTCCAATGTCTGAATATTAACTCTGTCCTGACATTAAGGGTTTTGTATTGTACATTTTGTCATTTAAGGTACCTTTACTTCAGGAGATACTTTGATAGACACTAATTTGGGATGTGCAAAGAATATAATCCAGTATTTCAAGCCATTTCTTTATCATAAATCTGTCAGTTGTTATTTGTCCCATGTATCCAGGCTTTTGGTGTTATGTGAAACTACAAACCTGACTATTTCTTTCCCAAAACTTCTAACACTTTACATGAAAAAAATTTGTAGAAGTTGTGGATTTGCAGCTGACAAAGGACTGCCCAGTCATCTGCCCCAGTTGTGAATCCTAAAGGTTGTTACAGAATCATTGTATCACCTTGTTATGTTTGAAACCTGGCCTTTAATTTGTGGAAATTAACCTATTTATTGGAGCCAGGTTGGGTACATAAAGGCCACTGCACACTGTAAAATATCACACGTCTCCAAGGTCAGGACAGCGTCAGTAAACTCTGCATACACCAGAAAATGCTTCAAAACAAAATTAAATCACTTCAAAAGTGCAACAAAAGTCTTAACAATTTTAATTCTGTATAAAAGTGTTTGACCTGTGTTTCTGTGCAAGTCAGAGCAGAACGAAAATAGGAGAACAAAATGTAAGAGTATTTAGATGTCTCTGATGCTCCAACCAAAATTTCATTTAGTCTTTTGCAAAGCTTCTGGTGAGCACAGGGAGCTGCAGAGCAGCTCCTTGGTTGACAGAAATGTCTCAGAAAGCTGAAGCCATCTGGCCTTTAGTGTTGTTTTCAGGTAAACTTTGCTAACAGACTCATTTTGCAGAAGAGCTGCGGAGGGTCTTTCAGAACTGCACACACAGAAATGTTACTGGATCTGATACCCAGTCACCAGAGCCAGAGGTGGAAACAGGTCAGCCTCACATCTGCCACCAAGGATGTGTCCCTGCAGGTGCTCTCCTGGGTGTGTGATGAAATAACAGCAAAGGCTTAAATGGCAGCTGTATTTAAGTTGAAGAACAATGAAATCAAAAGTATCTTTTTCACAACCACTCACTTAACAAACAACAAAACTGGGGGACAAAAACATGGTGTTTTGCTTCACAATGTGTTCTTTTCTGTGCTGTTAGAACTGGCACAGAACTGGCACTTGCTATTTATAATTTCATTAATGTAAAATACTTTACCAGGAGCTCAGAGTCAAAAGATTGCTATTTATTTAAAATGCATTTTACAGAGAATAAAGATATTTTTTATTAGGTCATAGTCGTTGGTGATTCTGAGTAAGTAGCACTGCTGAGGTTGCAGTCACCATACAAGAGTTGCTGTACATTTGGAAAGAACCAAAGTGAAAAGCATCCACAGCCTGTGCACAGACAAGTGATCCAGTGCCTAAAAGGGTGCTTGGAGAATAAACTTCAGTGCTCTGCATGAGACATCTGTGACATCCCAATGACACTCACTGCAGTCCTAAGCCTGAGCAACAGACTCCTGTTTCCAGTCCGTCCTATTGGCTGCTCTGTCTGCCTGAGGTAACTTTAGTTCTGAGATTGTTTCCTTACAAAACAGAGGATGCAGATTACATTATTATAATTTTCAGAGACACAAGGTTCCCCATTCACACACATCATTTTCCTCCTTTAGTGAAGGTTCTTTTTGGTTCCTTCCACACTGTACAAGGTAGCAAAGTGACAAACATTGATCTAACAGAGTCACTGGCACCCAGACCAGCAACCTCTGCTTCCCTGTGAAGCCCGGCCCAGCCCCTCCTTGTTTTAGGTTCCTCAGTGGGTTGTGTTTTGTTCCCCTTGAAGCCAAGCTCTTGTAACAAAACAGGTAAGGCCTGCTCACAGACTATTACCTTCTTCCTGACTCCTGTGGTTTTCACATCCCATCAAATTGTCGTTTAGCTGAAAGCATGTCAGACCATTTCACAGGACCAAACTGGAATAAATTTAACAGTACTGGAAATTGATGCTGTTGTGCTGTGAAACTGATTGTGATGGAAGTGAACAAAACATCGTTCCTCAGTCATACACGGAAAAGACTAATGGTATTGAGAAATAATTTTAAAATATAACAGTTCTGTTAACCTCATGTGTTTTGTTTTAGGTGAGCACCTTGCAGTTCCATATGAGATCTAGCAGAAATTTGGAAGTGATGGGTCAATATAGTGTGCTTTTATTAATGGAAATTACACCTTTACACCTTGTGGTCACAGATTGTGTGTGTGGCACAAGTGACTCTGAATTAAGCCCCTTTCCTCATATTTCCCCCCTCACTGCTTTATCTGCCTCACTAAAGAAGTGAAATAAATTAAAAAGTCACTAAATATTGAAATAAACCTGTGGTCTTCAAAGCACAAAAACAGATGCAACCATGAAGAATTAAACAGAACAAAGAAACTTCACTCCCACCAGCACCACACTTTCAGTTTGGTGGCTCCACTGACAGCAGCTTCTGGGTGTAAAATCAGATTTGCAGGTAGCAGATTGGGATTAAATGTGGACACAACTCTTAAACTAAGTTTTTAACAGCTCTAGTAACAGCATCCTTTAGAGTTCCAATACAGGGCTGAAGAAGTGGCCATTTTCTCTGCTTCCTTGATAAAGGGCTCTTTATTCAGTCCATTTTCCTGACTGCTTTCCCAAAAGATCATAAATGTGGAGAGCAGCCCTGGCCCCGAACAAGCCATGGCAGCCCTCGCCCCGCAGCCCCTGCGCGCACATTTCTGTCTGCGCCTTTCCCAGCGATGCCTGCGGGCTGCCGAGTGACACCCGGCTAATCCGCGCTGCTCCAGCCCGACCCGAGCCCGACGATGCCTTCTCACTTCCCGCAGCCCCTCCTCCTCCTCCCGAAGTGAGAGACGGGCGATGCTTTTATTCCTCACCGGGGAGCAAGACGAGCCCAGCTCTGCTCGTGAATCTCCTCTGCTCGCTGACACGCGTCAGACACAACATTCTCATCCTTAAAAGCTGGAGCAAAACAAAAACACAGCAAGAGCCCAAAAAACCCCAGTGAGCTCCAGTCCCCGTCTGGAAAAAATAAACAGCCATTACGCTCCTCTTGCCAGAGCCCAGCCATGTCCTTTGTTTCACGAAAGCTGTGTGATTTCTCTGCTCCCATCACGTGCATCACAGCTTCCATCTTGGCACTGCACTGGTTAATGAACAAACCCCACATATTGGCAGTCTCTCAGGAGACGCCGAGATCCAAGTGACTGGCACGTGAGGAAGCACGAAGGGACGAGGTTTATGGGTTCACTTGGACATGGAGATGTTCTCCCCCACCTCATTTCCTCCCTGCCTGTAGCCACAGGCAAAGCTGGGAGCTCTCTGTGGCAGCAAACCAGCCCTTGCTGCTTAAGCCCAAAGCCTGAGAAGTCAGGGTGGCTCTGCTGCTTCTGCACAGGACAACAGGATGCAGGGGCAGTGGTGCTGCTGGGTCGGAGAACTCTGCTCCAGGAGATGGGCCCTGAATATTGAAAGTGGGAGAATTCACTTTAACCTACAACTCTTGGGAGGCTTGAGCCAGGTGCCAGGTAAAGGGAACACACTGCAGTGCAGACTGGACAACAACCTGCTTCCCAAAGAGCACTGCTGATGCTTTTGTTCTCCCAGAAGCTGTGTCCACAATAATTCCAGTTACTTATGTGCAAATGAGAAAAGCTCTTGCCATAGATTTGACCAAACCAGGTTTCTCACTATGTTTGCCCTTCTGTTTAAAGTAGGAGTGCTGAGCAGATCAGTGTTTTACTGGGATAGCCACAAGCAATGGACAGCTTGAGCCCTACTCCTCCACCTTGGGCCAGAGCTGTTCAACTTGAGAGTGAACCCCCTTCCTCATACTCATCCAATCTCAATTAAAATGCCCTGCATGCATAGATGCAGAATTCTACACTTGAAGTACTCACAAAGGAGAAAGAACTTCCTAAATCTGCTTTCCATTTTCCTTTCATTTGCACTGTTGGAGTCGCTGCTAATCCATTACCTGGCAGCAGTGACAGACAGGACCTGGCTGGTTCTGCTGGGCAGCCAGAACCTGGCACTCGCTGTGCTCCTCTCAGCTCACTGGTCCTGCAGGGGTTAACCAGCTGTTGAGGGTTTCTGGAACACACAGGACACCAAATTGCATAAATACTGCAATTATTTGGAATGCATCTTACATGCAACTCATGTGTGTGCTTGGCAGTGTTGGTGGACTTGTTTTAAAGCTGAATAAAGCACATGCAGCATGGTCATGGATGTGTAAAAGCATCCAAATATGAGAACAGCTTTTCAAAGCTAGTAAGCCAAATCTTTCTCCTTTGAAGAACGGCTCTATAATGAGGATTTATACATTTTTACTGTGGAAAAGTAGATAAATACACAGTATTGTCTTGTAAGCCTCCTGAACAGTCCCCATAAGGGCAGATTGCAAAGTTTATCCTATACCTCAGGTTCCAAAATGATGGTTTGTTCACCTGGTCTTGCCCAAACCCCGTGAGACATAAAAATACAGACTTGTAAGACTCTAGTCTCAGCTCAAGTCTTTCACAACACTAACAAAACAAACAAGCTTCACTTTCTCTCCTGTTGACTACAGCCTTCCCTGAAAAATTACAGCTTTATTATGCATAATTCAATTTCATCAACTGCTTTTCTTTATTGTCCCTTCTAATTATGCACATATATACTTGTTATTTATTGCAATACATAAATCATGCCCCAAGCATAGCACAGAAATATACACACACTTCTTATGTAAGAAGAATGGAAAAGTCAGAGATTTATTTACTCCCCTGTCCCATTCTGGATTTGTAGGTGTTTGTACAGATTCAGAAACCACATCTGAATTTTGTCTGAATTCTCCCTTTGGTCGTTACAAGGGCATTAATTACCTGCATTCCATAATGTATCACACCAACTTTAAATGCTTTTCTATTTCTGAAAAACAAGGCCAGATGCATAGAAGTTTTTGTGCTTCTGACAGCCCAATGATGACAACACAGTAACTCAATTTCTTGCCTGATTTTGGCTGAGAGAGGCTCAGGTCAGCGGTGTTTGTGTGCCACATGCATTACTTTTTTCAGGACTGCAGTCCAAATTCAGACTTTAAATGATACACCACAGGATCCTTGTTCTCCACAAAGCTACGGAGGGAGCTTGGGCAATGAGATCTTATCTTTAGACTTCAAAGGTGTTGTCTGAAATGAGTCCCTGTGGATAAACCCCTTCAGGGCAGGACTTGTTCCTCCTGAGCCCACTTTGACTGTGCTGACCACTCACCCTTCCCTGCAAGAACGTCTGCACACAGCAAAACTAAGCCAAAATTGTCAGGTTTTTTCCACCACATATTGAACCACCTATGGAATATAATTGATCTCAAGCGTACATTCCCTCTGCAAGGTGTCAGGACAGCACAGAGTCCAGAGGCATTTGTGTCCAGTGAAGAATGTAATGCCTGCAGATCTCCCTTCTCCCCCAGAGGAGAGAGACTTGAGAGGCCCCTGTAATGGATGTTTATTTGTCTGTGGTATTGATTTGTTAATTTGTTACACACTAATCATTAATCAGCATCTGGTGCTCAGACAGTACAAGGGGTCACACAATCAGCCATGCAGCAGCACCCACTGCCCTGCCAGGCCTCTCCAGAACCCACAGATGCTGAAACACCAAACTTTAATTTCATAAAGTAAATGCCAGCACTGCTTTGCTTGGATGAGCCCAGCCATGGAAGCTCTCCTAACCAGACCAGGGAGTGCCCCCCTCATGTCCCTGAGGTCACAATTTGGCTAAACATATGCAGAAGATGCTTGGCTCATTACACATGTGCATATCAAATCCACATTCAGCAGCAAGGGAGCAGAAGACAATATATGGTAAAATACTGGAACTGCACTTCAAAGATCAGGATGCAATTCCACAGACTCCCAGGGTGACTTTGGCCACAACAGTCACCTCCCCTGCTTCAGCTCCCATCCTTAAAAAGCAAAATAACCATCCCTCATTTTTACTTCATCCATCTCTGCAATTTAAACTCAGAGTTCTTTGTAGTGGTGTCTCTTTCTCAAAATACATCCAGCTCTCAGTACACAATGTCCTCCTCAGAACAGCCTTATGAAAATGCATCCAAAAAAATAAAATACAAAGAACCATATAAAACATCCACTGATGAGATAAGACCACCAGCACAACAATGCAGTGAACAGCTGTAATCAGTGGGAGGATTATTTCTCTTTGCCATAAATGCCATCTATTTTTCAAGACAAGCTCTTCCCTTTCATAGAACAGGGAACTCAGTATCTGCAGACAACTTCCCTTCCCACCAGTATGGTTTTTAAAGGCTCACAGTAGTTTGTGGCATTAATTAGAAGATGTCACACCTTAATGACAAATATTAGTACTAATCTGCTTGATTAACATAATTTATTTCTTCATTGGACATTTTATTCCAGATGAGCTGCTTTTCATCCTCCATTTTTGCTGGGGGAAAAAATGCATCCTGACATGCAATGTTAATGTGCCCTCTGTGCTGACCTCTTATATCTTTTCATTCTCAGCCCCTCATTCTCTGCAGTGCCTGAAATGAGCTTAAGCAGCAGCTCTTGGTCAAGACTCTCAGACACTGGACCCTTGCCAAGGCTTTTGGGGTGTTCAGCACTGACTAAAGGTCTATTCCTATGACATACACATTTAAATTTAGCACTAAACTGGTGGGGGAGAAAAGAGAAAAATATGTAAAATGCCACTTTCTGACAAGCAGAAAATTAGAATTCATTCCCCTGAGAATTAAATGGACTTTTCTGCTTCCAGTCACTAACTATGACAAGGTTAACATTTTTCAGCCTAACGACTAAGGACATTAAGTGTGCATGTGAATAAGAAATAAAATTACTGGAGGGTATTAGCCAAGTGTGTGACAACAGCCTGAGCTGACAACTCTGAGGCTGCAGATTGTAGCAAACACTGATCCTTTGCTGTGGAGAACCAGTGGATACCACAACATGGAGGGCATCCTTCTGTCCTTATTTCTGTAACAACTTCAAAATCACAGCAAGATTCACGTCTGGGTGGGGAAGAGCTCATCTCAAAGGGCATCCAGCACGGTCCCAGTGTCCCAGGCAGGGGCACCATGTCAATCAGCGGCCACAAACCCCTGAGGACACTCCAAGAAGAAAAAATCCCAAGTGCATCTCTTACTTCCCCAAGGATTTGTTCACCACTCCTGATTTAATTCTGATATGACACAAGGATTAGGGTAGGAGATTAAGTTATTATTTGTGACTTGCCTTGGCTTCTGTCCTTCCCAGTTCTGTTTTCCCTGTAGCTCCTCACTGTCTTACTCAGCTGTGGCTTCCAGACAATAAAGGATTTTATGGGATGCAGCACAGAGAGCTCAAAGGAAAAGAGAAGTCTCTGTGTTATTGATATGCCCTTAATGATAGGCATTAAGATACTGAAAATGATGGACTACTGGGAATCTTTCAGGATATATGTAAAACTGGGGCACTAACAGGTAAGACAGGAAAATTATATTTTCAAATATCTAATTTCTTCAGTGAAAAATAAGTGTAAAAATGGCATTTAGGTCAAGTTAGAGAAAGCCTTTTTAAACAGGAACAATTAATATGGATTCTACCAGAACAATAAAAGCTGCAAGGACATCGACAGAATTCAACACAGAGCTCTCCTTTTATTGTTTCTGCCTTTGATTTGGTTTCAAAAGCTGCTTGGCCACAACTGAGGAAAAATCCAAAGCTTACAATTTAGGAGATAAATGAAACATTTAAAAAAATTAAAATAGACATTAGGACTAAAAAGAAGGAAAGAAAACCAGAAGAAAACAAGTACTTTCAAAACCACAGAATCCACCTCTAGATTAGCCAACTGGAAGGATTCAGCAATTTCTCTTTGCTTTCCTGTGGCTGTCAGGGCGCTCATCAGTCCAAAACAATGGATTTTTTAATTTTTCTAGGTGTGAAATCAGTGTGATGAACTATTAGGCAGCTCAGTTCATGTTTGCTGTAACATCAAAAGCTGGATTCTCCTCTCTTCATGTACAAACCACCAGACACATCTTAGCCTCTGAAAGGTTTGTGCTTTGCCAGAGCAGTGTGAGAGATTCCTGCAAGTTTGACACCAATGACAAGTGCTGCACCTGCCCTCCCACAAGCTCTGATCCACATTCCACGCCACTCTCATTACTTTTGGTCCCTGGCCTCATTACCTCACACTTTCCTACATAAACTGCGTAAGCCACTTACCTGCCTGTAATTCTGATAAATCCAAATCACTCTGAATGAGTTTGTTTTGTTCCTCTGCCCCTCCAACTTGCCCAGCCTTATTTTATGTCATCAGCATATTTCAGGCACTTTTGAAATTACATCCTGCTCGAGGTCACTGCACTCATTTTAATTCCAACCCCCCCAGCACATCAGTGCTTTAACTCCCTCCTGATTTATTTATCCTGTTTATCATCAGAGCCCAATTCAATCAATAAAAGCTGGAATTCAAACACATGCACACGTTTGAATTATGAATACAAACACTTATCAGGGGACAGAAGACAACTGCTATGGTGTAGATCATTCCTCTAACATATGGCAGCTCACAGGTAAGGGGGCTCAAAGCCATGAATTTTTATACCTTGACTTCTGCTTGACCCCAGTGGTTGTTTGGCTACTGGAAACCAAATGAATTGAAATAGTATCAGAAATTCCATGGAACAGGCTTGGCCAAGGGATCTCTGCATTTCTTATCCCAAGCCACTAGAACTGTATTTATGGCCTTTCTGAGCTGACAGTTCCTTTGTTAGCTCCTGTACACACAGGAATTCCAGAAAAACACCAGCAACCCACACCAGACAGTCATGTCAAGCAAACGCTGCAAACAGAACAGTGTACAGAGAACTGGAACCTAAAGGGAAACCAAAGCACAAACCTCAATTGCAGCCTGGCTTAGGCATCAAACCAACCTAAACAGGCTGCTGGAAGCAGAGTAGGAAATTAATAACTTTTGGCTCCCCTCTGCAAACCACCACCCTCCCTAAACCTTACTGGTCAGCAGATCCTCAGGCACAGCTCACTGCTGGCTTCTGCTTGCCTTTGAACACAGTTGGTGGTTACAACCTCACAACACTGCAAATTCAGAAAATGAAGGCAGAGAATGTGTGGACATGCTACAGACAGAGTATCTTTGGAATTGTGCGCCCCAGCTCATCTGCAGTGCCATTTCTCTCAGTCCTTTGCCATCTTCTCACTGCTCTTCCCTCTCCATCCTCTCCCTACCACAGATCCTTAGCAGCCATCCCTCATAAGCAATCATCCTCCCTGCTAATCACTCTTCTGAAAAAGCTGTTTCTGTTTTTCCTTACTGCTCTAAACTCTTGTGCCACAGCAGAGCTGTGCTGGTTTGCAGCACACAGAGGCATGGCCTGAGTGCTGGGGACTAAATCACAGCCCCTCTGCCCCTCCTCATGAGTTTGACAGTGACAAAATTCCCTCCCGAATCTTCTCTGACCTAGGGTTATGTGAATTCCAGGAGTCTCTTTGAAATCCTGTTTTAATATTTCACAATTTATGCACAGAGTATTTTGGCTTTTCTATCAATACATTTCTGCTTGGTAACTCCCAGTTTGAATGCTGATTGTGTTTTGCATAAATTAACTAAATTGCAGCCCTTCTGTTTCATTGGTACTTTTTGTCTGCTTCCATCAGGAACAATGTCAGGGAGATTGCAAGCTGACTACAATTCTCTTTCCTAAGCAAGAGGAAAACATGTAAGAGCCCAATCAGCACCAGTTTCCTGATGGCTGTTGGGCTTTATAAGCTATATTGTACTCTGGCATTTAACAATTTCTGTTCATTTGGTTCACTTTAAGAAAGGAATGTAACAATTGCCACAGTGTTCTGAGCCTCTGGTGTCTATTGATAAATATGGAACAGGTGTAAAAACAGTTTCTCTTTCTTTCTTCTTAAAAATTCCCTGAGCTAAAAAGTTGTTTATGCAATGCCAAAGCAAGAACAGGTCTGTGCTCCCAAGTTCCAACACTCAGCTTCCATAGGGAAATGTGCAGCAGAGTGGAGTTCACAGGTAAGACAAGACCTGCCGTGGTGTGAAGCTGCCAAGAACACAAAACTCTGCTCAGGTGCTGCCTGAGCCTGGAAGGAGGCTTCCCTGTAAGTTCTGTATCCCCACAGGTAGGGGAAGTTCCAGCAATTGATGGCACATTTTGAAGATTCTTTTACTACACAACACGAAGAATTCCACATTCAGCCCTGGTCTGACAGCCAACAGTGCTTACACCTGGGACAGGTTTCATTAACCAAGAAATGCACTCACATCTCACCCATGACAAAAATCAGCTACCACAAGTTGGTTTATAAAACAGTCACAGGATTTATTGAGATAAATACAAATAGAAAGTTACATAGATTCTTTATTCTGACAAATGAAAGACACTTCCAGAGTGTCCCCACTTAACTGCACTCTAAACACCGCGGTGTCGTGACACAGCTGCCACATGCTCATCCCACCAGGGCCACGAGTGAGGCTCAAACCTAAGCAACATGACCAACATGCTTTGGATCATTCCCTACAGCATCCCAGCAATATTGCACCAACTACTGTTACTGTCATGTTCCTTAGCTGGAAATGCTGAAAAGTGATATTCTTACTGCTGCTGTGCAAGTGGATGGACTACCTAACTTCGCTCCACCTGGCTTTTTAAATACATATTTTTGCATAATTTAAACACCCCAGCGAACTGCACGTGAACACACTCATTGCATACATTTGTCTAGGACAAGACGTAAAGTGCAGCCTTTAGTCATGCTGAAATCATTTCTAGTTTAAAACTGAACCAAAAGGACAAATTTGCAGAGGGTAAATCTGGGTAACAGACCTGCACATTGTCTACAAAAAACCCACCCCAGAACTATGCTGGCCCCCATTAGAGCATGCAACTGTGGAGTTGTAACAGGAGGTTTTAAACGCTCCACTAAAATCGCCTCGTTCAAAGCCAACCTGAATTTGGGAGCCAGAGAGGTACTAAAATATTGTTAAAAAGCAAAGAACTTTGTTCAGCCTTTTAGTGAACTTTTGTAGCTGGTGGCTTACCCTTTACACACACCTTAGTTAAAAACTCCTACTGACCACTAAACCAAACATGCTGAAACCTATGGAAGTCTGTGTTTTCCAGTGGATTATTGCAAGTCAAGGTAACTATTGAAGGTGATCCGACAAACAGCAGCCCGGGTTGGGTTAGCGTTCAAGGTATTTAATTTATATACAGTATATTTCAAACATACTTACATATACACACACTTTAAAAAATCTGTTCAGTGCTGAGAAATTTAATGAACTGATAATAAAAAACAGAAGTGAAACCTTGTCAGAAAGGCCTTAGAAAATCTGAACTGTTAGAAAATATCAGTATAATGCCAGCATTAGAAAAAGATATTCAAACTAGAAAAAATTAACTTGAGGGGTCATTTTGTTAAGAAATTGCAATCATAAAATGTCTGTACTGAAGAAGCATTTGTTTTAAATTATAAAAAAAAAACTGTAAAAAAATTAAATGTAGAATGTTGCAGAGTTTACACTGTTTGCTGCAATAGCAGTGGTGTATTTCCACCTGCAACTTCCAAAGAGCATTTTGTGATCTTACAAGAAAACAATTTGCTACAAATACTGTACACATTATAATACATGACTGGTTAACTCATACAAAAGTGAGCCTTCCCAAAATACAGAACCCAGCTGAGGAACCTACCCACTGTATTGCCACATCCAACCAAAACAGGTATTTCTGTGAAAGCCTTCCCCCATGTGAACTACTTACTATGGAAGATGAAACAAGGGTGAGTATTTACACAGGTCTGCTGAGGAGAAAGGACTCTGCTCTCAGGAAGAAAGTAACTGTTATTACATGAAACCACTTCTTTAACTTAGTTTTTGAGCAGGACAAAGTTTCAATCCACAATTAAAAAAAGACTATTTTTTTTTTCAGGACACACGTTACTGCAGATTTGGGATCCAAAAGAAGGCAGGGTCCAGGAGGAGTATAAGCTTTCTAATTTTTCTGAGGCTACTCAATTTGACTAACACAATTCTGCTCTTTCTTGCAAGCCCCTGTTCCAACAGACAGGAGACATCCCACTTGACCTTACATGTCTGACTTGGTGTTTGCCCCAGACCTTGCCCTACAACCCACAGAGGTTGCAGAGCAAACTGTGGCACCACCTTTCCCCAGAACATTTCTGCACTGGGGTTTTGCAGAATTTAGAGCTCCTTTGTTTCTTAGGAAAAGCTGTTTGGGGTTTAACCACTGGGCAGGTTAAAAGGTGTTTGTTAAATGAGGTGTGCATGTAGAACAAACAGACTCAAGCCTGTATCTCTCTGTAATACCTTGCACAGCTCCAGCTCCTGTTGCAGCATTGAATCTCTCAACTCAAGTGACCTTTGCTGGGGCAGAATGAGGAATTTTCCGCTTAGGAAATCTCCGGTCTGCCTGCTCCTGGGAAAGGCAGCAGCAACAAAAACTGACCTGTGAACACCTGTAAGGGCAGTCAGAAATGTTGCTATTATGATCTGTTAACAGTGTTAGGGTATAGCTCAGAAGGAACAAACTAATAGAAACCTCACAATATACAAAGAATGTTGAGCTTTCTGTGCTTTGAAAAATATCACACATAAAAATGACCGACCAATACTTCATTCTAGCGGTGTAACTACTTTAAAAAATGAAATTAGTTTTGAACTATTCCCATTGATACAGAATTAAGTTCTTCATAATTTTTTGTTACAATTCAAAACTATTCACATATATACACTTTTTTTTCGAATAAATGCATTAGGTGGAACAGTACAAAGATAATAAAAGTGAGGAAGGAACAGCTTCAGGAAAGCTTGCTATAATCAAATTTTAAGATTTAGCAACCTTTTTGAGCTTATAGCAAACTTGTACTAACGGAAATATTTTGTTAAAAAAATGAAATGTAAATTCCAATTACGTTTAAACACAGTGTGGTGTAGGACTCTACAGACAATACTGAAGTGCAGGTGAGGTCAGAGTTATCACCTCAGTTTATAAAGGGAAAACCAAGAGGAAGGAATTACTCACAGGAATCAAACACACTGCTGTAGATGAAACAAGGTCATGAAATGAAGACTGTAACATTTCTCAACACCCCCTCTCTCCTGCTCAACAACCCACCTTATCTGTCCTCATTACTCACACTAACAGAAACAAGGTGAAAAACCATCCTGCTGTTCAGCCTTCACTGCACAACAACCCCTTAGTTTTGTTTTTCAATGGTGATATTGTCCATGTTATCCTGTTTCAGTTTTATGGTGGCAAAGAAAGACACATCTTGATCTCTGTCAGACTGCAGGGCTAGAATGGTCTCTTCTGCAGCTTCTAGATGAGGATTGCCAACACTTTTAAAATAAGCTGGAATAAGGGGAGAAAAAAAAAATTTTAATCAAATCCAAAGGAATAAACCCTAGAGCATATGTAGTGCAGAAATACAGAGAATGCCAAAACCATCTGGGGCAGCTCATCCAGCTTATAGTCCCCTTACAGAAACTACAGGAAACTAAGGAAGCTGACAGAGAAAGAGAAATATGCTGCTTCTGATTCATCTTATAAGGTACTTAAATACTTCTAAGAATTTTTTTTTGCTGAGACCTAAATAGAAATGTATCAATGAGCAACAGGAAGCTGCTACTGTACAACGCATTCCAAACCCTTCTCCATACTTTATTCTGAAAAAAAGAAGGGAGATTTCTGTGCTTCTTCCTCTCAGCAATCAGAGGGCAGCACACAAATTAGATCGGAGATGCACCAGAATAACCCAGCTCGGCGTTGAGGAGCAAGGCTGGATCCCGAACGCAGAGCTGCGGTTCACGGGGCCGCACTGCCCCCGTGTGGGGCCGCCCGGCACCTGCAGCGCCGGCCAGGGCAGCTCCAGCCCTCTCGGGATGAGCATCCCACGTTCCCACATCCCACGATCCAAAACGGATCCCAAATTTGCATGAGCAAAGCCACTCGAGTACTCTCAGATCTGAATTGAAACCCTAGATCGCAGTGCGTGACTGTTTCACAGCCTTGCACCGACTGAGCTACAAGAGCTGTGCTGCCAGAGGAGAGCCCGAGGTGCTGGATCTTTCCAAGGAAATGAAGGACTGCACCTTTCTCCAGCAATGTCTGCCTGAGAGCCTTGGCGAGCAGGACCCTGACGTTTGGCACAGGATCTGATGCAAGGCTTAGAAGGCTGGGGAGTAAGTGTTCAACAAACTGGTCCACAGGCATGCACTCCTCTTCTACTACAGCCTACAAGACAAACACACAACAGAAAAAGCAAGATTTGTGTTAAAAATACACTATTTGCCACTCCATTTCTTTCCACCTTGTCCTTAATTTGCCCTGTTAAAAAAAGCTCTGAACAAGAACATCCCACCCTGTGTCTCACCATTTCGAATTTCAGCCAAAGATGGGCCAGGAAGAGCAGATTAATTTCTTTCGAGAATGTTTTAGGAAATGCTGCTCTCTTGCCTGTTGCCTGTCATCACCCTTTTCCCTTTTAATGTTCAACCCTTGCCCCTCACTGCTACCCAAGTAAGCATTTTTGGTTTGGATAAGGTGAGGTGGCAATAAAGAGGGAAATATTTCCTGGCACCCAGCACCCATTGGTGGTATGAAGAGCTCTTGTGAACTTTTAGCCTAGCATGGCCAAGGATTAAACAAACCTGTCCCCATTTGGGACTTAACTCTTGGCTTTGCCAGTGGGATACCAGACAGTCCAAGGATCAGCTGTGGCAGCTGGAAGCACAGACCCAGCCAGGGATACAGCCTGGGGTGGGACAGCCAGATGCCAGCCCTGAGACCACACTGACTCTGACCAAACCAAAAATAACCAAAAAAATGGTGAGTCAGATTTCAGTTTTGCCCACATTGCTGCAAAGCCCCAAATGTAATGTACACATAGAAACAGAGAGAGAACATTCCAACCTGACAAATGAAGGCAAAGGCTTGTCTCCCAACCCACTTGGAGCAGTGGCGAAACCGCACTACGAGCTCATTGATGAAATTTAATCCCAGGGCATTGGCACTGTTTGCATAGAACTTCTGTAATATTGCTACAACCTGTGAGCCAAAGGAATGGGAAAAAGAGGGGAACAAAAAGAAGAAATGAAACTTCAGCTTCAGCCCATAGACTTAAAAAGACATTATTTCATTTGAATTCTACAAGGGACACTATTCAATGTAGTCAGCTCTGCTTGTAGGCTTCATAACAAATTAAATCAACTTTGAGGAAAGGTCAGTAGTTGGTTGTTCTGTGTTTTCTTGTGTTTTTTTTTTTTTGGACCCAGAATGGGGGAAGGTTTTCCAAATCACATATACTGGCTTACATTCACTTCAAAGGATTTCTCATTCACATACAACCACAGACAAAAATTTCAGTATCTGTGGCAGTCTGACAACTCAATGTTTTATAAACTTTTCACTTCACTTTTTTCCATATTGATTCCTGTGTTTATCAAAACATCCCTATTCACCCTACTTGTCTGAAAAAACAGTGATTTCAGGTACCCTCTCCAGGAGGATTTTCCTGCTCTCCTGCCAGGAAGTAGACTAAATCCCCTACCAGTTTGAAGGAGATCCACCGAACTTCTGAAACTTTATCGGAGCACAGAGTTAGTGCAATGTGCCTTAAGTAGTCATAGACATCATTGGGATTGTAGAGCTCCAGGATCAGGATCAGCTGCCTGGAACACAAAGGAAACCATTACTGTACCAAGTGCAGCACCAGCCTGCTGCCATTCACCAGCTCCTACAGTGGGGAAGGAGCACCAAAGCACCAGGGTTACTACAGAGCCCTTGAGCAGTTTGTTCTTCTCTTCACTTTTTACAGGTACAGGCTTTAATCCATCAGGGAGGCCCAGAGAAACTGTGATCCAAACTACATGTATCAGCGTATCAACATTATCCAAAAGAATAACCAAAAGCTACAAACATAAGCATGAGAAGCCTTTTCCAGCTTCAAAACAATATCCTGTACATTCTTGCAAAGGAAACACTGAATATTTACCTCAGTGTAGAAATCTGCATTTCAGAAAATAATTCCTATCACAGAACCACACAGAACTCACTCCAGCCACAGAACCAGCAGCCACACAGAGCCCAGGTAGTGGCAGCTCCCCACCAGGGCTCAGGGAGCTGCTGTGTAACTTCTGTACCACTGATTTTGTTGTGCCAAACTACAAAGGGAGAGCAAGGCCTCAACAGCCCAAACACAGCAACAAAATAAACACAAAGGTCAGACTCTATCTGCAAACTATGGCTACAGTGGTGCTGCAAATATCAACAGGGCTTGTAGAAAAAGAACTGTGGGATGTTAATCTACCTTTGTTATATACCCAGTCTTACAGAAGTACCAAAAAAGCCCAACTTGTTTTTTTAAAAATTGGTTTTTCTTTCCTACACATTAAAAAAAAAAATACTTTTTACATGTGTTTCACTAATTTTTGCAAGGGAGTCTTGAACTAATAAATTCTCACTGAATAGTATCTATCAGATTGTCATGTTTCATCAGCTGCAAGTGAACCAGATCTCCATTTTAGTAATATCACTGGCATTTAAGTTTTAGTCACACATTACAGCACAACTTGTGGAAAAAAAAAAAAAAACACAAAAAACCCAAACAACCTCAACTCCCCCCAAACAACCCTAACAGCCAGTGGCTTTCTCCTTGCTAAACTTTTAGCTTCTAATCAAGATGTGCTAACTTCTGAATGTAATTACTTATTTCCAAGTTAGTAATACAGGTTAAAAATCAGAAGTTAACAAAATTACATACTCTGCCAGCTCGTAACGAAACCTCCAGTTCCTGCTGTTATCAGTCACCACAAATTCTTGCAGCTGGTAAAGATACTCTCGCCTTTTGTCTGCATGAAGTAGCTAAAGGAAAAACATTACTGGTATAAAACTGATAAAACTTCAGACTTGCAGTTCTCTGGTGTGTCACTATTCACACCTATGTGCATTTTCCTACTTGAAAGCAAGTGACTAATGACAAGGTGCTCCCTAAAAACTGTGCAGAGTCAGCTGAGTGCCTGGGCACACACAAGTGACATCCAAAGTACAAGAAGTCATCCCTTTAGCAACACCCAAAGCACCATCTCCAGGCATGACAGTGAGTAACCAAAAGCTGAGGATCTGTGTGTATTCCACAGCAGCCCACCAGGATCTGCTCTCTTCTCTCCCAGCCCCAAACACAAATTGCTACCGGGCCAATTTTCCCAGTTTAAAACAGCCAGCAGCATTTACAACCACATTTACAAAGGGTTTTCAGCTTGGTATTTTGTTGGGATATGAGAGAAAAGAGAAGTGAGGCACATTAAAAGAAGGAATAGAGGCACACACAAAAAATGGTAGCATTGCAACAAACTAAACATTGATTAGATACTGAGACATGCACAGCTCATTCAAAAACTCTTCATATAATGGAGTCAAAAAAATTTTATGTTGAGGAATTTGTTACATTTTCCTACCTTCAGAAAGTCATAGAGATGTTTGAGGACACCAATACGCACTTCATCCAAATCTTTCAAGAAGCCATTGAAAATTGGCACCAGATCAGCAGCTGTTAACTGATCACCCAGGATCACAGCCAGCTCGTGGATGGAGAAAGCCAGAGTGCGCCGCACCTTCCACTGCAAACGGGCCAGCAAGGGAACTACATGAGGCACCATGACTACAATAAACAAGCTTTTGAACTACCCCTGTGAGAGGATTGAGAGAGCAGGACAAACAGGGCTAGTAGAAAGTGTTAATTGTATTTATGAAGTCTGATTTAAATCTGGAATTTTATATTTTTAGTGCATGTTTATTCCTCTATATGAAATTATGTGATCTTATAATTACAGTACAGACTGAAGAAAAAAATCTCCTCCTTAAAATTCTGATTTTTTGTAACAAAGCTTTCTTTTCTTACCTGCACATCTGAAGCTAGTGTCTCATAGGTGTCCTTGAGGCAGTGCCAGTTCTGCCTGCCCAGTGTCAGGGCAACCCCAGGCAGGCTGTAGGCACAGTGCTTGGCAATTTCAGTGTCAACAGTCTGGGCCCGAGCAGGGTCAGTCATGGACAGGTACTGGTCCAGTAAAGGCTGAGGGATGATGTCCTACAGACAGACACACTTCAATTTAAGAGCAGAAAGAAAATACAGCTGCTCTGCTACAGTTCTACCAATCAGCCAGCACCAAAACACAAGAGACAAGACACCCCTTGTATGTGTTACTCTCACCAAGGGTACATGACTCCAATGGTTATTTATCCTCTCATTAGGACAGAGCAGGCAGCAAGGAACAGTCATTATGGCTTTATCAACACCTTGCATCAACCAAGCCGAAAATTCCTTCTTTGCTGATGCCAAACAGTAAATCAGTGACAGAACAGGACAGTCAGTGCCTACCTTGGTTGGACAGGTTGCCTCTAAGGCACCAAAAAGGCAACAGAATGTTTCTAATTTTCTCATTTAATCAGGGTAGTCCTTGAATTCTGGAGCATTCCTTCACATTCTGCAACTGATCCATTACAGAAGGTATCACTGTATTAAGGATAAGATGAACTATATCCAGTACTCCACTAAATCCATTAAATACCATTTTAATCACCTGTAATTTTGACTTGTCATCTTCAAATGGTGGATTATTTTCTTGCTCTTTCCTCAAAAAGACACTGGTTCCTCTGTGTTGCTCCTCTGAGTCCTGTAAAAGAAGGTACCAGGTAGTGAAATGAAGGAGACTTGGTGCTGTTTGGGCTATTTCAAAGCATCACAGTGCAGAACAACAGAGCTCAGATTCAGAACAGCCCTGCACAGGCAGAGCCTTGTTCACTGTGTTTATGCAAGTACAGAAAGACAACAGTTGCACACTGAGGCAAACAGACTGCAGCAACAACAAGGGCAGCAGTAGTTAAGATTTACTTCTAAAGAAAAGAATCTAACATCACAAACCCAACATTCACACACATTCTGGATGGTTGCTTTTAAATAGCTTTTATTCTTGAAATTAACTTAAATTATGTTCAACAGAATTTAATCAGGAAAAAAAAACGTACAAGACTACTCCAAACTTTAACTCCTGGGTCATTTGTGTGCAAACAGAAATTATAACCCTTAGTGGCTTTTCTTTTGTTAATTAGAGTAAGCAGAATATGATAGCTGTGGTCTAGTAATGTTCAAAGGCTTTGGATCAAAAGTGGATCAGTTATGCCAGGGACTACACAACCCCACACAGCTCAGACATGGAGCACAACGTGTACTTACTGTGCTTTTCAGCACACTGGTGCTTGACTGGTCACTGATGTCATCCTGGGAGGCAGGGGATGGAAGAGTGTTCCCCTGCACCTGGTTGCAGGCAGCATCTGAAACCGTTGTTTCATCCAAAATCATTTTGTTCTGAGGGTTGTCACCACTTTCTTCCATTTTTTTGGCCTCACAGTCACCAACAGAATCAAACTGAGCAGCTCTGAGAGCAGCAGACAACACTTGGACCTGAGCTGTATAAAGCAAAAGATGGTTATTTAGTCTCCTTTCTTTATTAAAAGGCAGTAAAGTTGTAATTAACTCCTCTGAAAAGGTAAAAGGTAGCCCAGTATGAGCTGCACACAAAGGCGGTATTAGCAAACACTTGCTCTTGGAAAGAAAAGGTGTTTTACTGCACAGCACTTGAGACTTGGTGAAACAAGAAACTGAGCTGACTATGGATGACAAGACGGATTTGGCCCATGAAGCACAGATCCCACTATCAGGCCAATATCCTTTCAATGCTTTTGACAAAGGGCCTGTTTCAGGTGGGTAAGGAGGAAGAACTTGAAATTAGGGCCATTCTCAGTCAGCCAATATTCGATTAATTCAGCTTGTAACAGGCAGCACTATCACTAAACCCACAGTACCTACAACACTCAAAACCTGTTGAAACTGTACTTAACAAGCTGCTTTGTAGTTAGACTAATTTATTTTTCATGCAAACAGAAGCCAGGAACATTTCCCCAGCTGCTCTAGAAATAACTTAGGTCTTATAAAAAATGCTGTTGCATAACCTTCTACTATAATTTACTACTCAAAGTAGGCTCATCACCCAATGAAGACCAAGCTAATTAAAATGCAGCCAACTTTTTAGCAAAGGCCAGAAACCCTGCTCAGAGAAAACACAATTTTACTGTCACAGAGTCTCACCTTGAACATCTGGATCATCTATGTGCTCCTGTAAGCTTTCTAGAACCTTTTTTATTTCACTGCTAGCAACACAGTTATTACATGGCACAGAGCAGGCATCGTTGTGCTTCTCAGCCTTGAACTGCAGCAACTCCAGGTCCTGACTTATGTCGGGCAGAGGAGGGCGCCAGTACAGGAATGTGTTAAACACGTCCTCGGCAGACGGCAGCCCTGAGCTCAGCCCTGGAAAACTGCTCTCCTTCGTGCCTTCAGAGGCACCAGCAGCAGTTTTGTCACCCTGACACAAGCCAGACACATCTTCTCCAGGGCTGGCACAACAATCTGAACTTCCTTCCCATGAATTTTTATTTAGGTCCTCAGAGAGCTTTGTACGAACTTCTGCTGAAGCCTCCTCAGTCGATGATTCCGGTTTGATTTCCATTGGTTGTTCTGAGCTAGAAATAAAGTTATTGAAAGTAAACTTTAAGTACTCTGTAACAAGAGATTTTCAGTGAAATACTTCATAAAAGACAGTAGCAACAACAGAAGCTTTTCTCTAAAGAAAGACAATTTGTTACCACTATGCTTTACTTCACCAGTTTTCCCTTTGCCCTCCTGTGTAGCCAAAGTGAATTTTTCAATAATGTGGTTACATTCAAATGTGTGATCTCACTCTTCAAGACCTTTTCTGGAACTGCATTCTCAAATTGAAATTTTTAGCCTTGATGAGCAACAAAATCCCCTTTGTTTTTAACCCCTTCCACTACATCACACCTTTCCCAGGATTTACCTGGGCAATGCAGCATTTGCACTGGAAGACATCACAGGGATATTGTTGCTCGGCTGACAGGAATTGGAATTCACATCTTGTGCTGGTGGTCGGATACTCAGTGTCCCATCTTCTCGAATGTAAAGACCAGCACTTGAAGGGTTCGCAAAGGTAGAAATAAATGGGCCAAGAGACTGAAAAGCAGCCTGACGGACCTGTGGTGGTGTAAGAGTAACAGTCAGGCTTCATGCAACTCTCACAGAGTTTAAAAATCTAAATTTGGTGCAATTTTCAGTAAGAACCAAGTGGTTCTTAATATAACAGCTTCATTTATATAACCAATTACCAAATAAGCACCACTTAAGCAAAGGGTGATACACCTAAGCATATATCTACAACCATTGTACAGAAATCTTCTGGAAGTTATACATTTGAAGGACATCTGCTTACTTCAACTCATCTATTTAACACAAGCAACCTTTTCTCAGAAGAGTATTTACATTTATAAACTGCTGAGAGAGAGGAAACATAAGAAACTCTCTCATTAGAGATTAGTTTATAGCACATTAAGCTCTGATCTCAGCAAACACACTTCAGAGCACTACTAAACTTGCCCATGACTTGTTTAGGATCTTCCTGGGAGGAGGCTTCCATTCCAGAGGGAGTTACTCACCCATCTGCAGGTGTCACTGATCAGGCTGATGAACAGTGGGGACAGTTTGCTCCTGCGAACTTCTGGGGATGTGGTGTAAGACACTGCCATAAAGCATTCAGCACAAGCCTTCCTCATTCCCCACACACTATCAGAACACAGCTCAAAGAACTTGGGAATCTGCCAAAAAGAAGCCAATCCAAAACTAATTAAAGACTAAACAAAGACTGCAGCAATATCAAAGTATTTGTTTGAAAACTGGAGACAATGACAACTCAGAGAATAAAATAAGTAAAGAACAGAAGAAACAGGGACAGGTTAAATGCATGCACTAATTAAAGGAATTGGAAAAAACCCATCTGTCTCTCACTTACTCCATTAGGAATGTGTGTACAACTATTTACAGTAAAAAAGAATAGAAAGTTATTAATGGCCTATTTTCCCTGAAATCATAATTGCATTGATGATCATCTAGTTCAGGGAAAAATAAAAGTGGTAATTCTGTAATGTGTGTGTATACATAAGTATATGTGTGAATATATATACACACACATATATGCTGTCAGTTACATTGTTAAACGTGTTTTGCAAAGCAAGAACTTTGCATTTCTCTTAATTCCCAGTTTTGCTGCGTAATTGCAACCACAGCTTTAGCCAAATCAATTAAGAAAATGCATGCACACTGATTAATTTGTAGAGAAGACAATAAAGAAACTCATAATTAAACTTTCTGAACTGAGAAATACAGGTCTTGCAAATTGATTTGGTTTTTACATACCAGCAGTCTTTCAGTGGCTTCTTGCCCAACTGCATTACAAATGTCACCAAAATTAGCTGCACAAATCTAAGAAATAAAAAGTCATTAATAATACCGTGTCTCTTTCAAGGGCATTAGTTTGATTATCAACTCCACCATGCATTATTTATCCCATCACACAACCGCACATGTTTTGACTCTTCCAATTTCAGGCCTGTAACTGCATCATGTAATATTAACTCATCCAAACAAAGACTCTTTGGAGCAAGCGTCCATATGCCACATGCCTCTGGGATCAATAGTAATAAAGGTTTCTGCATGAGGAGCATCATCTGCTCCAGTAACCACCAGAAGGGACAATAAGCCCACATGAAAGTTTAAATCACTTCGAGCAGCAGCTGTCAAAGCCAAAGCAGGCCAGAACATGATACCAGGGTCAGGACTTAGGTGTACTGACAGCACTACCCTGGCTCAAGGTGGCTTAAGTGCTTTGCTGAAGCAAAGTTTAATCAAGGTCTCAAGTTCGTGCCATTTACAGGCCATTACAGAAGCTCTAATTAAGGCAAAAGGGACATCCCCTCAGGCTGGAAAAAGATGTTGGCAAAATCTGAAATAATTTAAGATAGAGCTGTGTTAATACACGTTTTAGTCACTCTCTGTGCTTATTTAGAAGGCAATAAAAGCAGCTCAAATTCCAGCAAGTGCAGCTTATGTTGCAGACCAAGCTGAAGCTTGGCATGACCCTTAAGTCTTAACAAGTATTTTAATACTTCTTATGCTACAAGTTTCCTTTTGTATTCAAACATGAATTAAACTAAGTCCTACACTTTGGGGATTTCTCCTTTCAATAATAACAGATTTCTTTTTAAAGAAATGATGTCTCAAATGTCTATTACTTTTGAATTTTGAAATAAGATGCTAGAAATTATAAGAGTTGTTACCATCCCATAACCAAGCACAGCAGCTTACAAAAAAACATTGTGCAAAACTATTAAATATGCAAAACCAGTTTAACTACTGGACCCAACCTACTGGCCAAAGTCTATTATCTGTTTCTTTACTGCACCACAGAAACTAGAACCCTGTCAATAAATCAAAACTTCTCTTCCAGATGCTTTGAAAGTCCATCAGCTAGAGTTATGACTAAATTATGCAGGAAGGCATTTGAACAGCAGTGTACAAATTCATTTGCAGGGGGTTTAGGGTTGAACACACACCAACCTTTCGGACTTGAAACAATTTCCCATCACTGCACAGTTCACAGAAACGAGGAAGCAGCATGTGCTCAACTGTTGTTCTGCTCAACATAGAAGCCATTTTACAGATTATCTGAAAATCAGGAAAGGAATATGTGTAAGGAGAAGAAAATTATAAAGCTTTTAAGCACAGCCAAATATTCCTCCTAAAAATTACCTCAGAGAGCAAGACCGTGATTACAATCAAACAGATGAAACTGCTACAAATTATTTGTATTTCCATACACCTTGTGCTGTTTTATGTAAAGCACAAACACAGCTTTACTTTAAATCATTCTATGCCAGAACATAACATTTCTGCATTTAATCCCTTGTCTTTTTTTATCTGGTTAAATAGATTTTTACTAATAGATTTGTTTTCAAGGTGTTTGCAATGTGGCAAACACTGGCATTTTGTATGGAGAAGACAATAGTTCCATTGCACTAAGGATCTTATAAAAACCACACTCTTTAAGCATATTAGAAATATCCCAAGCTTCAGGATGAAAGTATGACATTGGTCTTTAACAGCTCAAGTACTTAAAAACATGCACAGTCCCAGCTCTGTAGGCTCGGATACCACAATAAAATAGAAGTTTGTCATACAGCAGGAGACAAAAAAAGGGAGTGCAGGAAAGTAATGATGCCCAGGAATTTTAGGAGTTAACAGTGTATAATTAAAGGAAGTCAGTAACACACTCATTAATTGAGCTTTCTCTGAGGAACCATCAATTTCCAGTACCAGCACAAACCATGCTTCTGCTGTGCAAATCGTGTGTTTTGGGTTGGGTGTTTCCTTTCAGCTCCCACTTTCTGGGAGAAGTTGCTATAATTCTTGTATTTGCAAGGGGCTCTCATGCACCAGGGGTTTAATGCTTACACAAACATCATCAGATTACAGTCCTCATCTTTCTGTTTTTATTTTTCAAAAAATATTGAAGCATTCTACCTTCACAAAAAATAAGCTTTATTTTTTTATAGGAATAAATGCTTACCTTTGTAATAGAATGCTAAATAACAACTAAGGAAAAGACCATTCAAGGACTTTCCTACAAATTTTCAAACTCCTAAAAGGCAGCTGGTGCTCAGATGTCATCCTGGAAAATTGCCTAAGCAATTCCCAACTCCCAAACAAGGAAGAGGAAAATCTAGCTGGTAAAATATTTTACAGGTCAAGTGTCAGATATCCATGCTGAAATGTAATTACACACCAGCACTTTTCTGTGGAGTCAACTGATTTCTTGAAAGTCAGCAGGCAATGTTTTTTTCAAAACACTTCAGAACAGAGATCAGGTCATATTTCTACAACATTACTGTGAAACCTGGTAAAGCAAATGTAAAGAACACTCTGGGGAATGTAACAATCCTAACAAGAATTTTAAAAAAGGCTGCCAAGGACCAATTGTATTTTAAAGCTATTCAGCTACTATTTTGACATAATATAGGATCCTGAAGCATAAAGATGGTCTCTTTTAAAATCTGGTGTTTTCAAAAATTCAGAATAAAAATTAAAGACTTGTTTTGTTAAAGTAAAAATCCAACTATCTTACTGAATAAACACAAAAAGTTTGATGGCTTACTTTATTTAATGTCAGTTCTATTCCTGGACCTCATCTTAATCACCACTATAAATTAATGTTATCAACTTACATTGACAGCTTCCACCTTGTACTCATCATCACTGTCAGGAGCAGAGAGGTCCAGCAGAATTGGACACACCTTATTTTCAATGTCACTCTGAGCCACAAGATCTTGTTCCAGCAGTATCAGCAGTGCTTCCTGGCCTGCCTTTCTGACCTATAAACAAACACACAAAACCAGTTTGTCACTATAAAAACACTTACAGATATAAGAACCACAAAACCCTCTTTCCTTTGAATGGACACCCAGGTACAAGCTTAAAAAAACAAACCCAGGAAAAAAGGTCTTAGTTTTATTATCATAAGGAATTAGCAACAAATACTAAAGTTTAATGCAATCATTAGATGACATTTCATCACATTTTCAAAATAAGACAAAAGATGAAGTAGAAGACAAGGTTTTCAAGTCATGACTCCTGTAACAGATTCTGTCCATGTGCTGTCAGGCAAATCCTGAAGTCTCCATTATCTGCTAAGGGAAGTATTAAAACCAAAACCCAAAAATACAAAAACAAAACAAAAATCAGATATCCCTAGAGGAATGTGCTGAAACCAATAAATACAGAGCACTACATAAAAGCCAGATATCAACTAACATGGAATTTCCTTGTATCTCTTCCTCATTCCTTAATTTTACTGAACCACACAGAATTGTCCAAGGATTCAACTCCTGTTGTCTGTATTTCCTACCTGATTGTTAACATCTGTGAGGTACCTCACTACTATGGGCATAAGGTATTCAAAAAATGCTGTTGGGAATTTTGGTCGACTTTCTTGCAGAAAGATGGCAATAGGAGGTATCTGCTCCATCAGCTCTGTGCGAACAGTTGGCTCTGGAAATAAAAGTCAGATTACATTAGTAAATATGAAATGAAGATAGGTAACTTAAGACAAAAAAGTGGCATTTTTCTTTATGTTTTCACAACAAAGGAAAATTAAAATAACCAAAACATAGAAATAGCATCACTGAGATTGCCTGTTCTTAAAGGAAAGCTGAATAAAACAGAATAGCCTTACATACATCATCACAGTTCAGAGACTTGGGATTAGTTCCCAGATCAATCCAATAAAATGAGATCACAAGCTGGAAAATCCAGTCACCATGAACGCATGCACAAGAACTATTGAAATACACAACTGCTCTGGGCCACTTACACCAGATACAATAAATCAAATGTAACAGATCTCTTGAAAAATGTTGCTTCAGGCCCTATACTAAGAATAGGCCTTTCATTTAACATTTACCATACAAAATATTTCAAAAACAAGAGATAAAAATGAATCTGTTTCCATTGACAGATCTTCCTGCTGGATGATTCAACTTCCTTAGTTCATTCATTGCCTTCTCAAAATCGGAAGTCAGCATTTCCGATGTTGCAATTTATGTAAAATAACTTACACAAATTAAAAAACAAACAAAAGCAAACTTTCAAACCTGCATCTTCAGAGAGCCTGACCACTATTTCCATTACAGTCAGAAAGTCTTCTTCATTGTTACTGAAATCTCGAAAGACGTCCAGAAGACCCCTGGCAATAATTTGCCTGTGGAGTGAACACAATAATTGCCTTAATCCAGTGACACTTAGATGGGATGCAAGGGGAACTTATCAAATGTAAATGGCACCATAAAACAGATCAAGCTGTTCTCTGAACATTCCACATACCAACAAAATAAAGTAGGAATAGAGAGATCTTATTTGATAACCAAGACCGAAAATCTCTTTTCATGGAAGTGTTTTACAAGTTATTCAGGTAGAAATAACATCAGGCATGTATTTGGGAGAATAATGAAAGACACAGCAACATCTTAACATGCACAGTGCACTCAGACTCAGGTACCACCAACTGTGCCTGTTGTGCCCTTACCTGTTAAATACATTATCACTGAAGGCATATTTCTCTAGACGAGCCAGTGGAGTTAAGTTATCCTGTCCAGGAATATCCAAGAATGCTGTTATCCTCATGCTATCACAGTCTGGTCCATAATCTTCAAAGCCAACTTGAAAGACATGAAAAGCAACCAAAAGAAAAAAAAAATCCAAGAGTCAGCAAGAGATGTTACAATGTAAATACAACAAATCAGTAACTATTTCTTTAAAAGAAAAGTAACTGCACATCACTGGAAACAGATTACAAAACCGTCTTAAATTGTATCTAATGAAGTTGAGTACAACACTTGCATACAGACTTGTAAATTCAAGCTTTAAAATTTAACTTGACTGTCAAAATCCTTGGCTTTAAACACAACTTACTTTGCCCTTTCAGTGGAGGATCCACATGCATTGAGTTAAGAGGGCTCAGCTGACACAATTGCACATCACAAACCGACCCACACATTCAAAAGAAAAGTCCGTCCCATTAGAAGAAACTGTAATTTTAACAATCATAGCAAATTTTAAGCTGTATTGCTTTAAACCAGCAAATTCTTATATCTGTTCCAAAAGTTCCTGAGGTACATTTTTCTCACCGTAGTTACTGGGTCCCACATACCTAAATCAAACAGACTTTTGGAACAAACTTCAACTGCACGGTACTTGTGAACATGCTGGGTGCTCCCTGCGGCACCCATCAACTATGGACTTTTTTCTGTGTGAGCCCACTCTTCTCAATCTTTTTTGTATTTGCAGCTTCAGATTTTTACTCAAATATTACTACAGCAACTGCTACAATTTGCCTTACCAAGTCTGACAGTCAACATCACAGACCACAGGCAGGAGGTATGACTGTGAAAAGGAAAGGGAATGGGAGAACTTTGTTGTCAAACCTATTTTAATCCTTCACCCCTACAACCATGTGAAATAATGTGCCCGCAATGCAAATCTTTCACATAAATGCCCTTACTGGATACAGAACTCCACAGAAGGAGTTGCACTGGAGTAATTAATATTGCTGCTCTGGGTTTACAACTGTCCCAAGCACTCCTAGAGCCAGGCACATTTCTTTCACACAAATAGAGCAACTGGGATCACACTTAAGTAAATGCAACATCTGCCAACACAGCTTCTCACATGCATCAAGTATCTTACAACAAAGCAGCACATGTGCTGACAGTGACAACCACTGAAGACAAGAAGCCACTTCTTTGGTCTAAACTCCATTAATACCCATTATAAATCACTTTATATGTTAAACCCTCTGTTCCAAGCCTCAGTTTTCTTCCAACATTTCCTATGTAAAATTCTGCTTTCCAATTATTCAGCAAAAGTCAGAAAACTCTCAGAAATGCAGCTCAGTAAAAGAGGAAATCATCTGGACATACTTGGAGAAAAATGCTATATCTGGGTCTTCAGGGGAAAAAAAGCAGATTGGTTTAAGGTCTCCAAGGAACCCTAGGTGAGTTAAAATACTACAGAAGTTCCAAATTCTGCTTTTCTCACAGACAACGCACTCAACAAGTTCAATAGACTTCAAACAAACAGAACTGTGGGATTAGATTAAATGTTGACATTTCAAATGTGCACACAGATACTACAAGTGAACCCGCAGCCACACAATAGGAAACAGATGCTAATTATTCCCAGCGTTTTAGAATGATGACATATTGCACTGACACCCTTATATCCTCTCCACTGGTCATTATTATTTCTCATGCCTGCTGCTTACAGAAGGGTCTGTCAGGTTCAAAACCTTTTTCTGCACAAGTGTAAACAATTTCCAGAGCCCGGGTCTGTCTGGGATAAATCTGCTCCAGGACTTCCCCCAGTCAAAGCATCTGAAGAGGGAACATCCAGATTTGCTGCTTCAGAAGAAACTTGCTGTGTCCCTGACAGCGCAGGGGAAGTTGCACAATGTCTGTAGGATTGCAGATTTCCCTTCTGAGGTTGCAACAAACACTGGCCATCCTTATGTCTGTGCAATTATAGTATATATATTTGAAATTTCACACAGACCAGACACTTAGTAGCTGATTTTTGAGGTCACCTGTTACACAGACTGATTAGAATCAATATACTTGTAATTAGCTTTACCTAGTTCCCACCTGTTCCCAATTAGACTCGCTAACAATTAAAGCTATTAGTTCACTTCAAACAGTTCAGAATTCCTACCAATTCAAACAACGATGAAATAAATCCCAGCTGTAACTTTGACTACAATACCACACCTGGGACTAATTTTGTAAACATGATGTACACGTTTAATTTTGCTGCATGGAGTAGCTCCATTATTCATTTAAAGTACTTAAGCACACACACCAGTGCTTCCAAGAGCAGAAAGAAAACAGAGCACCACTACTTATGATCAGGACTGAGAGTTAAATACCTGAAATTTTTTCCATACACTCTCACTACACATAAGTAAGTAATAATCACAGCAGAATCCATTTTGTCTTCTCTCAAGAATTTGGTCTTCTTTTTCTATAAAATAGGACACCACGGGTACTCACATGTTCCAGAATACACAAAGTACTATAAAGTAAATCCCAAATACTGAACTAGTATCTCTTATCTAATGTTCCTTCATAGGTACATCTATTATTCAGTATTTTTTCCCCTAACTAGATCAAGCAAGTGAGCTTGAAATCCGTTCACCTATAAACAGAAATAAATGTGACAGTATTCACAGCTGAACTTGAGTTCAGTGCCTAAAAGCTGCTCAGAGGTGTGAGAAACTCAGGGTCACAGGACCTAGTGGAGCAATTCAATGTCATCACCCAGCGTCACTATTCAGATTTCACAGCACAAACCAGTAAATAACAGCACCCAGCACAACGGTTTAATCAGCACCAGAAGGTCATTTTTCCTCCTGTTTGTAGAAGGAAAAACAAATTATTTAAATACTTTCTTATTAATTACACAAAGGGCATAAATAAGCTAATTCTTTCTTCCAGATGACCCATTATCTTATGAAAAACAAGTTTTAAGTTGCACTTGAATTTCGCTAGATTTTACTACAGCTTTTTCCCACATTCAGAATAAGTCCCTAGACTTCCTGTTTCAACACAATTCAGTGTGCATGACATTACTTCAACAATTTACTTCAGCAAGTAAGAATCCAGTTCCAGTGATTTATTTCACTGAGGCTTTCCTAAAACACATCCTGAGCCTTTTGCTAGCCTAGTCTCTGGACAACAGTATCTTAGTCATGGGACACCTGAACTCTGCTACAACAGAGAGCTTTTGATGCCATAATTCTAAAGGTGATGCCAAATTAATTAACATAATCAAAGAATATTTTTAAATCACATCATTCGATTTTCTTAAAACTCTAAAAGGTACATTTATTTACACGCTCATCCTGGAATGGATAACTTCTTTTATGAATTACCACTTATGGCACAACTGCCTTTATCTGGAAATTTTTAGTCACTCATGTTTTGCCTTACGAGGATCAAGCTTCTTAATCAACTTAGCAGACAAATCTGTTACAGTCTAAACAGAACAGCCAAGGAGTGAACACTAACAGACAACAAACACTTCCAGGGAAGGTCCAAGGCCAAAACCCATAAGAAAACTACTTTGAAGTTTGCATTTATGTCTGCTTCTCGCACTTTACACACTGCTACCTACTAGGGAAAAGCAGAAACCTCAAAGACTGAGGGCAACAACCAACAGAATTCCACAGAGCCAGCTCCTCCCACAGAGGCAACCTCCCTGCACATCTTCCAAACAAAACACTTTAGATCCCAGTTGTATTCCAACATTTCCCCTGGTGTTCCTGAAGACCACCTTTCTCCTAAATCAGCTTTCTCACGCTCAGCTGGGAAGGTGGGTGGGATGGGTCCACCTGTTTCACATTTCCAAGCAGTATCAAACAATAAAAGTCTTGTGAGAAATACAAGTAACATCTTTCGTTTTTAATAGAAAAGTCAATCCAGCATCCAACGTGTCAAGGAAGCCGCCCCACAGAGCGAGCTGCTTTCCAAGGCAGCAGAAGTTCGTATCACTGTCAGTCAAAGCTTTATCTCCTGAAGTCACAGCGCTTACCAGGCTGGTTCACGTCTGACAGGTGCCCAGCTCTTCTGGAACACAGCCCTGGACTACACCGGCGTGTGATGGAGCCGTTCCCTGCTCTGAGACCGGCGCACGGTACTCAGCCCAAACCCACCGGTTAGTGCGATCCAACCGGAGCACACACGGAGATGATCCCTTCATCCCGCAGTGCACTCGCAGCACATCCCCGGGATGCAAGAGCAGCGGAAAACGCGTCCTCACAGCCTCTACAGCTTTAGAAAGTCTCAGCGCAGCTGAGCAATCCCTGGGCTAAGCATTCTAATGCCCACCGACAACAGGAGCGGGGCTGATCCCCTCATCCCCCTGTGCGCTTTGCCCAGGCTCGGGCGCTGCCGGAGCTGCTGTTTACACCGAGCCCAGCCTCACTGGAACCAAGCGGGGATGGTCCCAACACCCCGGGACCCTTCACCTGCCAGAACTGCCTCAAAATCCTCCCCTCGCCCTCACCGGGGTGAAAATGCGGAGAGGAAAAGTGGGCGACAGGAGGACCCCGGGGTGGGAGCGCGGGCCTGAACAGGGAGCGGAAAAATAAAAAACAGTTACTCACAATCATCTAAGTCATCCTGCAAATCCACAAAATACAAAGGGATCCCTACAAACAAAAAACAGAAGAGAGATACCAAGGGGTTGGTTTCGGAGGGACGGTGGCAGCCCCGGCTGAGCCGCCCGCCCGCCGGCCCCACTTACCGGCCATCTTGGAATGGACATGGGCGAGGAGGAGCCGCGGGAGGGCACAGGGAGGAGCCGCGGGTGCTTCCTGTCGCCGGGTCAGCCCCGAAACGCCACCGGGTGAAGGAGCAGCGGCTGCCGGGGCTCGAGTGGCCCCTCAGCACCCGAGGGGGACAACAGCGAGCGGGGGGCGCGGGCGGGGACTCCGGCGGCCGCCCAAGATGGCGGCGCGTCCGCGCAGCCTGAGGAGGAGCGCGGTGTGCGGGTAACCGGGGCGGACGGGGGGCGGCCGCCGCGGGGACGGCGATGATCGTGCTGGGCCGCGTCTCAGGCGCTCGCTGAAGGCGCTGCCCGCCCGGCCATGGCTCTGAGGGAGCTGAAAGTTTGCCTTCTGGGGGTAAGTGCTGGGCGGCGGGAGGGAGGGTGGGAGCGGAATGAGAGGCCGGCTGGAGAGGCTCTGTGGTGGCGGGGAGCCTCTTGTCAGAGCTCTGGAAGGCTCTGGTGATGGCGGAGAGCCTCTGTCAGAGGCTGGAGAGGCTCTGTGGCGATGGCGGAGAGCTTTTCTCAAAGCCTGGAGAGCCTCTGTCAGAGCCCGGAGAGGCGCCGAGCTGGGGAGCTCTCCCCGGGCGCTGCGTGGCCCTCGCCCAGTCCCTCTGAGGGAAGCGGGCGGACGCGCCTTCCCCTCCGCGAGGGAGGAGGCGTCTGCCCGGGGTCGATACCGCTCCTTTTCTGCCTTGTTCTATTTTTAAAAAACAAGAGAGGAAACACGAGTGTCTAATGCCTGCTTCCCTCTTCCTCCCAGGCTCTTTCGGGGTTGGAGTCCACAAAATAAATAGAAGCACCTGAAATCAAAGTGGTGGGAGAGAGGGGCGGGCCTGAACACATAGTGTAAGAACGTGTGTAGGAAAGTCTTGCAGGTGGTGGAAGGAGGAGACGTGGAGCGAAGCGAAGCAGAAGTTTAAAAATTGAAGGGTATGAAGCTGTGTGTTAGCTTGGTTTGGTCAGAGAGACCCACGTTGAACAGGTGGAGTGTCACCAGCAGCATTGAAACCCTCTGTTCAGAGTTGTTTTCTGCTTCTAAATGGCCTCATTGCCCTTCAGAGGGGAAGATTATGTGTTTGTGTGCCCTTCGTGTTATGAAGGTATTTGGGGTAACTACTGTTTGTGCTTACCTGGCCTGAGAAACCTTTTGTCACGGAAGAAAAGGAGAATAAGCACCCAGGAGAACTTGTCCTTGAGCTCCCCGAGCCAGGAGCCACATCTGTGTTTCTCTTTTTAAGATTTGCTCTGATTAGTGAGACTGCAAACAGTGTAAAATACAGAGCTATAATAATGTGCTTTTTCTCAAGAGGCAAGAGGAATACAATCATACATAGTGTATCCAAATTACTGCAATATTCAGAAGTTTTTAAAAAAAGGATGAATGATGTAAAACTTCATTTTAAGTGCAGCAATTGCTCAGGGGTTTATTTCTTAAAGTTTTAATGACTCAGGAAATGTAAAGCAAAAAGTTTGTCACTTCTAAATTTGACTTCTCTATATCCTTTGCTTTTTAACCATGGAGTCAGTGGTGCAAAAATATACACAATCCAGAATTTTCATGGTTCGTTTCTTCCTTCACCATTTTTAGCACTGTAGAGTAGCATTAGTAACATGTTTCAGGTGCGTCACAGAAGAAATTTCAAGTCTTTCATTAAGCAGGGTGGGACAGCATTAGTCAGAGGTTGGATGCATGTGTCACACTTGTTTAATTTCATGTACTCCGCTGGTCCTCAATCCTGGTAAGCCGTACTGAATTACTGTGTATTTTACCAAAAGTGGTCTTTTCCCACTGCTGTTCCGCTGGAAGATGCACAGCTTTGTAAAAAAGCCCAGAGTTTAAGTAATAATAAGTGTGAATGCAGATTTTTGTGGTCCTTCAAAAAAAATCTTAACTATTTTGTTTAGAAAACTGTAACTTGTTACAGACCTTTCATTTTCTACTAAATTAAGATAATACCTGAAGTATTTCACAACTTCTCTGAGATTCTCTGCAGGAACGTGTTATTCACTGCAGTGTACTGCAGGATTTGAGGACTAAAAGAATCATCTGTCTATAGTCATTAATACCACTTTCAACTGTTTCTGTTCTTTTTTTAGGACACCGGTGTGGGCAAATCAAGTATCGTGTGGAGATTTGTCGAAGATAGCTTTGATCCCAACATCAACCCAACAATAGGGTAAGAAACTAAATGAAGTAAATGTGAATTATGCAAGAACCAAATGAAATTACCCGAATAGATCACTTGGGAGTTCTTTGTGTGTGGCAGCTAAATGTGGTAATAAACATAACTGCAGCCTTAATTAAGCTTGTGAGCCACCTCAGGACATGTAGGAGTGTTTTCAGCACTCCTGCAGCTTTCATTTTCAAGTGTAAGGTCTGGACCCATTTTTGCATTGTTAATCTAAGCTAACAATGAATAAATTACACTTCAGATGCTTCTGCTAAAGGGACAGCATGCTTTTCTCATGCACAACCCTTAAATTTCAAATTCTAATTATTATGCAACTCCATAGTTTCTAATTCATTTTTTTTAAGACTCAAGTACTATAAGTCTCCTAGGTTTTTGAGGGTGGTTAGCATACTAAATCAGGTAGGACTCGCCATTAATTAGTTAAAATGTTACACATCTCTATGCAATGCACACACAAATCTAACTGATGAAACTGTTTTTGCAGTTGGTCTCATAGGTAAGGGGGATATTTGAAATTTGAGCCTCAGAGTAGCAAAATTATTGATCCCAAATCTTTGAATGGATAGAAGGAATTCTTGGAGTGGCTGGATTTTTTATTTCTTTTGCTGTCTCTTTTTTTTTTTTTTTTTTTTTTTTTGTGTCTTTTGGGCTGCTTTGATCAGAACCAATTTTTTGCTTATAGGAGGACAGCCTTTGCTTGATGCCAAGAGGTGTGTGGGGGTGTCAGTACAACTTCCTGTCTCAGGTGACACACAGGCTCTGCTACAGCTTCAACCAAAAAGATCCTGCTGATAAAGATCAGCTGTGTGTCATCCTGTCCTGAAAAATTGGGGTCTCCGTGATCTCTCTCTTTTCCCTTACACCTGCCTCTTTTTTGAGTATAATTACTGACATTGAACTGCAGAATGTTCTGTAGAAGTTTGCTTTTGTTTAAATTTCTCAGTTAACAGAGGTTTATAGACAGTACTGAGATCATTATAGTTACTTGAAATGACAGACTGAAAATCTGGCCTTTACCAGACTTGACAAAATCATTCACTGGTCTGAGGACTTGTTATTTTGGTAATTTGCTATATAAATGAATCAAAACTTGCCAAAATGCAGGGATTATGTGAAGCTCCAACAAGATATACAGTCCGAAAACTTAAAGTAAATTAATTTTTACTTTTTAAATTTTAATATTAAAATTAAAAAAATTCAAATTTTTTTATACCTTTTAGTTCCTAATTGAGACTAGTAGGTGGAAAGGACAAAGGATTAGAAGAGCTTTGAGCATCTTGCAAAACTAAAGCTGAGAATGTTTCAACTTTATTCGCTGGGTCTTTGAGTTCATGAGATATGATCTTGTTTCCTGTCCTATTTTCATTCCTCTTAGAATCAGCTGAGCAATCACACTTTGTTGTTGTCAATATTCATTGCTCAATTTCTGATCTAGGCAGCTGCAGAAGCCCTGTCAGAATTCTGCAGCTTTTCTCCCCTCAGGATGCTGAGGGCAGATTTAACCAGCATATTCTAGGTACTGCAGAATAGCTTGGCTTTCATTGTAGCATCAAAAAGGAATATCAAACAAGTTATAGTGCCTGCTTGGCTGGGAGAAGCAGCTGGGAAATTTAGTAACAAAACAGCCATTATTCCTACTAAAGTCATCAAGGATAACTCCAATTTGGAGAGTTTTGTTGACCCAGTTGCCAAAGGATTTTGAGAAGCATTTAGCCTCTTGTCAGGTACCACTGGGGATGGTTTAGTTGTGATATGAGTTACAGAAACACAACTTTTCAGTTCAGATTGACTGTACAGGGATGTTTTGGTATATGAAACTAACCCTATGTGACAGTCTATGATTTAAGAAACTGTTTCCATATTGACCAGAGACTTCAGATTTGATGCATAATTTGCAGCAGTCTTAAAAGAAGTGAAAGTCTCTGCTGTGCTTCACAAGAGATACTCCTATCACTTTGGTTTTCTTCACTCATTGCAGAAATACATCAGCTAATTAATGTTATTGAAATGCATTGCAATTAGGCTCTTTTTTTAGGGGTGTTGTTACTTTCTATTCGGCCTCTTAAAAGAGGAATCAGTTTTGGAGATTGACGCACTATTTGGTAAATGATCTGGGTTTAAGGAATGGGGAGAAGGTTACCTCTTAACAGCTGAAACATTGTGTAACTGCTCCCTTTCCTTTTCTTTAATGTATCTAGCTAACTGTCCTCTTACAGCATTGAAACAAGTCCAAAACCTGCGGTTACTTTTGCTACAAAAGTGTCAAGGTCATGATTAAGTTGTTCTTAAGCCCCAAGATAAACTGAAGTTCAGAGCCCTGGGTCCAGGTATTCAATGCTGATTGTGCTGAAGCACTCTTGTTCTCTGAGTCCGACTGTACAGCAAATTTGGGGTACTGTAAGAAGCTCCAGTGTCTTCACAATCCTGTCAAAACAGACAGAAGAACAAGTTTGGAAGTCTGCAGTATTTTCAAGTAGCAGGAATTAATCACACAAGAGGTGTTCAAGTTCACAGTGTAGGATCTCATGTACTTAAAACACTTATGTCACCTATAGTTCCAGCTGTACAAGGATTTGAATTCAGTGTGTGGTTTTTCCAGTGAAAAATGTGCCTGCAGGTGAGAGATACAGCAAAGGACTCCCTCTTGTAAAAGAGTAAGGTCACTGAATTCATGTTCTTGTGGGAAATGCAGATCAAATAAACCACAAAAGTTTTTTGCAGTATTTAACTGTAAAACATCTAGAATTTGGGCAAAGGGAAAGGAACCTGGAGAGTAGGAGAGATATTTTTTGTCTTCTAGAAGTCCAAGAGCCTCTGCAAACTAAAATATGTAACTGGGGAGCTGTACAGGGTGCAGACAACAAGCAAGTTACCCTATTGATTTCTTTGTCCTGTTAACACCTACCAATACTGATATCCATCTCCTATTTTATTCACGAGTATGGATTTACCAGCACTTATCTGAATGTTAGTAGAGAGATAGGAAAAGATGATACAAAGGGAAGAATTTGACCTCTTTCCCCCCCGAAGCTTCCAGTGTGCGCTGTAGTGATTGCTATGATGCTGTGAGGAAGGATGTTGTTAAAAGGCTGACCTTTCTGGGTTTTTTGGTCATACTTCCCATATTTTTTCATCCAAAGCTTATAAACAAAACCTATAATATGTTGTGTTTTGGTAGTTGATTGTCAGTCTCTGAAAGGAAATTTCATTCTCTCTTAATTTCAGCCTTTATATCTGAAACGCTTCATCAATTTGTGTGTTTATACGTGGGGAAAACACTTTTATTGGAATGTGAACCTTTCTGAAAGCTCATGGTGGTATTGAATGTTCTAAGGATGTATTGATATTCTCAAAAAATATGATCTGTGTTTTTTTTTTTTCAGAGCCTCATTTATGACCAAGACTGTACAGTATCAAAATGAGCTGCACAAATTCCTAATTTGGGATACAGCTGGACAGGAGCGGGTAAGTAAAATCAATATCTGTGGAGAAAGTTTGGGCCAGAGCTTGGGTTGTTTGCAACTCTGCCCCTAAAGTCACAAAGTGATCTGGTTTTACAAATATGTATTAGAACACTTGTATCTATGCAGATTCCTATCAAGATGTGGGTGCTGTAGATAAGTTTTTATTTTTTCATTGTTGTCATGATTAAAGTGTAAAGGTAAGGAAGATTACCTAAGAGGAGTTTATGAAACAGTAGTCTGGGTTTAGATTCACTGAAAGGAATGGTCTTTCCACAGAAAACAAGGCTGGTGTGGGGGAAAGCCAGCAGCTCTCTCTAGTACCATTTCTAGCTGAGTTTTAAACCTTCAACTGCAATATTTGCAGTCAGTGCAGCAACACAAGATTCAAAGTGAGATGAATTACCATGTTTCATAGTACAAGTAAGGCCTTGATTCTGGCAAATATACAACTGCTAACACATCCTGTTAGCTTCACTGTTAGGGTTATAGATGTGAGTAGGATGTAGATTTAGGCTTTCCAAAGCAGAGTTTCAAGCCCTGTTATAGGTGATAACTACTCTTTTATTCTTTTGTAAAGTTTTACTAATCAAATCTGATGGTGTTAGAAGCTTTGTCAAGGAATCTCTCTTGAAATTTAAATTTTAATTTGGTAGTTTGGGGTTTTGATCTCTGCAGCATGCATAGTTCTGAGAGGCAACAAAAGCTTTGAAGAAAACAACTAATCAGATGAAATCCCAGCTAATTAATTTGCATGATTTTTACTTGGAATTAAAAGGAAGACTTTGCTAGGGAACTTGCTTGCTTATGGATTACTAGTAAGAGTGGTAGAAATCGCAGTAGCTGTATTGACAGTGCTTATTTTTGCTGTTTCTTGACTGCAAGTGAACTACTGGCAGCTGCCAATTACTCAAGATGAGTTTATTTAGGATGTGAGGTAACTGTGACAAAGGTTGGCTTATAACTTTAGGATAACAACTGGCAAATACAACTGTACTGCTTTTCAGGATTGGCTCGAGAAACAGCCCAAACAAAAAAACAAACCAACAAAACAACCCCCGCAATAATAACAAACAAAACAAACATTTTTGTAAAGCCGCAGTCATCCCTATCCACAGGCACTTGACCTTTAGGATTCATGGTGGAACAGTTGCCAGCTTTTTGGCTTGATAACAGCCTTGATGGCTAGGAAGTATCTCAAGTGTATTTGTATTGTGATTTAGTGCTGTTGATTTTGAATGACAATTTATTTCCTTCCAACAGCACCATACAAAGCAAACTGAAGTTGTCAGGGATGTTTCCCAGGAATATGTCCAATAGCATCTGTGTTATCAAAAATATCCTGAGCCCTTCCATTCCCAGCAGTCAGTCAGCATTTGCTGTAAATAGTTTGTCTTAAGTGAACATCGTAGCCCATTCTGGAATGTTATTGCTGCAAAGTGATATTCTGAGAGGTAAAGTATGAATTTTTAGAGGTTGGTACTCTTAAATGAAAAGCTTTATAAACACGCCTGCCACTATTTGGCAGGAAACATCCATTACATTTTAGCATTCCATCCTGTTCACTTTAACTGTGCAAGCAATGGGAGGACCCTGTAATTTGCATTCAGCACATCTAATCTGAGGAAGCATCTCTGTACATGACCAGCATGTTCCTGATCTAATTTTGGACTCTCAGTGATACCTCTTTAATTTTCTTCCATACAAGTTGCTTAATATCTTTATTGAAATCAAAAAAGGAAAGGTTTCTTACCAGGACTCTGACCCAGGAGCCGTGATACCTCTGAAGTTTGTATTTCATATCTGAGAGAAGTCACTTGAGACCCCAATATAACCAAGGAAATCAGTGAAATGTGAGCAGGGGTGTTTACTTTGAAATGATTCAGTATCTTCACAAAGGTTTCTTTCTCCAGAAAAGAAGAAACTGCTATCACAAATGGGCTGTACACTTGCCTGGCCTTGAAATCTGTAGCACAGTTTTCTGGTCATGCAACATATCTGCCAATGAATTATGGAAGGGATTCCCTCTGTGGAATAGATCTGGAATACTAAAAATGTCCACACCATTCTTGGAACTGAAGTGTCTCTGCTGAGCTATGATGTGGAATGCATGGAATTCACAGTCCTGGCTTCTTGAGGAGTGTTTGCTGTTTCCTATTTCAAAAGCCCAGCTGCAAATAGTGCTGCACTGCACTGGGCACCCCCTGGCTCTCAGTGGCTTTATAGCTTTCCCCCTTTATAGCTATCCAGGGGTGGCTGGATAGCCTTGTTCCAGAGGTGGAAATGTGCACCAAGTCATTCACACACCTCATCTACACACGTACCTTATTGCTTCTGTCATTTCTGCTACACTGAGTTCAATTGATAGGAGGTCACTCACAGTAATTAGGATTTTTGCCTTCTTACCTAACAGTTTTGAGTTTCCCTGCATAATTGCATTTTGCATAATTACATTAATAATTCTGTCAAAACACAAATTGGAGGCTGGGGGGCATGCTGAAGTCTTTGGAAAAATTGCAAAAGGAAAATCCAGTGTTTCTGGTAACATCTGTTTTGTTAATATATTTTATCTGCCGACTGCTTAGGTGGAAAAAAGTATCTAAGTGTTAGCAGACAGGAAATGAGAGTAATACAAAATCAGCAAGTGAAAGTTGGTTTATTCCCAATATAAATAGTGAAATAATCAAAAAGCCAGGTTGCAACCAGTCCAAGTGGTGGTTTACCAAATATGTTTCCCTTTATATTTTAGTACTTAGAAGGAAGAGAGGGATTATGTCCCAATGTGAACTGAATGCCTGCCCATGTTTCCCTTTCCCACTATTAAATATTTTTATATTCTGAACTTTGCATTCAAAATCCTATTTTCAAAACAGAATTTGAGAGCCAAATGTAAATGGTCTGGAATTCTGCTTTATAGCAACATTTTTATGATTTATTATATTGCTCTCAGTTGAACTGTACTAAGCAAAAGGAAATTGGTATTTTATTAGAAATGAATAAGCCTTTATGAAAAACTGTATCCAATTCATTATTTTTACCCTGAGTAATAAGATGCACAAAAGCTCTAAATCATAATGCTTACATGAAACCAATCCATGCAGTTTACTCTGCACTTTGAAGGCAAGTTCTGGTTGCTAGATTAGTTGTCTTGGCTTTTTAAAAGTTGGCAGAATATCCCACTGTTCTTAAGAATGCTTCATTGATATTTTTGATGCAGCCTGATTGTGTACTTTATCACTCTTTTTTTAGCACTGGAGGCATAAGGTTCTGTCCACTCAAAGGTACAGCCCTATAAAGCAAACAGACCTGCTGTAAATTTAATTCTGAAAATCACAAGAAAATTACTACAGCCTTTTATCTAGTGTTTTCCTTAAAGCTCTGCTTGCAACAGGGTACATAGTTGTGGACTTCTGCAGTTTTTTGGTTTAAATATGCTTCTAAATTTGAGGGGAAAACTGAAGCAAAATCCTTAAAGCCATAATTTAGATTCTGAAGAAATCAACATTTCTAACATTTAAGACTGATGACTGATCCATGGGGCTAGAAGTTGACAGTAGCTCCTGAACATTTCAGATCACAATTAATATATGCTAGTTTTCTTAACATTTTCATCTTAGTCAAAGTTGACCTTGCTACTCCCTGCGTTTTTGCCCTTGTTTGGTGTTTAAAGTCGAGCACATGCTTGTTTGTGTAGACAGTCTGTTAAGGGAGAGGCTCTAATCTAGGCAAAACAAGATCAAGTTTTGTCTTCCTGCTGTTTGCAGTAGGTGCTGCTGCTGCTGAGCCCCACACGGTTTATTGCCTGGCCTTAGGAGAGCAATGCCTTCCTGGGAGAGTATGTGTTCTACTGCACAGACTAGTTGTGACTGCAAAGGGAAGTTTTTCACTGCTGTGATCTTGGTTTTCACTTTTTTCAATAGTAATACTAATGAGAGTGAGGTTCTGGAGGTCAGTGGAAGATCAGGTTTATGTTGTCTGCTGTCTTTCTTCCAGTTTCGTGCTTTAGCTCCGATGTATTACCGAGGGTCAGCAGCAGCCATTATAGTGTATGACATCACAAAAGAGGTAAGAAACTTGATCTTGACCCAGCATTACAATTTCTGGGGGTTTTTATTTGTGTCATGGGCCAGTTCTGACTCTTAATTTCTTAATTCCTTCAATCTTCTTCCTTTTTTTTTTTTCCATATTAGGAAACTTTCTCAACGTTAAAGAACTGGGTTAAAGAGCTTCGCCAGCATGGACCTCCCAACATTGTTGTAGCTATTGCAGGAAATAAGTGTGATCTTAATGATGTCAGGTAAATAACTGCTGTAATTTTTGAGGGTTTTCCTTAAGCTCTAGCATTAAATATTTTAAGATTTTAGAGCAGCTGAAAGGTATAGAGCAATTTAAGCTGTCCTACTCTAGTGTTGTCGTTTCACAAGGAGTTTGAGCTGATTCTGCTGTCAGAGGACATGGGGTTTGAGCTGGTTCTGCTGTCAGAAGATGTGGTTAGTGTGCCCTTGGATGGTCTCACCCACTTCCTCCCCCGTGCTGGTGTGACTTCACGTGTGATTGGGCAGTAAATTGGGCTGTAAAATGGATCCAGATTAAAACTAACCCTTGAAAAAAAAAAAAAAGAAAACTGATCCAAGTATATTTTTCTCACACCCTGAACACTTACTGGCATAACGGTGTGGGGATAGCAGAGTTAGGAATGAGCAGTTTATAGGGAGACAGGATTACCTTTTCTGGTGGCAGTGCCAAGTTACACAAACCTAAACTGCCTGTGAAACTATAGTGTAATAGAAGCTGTTTACCTCACTTTACAAGAAGTGCCCCTGTCAGTCTGTAGCACCTCATTTTGTGAGGAAAAACACCAAGCCTGTTGGAAAGCATTGTGTAGGTTTTCCTAACTTGCTTGTTCAGGTGCCTTCCTTCCCTGCTTAAATATTGGGGTGGAATTGGCTGTGGCCAAAATAGTTGCAGGGAGCGGGAAAAGCTCTTGAGAAACTTTATGAACAGCCAGACTTTCAGGAAGGCATGTATTAAAAACAAAAGAAGGCCTTTTTTATTGATGTCCTGGTTAAATAAGCCAAAATTCAGAAAGAAGGTGTGTGTAAACTTCTTGGGTTTAGGTTTTGCTGGAAAAGGCACCACAGCTGGTGTCTCAAAGGAGACAGCTGGTTATATGTTTAAAGAACCACTGCAATGGTGGTTCTGACTAAGGTCTTACAAATTGTTAATACCTAGAAGTTATCTATTGAGCTCTAATAACTTTCATTAGAAGTAGCATGTCTTCTGAAGGAAATAAGAGTGTAAAATTATTTAGAACAGAATTCACATCTCACGTGCTCAGCTGGCATCGTAAGTGTAAACATTGCTCTTCAAGCTAATGAGGAAGATTCCTTGTACTTCAGCCAGTGGCAATATTTGAGTCACTGCTCAAAGTCCATGCTCTTGATATCCTAAAGTCCCTCATTACTGCAAGTAGCCTGTGTGTTGTAGAAATTGTATGTGAAGTGATACAACATAAGGTCCAGACCTCCCTACAGCTACAGGGATTTGTATTTTTCATTTTGTTTAAGGAAAGATACAAAATCATCAACTTGCCTACTTTGGGGTGCAGAATAACTTGTACACCTCTTTGTGCTAAGTATAACAATATTCCTTTTTTATAGCTACATATTCATGCAAAGTAAATGCTGTGCTGATGATTTGTGCAGTGTGGGGAGATACTTTGGTTTTGTAAACAGTCATAAGAAACGCACAGCATGATTGGAAATAATGCTTTAGGATCTTCTTAGGACATATAAAGTTGGTGGGGTGAATAACGCACCAGAAGGATTGATTGCAGACCTAAGCTTAGAGCACTCCAGACAAAATCACTGAAGATGGATTAAGGCCTTGGGTAGTTCATGATTGTGCTCATACCTCAAGGCAAGGGAGACAGCACAGAGTAAAGAATGAGCATCAGCTTCAGCATGAGGGAGCACTGTGATGCTAAACAGGTAAAATAATCATTATAGGAGACACTTAAAAACTTTGTCTGCCCCTTAAGGTTTTGAGTAATGGGGTTCTTTTGCATTCATTAATTTTTCTTTGTTTTTTTTTCCCAGAGAAGTCATGGAAAAAGATGCTAAAGACTATGCAGATTCCATTCATGCAATATTTGTAGAGACAAGTGCGAAAAATGCAATAAACATTAATGAACTCTTTATAGAAATTAGTAAGTATTTAAACAGTTAATGTACTTTCTTCTGAAAAAAAAAACTTGGGTAGAAATTTGATTTCTATATTACTTTCTGTGCTGTTTGGGTGAAAATTTACAGACTTACACTAAATTCATTACAGTCTAACATGACTACAAACTGCAAAATGAGCTGCATGAATTTCTGGTCACCTAATGACCTCTAAATATTCCTCTAGAGGTTTTCAGCCTACTGTGATGCTGCTGGATAAATAGCAGGCTCGGTACTCGTGTCAGAAGTCAGTGTCATCTTACCATGTCTGTTATTGAATGCTCCAATTAGTACTTCCAAGGTTATGGAAGAGGAAGGAAATGGCATGAGGACGATCCAGACTTTATACATCTGAGAAAAGGAATTAAGTTCTCACTCTTAGTGCTTGTACTTAGGCTAAAAAAGTGTATTTTTAAAAATACAAAAATTCATAAATGCCAGATTACTGCATGGGGAATAGCAACTACTGTACGTAGATTTTCCTCAAGTATGTTCATAGTACCTTGGGGGTTTTTTATATTAAATTGCAAATCTTTTCTGTCCCATTCGTGGTGAGGACAACAATGATACTTTTTATATGTATGAATAAAAAGCAGACAGTATTCCAAAGTGAATTCTGTGCGATATTATTTGGAGGATACATGTCAAGTAGCAGCACCAGTGTGCAGGTGTGTCAGCCTGTTTGTGAAAAGAGGACTAACTACAGAAATATCAGACTTCAGAAAAAAAATAGGGTCTATAGAAGCAGTTGACTATATTGAAGCTGATGTAAAAAGTATGTGCTGTAGATTAGCTTCCTGATTTATTGACTTAATAGTTGCTCTCTAAAATTGATCTTGAATAAATTATGGGGGAAAAAATCATAAATCTTCCTCAGAAGAGAATGCTCAACCAGGAACAGTCTATTTTAAAGACTGATGAGATGAGTAAAGCAGCTCTGCCTACAAGCACTCCTTTGTTAAGCCTGATGCAGGTAATCTGTGGAAATCCAGGTCAAGATGGTTGTTCTCAAGCTATTCCAGATGGTATTGCATCCTGCAAAGTATTCTCCAAGTGCTTTTACAGCTTAGCTGTCCAGGTCTAGATGAATCTGAAGTGTATCTGCTGCTAAATTAACTTCAAACAGCCTCTGCTGTCCTTTTGTGCAGCCGTCCCTCTTACAGACATAATACAGACTGTTGCTGTCATCCTGCTGGGCAGGAATGTCATCCCTAGTGGCCTATAGCTAATTGAAGGCACATTTTTGCATACAGAGCATACACCGGATGCTTAGAATTAGTTTCAAGTGTAACATTTCCTATATATTTCTTTTTCCTGCCTCCTTGTAGGTCGCAGAATTCCATCCACTGACACCAACCCCGCTTCCAGTGGGAAGGGCTTCAAACTTCGACGACAGCCATCGGTGACAAAGCGCAGCTGCTGTTGACTGACCCTTTAGAAAGTCAAACTTTATACAGTAGGTGGTCTTGGAAGTTAATAGTTCACGTTGGGTTTATATTATCAGTCTTAGATCTTTATCTGCTGGTGTTCGTACACCCGAGGTCCCCAAAAAGGGACCGGCTCATCTGACACCTGCGCACGCAGAAAAGACTGCAGTGGTCAGGGCAGCCTGCTGGCTTCCACAGCGTGCAGTGTCTCTTGCATTCAAAGGGAATCCATCATCACTTTTTTGGCCTTGCTTGATTGGAAGCTGACTACGTGGATGGTAGAACTGAAATGTTTTCATAGTTTTGTAATCAAGGCTTTGGGAGGTTTTTTTGTAAAAAGGGAAATGAGCACTTTTGTGGGAGATTGGGTTAGGAGGAGTCTGGAAGTTAGATGTCATTTCTTCCTTTTCTTCAGTGAGCCTTATTTTAAATTTTGGTGTAGCTAATCCAAAGTATGATGGGATAGTTGATGTGAGATGGCTACAGAATAAGCAACTGAAGACAAATAGTAGGCAAATCAGTCCATCCAGTCCCCAAATCCCATTTGCACTTTTTATTTAAGGATGATCTGCACTGGGGGTGGGGACACAAGCAACAGATCTTAAACCACAGACAATCTTCTTTCTCACGCTGACTGTAATCACTTTAAGGCAAACTGGTATGCTTATAGGCATCTTTTTGTTGTTACAAGTTTTTTTAATATTAAGATGTTGGTTAAAGAAAATTACTTGTAGATCTGACTAAATGAAGTGGTTACTGACTAAAAAGAGATGCTGTAAACAGATGCTGCCAGTGGTTCTGATAAGACCTACAAGGTTTTGGGGAAAGCTTTTAATTGTTTGGCATGTGTAAAGTGTTCATATTATATTTATGAGACCAGTGTTTAAAGTGTTATAAATTATGTAAAAACAGTAAAAAATAATACAATCTTCTACACTCCTTCCATTCCACACCTAGGGATAAGCTCTTGGGGAATCTCCATCGGGGTTTTTTTCCTGCATTTTAAGTATTGTCACTGTGAGTTAATCCAGAGGCAGATGAAAGTCTTTCTCTTTCAATGACATTTGAAAGGGCCAATAGAACATCCTGTTGGGGCAGCATGAGGCCTGTCTGTTGAACAAGCTTTCATCTGGGGTGCACCCAGTCTTTCCTATTTTAGGCACAAAAATACACATAGGAAGTAACCTTAAGACATGTGGTAATGTAGATCGTTACCTCTTGGTTCCTGGGGTTTTTCATCTGTGAGGGTTTTTAGCAAATCAGTGTTTAGCTTATTCTGTATGGGTTTTAGTAGGCTTTCAATTAAACTATAGGTTGACCATACCTGTTTGTGCTATTTTATTTATTTTTACTTTTTGTTTCTTACCAGCACTAGTGAGAAACTTTTATACTTTTGAAGAAAAAGAGCTTAATAGACTTGAGTATATACAAAAATATGCTGGTTAGCTTTAGTATCCAACTAAGCTCATGATGATGCTTACTCTTTTTTTTTAATCTGGTTTTCTATCATCTCAAGTATTTTCTCTGAAGGAAATGTAGGAAAATTTGTAAGAAATGAAAGGACTTGTACTTCAGATTCATTTTTGTTACTGAAAATTCTTGGAGACCTGGAGCAGAACAGGCAAACTGGTACACTGAGGTTTTTGGACGGGTCAGTGAATTTAATGATATTTGGTGACTACATTTTTGTCATGCCTTTTCCTTACCCTGCCTGCATTGCCAATTCTGCCTTCTTTGCCATAGTCCCACAGGCTCCATGCTTCTAGAGAGCCCAAGAAATCCAACTTCATGGGTATACACCCTACTCTTTCTGCAGTTGTGATCTTGAATTGCTGCAGGTAAAGTGTGTTCCAGATTGTCCAAGCTGCCAGCCCTGGAGTGAGGCTGCTTCTTAATACTTGGCTATTTAAAAAGACAGACAGTTGATGTAAGTTCTTCTGAGTCCAGATAAGTGTTTATTGATCACTGGCCCTGCTGAATGCTGGAATGCAATCTTCCCTGCATGAGATGCACATGCTCATTGTTTCATTTTTGGTGGAGAAAAGTGGTTTCTTTTGTATTAATAATTTGTTAGGTCAGTTGCTTTGATCTTGCACTTGGCTTGCTGGAATTGATTATATTTTGTCCTAACATAGCTTCTCTATTTGGAGAGACATTGGTATTGAAGTGTTTGGAGTGCTGATTGTCAACCATTCCAGCTAAATTTTTTATAACTTTTTTCCAGGTAAGAAGTTGTTTAAAAAGCTCAGGATTAAAGTTTTATTCCACCATATCTTTCTGTCTAATGAGTGGAGCTCATCAGAGAGATTCAACCTTCAGATACTGTCAAAGGGGATTACACAATCTCAGAATGGTTCAGGTTGAAAGGGACCACAGTCATCTGGTTCAACCTCCCTGCTCAAGCAGGGTCATCCCAGAGCACATTGCACAGATTAATTTCTGCAGAACATGTTTGAAAGGGCCAAGTGTCATGTATGTAAAAATGTAACGCGGTGTATGTTGTATCACTGATCCAGAGCATTTTAGCTGAAAAAATATGACTATTGCAACTTCTAAACACCACCATTTCCTTCTCATGAAAGTTACAGAATTGAACAAAAATATAATTGGATAAATATTTCCGTCTTAAGCTTTGGAGCAACTTGAATGTGCTCTCCAGGTTTTGGAAGATGTCTTCATCTGACCCTCTATTGAAACAGTCACTTAGCTGACTTGCTAGGTTCCCAATCTGTGCTGTTGGTAGTTTTGTAGGATATTTTATATACATGCTGAAAACTGGTATATCAAGTACCCAAGAAGGTGAAATTTGGAAGCTGACATTTAGTAGCATTTAGTAACCATTCTACTGAAAATTGTTATAGGTGCTTTGAAAAGTTCTAAGACAATTCTAACAACTTTTGCTGTTACTGTGAAGGTAAAGACTTTGTTTTAGGTCCAACAAATCACTGCACTCCAGATCCCTGCTGACATCAGTGAGACCCTTGCTTTAAGTGCTGCAGGATCAGACAGTTAATGGTTCAGAGGGATGTTTTATGCAGACTGGAGTCTTTGATGTGTAGCTTTACATTTAATGCTACCAGCCTGCTCAAGAAGGATTATTTACTTGCTTGGGAAGAGAGTGAGAGGAGAGGAGACAGGACCTACTTATTGATTTGGAAGTCTAATCCTTTAACCTGGTTGAGGGAGAACTACAATCTTGGTTAAAGCTTCATTTTAATTATCAAAAAGTAATTCACGGTGAAAATCTTGAATGGTTTAAAAGTTGGCCTCAGCAAGATTTTTTTTTTGTTATGTTGTAAAGGTTAAATTATTCCTTCTACATTAGTGTTTAGTTCCAGTATAACACATTACTAGTTGGAAAAAGAAGCTTTAGCAGTGATGTTTGAATTACTTGCTTGTGAAACAGTCTTTAGTGTGTGTTAAGGATGGTGTAGGCTATTTGTGGTGAGCTGTGTCAGCAATCTGCACAGGAATGGATGATTTACAGGACAGATGCTGTCAGAACAGTGGAGCTCCTCACCCTGGAGTGAACCTCACTCAGCAGCAATAGCCACAGACAAGCAGAGCAAAATCATCTCCAACACGAGAACCTGCATAATTCACTGGCTTCAACTTCTACACTGCCTGCTTATTTTGTAAAAAGGCTTCCCGTATCTCTCCCAAATACTTACAGCCTCTAAAAATGGCTTTTTGGTTCATAGTTGAAAGAAAAGGACAGACTTTCTTAACTTTTCTAGCAGGAGGTCATTGTACAGCCACCTGAGATGATTTGTACATCACAAGTCAGTTACTCAAAGCAGGAGAATTGTGTACTTGGAATTAAGTCTCTAAAAAATCTGCAAAATATTCCCTATAGAAAACTGTTGATGTTTCATGTTCAGATCCCATCTCTGGTAATAGATCACAGCCTAGTGATGGTAGGTGACAGAAGATTTACAGAAATATGATGATGGTGTGAATTACCAATGTAAGATGGAAGTACAGGTTCTAGTATTAAAATAGTCTTGTTAGCTTTCCTTTGAGTCATCTGGCTCCAGCTTGTCTAAAGGAATATGCTTGAAAATACATATTTGTATATAATATAAAAATTCAGGTGCCAAAACATAATTCCCTAAAATTATTTTAGGCCTTCTGACACTAATGTTTGTTTCTGAAAAATCCCTTCTGATATTCTGGAGGTCTCAAAAGTCTGAATGCAAACCTCTTCTTGCTCAGCTGCAGTCAAAAATGCGCGACTTGGAAAAAATTGAACAAGCATTTCCAGACTTTATCCCTAAAGTGTCACAGATAACAAATCTTTCAAGGGATATAAGACTATCCTGAAATCCAAGAATGCTTATGAGCTTAGCCTCTGACATGTCAAAATGTTCCTAGGGTCAGCTTTTTCCTCCTTCCCTTACTCCATTTCCTCCCACCCCACCCAACCCTGAATTTTTATCATGGTGTTGTCAGAGTGTACATGCTATAAAGAGCTATTCAGAAATACTCAGAAAAGTTCTAGTGGCTGAGAGTTACTTGGTGCTCCCTATTTTACATGAAGAATTGAGGCAGTAGGATGACTTTTCTCAGTGTAGAATAAAGTCTTCTTAGAAGAAACATTGTTGCTGTTCCTGTTACATCAACCTGCAAATTGATGTACCTAAATTTTTGCTTAAACACTAAGTATAAATTTTATTTAAGGAGCTAATTACCTTTGTAAATATGTTCTTTTAAGAAGGTTGGGGTTTGCTTTGCTTGGCTTTTGTTGATGTTTTCACATACGTATTATTGAACAAACCAACTTTTTCAATTCTTGGAAGGACATGGACCACTCTTCTGTCATGCTCTTCATCACTGTGGGTGTGATACTCCAACCAGTTGTTGCACTTGAATATTCTGTAACTCTGACACCTTGATAGATTCACTGCTACTATCTTGCCTCACTTTTACTCATGTTACAGTATGTATTTCCTATTAAATCCATTATGTTTTCTTGGCAATTTGTTCTTTGTTTCCTTATGGGATTTAGACAAGTATAGGTGGTGAGTGTCTCTTTTGCTACAAAGTTCTAGAAGTATCTGTCACAGCAGCAAATATTTGTAAGAAAAAGGGTAACTCATTAGCACAGCCTTATGAAACTCTTACAGTAGCTGAGATCTGTGCCATGACTGTATTTTACTACATACTGAAGGCTAAAAGCACATTCACCTGGAGGAGCAAGTTATTGTAAGCCTATAGTCCAGTCGTCTGTACTTTAACTTTCTTTCTTGTGCTTCCTCTTTCTGAAATTGTGTATCCAACACTGACACCGTGATGGTGAGTTGATTTAAGGCACAGAAATGGATTGCATTTCTGTAGCTAAGATGCTTAAGATTTCCTGGCAATCTTCCCACTTGTAGTCCCCCACATTGAGGACAATGAAGAAAAAAAAATGGGTTTTTCTGAATTAGAAACTGCATTTGTGTGTTCAGGACCCAAAAATAACCTGATATGCATAGAGCTCTTACAGTGTCGTAAATGTTTGCCTGTGAAATGTGTTAAGGTTAACCTTTGTATCAGCAATTCTTGTCACTCATAACAACATTCTGCCTTTTCATTCTAGGATGGGTTAACCTGTTACAAGGGTTGAAAGGTCTGTGCCTTCTTACAATATTATCTCTTACTAAAACAAACGTAAGCCGCTCAAAGTTACAGAGCATTTGCAGCACTGTAAACTGCACAAATTTCCACCCATTGCTTCACTGCATGAAGTGTAGTCAGATTACTAGTGATGAAATATTGTAGTGATGAATTCCCAAGCTTATGAATGTTTTGAGACTTTTTTTAGTCTTCTCTTGGGCTGGTCCTGAGAGCGTGTACAGGTTTGTCTGTATTGTTGGTTTGTAGATGCTAATGAGGAAAACCAGGCTTTTGTTCTCTCCTTTTTGTTTGAGTCGTTACACTCCCATATAGTGCATAGAATGCAAATAAAGAAATGTTGATTTGACATAATGTAAACAGCCTTTTCAGCCTAAGCATTCATAATAAACTTTTATAGTGTAATAACATGCTAAATCACTACCAGTCTGATGTATTGTGCAAAAAAAAAAAAGGTGTAAACATTTTATTAATAAAAAGCTTTGTTTATAAATATGCTGGCTTATTTATAAATGCTTCCGAAATTCTCCACATCTTAAAAACAGTCTCTATAGCAATATAATTATAGAAGAGGAATGTAAGCAATAGCTTACATGTACAAATGACTGGAATAGCTGTTTTCCAGAAGTCCTGACTACTGCTGTTCAGAAACTGGAGCTTTTCCCTGGTTTATGTACACACAGACAAAGGCAGAAGATCCTGTGCAAAGAAGGGATGGGGGCAAACAGCAGAGAGAATGCAGCTTTTGTGAAACACTTCCTTTCTTTGCAGCACCATGCCTGAGAAAATGCAGGCCACACACAGGCTTGTCAAGCAGGGCAAGGCCCGACAAATTCTGTCAGGGCCAAGTTATTTAATACATTGGCTTTTACCTTAGACTGCATGAAATGCACAGTTCTCAACTGCTTAGGCCAGGTTTCTGTCAATCAGAATTGTAAAGTGCTTTTAATAACTGCATAGTGTCATGGGCCTGTTGTGCTGGGAAGGGATCTTCTCTTGTTTGTTAATACAGCCAGCTGGTTGGTAGATTGCTTTTTTATACCACTGCTCTGTTGCTTATGTAGTCCTCAAAAATATGGATTTGGCTGCAGTTAACTCACTTGTCTTACATGATGCTTAAAAGATGTGGTTTGGTTGCTTCAATCTGGGAAGCACATGTAATCTGTTGAGTTAATAACAGCCTTCAAAAGCTAAATAAACAAAAAGTCCTGTTTTTTTAATTAAGTCTGAACTGCTGTTTCACATGAAAAGTTTGGGTACAAGTTTTTACTAAGCAAGTGGCTGCAGTTCCTATGCAGGAAACCCATACCATGTCATATTTTGTTTGATGGAGACCTGGTATAATTTAAATTTCTTGTTACCTGCAATTTTAAGTTATGCTCTTAGATGTGAACAAACTGCTTTTAAATAGTGTCAGATGGGTTTGTGTAAGATGGCATGAATGTGCATCAGGGAGAGCAAAGGAAGGTAGACACAAGGAATATGCTGGAAGAGAGAGAAAAATATATTTGTATATGTTTGCATAGGGAGTCTGGGAACTAAATGCAAACCACCTGGTTTGCACATACACAATGAGAATGTTTCACTTGGATCAAGTCTTTCATAGCTTCTAAGGTAGAAGTTTTGCAACCAATGAACTTGTTCTTTAAAACTGTTTCAGTACAAAGCTTTCAGGTGCTGTCCAGGATTTCCCTGCAGTGTTCATCCCAGTTTTCTCCTGTTAATCAAAAACCCACACGGGCAAGAGGTTGCCTTTTAGTCTTGTGGCTGAGCTGTTTCCAGCGAGAGCTGTCTGTGGAACGGGGATGGGGTATTGCAGGCGGCCTCCGTGCACACCCAGTTCAGTGAACCTGACCTGCACAACATTAAATGTACACACATTATTTACATGCAACAAAAACCTGACAACCTACATTCACTAGACTTCATAAATTTTCAGCTTAAACAATGCTGTGCTTTATAAAACCTTCAGCCTGGATGAAAACGTGGGCGAGTCCTTCAAATACAAACAGGTACGTTCAGAGCTGCCAATTAGGGCACGGTGATACATCTTGGCAAATCCTTTAAGAGGTGGATCATAACGCTTCAGGGGCTTCTTTGTACTTCTTTCAGGAAAAGTAGAACTCAGGAAGGGTCTGGGCAGCAACACTTCATAGTTGTTTACTTCAGGGTTTTTATTATGCACGACTGTGCTGTGTAAAGCTTTCTCTCTTACTCCTCGCCGTTAGTTTGCAATTAACTTACCGATCTATATAAAGCTTGTCTTTTCTACTAATTACTGGTTCAAGAATGCCTGGCTTACAAAGAAAATCTGTTTATAAAATAAAAATTAAGAGATTAGGTAAAAGAAGGTAACCTTCCCATAGTACCAGCCAAGAAAGCTGCAAATTATGAGTAAACTCAATTCTCTCCTGACTTGAGATCTAAAATGTTATGACACAACCTGTAGTTTAGGCTTAAAATTACCCCCCCACACACCAAGGAGCAACAATAGCAAGATCATCCAAATCTAGTTTCCTGGAAAAGAAAATGTGCCCCTTTATGATGTTATGTGACCATTCTTTCCCAAAAAAAGAAGGAATTTAAGGAACAAGAGCAATATTTGAGTGTATTGTACTGCAGTGCTGAAGCTTTAAAAAATCAGTCCAGTTAACTGGCTGGAAGGAGTTGGCAGGTTTCACTTGTATCATGCAAAACTAAGGGTTTTGTACTAAATACAGGTATGGGTTCGGTTTGTTTTGGCATGGAATGAAAGACGACTGGGAACAAAAAAGATGAAAGTGGATGGGAGGTGGTAAAGCACATGAGCAGGGAAACAGAGACTGTGGTGGACAGGAGCAGCTGAAGGTGTGGTATAAACACTGCAGATGTGCTCAGAGCAGTGAATGCCACTGTCCTGCTTAGGGGTGTTAATTTTAACACACACATCACTCATTTGACCTTGCTTTTAGTGCTAGAAAGGAGAACAACGCTCTTGTTGTAATTCTAGATCTTTTCAGCTACCTTATGCAGTTTTGGCATTTATTAAGTCAAATAATGTGATACAAAAAATTTGTGTGAGGGAAAGGTGCCCTGCATCATGTAGATTATACTGGTGTGAAAAATGAATTTTCTTTGGAAGCTTTTTATTTCCGCAAATGGCATCTCCTCCTGAAGTCCAGTATGTATAAAGTTCAGTGTGTATAAAGTCCAGTGAATACTTTTAGTGTACATAAATTCCAGTTTTTAAGACCAGCATATTTCTGCTGCTAACAAGGGCATCCCAAACTCCTGCCTCTGACAGGTTACAGCAATGCTTTATAAATTCTTGGGAACTTGTCAAATGTTTAAAACAATCTTGAGGAGAGAGAAGAGCAAAAAGCTTAGTGTTGCTGTAATTGCACTGGCCTAGGGCTATCAATAAAGTTGCACTTTCTATTAAACCATGCTGTATATTTCAAAAAATGTTTTAAAACATTGGAGTAAAAACCAACCAACCAAAACTAAACACGAACCAAAAAATTCCCAAAACACAACCACCACAAACCACCCCAAAACAAACATAAAACCCCAACGAGTAACCCAAAACTTTAAGAAAGTGGAGGGGGAATGTCTTAAAATCTGAGGTGACCTGAAGTTCTGGTTTTATTCATCAAAAAGCGAGTACCGCCTGCAGCTCGATGCCGGTTCCCAGGGTTGCCCTGGCGCTGTAAGGCTGCGCCCCGAGCCCTGCGGCCCCGGGAGCTCCTCCTTTTCCCGGGAGCGCTTCCCCGCCCTTCCCCGAGCCTGGCCGGAGCTCCCGGCGGCGCTGGGAGCCGGGCAGGGGCGGCGAGGGGCCCGAGGGCTTCCCCTGCAGCCCTGAGGCCACTCGGAGAAGAGGCTTACAATAACACGCTGCTTCTGGAAAACAAGGCGTTTATTACAAACCACGCTTTCCAGTGACGGTTAAACGTTGTTTATTAGCCCTCTTTGTTCCCGAAACGCTCCGGGGTGGCACCTCCGGCCACAGGAGCGCCCGAGGAGCGGCGGCGCGGAGCCTTCCACCCCCCCGCGGCCCCTCACGGCGGGGCCGGGCTCACGTCAGCCGCCGCCGCAGCCTCTCCGCGGGCCCCTCCGTGCTGCATCATCCCGCCTCCCGCCCGCCCTGCCCGGCAGCGTGTGCGCCGCCGGCCGCCGCCCGACCGCGCCTGTCCCCGCTCCGGGGCCGCCGGGACAGTGTGAACAACCACCCGTGCGAGGGTGAGACAGCACCAGAGCGACGAGCGAACGAGCAGCCGGGAGACGGTGAACCAGCACCCGGGCGAGGAGTGAACCCGCCAGCGGGCGCGCCCCCCGCTCGCCTTCCCTCCTCCCTCCCTTCCTCCCTCCCTCCCCTCTTCCTTCCCCTCCCTCCCCGTCCCTTCCTCTCTCCGCCTGGTGCCGCCACCGCCGAGGAGGAGGAACATGGCGAAAGCGGAGCAGGTCCTCAGCCTCGAACCGCAGCACGAGCTCAAATTCAAAGGTACGCGGCGGCCGCCGCCATCCCTCGCCGCCGCTCCCCGCGCCGGGCGGGCGGCGCGGCCGCGCTCGGGGCCCGCTCCCCGGCAGCCATTTTCCGGGGGCCGGGCACCGCCGGCAGCTAAAATGTCCTTCAGCGCCGCGCCCGCCGCCCCGCCGGGGCCCCCCGCCCGGCGCGGAGCCGCCCCCAGCCCGCGGGGGTCCCCCCGCGCCGCCCTCAGCGCTGCCGCAGCCGCGGCGCGGGTGGGGGCGGCCCGCGGGGACGGCGCGGGGGGGTCCCGGCCGCCGCCTTCCCCGGCCGGCGGCGAGAGCACCGGGCTGTGCCCGGCTGACCTTCCCGGGGGCGGCGGCCGGGGAGAGGGGGGGACCCCGCGGGACAGCGGCGGGAGCTGGGCTGCGTTCCCCAGGCCCCGCCGGGGGTGTGTGCGCGGCCCCGGCCGAAAGGTCTGGTGCTGTAATGTAGGACAGCGATGTCCGTGAGGCAGGACTGGGAACCCAGGTGCCACAAACCCTAGGAACGGATAAAGGGCTTAATCAAAAGACAGAATGAGGAAATTGCTAGCACTGGAGCTGTTTAAGCGTTCTGCGTGGCTCTTCGGTATAAAATCTAGACGGAGGAAGGATGTTGGGAATAAGATAACGAATAAGGGTTTCTTCTGTAATGTGTCCCAGGCACTGTGGGGTTGCAATCATTTCTCTGGCCAAAAACGCGAGGCCTCTGGCCAGGTGCTGGGCAGCACTTCTGGCTTTTCCTGCTTATTATTATGATTTAGCAAGCTCTTTGGCTAAATTAGTCTGCCTGTGCAAAAATCCATCCTTTAAATAAAAGTCTTGAATGGGTTTGGGCTTCCACTGGCGCTGAAATTCCTACCTTGCAGCCTGACAGCACAGCTGTAATACAATATTCTGGGATTACAAATAAGCAATCAGCAAGTTTATTTATGCGACCAGAGTCAGAGGTGTTTTATAGCTTCGCTTGATTATCTGGCAAATAAGCTTTTTAACAAAAAAATAGGGATTTGTTTATTGGCCTCTGGCAAAAATAATACTTCTTTAAAAAAAAGCTTTCATGTAAATTTTTAAATATAGAGGAGGTCTTTACCAGTTTTTATTAGTAAATATATTGGAACTATTAATACGAAGTGAGTTTTATCAAGCAGCCTGGTTAATAAACACTGGGAGGAATGAATATATCTTTGTTGTAAGCTGAAGTTGTTATGGCAGCAGTATCAAACATGCTTAAGAAGGAAACTATTGTTGTTTTGACGTTCTTTGTGTTAAGTACGATTAGATTAAATCACCTCTTGTTCTGGATAAAATTGCTTTCAGCAAACAAGCAAATCCAAGCTCAGGTGGGCAAAAAGCGGGGCCTTAATTGGCACTGACTTGCTAATGAGAGGTAATTGTGGTTCAGGGCTTGTTTTTCTTTCTTTTCTTCATCACAGGTAGATAAAAACCTTGCCAGACTCTGTTTTTTCTTGAAGTAATGATAATTTGTCAGGCTGTCTTTCTTTTAGATGAGGTTCTGGGCTAAATAACCAGTAGCCATTGAAGTTAAATCAGCTAACCATAGCGCTTTTGGTTGCCAGATCTTTAGCCAGCAACACATACTCCTTATAACATAAAATGCTACTTGACTAACTGCAGCTATTAAATGGCTTAGTTTCAAAGTACACTTAAATATTAATGTTCAAACAGACTTAATGCTGCGGGCAGCATTCATATGCTTTGGCAATACCTCTGCCTTACAGTCCTTTCTGGCAAGCAGTGCTGACTGCTGTCCTTCATTCAGGAAACTCCAGGTTGAAGTATTCATGAAGGAAATTCTGCTCTAAGCATTTCTTGCCCTGCTGATCTTGTGATGGCATACTGCTTGGTGACAGGGCTGAAATGATATTGTTACCTTTGTAAATAGTTGCATTTATTTCCAGAGTGTTCCTTGGCCCCGTATAAGTAGATCCAGGCTGACAGAGGTCATGGAGCTGCTGACTGGACTGGTACAGGCATCCTCATGTTGTGTGCTGAAAGACATGGTGCTCAATGTAGGAAACTGAGATTGGGCTGTAAACCAAATACCTGAAATGGTAAAGGGCTGAATCCAAATGCAGGCAGATAGAAAAAGCAGAAAATTGTTCGCTCTAATGCTGTTGAAAGGCTCTGTGTAGCTCTTCAGTATAAAATTTAGAGGGAGGTAGGATGTCGGGAATAATACCGTGAATGAGGATGTCTTCTGTAATGTGTCCCAGTCACTTTGGGGTTGCGAGCATGGCCTGCACTTTTAGTTTGTAAGGGTTGAAGACCATTTTAAAGAAGCTTTTGTACCCCCTTGGTTTTGCAGTGAATCTCATAAATTCATTTGGTGCTCTGTTTCAAAATACTTGTGCTTGTGTCTCGTTTGAAAAAAATATCAAAGGAGTTTTTCATGCTGGAATTTTTTTTCACAGCATGTGAACATGAGCAGGGGTTGTCTTTCCTCCCGCCTCGCATCTCCTACAGCAGAGCACACATGCTCCAAAATAGCATCAGCGTGTGCTGTGCTGAAATGCAGCTGTGAGCTGTGGGAGGCAGGACACCATTAGGTGGCTGAAGGTGCCCACTTCTTGCCCTGGTCTCTGATACCATGTGAAACAGGAGCTTCACTGGCTTGCCAGTGACTTCCTCCACTTCTTGGTCATTGTAGGCTTGCAAAAAAATTATCCAGCTGAAGGTTTACAGCTCAGCGTTTACTGGTAACAAATGGTGAAAAAGAACCTTGGTGGTGGTATACGTGACATTTACATTTATGTTTCCCTTTCTTTCTTCTTTTTTTCACTCTAAGAGATTACATTAATCTGCCGAGAATTTGTTACAACATTTGGGACGCTGACTTTAAGAGTTGCTAGGTTTAAACCTGAAAAGGATGTGGAATTGTGGTGCAGGATGCCTCCTGCACCTCACAGAATGGCTGCCCACTGAAGCTGATCTGTCTTTTCACCATATGTGCCCACCAGGATTAAACAGATCAGCTGTTTAATGTTAGCAAGTAAAACTTTGTTAAAATACAGCATATTTTAGGACTCCCCTGGGTTTGTAGTGTTTGAGATGCTGCTGCATGTTTGCAGACATGGGGTGCTGGGGCAGTGTTGCTCAGGAGGGGTGGCACAAATGGGAGGTGGCAGAGGCTGAGGGACATTTTGCTGGCGTTTTTGGAGGTTTGCTCCAGGTTAGGCTGGACTTATGACTCAGCACTCCGTCCGTGCTCCCCAAGTGGCTCCCGGCAGTACTGCCAAGCAGGGATTAGTGCCTTGCTGAACTCTGCAAGTCGTGCCAGTTGGAAATGCAGGTTCCCATCCCCAGTATGTGGTCCTGTACCTATACAATATGTCACTGTAGCTTTGCTTCCTGCTAAGGGCACAACAGTGAACCAGAACAGCCGATCCTCTCCACTGCTAACAGAGTGGGTTCATCCCTGACCTGGGGCTGTCACCTGTCACTGGCTCAGTTGCACGCCCTGGCTACCTCAGAGCTGCAGCCCAAAGGTGTGGCCTCGGTCTGTATCGGTGTACTCAGTCCAGCAGTGCATCTGCAGCATTGAAATGTTGTTTAGCCCCGGTCCTGTGCAGTTTGTGTGACCTGCGTTTCCGTGGCTGGGTGGCTGCCACTCCCTACTGAGACTCTCTGAGCTCCTCCGGGTCAGCCTGAGTAAACTCCAGCCAGATCTGTTCGTTGCAGGGGGGTGTGCAAAGCCTCCTGTGTCTGACAGCAATATCCCGTTCCTACCAGATACCAGGCAAAGGCTCTTCAGTCCAACATGCCAGTAACATTTGGGATGTGAGATTAGTGTTTGCCGAAGCAGCAGTTGCCAAGTCTCAGAAGAGAGGTTAAGGGCATGTGGACTATTCACTTATGTCTCTGTCGCTGTCCTGATCCGTTGGGAATGGTTGAATCACTCCTGCACTGAAGGTATTGGGAGGAATTTGACTTTGTGCTCGTTCTCTTCTGTACTGGATAAATAGGAGCTTCTAGTCACAGGCCACGTTTAAGAATGTAAAATAGTGACGTTATTGTGAGTAGTTGCCTGTTTAGGATAATTAATATGCATCTTTGAAGCTGAACGTTTATGTGCTCTTTTCTTTAAACTCTTAGAGCCCTCCTGGTATTCACAGCAGAATGGCAGCCAGTACTAGGATTTCTTTACTCTTTGAAGGTTGCTGTGCCAATGGCTGTCTGCTTTCCTGCTGAAATATGTACCAGCCCTTGCTTCCCTTTGTCTGGCCTGATTCCAAGTCAAGTCATTGTTACCGCATTAAATACGAGTAAACCTTTGCATCTCTCTACATATTTGAATTTAATTATCAAATCATAGTCTTAAAAAGAGGACATAGTATTTAAATAACAGATAGGCTTCCTAAATCTACACCAATTTATCCTAAAATATATCCCAGTTATCAAACAAAATCAGTCTTTCTCTGGTGCAGCTCATGTTGCACTCACTTTTCTTGCAGCTTAGCTAAAATCACTAACATATTCTTTAAATGTTTGTTTAGTTTCACAGACCTGCTGCATCTCACCGAATTACTCTGATTTCACGTACTCCATTGGTTTGATAATTAATTCATCACTTTGCATAGTCTCTTCACTTTAGAAGAGAGGTGTTAGAGGGAAAAAACTGGAGGTAAGGGAGGGTAGTGATGCATTGTGAATTTCTTACAACACATCTCTTTCTTGAAAGGTGGAATAAGTTGAAGATTGTGTTTCTCTTGAGCTTCCTTAATCTCCTCATGTCCTGTACACAACACTCAACAGCTCCGCTGGGAAAGGAGAAAGGAATTGTACATGTGGGACTAACAAAAATTTGAAACTTTGAATAGGATGGTTGGAGCACCAAAGAACAATTGACAGTGTGTGAAGCAGTCAAGGAGGTTTAACTGCACTTTCTGTTAAATTTAATTAATGTATTTAGGTCTCCCAAGACTATTTCCAAAAATACCACAATCTCCTTGAAGGCTTTGGTCAATGTGATTTATGGGTTAAGGTCTTCTGAATAATTTTGTACTGCACAGATTTTAAGAATTCCAGTTGAAGTTATGAGCATTAATAGGATCAAAGTATTACTATTCCAGGGAAAGACCTAATGCAGTGATAAGATTTGTTACTTGGCCATTGCTTCTGTTAGTTTGGTGGGATTTTGTGTTTTAAATGTGATCAACTCCTTGCCTTTGCTGTACAGAATGAGCCACATACATTCACAACTTCCTGTTCCTTGGGAATCCTGTGTTTGTCCATGGATTTTCAGCTCACTTTGAGCTATGGAACTATTGTAATGATACGTGGAAAAGTTTTTCAAGTTTGTTATTTAAAGCTCATCAGGATGGCAGCCTGCCAGTCTGATTTGGTTGCTGTGATGTGACCTCTATTCATCACTTCAGAAGATATATCTGATAACAGATTATATTGAAAATACAGATGGAAGGGGTGGCTCTCTCAAGTCCTGGGAGCATGGCTATCATGGCAAAATGAAGACACAGTTAATGTGTCAGAGTGGATGCAGGTTCACACTGGTACTTAGCAGTAAATTGTATTTACCAGCTGCTGCCCTGCATGCCATGTGCAGTGTTCTGTCACCCGTGAAAGGAATATGGAGTAGAAATTTATACAGGAGCTCTTGATAGTGCCTCATCATTGAAAAATAAATTATTACCTATTTTTCCTCACAGCACAAGATTTATAAATTAAAAACTTACCAGTAATCATGTAATGCCTTATTTCTTTTAAAATAGGTTAGCTGCCGTTAAATACAAGAGTGAATTCTGTTTAATTGCTCTCTAACACACAATTAGGATTGTAAAAATTCAAGCACAAACCTTTAAATAGATTGTTAGATCTGTTTTGAAACTCAACTGGAAAAAAGGCATCATCACCATAGCAAATGATCCAACTTCATGAGCTCAGGTCAGCTTACATCTATGAACAAATACCCAATTTTAAAAGCAGCTTAATTTGTTCTATGCAGCCAGCTCTGGAAGATATTGATTCCATCAAATGAGTTTTGGATCAAATGAGCAACTTCTACATATGTTATAATGCAGTTTTTGTAGGAAACTGGGCAAGGGAGGGTTTGTCTTGTTTCTGAGTGCCTCTGAGCACAGCTTTCTGCCCAGCTGAGGCGGTGCAGGAATCAAATGACCCTTGCTAATTCTGCCCACATCTTGCAGTCACACTCATTTTCTACTATCTTGTTACCATATTGGTCTTATGTTTGCTGCCTGCTGGGAACAGCTAATAACTACTGAATGCATTTCATAGTTGGTACAATAACAGTCTCTTTACTTTCCCTGTCAGTGTGGCTGCTTGGCTTTGAAAGCCTTATTGATGGTGTTTGCAACAGTTCTGTTTGTGGTGACAGCTGTTGTTTCAGACTTAAATTTCATCTTTGTATTTGTAAGAAACATGATCTTTAACATGATCATCTTGCTGCTGCAATTGTTGTTTTGTTGGGTTTCCTCTGCAAGTAAATCTTCACTGATTAAGTCAGGAGCTCTTCCCAGTTAGAGCCCTCTCCCCTCTGGATGAGGGACTGGCACTGGTATGACAGTTCCTACCACAACACTGAAGGGCCTTTGTCTTCCTGTGTGCTGGCCAGAGGCAGAAAGGAAGCTTATTTTACATACATATTTGAATATTTAGCTACCAGTTTGTCCAAGTTAGGGGTTAGATTCATGCTAAGTCTCTTCCTCTGGCATTTGACCCAGTATTTTTTCAATATATAAACCCTTTCAGTGCTTTGTAGACCAAGATGTCTGTAGAACCATATAAGATACTTTCTGAGAGGCCTGGGATGTTGTTGAGTTTAAAATTTGGCCTGCTAGGCAACCTTTTGTAAAGAGGGATTTGTGCCGTGGGTCTGGAGCAGCTGTCGCAGTCCTCGCTGTCACTGGCAATGTGTGCAAAGCAAATCACCATTGCCCTGTGTAATTCAGGGTAGGGGTGTGCGGGGAGAAAAGTGATGGTGTGTTCACACCAGCAGCACCACCCAGACTGAGGGCTGCTCTGTTCTTTCTGTTAGAGCTGTTCTGAAAATTGCTCAATTCAGCTGGAATTCTCCTGGCCTCCAACACATTTGTACAGATGGGGTACTGCTGCTGCCTGCAGTACTTACCCCACGTTATTATAAATACTTTATGGAAATAATCTCTTCACTAAACTACTTTAGAGTCTAGTTCTCTGAGCTGTAAATGAAGTCCCTCAGACCATGGTGCACGGATTAAAGATTTTATCATTCTAAATTTAATCCTGTTTTCTTGGTTGGTTTCCACGAGGGGTGGAAAAATAGAGAAGGAGGAGGTTTGCCTGGTGATCCAGTTATTTAGGATGCAGATTATAAAATCATGTAGGTGTGGGGATCACTATGGAGCCAAATCTTATGTTTTTTGCAAGCGATTTAAAAGACAAATTAGTTGTGCTTGTAGAAGGCATGTCAAATGACTATGTAATTCTTTTAAGAAAAAAAAATTTCATTTTCTTGGTTTTCCCAAGACTGCTACTTTTTTCATCATACCAGTTAGCTTCATCCTTGTTGGTGCTTCTGATGTTTCTCCCAGCAGTTCACCCTCTCCTTTGTGCAGTTTCATGTTTGTTGTCTGTTGATATTTGCAGTTAGTTCTTCTTCTTTATGTGAATTAGCAATATATTTTGTGTTTTCTCAAACCATTTGCATTTCCGTTGGATTTTGATTTTTCTTCTGACCTTTTTGTATTTTTACCAGACTAGGAGCAAAGATCTAAGGGCAGTAATATTTTTTTCCTTAATTTTTGTATAGCTGGTTTTACACTGTGCTTAATGATGTCATACAGTGGTGCAGATGACCACAGAACTGTGGAGTTGTTTAGGTTGGAAAAGACAGAAGTTTAGGCTTGAAGAACAAGACTTGACATTTGTTTCTTATTCCATGCCACACATATAAGCTGTCAGATATTTTTTTTTTTTTCTGATTCAGTTTTTTTTGCTGCTGCTGGCTAAATTTCTGGTTTTGTTTTGTTGGGATTTTTTTTACCCTTTGGTCCTGAAAGTACAGTTAACAGGCTGGTTTTCAAGTGGCTTCCCTGAAATATATCTTGCTAAACTCAGGATTCCTTCCTTTTTGGTAGCCATAAATAGTATCCCACTGCCTATTTTGTGCAGCCTGGGTTTTTTTTAATTTTTTAGAAAAGCAGCTATTCTTTGTACATCCCCAGAATATCTAATTGTGTTTGTTTCTTCTGGTATTTTCAACTTATGCACAGTTTGCACTTAAAATATTTGCTCATTTGCTATTTAAGTTGCACATCAAATTTCTCTATTTGAGGAGTATATGTGAGCGTAAAATTAGAGTAGTTAAGTTGCTCCTTCCCTAACATTTTAATGTGCATTTGAAATGGAGATTAGTGATGAAATTAGACCAGGAAAAAATCACTTTAGAAAAAAAAGTGTAGCTTGGATTGGTGATTAAAATCAGGGTGGTTCTTCCAGGGAAACATTTTACATTGACTTCAGTCTTCAGCAGTGTTTTTGTCAGGGAGGTTTGCACATCAAGGCTTCATTGCTCTGTTGCTGCATCCCCACTTCTCCTGGGAGTCTGGGCTTTGTTTTTGTCCTTTCCATAGCCCACGGATGGAGCTCCAGGCTGTGTACAAAAAGGAGATGTCTTACTCTAAGTGAATCTGGCTACAACGTGGTTATTGAAAGAGATGCAGCTGCAGCTGCTGCCCCACTGTTTCCTGAGCTGTTTTCATACCTGGACAGAGTTGGTTCATGTGATATTTGTGTGAGAATGAGCAAGGTAATACAATCTGTTTGGCACTTGGTTCTGAAAGGATCTGAAAGCATAGCTGAAACAGAGATGCACCTCTGAAAGCTCCCCAGGGCTGCTCTCAGTCTCTTGTTTATGCAAGGATGTGCAGAAATCTGGTTTAACTTCATGATGCAGAGAAGATATTTCATGTTGTGTGATTTTGTTGTTGAAGTTTGCTGTAGGTAATGTTTGGGTGGAAAAAAACTCTGAAGAGATCAATTGGGAAAAAACAAATGACACCAGAACCAAAATTATATGAAGGACATATTCTTCTATTTCTCTTGGCAAGCTTATGTGTGGCCTCTCAGTTCTTACAGCTGTGAAGTCAGACTGTTAATGATCCTCTGAGGGATAAAAGGTGACAAAAATTACATACTAACAGATAGCCTGAAAATAGTCTTCAGTCTCATATTTGTTTGGGGTTTGGGCTTTTTTCCCAATTAAGCATGAGAAAAATAGTTTATGCTAGAATAGGCCAGGGAAGGACACTGATTAATCCATCTAAATGGAGTAACTTACTGCCAACCTTGCTCCAACTTTGGCATCTGAATCATGTAATTTTGTTGGGTTTCTGCACCCTTTTTTTTTTCCTCTCAAGTCACTTTATTGATTGCATACTTCTTTAAAAAATTACTCCACTGCATCAGCTATTGCATAGGGAGTGATGTGGATGTTGCTTCTATTTTTGTGATATTTTTTCATCCAGGCATCCACTGTTTGACACAGGAGAAGTGGAAGAGACCACTCCCCTCCTGTCACTTTGTTTCAAGAGCTCTTTTGGGTGAGGAGGTGGGTGCTGGGAGTAAAAGTATTGATTCCACAGGGCTGGGGGTTTGTAGCTAATTCCTTTTAAAATCTGAGCTGAGGTCAAAAGGTTGGCATGTGGTTTACATAAGGATTTTTTAAAAAAATAATTACCAAATTTGGGGGATTTGGGTTGTCTCAGTGAGTTACTTGTGAAATCAGATATTTATGCAACACGAGCTCTTCTTGCTTCTGATTTTTTGGCTTCTTTGATTTCAAAAGTTGCGGATGCTCACTTAATTATGAAAGTCTCCAGAGCCAGGTGATGATGATGATTAAACCTTGGCACACGGTACTGTTTAAAACACTAATCTTCACAAGATTCTGTGCAATTAGGTAAGTATTCTCCTTACTTGACGGAGAGGGAAACTATAAGGGTCCAAACCTGCTTCTGTTTTGGAGTTGCTGTCAACTCTTAAGGCTCTTAATAGCAAAGATCAAGCCCTTAAGTGATTTGTCTAAAGACAAGTAAGGTGGTGGGAGAGTTTGATTGGATCTTGGGTGTTCTTGTTTCTCAGGCACCTGGCTGATAGCTCAAGATGTCTTGCTTGACATTTTAGCTCTTTTCATTTTAGTGTTTATCTTCAAAGGTCATCAGCTTTATATATGACTTTAAAAGAAGCGTGCAGTAAGTCAAGGTCTTCACCTGTTATTGAGCCCTCTTACACATCACTACTGGTTTTATTCTGCCTGTCTCTCTAATGCTGATAGACATCCACAAAAATAAAATGGGAAAGCCCATGGAAATCAAATGAAATCACTTGGTGTTGTCAGAGGCAGTGAAGGAACTGAGAAACCACTCGGATGTGAGGATGAAAAAAGTTGCAGGCAGAAAGTCTGAACTGATCAGATGGAGAGATGGGTATGGGGGCTGTTTGGTGCTGACACCTCTCTCTAGAACAGGGTAAGGGGCATCCCCAGTTTGAGGCGCTGGCAGAGCTGGGGGAGGCACTTAATGCCATGGGAGAGGGGCCAGTGTAGGGTGTGGGATGGAGAAGGGATGAGTATCACGTTCAGCCCCCATCCTTTCCCCTCACACAGGGCCATTGTCGCTCTTTCACTGGATTCATTACTGCTCCATGTGGTCATCTACCAGTCACAGTAGGATTTGGTCTCTTGAGAATAGTCACAAAACAATTTAGGTTTCCCCTCTATTGCTTTCCACCATCTCCCTTATTAAAGATTCTTCAGTTACCTTTCTATGGCTGATTAATATGTCAGGTGATTAATGACTTCCATCTGACACATCAGTGGGATTAAACCATGGTGAAATACATCCTTCCCCTCCTATTATTGCATTCCACTGCTTTCCACAAAGGAAGTACAAGAGAGGTTATCTCATGAGAAGCTTTGCCTGTATTTCTGGCTGTTTCCAATTACCTTGCTGTTGGATACATGTCTGTGGTGAGCTAGAGTTGCAAAAGTTGTTTAGGGGAAGATGCTGAAAGTGCATCTAAAACACTCTGGGAATAACATGGGCAACTTGATAGGAATTAATTCTTAGTCTTGTGGATCTATGGTTGCCAGTTGTGTCAAGTATTCCTGCAGTGCTTTTCTTTGAAAAGTTGACCACATTTTTTAGGAATGCCTAGCTTTTATCAGATGAGAATTTGCATTAAATTTAAGTGCAGAAAAAAAGTGATGAATGTGCTTTAATTACTTTCAGCAGCTATGCCAACACTACAAGTGTGACTGCAGCACATATGCCCAGGTGTGCTTTAACCTGCAGCTGTGAGACCTTAAATTGGCAGAATGCTGTGCAGGAAGATGCAGTTTCCCTGATGCCAGTTCTGAGTGCTACTCGTTTTTGCTGAAACTGATTCTCCTTTTTCTCTTCCCCACTGCCCCCTCCCTCTCTCTGGTAAGTGGATTAATTTCCAGCCCCAGCAGCGCCCTGGCTCTGCTCTTGGCCCATGCAGAGGAACACAGTGCAACTGGCACAGGCAGCTGGTGGAGATGAGAGGCCAGACCACCTCCCCTTTCAGCAGTGAGATGGACTCATGCAGGAATTAAGCAACCCTGTGGCTCACCTGATGTGTGTAGTTAATTGTAAAGATGTAGTGATAATTGCAGGTACAGATCTGCAGAGGACTGTCCCTGCTGGGTTTGAACGTTCCTGCCCAAGCCTGTGCTATCAAAGCTTTCCCTCTGCTGGCACTTGTGCTAAACTCCTTCATGTGCCAAACAGCATGAGGACTGATTGTTTGCCATGCCAAAGCATGGAATTTTGGTTAAGGTGAGGATGGTTGCAATAAAATGTAGTACAAATGATGTGGCTGAGTAGCATGGTTTCTTTGAGGAGCGAGTGGCAAGGAACTCACAGTGAGTACTGTGCTCATCAAAAAGTTATCAGCCTGGATTTGCTGAAACAATTATGGGCAATTTCTATTGCAGTGAGGGTTATTTAAAATTTAAATAGAGTTGACATCATGTTCTTTTGACCTAATTCCCAGACTTTTTTATCATTACTAAAATGGTGTGGGATATTACAATGCCATACGCTGCAGAACGGCTCTCTAAGGAAAGGTTGATACAGCACTGGTGTTTGAATAGGAAATGGACTGTGGAAAATTCTGAGGTAACATTGTGATCTTCAGACGTGAAGGGTTGGATTTGTGGGTGAAAAGCCACAGTTCAGAAATAACCCTGCTGAAAAGTAGTCCTATGAAAAACCAGGATATCCCTTACTATTTGTTTTATTAGTATAGGAGGTGATGTTTCTTTTCAGTAATACTGCTAGTTTGTGTATCACTAGATGCCCATTTTGTATTAACATGAGTTGACTTTATTTTGGCAGGAGAAAGTCACCAAGCCCTTGTGGAGTATTTCAGATTTTCAACACCAAATTCAATTTACTACATTCTTCCATGCTCCCATGACAGCCCCATGTCAGATGATGCATGTACAGACCCTGTTTCCCATAACTTTGTCCTTGGGATGACACCAGTGGCATTCTTCTCATGATCTTTAAAAAACACATGAGAAAAACAGTTGGGATGATTTTAAAGAGCAAATTGTCATTTGGAAAGCACCCTGCCTTAGTATGAGTTCTACTTATCTAGAAATATTATGAGCAATCGAAAAAACATTCAAAATAAAATAATGTGATTAAGTAAGGGTTGTGGGTTTTAAGAGTCAGTCTTCAGTTGCTGCTTTCACCCAAGGACCATCCAGATGCACCAGTCTGGCTTAACTGTGCTCTCGGCCACCTTGGGAGTACCAGCATTGTCCAGGTGTTGCATATACTTGTATAAATAGTCCATCCACTTGTAATGAAGACAAAGTCACCAGAAAGATTGTAGAGTGTTTTCTCTTACTGTGTTGGGGTAGGATTCCCAAAGTCCCAATGCCTTGCATTGGAAAATGAAGCTCCAGGGTTGATGTATATCTTATATGACTGTTAATACCCACACCAGCTTTATCTGCAGTACTCAAATCCAGATTTTGGAAAGCAAAGGTGTATCTCCAGAATTAGCTTGTGTCTCTCCTGGGATAAGTTCTCCCACGTACACCAACCTCCCCAAAAACCTGTAACCTTGGCTGTAGTAATCCAACAACAGGCGACCAAGATTTCATTTCAGCCTGAGTTAGCAGGCCATGGGCCTTGCTCTTAAAAGGCAGGCCAGCCAAGTGATAATATTTCACTGCCATGCCCCAGTTACCCCTGAGTAATACCCTGTGGTCTGTTTATTTTTTTACTTCAGGAGACCTTAATTGGCATGTTAATCCTGCATTTGTCTGCTGTGTTTTGCTTTGCTGTAGAGTTTGAACAGCAGTGCCATAAGAATGAGTGTGCTTGCCCACAGGTTTGCTGGAAGCAGATGTCAACCTTCTAGTACAGTTGTGGTGGCTGTAAAACCTGTAATTTGGGGGGAATGTAGCTAAAGGAACTGTTTAGGGTTTAGTGGACAGAAGAGAAGAGGAAACACCAAGCAGACAAGAAGAAATGAATTCCGTCTGCTGAAAGATTTTGCTGCCAAATATTTCGGTATGATCTATGTTAGCAGTAAGTAACTCCATTTGGAAATTATTTTCCACACAGAATTGTTGTTGTATTACTATTTCAAACAGCAGCTCTGTGCTGGGGCACACAAATCCCGCACACATTCATGGATCAACCAAGTAAAAACATGGTATTTCCCCCAGGAAATCTATCCCAGCATGCAGACCAGTAAAGCACTACTGAGGATGCAGCTGCAGATGAAGGGCTTTGTACAGCCAGCCCTCCCCCTGTGCTGGAACAGCTCAAGCTGTAATTTTTTAGTAAAGACACTTCCTTATTGCATAGGCGTGCTATAATTTCTTCTGAAATGTCAGATTTCTCTCAGTAAGGGCTGTTTGAAGATCTGCTACTGTCCTTACACACCTAAATGTTTGCTGGATTTTTCTGATGGTTTGGCTTAACTTCTTCAACAACTCGTGGCTGCTTCTGGCCAGTTATTTTCCATTGATTAAAGTCTCTCCCTGCATGCAGAACACAGAGAAAACTTTACAGCTGTGTTTCATTCTCTTTCACATCTCAGTGTTTCACCAGGCACAGATCTAGTGAAACCTTTGCCATGGGATCCAAAAATTTTATTGCTTCAGATTTTTTTTAGCTCCCATTGCATTGCAAAGCTGGTTTGCTCAGGGTGCAGACAGAAGTGGTGCTGCCTTGTTGTCTGGTTGGGGTTATTATGTGTGTGATTGTTTTGAGGCTTTTCCCCTTCTAATTACTTTAAACAAATTGGATCAAGGATAGAGGTTGCAGGACTGCAGGACTGTTACAGCTGGATTAAATATTGTCTTAGGAGACAAATTTGTGTTGAATAAGAAAAAGACTTAAATTATATCAAGGCATCCATGCTGGGAGAGGAGTGTGGTGGAATGCTGCCTGCCAGTATTTTTATTGTCATCATCATTCACCCTTTTTCAATTTAAGGTTGCCATTTCTGAAAGGAAAAGTTTGATGCTTTTTTTTTTTTTTACTAATTTGCTTTTACTCCTGAGGACAAATGAAGGTGTTTTATTCAGGCATCAAATTAATCACTTCTGTGGAGAAGACACTTGATCAAAGTGTGGTTATATTTCTTTTAATTTTACTTCTTTACCATCTGTGAAGCACTGTAGTTGGGTGCTACCTGTCTGATTTATCAGTGTCTTGTAGGAAATCAGCCTTTCTTCTGCCTGAGGGATTTGGGAATTTCAATTAGGTAGTGAGCCTGAGGAAAAAGGATTTGCCTGCACTTGGTTTTGGAGAACTTGACAATGGTTTGATTTTGGCTTTGCTAATATGGAAATCTTTGCCAGTGCTCTCAGTGTCTAAAAATTTTCCTATTTCCACATGGTTATTTCCTGTCCTGGGTGAGGTAGGCTACTTTATTTCTTCTGGTTTATAATTTACAGTTGCCAAGACAGTTTATAAAAAAAAAAATAAAAACCTTGGTAGGCAAAAGGAGGTGCACCCTGCATGCTTGTCTTGCTGGTTTTGATATGGCATTCCTGAATACCTGGTGGAATCCTGGATCTGTGGAGATCCAGCTTCGTGTGCAGATGGATCTGTGGTAGTCCTTGGTTCCCATTCCTTGCCTGGTTAACAAACTGTGCTGTACTCACTACTTACATCTACAGCATGGGTATATGTGCTATCTCTGCTGGCCTGGGTTTCTGTGACTAGAATGGAGCAACTGTGACACAGCAGGGAATTTGGCATCCTTTGAATGCCATGTTGTGGGGTTGGCACAATGTGTTGATGATTTCCCCCTTTTGTTTTGCTGTTAATGATGAGCTCTTGGGCTGGGGCCTGGCTGCAGCCTCAGCTTTGCGTGCACAATTATCTGTATGTGCTGCAGATGGAAATTGAACATCTAATTACTTTATAAGATTTGTGAACAGAGATTTACAGCCTGCTTAGCCTCTGCTTGGAAAGTGCTTTCTGTGTGATTTCAAGTCTGCTTTTGCTCTCCTCCTCAGGTCCTTTCACAGATGTGGTGACTACAAACCTGAAGCTCGGCAACCCCACGGACAGAAATGTGTGCTTCAAAGTTAAGACCACAGCACCACGTAGATACTGTGTAAGGCCCAACAGTGGAATTATCGATGCAGGAACATCAATTAATGTTTCTGGTAAGCCATTCAAGTGGTTCTCTGCTGATTGAAAATAGCTTCTTATAATCAGTTATTTCTTGGAATGCCTTGCAGCCTGAAAGTATTTTGGTGGATCCAAGAGGTTATGATCTCATGGAGAAGCAACCATTTCTTGTATCCTTACTTCCCTTTCTCTTGGTCCAGCAGTAATAGATTTGGTCTTGCATCTTGTTTTGGAGAGGAAAAAGGCGGAAATACATAACTGATTGATATGATTCATTAACAGCCTCAGCCAGTGTATCCAAACCACTCCTGCAGCAGCCCTGCCCTCCCTGTGGGATTATTTTTGTACAGTTAGTTTTTTGCCAGCTTAACTTCCTGAACCAGCTCACCACGGGCTCAGACAAGTGCTTGGATGAGCACATTGAGGGAAGAATAAAACTGGGTGGACTGTAGCCACTGGTTTAGACTGGTGTGGGCTGATGCCAAACTGCCTTTGATTTAACCAACAATGAAAACATTTACTTTCAAACCATGCTTGTTTCGTGTGCCTTGAAGATTCAGTATCCTTTGGTGTTAAAAATGTCAAATGAGTAAATCTTTGCTGTTGCATAGGAAAAGTTAATGATTTTCTCTAATGAGTCAGTAGCTCTTGACTTGCCTAAGATTGGTAATGGAAAAGCAAAGGAGTGGCTTACTTTGAAAGCATAAAGAGCTGAGTATTCTCCCAAACAATATCTGTATATTATTAACTTGCTGATAATGTATTCTCTCAATAACTTCTCTGATCCATGTTCTTAATAAATAATTCTATCAAAGGATGTAGTTGTGGCATATTGGATGAATGAGGTCAGACTGTAGTTAAGAAAATTATTCCTCTAAACATACAGATTCAGATTTGCTTTGCTATTCCTAAAAAAAATTATATTGGCATGATAAAAAATATTAATAGGTTATGCAGTTTGCTCCTACCAACCTCTTTTATGCTGGGATAAAATTTTGGGAAGTTAAAACCACTGCTTTTTACTTGAAAAAAATTAACATGTAAAAATTAAGAGCTCAGTTTCTTACTTAATAAAATGTAAAATATTTAAACACCTCACCCTTGGAGAGAGCTAGCTTCAACAAACTAAAAATTGATCCCAAAACCACTTTGCACTGTAAAATTAAGCAACTCTAATCCTCTCAGTCTTCTTATACATGCCCATATTTGCACACTCATTGATCTGTTGTCTTTGGGATTTCTGTGGTGTCAAATTGAGTGTTCAGAGGGCTGCAGGATTGTGCCTCCCTTGCAGTTAATCCCAGGGGAATGTCGGTGAGGAGGTAACCAGGGAGTGGTGGGAGCTCCAGGTGGGGCAGGCAAAGCACTTCTGCTTCAGGAGAGGCCAGCACGTACCCAGTGAGCTCTGAAATGACTAATATGTAAATGAAAAAGCTCTCTGGAGAGACATGGAGATTTAAAAAGTCTGAACAATTCCCAAGTAAAGCTGTCTGTCATCTATACTAGCTGCAGGCAAGCATATCAAATGCTCTGAAATCAATGAAATGATAATGAAAATTAGCATGGTTTCTAGCTACAAATTATCTTCGTGCTATAAAGATGTGGATGCTTTTCATCTTGCAGATGAACTTTGAAAATTAAAAGCCTACTTCCTTTGCAGGCTCTTACCAGGCTTTTTGAAATGTTGTCTTGATCTTAGTGTTGAGTTTTGCTCACAAGTGCCCCTTAGCCTCCACCTTGAGCAAATAGAGTGCAGGCAAGTGTTGTAGGAGCCATCTCTTGTTATGCTAGCAGCACCTTGCTTTTCCAGCCTGACCCTTCCCAGTGGCACACCAGGTAGAGTGTGGATGTGGTCCAGGGCTAAAGTATCTCCTTAGAAGACTGCTGTGCTAACCCTGAGCTGTGCTTTGCTCTTGCTTACACAGCTTTAAGGATTTCCCTTTTCTGATAACCTTATTCATAGTGATTTATGATTTGGAAAATTTTTGGAAAGTGGTTGTGGTGTATTTAATCACAAGTTCACATGTGTGTTCTAATATTTCCATGCTGATATTAACAGTAGTAATAAATAACAATCTTAATTGCCAGTCCTTACATTAACATTATATTTAAAAATGCAAGTAGCACACTTCCATTGTTCCTTAAGTAATATATTAAACTCCTTCAAACCATGCATGGGACCTAATCTTGGACTTGAGGAAGGCAGTGTCTGTGGTTTTGATCAGCAAATGGGATCCTTTGGATGGAAGGGATCAAAAGAGGGGACTGTTACTAACTTGCAAAATAGAATTGTTTTCAGATTCACAGAAAGGGAGGAAGATGTGTTTAAGCTTTGCTTTGGAGTAGTATTGCTTCAGAACAAAAGACTGATTTTGGAGTTAATGAAGTGAAAAATAAATAGAATTTGTTTCTTTGCCTCTAAATCAGTTACCTTTTCAGTCATTTAATTCAAGTCTTGCACAGGGCATAAAAATAGGACTTGAATAAATAGGACTTGAATTCCTCCAAATCTAGTGAAAATTCTACTGATGAGACATGATTTAAAATATAGTTAATACAGTAACTTCTGGACACTTAAGCTAATTGGGTTGTGTTTACTATATGCAATCTGTTCCCTTCACAATTGCTGACTGGCTTTACCACAGCCCCTGACAGCACTGCATTGATGCTGCACCTTGTCTCCCAAAAATCAGTGCTTCAGCATTTGTTAGTCTCAGGGAATATTATTGCCTGGAGCTGAATTTGGGACAGCCTCTTCCTTGTTGCTCTGTAGTAACCAGATGCCTTTGTTATACTCCTGTGAAACTGTGTCTGTACTATTTTGCTCTAAGTATATGAGAAGATATTTTGCTCTAAGAGGCAGCAGTTGCACTTTATTTCACACTAATAGGATGGCTCATTTAAAAACTCACAAAATGCTAGAAAAATAAAGCTCACTTTAATCTAGTGGAGTCTCAAATGCTGCCTTCTTATGCCATATCACAGCTTTTGCTAAATACCAGCATTTGAGGCCCTGTCAGCATGTGCTGCCTGCTGGGATGTCAGGTTTGGAGCCCGTGTTTTCACCTGTTATATAATGGCATGTAATTTTAACAGCTGAGTTTATGTAACTGTCGGGAAGCGTGTGTGTGCACTGTCATCTGATTCCGTTGCACTGGGGCTGCAATGCTTGGGAAAGGAGTATTTGCACACATTCCACTGCTGCCAAGCACCTCTGATTTCAGCAAAGATAGCTGATTTTGTGGCTTTGAAACCTAAATCACAGCCATGAATGGATTACAAAGGAAAAGTGAAGGAATACCAGCAGATGCTGGTGAGTCTGCAGTCGATGTATAAGGAGGGGAGAGGAATTGCAGATGGTGCCATCTGTGCACAGTGTCCCACTGAAGAGAGCAGTCTGAACGCGCCTCCTAGAAGGCAGGAGGAGCTGACATTAGCCTTGGGTTGCTGTCGAATATCCAGGGGGGGATTTTTAGTCTTTTCTGAGCATTCCTGACTTTGAAAAGGCAGGAATGGAGGTGCAGCCCTGTGCTCTGCAGTCACAGCGGGTCTGCCCCATTCCCTCGGGATGGTGTCCCATCCACTGCTGCATTCCCAAACTTTCCTTGGCAGTGTCACTCCTGTGCCCTGCTCCCACAGGTCTCCAAGCCAAAACCACCAAGTTTTGGGTTGTTCTTGCCTGTCTGCTTTAAAATTCTATCTTGATCTTCACAAATGCAACACTTCTTAGTATTACTGAAATATTTACAGAAATGTTATGTTTATTTATGTAAACATGAAACAAAGGTGGCATGGTGCAATGGATTCTGCTCATTTCTGCAGATGTGAGTGTCCCTTGCTCACCTTTGCCAGAGCTGATGGAATTCCACAAGGAACTTGAGGCTTGCCCCTGTTTCTGGGATTTCATGAAGAATTCCATGCAGTGCCACTTGGGAAAATGATTGATAAAGGTAGAAAAGAAAAAACAAATCGGTAGTCTGTTGAATGAGTTGCTTAAGAATGAATAGTGCTGTGGATGGAAATGTGATAGCAGGGAGCTACTAGTGATGTTTCTTGGGAGTGATTCTTGGTCCTAAACTTGTTTAATGCTTTTACAAGCAATTCTGAAACAAAGAGTACACTAAAAACGCTGATGTTGTAAAGTTGAGAGATTGAAGATATACAGCAGAATTAGGTGTCCTTGAAGGTTACAGTAAGAGAAACGGGATGAGTTTCATTAGAAAATCTGAAAATCACATATTTGGAGAATAAAATAGTCTGGCTGCAATTGCAAGCTTGTTGAATGAAGGGGCCTGATTGGGGTGAGCAAGATAATAGCCATAATAATAATGAGATTATGTGGCTGTTAGTAAGGCAGATGTAGCATCATACAACTGGATAAGGGAAGAGGTGAGAGGGCACAAATGCTGTGGTTCCAGGCACTAGTAAATTTTCCTGCATGTGTAATTAGAGGAGCTCAAACCAAAACAGGTGCAGAGGATGAATGGGGAGCCTGGCCCAGAGAGAGCCCACCAAGTCTGGCTGAAGTTTACCAGTAGGCCAGGAGTTACTGTGATTGATGGCTTGGAGGGCACCAGAAGTAAATGGCTCTTCCCCTTCTGTGTTTCAGCATTGGGGCAGTGTTGGTCCAGGACCAAGTAAACAGGCCATTAATAAATTTAGATGGAAACTAGAGGAAGGTTGCTGTCTATCTGAGCTGGGAGACTTTTCTGTTCCTTCTGCTCTTGGAAAGGACAGCTAGATCCTAGCAGGTGTTAAAGGTGTTCCCTGCTTCAGATTTCCTCTGTTCTTTGAAAAAGCTGGTTTATTCTAGGAAAACCAGAGGAGTTTAATGCTTCTGTCATTGTAACTAACTAATTTTAACTGACTTTGCCAGTAAATTTTTCTCTGGAAAAGAAGGAGTGTATTGGGTGGTCAGTGCCTCTCCTTAGCTCTCTACTGAGCATAAAATGCTGGGGATATTGCAGGAATGTGTGAGAAAACCCACGTCCATTGATCTCTCAGTGACTCTGCAGTTTTTGCTTGTGTTAAAACAGTGCTGGTGCTCGAGCTGTGGGGTGAGCAGCTTGGGAAGTGGTTGAGATATATCTCTGCCTGATGGATGCTGCTGACTGTAAACTTGAAGATCACATTAATAATTTCGTTTCTTCAAAATCTGATTAGTGATGAAAGCTGAAGCTTCTGACCAGATATGACAACTGATGTTCCAAGGCATTCTGTAGGAACATACTTCTCACATAATTTTTGCATAAGGTTTGTGATTTCCATTCAGAACAAAGGAGCCACATTCCCACTAGCAATTTCTCCAGCAATTAGGGCAGTTTTATGGAACTAATCTTTCACAGAAACCCCAATAGTATGTGGATAAATATTAAAATGGTTTGGTTTCCTCTTGAAAAAAGTACATATTTTTTGAGCTTCCCATCTGGCTTACAAGACTTTTGCTGAATAATTTGTGTCAATGTGGCTTTCATGTATTGATCTAAAAATACAAGTGCTAACAACGTCTGTGCTGTCAAGCCCTCTCTGGCTCATGTGGTTCAGTGAATGGAGCTGGGAGCAGCGATCATTTGGCATTCCAGGATGGATTCAGCACTGTCCCTTGGGAAATTAAGATTTTCAAATGAGCTGATAGTTGCACTCAGCAAAGTGAACTGAAAAAGCCCACAATCATAGAAGTTCCATAAATGCTGAATAGTTCTGGCTATCCAGTTGGATCTTACACACTGCAATTACTTAAGTGTCTGCTACAGAGGAGGAAAAAACTGTGCTGCTGCTTTTCAGTGATGTGTCAGGCAGTGTTGAAATAGTTGTGCTTTCACAGTGCAGTCATTTCTGTTTGCAAAATAGTTTTAAAGGTAGCCAGTTAATTTGCACACATTTTTTTAATAATATCCAACTACTGCAAAGTGAGCTAAAAATGTATAATAATTTTTAAAGCACCTCATCTGAGAGAATTTATTGCCTGCCTTCTCTCTGGGCTTTAAAAGGCATGTGGTTGTTGATGGCCACAGATTGTGTGCGCAGTAAAGATGGCACAGCCATAACATACCCTGTTCATTAAGGGAGGCAAATGGGCTTGACTTGCCTTCATTTGCAACAAATGGGATCTCTGGATATTGCTTTTATACGACAAACCCCTGCAATTAGTGCATATGAATTTGGGCACGTAATGTTAATAGCACCAGTACTTGAAAATGCTCCTCATTCTTGAGCTGCTTCTCTTCTTAGTGATTGAATTGAGGGGCTGAAGTAAGACAGGTCATAAAATGTCAATTTTTAAACCTTACACCATTTTTTTTCTGTTAGCAGTAATGGCAGTGTTTGCAAGCTTCATTTTCAATTTGAGGGGGTGGTGGCTTTTTGCAGTGTCTAATAACATGTTTGTGTAAACTGTGTTGCTTATTTCCACATGTTCTGTCTCATGGTGAAGCCAAGCTCATGTTTTTCAATGCCCCGATAGCTGAATATCCAGGTGTCATTTGCAAGTAAGGGGGTTCCAAGTGACCACTGTGATCAAAGATTCAACTGTCCCTCTTCAGGTTGTTTTAACCCAAAATCAAAGACATGGGAATTCCCAGTATTGCTCTAAAAAGTTAAATGAAAGCACATACACTCCCTAAACCTGCTGTTCCTTCCTCTCTGCCCCCTAAACAGAGTAATTTTCTGCATAAGTAAATTTTTGAATGCTTTTTATTTTCTGAATGAAGAGAAATACATTCCTTGCATACCTTTCATAGGCAAAGCTTGCATCACATTTAACTATAAACTTCCAGCTATAAATCGGTAACAAACTTACAGTAATTTATTTGTGGAAGCAAAATACTTTTACTTGATAAATCAAATGCCATGAGGCTCTTAAACTTTGCAGAGGAAATTTCCATCCCGAGACTTGAACCTCAAGGTTTCCAATGTTTGACTTTGCCTCTCTAGCTTTTCTCGGGCACCGTCAGCAATACTGTGTATACAGCTCATCAAAATGCTTCTTACTTCTGCCCCAAGGATGGAGCAAGACAAAAAGATGCTGTCTTGGAGAATGTTTCCCTCTGTCCCAGAAGATATGTAAATGATCCTATTTCCTATAAATGACTATTGTTATCTTGCTGTAGCTGTGTACTGAATTATGTAGAGTGATCAGCGTTTCCAGAATTCTCATACCAAAGTCTAGACAGACTGAGGAAGTCTGTTTCTCTAGCCTCCTTTCAAAATTCTGGTTTAAAGTGAGGTTCCTGATCTCAGCTGCTGCTTTGGTCTTAACAACGGACAACTTGAAACCATTTTAATGTTTGTTTTTCTGACATCTGGTAACTGTGTCATCAGACTCTGCACCAGAGCAATGTTAATGCAATGTGTTCTGGGTTTTTTTCTTCCAGTGATGCTACAGCCTTTTGACTATGACCCTAATGAGAAAAGTAAACACAAGTTTATGGTTCAGTCTATGTTTGCTCCAAATGATACTTCAGATATGGAAGCAGTAGTAAGTATTGAAATTAATTAAAATGGATTTCTTTCTAATTGTAGGATTTTGTAAGTCCTTTGACTGCATTAAGGGATGTTGTCAAACCACACTGGAATGGTCCTTGAAAGCTTTTCCAGATTTCCATCTCTGCATGGCAAGCAGTTTTCTGTTATTTTGAGCCCCAGGAATCTTGCACTGAGAGTTGTTGTCTGTGGTTGCTTCTTTAGGAAGCTGCTGTCAGTAATGGGATGCCAAGCCATGAAACAAGTAGTTGTAGTTTTTTGCAATATATCCTTCTTTAGAAAGGCCAGCTGGAACCATATATTCTAAGGATATACAGAATATATTCTAAGTCTGTGGCATAATTTTATGCATCTACTCTCAGTCTTGAGTCTTCTCTTGAGCAGCTCCTTTTGCAAGATGCACGAGGATGATTTACAAGTATTGAATTTTTCTTTATTCCTACCTATGTCTGCTGTGGCTTTGTAAATAAAAGGCCCTCACAGATTCTGTCCTGTGGATTACAAATGAGAGCAGTAGAAATATGTAGGTGCTGGAGCAGAGAAGGACAAAAGACATAAAAATAAGATGTCAGGCTACAGTAAGACAATGTGCAAAGGAGTAAACCACTGTGTCAGCTGCTGGGTTTCAGCAAGGTTTGCCCCCAGAAGAAGGCACAAGGAAGCTCTCTGTAGCCTAGCTTTTGTTAGCTTGAGAGAACATTCAGTGGCTATTGAGGACACAACATAAAAAGGAAAAAGACCATTACTCTAAAAGTGTGTGGCTTGTGTGTGCCACTTAAAAAAGCCAACCCAAAAATACTCTACAGTGGTCTTTACAATGTGTCTTCTTCTGAATAGCTTCTTAAAGCTGGGGCACTCTGCAGGTTAATAATTTCCCTTCTGAAACTGATTTATGGAACTGTATTTGTTTAATGGGCTCAAAATAAGATCCAGTGGGAGAAACAGCAATAGTAATAAAATGTCTGCATCACTAGAAAGATAAGTCAGTCTGCCTTTCTTTCAAGCTCTTTAATTTTTATGAGTTACTTTATACCATGACAAATGTTTTTCTGCTGGCAAAGAATGTTTTTTAGTACCTAGATGGGCCTTTCAATTTTCTAAAGCTCTCCAGACCGATAGGATTCCTTTTCCTGTAACACTTTGATCAGTTCTCAGTTTTGTTACCACTCTCCAGATCTCTTCCTATTCTGGATGAACAGGTGAGACCAGTTATGGGAGTACTATAAAGCTTTCAACACTTCACAGGCAGCCAAGGAGCTCAAAATAGATCTGACTTCAGCCCCAGAAGAGCTGAACTACGATTCAGCTATTTAGGATGAGTTAAATGCTACTCCAGGTTACATGGGCTTAGCCATAATTTGTCACCTACTTGAGATATGCTGAGGAATACCAAGCTACCAGGAGGATGGTCAAAGTGAAGAGGAGCACGTGAGAACTCCAGGATGGAAGTGTGGGCACTTCTTGCTGTTTATTATCACTGAGAATAAATCTTTTCACTTCAGGGCTACAGCTGATACTGAGCAAAGATTTATTACTGCTGCTCCCTATTAAAAAGTTGTAAGGAATCTTGTTTATGGCAGACTCCCCAGCTGAAGGGGAGAGAAGGTGTGAAGGGAAGTTATCTCTCTGTATGTAGCACATCTGGTGCTGTTCAGACATTGATGCTGAAAAACAAGGATGTGGAAAGCAAGGAGGGGGAAGAACAGTCCTGTATTTCATTCCAGTCTGGAAGAAAAGCTCATGTGAAATTTGAAAAGTTTGAGTAGGAACTTCACTGGCCAGAGAGTTGAGAATTCACTGTGATTTATCTGGGGGCTTGTTATCTTTCCCCTCCCTTGAATTCACTCCTCCTTTTACTTTTTTTTTCCTTTTTTTTTTTTTTAGCAGGCTTGTAACTCCCCCTGTCTCTGCTAATTACTCTGACACGGTTCCCAGTTCTCTCATAAATTACCTGTGGAAGTCTCAGACTATTTAGAATGATTTGCTTCATAATGTCTGGTCTGTCTCTATGATACCACTCAGTTTTGGTTTTGATCTCATTTTTCATCCTGTATGTGGTTAATGGTAGAGTGATAAACACCTGTGGGTCCTTTCTGAGTGAAAAGATGTGATTTGTTTACATAATGCACTGCATTTCCAGTCTGCCTGATTGTACTAATATGTTTAATGTGAAATTAATATTAACTTTTTCCAGTGGAAAGAAGCAAAACCGGAAGAACTCATGGATTCAAAACTTAGGTGTGTGTTTGAGCTACCAGCAGAGAATGATAAGCCTGTGAGTATTTTCAGATGCATATTGAGTGATTTAACTTAATACCACAGTCAGTCCTGTAAAATGGCATGATTGTACACACAGCTGTATAAGCACAAGACAGATCCCTCTGTTTCACTGCCTGGATGGCATCACCCTTTAAAAACACAATGTAAACTATTTAAAATCTTGGTAATCCTTGGTGTAACTAACAGCCAGTTTAAACTTTATAAGTGCAACAGTAGCAAAGCAATTTTTGAGTTGATCTGTTTTCATTTAGTTAAAGGTCGCAGGATAAAGAATACATAAAAAAAACTAAAAGTGCTGATTGCTGGTTGTGAAGCTCAGAGTTTATACTGAAGCAGTTATAATCATCAGCAATATAAATTTGCCTGTCCAACACTTCCTTAGTACAACTCTGATTTTGTCAGGTACATTGATAGAAAACTGGTGAGGAAGACACAAATGCAGTTAGGAATTATATTGCAATTACCATCTATACTGTAGGGTCCTTTCTCGTTAGGGTAATGGACATGTTGCTTTGTAATGCAAATATGTATTGTCCAGTATAAACCTGATAATGGATTGAATAAACTGAAAAATGCTTCCTAATGTGCAGGTACTAAAGGCACAGTTGTTCTACCTTGCACTGAACAGTCTGTAATTAGGCTTATGTAATTGGCTGGGGAGAGGTTTGATTTTATGAGAAACCCTTTCTAAATTCGGAGCATAGAGAAGATCCAAAGGCAGGAGAGGGAACAAGGTTGGGAGGTCTGAACTTTGTTTCCCAGCTTGGGTTGCAAATTCCTCCATCCCCACAGAAACAGGGAGAGGGGACAGCCAGGAGTGGGGAGTGAAGGGGGAGGAGACCATTGGTTTAGGGACATTTCTGTATATGCAGGGTCTGAAAAGTCAAGGTCATTCTCTCTTCACTTACTGCTGTTGATCTGATGTTTTCTGGGATAGCAGTAAAGTTACAGAAAGCAAAACGTTGTTTATTTCTCTTGATACAGGCACGTGTCAGGTGTGCACAGACAATTTTACCTGATTCTCCTCCTATGTATCAGGTGTGTGGTGTGGTGTTAATAACTAACCAAAAATCACTCTATCCTTTTTTAACAGCATGACATAGAAATAAATAAAATTGTATCCACAACTGCAACAAAGACAGATTCCTCTGTAATGTCTAAATCAATAAGTTCTTCTTTGGATGACACTGAAGTTAAGAAAGTAATGGAAGACTATAAGAGGCTTCAAGTAGAAGTTCAGAGGTTACGGGAGGAGAATAAACAGTTTAAGGTAAAGATTGCTGTTGTTTTCTTTTCAGATTTACCCCTTTCCTGAAAAAGAAGCTTCCATCTTAAAGGTTTGGTTACCTGACCTTAGCACAATATTTCACTACTGTCTATAAAGTAAAAGATAATTCAGGTTTCTCTGTAAACTCCGAGAAGGTGCTGAAATCAATGGTTCCTTTGAAAGGAGGCACAAGTCCTGCAGTCACAGAAGGTGATTGGGAAGCAACCCAGAGGAGTGAATTCCCCCTCTTTTTTCTTTTCCCACCTAATTTCTCAGTCTGAATTAAGCATTCAGTGTTGGACTTGGCCCCTTCTCCCAAACCATGGGAGCTTGAGGGCAGTGTTGTGCAAATACTGAGTGTTTCAGTAATTGCACCTGTAATGTGCTGCTGAAATGGCCAAATTAAGACAGATGAATGGGAAATGGGCTTCCTGTCATATCCAGCACATGGCTGGGAAATCCAGTAGTGGAGAAGCCTTTATCACTCTGCTGAAAAATTCTTTTTACAGTAGCTGGACTTGCTGTAAGTGTCTACTTCCATAGATATCAGCACCAAGGAAAGTGTGGATGCTGTGACTCTTGCAGCCCAGTGAAAGGAGCTCTGTTCTCTCAGCTCTGATGCTGCTTGGCTGGCTGATGCATGAAGGAATTCTTGAAAACAGTTTTGTTTTGCACAGAAATAATAAGTGTACATAACAGACAGTGCCCTAACTTCTCTTTGCGTTCTTGTTTTGGCAGCATCTCAGTACTCTTAAGTTCTATATGATTTTTTTTTTTTTTTGCAAATTGGTCTTGACTAAACACTCTACAGGAGCTATCTAGAATTGAGCTGATGTCTTACAGTAAAGTCCCTGATAGGTGAGCTCTTTGTTCCCTTTGTGGAGTGTTAAAAACACCTGTAAAACATCAGAAAGCAATGCTAAATCACTGCCTGCTACCAGGTGCTGTCAGTGTAAGGCTGGAGTCACTGTCAGAAGGAAATGAAAATATTTTAAATGAAAATCTGTTGTTTCTATGTAAAGTGTGTTGTATGTAAACAGCATTTTATTGTTTACAAAAGTCAGTTGTCCCCATTCAGAATTAGAGCAGCAGTGAGGTATTGGGTAGCCTGTGGCTTTCAATTAGTAAATAAATTAATTAATTAATAGAAAAATAAGTTCACCTTCAGATCATGTAGGTGTCCCTTTAAATTCAAAAGTGAGAAACACTGACCTACCCTGAGCCCTTTGAACTTCACTTACCTGACAATTCTGAAGACTACAGTAACTTTCATTACTATTTTATGTTTCTTGGGTATTTTTTAAGTATAGACTGGAGACTTGTTTTGGTACCTTGTACTTTTGCACTGTAATACTGTATCACATTAAAAAGTCTAACACTGTTGCTTCAGCTGGACACAAATTAAGTCACAAAAGACTTATTTCCCCTCTCCTGAAGTGCTCTGAGTGTGTTTGTGTGTGGCTGGAGTGTGCTAACACACAGCTGTGCTGCACAACAGCTCAGGGACAGCTGAGGGGAGCATCATTCCCTCCTGAAATGAGAATATCTGCTGGTGTTGCTTTGTTTTATCTGTTGTCTCATCTTTAAATCAGGTGAGCTGCCAAAGTCCTATCAAGAAAATATCCTAATTATTGCCATTAGGTTCATGTCAAAAATGTCAGCATTAATATGATGGGGAAGCTGCTTTCCCTTCAAGGGCTGGGAAGATCTGCTTGTGACATGTGACACGGGGAATGAGGAGTGTAATTGCCTTGGCTTGTGAAAAACATGCAACATCATCTTAGTTATACTGAGAAACATTTTCCCCAGCAGCACCTTTCTTGTTACAGAGCAAGAAAAGCACCTTCATGGCATTTCCTCCATCATTTTGCTGACGGTCTGGAGCCATCGCTAGGCTTTGGACAGGGGTTCCTGCAGGGTTCCTCAGTGCTTCCCCACTCCCTTAGCAGGACAAAACTTCCAAGAGCGTGTGGCTTCCCCTCCTGCCTCACCACCCTTCCTTCTCAGGATTATCCAGGAAACAGAGCTCTAACTTAGCTGTAAATGCGCTTTCACCTGTTCTATAACTCTCACCTAAGGAAATATGAGAAGAGTGAATATTTAAAGCTTAGAAATAATCAACATCTCTTCCTTTAGGAAGAAGATGGACTGCGGATGAGGAAGGTACCCCAGACAAACAGCCCAATATCTCCTTCTGCAGCTGCTGTCAAGGACGAAGGGCTCAGCTCCAGACTACTTGCTTTGGTGGTGTTGTTCTTTGTCTTTGGTGTAATTATAGGAAAAATAGCCTTGTAGAGGCAGCATGCTGGAAATTGTAAATTGGTTTGATGGTTCTGCCATATCATTGGATTAAATTTATTCATAACAATGTTTAAAAAAAAAATTAATGTATGACATCTCACAGGTCTTGCCTTTAAATTACCCCTGCACAAATACTATGTAACATAATCTAGAAAGTTCAAAATGTATGGTGAGGGAATGAATGAAAGAGAATATGCTTCAGTGATGAAGGGGGGAGAAAATCCTGATTTAACACTACAATGGAATATTGTATATGTCATTTTAAACATTCTTAGGCCCTGATACATGTTGCTGGATTACCTCTTTTTAAAAAAAAAAAAGAAAAAAAAAAGGAAAATAGAAAAACCTCTTCCTCCACTGCTGGAGCTGGCCCTAGGGATGTTTGGAGCTGGGTTAGGCAGGAGGTGTTGATAACTTCTGTAAAATACGTTAATCCACCATTCTGCTCATGAATTTAACAGTTTCTGTCGGTGTCTTCAACTCTGTGCAAGTTACCAATTTCTTGGCACTTAAATCAGGAGTGAGAAGCTGCAAAGACTTGTCTGTGGCAACACTGAGGGAGCTGGGCAGCACCGAGGGGCTCGTTCAGAATAAAGGTCAATGCCTTGTTCTCACCAAGGGACCAAGCTACATTGCTGTTGGTTCATTTAGTTGAATTAAAATGTTATTCAGAGATGTTTAATGCATATTTGACTTATTTAATGTATTTCATCTCATGTTTCCTTATTATTATCACGAAATTGACTAATTCTTTGTGGTATGAAGAGGCACCTGTTCAAAGCCAGTGACAAGAACTAAAACTTTGCTGCTGTAGTGGTGCAAGATTCTTCTGCCTCCTGGTGTTTTGGGCACTACACAATTGTTGGGAGTTTTGATCATCTGAGTATTGGGGAAACAGTGGTCAGGAAACTGTTTTTGTATGTAAATAAGTCTATTTAGGGGAGAAACAAAAATATCAGTAGTAAACTAGTCCTATGCCGTAAAAAGACCAATCTTGTTTGACTATGTAGCATCTTAAAAAAAAAACAAAAAAAAAAGCAAGAAAAGAAAAATTAAATAAAGCCCCCAAATTAATGTTTCCTTTGTTACTTTTGTCCTGTTCTCACAGTTTTAGAGGTGGGAGGAAACAGCTTTGTTCATGGCATAAGGAAACTTGCAGTCTGATTTCAGGCTGAATTTCTTTTTTTCAAGACTAATTTTAATACCAAACCAAACCATCCCATCGTGAGCCTGACACACAAAAGCTGTTCAGAGTAACCATGCTGAGGTGCAAGGTAACATCCCACTTTCCAGGTTAGTTGGGTTCAGGAGTTCAGACACTTGACAGCACTTTTAGAATAAGGTGATTTTGTTTCTAAGCTTCCTTTTACCACAAGGTGTGTAAACAAACTCAATATGCTTTAACATGATGGATTCAGTAGCTTAAACAGTCTTTGAGCAGGTAAATTCACATCTACTCTTAAATGGTAGACCCAAAAACACCCAGTGACAAAATTAGTTGTAGCATATTACAAGATGAAGCTGAGTCTTTTACAAATGACTTCTGTCATTCCTTCCCTGTTCCTGGGGTTCTGTGAGAGCGGTGGGGGTTGCAGCCTGTCCGCTGCGCTCCTTGACCTTAATGTTTGTCCCACTTGTGTCTCAAGGGCTTCCTCCTCTGCAAGTGCAAATAAGTGAAGTTTTATGTGAGGCTCAGTAAGAAAAATAGGTGGAAAAAAACCTTTTAATTGGTGCGTTCAGCTTATGGACGTGAGTCTGGAATTTCTAGGAGATTCAATAGAAAGGAGAGGTGTATTTTTAGCATTTTAAAGTGCTGGTGCCTTGTCTGCTCAGAGGGAAGGGACAGAGCCACTGCAGCCTGGCTGCAAAGGGCAGGGCAGGTGGGAGATGAGCTGGAACGGACAAAGCGAGGGAGTTTATGGGACTAATTGGGCAGAATTGATTAAGAAGAAGGTATTGCCTGGGCAGTAGAAGCTGAAGAAAACTTTCTAATGAAGCATTCTTGTCAGAAAGACAAGGTCGTGAGTGATACTGCAGAATTAATTTTCATGGCTTTGAAGAATATATTTGAGAAAACCTTTGCTGAAGGGAGACTGAGATATGAAGTAGATTTTTTTAAGTGGCTGTAAATATCTTGTTCTCTTATCAGAATTTATGATTCACTTTGAAAAAAAAAAGGGGTTTTTGAGAGTCTTTTGTTCTGCTTAAAAACAGCCAAAAAGAGGTTAGTTTAAAAAAAAATCAGTGTCTGCAGGATAAAGGGGGAGGTTTAAAGTGGTCTCCTGTGAGGATATCTGGAGTAATGTTCCAGGCAGGTTTTACACCCAGTGTAAGCTACCACAGCTGCCTTTGCTGGCCCAGGGCAAAGCCAACAGCAGCTCTGTCCTCCCCCAGTGCTCAGCAGAGACTTCTTGGGTGATCTGTGCCAGCCTGGAACTGTAGATCATTCATGAGCAAAGTTGTTCCTGGTGTTTGCACTCCAGGATCATGAAGAGGTCCCAGAAAACCTTCTCATGCTTTTCCAGGCCCTTCAAACACTGAGCAAGGAGACCAGGAGAGGATTTCAGTGTTGGTAGCATCTGTAACCTGCAGCTGGGCTGACCCCCACCATCAGTCCCAAACAAGACTCTTAAATTAACTGCTTGTATTTTGGAATTTAACGAAATCCTGAGGTTTTCCCTCACCATTTTTGACAAGAATCCAAACACAGTAACCCTGAATTGTCTGGGTAATGCTTTGCTTTGCTGAACTTGAAATAAAGTCTCTGATCAAGGGAATTCTCACTCCCTGTTTGACCAAACCCTTCTTTCATAGGCAGTAGAGAGAAATCTTAAGGATTTTTTTTTCTTCCACAGTTCCTAAAAGGCCAGTTTGTAGATAGAATGCAAATATTGATTGGATGGGTATTCTTAAGCCACGTGGCTCTTTTTGTAAGTTGTTTCTTTCATGGCAACACAAGAGCAAATGTTCTCATGAAGTATTCACAGAAAGTGAATTATTCTGAAGGACATTGTATATCTTAGGAAGTTGTGCACAAAATGTAGAGTTTCTAAATAAGATAATTGTCTGGGGTCCTCACACAACATCAGATATTAGAAACCTGTGATTGATTCATGGTAGTAGAAATCAAGTCATTGCTAATCTAATTATTGTCCTTGCTGTTACTTTAAGATGACCACTTGCACATTTATTGTTGATTTTTGTAACACCCAGTAGAGGCTGCTTGGTGCACTGGGCTAATTTGGGATAAACACATACCTGAAATATCTCGAAGCCTAGTGCTGGGAAAGGAATGGAAAATGGTTTCTTCTATTTTTATGTAGTTCTCCACATCTTAAAGCAAATACTTCGTGCATGAATGATCATAATTATTGCTGTGCATTGGCAGTTGTCAGCTGGGAATGCACAGCTGGAACAGCTGCATGTGCAAGCCAGGACCAGCTCAGGTTACTGGGGAGTAGCCTGGGGGCTGAAGAGCAAGATCATGTCATGTTATGTTGAGGGGGATTGATGTACCATAATGTCATTTTCTAAAAATACAGGATTGTAAAGCTCAATGGTGGTGTTACTTTTTCTCCTGAAATGCTGTTAGTGGGATTAAGTTGGAACTTCACTTTGCAATTCACTAGAATTTCTTTTCGTCAATAAACTATGAAGGGTTTGTATCTGCTGCACATGTGAACTTGCAGTTCTTGTCAGCAATTTTACATCGTGGTGTGCACAAGGAATGGATCATTGATGTCTTGGCATGCTTGATGTTGCATTGCCCAGTGGAAGAAAACTGACATCCCTTTTCTTCAGGAAATGGCACTTCTTTCTCTTCAGTGAAATGTCCTTAATTTTCAGGCACTAAAGTGGCTTCACTGTAGTGCTCTTAAGTTTGAAACTATATTTCTCTTCCCCTATGTGATGTCCTGAAATTCCACATCCTGAGTTCTGTTTCCTCTATAAAGTAAGTGAGGAAAAAAGCACCCCCAAAAATCCCTCTGTTTGAAATTAAAGCCCCTGTAAGAAAACACTCTGAAGCTCCTGTTTGTTGTGGCTGGGTCACAGCTGCACTGGTGCTGCACTGGTGCTGCACCGGTGCTGCACAGAGCCTGGAGAGCCACTGTGCCGTGGTTTGGGAATGGGGAAGCATCCCTGGCCCAAGTCCTCGAGTGAGCAAGTTGAGAAGTGGCAGGTGGTGAGTGAAATTCAGTTTATGTGTTTGGGATTTTGAGAAGATCAGCTTCACAGAACAAAGTAATTGTGTTTCCACTGCTCACATCTGCTGAACTATAAAAGCTGGTTGATTAATGGGTTGGGGTTTTTTACTGGATAAATGAAGATTATTTTTAAAATAACACAAGTGAGAGCCAGCTAGGAATCTTGCACGTGGTGCTCCAGTGAGCACGCACCTGCACGCTTGCTGAGTGACCGTGTGCCTGTCACTCTGCCATTTCCTGTGGCTTCAGTTCCTGTTCAAGAGCTAATTTCACATTTATACTTGAAGAGTAAAACTTCAAAACCTTTACTGAACTTCCACATAGATCTCTTTGCCTCCCAGTCCAGGCCTGAGTTTGTCCTGAAGCCTCTGCAGAGTGAAAAGTACAAAAGGGACGCGGGGTCTGTGAGCACAGAAATGAGGCTGCTTTTCCTTGGAGTAAACTTGAACTTTGGATCTTTCCTCCTGTGATCTGCCATTAGAAAATGGCTTTTTCCAGAGAGCAAAACAAAAGAAGTTAAGAAAACAAATGAATTAAGAAGAATTAATTGAAGCTGTGTATTACAAGTTGACATTATACATCTGGCATTTCTGTTTATGTTTCTGCATTGGTACATTTCATTCTGATTTAATAAGTTCCTAATTTAGTGGGATTTTTTTTCAAGATTCTGAAGTGCCTATGAAGAACAGCCCATAGTAAAGTATTGTTCCCAGTTTAGCTGTACTTCATTTTTTTAATCAAATCTTTTTCTTTAGTGGATAAACTCACAAGATTAGAAAAGCCTCTTGAACTCCCTCATGTTTAGTTTGGCAAATGTCCCACACACAATTACCCACAGAGAGCTACTCTTAAAAGACCATTATTAAGGCTGTACAAAGTCAAGCACTCAGGAGGTAGGAAATGGCAGAACCAGGTTTGTGCTCTCTGAGTTTGGGGAGTACATTGCAGTGTCTGATCATTTCAGTGATCAAAAATTGAGCTGACGCTGCTCAGAAATTGTCCAAAAGTGCCCAGCCTTGTGTGCCTGGACTTGGAGAACCCTAATTTCTCTAAAGTTACGTATAAGTAGGTTTTTAAAAGTTGAACTTCCAGTGTGACACTGTGGTGTTGGGTGTAACCCATGTGTGTGCTGGGGGAATTCTTTGTGTTCCATGTGTGGATCCCCGTTCTTGACCTGAGCTCCTGGCGTGCTGGGGAGGAACTCGGAGCTGAAGCAGCAATTTCTGTTTCCACATTTCACTGGGAGGCCACACACAAGTGTGATTGGAGCCAGGAATCTCTGCCTCAGTGCTGAGCCCAAAGGAGCGTTTCTGTGGGGGCTGGAGGCTCTGCTGCCCAATCTCCCTCCTGCTCTGTTCTGCCTGAGCTGTCAGATCTCACTCCATTCCCTCCCTCAGCGCTCTGGTCCAGGCCAAGTCATCCTTGTTCCTTCCCTGCTCCTTGGCAAGGAAACCCTTGTTCAGCCGAGCATCTTTAAATGGCTTTTCTTCCCTGCTGCCTGTTTTCCATCTGGGTCTCTTTCTTCCCATCACCCTTCCAGGCTTGCTCTTCCCTCCTGCCTGTCCCAGCCTCGGGCCCAGGGAGCCTGGGCTGCCTGGCAGGGCTCTCCCTTGGCATGGAGATCTGGCTGCTCCTGGACGCCTTTCCCCACCCCACGCAGCCACTCACCTCCTGCTTCCTCTTTGTTTTCCCTTCTCTTCGCTCTTCATGGAGTTTGGAGCAGCAAGCCTTGTCACCCATCTCCTTTCTGTCTGCAGCTTCCTCCTGCTGTTCAGTGCAGTGGATTTATTTAGAGTGTGGGACAGACTCTGATATTCCATGTGGATTGTTTCTCAGACAAAGCAGTAGCACAATGCCGTTAACGTATCCAAAGGTGCTTCAGATTTTTTTTGTTTCATTTTATCTGGGAAATCTAGAATGCATAAATTTAAACAGGGAGGCATGAAGGTGGTTAATTGGAAAAATAAGTTACTGTTAATTGAGCTGTGTGTCAGGCCCAGGACTGTTTGTCTGGCAGACTTGGCTCACACTTTAAACTTCTGCACCTGCTAAAGAAGCAGAAAATTGGAAAGGCAGCTTGTCTGAGGAGATTGTGATATTAAAGAAGGTACTGAAGGCTCAGTCTCAGTGCAGGAAGCCAGAAAATTGTTTGAGACTTGAGAAATTAGTTTATTTTTGCTTTTTGGAGTGGTTAAAAAAATTAATCTTTTAAAAAATTATTCTAAGAGAAGTGAACGTGGAAGAGTTTACTAAGACACATGTGCCTGTTACCATCAACTTCCAGCACACACTGGCTTGGGTTTTCTTCACAGGGACAGTAAAAACGTATTTATTTGTTTTGTGGTAGAAAGGAATCCAGTAGTCAGGATTAAAGCTCCTGGTCTGTATCCTAGACCTGCTTTTCTGAAGCAGTGTTAGACATGAAGGATGAAATTATTTGGTTTGTCTTGTTTATGCCAGATAAAGATAAATGAATGTCAGAAATGAGGTTGGGATCCTGATTGCAGTGGAGCTCAGCAAACAGCCATGTGAGCTGCTAATAAATGTAATTGGTGCTTCAAAAGGGCATAGCTGAGCAAATTTCATATAAGATCTGGGAGTGGGGAGGAAATTAGATGAAAAACTGAAGTAGAATTGACAGTTTTCTAAGTGAAAGGTATTAAATGGCCAAAAAAACAATAATTTTGCAATTGAGAAGGGGGACAACTTTGGCTAACTGCCCATCCTACTTCAGTGATGAAATGAGGGGAAAAATTAGATGGAAAGTAATATAAAACAAATAAGAAAAAGGGAAGCAGACAGCAATCCATTCAAAATGGGAGTTAGGAAATGTAGAAAATAAGGAAAGCACAACCCAAAGCAAAAGCAAAATGTGGGTTGGGGTGGTTGGAGAGGGTGATGAGGAGCTGAAGTTCAGAAGAAATCTCCAATAGGACAAGAACTGTTAAGAAATAGATGCAGTGGATAAAATGTAAGGATGATGTAAGAGAACTGGAAAGGTGATGTCATTCCTTAGCAATGCTCAGGATTAAAATTTAGCAGTTTTTAATTCAGGAGGCCCAGAAACCTTGATCGGTGTTTGCAAAGAAGGAGCCTGGGGCAGTGTCTGAGCTGCTGCTGGGGGTGGACAGTGGGTCAGGACAGTGGGACACCCTGGAAAGGGATGGAAAAGGAGATGGATGTTCCTGGCAGAGCTTGTTTTAAGTCCTCTCATTCTGTATTTTGGGTTTCAGTTCTCTTTGGGATCAGAGTGAGCTGGGTCTGTCAGGGCCCTGCAGAGCTCTGTGTTCCCTGACAATCACACACTGCTGCAGTTCAGAGAGAACCACCATGAAATGGGGATGCCCAGAGAAGGGTTCTGCAGGGACCTGGCAGATTCAGTGGTTCCAGATCACTGAGGAGCACAGATACAAAATGACTGCTGATAAAACATTGCAGAAATATCCATAGCCAGGACCAGAATGAATAACAGCTCCATGTACATTCCCAGTGCAGTCCCAGGGTAAAAGCCTAATGAATACGAATGTGTTCTTGTTTTTAATTACTGTTAGCTGTAAGTGATTATCCTTCTGTATGTCTCAGCTGGGAGAGTTGGGAATTTTGGATGCAATTTGGAAATTTACATTCTACAAGAGAAGCTGAGTAATTGGAATGGATGCAAAAAATATGATTCAGAAATTACTGGTGGAGTGTGAAAATGCCTTAGAGAGGGTGAGAGAAAACTCAGTTGGCTGAGTTTTTCTACCAGAATTGAGACTCTTGATTACAGTGCACTAGTACCTTCACAGGCAGAAAATACTGCACACTGCAGCTCTTTGATCTTAAAAAGCAACACAAGAATCACCAACTGGCAGTCAAAGCCAGGCAAATTCAAATTGGAAAAAGGCACAAATTCTTAAGAGAGAATAACTGTGTAATTTAGGAATGTGTCTTCAAAAACTGTGAAGAGAACAATAAAAGTTATGATATTTATGCAAATAGCTCTTCTGTGGGTTTCTTTCCTCTCAGAGGTGTACTTAGAGGGGGGAAGAGGACAAGGAGGCTCCTGATGAGGTTTCAGAGGGCAGTTCAGCCAGCAGAGCAGTGGGGCACTGGTGCTGCTGGAGCCAGTGGTGCCTGAGCTTCTGCAGGGCAGAGCCTTCCCAAGGGCTTGTTGCTAACATTGCATAAGTGCGTGATGGTGTTTCACATCACGTTAATCCCATCCCCACCTGGAAAGGATCTGTGGCCTTGTAAGAGCTTTTACACCATGCAGGACCTGGGCACTTGTTAAGTTTAATCCATTTCTGTGCCGTGTAAAGGAGCATCTGCACACAACTCTGATTCATGGGGGTAAATGTAGGGCAGGAATTGCCTTGTCCCTCTTCCACCCACGCTCCAAAGGCAGCACAAGGCTGTTCCCTGTTCCTGCCATGGGCATCTGTGTCCTGCAGAACAGGTACCCGTGCTGATGGGAGCCACAGGAGCCTTTCCCTGAGCTGTGGTGAGCACAGTGATGGGAAACTCCTGAAGGAAAAGTTCTGCCAGTGCATGGCTTACAGCTTACAGCTGAGCTGCCCAGGACTGGCCCCAGTTCACAGCATTCTCATGGGAACATCCCCAAGGAGACACCGCCTCCAATGGGATCACCTCCAGTTGCCCATGGATCTCCATGCAGCAGCAGGGAACAAAGCACAACCGACAAGACTGGAAATAAGATTTGCCTGCTGAAGTCTCCAGGGATTAGGGAGGGAACCCAAGGCAAGGCAGCCAAGCCTGGCCCTTTTGTGTATCACCTTCAAGTAGAACTGTTCATGTGCATGACGAATGTTGGGTCATGCCTGGAACATGTGAACATGCTGACAACATTTATGTCACAACTGTAATGCATTTAATAAGCATCTCATTTGAATTATTAATGTACAGATCCCCCCAAAGTATTTTTGTGTTATAAACCCCATAATTTATCTAAGTACAAGCTGCAAGTTTGTAAATACAGCATTAAGAAGGTGGCTATTGCATAGCTGCTTTAACAAAATATCTTTTGTGGGTAAGATATATAGGCTTATTTGGAGAGGATTTAGCTGCTGGAGAAGGGCTTCTCGAGGAAGTTATATGATGCTTAGCTGCAGCAGACAGGGAATATAATTTCATCATTTGTCCTGCTTGTCAGTAGGAATCAGTTTGACCTGACTAACTGTGCTGTCTGATCTGAGCATCTCTTCAGCTCATTGTTCACCAGAGGCAGATTTATAGAACATCTGTACAGGAATGAGGCTGGAAGTGACACTTTGAGAGGAGAGCTGGAATAACAACTGCTGTGCCAGAAACTGAAAAGGAGGCAGTGGAAATGCACGGCCTGAGAAGGCTGGTGAGGGATCTTTCCCTTCCCAGGGCACGTGGTGACAGTGGCTGTGCCGGGCATGGCAGCAGTGACACAGGGACACTGCTGATGGCTCAGCCAGGCCAGCACTGCACTGGAGAGCTGGGGTAACGCAGCAGGGATGCAGTGGCTTGGAGCTGTTGTGCACAGAAGTGTTTTCTATCTGCTGTAATCTATGCCCAGGGTCAGGTGGAGAAGTCAAGCCCTCTGTGAGGGCTGTTCTGGGCATCTCCAAGTGTTTGTGGGTCCCTGTGTGTGACATACACAGGCAAAGTGCAGAAATTATCTGTAAACTGCGAGAGGCATGTGAACCGTGCCCTTCTCAAGAACACTTGCTGACTGTTTATTGCTGACTGACTCTGCAGATTAAATTTGCATGAACAGCAAAAAGGAGTGTGATGGGAGGGAACTTAACCTCAAAGAAACTCAGCAGCCAACACTTTGGATGTTTGAATTACATCTGAATCAAGCTCTTGATTAAATCTTAGCAATGTCAAAAGCTCAAAGGAGCAATTTTAATTGATGTCACTTTTTTCCCCCTCATGCTGCTAAATTATCTGTTGCAATGTGCAGTGCATCCGTGTCAGTACATTAAATTTGCACGCAAAGAGGAGAGATTAGGCAATAAAGCCACAGGACAAACAGTGTGGAGTCAGGCATATCTCCTTGGCTTCGTTCACTGTTGGGTGTTTTTAAAAAGTGTTTCCAAATCTGAGTAAAACTGATTCCAGATGTGCTCATTTGAAGGATATAAAAATCACGCTAGCACCAAGATTTATCTGAATTCTGCACTGTACCTGGAGAGATAACTAGTCCCATCTTAAAAACAGAAGTGCTATAAACAATAAAAAGGCCACAGGCAAAGGTTTTAGTGCTTCGATCCCGTTAGCATCCTTTCTTCCCACGTATTTCAGACTAATGTAGTTGGAGAACTCCTCTGAGGCTGTGGCACACTGGATCAGAGGGGCCTGGTAGGACGTGGGTCGTTTGTCGGGGCTGTCGGGGCTGGAGCCGTCCGTGGGCCGCTCCCCGATGTAGAGGAGGCTGCGCTCCTGCGTGTCCTGCTCGGTTTTGAACAGCTCGTACTCGGTGTGGGGCAGCTTGATGCCCAGAGCCAAACATCCGTTCGTGGGTGTTATATCCTGCTCCACCCCGGCGCTCCAGGAGCCCGCCAGCCCACAGCTTCCCGGTTCCGAGGAGTTGAGCATCACCACCGTCACCTGGTCCATCGGCGTCACCCGAGCCTGGGTGACTTTAAAAGCCAGCTCGGTGCCGCCCAGCACCTTGGAGGAGGGGATGCCCTGGCCGTAGTGCCCGGAGGCGTAGATGGTGAACGTGGGCTGCCTGCAGAGCGGGTCGGAGTAGTGATAGTAGTGCCCTTCCCAGGTGTGGTTGTTGCCGTGGAATGTGAAGTACCTGGTGAGGAAGAGCACGGCCGGGCGGACCTCGCAGTGGGTGCTGACCCAGCTGCCGCTGAGCTGCATGGGCAGCGCGGCTCGGGCGGGCAGGAGCGGGGGGTGGTGCTCATCGGCCCTGGAGATGATCCCACACGCCGGGCAAGGGTGCACGTGGTGCTGCAGGAGACAGAAAATGACAGTTCTGCCAACTGGGAAGCAAAAAAAAAACCAAACAAACAAAAAAAGCCCTTCTAGAATATAAGCTGCGACTCCCCTCGCCCACAGCAGGGTGCGGAACTGCGGGGAGCTTGGCAGAGGCTCCGAGCAGATTAAGGGGATAAAGCGCTGCCCTGCTCTTTGCTATTCTGGTAGCCCAAGGACACCGGGCTGTGCCCTGCGGCCTGAGGACAGCCCGGGGAGGAGCCCAGGGCAAGGGCAGAGCCGCTGCCAGGACGGGGAGCGCTCCCTCGGGACACCCAGGGTGTTCCCCATCGGTTTTCCATGGCGAGCTGGGTGAGGGTGAGGGCGGTGCCAGAACAGAACGACGCCGCAGATTTTGGCAATGAAGGAGGCCGTGACATCTGGCCGTGGGGATCTCCTGGAGCTGCAGCACCTCCAGGACAGCCCAAGGTGTTGTGCCTCCCCCTCGCCCGGTCCCTGCCCGTGTTCCCACACGCAGGGATGCGGGGGAGGACCGGGATGAGGCGGGAGGGGAGGGAGGGGCACGCGGGGTTTTCCCAGCAGCCAGAACGGGAGAAGAAAAGGACCCTCTGCAGAAGGAGGCCCTGACCTTCGCTTCCCCGCCGGTGCAGAGCTCTGAGTCAAACCAGCCCTGCCCCTGATCCGCTGCCAGCAGGGGTTTTGTGTAGCTTGGACATTTTTCTTGTACTTCATATATCACAACTGATTTATTTTTAAATAAGCAGGGTTGGAACATTATATAATTTTCTAGAACACGAGCTAATCTTTACTGAACTGTCATAGGCAAGAAGGTTAAATAACTCAGTAGTTAACTGTAGGGTGGGTAATTTACATGCAAGTTGATTGGAGTCTACTGTAATTTAGTCATTTTCAGCTTGCTTTACTGCTACTGTCACAGTAATGAGTGCTGACAGTACACAGTACATTATGGCTAAATAATCCCAGAAGTTGGCAAATATATATGCTCTCCTTCGGCAGGAAATTCTTTGATAATGAAAGGTAATTTGGGGGAGAATGGGTTTCTTTAAAACAGATATAAATTTAAGGGGAAAAGAGTGATATTTTCAAAAAGAGAGTTAAAAAATAATTCCTGACATAGCTGTGTAACTCACCAGCACAGGCAAATGGATGTCAGTTCACAGAAAATAAGAAAAAAAAATTAAAAAAGAAAAATCCTGTGCCCAATAAAATTATCACTATGGACATGGAGCCAAAACCCTTACTTGCTTAAACCAGTCGTGTGAAGTTATTTCTAATGTATGGCAGCTTCTAATTATGGCCAAGTGGTGACATCATGTGCGGGTCCATTGGAGAGCTGTTGGCTGATTAATTACAGGGCTGTATTCAGAGAGTGAATTTCAGTATCTTTAGGTTTGGTTTTAAATTAACTTTTTAAAGTGTTTATGTTTACCATCTGGTTTTGCTCATATATATGGTTTTGGCCCAAGATAATACAAGTTTAACCAATTTGAGAATGTTACTTTTGAGAGGGAGAGGGGCGTTTCTCTGTGTTTTTCAAAGATCAGTCGGTGTAGTTTGAGGTGTGGGGAAATGCTGCCCCAAAATATTTTTTTTCATTTATTTCCCTTCTATCTGGCAAAGTTCAGAGAGGTTTTTTTACCTCATCTCACTGCTCCACCATTTCTAATTTGATCAGCTTTAATTTGGATAGAAAGCTGCTTTCCTGGGAATAAACTAAGTTGCTATAAAACTAAATAAAATAGGATAAAAGGCAACCAAGTCTGCTGCTCAGTTTTATGTATGACAAAATGGAAGTCTGATTTCTGTGTAATAACATTATTGTACTGGGGGCAAGTTCCTGTGCTACTGGCATTGCAGCGAGGGCTGAAGAGTTAACGGCAGATCCCTTGCTCCCCTCAGCCTGGAGCACACCCCAAGGAGCAAGGAGAGGGCAGGCAGATGAAGGGCAGAGCAGATGAAGGGCAGAGCAGACGGGCTCTAACAATGTGCAGCCTGAAGCCTTCACTGACTTTGATGCGGAAAACAAGGAAACTATTTCCTCGGAAAACATGGCCAAACAAAAGCTGGTAGCTCCAGGCCCATGTCAGTGCAGGCTTGTTTCCCATGTTGGTTCTGCTGAGTTTTCACCCACCCTGTTCTCTCAGGAAGGCAGAGGGTGAGCCCCTCATGCCCCGGGATCCCACCCCTGCAGCCCCGCGCTGCCTCACCCACGTGTCCCTGGGACTGCGGGGCCCAAGTGCTGCAAGGTGCTACTTGAACAGCCAGGGAATGGCTGGCAAAGCCCTGATGCAGTGAGGGGACCGTGCAAAGGCCTCATCCTTACCAGGGCGCTCTGCAAGGGGCGCTGGTAGCCGGTGGGGCGGTAGTGCAGCCTCTCCCCCCAGTCCGTGTGGATGTCCCCCAGGTACAGCTCCTCCACCAGCCGGCTCCCGCTCTGCTGCGGCTGCAGCAGCGGCTGGAAGTGCCTCTCCACGCGCACCAGGCTCAGCTCGTGCATGGCGAAGCCCAGCGCCGCGGTGCAGTCGCGCTCCGTCTTGGCACTCAGCACCTCGTACAGGGCTCCGGGAGCCCAGGAGCGTCCCGGGGGCAGGAACCCACGGCAGCCCTCGCCAGAGGTCTGGTTGATCCAGGAGGCCACCTCCCGCATGGCCTTCTGGCTGTGGAACACGATGCCCACTTTGTGGAGGTGGTAGTCGGCCTCGGTGGCCCCGCGGGTGATCCAGGAGGCCTGACGCAGCCGGAGCTTGCCCTTGATGACCAGCGAGTAGGAGGGGTCGCGGCAGGACGGGTCCCAGTAGTAGAACTGGAGAGCCTTGAAGAGCCGGTTGGTGTAGAAGAGGTAGGATCGGGTCAGGAACTCGGGTCCCGGCCGCACCTCACACCTGCAGGGAAGGCAGCGCTGAGCAACGGCGGAACGGGGAGAAATCCCTCCCAGGGCAGCCAGGATGTGGGAGAGGGGCGAGCAGAGGTGGAATCAGCTTCCTGGGCAAGAGCCTCCCACACATGGTGGCCACCCTTGGGTGGCTTTACAGTCTGGGCATCTGCTACTAAAATCTGAAAGTGATGGGCAGAGCCCTTACACTTCAGGCATGTCCACAGGAGGAGTGCGGAGGGCAGCAGCAATCAGGGCTGCTCTGCCCGTTCGAGCTGCACCCCGATGGGGAAGTGGCAGGAGGTTCTAGGGACAGCCAGGGGTCCCAGCCTTCCTCCAGATGGGAATGAGGGCTTGGGGAAGGGGAGAAGGAAACTCTCTTCTTGTTGCCTGACAGTTTGCTGTACTGGGGGCAGGAGCTGTGCTGAGGGGCTGGGGCCTTTAGGGGTCCATTCTGAGATCCTCCGGGGTGTGGGGATGCGTTCCCAGTGGATGGGGGTGCCTTCCCAGAAGAACGAGGTGGCTTACCCGGGGTGTTAAGGGCGCGTTCCCGGGGATCTGGGGCGCTTTGAGATGGATGTTCCTTTCCAGGGTATGGGGTATCTTCCCCGTGGTTTTAGGGGTGCACTGTCAGGGGCTTGGGGCGCGTTCCCAGGGTACTGGGGTGCCTTCCCGGGGTTTGGGGCGCGTTCCCAGGGTACTGGGGTGCCTTCCCGGGGTTTGGGGCGCGTTCCCAGGGTACTGGGGTGCCTTCCCGGGGTTTGGGGCGCGTTCCCGGTCTCTGGGGGTGCCTTACCCGGTGGAGACCCAGCGCCCCTCCAGGCGGGGCGGCAGCCGCGCGGCGATCCCGGCGCTGTCCTGCAGGTGGCGCAGCTGCTGGCGGCAGCGCGGCTCCGCGGCCGCGCAGGCTGCGGGACACGGCGGGAGCGGGGTCAGCGCGGGGGAGCGCGGAGCGGAGCCCCCCGGCCGCCGAGCCCCCGCACAACGAACGGACCCCGGGCGGGCTCGCTAGCACCAAACCCTGAGCTAAGGACACAGGGGGGTTTATTTCACGCAAGTTTTCCGACTTGAGTTTCATCTGAATCCAACTGGTTTTTAGATGAAATCCTCAAATTAAAGCGAGTCCCCTTTGTTCGTGTTCTTCCCCTCTTATGCTATTGTTGAGGCAGTGGCTGGAACGGGGAATTACAGCATGGGAACGCTGGCCTCGCCTGTCGCCCGCCATAAGGACAGTAATTTTGTCACTTACCTCATTTCCCATAACAACGGATGTTATTGGCTTAGGGAATGTGTGAACACTCAGCTAAATCCTGAAGACCTTTGCATGCACGCACACATATGTACATATATTCCTATACATTATTCACTCTTTGCTAAAGCACTCTGTGGCACTCATTATGGGCTTGCTCCTCTAAGAAACTTGGGATTTCCCCTCCTCGTGGTACCATGGAATGAGCTCTCGGTGAAGCTTCTCCCAAAACCCCACCGATTCTCTGTGGTACAGCTGACCCTGGTCCCAGCGGAGCTCAGCCCAGCCAGGGCTTTATGAGCCCAGATGGAGTTCGTTTGCTCCAGCTGTACTTTGCATTTTACCCAGGAGTGTGCTGGACATTTTGAAGCCAACTTTTATTCACTCCATACCAGTGTTAGGACACAGGTTGCTTTCCAGCCTGCCTATCACCTGGAACAAAAGCTCCAATATCTATGTGTCACCTTCCCACAGAATAAGGATGTGAAAGGTTTGCACACCCCGTGCCTCAGCCAAGGAGACGAACACACGGAGTCACAATATACAAGCTCTGGACCAAGTAAAGTGGGAATTTGGTAATTAAATGTCTGCTGTGCAAGTCAGAGGCTCCTGGAGAGGGAGCCCCACTAAATCCCCTCTAAAAGGAGAGGGATTCCCACTCAATAACTTCAGAATTTTATCTGATGGACAAATTCAGCCACTTCACTATGGTGCTGCCATTTGTGAAGGTTTTACAGGTCACTTGAAATATATTTGTGTAGACTTAAGCACACAAAGCCTGAACTACCACAAAAGGAATAAACACTTGGAAAGGGAAGTCCCCAGTGAAGCAGGAGAGCAGTACCCAAAGGCCAGGGAAAACAGCCTTGCATTTTCTGGTACCTCCCCTTGCTCTGGAGTGCATGAGACAGCTGGAAAGACACATTATTAGAGTTCAGGGCTCTTTTGGGAGCAGACTCACAACTGCACTGCTCTTACCATCCTTAAGAGCTGGACGAGGTGAGCAGGCACAGCCAACTCCTTCACAATTGCTTGCACTCGTGCTTCCTAAAGTGCAGTTCCTGTGATTCTTCATGTGAAAATGGGAAAATATGGGATGACAAAACCCACTGCTATTAGTTAAACCTCTAATTTGGTAGCTGCAGCATGTGTGAGGCTGCCCCATGGGTGCCTATTTAGGAGAGCCATTAGGAGCTGGGGATCTGTATCCTCATCCCAGCTCTGCCATGGCTTTGCTCCGTGGTCCTGTGTGCTCCCTACTCCCAGGGCTTTTTTTCAAACTCACACTCAAGAATATGCCAAGATTCATTTGACTGCCCTAAGAGACCTAAATACTGGGGAGCCATCAGAACAAGGGCAGTCCAAACTGAACCACACTTCAAACAAGCACACAATTATTATCCTAGAGAATACAGTAAACTAAAAAAATAACTGTATTTGTATTAGAGGTAATAATGGACATAAGGGTCAAATTTGCTCTTGACCATAACCACAGAAAGACTCTAGAGAGATCAGTGCAGTCTAAAGATGCATAGAATGCAGCTATAAAATATACACAATATAACCTGGTCAACTCACAAACTGAGCTCTGCCTGTGTTTATTGCAGCAGAAGCTTCAATATCTCGCTGAACCCTTCGTGCTACCCTTGGCAGAAACACTAATAGTCTACATTGTTTGGGAGCAAAGACACTTTGGCAATGCAAGCACTGCATTTTGACACATTCAATACAAAAGGGAATTTTTATAATCAGGATCAAACTTCATGGGGAAAGGAAAAAAAAAAAAACAAAAGAAACAAAACCCTTCAGAATGTAAATATTTGACATGATGGGAATTCCTAAGGATTTTGTCTTACTTAATTGTGCACAAGACTCCAAGCTGGATGCATCCTCAAACTAAAAGCTATTGGCTTGTGTCCAAAATTTGTGGCTGCTTTTTTCTCTCTCAAATACTTCAGCCCCACCGGATCCAAATATCCTTTCAAGCTGGAAAAGTTTAGTCCCAGATGTAAATTCTGTAGTTAGAGCACCTCTCTATTCCAAGAGCGGCATAAAGTGGCTGTCACTCATATGTCACTCTGTTACTCAGCCCCTGGTAAAGCACATCAGAGCAGCTCCTCTTTCTTAAGAGAGACACAAATTAACTGCTCTATAGAGTGCTCAGGCAGGAGGAAGGAATTATTCACAATTCATCTTCAAGACAAAAATCCTCATTCATAGGAAAATCTAAAAAAATGCCTGTGATCTCTCCCCCTCGCCCGCTCTGCCGTCCGTCTGTATCGATTAACCACAAGCGTTTCCAGAGAGCTCCCCAGGACAGCACTTAGACAAAACAGGGGCTTTTCCCAGCCTCCCAGTGCGTGCTGCATCCCAAAGACCAGCCCAAAGCCTCGGAGCAAGGGGCTGCACGAGCACTCAGGCAGTCAGGAGTGGCAGAGCCGGGAACTGCTCGTCATTGCCATCAGCACAAACCAGACCAAGCCTTGAGCAAACAGCACCAGCAGCAGCTGCTGACCAACCATTCCAACCCTCACTTGTACAAACTACTTTCAGGAAAATCAGATCCATGGCATCAAATGATGAAAAGGGCAGTACTGGAAATTCTCAAATTCTCCTCACAGTAAATTGTTGGTAAAATTAAGGTGGAAGATTTTGAGGAAACAGCCAAGCCTGGAAATGAGAGCCTTGTGCTACACAAGAGCTGTGTGCTCCAGATGCAGAAGCCACTTCTCACTTCTAAAGGAAAAAACCATCAACCAAGAGAGAAATGCTGTCATATTCCTCCTTGGAAACAAATCCTGTTTGTGCTCCCTCAAGCAAATTGACTCTGGAAAACAGCAAAGTTGAGTCACACATCTGCTTCTTCATAAATGGAGGAGAAAATGCATATATTACAGTTTGCAACAAATTAGTTACTGTGGATCAGCTCTCCTCCAGAGCTAGATTGTTTAATCTGTTACATGTTATTTCCTCCTATGGCCAGAATTTATCATTCCCATTTATAATTCTAATGTTTCAGTTAGTCACCCATTCACAGGGATAAGATCAGAGCCTGAAGTCACGGAGCATTACACATTTCTTCATTTAGAGATGACATAAAAGCTTTGATATTTTCTGAGGAATGTTCAGACTGGAAAGAAATAGGCGATAAGAAATATATCAATGTATTTTGCATAAGTGAATTACACTTTTCCACACAGACTTCATTAACACAGCAAAACAGTGTTTCTTTAGCATTTTTCCCTCCTGAGAGCACACAGAATGGATTTTGGGTTAGCCACTAAAGGAATAAGCATTCTTTTAGAAGCAAACAAAATGGTCGTATTTAGCAAATCAATTTTTCTTGCATTTGTTTGGAGATTAAGTTAGTGGTGCCTTTAATTCACTCAGAAAAAGGCATTCCCAAGAGAATAGCTCTGTGGGAAGAGATAAATTTTATAATATAATATAATAAAGTTATAAAATTTAAATATAACCCACTGGGGATGGAAAACTGCATCACAGCGGAACCTTGCATTTTGCCGATATGCAAATTGAACACAGTTCAGGACAGGACTTAAGCAGATGCTTAAGTCTAATTGGTTGCAGTGAAACTTAAGCATGTGCTTGAAATTAAGCCAGTGCATGAGCATTTTTCCTGATTAGTAATGCCTCCCTGAACTGAAGCCAGAATGTGGTCAAGTGGTTGAGGGAGGATGCCAGTGCTTTCACTGGAGCACTGTTTGGTTTCTGGAAAAGTATTTCTATTATTCATCCCTTCTCTTATTTGTCTGCAAAACGGGTATATTCACATTTAGCTGTTTCACCAATCTGGTGCTCAGTTCATGATATTCATAAAATGCATTGAATTCACGAAATGTTTCTCAGTTATGCCCTGAGGGCTGGCACAGTAACTGTATTACCCACAAATATCATTGAAGAGCATCACCCAGAGTTTCCTCTGTGCAGCTAAGCATAATCACACATGAAATCCTGCAGATCCTAAGAGGAAAGTCAGCTGACTCAAAAGTCTCAAGTAGTTTGGGATTTTAGAGAAGTTTTCAAAACATACTTTCACTACATACATTTAGCACAATGGCATATGAGTTTAGACATCCCGTTCTATGGTTTTAGCCTGGCTTTGTTCTAAGCTCTGCCTGCTCTGTCTCATATCCAATATTAAAATAGTGAAGGGCTTGTGGTGAGTTGCCTGGGGGTTTTAAAGGCACTTGTGAAGAAAATATTTTGCTCTTGGAATCGTGGAATCATGTTTTTTTCTTGTTAAGTGTCATGTCCAGCAACAGATGTCAAGACAGATGGGATTTGTGGTAGGGAAAGGGAGGAAAGAGAAGTACCCCAAAGATCTTCAGTATAAACTACATTTAAATAAAATGGCTTCTTAAAACAGCTTCTCTGGCTGTTTACCCCAAAGACAACCAAGCCTAACACTGTAAATAGGATTCAAGGGCTTGGTCCCAGTTTTACTGGAGTCTGTAAGTAGAAAAGTTCTCATCAGCACCTTATTTAGAAGATGCCCATCCCCATAAACTGACAGTAACACTCTGTCTGAGGAAAGAAGGAGAAATGGGATGGGGGAATCACACATTGATTTGGGTTGGAAAGGACCTTACAGTTCATGATATTCTCAAATGGAGTGAACTAAGCAGGACATGTAAGAGCAAGTACAGAGGACTTGTGGTGACACACCAAACAGGAGAGCCAGATGTGAGTCCACCCTCCCAAGAGCTCTCCTGCAGTTCATGCTCACCAAAACATCACTCTTAGGTTAAACAACAGAGGTCTACTCACAACATCCTTGCTGTCCTGATAGACACAGGAGCCATTTCACTTCATGTTCCTCCTTCTCAACCCCAGATGCTGCACAGATTCAGACCAGTCTATGCTTTTCTACAGCTAAACTGGTCAGTGTCAAAAGATTTACTGGAGAGCAGAGCAGCAATTCCAGGCAGCCCAATGGCCCCAGCTGGCCCAGCCACTGTGGTCAGCTCAGGGGTAACTGGCCCTTAGCTCAGAGCCTGTCCTGCTGCCCAGCCCTGCACTGGGCAGCCCAGCTAGGGACAAGAGAGAGGACAAGAGGGTTGAGAACAGGGTCCTGCTGTGAGCCAAAATCTGAGAACTCACAACATTAACATACCATGACTTGTGTTAAACTCTGATCAGTATTGCCATGTAAGTCTGGCACAGGTAAATATGTAACCAAAACCCAAAAGAAAACAAAGGAGAGAAAGGTGATATTAGAGCTTTTTTACTTGAGAACTGCTGAAAGTTTGGATTTCAGTTTGGTGAGATAGGTGAGACCACAGTGAAATCTCTAACTCCCTGGGTGCTTCCCAGTGAGAAGCTGGGGAGAGCACATGGGGGGAAGCATTTTTTTTTTCCAAAACTAAAACAAAATAATTCAGCCCAAGGCTGAACATTGGTACCCCAGGTTACCATCATGGCTCAGTTAAATTCTAACCAGAATTCACATTCTTACCAAATGGCACATATTACATCTATATTCTTTAATTCAGATGAGCCGGAAACCCAACAGAAAAAACAGTACATGGATGTGAAATTAATGCCACACTGTTGTTTTGAATGTATAGAGCACCCATGCAGGTTTTGGCAATACCCCTGAACCCCTGCACAGACACTTTATTGCTGGCTATCATGGCCATTTTTAATAGTGATGGCTAAGCATATTTTTTCCTGGAGTGCTTTGAAGAGCAGAACCAGTAATCAGCCATGGCTTGGCTATAAAATGTCAACCTCATTTCAAACGTCTAAATCACTCACATGGACCAAGAGTGCAGAGGACCACCCACCACATAATATTAACATAAATACAGCATTTACCCAAAGCAAAATGAGCAACTGGAACTGGCGGGGGTTGAGAGTAGAACAACAAAAAATGATGAGGGGGTGGGAGGGATTGGGTTACAAAGGAAGATTAAAAGAGCAAAATACATATAGCCTGGTTGAGCAAGATGGATATGATAACAGCCTATAAATATTCACAAAGCACAAACACCAAGGAAAGGAAGGAATTCCTTGCAGTGAATAAAAAGATTCTGTTGGGAGTGAATGAAGAGAGGAAAAACATGTGGCTTGTAAGGCAGAGTGAACTTCTCAAGGCACAATGTAGTAGGGGACGTAAGTCCACTTGCTTGGCAGGATTTGAGGGACTGAGCAAAGCATTAGTTCAGCAGGGAACAACCCGCTCTTGGCAGGGAGTTGGCAGGATAATCTGAGTGGCCTTTCAGTCTCCCACTGCTATGGAGCCGCCTTAGCTCCCTGCTCCCACGGGGGACAGCTGCTCTCCTGTGTAAGCACATTGTTCACTGTCCTGCTCTTCAGAATCCCTGCCTGGCCTCTGTGGGACGAGAAATGAGGGCCGGATGCACAAAGGCATTTCGGGACATAGAGACCTAAGCAACTGCAATAGGTACTAAACTGCTGGACACAGCCGGGAATCCCAGCAGGTCCCTACCATGTCAAGTACTCACTGCTGAAAATCTAAGTCCAGGAAATTAGGTTATAAACCCACTAAAGCAAGAACAATCCTTTTGTTCTCTCTTTATTTAGCACCTAACACAACAGGACTCTTGGCGCTGCTGCAAGGATACTGTTTATAGTAATAAAAATAGGATCTAATAGGATCTAATATTCTGAGGCTACTTGGCTCCTGCAAAGCCAAGAATGAGATGGGCATTCAAAAGCAGTCATAGCAGAAAGCATCCTCAGGAAAAAAGCTCTGCAGAAAGGAGGGAAACTGATCCAGAGCCCACACCAGCAATACGCACACGTTTAACTTAGAGCCACAAGCGACCACAGAAAAAGGTTACTTGTTCAGCTGGAGCACAGAATTAAAGTTACTTCTAACATGTGTTTTGGGGTCTGGGTGTGGTTTCTAGATAGCCTGAAATTTCAGTCTACTGTTTAGCCTGTCCACATTAGCCAAGTTTTGATGCGTTCCAGTTCTCCTAAACTCTGCCGACAGATGCTAAAATCAGAGCTGACATTCAACCTACGTGCTGCATAATCTAATAACAGGACTTGTGCTACTCAAAACTAACAAACTCTGGGAGCTTTTCTGCAGCAAAACCTTGCTGTTATTTATATTTTTGTCTGTCTTTTCCTGGCAGCCTAACTAGGAAATATGATTTTTTTTTCTCTGAAAACCTTTAAAAATAACATGTCATTGTGTTTGCGTATCAACAGGGGAGAGCCAAGCCATAACTTGCCGTGTCCAGCACTTGTGGATTTAGTGAGAGTGTGAACAAGGTGAATCCAATTGTCTCAGTGGGGAGCTTGGTGTATACATTGATCCCAGAGTGCCAGGAGAATGCTGCTTCCAAAGACCACAGTCTTGGAATTAGACAAGGCCAAAATGTCACACATTTGTCAATGTTTCTTATTAACCCAGGAGAAACCATGGGGGACTTTTTCAGTGCTTGACATACACTCAAGTTTAAAGCAAGATTTTAAAATCTAAACTCAAGCAAATCTCTTCAAGCACTCTGTGGTGAGACTTCTCCTATTGATTTATGTCCCCTCACACCAGCTGTAAGTAGAAGTTGCACCAATCCAAATATCTGTCTAACAGTGCCACAGGAGCTGAGCTTCTTTGCAGCATTCAGTTTCAGCTGAATTCAAACTGTGATGATTTGATAAGCTATTCACTGAAAATGAGAAAACACCACTATGAAAGCCACAATTATCACACCATCACCCTGCTAAAACTCAAAAATAATGATGGATTTCAACCCTCTTATCACTTAACACCCTGAAGCTCTGGCATTTCAAATAGATATCAGAGCTTTTCTAAGATACAGAAACAGAACTTCTCTAATTTTGCATTTTAAACCATGAGACCTTTTAACTCCTTAAAGAAAAAAAACCCCACAGATTGCAGCTTACTAACCCCTCAGATCTTACACAAATTAAAATGGGAAGAGAAGGAGCTGTTCTATGAATCATATTTTCAGTTTCTGGCAGCACTCTTAGCCTACAAGAGAAGGGTTACACATTGAAATTCTCACGTTCTCACTGTCAGTTTCTTGGGATTATTATATCTGAGATACACCATCTTAAAATCAGGAAGTTGCTCTTCTTTCATACCTTTATCTTCCTCAACAAATGAGTAAGAAAACCAAAGCACTTGTGTAAGAGCATTGTATAGGTGCTTCCTAATTTTGAGGTTGATTTTAGCAGTGATTGTATCTCACCCATGAAAGCGTTGTCTTCATAGATGACATATGCTCTGTTGTGGGGAAACACAGGATCCCACTGAAAGCAAAACCTCTTTCCAAACTTTGTTCTGCCAGATGCAGCCTCCCCTAGCATTGGGTTCCAGCTTTGGTTTTCTTCACAGCAATTTCTGGCTTTTGAAAATCTCCTTACTCAACAATTTGTGCTTGTGGGGAAAATATAGAAACCACACAATATTTTTTTCACTTGTGCTTTTTTTACATGTCAGCCCTGTTTTTATCTATATCCATATACTTTGAAACGAGGCTAACCCTATAATTATTGAAAGAACAAATAGAGTCGTATCACACAATCCAGCATAGCACATTAGTTGTTGATTTTTTTTGGCATGAGAAATGAAGAATAGAAACCACTAACTTGGTAAAAAAATTAGCTAAGTAAACATTAACCAAATAAATATTTGAATCAAAGACAATGATGTTGGTTTAGTAGTAAGAACAGATATATTATTGTGTAAATAGACACACATCTCTATGCTGAGTGTTGTTCTATCACTTATGGGATTCTCTTGCTAATCTCTTAACTGAATGCAACTGGTGATCTTATCTTACCTCAACACTGTCACTTTCAAACTTAAAAACAAACATTGAAAGCAAGAATAGATCTTTTATGTTAAAACCATGTAGGAGAAGCTACACATGAAAAATATCAGCACGGTGTTATTGGAATGTACAGACTTCAATGAAAGCTTAGGTAAAACTCAGCAGGTCTCTGGGGACATTTCCAGGAATGAGTGATTCTTTTCTGGAGGAGACTCCAAAGTCACATCCAGTTACCTAACTGAAGTGGTTTTTCAACTAATTATGCACTGGTGTCATGCTCATGCTAATGTTCTGCCTTATGCAAAATGCAGAATGCCAGTCTTGCTCACAGTGCAGTGAGCAAAGCCTGCTTTGATTTTAATGAATTCTGGGTCTGACTTTGGTATTTAAACAGTTATTTTGAGATTCAGTTTCTGTTCTTACTGAAATCAATGGAAATTCTCTCACTGACATCAGATGCAAGAAACAGAGAGTTTAGGTTAGACTGGACTAAGAGAAACTGCATGAGGATTTAAGAAAGAATTATTCTAATTAGACTTCAGTGAGTAAACTTACATAATGCAGTATAACAGATCCCTAAGCAGAGCAACTTGAGCTAGTAAGATACTTAGAGGATTCATATTTCTCAGCTTTATTTTGCAAACAACACATAACAAAGGTCACACCTAAGCAGAACAGGAAAGTAACTCTACAGAAGTGCCCTGCTCAGAGATTTCTTTCTATAGTCTGGTCCTTTACACTTCATGCAAGTAATGTCCAATAGCTGTCACTACACAGTTCTTTTGCCTTGATCACTAAGCCCTGAGCTGGAGAGGCAATCCAATGTGGTATTTGCTGCCCAAAACCTCAGATGAGTGAACTAAGTGGTAGAAAGAGCAGTAGAAACCAGGTGCCTGGATTTTCAGTGTCCAGACTGCACGGGTCCCTCAGGGACATACTCCCACCCTTCCTTTCACCTGTCCCTTCTGTTCAGGAGTCTAAACCAAGGGTCTCCTCTGCATTTCCTAGGAAAATACTGTCTGAGGATGGAGGAGTCTCCCTCAGACTCTGCTCTTTGTCATAAACAGAAATAATTTTGTGTATTTTTCACAGCACGGTTGCCTTTGTTTTCCCATATGGTCTCTTAAGCCAGAGCCTTTTCTTCTGAAACTGCTCCAAGAACCGTGGGGTTGAAAGATGCCTTTCTGAAAGAGAGCTGCAAAGATGCAACTTGTGCTGCTTCGAGAGTCTGCCTGCACAGCTGGGACTCAGAGTGACGTCCCTGGAGCAGGAGGCTACTTGTGAGGTTGTCCCTTGCCAGGGCAGGTGCTGGAATCTCCCAGGGAGAATTCCCAACTCCAGTGAAAATCACCTCTAAGCCCTTCCTGCAGCTAAACTCTGCTCGATGCTCTCCGTGAACCACACTCGGGACAGGAACGAGTTGCGGGGGCAAAGGGGATGCCCGACTGCCTCTGGGGAGGGGGCAGCGACCCCAACCACTCCGGGAGCCTCGGGTGGGAGGCAGAGGCTGAGCCCCAGCCCAGCGCCTCCCTGGCCAGCTCAGCACCGGACCGCCAGCCCTTCTGGCATCCCTGCACGGCGCTCACTCGGAAAAGGCTTCAGGGGTTCTGTCGCCGCTCCCAATCCCACAGCTCGGGGGCAGCAACCCGGGGCTCTGGGGCTCTCCCCGCCCGTCCCTGCCCCGGCGAGCGGCGGTGGAGCTGTGGAGCTCCCGGCACTCCGCCGGAGCGCGGCGGGGAAACCCTGCCCGGGCCGGGCGGGCACCGAGGCTGAAGGAAACCTTGCCCGGGCCGGGCGGGCACCGAGGCTGAAGGAAACCCTGCCCGGGCCGGGCGGGCACCGAGGCTGAAGGAAACCCTGCCCGGGCCGGGCGGGCACCGGGGGTGACCTGGGCAGGGAGCGGCGAGCGGGGAGCTCCGGGCGCCAGGTGCCTCTGCCCGGGAGGGAGCACCCCGGGATCCCCGTCCCGGCTCCGGCCCAACCGAGACCCGCCGTGCGACTTCCTCCTGGTCCTCTCGCCCCCTCCTCGCCGCTTCTTTGCACCCTCTTCGCACTCCCCTTGCATTTTCCTTCATCCTGCTCCCCAGTCCGCTGCGCTCTCCTCGCACACTTCTTGCACACTCCTCGCTGTCCCTCTGCACTCCCTATAAAGTCAGTTCGGTTGCATTCCAACTCCTTGCACCCTCCTGGCCGCTCCGTCCCCTTCACTGTGCCCGGATGGGTGAGGGAGGTGACGGGGAGCCCCATGAGGGTACGACCCCGACTCCGCCACCCGCTCGCCCTCCCGTCCTCTCGCCGCGGGACGGCACCGGCCGCCGGTGGCACCTACCTACGAGCAGCCCTGCGAGCCACCAGCACCGGACCATGGTGCCCGCTGTGTGTCCCGGCCAGAGGCGCGATCGCCGCCGGTGCCCGCGGAGCTCAGCGGGGCGCGGCGCCCGGCGGTGCGGCCATGGGCCGCCTCCGGCGCTCCGGTGCCCGCGGTGGCGGCACCCCGGCTTCAGCCCGCAGGCGTCCTGCTGAGCCCGAGCCTTGAGAAGGGATAAAGCGGGGGGCGAAAAAAGAAAAGTATATATTTTAAAATAAAGCACCGCAGCCCACCCCGCCTTCGCCGCGGAGCGCGTCCCCCCGGCTGCTGATGGCTTTAATGGAGCTTGGCAGCCACAGGTTCCCGCTGCCAGAAGAGGTGGAGACTCCGCCGCCTGCGCCCCACATGCGGCCGCGCACCGCACACGCGGGGGAGGAGGAGGAGGAGAAGGAGGAGGAGAAGGAGAAGGGCAGCCCCGGCCCGGCTCCACAGATCGAGGTGGGCGCCCGCCTCAGAGCTGGCGCTTCTCCCTCAGGGACCGGCCCCACCTCACCCGACCTGCGGCCGTGGGGCTGCCCTGGAGCCCAGGTCTTGGAGGCCGTTGGGGGGCGCGGGCCAGGTCTGCGCTGTGGGACGCCATGAGGGGATCGTCCCTCTATCCCCACACCATGAGGGGATCGTCTCTCTATCCCCACGCCATGAGGGGATCGTCCCTCTATCCCCACGCCATGAGGGGATCGTCTCTCTATCCCCACGCCATGAGGGGATCGTCCCTCTATCCCCACGCCATGAGGGGATCGTCCCTCTATCCCCACGCCATGAGGGGATCGTCCCTCTATCCCCGCGCCATGAGGGGATCGTCCCTCTATCCCCACGCCATGAGGAGATCGTCCCTCTATCCCCACGCCATGAGGGGATCGTCCCTCTATCCCCACGCCATGAGGGGATCGTCCCTCTATCCCCACGCCATGAGGGGATCGTCTTGTTATCCCCACGCCATGAGGGAATCGTCCCTCTATCCCCACGCCATGAGGGGATCGTCTTGTTATCCCCACGCCATGAGGGGATCATTCCTCCATCCCTAAACCATGAGAGGATCTTCTCGTCAGCCCCAGGCCATGCGGGGATTGTCCCCATGCCATGAAGGGATCATCCTCATGCCCCATACCACATGGGGATCATCCATGAGGGGATTGTCCCCACATTCCCACAGCCTGGTCCTTCTGCCCACTGTGTCCCTGGCACCCTCAGACCCTCAGACCCTTCATTATCACCGGGGCCATCAAAAGAATGGGGTAAATCCCTTTAAAACCCTCTCAACCCTCTACACATAAGAAATACGGGACCCTTTGAGGGCAAGTCAGAATGCCTACCTCAGATGGTACTTGCCCACGCCAACCATTCCCTCTCCATTCCCCAAACCAGGCCTGTGGGACAGAGCTGCAACCGACAAAGGACTCAGAATCAGCTCTTGTCATGAAGCAAAGCACAAATCTGAACTTAGCTGTGTCTGGGACAGAATAACACTTTTCTTTGTCTTGGTGAGTATCAACAAACCATCTTGTTGTCTCCCTTTGAGCACATAAAACAACGCGTGTGTCCCATAGTGTGAGGGCTTGGCTGCCTTTGGAAGCAGTGAGGGAAGAGGCTGAGCTGCCATGGCTCTGCCAGGTCAATACTTATGGTGCTGGCACTAAAGGCTGAAGTTTAATGCATTTTTCCAGACTGAAAACCTAGTTTCAGTTTTTGCAAATGAGGCAAAGAAATCAAAACACATGTGTGCCCCCGGCAGAACCCCAGGACCCTGCACACTCACTTTTCCTGGTGAAACTGGCTGTTTCACCAAATAAAAGGAAACTTTAGGGGAAAATAAGGAAGCTCGTCTCCAGGTTCACAGCAGTATTCCTGCTGATTGCAGTGGGGAGAAGTTGAGGCCGGATTCCACAGTCCCATATTTGCTAAGCAGGACCTTCAGCGTGCTGGGGTGAGGTCTCACTGCAATGGGTTTAATGACTTTGTCAAAAATAATGCATAACGTCTTTAATGCGAAGTGGGACAAACTTATCTGTCATGGGTGCATAAAGAATTAAAGTTTAATGATACTTGCCAAGATAAAAAATAACAAAGTCCATTTGTAATGCAGGCACTCCTTTTTCTAGCTGATGTTTTTATCTCTTTTTGTTTCTCAAATTCCCCAAACCAGTCATTCTCGGTAAATGTCCAAACCACTGCAGTTTTATTATATTTACAAATACATAAATTCTCAAATGCATAGGCAAAAAAAGTTGTCCTTTATAATGATAATAAAGAGAAAGAAATAGTTTTGCAATAAGTTTTCTTTATAAACCAGCACTTACTCTTTTCAGGCATAGCTAACTTAAATGGGAAAAATAATGGAACAGGTAATCTTTTACCACTAACAAACTTTTATTTTGGCTACACACCTCTCATATGACACTTCCAGCCTCTAACACTAATCTCCTTGATTTCTTTTGGAGTATTCTAAAAGCATTTTTTGGAGGGAGGAATAAAACCAAAGCAGAGTAATTTTCACGCAGGTGTCTGAAAATTTTAATAATCATATGTAAACCATCGCAAGCTTTTATCACATGGGCATAGCGATAGATTTCATTCATCTGGCCTCTTTCATCCCCGTGGCTCCCAAGGGACCTTATCAAAGTAAGCGAGCCATGAGCCCTTCTCTTTTCTTGGGGGGAAGAATTCCTGCCGCCACCCTGGTGCTGCGGAGCTGCCCGAGCGCGGCGATGCAGCTGTTCGGCCGCGCACTGCCCCAGGAGGATGAGAAGAGTGCCACAGCCTGTTAGAAATACCAGGAGGATTTAGACAGGCAATGGAGTCTTCCAACCTGGAAGTCTGCCAGGACATCAGGCTTGCATTCTCAGCTCGTGTAAAAATGGCTGGGTAATCTTCGGCTCCTGCAGAGGACCAGCAATGTAAAAATGCCTATAATTTTTATTATCAAATAATTACAGGCTACCTGCTGGGCAAAGCACGTGGAGGGAGACAAATGAGTGCAAATAGCCTGTAATTCCAGCAGAACTATGTGGCCTGATTTATGCATTCAAAGAGAATAAAAGCTGCTCCTATTCTGATTCAGGGGTACTTTACTCGCAGTGCTGTAAATACTAACACAGCTGCAGGGTAACTGGGAACCAGACCAAGGTGTTTTTACATTAGCTATGCTTCACTTGCCTGGCACCTTGTGTAATATTCATTCCTGTGCAAAACAGGTACAGAATATTTGAACTCAGGATCATGCACTCTTGTTAGCTATACAGGGCATTGAGTTGTCCAATTCCCAAAGGCCAAATATTTTCTCTTCCCCTTGCCAGAACAGCAAGGATAGGCAGCCACACGTGAAGGCAGCAGGCCAGGAAACCAAAGACTGATCGGCCCACAGGTCTGAAAATACTGTTGTCTGAAAAGAGGGATCCTCTGAGTAGAGACTCATGTCCCCAAAAAGCCATAAGCCATAGCAATGCTGCTTCTGGAGTCCTGTCTCTAAGAGGGAATGCCAGGGGGTGTGCTGGGTGACCTGGAAGTGCTGGGTATATGCATTTACAACCAATATGTACCCGGTAGAACCACTTGTGTTCTGTTTCAGTTTCAGGGGTGTATATTATGGAAGGGTGGAAATTGAATAATATATCCCTCTTTTGGGGCACTTGTGGGAGAAGAGCTAGGTGTCCCTCAGGGAATTTCATTGAATCTCATTGGGAAACTCTGGAGGGAGCTATATACATTTAACAGTCTTACGCTCACCAACAGATGGACCATGGTGCACAGTTGGAAGATTGAGACTGAAACAAAAAGTTATTTTAAAAAATATAAAAATAAACAAACCTGGAAAAAATTCTTTAATTTCTCAGGGGAAAAAAATAAGGTGGGAATGCTATTCCTTTCACTTCTAAGTAAAAATAGTTAATATGTGCAGAGGATTCTTCATGAAAAATACAATGTGCAGAGTCTTTATTAATTAACTCAAAACATTTAGAGGAAGATAGCAGCATCTTCCCCACAGCGACACCGGAGCCATGGAGGATATGTCTTGCTCAGACATGTGAAAGGTGCCACCAGGGCCTGTCTGAGGGCCTTTCCCAGCTGGAATGGGCAGAAATGAGTAGAAATGAGTACCCTGTTTCTCTCAGCTCAGCACAGCATAACATTGTTCTCCTTGATCAACCATCATTTCTTACTGATCTGGAGCAGGTAATTCCCTCTCACTTTTCCATGATTGGCAGCAACCCGTTGGACTCGGCCATTTGAGGTTTGGTGAATAAAGACAGTGTTTTGGTTGTCTTTACCAGCCACCTGAGATGAGCAGTGAAGGAAGTAGCACCTTCCTTTAGCCTGTTAGTTTGCACTATTCACTAAGAAATAGTATTTTAAAAAAATATTGCGGAGTCATGCAATGCATACCCACTGCATTTTACAGAGCAACAATAGGAAAATGTGAATAAACCCTGCAGAGTACCTGGCTCAGTGTATGTATTTATATATTAAAAAGCACTGGAGTATTATTTACATGCTTAGCTGGAGTTTGTCCTTTCTAGAGAAGTCTGGGCTGCTACCTGTTATACTTGGCTCACGATGATTTAAATAAGAATTTATAGACCCTAAACCATCTGCAAAATGTCCCAGCTCTTCAAGGCCAATGTAAATGCAATGAGGGGGGAAAACCACAGAAAGAAAAGGTTAACAAGGTTTCTCCTTGCCTCCCCCTTGGCACATTTTATAATTAACTTTATAATGTCTGAGAGCAAAAGGTTGAAACAGATAAAGTTCCCACATCCTTGGAGATAATTGCAACAGTTTGTGCAGCACATGACAGCAGCAGCATCTCTGTTTGGTGTCACTGCACTACATGTGCTGAGAGTGTGTGCACTGCAGGGAACTCTGGAGCCTGGCTTCCCATCTCCACATGAAAGCAGCTTGCTGTGATTTATATCATCATGCTAATCAGGAATACGCATTAATTCAAGGTCCCTTTTGGGGCCTTGGGAAGAAGGAAGAATCAAAAATGAGCCAGATTTCTATTTTGTGCAAGGTGCCACTGTTTTCCAAAGTGTGAAGGAATTAAATGTGTCCTTAGTGTTTGCAGACATGTTAAAAGGCAGCTAGAGGAGAGAGCTCACTGTATGCCGCAGTGAGAGCCATGAGCAAGGAACCTTCTTCTGCCCCCTGACTCTATCAGCAATAAGGAAATTTAAAATTTAAATAAATCTTGAAATTCTAGCCCACGTTTTCTTATGAATGACAGATCCTTCCTGCCCTCAGTCCACCACGTTTCTCCAAGCCTGAAAACTGACGCTTCTTTCTTAACAGCAAAAAGTAGGAAAGACATTTGTGGTCTGGTGGTTACACCATGGGGTTGGAAAGCAGGACAAGTGGTGTTTCAAATCTGGGCCAAGATTCTTGTTCACCATGGACTGGATCCTGCCAGATACTGAGCACCCACTGATTATCCAAGGCCAGGCCCTCACACAATTCATGTGAGTCCAAGTTCTTGTTCCAAAGTAAAAACTGGGCCTGTGTTCAAAAAAATTGCTGCTGATCCTGTGGTTATGCTGCTTCCCTCACAACCCCAGCAGTCCAGCATTAATTTCCATTTTCCCTTCTAGTGGCATGAGGGCTGGGACAGTCATATTCCAACACTTGACACCTCCAAAGCCCTGATTCCTTATGAAAATCTCATTTTACTTCTCTCTAGCATTAAGATTTTTCAGATTAGTGGGAGGTCCTGTTCTTTTATGTTTCTGCCCATAGCCAGAAAGGGAGAAGAATAACAAATCTGGAAAGAAATTGCTTTTATTCTGATGAATTGCAAAATCACCAGTAGCTCTCTCTTTGGCTAGAGGAGAATCTACTATAGATACAGACGTAGTCTGTGCTGAAACTGGTTTTTTAGGGCAAAAATGTGGCTTAGAAACAACAAGGAAGCATAATCATATACCAACTCTGATTGTTGGGCAAGTAATAAAATCTCCTCAAGATTTTTTAATGCCCACCCATTAGAAGGAATTTAGGTGCTAGTGTCTTATAAATACTTTAGATGTGTGATTTTATGTATGTTTTCTATGGGCCTTGTGGTGACTCTGAACTAATTTTAAGGTTCTGCAAAATATATAACCAAGAAAAGCAGGTCTATTGTCAGAGACTCCATGGGGGTCCATGAATCCAAAAAGACTGGAAACCACCACCAAGGTCAATGGATGGATTATTTAGATTGGATATGGCCCCTTTTTTCACATCCTTTTATGTAATGCAATTTTCAGGGTGAGATTTCAGCATGCCAGTTGCACCACTGCAGGCAGAAAACTGCACAGACCTGTCTGACTCCAGCAGCTCCAAGCATGGCCTCTGCCATTCTGAAAAGACAGAGAAAATAAGAGGGAACTTGGGCCATCAGTGAGGAAAGGTAAAATAACCATATCTTTGTTCGGTGACTATAGTAACCATAAGCAGTTGTCAAAACTGATTTTGGAGCGTGTTAAAAACCCAAGCCTTTCTGTGGTCCCTAGTCCAGGGCTGTTGTAATAAGTCTTGTTTTCTTCTTGTTAAAACAACCATTTACTCTTTACTTTGAGGAAAATAAATGTTCTCAAGGCACATAATGATATCAGCAGAGATAAATTACAAAGGCCACCAGCCAAACTCAAGCTGCTGTGAGGACTGCACCATAAATCTCTGCAGCAAACATGCACCTGCTCATGCCTCAGGCCAGCCCCTTGCATGGCATATTCCTGCAAGGCATGAGGAAAGCACGTAATCACGTATAAAATTCTTGCTCTATCTAAAAATTATTTAAGGATATGAGCTTCGGCTCAAGCCTTGCATGTGTAATACCCTTATATGCCCAAAACATCATTCCACCGCGTGCATTTTTTATGGTTTATGTATGTGCCTTTTCCCTGACACTGTACAAACCTATCAAAAATGTTTTCAAAGCTTTTTTTAAATATACAAGGAAGCTGTGGAATGAGGGTGTCTTTAGAGTGCTTTGGATTATATGGCACATGTTCATCTGAGGGTGTCCCATGGGTACCTGGGGCTTCAGCATTCTTGCTGGGATGTCTTATTGCACAAACCCTCCTTGCTGCCCCATAACAACCACCAACTGTCCGAAACTGCTGACCTATTAACCAAACAAACTCTGCTAAATATTGCCATGTGTAAGTGTACTATTATTTTTCTAATTGCTAAAAACATGTCCTTCCTGCGTTCAATAGCCTCTAGAAGAGATTGTTAACAGCTGGGTATTTAGCACAACAGAGGTTTTAGACTTAAAGGAACATTGTCCAGGTTAGCCAGTGAATTTGGCCATCTGTATTTTTTTATAGATGGTTCTTTTCATGTTATCCATGTTCTGTTTGAAACTGTGAATCAATGGCTCTCAGGAGGATTAAGTCAGCAGAGAGCAGAGCTCATTATTAAAAGAAAAGACCTGAGAGAAGATGGATGTAACCTTGGATAGCTGATGATGGATTGGGACTGCTTTTTGACTGGATGTACAACCTTTTGCTGTGGGAATGAGGATGGGGGGGGGGTGAGGGGGAGCACGTGGAGAAAATATTTTCTGGTATTTTCTGATGTGGTTGTATGGGATAGCTTGGACCCAAAACGTCCCAATCGCTCCCAGCTATTTGGGGATCATGTATAAAGAGAGCTCCAAGCTTTGCCCGTGGTTTCAGTGGTGAGGGAGTCCGTCTTACATATGGCTACAATAATTTTGAAAACCTAATTTTATTTTCCACTACTAATTGCAAGAGGTTTTTTTCCTCCTGCTTTTTGCTTGCTGTGGAGAACCAGTCATTTTTATTCTCATTTCTAGACAGCTTCAATTCCTGAAGTTGTGAACTGGTTTGCTGTTACAGCATTTGTATTTTAGGCATGAAAAACAGATGTCTAGACCCATTAGTGCTGGGAAGAGAGATTTCTTTGGTATTTGAACTATAAATATGGCAAATTTCCCTTCATCTTATATTTTGTAAAGCTTTGTTTTTGCAAAATATCTAATCTTAAATCAAACTGTGTCTGTTTGGTTATACCAGTCCTTTTGAGCCAATACAGTCTATCACGTCAGCAGCAGTTTAGGTATTCCAAAAATAAGATGGTTATAAATCTGTGCTCTGTACCCCTGTGTCCCAAAATCTTAGGGGTAAAGCAGAGATACTCTGCATTTACAGAAGCAAGATTTAAACCTCAGAATCTCAGTGAGTCGCATGTGTGCTACAGCAACAATGATGATCTTGGATTGGGCCCATGAGTCAAGTGTTCACAAAAAGAGGTGACTTCTGTGACTTTCACACCAGCCTCTCCCTTTTTTCTGCATCACCACTGCAGCACCACAGAGCACAGCTGCCTGATTTCAGGGATGCTGAGGGGTCACAGCTCCACCCCGGCTGGAGCCACCTCGTGATGCCCTGAATGTGCTGCAGGACTGAGGGGAGACAGGGACCTGCACCCAGCCCCCGAGTGACTGCCCAGCCTGAAAGCAGAGCTGCCAGGGGACCTTTGATCCTCTGCAAGCAGAAAGTGCAATTGATTCTCTTCACTTAGAAGCATGACTGGTGTTACATTTCCTGAGCTGGACAAGGGTGGTCCAGATGTCCATGACAGATTTTTGCATAAGCATTTTACGGTTTTTTTTTTTGTTTTTCTAGCTGTTTGCTCTTCTTCTCTGGTTTAAAAAAAAGCTCTTCATACACTCTTGTTGAAATCACTGCACTAAAAAAGGACTTACATCAGCCTTTAGCTTTCAATAGTTTATTGGATCTCTGGTTGCTAGTGGGGAAAATAGACAAAATTAGGCAGACAGGAAAGACTATGGGACAGTTTTTTATGTGAATTTTGGGTCATTTTTTCATTCAAACAAGTTAGTACAACCATATGGCGGAAAAAATATGCCAAGTTTTACCCAATCTACTCACAAGTCAAATAATTTGACATATAAACTGATTATTCAACCGCATATGCATTTTGAACAATCTGGAATATTATTTTTTATGCACCAGATTCCAAATTATTCAGACATTCTGCAAAGAGTCAAAATGTCATAAAAATGTCATGACTCTGTCTCCATCTTTATGTGTCCACTCCACAATCACTGTGTATGTACACAGAGGTCCCAGCACTTCATGCAGGTAGCTGGACAAGGTCCCTACAAAGGAAAAACAGAGAGTAGTTGCACACCTCTGGGTTTCTGTGGAGATGGGCAAGTCTAAATCATAGATCCACTACCTCTCCAGTGAGATAATCATAGTAATAACTAATATATTAATACAGATCATTGTAAGTTTTCACAGTTTATCACTTTTTAATTCCTTCTGTCCTTTAACTTCTAAGGAAATACAAAATATTGGCTGTGCAAATATTAGCCCATCTTTCTGTGCGTGCCAAATCACTGGGTTCAGTGAAAAACCTGCTCTTCTGCTTCACTGGGCTATGGTCACCCCTGTGAGCCTGCAAGGTACTTATTTCCCTGATAATAAAAATAAACTCAGCCAGGTTCCAAGCACTTCCAAGTTTGCTTCTGGAATATCAAACATAAGTTTTCATTCCCCTATTTCTTGATTAATGCATTGAGCATCAACTTTTCTCAGTCACTTCTAAACTTTAATCAAGGATAAATCACCCCCAATGGGCATTTTAATCTTGTTTCCATATTTTTAAAGGAAATTAAATGTTAATTGCTGCTAGGTAAATTTATCTAAAACACTGATTTTCAATTCATCCCACAAACAGTAAGAAAATAAAGATAATTGTGAGGCATTTCCTGCTGAATAAAGGGAGCAAGGACTTTTTCCCCAAATAATATTTCTAAAATAAAGTATTTTTAAAGATTACTGTTATTGTATATTTTTAAATGTCTGTTACTTTCAAATGCCTAGCTAAGCTGACTGCAGTAATTGTTAAGAAAATATTTCTCTCCCTGTCTCTGAGGTGACTGTGGAAGAACTATGACTTTGTTTAAGGAGAGATTAAAGAGTAGAGAGAAATTGCCATTGCATATTCAACAGCAATCAGAAAATATAAAGCCCAGCTGCTTTAGTGGGCTCGTGTGTGACATCCCTGCTGCTGCGGTGTGTGCAGCTTGAATCCTTTGGGGGAAATCATCACTGGTTAGAGCTCAGCCTGTGTTCAGCTTCCAAGTCAAGGCCGTTGATTTGGGGCTCTCACCACTTGTACTTGCCCTTTCATTATCTCTTGGGACTGCTCTTCAAATGTCCCACTGCCCCATCCCAGGAAGCTGGGAGTTTCAAAAGATGTTACAGCCTGGCTACCCTGAAATCAAGACATCCCAAAACACATGCAAATGAGGACCCACACATCTGCCTTTCCAACAGCATTACCCACAACCATCTAAATTTTAGGATTGAGCTCTTGAATTGCCAAAGATTTAAACCCAAAAAATGGCTTTGGACTAAAGTTTTTGTAAGATTTACCACTAAAATCATCTCTGTAAGCAGCAAGCAAAATCCTTAGGGTTTCAAATCCTACTTTTTGATCTTTTCCACAAAAGCATTGGTATTATTCTGTGAAGCAAAGAAGAAGCTGTGAAGGTCGAATCTTCTACGTCATTGCAATCATAAGAAGAAAAATATAAATTGAAAAATGTCTCTATTATATAATCTGCACATTAACAGGTGGAAAAACAGCAGCACAATTTACCTTTCGACACAGAAATGTCTTCCTTGGAGCCAAGCAAATTCACTCTGGTGTTTAATCTGAATAGTTGCCAATTTTCTGTCTGTAATGGGAATCCAGTGGAAACGCAGGAAGGAGAAAGAATTAAAGATAAATGCCACTTTCAGGGCAGGATCTTTGTCTAAGGATATTTGGTCGGGCTGGCAGAACACAGACATAGGGACTGGTCTCAGGTCAGCAGCAGAGTGTGCTGGCTTGCTTTTGGGAGCCTGTGCCAGAGTACCAGGGTGACTTTCTAGAGTGCAAAATTATCATTACCAGTTGAGACTTTAGTGGAAACACAGGCCAGGCCCTCCAGGCTCACTCACTCACACACACACACATGCACAGACACCACCTTGGCCACGTTCTGGACCAGACATTTCAGGGATGCTCTGCAGCCACTCCCTCATCTAGTCCATGACCAGAGCTGATGCTTTCTGCCTCAGGAAATGCTTGGAGAATCCACCATTATGGTCCTGAAGGTTCCCTACTATGAAGAGACATCATATGCTTAAAAAAAGATACTGGGATTAAGAACTGCTCTCAGGAAAGGCTTGCAGGAGGGGAGGATCACCTTGCATTGGATTAATAGACCCATTAACAATCCAGAGGGGGTCAAAATTAATATTATTTTCTACATTTGACAGATGTTACTTTTTAAAAAGGGAACCCCGAGATGTTCAAAGGAGGCAGGGAGCTAAGCTGCCAGTGTCATTGAATTTTAATGATGAGTGTGTTCCTTAGGCTCTTTTAAAATCCCAGCTTTAATGTGTTGCTTCATGCAAGGCTAGAAGGCTTGATTGCAAGCAATAATTAAAAGAAATTAAAAGAAAGAAAGAAAACTAGTTTAAACCAGAGCTCCCCTTTATGGTGATTAAACTAAAACTACTAAAATGGAAGCTTCTTCAGAGACATTACTTTCCATTTTTGATTCTTAGTGTCTCACTCCGAATCAAGAGCTGCTAAAAGGGGTAAATATAATGTTAAACAGGCTAACAATAAAGTTTTCAGTCTAATCAATCTCTCTGGTGCTACAGCAAGTGCAATTATTTTAATGGAGTGCCAAGATAAGTAGGAAACTGAAAGTAATCTGAAAATTTTTCTAACTGCCTGTTAATAGTGAACTTTCCTTCATTTTCTCCTTTGAAAACATTCCAGGAGTGTTCAGAACTTGAACTTGAGTGAAATATCTCCCTAAATATTGCCTAAGAATGACTTTTGTGCTGTCTGGTTCAAATGCAAAAAAATCTCAAAAATCCAGCAAAAAAACCTTTCTATAAGTTACTGCAGTCTTGCCTTTTGCAAGGATGGTGAAAAAAAATCTGGAACTTACTTCTCCTTTGCTTGCATTGGTAGGTATTTTATTCTGGTACTGGAGATTAAACAGACATTCAGCTTTTCACCTTCAGTATAAAGCCAGAAAAAAAAGTAGAAAAATGAACAAAAATGCAGGAGGTAAAACTGATAAGACAAAGTAGTTGCTCACAGATCATAATAAAACAAAATGCTTCTGATACCAAAGACACCTGGCCATAGCAAGGCCTCAGCAGTAACATAGCAGTGTGGAAGGGTCGACACAAATTACCCATAAATATTTCTAAAGCTTCTCGCATGAAGGGCAAGAGATGAGGCACATATAAAGATGCATACGTAAGAGTTCTGTCCCAGCTGGCAACTGGTATCCCACTTTTCTTTTGAACTGGCTGCAACTGGGACAGGCTGTTCCTTGCTCTGCTGCTCAGGTATCACAGGATCCATCCTCTGGGGACAGGGACTCGGGGATCGTGTGACAGGTTTGATGGGCGCATTGTGCTTCAGCACTTCCACACTCACCTGCCTCGGCAGGCACAGAGACCACACACACACGGTGTGAGCTGGGAAATTCTCACCAGGTGCCACCCGCGTCTCCCAGCTCCGCCCAGAGCCCACCTTGGAGCGCGGTCCTGCTGGAGGTGCCCCAACCTGGGCGGCGGACAGGCACCCAGAACAGGCAGTTTTGGCAGAGCATCCCTGCACCACGGCCTGCAAAACATTTCATTTTTCTCTCCTCACCCCCAGTGCTCCCCTCCGGTTGCGGTTTGCTGCTTGTATACCCTCAGAGAGGCATTTGCAGCAGGAGAGTCAGGGCAGAGAGGTTTTCCACTAGATTTAAATAGCTTGGAAATGCTCCAGCCTGTTTGGAAAAGGACCTTGGGGTTTGTGCCATGTCATGGGGGCGAACAGCAAGGAATCCTCTCGCACCATTTGTGCTTCTAAATGCCAGCCACGCTGCGCCGCTGCCGAAAGATCCCGGTGCCAGGCTCTGCTGGAAAAGCCCTCGGCAGTTCCCAGGGGAATCACTGAAATCCATCAGCGACCAAGAGTTACTGAGCAATGGGCATCGCTGCCAGAGCCGCTGTGCCGGGGCTCGCTCGGGGCAGGAGGCTCGCAGCCATCCTCCCTTTCTCTCCCTGCACCCCCTGCCCTTGGGACTCGCTGTTATTGCAGCCTGCCGTGCGTTTTTGAGGTTGCTGCTGCCATCAGCTCTCAGAAGCAGCTCCCTCCTGAGCCCCTCGCTGCCATGCCTTAAGTCATCATTTGCCATCATTCCAGGGTTGTCCCGGCTTCTAAGACATATTGGTGGTGACAATAATGGCTCTCAGAGCAAAGCTTACACAACGTACCCGTTTGTGTAGGTTTCCAATACACAGCACTCTAAAACGTGGCCATTTCTGTGGTTTCCTCCTAGTGAGCAACTGAGTTCCAGCAATCAGAGGAAAATGGGCCAGGGTAATTCTCCTCTATCCCGGTTGCTCTTACCTGTATGTCACTCACAGGTATTTCAACACACCAGCCCTAGGAAAGATGTAGCATGTGAATAGTTCCCAGAGCTTCATTTGACAAAGCTTCTTCCTTTCAGTTTGTTTTATAAAGAGGAAGAATTTCTCTATAGAGAGGAATTTCATTGCATTTCTTCATGCTTTTCAGTAAATTGAGAGGCCAGGAAAAAAAAAAGGTGTCAGGATATTCAGTGCAGCCAAAGTGGGAAAACAACTGAGGCAGTGGAGGGGGTTTCATCTGTGTGTTCTGTTACATGGAAAAACCAAAGTTGTACAATTGAGTTGTACAACATCATCTGAAGAAGAAAAAGATGGGAGCACCTAACTGTGGTGTAAGAGGAATCCAGGCTTTGGTTTGGTGTTGGGAAAAGGCAGGCTCAAATCTCCCGTTGCTTTAGTGTGCATAGCTGTAATATAGACACCAGCAGCTATGCCCATGTAGGAACAGACACTCAGATATTGTCCTAATTTACTTCCTCACTCTGTTTCTCAGTTCTTTTCTTTCTTAAACTTATGCAAAGTCCAGTCTCAGTGCAGGCAGAACTCCTCTGCCTAAATAGAACTTCATGCTGTGTGGAAACACAAGCAATGCCTTCTGCACAATATCCCAGACACTAATGCAGGACTTTTAATCTTAACACAGAAAACCTGCTTTTCTCTAAAGATAGCTTAGTCTATCAAATGGCCCTGCTTATTGGAAACCTCCACTGGCTTTTTAATAAGGTTTCTGTTCCACTGTAGGTGCCCAGAGCAAAGTGCACTTTTTGCTGCACTAGAAGAATTTGAATAATCAATCTATCATTTTAAATAAAATTCAAATAACTCAATTTGAATTGAGTTGAAGTCATCTTTCTTTTAGTTGAAGTAGCCTTTCTTTTCCTGCAAAAACATTTCCTGTAAAATCCTTTTGACATATTTTATCTGTTTATTGAAGTGCACTGATGCTCGATGCAATGAACTCAGGTTTATGGAGAGACAGGTTGTATCAGACAAGATTTGGGCTGGGGAGAGTTTCCATGTCCAGCACCCACTGAACATTTACACAGATCACTATTCCACACCTTTGCAATTGGAACATCAGTGAGTCATTCTGTGCCCTGCACTGCTTTAATATAGAATGTAAAAGAGTAAAAGCACTAAAATCTGTTCAATGTGCTGGCCTGAGCAGGAGGCATATGCCCTGAAGGAGTGCAAAGAAATTCCTGTGGGCTGTTGAAAATAGTGCAAAGGATTTGGATGCAGCTCTCTGGCTCTTTGCAAAGCGTCTCTTTTTATCTGCCACTTACGGAGATGCAGTTTTCAAAAATAAGATTTTAAGCCCTCCCTGAAGAGCCAGTACCATTAAAGGGCACTGGGAATCCCTGCCTCTGTCAAGTTCAGACCAGTCTTGATAACAAAGCTCCGCTCCTGCTTTGCATCCCTAACTGCCTGTGCCTCCCTCCCTGCCTTTGCTGTCTTGTCCATAGACATATAAGGATCCCTGGCACAGGAATGGCATTGATATGGCCCATATTTGGGGTTTTTTTGTAAGGTAAGAATTATGAACAGAACAAATACTAACATTGCTGCTGACCTGGCTGACTTTGTTCAGGTCTGTACCTGGTTTCCCAGCTGCACACTCAGACTCCCTGTCTGGTTCCATCTCTGATACACACATATATCTTAAAGATTCAGAAAACCAGTGTGAACCTAATAAAATATTTTTACAGGCCCTTTGAATTGAAATTGAAAAGGAAGCCATTCCAGTCACCATAAGTACTTACTTTTCCTTTCTGGCATATTTAAGTAGGTGAGAATTTGAGGCAGGTGCCCTCCAGTGTCTGCTACTATTATTTGCTGAATTTTGTAATGTAAAAGTCATTCTTTTGGATTAGTGTGTAGTGTGTGTTTGTGTACACATCTATGGAATCTGAAAATAAAAATGGATTCCAATAATTAAATCTTAACCCAAATTGCTGCAGTACTCTCACATTATCCAATTATTAAAAAAAAAATAACTGTTTAATTTGGAAAGAGATGGTTCCAGTTATAGAATGAGTTATGTGGATTTGATTACAGAGCAAAATTCTTGTTAAATTGGTATTACATAATGTGTGAGTGAGAGTTCTTTGGGTTTAATAACCTGGTCTTCCTGCATTTTTCAGTTTTCCTGTTTATTGAGAAAAGTGATCTCTTTGCTTCGTGGACATGAAAGCACTGTCAGAGATTTAGAAACTGAAAGTAAAAAGGAGAGGACAGTCAGATGAAATGACAGGGGAACTGCTGTCCTCCTAAATAAACCACAGCCAAGAAAAATGCAACTGCACTCCCCTTGCTCTACTTTAAAGAATGCACTTTGTTCCTAGAAATTTTCCATTCCTGTATCAGTTAATCTACTGAGAAAAACACTTGACAATATAGAATATAGCTTTTGTGGCAAGAATATTTGGGACAAAATTCTCTCTGTGTAGCAGGCTGGCTTGTTCCATGCTGCTGCTGGCCTGGGTGATTGGGTGATGGAGCCAGAAAAGGACAGCACTTCACTGCCAGTCCTCTGTCCTCAGCTGTGCCAACACCACCAGGATCAACAGAGGCTGTACATTTGTAATTTTGTTTTCATGCACAAGCATGAAAGGTTCTAACTTGAAATGTGTCCCCTGGTATTTCTGAAGTTTGGAAAAATTCAGCCCAAAATCTGGGCTTTGGACTGGTTCCCTCCAGCTCGGGGTGGTTTGTTCCTGTATGCTGGATGCAGGGACCCAGGGCGCATGCTGGTGCATGCAGAGATTTGGGGGGCACACAGAGAGCCTGCACACAGGATGGGCCACCCGCATGGTCAACAATAAAGTCCCACTGTTGGGAAGAATCAAATCCTCTTTTTCAAGTGCTGCCCTGGCTGCTCTGTGTGACCAAGAGTGGAGACAGTGCAGTGCAGTTTGTGTCAGCTATCACAGGAGGGTGATAAATGTGCTGTCAGAGTCCTACAGCTCTATCTGTTTGCTGTCTGGTGGTTGCATGATTCAGGATCAGTTTATGAGTTTCTTCTGGATCCAGATGGTTGCAAAGCAACAAAACGAATGCCAGCCACATATAAATGTCAAATGTTCAAATCATTACATGTCAACATAGCCAGGGTGTGCAGCCAGCACACTGCAGAGCACAGAGCCACAGACAGGCAGCAGAGCTTGTTTAGCCAAAGAAATACAGAATTCAGGAAAACTCTGATTCTAAAAGAGATACTTGGTGAAAATAAATCAACTCCTTATAACAAAAATATGACCAGGTCTGTGTGTCATGAGATAGCCTGCAATATATGTCATGAAAGCAAGTCCTGTCAGATTTAATTACTTTTTTCTTGCTGCTTTAAACAGAGCTGGCTTCAGCATGAAGGCAGCTCCTTATTAAAAACGAAATATAAAAGATGAGATTACTAACCACGAGGAATTTACCAACAGAGACAGTATCTAATCCTGTGCAATATCCTGTGCAATCGTGAAATATCTGGGATATCTGCAGCATTCCAGAGAATTATATCTGGGCATTAATTATTCTTCTTAATTAGCGTAGTCAGACAGAACCTAACTGCAAGGCCTTCTCAGGCTGGCGAGCACACTTCAGTGGGTTCCATTAGCACATAAAATGTACTACTTTAATCCAGAACAAAGTATTCTGCCCAGTAGTTCTGCCAGTTTATGCCAAATCCCATGGACTTGAGTGGGGCCAGATTTTGTACTTTGGCTGCTTCTCTATATTCTGGCAGAGATGAATGCATTTTTATAATGAACTATTCAAAATCTTTCCAAACAAACTCAGCTATAAAAGGATTTCCCCGCTGTCAGAAATGAGGTATTTAGCTGATTCGTGATGAGTACAACCTTTTCTAATAAGGCCTGCATATATTTCCTTTTGAGCTGCACTTCATTCATTTGCTGGAAATCCAGGAAACATTTGAATCAAGTTAGGACCAAACAGTACAGAGGCTGCAATGTGGTTATCATCATGTCAGGCGCAATGAAAAGACTCAGGCAGAATCCACTCCCTCCAGAATGTTCCCATCAATATTATGGGTGTGAGAAGGAGCCTGCAGCCATCTGGCCTTCATTAGCTCTGTTTCAAGCTTGCTATACATAAGGAAGGAGTCTGAGAGACAGTCTGTTACAGCCAAAGAACTGCATCAAATGCCCAGTCCCTGGGTGAGTGATCCCAGGGACTACCTGCTAATGAATAGAACATGGCATTTGGCACCAAGGATGATGTTGAAGTGATAAGTTTAAAAATGTAGTTTATTATTATCTTCCTTTATAAAATTAACCAGGATGCACCATCCATTTCAAGAGCCTTTATAACCATTCATTCAGCTCTGCATTATTTAGCAAGAATGAGTCTTTTGGTAAAATCTGCGTCATTCTAAAACTGATTTTTCATGGCCTGTTGCAAAATTGGTTGTCCTCCCCATACACCAAGTTTTATTGCCATCAGTTGCAGCTGCACTACAGGGTAATGTGATTATATTCCATAAAAGAGTCAGCAGCAAATCACTGTGGGTGCATCTATAAACATTTTGGGGTAAAGTGGTGTCTCATACCTGTGTGTTCAACAGTCCAGACAGTGAATTAGTGCTTGACTCCTCCATCCTGACAACTGGGACCAGGATGGACCAAAATCCATATAAGGCTTGACCTTAAAAGACCTCTGCATTCTAAATTCCTACTGACTCCACTGGGCAGCTGAGTGTGGGAGGTTGGCAAGACAGACCTGGGATTTTGCTGCAGGAACCATTAAGGGACATCCCACTGTACACCCCAAGAAGGTTTCCAAGGCCTAAATTAGATCTGGGCACCATATGGGTCAGTGGTTACCAGGGCTGCAGAGATTCATATTGAGTCCTCAAAGGACAGGCAGTCACTCCATCACAGTTGGTCCCTGGATTTGTTTTCTGCAGTGGTTTGCACAGAATGTGGGGAAATGTCTCCCAAATCTATCAGCACATTCTGCAAAACCCCACTCCAGCCCCAGCCAGGACGGTCGTGGGGCTGTAATTACTAATGTGGTCCTGGCTCCTCTCTGGACAAAGCAGGAGCTTGAAAAGTCCTGGGTCAAAAATGACATTTTTCTCATCACATTGAAAACTGCAATTTTTCCTAAAATAAAACCAACAAACCACCTATTCTAAGATTAATGTGCAACATAAATCAGAAGTAATCCAACTGAGACTGTTAAAACAAAGCTGCTTTTTCTTGCCAAATTGAAACATTTTGATGTGACAAAAAAAAAAAAAAAAGCAAAGGCAGAACTGCTGCTTTTGACAATTTTAAATGAGATTTCATTTTAATCAGTGAGATTCTGCAAAGTGTTTCTGACTTGTTTTCCCTGACTATTTTCAGAGCCTTGCTCTATTAATATTTATTACCCATATTTTCACACCTGGAGGACTAAGTTGCTCCCTACTGTTAGCAAGCTACTATACTTTGAATTTCCTAACATGGTTAGCACAGGAAGGGGAATAGCCAGGCTTTAGTCTTCCACGTGGTTTGAGTTCATCATCTTCAGCTTCAGATTCTTGTCTGTGAAGTGAGAGCAAATGTGTGCCATTTTACTTGTCCACAAGGGAAATTTCCTTTGAGATGCTCAGATGAAAAGTCAAGAAATTAGGATGGCTTTGGTAAAATTGCCCTGGTACAAGAGGTTTGTCTGCAAAGGGTAGAATCTGCTTGGCTGTGCATCCTGCTGGTGTGGCATTGACATCTGGGTGCATTTAATTGTCTTTACCATGGCTCTCCAGCTGTTCCTGAGCAGCAGGGTGAGAGCCGGCATGAAAACACAGCATCTTCTACAGACAGAATTGTTGGGGCACTGAAAGAAAATAGAACCCCCTGTGCTTTCCTGAAGGGAAGTTCTTTTTCTGGTATTTGTGCTTCTGCTCCTTCTTCCTCCAAGGACAAGCTGATGAAAGCAGACAAAGTCACAAAAAACAGTGATTTCCAAGGAATATTTTTGCAGACAATTTTCTTACTCAAAAATGAAGAAGCACAACTCAAGATCTTCCGGCCTTCGAAAAGGTGGGACTCTGTTGAGAAAAGAGTTTCTCGCCTTAAGATTATTCTACTAACTGAAGATTTCTCCACTGAAAACCAATGCCAACAGTATCCATTCCTAACCACCCACATCCTGGGTCAGTATCTCCTTTTTCCTGGCTTGAGGAGCCCCCGGAGTGAAGAAGGCACAGTGGTGGCAAGACCAGGCTGTGCTGGGGAGATGGAGCTCCTCCTCATGCCCTCCTCTCATCCCAAAAACTCAGAGGCTGCTCTGGGGCACAAGGAGATGCTCTGTCACTCTCCTGTCTTTCCTTCCATTTGATACACCCTCCCTTTGTCCCTGTGCTCAGCAAAAGGCTTTTCAGGTTACCTGCACAGGTAATTTTACCTCCTCACTTCTCTTGCCACACCAAACGAGCAGCCTGGCAGCAGCTGCAGCTCGTCAGGAGCAGCGGTGCGTGCAAACAGCACTGCCTGAACTGGGTCACAACACCTCCGCTCACTGCAGGGCACATCTTTTGATGCCCCAGACAGATACCTGAGACAAGACAGCACTTATACACTCCATTATCTGTCAGACAGAGATGGAAAAGGGGTGATAAGGAAAAGAGGTGGGGTGGGAAGTGCTCTGTTGACATTGGTAGGGAAGAAATAAGTGCGGAGGCTCCTGGGTGGCCTTGGAGAAGCCGTGGTGGCAGGTCCAGGCTCTCTCAGAGGGGCAAGGCTTGAGCCTCCTCAGCCCAGCAGCACATACAGAAGTGACCTGGAGCACTGCTGAGCACAAGCTGTTGTGCAGCTGGGACAAAAGGTTTGCTTTGTTTACCAAAGTGAGAGAAGTCATTTAATAGTGAGACCCAGCCCAATTCAGTCTGCTAGGAAAAAAGAGAAATGAGCCAGGATTGGGATGGGGACTGTTGCCTTGGCCTGCAAGCTATGGACATGGTGTCTGCTCCCTGCTGTGATGGTGCAAAACACTTGTCTCTTAGTTTTGTCTCCTTAGGCCTTAGCCACTGTCCCTACTGAAGAAGAAGGGATCAAACTGTCTTTTCATCGTGGGACCAGGTCAACCTATGGAGGAGCCTGGGAAGCGCTGCTTTATCCCATTCTCCTGCAGTTGCTAGTTGCCCATCAGCTCTCCAGGTTTGATGGAGTCAGTATTGCAAGGCAGGCACTGCCATGAGTCACGGACTGCCTGATGTGGTGCCAGCCCAGTGCCATGCCCAGGTGTCTCCAGCAAAGTTCCCATGGGAGAAACCCCTGGATGTGATCCCTCAGCAGGGCCGTGCATAGCAGACACTCGCTGACAGTAATTGTATTCCCCAGAGGGGACTGGGCTGACTCACGCTCAGAATTTTCATACAACATTTGGGATGGGCAGTGTTTCTGCTCTGAGTCACGCTGAGCTGTTCTTTAAGGCTGGGAGGATGCTACTGCGGGGTCCCAGCCCAGAGCTGCGGTGCAGAGGATTTCATGCAGTTGTCACGGGGCCTTTATGGAGGTCACATTGTTCTCAGGAGTATCAAAGTCCCTTCCCTGCCACAGCCGTTCCTACAGCATGCTCCAGGGGCTCAGCTTTGCACAGGAAGCACTCAAAGCAGTCACTCAGCAATTGCAAGTAAATATGTAATTGGAGCTCAACACTCCAAAGTGTCAGGAGCCAACATCACCATCCTCCCAAGTCATGCCTGCATTTAAAGATCCCAGGGAGGCCCTTGCTGTCCCTATTGTAGTCCCAGATGAAGAATGAGTCTCTATTCCTCTCTCTGAAGACAGCAGCTGCTCTACGGATGCTCAGGCGCTCCAGAGGACCCCAGCAGGCTGCCTCAAACTCCAGCCAAGAATAACATCAGAGCACAATGTAGTGAGTTTGTTTTTCACAAGGTTCTCCCAACTTCCATGGGCTGGGTGCATGACTCAAAATTAATGGAATGCAATAATGAATTTCACTTGTCAGGCCAGCATTACCCTATCTGCTGTGGTGAAATTGCTGTTGCATCACACTGGGTCCTGGGATAGGTTGGAATCCTGGAGGAAATTGTACATGGAGAAGTCATGAGCAGGCCTAACCTGGGACTGGATGCAACATATCTAAGAGGGACTTTTATGCCTGATAGTTTCCTTTTAATTAAATGTAAGCCTGCCTAAGAAAATAGAACTTGAGGTCAGGGTTTTTGGATGGAAAATGAAATGACCGGGGCACATGTCGTGTTTCACAGAGGGAGGCAGTGTGAGGATGTTTTATTCAGGGTGTAGAGATTAGCTGTTTTCCATGGCGTTTCCAAAAAATCCTTTAAGTGCAAATACCCAAAGGCTAAAAGCAAATAGTGTCCTTTCTTCAACAACACCTTATTTGAACCCCTGCTGTCCTGCAGGGAAGCCTCAGAGCTGCAAGGAGTGTTACTTGGTGAATAAATGGGCAAAGCATGGGGTCAAGCCCCTGCACTTCCATTTCCTTCCTCTCCCTCTTGCAGACCCCAGTCAGCTGTCCATGGAGAAAAACTGGGCTCAGATGTGAGCTGAACACCTGAGCTCACAAAAAACCAAAGACTTAATTTAATACATGTGTCTCAGTGACTGTGCTGCAGGTTTCTCAGCCAGGTGAAGAGGAGCACCTGTAACACTGTGGAGAGCCACTGCCTCCAGGGAAATATCACTTCCCTCTGTGTAGCAGCAGGGCTGGAAGGACTGGAGTTGTATGAGCCACTATTGCAATTACTGGTGTTGCTGGATGGATGTTTTCCTTCATGCTGTGCAAAGTTGTATTCTTTGGGAAAAAGAAAACAACTCAAATCTCCTCAGAAACCACTTAGGACATGAGATGTAGAGAAAGATTAATGAGAGGAATGGATAGAGTGCAGTTTCTCAGACTGAGGACATGGCTTGGTTCAGCTGCAGTGAAGCACAGGCTCAGAGGTGTCCTGGAGGGCTCTGGGAACCACCGTGCGCAGGGTGGGCTCTCAGCATGTCTGCAGTTTCTCTCTCCACAGCAAATGCACACACTGCCAGAGAGCAGGTGAGGCACTGGCTTGTGTCACTTGCACACTTTCCTCCCACCTTCAGGACAGATTTAGTCTTTTTTCTTTTGGCCAAAACCATCCTTCACTCCTAGGAATAAAAATTATATTCCAGACCCTCTGGGTTTTCCCTTCCTTTATTGCTGTATATTGTTTGCTCCAGGAGTGAAGAATCATGAAACCCAGACCCAGAAAAGTTATTTTCTTTGAAGGAAACAGTCTTACACCAGTGAGTTTTCTGCATGAATATTTGTTTGCATCCCACATTTGTTGCTCTCTGAGTCAAGCCAGGCAATCTGGAGAGAAGGAGACCAGGGTGATCTCTGGTGTCCTGGGAATCATGGGCAACACCGCCCTACTGCAAGGATCCTAGTTCGTATTTGATCCTTTTTTAATGATTTCTTTTTTTTCAATAAAAGATTTATACTTGGGAAGGCCTGTTCCAAATCACCTCAGCGAAGAGCAATTCCATTATGAGAAACTGATCCCTCTCTTCTCCATCCCTCTGGGAGAAATACGTTCTTTGGTAGATTTGGTCCAACACAAATGGAAGTTACTAAACTGATCATATAAAGTTGTGTGATCACTAAGTTTCTGCTTGGCTTTATGAATTTCCTGTTGTTTAACCACCTATGCCATAGTGTGGTATTGCATGGAAATGCTGTGATCCACTTCATTAAAATTTCTGTATACCTAGGGAATTCATCACCTTTCAGATAGTTTATCAAGCAAATGTGGATTTTTTTATCCTCCTTTTAAATTTTGTGCTAATTTTGACCCTGATTTAAGATTATTAACATTGAGATTTGCCCTCTACAGAACTTAAAATTCCAGGCTCATGAAAACTATTTGATCTCTAGGAACTGATTTCAGTCCTTGAAAGGCAAGCACATGCCATGGGGTCATATTTATTTTATGAGATGATTTTTTCCTAGTGAGATCAGTTGATGGAGCAGCCAGTGTTGCAAAATGTGGAATAAATTTCCAATACTATATTGCAATACCCAGAAAAGATCTCACCTGCAATTTAGCAGTCAGTAATAGGTGCATTTGAATAGCTTGCATTTTATGTACCTCTGGTTTCATAACTTCCCTTCCCTTCTATATCTCATATATATATATTTATTTATATGTATGAGATAGAATATATATATATATTTATAAATGGTTTCCTGCTTTTTTACTGAACACTGGGGAATTAAAAGTCAACTCTGCTTCCTTGAGCTGCTGAAAGATTGCTTTCAGGTGCTGCAGGAGTTCTTCCCAAGGTTTACTATAAATCAAGACAGCATCCACACAGGCCACTGCATACCCCAAATGTTTGCATAGCAGCAGGCTGGTTACTTGAAAGACACTAAGGAGCAACCCACACAAACCACAGCTTTATGCTGAAAAAAATCCAGTAAGCACTGAAAATTTTGTTGTGGTCTTGGAAGATTCTGCTCCAAGGTGTTGCCAATATCTGTTCCAGAAATCCAGAAATCTGGTTTTTGCCTTGGCACTCTTATCAGCTGGTACCCAGGGATGGAATTGTTATTTAACCCCAGCGCCCCAGCATGAAATGATTTGGTGCCAACCCCCCACATGGCCACCAGACCAAGATCTTCTGAAATGCTGCCTTCTGCCACCAGCACTCTCCTGATTCCAGCTGAGCTATCCAGTCTCACTAGAATTTCAGGAAAAGGAGCATGACAATTTAAGGGCTGGTGTTAGATGTGGGCTGCAGAAGAACTGTTCAAAACTGTGCACTGGATGTATATCCCACTGGAAATGTTCAGTGTGTTCACCAGCAGCACCAGTAAGCCCTTTCCCCATTCCATCCCGGTGGGAGACGCCGGCTCCCAGTGGGGCAGGAAAGCTCTCTGCGTCCCGGATGCAGGCAGAGCCAAACACTGCTCTTGTTCACACATTTCTCACTAACCTGGTGTTCTGAAAATGGTATTTTTTTCCCGCAATAAAGTTTGAAAAATGCCAGGACACTCCCAGGCAAGTGATTCATGTGCATGTTGAGGGGTTGAGGAGGGGATGGGGGAGCGTGGATGTTCACACTGTCTAATTTTAGATGTCTAATTCAATTAAGGTCTGGCCCGGTTACACAGTCAAAAAGACTCGCCTTCCAATGGGGGTTACTCAGAATTCCTAAATTAGGAGCCTGCTGCTGGCCATGAGCTGGGCAGCAGCATGAGCCTGGAGTCAGACAGGGTTTGTACCTCCTGGACACATTACTTTGTTCAGCTCTCCCCTCGGTGGCATATTGAAATACACCCTTCTTATTTTGTCTCAGAAAAGGCTTTATTGGCTTAGCCTTATGCCCCATTTTAACCTCTCTTTCCCATTTGTTATTTGTGAAGACTCAGCCCTGATTAAAACCAGCCACATCTTTTATACTGTGTGATGGCTGTTGCTTCCTCTCCATGGATTTCTTCCCCAGGATTCAGAGTTTCCTCAGCCCAGCATGTAGGAAGCCAGCACGCAGAGCAGGCCAGAGAATGAGAGCTCCTTTGTAGATTTACTTTACTTTTCCTTCTGTTTGATTTCCAGGAGAGGGATTTTATGTTGCCTGATTTAAAAAAAATTACTCAGGGTGCCCGACAGCCCTGCAAGACACTTCTTAACCCTTAGAGCTCTTGCACCACTGTCAGAGAGTTTAGCAAAAGTTTCTTTGTCCTTCATCTTTCCTCACTTTCCCTATCTAATATAAAGTGACCATGGATTAACTGATGCTCATTTTCTCTATTATTCAAATAAGAAGAGCTACATTCTTGGTACATTTATCACCTTCTGAGCTCTGTGATGCCAGAGATTAAAATGATCAAACTCACAGCGCATTTCTGGCCCCTTAGCTCTTTAGGAGTAACTACAAAGCCCCCCACACTCTTGTGGAACTGAGATTAGACTGGAGGTGTCCCAGTCACCAGTTCAGTGCTGTCCTCATGGCAGCAGATGATGGGAACCCACCACGACACCAAAAGAGGAACCAAGTTAAACCCCGTTGACCAACTCTGTTTTCAACCCGCTCTACATTCTTAAACCAGCAAGTACAGGGGAGTGGGCTTGTCAGATAAAGAAATAAACATCTGCCTCTTGACTCCACTGTTTATTCCACTGAATAAGTCCTCTTTGGCCATGGCAAACTTCCATGAGTCTGAAGAGGCAGGAATTGTACACTGGGCATAGTTTCCTGATGCTTTGAGCAATTCCTTTTAAAATTATGCATAGGAAACCCAGGCTGTAACCCTAAGTCATGCCAAAACAGTCTCTCCCTTCTAGATTTATAAAGTTTGCCCAGCTTTCTACCACTGCCACCCAGGTGGTACTTCACCTTACTACAGAAAAACACCTATAATTTTATTTCTTTGAAAAACATGTGAAACTTTTGGCTCAAAGGCTGGGTGGGAAAAAAGTACATTTCTTAGTGGTTTATTGCCCTTAGGAAAACATACTTCAGTTATGAAGTATTCCCCCCTGAAAACTTACTTGACATTTTGTCGAGAAAATAGTAACATTTCTACAAAGTTAGCCAAACTACTTAATATCAGAGCTGTAAAGCAAAGACCTATGGAAATGTCAGAGTGTGGATGAGACCGGTGACCTGGCTTTATTCCACTGTTATGAGCCTGCACTTCTGCTGAGGGACCATCCTGGGAAGCTTTGCCCACAGTAGCAGGAGTTGCTCCTGTGGGAGAAGCTGGAGGTGTTTCCCTGCAGCAGCACCATTGCTGCCCTGCCAAGGGGCTGCTTCATGCTCTGCATGAGGATGGAGGGTGGGAGGTGGAGACAAGAGAGGTTTGGACATGATGGTGAAGCTCCAGAGGGGCTGGACCAGGTCCCTGGAGATTCAGGTAGGCTCTGGATTCTTTTCACCAGGGAGGCCTGAGTGCAGAACAGCTTTTCTCTACATCCTGGGAGCTTCAAGCCACTCCCAATCCTCTATCCTTCCCCATGCTGGACTCCCAGACATGTGCCATATGGAGCTCAGGATGGGGACAATGACACACTTCTGTCAGAGCTCACTGGCAGAGAAAAAAGCCTAGCTTAGCTCAAATGAGCTAATTAATTAATATCAATCTCTCTGTCTGTCACCCATCTCTTCAGCTGGAGTGAAATTCTGGCTCTACTGAAATCAATGGATGTTTTGCTATTCGCACATATGGGAGCACAATTTCACTCCTCATCTCTCTGCTTTTCAGCCTGACACACCAGAAGGTAAAACCCTGTCTCAGCTGCCAGACACCTCTCAGGTGTCCCAACATACATTCACGGCTGTGTTTCTGCTCATCCAAACTCTGCAGTTGCTCCCATCTTTCAGGAGCAAGAGAGTTAAATGCTGTGTCTGAACAAATATGAACTGCAAGAAAGTTCAGGCCCATGCTGGGATGTGAACTTTCTGTCTCAAGCCCTTTTCTAGCTTTGCTGTAAACAATTTCAGAATGTGATTAGATTTTAAGGGAAACTTGTAATAGAGCTGTAATAAGATATGATGTAATAGGTAATAATAATAATATATAGCAGCTGTTAAGGAAAGCTTTTTCTGCATTTATCCCAGAAGGATACAAGGAGTCAGCTGCAACTTCATATTTTGAAAGAGGGAATATTAAACACTAGGACTGTGATGCAATGATGTTATTGTAAACGCTAGCAGGAAAGCCCAACGTGTGAGGGTTAAGACCAGCAGAAGATGCACACAAACAGCTGCCCTGACACAAATTCCCTCAAGTTTGGTTCATTTTCTTTTATTTAACTCAGAGTTAATGCACTGGACTTCCACATATTGCTTTCAATAGGCTCTGGGCTTCTGAGAACAGTGGGATTTTTGCTCTTGCTTCCCACCATGGCCCTAATGAACCCTCAGAGTGCACCTAGAGAGCTTAATGTGAGGTGTGTCTCCAGACACCCGTCTGCAGCAGTGTCACTCAGCTTCCAGCAACACCCTATCCTCAGTTCCTGCCTCTGGGAGAAAAGAAATATAAAATCAACAGAAGTTCAGGCTGGAACGTCAACTTCAAAATGGAATTTCCTGGTGTTTTTCACAGCATGGCATTACTTAAGTGTTAACTAATATTGCTCCGTGTGTTTAATCTCCATGTGTTGAAGGAAAAAGATCTTTCATGGAAAGACTAGAACAGATAAACCTATATTTAGCCTTCTATAAACACCTCACAGGGTCACATTTCTGAAATGCAGAGGCCAAGGATTGCATGGAGAAAGCGGATGAACACAGGCACGGTTATATTTGACTAAAAAAATGGGCATTTCTGTGTATGATGGACAGGACCCATTATAAATTAGGCAATGTATTAAAATAAAACTTTTAATTGTTGGCTGTAACAAGAAACGATCCAAGAGGGGAGAAAAGGAAACACTTTTTTTGGATCGTTAACCTGTCAGAATGTTTCCAGGATGAAGTTACTGTGCAGAAACATCAAACAGGCAGAGGGGCTGACTCTGCTGTACACAGCTCTTCTTCTCCACCTGCCCTTGGCAGACAGCAGTGCCAAAAACCTGCCCTGGGCTCTGCCAACCCATTTCTGACATCAGCTTTGCTCTCCACATAACTCACTTGACTCGTGCAGCCCAGGGGAGAGCTCTAGGTCCTGTCCTTCCTGCCAGGAAGGGGCAGTCAGGACTTCTTGGTAAGATGAGGACCTCAGTTCAGCATCTGCAGACGAAGTGAAACAGAGAAGTTTTTTCCTTTCAAACCTAAGGACATGCTGGGATACTTGTGGTGTCAGTGTTTGGGGAAGAGAAACAGAACTGAGTGTCCCATTACACCGGCTTTCAGCTGTATTTGGGAACAACCATTACGTGAGAGGCACTGCCTACTGCCTGTTCTAAGTAATCCAGGCCTGATCCAAAGCCCCAAACCATCCGACCTGCCAACAAAAGCATGTTAAATAACTTACCAGAAAGTACATTAAAACAGTCTCCTGTCCTTTGTGTTATTTTGGTATTTTGCTGCCTGTGCAATGTTACCACATTGTGCTTGCTGCTCAACAGTGTTTTTAGCATAATAAAGCAAGGAAAAAAAGTCATCCTTTCACCTGAAGTGCAGAAACAAATTAATTTTAAATATTTAAAGCTGTTTTGGATTCAGACTGTGGATTTTTCTCTTAAGTTGAGGGGGATTTTCAATAAGATTTGCCACATTTTTTACTGTCTTTCAAGAAATTAAGGCCTTTGTGTCCAGTTGTGTTTCCAACTACAGGGAGAAAAAACAGGTATTGGTAATCGTGACGATGAATCCAGAAGAATCTGAGTGATTAACTTGAAACAAAGTTAGGTTGGTCTAATGATGAGATCCTTATCTGAGTTGAATGCATTTAAATGTGTATTTTACAGTCCACCGGTCAAGTCACAAAATTACAGTTAAATCTTAAAGTTCAAACTGAAGGTTACTAGGTCAGGAATCAGCCACAGAATTTTACAGGTCAGGGAACAGCAGGTTTTATTCTTTTCAAGGTGCCCTGCAAGACAAGGTGGACGGAGATCAGAGAGTTTCACACTCTGGGGATGGCTCTTGGCCAGTCACCATGCAGGAAAGGGAGGAAGATCACATCCCAAAATCTGGGCTGTCCTACTGAAGAGAACAGTGATGCCAGCAGCAGCTGCCTGGTGTCCTTTCACAGGGACACAGCTCCTGGTCGGTGCTGGCTCAATGGCACTTCACCCTTAGAAATCCCTGCCCAATGCCAGCATGGTCACAGAGAAAAGGCCACAGCACTGCCTCTGCTTGTTCCTGATGAAGATCTAATCAAGCTCATTTCCCATCTGCAGCAGAGCAGCCAGGTTTCTCTTTTGAAACCGGGAATGTTGTTCTCCTGCAATTGTATTTATTTTATGAGTTGCACTAGGAATGCTGTGTGGCACTCTCTTGGCCCCTCTCGCCTGTGATTTACAGTAGTTATAAACATTCCAAAGTATACATGTAAGTTAAATGATACATTAATATCATAAAGTTACAATTCTGGTATAAATGTGTCATCAGTTTGAAAATTCAGTTTTTCCTTTGCCCAGCTTTGTGATTAGGCTGACTAGAATCATCTCAGTGCAAAAGCATCACAGACATGAATTCAGTGTGCCTGCGTGTCCCCAAGGTAAAATGGTGTGAAAATAAGAAGAGAAGGGTATTCTGCCAAGCTGAAACAGTTCTGAATATTTGACCGCTTACATACATTTTCATCATATTCTTCAATAAATAGAACAAGAGGGGAAAAGGTAATTGAACCTCATGCCCATGACAGGAAGACAAATTAGACTCCCTGCAATACTCTCCAAGGTCCAGCTCTTCCCGTGGGGTCATGCCATTGAAGTCATTCCTGCAGTGCCAGAAACCGCAGAGCTGGACTCGCTGTTCGGGAGGGCACGGCTGCCCCAGCGGCCCTTGCAGAGCCAGCCAACGCTGCTGCGGCTCCCAGCCGCTCGGATCCCAGCCAAGCCCGCACGCCAATGCCTGCCCGGTGCTGGCTGGAGTGGGAAGTGCCCCTGGGACCCTCGCTGGGACACGATCCCTCCTTCTCTTGTGGCTGGCAGGGCACCTCAGCCCCGCCGCTCGCAGCAGCTGTGGCACCGCTGGACTGTCTCCCACTTGTCACTTGATGAAAGGAAGCATTTGCGTCTGCTGGGAGGAGTGACCCGGCCTAGCATTTTCACAGGACGATTTTCACAAAATTCAGAGACAGCTGTGTCTCCTGCATTTGCAGATTAACTGCAGCAGCAGCAGTGAAACACAGCGAAATCAGATGATTCATTCAAGATCACGCCGGAAACCAACATCACTGGGAGGAATGAAATGCAGCACCTGAGACCTCTACAGCTAAACTTTAACACTAACATACAGAAACAATATACAGCTGGCAGGTACTCTGTAAAATATCACCCAGCTTTGCAAATAAGGCTAAGAATAATCAATTACATAATGAATGTAATATAATAAATTAAGATTAAAGAAGCTATGAAAGGAAAAGGAAATTTGTGGCATTAAGATTTTAGGGGATCAGTCTCCAAGTTGTCTAGAGACAAATTGCTGCATTTGTTGTGTCCATCCAGCTATGTACCACTAGCCTGAAAAACCTTTAAGAATGCTAATTTTCAGATAAAATACATTAATGAGCTATTTAATAAAAGGAAGGGAGCTAATTCTTTACATTTGTATCACAACCCTGATTCAGGAGATTAGTTAACTGATTCATGTGCAGGTTGGAAAGTCCTTAAGTCCCTGAAAATGTTACCTGCATTGTATTAATAGTCAGCTCCTCATCAGTCATTCAACAAGAATTTTTTTTTTCTTTGTAAAAATCTATGAGAGAACAGCTTGGCATTCAGAAGTTCAGCTCTTGGAAAACATTTCTGCCTCCTCCTAGACCCTGGTGAGGGGAGCTGGGTGACCTATCAGATGAAACAAGCCTACCACAGAGCAGCTTCAGCTTTCATTGTTGCAATATGAAAGTATTTTATGATGCCTCATAAGTCATGTGTGAGGCTCTGATAATGGTCACGTCAGCCCCCACATTTCACACTGCGTTTAAAAATACAGCTTGTTTATCTACCCCATGGGCTGCAGCCTGCCATCAGATTTACATTTGAAAACACTCAGCACCCGCACACAGCCTCAGACTGCCTTATGAAAAGCAACCTGACATGAAACAAAGCTGTCACCCTTTCTTTATAATTAGTGTTTTAGAATTTCACGTTTTTTTAATCTCTGGGTTTGGAGTCAAACAGAGTCAAATCCATACTCGGTGCCCTTTCAGGAAGTGCACTGTAGGTATTTTGCTCATCCCTTTCTCCCTGTCTCCCTGCACACCGTGGGTGAGCAGGGTAGGTGGGTGGCCAGATGGCACAGAACCACAGTGTGTCTGTGCTAAGGCTTCCCATGTCCTCTTTGTTTTATTGTGTTTTGGTGCATTTAGTATTTCACTTGCAGTCCAAATCTTGCAGACAATCGTGAGAGGATCTCTGCTCTCAGCCATTAAAAACAGCCTTAAAAACCCATACAATTACATTGAAAATCCTCGATATGTAACTGAGATGAACCTTTGGGTTGTAATGAACCTCAAGCATGCATTTAAACATACAAACAGATAAAAATAAAACAACATGATGAGCTCTAAGCCAATTTCACAATTATGCTGCCTGAGTCACAAAATTAAATTGCTTGGAGTTGGCAGTAACATATGAACTTTTATTTGGGCCTGTGCTCTATTCCATTCCTGTATTAGCTCCTTAAATAGCAAAATGAAGTATGACTTAGCATTCAGCAGTAAATCCTCTCCTTTTTTTGTGCCCTGTGCTGCAGTAGCATGGTTTAAGGGAAAGCATTTTTTGACGGTGACAATAAGCACAAGATATTGCCTGACTGCAAAAGTGAGTTGGTGTTTCAGTTAACTATTTCTTGCTCAATGCAGAGCATTAAATGTCAAGCAGAGGCATTAAAGGAGCCTGTTGATGATTTTAAATATTCAGCTGGTGTTTTTCTGCCGTGTTTGTACAGTGCTGGGCAGCTGACAAGGAGTCCTGCAGAGCATAACGGCTGCACTGTATCACCCCAGAGCCGAGAGTGAGCCAGGCCCTGCGATAGGAGGGACAGGGGCTTCCAGCAGGCCAGCACTTCTTGCTCCAAGTGTGGAGGCTGAGTATTTATCACTAATCCATGTGTATTCTGCATGTGGATCCTCCCCCCATGTCCCTGGCTGGCCCATTTCCCCAGCGCCCCCGTGCACACCGTGCCATTCCGCCTCCAATGCCGCCTTTATCTGCCGGCTTGCCGAGGCTCGCTGCCCACCACACAGCGTCTCTTTAATCTCTGTAAACCCAATTCCCGGCCAGAACAAACTCTGCCTGCCAGAACACATTTGGGAGGGATGGCAGGGATGAGAGGCTGCCTGGCAGAGCAACAGTCAAAGGGGATTCATGGGTTAATTTCTGCTCAGGCACTTTCTTTACCAGGCAGACCAGGTGGTAGACAATTGTTAAAACCCCTTGGAGGTTTTTCCATTGATTCCAGCACTGCTTCAACCTGTATTCTCAGGCTTAAATCACACACAAACCACCTCGATGTGACCTGAATGTCAGCCCTGAAATGTCTTTTTGTGCAGTTCCCAGCCAAGGGTTGGGTTTGGGTGTTATTTCAGGCAGGAGGGCAGGTTGCTCTCCAAAAGCTCTGCCTGGATGCAGGGAAAAACAGACTTTCATGAAAAGCTTATTCTGAAAAAAAGCCACTGTATATTGTATTTGGAAGCACATAGGGGGTTATCCACACAAGCAAAGTGTTATGTTTTCCTATTGTCCAATAAAATAGATTTACATAGAAGCAAGGAAGAAATAAGGCATTTTATAGGACTGTTCCTAACCTCCATGAACTAAGACCTCTTGATTTAAAACTGTTCTGTGCCCAGCAAGAGGAAATAGTTTAGACTATATGTGAGAAGAGAATAATGGCTCCATCAGGTAGTTTGTCAGCTCATGTAAATAGGGCCAGACTGGAGATCAGGAGAATAATCTACTCTCCCAGGAAAGGGCATCAGTGAGGCATTTAATGAAACTGGAACAGATGGATTATTCCATGGGACTTGTACAGCAATTCCACCGGGTCCCGTTGAAAACTACAGGAAACACGACAGGAAAAACAGAGACTGTATTTGCAGGGGAAAAGTTGAGTGCCAAAGCATTTAAAAATTCAGTCTAAAGCCTTTCAGAAGTACAGGCCGAATCTGTATTCCTCAAATCCTATCACATTCTCTACAGGAACTTCTCCTCATTCAGTAGAAGCAGCACAAAATGTACCATTTGACAGTAGTGCTGCTCCCTGTGCAAAACCTGACTGAATTTATATTTCAGGATGTCTCTTTCCTGCTTTATTTCAGGCAAAACTTTACATTGCCAAAAGACTTCAATGCACAAAAAAAGTTTTATGAACCTAAAGACCAAGGTCGATTAAAAATCAGGAATCATTCATGGAAAATTAGCAAATGTGACACATGCAGAGTGAAATCTGCATTAAGAACTGCCTCCAACTGGCAAGGCCCTAACCTGTGGGACAGTTTTATTGGATCTCCCAGGATTATAGCATAATTTTCTTTGACAACTCGTTCATGATCCAAACCGAGCAGAAACCCTTTCTGGGGGCAGCTCTGAGGCTGCCTGCTGTGTCGGGATCTGTGAAAAAGATCAAACCAGAACAAGCAGGAGGGATTTTTTTTTACTTTGTAGAGCATGAGGAAGAACCAGGTGTGAGATGGTGAGAGCACCGTGGCTCTGCTTCAGGCTCTGCAGCTTTTCTGTCCAGACACACATGGGACTCCTGTCAACATCAGCTGGAGCTGCTCATGCCAGGCAGGAGGAGCAGATGCTAACTCAGGACCAGGTCCATGTGTTTCCAGACTCTGTCATGCTTCAGGTACATCCGGCGCGGCGTCAAGGCTGAGCTCTTCCCACACCTCCACCATCTCTCCAGTACTCTTCACTTCGTTTGACTGTTTAACCAAAATCCTGGCCAGAATCGATCATCAGAGCTGGCTTAGGGCCAATGAAAATCCTGGGAGAGTTCATTCACACTGTGGAAAAAGTTTGGGCTCTTGGGCATCGCCTCTAGCCCTTTGTGATCCCCTTCCCACAGCTGCCGAGTGGAGAAGCTGATGGAGAGCACCAACCAACAGTTTAACAAAAACTGTGGATTTTGGTGGGGGTTGGAACCATTCCCCAGTGACTGAACATCCCCAGGGTGCTTCATCCCCATTGTGGATGCCAATGGGGCCACACATGTTTTGAGTTACTGGGCAGGAGTGGTCGCCAGGTAAATGAGAGGTATTTTCTGGGAAGAAAGCCCGTAGAGGCTCATTGCAGTGCTGTGGCAGCAGGAGTGTGGAAGGGAGGGTCTGAGGCAGCTGCATGGTGTGCAGGACAGAGCCTGGAGAGGATGCTGAAGTTGTGAAACATGGGATGGGGATGGGATGTGACCTGGAACGTCGGCAGCGATGCGTGGAAGGTGTGGCATGGGAAGCTGCCTCAGCCTGCACGCCCTGCTGAGATCGGCATATGGATTCAGTGTCAGGAGATGAAAGGCCACACGTCTGGGGATGACCAATAAAAATGCAAAATATATTTTGGATGGAAATGTTCATGAGGAAACCAAAGGGGAAACAGTCCTGCTGGCAGCAGTAGCTGCAAAGCAGTTGGCCAGGGCTGGGGATGGTGAGGGCTGGGGTTCCAAAGCAAAGGAGATAACTGCTCCCCTCATCTGGCCACATTAGGAATTCTGTAATCAATGTGATGCAGTTTGGTTTAAAAATTACATGGGGAAAGATATTCCAAAGGAAAAAACCTGGTATTTGCAGGAGCTGCAGTCTCAGCAAGGACCATCTTCTGCCTTTTTTCCCTCACATAAGCAGCAAATGGGTCATGGAATGGAAGTGCCAAAAGTAATCTTTCAATCTATTGTTTTGTTGATATGAAAAATGTATTGCATTTTTCTAAAAGAAAAAAAAAAAAAAGACAAAAATTACTTTGTATGGAACAAAAAAGTAAAACCCCAAAGCCTTCCTTACAAAGTGAACTAGGAGTGACTTGAATAAACACATCTATTGGCTTTAAAATGTAGTACTTTTCTTCAGAAAGAATGAAGGACATGGAGGGTGTGTGTGTATCAGAAAGCTATTTACATTGCCTTAACCTGGATTCGCCTTTCTTTTTCTCTATGGTATTTCTTTTCTTTGCATAATGTTCTTCTTCATGTTAGCTTTTCTGCCATAATTGCATAAAAGAATTTGCAAGAACTCATATTTCATTGAGTGCAGTTCTGTTTTAACCTTGATGCAACTTTTGTTTCTAGCAGACTCTAATTTTCCACATTATTTCTCATTTAATCTTCTTTTCTTGATGACTCCTCTGCCCTAGTTGAATCCTTTTTCCTGTTATTTTTCTATAGATAAAAGCACTAGGATTGATTAGCAAAGTAATGTTGGCTTTTTCTCAGTATGAGCTGAAGCTCATACTCCAGAAGACTAAATCTGTGTCTTTTCTGTTTGTAAAACTTTGGTAATACAGCTTCTCACCATATGAACAAAGATCCACTTTAAAGAGCCACATGGTGTTAATGTTCATGCATTTGATTTATTGGTACACCCATTGGAGGAGGCTTTGCTGTTACCAAGAGGCTGCCAATACTCAGTAATAACTGCAGGGCTGTTCCTCCCCCCCCAGCCTCAGCACGAAGAGGGATTATTACTCCTTTACAGTGCTTTCCTTCACTTCCCCAATGTAAGGAGATGTGTGGGATGTGGGAAATGGCCTCATCACTCTGCAGAATAACTTGCTGAAATGCATGATGGAGAGGAGCTCAAAGTGTATGGGCTTAGTTTGTAACCCCAAGGATGGCTGCAAAGAGACTTGAACACAGCTCTGCAGTCCAGGGGAGGCTTGGGAAGGATTGTAAGGACACAGGCAGGCTCAGAACCAGTGCTTTTAAACCAACATGAGCCATAGAGCCGCAGAGCTCTGTGCATGATGTCTCATATTGGGAAAACAAAGTCCCACTGCATCCAGCCACAGCAAAAAGGGAGGGCGGTCAGAACTGATCCAAGGATGGTTTTTTTCCCATGTGAAACCTTATTAAAAGTACCAGAGGAAGCCTTTGTGGTTGAGAATTAAGCTTGTTCAGCAACCATATAGGATAATAAACTTGTCCAGAGCTATAATGGTTACTGTTAAACCCTAGAAGTATTTTTAAACCTAATGCTTCTGAGCTGAAACCAACTTTCACTTGTTACAGATTAAGTGTCTAAAGCAGGCAAACCTCCCACACCAGCATCGTGGGCATTTCATACCAGCACAGGCTGGAGACTGCTCAGGGACCAGGATAGGTTTTATCAATAATGAGCATCTTGAAATGAAGATGCTTACATGAGTGCTAAACTCCTTTAAAGAGCTTGGCCCAGCCCACAGAGAAAAAAGAAGGGTTCTCCAAGGTACGGTTATTTCTTCGGGCCGTGTTGGGCAGCTGCCAGCTTTATTCACAAAACTGCTGTTTTCCTCCTTCCATAATTGCAGTGGGCACAGAGCCACCTCACAGAAAAGAACTGGCACATTCTTAAGGTCTTTCCTCCCGCCTCAGCAGAGTTCTTAGGATGAGCTGGCAGGTGCAGCCACTGTCTTCCCACAAAAAAATACATGTGACCTCTCTTTGCTCCTTCAAGCTCAGTGCCCATTCTCAGAGTCGAATTTTCCAGAGCTACGAATGTCAGCATTTGATTGTTCAGGTGTTTTTTCACATCAAAAGCTTTCAGTTTTGCTCCTCCAGCATGTGAAAATTGATTATTTATCCTTCCAGTGCTGAGACTGATCCTGCCTTGCGTCAGGAGCACCATCAAACCAGTGGCAGTTCTATCCAAGTCACCAGGAAGTTTTCAGTGAATTGGGGTTTTGTTGTTGGAAAATGGCAGTTAATTAGAACCAAGGTTTTCTGTGCAAATGTATTTGTTCTGCTAAATTTAACTCCAGACAAGGTGTGAAACTGCTGAGTGAGGAGGCAGAGCAGGAGTGTACCCTTATCTGTCTCTCCTGCCCTCATCATCCAGGAGAGTATCTGGTGTCCAGGCCTCTCACCTGCACTGTGGAAAGTTATTTTCAAGTCTTTTTTTTTTTTTTTTGGAATGGTGCAAAATTTTTCACCTGGCATGCCAAACAACGGGTGAGGGAGCAGAGAATCACTGGTTTCTGCACCTTGAGAGATGGATGCTCTACCCTGGTGCCTCAGGCATTCATCCAGAATAAAACAATTACCTTATTTTTTTTCTGGGGGGAAAAAAAATCCAACACCAGAAATTTTCAATTTCATTCCTTTGCAAAACAAAGCAAATGTTGACACCTGCCTCTTTCACAAAAGATAACTGTAGATGTTCCAGTTATCCCTGGTATTTGAGTGGTGTGGTGACCCTTTGGTGACCCACATTCGTACCCACCACCTTCTGCAGGCCTCTGACACCAGCTCTCCACGAGTCCTGGCACATCTGAAACTCCCAAGGTCATTTGGAAGAACAAGGCAAAATTTTCCTTTTAACAAACAGTTTCTCGTAGTTAATTAATACCAGCTCAGGTAATTGGGAGACCTGGGTGAGGAGTGAGCATCAGCCCCATATGTCTTATCCTGACTTCCCTGAGCTTTTACTCCTTCAAAGCCAAGTGTGGACCACAGAGGAAAAAGCAGAACAGTGAGTTGCAAAATCACATTCTTTTCCCTAAAACACGAAGGGGCTTGTTTGCTGCAGCACGCTGGGTTTGGTGGAGACGAAGCATAAGCAGTTGGGGAAATAAACCTGTGTGCCCGTGGTTATCAGCTGTCTTTGTCCCTGTATTACTGTAAGTGTACCAGAGAGCTGCTGCCTGCTTGTGAGCTGCCAGCAAAGAGCCTTCAGGAGGCCAAAGTCTTTGCTCCCCACTTGCCCAGGCAGTGTGGCTCATTTGGACGTGTGGAAGAAAGTTTGACACCTTTTTGTTTCTCGAGGAGTGAATGTGGGAGCAAGGGGAGAGGAAAGGTGAGGCAGGAAATCTGGCTCCTTTTAAAGGTGCTTTGATAATCTCCTGCACAAAAAGCAAAAGCCCTCAGGTTTCTCACATTGTAACATGGAACATGGGCTGCTTGAGACCTACAGTTATAGCTCAGTTAGCAGGAGTGAAATGCTTTACTTGCCTCAGGGGACACGTGAAAGGAGAGCTGCCCCCAGTGCACTGCTATAAGCCATGCCAGCAGTTCAAATAATTTTTTTCCAAAATTTTATGATCTGATGCTTGGATTACATTTGTTTAGCTGTAGAGGTGTGAGGTCTGAAAAATTTGTCAGAGGAAAGAATAGCCCCAGCTCCAGACATGTGTGCATTTGGAGTTCAGCTGCAACCAGGACACTGTGGGAATCCTTGAGGAGGGATGAAGTCACAGGATGTCTCGTCTGAGACTCGAAGTGCAGGAGAGGAGAGACACATCTGGTGGCAGAGAGTGGGATAAGTGTCTGTGAGCCAGCTGGGGTGAATCCAGAACCAGGTGAAGCCACCTCAGGCTCTCCTGGACATGTCCCACTGTGCAGTGGACGTGTTCCACCCCAGCCAGACATCCTGAGGAGCAGGAGGGACTGGACATGAAACATCACTGCCTCAGCCACCTGCACTGCTATGAAAAGAAAGACCTTCACTTCCAAATATAATTTCATTAAGCTATTTTTTTCCTACAACTTTTCCCTCAAATTTAAGACTTCAGACATTTATTCTGTTGTTGGAAGGTGACTGTGGCACTCACCCTGCCATGCAGGAGGGGCATTGAAGCAGGGAAGTTTGTGACATTTCCCAGGCCGCAAGTAGAGCCAACCTTTCCCCCAGCCCAGGCAGGCATTGGCAGCACACAGGGGCAGAGAAGTTGACACAACAGCTTGGACAAGTCTGTGGGAATCCACCCTCAAAGTCCCAATTAAGGGTTAAATGGCAAGGCAATGACCCCAGGACCCCCATCTTATATCCTTCTTTGCATCACAGAGCCTTCTATTCCAAAGAAATCTTTTCTCACTTATCCTTCCCTGACTGCCTTTTTTCTTCCTCATTTCCTCACTCCAAAATCCCCTTTTTTCACCCATCATCAGCCTTCTCAGCACAGGTCCTTCTGCCAGCCCAGGATACCCTGACCCTCCATCATCTCCCCATTCATCCACTGACATCTAACATCTGCCCACTGGGACAAACCAAATCCACACCTAAACACACACAAACTCACACACACACACACACACACACAAACACACGTGCACTTCAGCGTTTGGAGACACCTGGGTATGAGCTGCACCTTTCAAAACCCAGTGGAAAAGATCTTGGGGCAGGAAAACAAGACAAATATAAGGAAAAAAAGGGGACATATGGTAGCCCTAATAAAGAGTGATAAAGTCCTCTGATAGGGCTGGAATGACTCCCACTTAATTACCAGAGCTTTGGACCAGACTCCAAAGCAGCTCCCTCTCCAAAGCTGAGATAAATCCCTGGCTCCTATTTCCTGCTCTTGTGCTCAGACTGCTCAACAGGGCCCATCCTCCTGCTTTTATTTATATTAGGGAGTCACTCACTCGTAATTCATCTGGGACTGAAGCTTACTTCCCGTGTCAGGATACAGATCGTTTATAAAGCGATAAGGGACTATATTAACATTAGAACCCTGTGTTTGGAGATGCTCGTATTCTCTCTCAAGATGTTTATCACCAATAAACATAGCAGAAAATCTGACTTCATTGACCTTTGCTTCACACATAATTGTCTTTCACACTGTACATAAAATGTGACATTTATTTAATATAATGCTGTGCTGGGTCCAGCGGAGTTCAGCACATAACACTGCAGACAACAGAAGCTGTAGGTGCTCAGAATGTTTGAAAATACCCCTCTTACAAACCTAATTAGGGGGTTTAATTGTCACATGTGCCATTAGTATATTTTTACTTGATCATCAGGAATTTCCCCTACCACCTCAACCCCAAATTCATTTGTTTTCATTTGAAGAGCTACAAAACATATAATTAGCAGGCACATGACAAGACTTCCTGATGGATTAACAGCATTTCACAGTTGAAAAGAGACCTGTAGACAAAAGGCCAATGTTAACAGATATTCACTCAGTGAGCTCAAAATTTCCACCCCATCTCTAATTGTGCTGACATCGTTTTTGCACACTGCATTTATGGAAAGGAGTAAGAAGCGTTCATCCTCTATCTTTGAAATATATTTAAATGCCTTGTCCTCTTCATGACCTGTAAAAAAAAAAAAAAAGCCTTTATATACTAGGCAGGTAAATATCAAAACAGTTTTTCGTGTAAGATTGAAAGAACTAGTACAGGTGCCAGCAGCAAAGACTGGGCAAGGATAGGAAGTGCCTTGGGGACACCCTTTGGTTCCTATTTTCAGGAGTCTCACTTGCAGGTGACAGGTTTGACTCTACCAACTGACAGTGAAGGGTGGAGAGGAAATCCAGATGCCATTGGGTGCATTCCCAGTGAACACCACTGGTGGGTCAGGGGCTCAGTGGGTCAGTGGCTCAGTGGTCAGGGGCTTTGTGGGTCAGCCCTGTGCACAGCAACACTGGGGGGGCTTCTCCTGTGCTGGGATAAGAGAACAAGGCACAGTGGGGTGACTCCATCACAGCCCTGACGCTCATGACCTGTTACTTTGGAAATAACAGAGCAAGACTTGGGTGCCCAGCTCTGCAAGCTTGAAGGAATGTGATTTCCAGTAAGTGGTCAGCACTCACCTCTAAAAATAGAGGCACTGAAAATCACTGATGACTTTTGATAGTCTTGGCCAAAATCAACTATTTTTAGCCCATCTGTTCCCTCTGAGCTCAGTGCACTCAGGAAGAATGTATATTTTGGGGGAAGGGGAGGAGGCAGAGGTTCTTGTCACTTTCACAAGAGTGAAAGTTGAAACACTTTCATATCAAGAGTACTAAAAATGACAGAACCGCTTAATTTCTTTAAATGGATTTGAGAATGTTGCCAAGTTTTGTGAGCAATTAAATTTAATGCAGGATAAGATGGCAGGGATGAAGGATAATTATATGCTCTCAAAAGCTTGGTCTTTTTGTAAATGAAATGTCCTTAGGGAGTTTTCCAGAAAAGTTTGGGCTCAGCCTTTCAGTTCCAGCAAAGCCAATTGCCAGTCATGGCTCTGCACTAGGTGTATGTGACATGATTTTTAATGAATTGCCTCTCAGATTCCCATTCAACTGCCCAGCAAACTTGACAATAGCTTGTTTTTTCTTTGGTAGTTTTGTGCAATCAAACCTTGCTGATGTGTTCACTTTCCCACAAGCAAGCAAATAATTCAATATACTGGATACTGGGAAATTTATCGGGCAGGTAAACACTGGAAGCTTTTGAGGTGATAGTGTAACAAATGCATCAATGAGAGCACTAATTACAGGCCCTGCTAACGAGCCCAGACCTGTGAGGGGTTTGATAATTCCTGAGAAGTGCTCAGTGCCACCATTCCCTTTGTTGAAAGTCAAGAGAATGAATTAGTTCTGAAGAGACAGGAGCTGATGTGTTGGGCACATCAGTGAGAGTGTGTCCAGGCAGCATCTCGTGGCAGTCTGAGAAAGGAATCTTGAAGAAGATCAGAGGCTCTGCCACAAGGCTCTATCCTTCAGAATTTGAGCACTGACTCATTTTCTTCTGAAGTTATTTGTGGGTGTTACATGAAATTATTAATTTATTACTCTCCACAATGTTAGATGATCTATTTGTGAAAACTTTTTCACTTTTCAGAAACGCTGTAAACCCATTAGTACTGATTCTCCAAGATCAGTTGTTTAAGAAACTGGGGGAGGTGATATGATATTGTCTGTGTGATGCTCATTACTGTCCTGATTGGAAAGCCTCACTTAGCCAGACACATAACAGAGACATGACATGATTTAGGCAGTTTATTCAATATATCTGATAGTTAATCTGAACAAATTCCCAGCAATGGAAATTTTAGGAGGGGATGGATTATTATAAAGGTCATGAATGATTAAAACATCATAAGAGTGAAGGATTAGCCATTAAAAAGGAGTAAATCCCTTGGATCACTCATCTGATGTTTGCTATCCAGTCTTGCAGGTTGCAGTCTGACAGGTTACAAAAAACAACCTTAGGCCAGAAACCAACTTGCTGATTCTAAGAGAAAGAAAAAATATTTACGAGCAACTTGTCCAAACATGTGAAAATATTTTTTCCATTTTTTTATTTTATCTTTTTTTCCATTTACATCTTTTATTTAATAAATCTGTTTTGTGTTATTTTGGCAACACTGTCTCCATGTAAAACATATTTGATTTGCAGCTAGCTACAAAAATACTTCCCAAGCACATTCCAACCAGCTGCAAGGATGATAATCTTACAGACATTTTTTTCTTTTTATGGGTTAATTATATTTATTTTTAGTTGAATTGCTAGGCTTATCCTTGGGAGCCTGTTGGATCCTGAAGATGCTTGCATTTGCTGTTGGGAATATGGCACAAGCAGCAGCACTGGATAACATTTAGCAAGGCTCTAATAGCTTTGTTGTTGGGGAAGAGCTGGGAATGCCATTTTCCCAACCCCACCTACAGATTTCAGGACCTAACAAGCTCTGGAACAAATTTTGCATTTCAGTTTTGTGAAAATGATTACATCTATTGCTGGAAACCCCTCCAGCACTTTAGAATAAAAAGAGGGGGAAAAAGAAATAAATATGGTTTTATCTGATACATGCATTTGCTTCTCCAAACATGGTTGAGCATAAATCATCCTGACTGGTCCGTGGCATTGCCCGACACTGTATCTGTGCCCCTACAGTGCCACAGAGCTACTGTGGCCCTGCCACCCTCAGCCAGGACAGAATCAGCCTGTATAAATCAGGTGTCCATGTGAGCCTGGCTGCCCCAGGGAGATGCTCTGGTGGCTCAGTCCAGCTGGAGAATCCTTTCCTCAAGGACATGGATGGTGCCAATGGATCCTGATCAATGCAGCTGGAAGTGTCTCTTGTGATGGCTGTGCTGGATGGGACCTTTGTGGCACTGCAATGTGGGTGACAGAAAACAGTTCATGGGAATTTCATCTCTCATGATTAAAGGCACCACGTTCTTTTCCATAGGAAACACTTAACTTCAGATTGTGTAATTGCAATTTCCTCTCTAGTTTTCTGCTCTCTTTGATCATTTCCTATCCTCCTTTCTTGAGAGGAGATTCTGAACGTTGTTAAGCAGCTTTTGTTTCAGATATTTACATTCAGTAACCGATGCCCAGTGCAGAGTCTGCTAATGGCTCATTCAGGAAGGAATACACTAAGTGTGAGGTACAGTGAGGCTTATATTAATCTTATGTGTTCACAGCTAAAATTGATTTGATATTTTCAAAGATTTTGATCAATAGTGCCACATTTGAGAAAACAGAAAACTAAATAAAACTCGAGTAAGGATTTCTTTATTAAATATTTTTTCACAGGAACTAAACCTGAAATCAAAGCTGGCTCCAGAGATGTGCTCAACATGCCAGTAGCATGTTGCAGGTGAGGTTTCCTGTTTGCTCATTGTTTATGATTATGGTGCTTTGAGAACCTAATAATAGCAACAACTTGATGTTTTAATATTTCATAGATGTCCCATCCCTGAGCCAGTCTCTGTGGCTGGAGAGCTCCAGAGGCAGATGGGGTTCTCATCCCTGTGCCTCGAGTGCAGCAAAGTGTGTGAATCAAAACTGTTTGTACTCATTGCCTGGAGGGGTCCTGTGCATTTATATTGGCCTAAGTCACACCAGAATCCTGTTCCCTAAACCTTGAAAACAAATACTTTGGCTTCAGGGAAGAAAATGGATCCACAACAAATGGTGTAGCATTGCTTAATGGTTTCCTCACAAATGCCTGTCTCTGCTTTGGAGCTGTGAAAACAGACTTGGAGACTGCTCTCGTTTCAGTCTCGGGAGGAAGCTGACAGGTGCAGAGAGAGAGCTGGTCTGGATAATAAAACCAGAGGTTCAGGCACTGCTAAAAAAGGCTTTCTGCACACTGAGCTCAGCTGAGGGCTGTCTGAGTGTCTCACTGCCATGAGAGGAGAGTCCTGCACTGCTGGAGTGTGCAGGGCTCACGTGTGCTCAGCTCCCTGCAAAAGATGGAGAACAGGGAAGGAAGACAGGTTCTCCACCACCTGTGACTCCCCAAGATCACAGGGACACAGAAGAAGGGCAAGTGAGATCAGAAGATTATATTACTGGTTCATTGAAAAGTCTAACAGAACTAAACAGACTTGATCCAACAACCTTAAAAATCTATGCATCCCCTCTTGCTCCAGCAGAGTGGCAGAGCTGAAAGGGAGTGTATAAAGTAACAACCCTTCTTTTCCCCTTCAACGAGACCACCTAGGTCCCTCTCACAATTTGTCTAGCCTGCTCCTGGAGACAGCAGCCTGTACAGTCTGCAGCTGTGCTTCCCAACCCTTACCCCTGGGAAGCTTTTTCTGATGCTTTGCCTAAAACTCTCCAGCTTTAGTTTAAGCCTCTTGCTTTTTGCCCAATGCACTTGGGTGCAGAGGAAGGCTTTATTTGTAAAATACTTCATAAATCGACAGGAGGTAAGATGGAGTTTTTCTGCTTCCATTGTTACTTATTTACTTTTAACCAGAAATTTGGAGGATTTATTAACTTCCTCAGAGTGATTCAAATAAACCACACAGAAGAGCAATAGGTTTCTATGGAATGCTTCAGGGAAAAGTAGTTTCATGCACTACTTAAACCTGGTGTGCTGAAGTCATGGGAAGATTTGCCATGGAGTAAAACAGAGCCTGGATTTCCGCCAGTGAGTGGCAGATTTCATATTCATGTATTTGTGAGGCTCCACTGGCTCATCCATCCTGAGAGAGATTCAGTGTCTTCCAGGTAAATACACATAAAAACTGTGGAGCCTCCAACAGGTCTCACTGAGCTGTGGCCCCTTCACCTCCCTCCAGGGGAGACACAAGAGATCTCCTCAAAGCAGGCTTATTTGGGGCTTGATTGATTTGCCTGATCTTCGCTTTAAATAGAGAAGAGCTGAGAGTGTAACTCTCTTATAATGAGAACACAGGCTTGGAGGAAGAAATGAAGAAATACAGATTGTGGAAGAGGTGAAGACTCATGGCAGAGCACCAAAAGCCTCAGCCCCATCCATCCTTCACCCCAGGCACAGACCAAAAGCCCATCAGTCACAGCAGTTTATTCCTGTCAAATGATTCCTGCTCCCAGCAGGAAACACGGGACCAGCACCAAGCAGAGGAGGTTTGAATCATCTGAGCTTATCACACAGAGGTTTCACAAAGTTCACATTACAGAGCCCCAATGCATTTTACAGCTTACTTGAAGGAAAAGGACTGAAACATCCAATATATCTCCCATAGCCTGACAACCCAGTAAACACTCCAGCAGGATAACCATGATTCTTAGAACAATGGAAACATTTTAGTTAGAAACTGTAGAAGTTACAAGGCAAAGATTTATGTGCTGTGGGGCAAATAAATATTCAGTTCCCATTAATGTTAATGGGAGTTAAGTGGCTAATTCCCCACACATTATGCTGAAGATTTACTTCTTTGTGTTTTATGGAATAAATGAATTTATAGTCTTCCTGGAGGTTAGACCTGAGAAAAACAAAGAGCTCAGAGTTTACTCCATTTTTATGAGGTCATTTTTTTTAAAGCAGGTTTATTCCCTGTACAGAAGGAAAGGTTAGAAGAGCACCAAGTTAAAGCAATCCCCTCCGCGGGATGCCAGGGAGATTTGTGGCAGGCATTTAATCCAAACTCACAGACGGAGAGACACGCAAAGATCCATATAAAATGTCTTAATAACAGAAGCCGGAAATTTGTAACAATAATAAAGGCTGACATTTATACAGAGCCTTTCATCCACACATCTACAGCCCGGATTTTGCATTCAAAGGCACTCACAAAATTCTGCTGCAAACCACATGTGATTTCACACTAAGAGGGCAAAATTCATCAAACAGGCTGACTTTGACACTGGTGACACAGACGACATTGGGGAGGCTGTTTAATGCCCCAGGAAGGTACTTCAGCATGTTTCCATTTTGAAGCTTAGAGTATTCTCATTAAATTAAATTGATTTTTTCATGTGGTATAGACAGAAATGAGCACCCGTACCTTGATGAACTCATACCTATGCCAGCACTTAACAGTCACTCCCTGCATCTCCATGAAAAAATCCCACAGCATTTGTTCTCTTTTTCTAATGCTCCAGCCTCTAAGATGACCCCATATATTTTCATTTCTGGCTAAAACCCATTTAAAGCCAGTGTTGTGAACAAGTTAAAAGTCACAAGGATTCTTTGCCCAAGATGTGAACAGTATGTCACAATGCCTGTGCTCAGAGACAACCAAACATTCATTCCAAACAAGCACATTTTTCTCTTCCTATGTTAAGGGCTGCTACACATTTGTGCCGAAACTGAGATTAGAGATTATGTATGAGACAATTACACATTTGTTTCCCTTTTGCCTGATCTGAAAAAGAACAGCTTCAGAAAGAGGGAGAGAAAAATCCAGGGTAGTGTTTTCAATAGGGCACAGTAATCTGCCACAGATAAGCAGCAGTCTTTTTTCCTTATTCAAATGTTAAGCTTTCCCAGGAAAATAATATTTTCCCCTGACTGGTCATTCACTCATCTATAACTCCATGCAAACAATTTCTTTTCATTAGCAGCTTCATTTTGGTCAGACTTTGCTTTTGTATTGCATATACTGGTTTGGGTTCTTTCCCTTTTGGCAGCCTTTCTCAAGACCTTTGACAGTGAGTCCACGCACTCATCTTTCACTAGGACCAAGCTCTCTCAGATCACTTGTTATTTATCAAGCCAAGAGCTGAGCAGGATCACATGGACTGGGCACCAGGCTCTCCCAGCACGCTGGTGCCAAGGCCAGGCTCTCTGTCCCATTTTCTGTGAGTGCACAGAGGACAGCAGCAAGCACGAGGGACTGGATGCTCCCCGTCCCACCCAGGACACTGCTGCTCTCTGGGGGCTTTTCAGTGCTCAGTGACAGCCTCAGATGAGATTGATGGCAAACCCAAGTCAGCCTCTCTTCCCATCTCCTCTGGAAGCCGTGCAGGGAGCCTAAATTCCATCTCATACGGAGAGGACTTCCCACAGCAAGAACAGATCCTGGAGGGAAAGAAGGCAGCAGAGACAAAGCAGGGCTGGAATGTGATTTCCTTGCATATTTGAAATGTTATTTACTATCTAGTAATGCTGTTTTATAGCACCCTGCATTTTGTTTTCAAACACTTCTATCGGCACTCACTGTGTATCAGTCACTATCTGATTAGAGAAGTTTTCACAATGGTTTCCGGGCAGTTTTAAAAAGCTGCCAAAGAATTCGGTGCAGCAGAGGTTTGAACCTAATGTCTGTTTTCCACCAAAAAAAAAAAAAAAAGCTGAAGAACAAACAATAAAGAAGGAAAAAATGGACTTCAATGACCTTTGTGAATTCAGTAAGGCCTAAATCATGAACAAAAATGACCTTTTTGGGGTTGTAGAGTTCAGACAACCTGCTCACAACTCTCTGCCAGGGAATCATGAGATCTATAGCCCCTCTGGCTTCTTTATTAATTCTTGATGAGGAGCAATAAATAAATGTCCTGTGATTACCAAAAAAGCACGTATGAGACACAGAACAAATATTAATTGTACTCAAAGAAGTCCAGTCAGATGGTACATGTGCATCCTAGAGAGATGATAGACAGGTAAAGAACAAAATATCTTCATTTAAAGGAGACAGCTGACTCAGCCCATTTGTTTTTGCTGGCCACACGAGAATAGCATTGTGCCTGTACAGATTACTTTTACATTCTCTGCTTCTCCACGGGGACAATACCTTGTCTTTTTAAGCCATTTAGTTGTGTTGATAATTTTTATTCTTTACACTAGGCTGTTAGCCAAGGCAAATGTTTGTGTTGTTTTAAAAACTTGAAGTGTATCACTGTGGGAAACTTAAAATACACAGATAACTTCAGAAAGCATTTTTGAAAAAAAATTGTGATAATATCCCATGTTATTTCACTTTCCTTCTGTTAGCTTTACTTGTAGCAGTGTTCAGTGCCTTCACTGCCTGTTTTTCTCTCCTCCTCCCTTCCCATTCCAAATATATGAAAATACTGATATGGTGATAATTGAACCAAACCGTCAACATTTCTGTAGCGACAAAAGTAACTGAAAAAATCAAAACCATGAAACCAAGTGTTATTTTTGTCTTTGAAAGAATGTGTGAGATATGCAGCTGAAATAAATAAAACACTTAGAAATGCATGTTTATTCAACATTAGGGCTAAACAGTGCTCAAAACAGCAATGGAAGGACAGGAAAAACTTAATTGAAAAAGACAAAATTAAATAAGACACAGACTCTGAGTTCACATAGAGAACATTGGTCTTAGTCAAATGCTACCAGTGCTCTGCTGGGGCTGCTGAGCACACAGGGGCTCAAATTGGAAAGATTACTATTTTGTCTTGCGAAGGCTGCTCAGACTGAGTAAAACAAAATTAGATGGATGAAAAGATTCAAGGACTGCTCAGCAGCCACTGAGAAGCTCGGGGGAAGGAGCAGAGTGAGGCAGATGGTGTCAGGGATGAAAGCAGAGGAAGATCTTCCACCTTGGGGTTAATTTCTGCTGCCTGCTCTGTCCTGGAAGTGGATCCTGGAAGGAACCTCCAGCCAGCAGGATACAGCTCCTGTGAAAGCAGATATTGATTAAGGGTGAACCTGCTTGCAGAGCCTGGGGGGTAGATCTGAACCAGCTTCACCCTGAGCTCCAGCATGAGGAGCAACTCAGGCACCCCCTGCCAGACCTGGAGGACTGGAGCAGAGCATGGGGCCTCAGGCTGAGCAAGGGCAGGTTTAGACAAGTCATTAGGAAAAATATGTTCACTGGAAGGGTGGTCAGGCATTGGAACCAGCTGCCCAGGGAAGTGGTGCAGTCACCATCACTGAAGTGTTGGATGTGGCTCTTGGGACTATGGTATAGTGGTGAACATGATGCTGCTGGCTTAGCAGTTGGACTCAGTGGTCTTAGAGGTATTTTCCAAGCTATTGATTCTCTGTGTGCTTCTGCCACCGTTTTCATGGTGAGGGCATTGTTGTGTGTTTAGACAAGCCAGGGGCTGTCCTGTCACATGAAAGAACTACTCATGTGCCTGTTAACCAGGTGGTGATCAAGCCCCCAGGGTCCTCGAGCTAATGGTGGTCCTGTGTTGACCCAAATCTCTCCACCAGCTTGTTCTCACAAGTCACCATAACCTCAGCCCTACCTCCCTTTTCCAAGACACACACGGAGGCACAAGTCCCCACAGGTTTGTTGTTTTAGGGATGGATGACATTGAAGTGGGATGGAGTTGTGTAATGCAGCTTTACTAAGCATGTGCTTTCTATTTGTCACTGCTTAAGCTGTGCTTTCATACACCCAGCCCAGGAGTCCTGCTGAAATCTGCAAAACATTTCCAGCAGTGCACACGAGGATCCCAAACCCTCTGCAGGCCGGGAGAGCATCTGGCTGGGGAGGCTGTGCTGGGAAGAAGTCATTTTGATGGAATTAAAGGAAATAGTAATCAGGGTTGTAGTGAGAGCTCTCTTCCTCCCGTTAATGTATTTTGTGGAACAAAGCACAGGAAGCTCTAACAGAAAGCTCCTCTGTGCTCCAGAGGCTCACGGCGCCCGGCATCCTTTGGCTTAGCACAAATCCCCTTTGACTGGGGGCAAAGCAGAGATCCTCCCTCAGCAGCACACAATCCTGGCCGTGCCCCATTCCATCCCCCCTTTGCCCACTCCAGGGATGCTTTTCCTCTTCCGTACATCTCCTTGAACAGATGAGCTGTTGGTGGAATAAAAAGAGAAATGTCAGCTTTACCTCCTTTTCAGTGAATTCCATTGCTCCAGCTCTCCTGCTGTCTGTAAGGGTGCTTGGGTCTGTTTTTCAGCAATAAGCATTCCCTAACCAAGGTCACACACACTAAGTGCCAGCAACCAGAAACTTTAAATTTCTTGCTGAAATAACTGTGCAAATATCTTTTTCACAATCATCTGCTTGTTGTCTTTCATGTGTTTGCTAATGAGCTTTACCTCCTGTGGAAACTCAATGGGCTCTAGCTGCACAATTTTCCAGGATTTGAAAAATGTATCAGTTTTGCTGGAAGGGGAGCTGGTGTTTGTTTTTCTGCGGTGAATTTTGTTTTTATTGCTCTAACTGCAGCTTCACAAAATGAAATGTCTGTCAAAACAAATCAGGAGTAGGAATGCTCCAGACTTACATTTTTGGCACCGTTCTGCAACATCAAGTGTTCATTGTCTCGACTCTTAAATGCTGAACATGGTTAAAATGAACTTCAAGATCAAGACTGAGTAGATGTCCCATTAATTATATTTCAATGTGTAGCAAGCTTCCAAAGTGGAACCCGGGGCCATACGGAGCTTTTCTGATGCCAAAGCCTGAGGGTTTCTCCAGCTCTGCTCTTGCTGCTTTTTAGTCACTCTCCACACATTCCATCCCCACAACTCACTAAGAGCAGAGGGGGCTGGAGGAATCCCAGTTTTGCAAACATGTGCCACATTAATCATATTCTCAGTGCCAGTGCTCGCAGCACTTACGCTGGGAAGGAAAACACTCATTACCATGGGGTTTTAGGTGTGCAGTGCAAGCATGAGGAATATTTGCAGGTCCCAACAAATGCTCTCGAAGCACCACAGTGCAGTGAACTGAAATATCTTGGATTATGAGCTGATAATAAAAGCAGGGAAGTGAAAACAGAATGTGTTTTGTCTTTGAAAATGAAATTATTTCAACTTTTAATTGAGCACAAGCAATTGGTGTCCATAAGAGTTGGTCTGGTACATGTGTCCTTGAACGCATCCTCCTCAGCACAGCTTGTGATTTGGGGCTAGAGCCTGCATTGGACGTGATCTCTGTGGCAATGCCAAATATTCTGAGTGTAGAAAGTCCTCAGGTAATTAGTAAAGAAATGCTGAAATGAGTGAAACCTTCAAGATGGATAGCATTGTCATGATATTAGGGTTCAATGCTGATAATGCTGAAAGCTGGTCATATTTATGATGTTACTTTTTAATAATTAATTTCCTAGTGCATAATAATAATAATAGTAATTATATCAATCCAATATCAGCCATGAGCTACTAGCTGTGCAAAGCCATGTGTGCCTAGTCTTGTGTGCCTCAGGACAGCCCATGCAAATTTTAATGTGCAATAATTTCTGTGTCCACAGCTGAACAGGTGCCTTCAGAGAAATGTTGGTAAATACTTTCCTAAACAAAAAATAAATAAAAGAAAGCACAGGTGGGCTGCCTTGTTTAATGTCTTCCACATGCAGAATCCCAAAGTCCAGGGATTAATAAAGGGAAAATTATTCTATGTCAACACTATTGTAAGCTTTAAAGGCCAAAATCCTCTTGAGTCTGAGCTCAGCCATGAGAATATTCCCTCCATGGAGAGCCACAGTTCTCTGCTAATAAAATAATGGGGAGGATAATGCCCAGGGCTGCATGGGGAGTGGCAAATGAGGACAGTGGTTGCATCTACAGGAAAACAAACTCCAGGCTGGGCTCCAAGCCAGCTCTGCTGCTCACCTGCATCTGAAAGCAAGCACAAGCATTTTCTAAGAAACATTTTATTGCAGCATGAAGAATTGGAATGTGAAGATTCCAGAATTTTTTTTTTTTTTGTAATTTTAATCCATCCCCCCTGTTCACCTGCATTCTGATGCATTTTTACCAGTACGTCTTGCTTTTTCTCCATGCATTCCACATGTCAGTGTGGTGGCAGCTTATTCTTTTTACCCCGGTGCATTGCTGGCTCACACCCTGAGTCAGCTCTGGGAGGAGCCCCCCAGCAGCTCCAGAGGGACACTTTGAACCACAGCTGCAGTGAATTTGGGGCCACAGCTCCATCCCACCTCCACAGCTTCCCTGGGGCCACTCTTCTGGGTGCTGGGGCCACATCATCAGCACCATTCTGGGATTTAGGGGATACCCCAGACCAGACAGGTAAATTTTGAGGTGGCCACAGGCACCATCTCTGTCTAGATCTGTAGGATGGATGGTGATGGCCACTCTGGCCAGGTCCTGCCCTTCAGCAGCAGAAGGAGGAGGGTGTTAACAAAAAGGTTTGCACATCACCATTCCCAAACACCCAGGCAGCTTGGCTGGGACACGTGGAAGGAGAAGAGTGGCCTAGAGAGGCTCTGCTGGCCATGCTTCACCTCTGGCCACCACTCCTGAGAGTGCTCAGCCCCACAAAATTTTCAGTCATCCTGAAAAATCAAGAGTAGCTATTTACTGCTCCCTCGCCTCTCTGCACTGTGCTGAGCAAGTGTTTGGGCTGCTAGAATATGTTTAATCTTAGGGAGAGGAGGATCTTTATTAGTTTGTGGCAACATTTTTCTTTCAACTTCCATTCACCAGGTTTTGTGTGCCTTTAGATGGTGTTTTATTATGATTTTTATATGTTAGTATAAATCCTGTTGTTCAGCATTATAGCTTCACTGATCTTATTTCATTAATTCTTATCTTTTCTCCTGTGGAATTTATTAATTTCTATCAGTATGTAATTAGATTTTTAAGAGCCATCATAAAATTTCTAGCATTTGAAATAGTCCTCAGAGAGTTGCCCTGTAAATGTGACCATCTTCAAGCACTTTTTCCCCTTAATAAGGAGTGCTGTAAGATCTTTTGTTTTATTCATGAAATGTCACTTTGTCTAATATCACAGCACTACATCACATAACACATCCAGCTCTGCAGTAGTAAATCCCTTTATGTTTCTACATCAGATTGCAATTTGCAATATTAATGCTGCAAGTAACGTATAGTGACAACTGAAACTTTCAAAAGAACATACAATTTCCATTCCAGACACCCGCTATCATTCCCAGTAATGGGAATCCAATCTGAATGTATGTCTCTTGCAGATTTAACAGCACGACTGTCAAAGCACCAGTGGTACTTGTGAAACCACAGCTATGCAGGTAATCTCTGAATAGCGAAACATTTCCAGGAACTTTGACTTTTCCATTCCAAATCTTAATTTCTTGTTATTCCTCCAAAGTACATAAATAATAACAACAATCATAATTATAATAACAGTAATGGTCAGTGGCAGAGTAACTGTGAAGTGTCTTGCAGTAATGCAGCAGTGCCCAGCTACATTTCTGTACGTGGCACAGCAACTCATCCTGTCTAAAAATACCAAAGATTGGATGACTAAACCATGGATGCTATCAAAGGGAGATTTTGATTTTAGTTCTTGAATGTCCCAGAGATTTTCCCACTTCTTTCTGTGCCACCATTTGCTGCCTTCCCACCAAGTGACCCATCCACTGTACCCTAGGTAGAAATCCCTGCCTTCAAGGTTTCAAATCAGGTTTATCAGTCTCCTTTCACCTCACCAGAAGTAGCTCAGGCGTCTGCATATAAGCTGCCTCAGCAGAGAAACAAACCTACTACCTGGCCCAACGTCCAAGGATTTAGCCCATAAATCTCAAGGCTTTGATTAATTCCTTTCCTCTGATTCTTTTTTTCCTTTGCAGATGTTAACATTTTCCAAGTAGTTACATGTTACCTTGGTGAAGTGCTAAGAAAATAGAAACCATGTCTGCAATGACACAAAGGATAAAGTGGAATAGCAGACACTGGTTTAATGCAGCAGTCAAGATTAGATAAGGAGCATATGCCCAAGGCTGGATCTGAGAAATTAGCAGGAATGCAAAAGACATCTTTAGCACGTGTTTCTGATATAAAGTCACTTTCACTCAGAGGGGAAATCTGTTGTGTGCTAATACCGATATTTTCTTCTCTGATCCATCAGGTGAAAACATATTGGAAGAGGCAGGATAATGGCATTTCACCAGCAGCACAGTTCTCTTCTTGCTAGAAATAGATTTATTGTGCCTTCTCAGTCAAAACTGATAGCACCCAGCATCCTCCCATTTACCTCTCGCTGCTCCTGTCATCTGGCATTTTTCTATAATGATTTAAGATTTCAGCAGAAATTAAATCATTTTGCCTGGTAGAGGATGGTAAGCTTTGAGGCTGTGCAATCTTGATTATACAGATTTAACATGAAAATACACATACAGCTAAAACTTGCTTCCTTATTTTCCCAAGACTTAGCAATTCAGTAACACAGTTGTTTTCATCATCCATTATCATAATAATGGTGATCAGGAAAAGACATATTAGCCATGCTTAAATTATTTATTTGGAAAAGTATGTTTTAATATGGAAGTCCTATAATCAAATTTGAGAGCACATAAACAAAGGTTTTCATGTTACACTCTGTGACTGATGTGTGGCAGTACAGATGTACCCAACAGTTCAGAGAAATCTGGAATTCTTATTGAGACCAGCAATCCCAGTCCCAGCTACACTCAAATAAACACTTTTCACTGGGAATCTTATGGTTTTGCCAGTGGAGATGAGATAAGGCTTATTTCCATTTTTGAGGGGCTGTACAGAAGGGATGGGGGTTGTTCATGACATGCTGGGGCTCCAACAGGCAGGCACTGCTCTGTCCTCCTGACAGCCTGTGGAGGAGCCCCAGCCTCCCTCGTGGGAGTCTGGCAAGATGAGCTGTCTATTTTAGGGACTCAAATTAAAGCTAAACAGGAGAGAATACTCCTACAGACACAGAAATCTCTTGCAAAAGAGTGGCTGAACAACTGGACCGTTTCTGCAGTTATTTCTGTGTATTTTTCAGTCAGATCTTGCAGAACCTCAGTTGTTTTGCAGTGTGGTTAAACAAATACATGAGGTATCCATCCCACCTGGTCAGCCCTGAGCACTGCTCTCAGACCACTCCTATCTCTAAATTCCCAGTTTTATGTCTATATTGTTCTTTTACACAAGAATCAAGTCCCATAGCACACTGATTTCCACAAGGCAGTCATTAACTTCAAATATCTGATGCTGCTTCCAACATTACCAAAATCCTAGGGCTGGAATATGAGACTTCTCCCTTCTCCCTTCTCCCTTCCCACTAAAGGGCATCACGATCCATTTTTTATAAGTTTGTATACTCCCACACAGCCAGGGCAAACGTGGTCTCTGGTGTGTGTGTATCTCATAAAAGAAATTCTTTTGCCAAAGAAGCCCCACAAATTATAGCTTGAGACATAAAAAAGAGAGATCTAGATCCCAACTCAGATTTAGATGTGAACACACTGTGATCAAAGATCTCAGAACTAAAGATAATTACAGCCTACTGCAAACATCATTGCTGCTTTAAAAATAAATCAGGCTGGTTAGAATCTTTTCACTGAAAGCATTTCCAAATCCAAAATGGGAGTTGGATCCAATACAATTTTGGGAAAATGCTGGGTTTCTAATATTTAAAAAGATATTAGAAATCTGCAGATTTTTGTATTAATTGCATTCTCACTTGAAGCAGAGATAATGTTGACATTTGGTTACCTTTAGAAATCATCCACCCAACATTTCAAGTGACAAAAATGTAAGCAGAAAAGGTTCGGTTAAAAATTTTAGAAAGAAAAGAGCACAACCTAAAAAAATTAGAAAAAAGGAGCACGATTGGAGAAAAATAAGCTTCTAAATTAATAATTATAGGATCACCTTTTATTTATAAAAGCACAGGTTTTAAATAGGCATCAGCCTTTAAATGTGGGAGCCCATCATGTTGTCACCTGTACCTCCATCATTGGTGACACTGTCTGGTGACACACTGGGGTTCTCAAGTGTGAATGTCTCACCACATGGGTTAAGGAAATTATTCTTGTCATGCTCAATACCTGCACTTTATAAATTACATCGATGAAAATTGAAATTCCTGATTGCTCTAAGCACAAAATTACTGGGATAAATTTAGCAACTCTTCAGATTTTCAGGGTTTCTATGCCATCAATCCCTCTCTTTCCTCCTGTTATTACCACATTAAGTTAATAAGACCATAGCCAGGAGAACCATCACAAACAGATTCAGCTGGTAACTAATATAAATAATTTATTTCAGTTCTGAGATTAATCAATATATGACCTAATTTTTCTAGCTGTATTTTCCTTTATGTGCAGAAACTGCACAGAATCTCAATGGCCACTTCAAAATCCTATTTAAAAATTGAACACTAGAGATCATATTTTCCAAACCTGCCCAGCCTGTCTCTCCTAATTAATGATGTGGTGCACTAAAATAGAGTATTCTGTGTATTCTGCAGAGTGTTGCTTGAAGTTTGACTTGTATGAGTGCCATTGGCTTTCACAGCTGTTGCCATGAAAACTCAAAATTGTTGTGAAAAAAGAAATAGATGCCTGTGCAGCAGAATAAAGGCAGAAGTAGCAAGTAGCACACTGAGAAATGAATCTGCCTAAGCAAGTGTGCCATCACTGCTGTGCACCAAAGGCTGCTCCTCCAAACTGGGCTCCAGCCAGCAAGAGAAGTGACAGTGATGAGGTTTTGTGCCGTTTCATCCTCAGCCCTGAGCTCGGCAGCAGAATTAGCACCAGCACCTTTCAAATCAATTCAGCAGAAAGGAGCATGATGAGTCATTTTGCAGAAGTCAAAAACCGATCAGCTGGGAACACTTGTGATCACAACCCCTTCTGTGGCCCTTCTGTGGCCACCTCAGTGTCCCCATGAGGAGGCCAGTGGCCCACAGGAGCTGGCAGCTTCCCCAAGAGCATCTTGTGACCGCAGATTCTTTTTCTGGTGGATCTTTCCGTTACTGAGTTCTGTTTAAAACCATCCAGCTGCTGAATCTTGGCAAGGGGGCTGCTCCAGAGCACAGGCTCTAACTCAGCTGTCACTCTGGACCCAGGGCTTTTGCACAGTGAGACATTTACACTGATGGATGATGTACCCAAACACCGTGTCCATGTAATATATGCATATGAATGAGTAAGCACATTTCACTCCCAAACAAAAATCATGTCTAGGACTAGGAGAAATCAACAAGCACATTAGGGGAGAGAGGTCAGGGAAGGGAGCTTTTCTCATTAACCCTTTAACTTCTGAGAAACTGAAAAGAGTAGTCAGTGCACAGAGAGCTAAAGATCTGCAGTGCCTCTTTCCTTCCCATCAATACCAGCACCTAACAGTGCTGGTACTGCAAAATCTGTTGTGACTTGGTGTAGGCAAGAATCACTGCGCTCAGTGCCCACAGATTCTGGCATATTCTGGCCTGTTGGTCAGTTTTGGCTCCTGCCCCTGAGCCATACTGTGCAGCAGAGCTGTGGCAGCTCTATCAGTCCATGCATGATTTAATTCAGCTCATGCCTTAAGTAATGGTGAAACCTTGCCCAACACACAACACAGTCAGCAGATCCTCCAGATCCCACTGGGCCCTCCAGATCCCTTGGGGTTTGTTCCACCAGCACAGCTCATCCACCTGTGTACCACAGCTTAGCCACTGCTGCTTGGAAATCCTGGCGTGGTTTGTGCTTGGGTTACAAGGCACAGCTCCATGTACAGCCAATGCCTCTCTTTTCAGAACCAAATGCCTCAGAATTGTGAGTTGTGTCTTTCTGAAAAAATCTGCCCTATTTACTTCACCACTGCTTATCCTTCTGTCAATGTTTCTTCCTGCAGACCACAAGGAGAAGCCTGGCTTCCACAGCTATCCTAAATTCCCAGTCCCTGCAGGTCACCTATCCTTTCCCTCCCCTGTTTTCTGGGTTCCATTTCAATGGCTTCTTAGGGAGGGGAAAATTCTCTCCATCAGCACACTGTCTTCCTCTTCCCCATCCCACTGGCTGAGGCAGGAAGGGAGCAGGGCACCAAGAGCAAAGTGAGCTCTGAGGCACGTCTGGCACAGGAGCAGCCCTTTCTGCTGTGTGCTGTGCCCAGAAAGCTCTCTCCGGCCATCGGGTGGTCCAGGATCCATAACTTGAGAACCACTGACAGGGAGAAACAGGCTTTCTCTGTTCTACTCCAACACCATTTGGTGTTTTCTCTTACAGGCTGTTCTCTCCACCTCACTGCACAGAGAAAACACCCCAGAGTATCCTGTTCAGAGCCACTTCCTCACCCTACATCCCAGTGGATGCAGCTTCTGAAAGGAAGCAGAGTCGGCAAGGATGGAGTACTTTTGGGAATCGTTCCCAGCATATGGAGACTGCATTCTGCAGCAAGCAAGGGCAGTTCCCTCAGCAAGTGGAAAATGGGCTTCACCTCCCTGTGGTCTCCCTGTGGTTTGCTTCCCTTGCGATATTATTTTTGAACAGCAGGCAGGAGCTCTGTGCTTTTTGTTCTGTTTAGTAAATCCAATAACCAAACCTGGCCCACTTCTGGGTGGTCTTCTCGAAATACCCAAAATCCACGCCAACGCCATGTGATATAATAATCATAAGAAATACAGGGATTGCTTTGACAGATACCTCAAAATCAATTTTTCAGGAAATGGGATGTTTCAACCAATGTGTCCATTCCATATGGATTTTTCCCTGCTATTTCTTTTACTTATTCAGTGCCTTTGTCCTTCATTGCAGTAAAGCCAGAATTACAAGCCTGGAAAATGAAGATCACTGGTGTATGATGCTTGACTTGGTCTAAGGCTGGTAGACGTTAGACTGCACAAAATGCCTCCCAAGTTAAGGAATTCAGATCTGGATTGCTGGGCAGCCCGACTGCTTTCATGACCAAGAAAAAGAAAGAGAGATGTAAAAAGCCATCCATAAAAAGCCAGCCATGAAAACCCAAACGTAAGCATGGTTTCCTTTTATTTTCCTGAATACTTTGTGGGTACAGTCAGCGCTCCCGGGCTGCTCGGGGCAGGCGGGGATGCGGAGCACGGAGCTCTGCCCGGCCGCCGGGGCCGTGCCAGCGGCTCGCTGGCAGCCGCCGCCCCGTCCCCGCGCGGGGCCCCGCGCTCCGCTTCCCGGCGCGCTCCAGCCCCGTCCCGCTGCCTGCGCTGCTGCTCGGGCCCCGCTCACCCCCAGCAGCATCCCTGCCCGCCTGCCTCTGCGGCGGCTTCTGGAGCCGATCATCCCCCGCGTGGTGCGAGATAAGGGAAAGCGAAATAATGCGAGCGTCTTCTGAGCTGAGCGGTGGGACCGCGAGCAGAGGCTGCTCACAAACTCTCTGTGCTGCCTCCCTTACAGAAGCAGGGTCAGATCACCAGCCAGCTCATCTCCCTGCACATTGGGGATGTCCCTAAAAGTGCTTAACTCGGAGGGAAAATAAACATTAAATTGCATCACTTACAAACTCCTTCCCAGCTACCAACCGGGAATGTTGTAACAGTTTTTCATTCACAGCTTTTTGCTAGTGTGTTGTATATACTCAGTCTTTTCAGGGAGGACTGGAACCCAAGCCTCTTCAGATGGAGAGGACAGGCTGGCCAAAGACACTGTAGTAAATTCCTGTTCTGATAGCAATTGAATGAATAATTATTTGGAGCAGAAAGTCTATTCCTTCTTAAGGGCATGATCCAAATCACATTACATCAGAAAATTTTCTTTATTTTCTCCATTTGCCTGTGCAACAGCCCCTAATTGGATGCCTATGCTCTTATTTGTCACTGTCCTGATTTAATTAATTGCCATAGAATTAAAAATACTGGTTTAATTCATGCTCACATAAATATCAATCATTCTTGTCTCTTTTCATAAACACGGGCCCTAAGTCAATACCATAATTTTGCACTGCAAACATAGCCAAAAAGGTGATAAAGGAGAATTTCATGATCTGTATGTTGGCTGATATAGAAACAGCAGAGCACAGGATCAAAGCAGAGCTGTGTGATTGATTTAATCCCAGCTGCTGCAATTTCTGTGAAATGTGCCTTGATGGGATCCCATGAAGGGAGCAATTGGTGCCAGGAAGAAACAGCCAGCATTGCAGAAGCTACACGTCCTTCCACTGCTCCTGGCATAGCTATCCATGTGGACAGAGAACCACTGGATGCCCTGTCACCTCCTCCTGACCTGGGAAGCCAGCTGTTAAACGGTGCTTACTGAGGAGCTCGGGGTTCAACAGGCACACCCCGACCCCACAAAACCTTCCTCCCACTGTCAGCTGGCACTTCACAATCCTGCTGCCTTTTCTTTGCCACCTTACATTCTCACAGAGCTGCCCCTGCTCTCCCAGCATGTAAATAATTTAAAAGAGCCTGTTCTTGTGCTCGGTTACTGAGGGAAATGGCTTTATGGTTAATGGACCAGGTGGGACTCAGGAGATGTGACTTCGGCTCCCAGCGCTGCCACACACTTGCTGCACAGCCCCAGCTTCCCACACAGCCTCGTCACATTCCCCCACGCCCAAAGGAGAGGATCAGAGCAGCAAGCATGATTTCAGACAAGCCCAGGGTGCCAAACGCCCCGGCGCAGGGGACACCAACACATCACTGCCCATACACGGCCCGAGCGGGGACAGCGCGGTGCCTCCGCGTCCTCGCAAGGAAAGGCTGCCGTGATTTGGTGTCTGTGCCCTGGCAGCGCCTCGGCCCGAGCCCGCCAACACAAGGACAAACTGCGATGGAGGGAGCACGGGCGTGAGGACAGAGAGGGGCTTGTGCAACTGCACGGCCAAAGGGTCAAAGCCTTTATTTGAAAAACCTGCAAACAATGAAAGTGGCCACGAATACGGGAGGTATGAGTGAGTGCAGCATTAATATTTAGGGGAGTGGAGGAAGGAAGACAGAGAGATGAGAGCTGAACACCTTTTTGAACCTCAGCCAGAGCTTTATCAACCATATAAATAAGAGAACATATCCTGCTCAGTGAGACACGTATTCACCCTGTTTCATTACATTCTGTTCTGTCCTCAGTCATGATGGATCCTGCTGAGACTCGTGTTTAACAGTTCCTTCCTGGAGTGGCTCGAGCAACAACAAGAAAAAAAATATTGTGAAAGTCACACCCCATTGAAATTGCATCCTAAAGGGACCCGGTGAGCACGGTAATTACCAGGATGACTGTGAGCACCAGGGCCACGCTTGGCTCAGCGGCTGCTGTATGTATTAAAATTAAAAAGGACTTTAAGCAGATGCAAGGAAAGTGGAAATTAGGGACCAAAGTGTAGGCTCAAGAGCGATTCATCATCCCTGATAAGGAGCCATTAGGCTGGACTGTGGTGGGAGCAGAACCCAGGGAAGCTGGCAATTTTAAGCTTACAAATGCAGAGTAATCCCCGTTTTCAGATAATGAAAAACTGCATTAACCTTGTGATGCTTCCCTGGTGGCTCCAGCACATTCCCCCTCTTACCAGCCTCTCTGCTGCCTTTTTTTTTTTTTTTTTGCACCCTCTGATTTGTACAGGTTCTGATTTCCACCCTCCATGGCCAATCCCAAAAGGTTTGGTAGGCGAGATCAGAATCCAGCCCCATGTTATTTCAGCCGGAACAAGATTTCTGGCTTGTTTTAGCCATCAGGATAGCCTTGACATGCTTTGACTTGCTCACACCAAAAATGTAAACAGCAGCCCTAAGCAGAACAATTAACATTGTGTCTCTGCAGATGTTTGTTTCCCTTGAAGGAGCTTGGAATTTGAGTGGGGAAAAGCAGAGTAGGCAGCGAACAGAGGCTAATGCAGTCTGGGGCAAACTTCCCAACTGGAGTTTTATAAACAGCTCAAGCTGCTTCCCTTTCTATCAGTGATGTCACTGCTAACCTTAGTTTGGGCTGCAGCATTGCTATCCATCATCTGCCAGCTGCTATTCCTTCCCCACTGTATAGCAGCAGGAATATGTGAGGGCAGCCGGAGACCTGAAGAGTTTCAATTTCGTGTGAATGGAAGCCAATAAGCTCCAGATTCCCTGGATTTTTCATACAAATTATCTCACCCAAGTCTGCAGATAATGCTGTCTAACAGTTGTAGGTTATAATTTCCAAACAGGGAGATAACCTTCATCATGAAGCAAAAGCAAAAATGCCATTAGCAGATAGAGAGGTGATTTAACTCAACCTAGCCATTTGCTCACAAGTCTGAATTTATGTCATCAGTTGTGATGAAATGAGTGTTTTCTTAGATAGATATGGACGACTAACACAGCGCAGAACTCAGCAATCTTCAAAGGACTCTGAGTTTTAAATTCCCTGGCTAAAGTCAAACATTTGTCTTTCTTATCACTTTCACTCAAAGGATGTGTTTTTGCAATATTACATCAGGCTCATTTGCCAACAGAAGAGGCCAAAAGGTGATGTCCAGGAGACGAATGCTGCCTTCACTTACACGACAGTAACCCATCAGCTGCACTGGAGTTACTCTGGGATTGCAGCGAAGGACTTGACAGCAGGACCATAACACCCTGAGAGAACCTTTCTTATATCACCATTGCAAGAGCTCCATAAATCCAGCACTTTCCAGCTGAGACATTTCAGAGGAGAGCTCAAAGTTGAGGTGATCAAACAGCCAGCAAAGAGGTGACCGAAAAATGAACAGCAGTAGGACACTTCCCCTGCCAAAAAAACCTGTTAGGTCAGAGTAATACTAAATGCAGAGTTATTCTGTGTCTAAATCCATTCTGTCTGCAATTATAGCCCTTTGCAGCATGAGACCTGGGGGCTTTGTGAGTAGGACATATTCTTTAACAGGTCATTTGCATTTTCTCTTTCTCTTCTCAAATGCCAGCACCTGGGCTGCTCTTAAATCCCCCTTTAAACTGTTTCTGAGCCAGTCCTGGATGATTCCTTGCAGTGCTGCTGTCATCCCACGACAGGCCATGAAAATCAAAGCAGATTTCATTTGCTTTGGAAGCAGATGTCTTGTGAAAAAGCTTCTGTCTGTTTAGCAGCATGGCAGATTCATTCCTCCAACAGTCAAAAGGCTTTAATTTAGTGAGGTCACACAGCCAGAAATTGGCCAATTGAACACTCACCAGAGAACCTCTGCATAAGCCTGATGTGATTCTACAGGACAGAGAAGTACCTGCAGCATCAGGTAGAATACTGGAGCATCTCTCATTACTCAGACACAGCGAGGTGGTCTCAATGCTGAACACGGTTATTATTACATACAGAAATGCTGCTGCATCAGTTTGACTTTCCTGCAGCCTCCCGCGGGGCTCACAGTGAAGGCAAACGAGGAGAGCAAAGAGGGACCGTGGGTCCGGACTGCCTCAGGCACAGGAAGGGCTGAAGGTGAGTGACTGCCTTATGCAATACAGGACTGCAAATCCTGCTCTGGTCGTTTGCCACTTTCCTACCAAGATAAACAAAACATGTCCCTACTCAGTTCATGCAATTTTCCACAATGCCCTGAACTCTGCAGGTGACAGCCTGGGCGAGGGAACAGAGACAGCTCTGCACACAGGCTGGTGGGATTGCAGTACACGATTGTGACAGGTGGGGATACTTTTCAAAAACTATCTCTGTACCAAAGGATTTGAAATGTTTTTTACCTGAGGCTACCTGCCAATAACTACTGCTATTCTTTGCAGCTGCAAACACCTTCAAAATAAAGGCAAAGTTCCAGCTGAGTGTGATGTTCAGACTCCAGCTCCAGCGTTAAGGTATGTGAACAATTCATTCAACCTACTCCTGCATCTTGTTGAACAAAGATGAGTTGTTTTCATGCCCATAGTTTCTGGACAGTTGTGTCAAACCTTTGGCTAAACCTATCCAAAGACCTGTCTAAACCCAGATGCATCACTGGGTAAGTAAGTTTAAGTCATGCCACAGTGACATTAAAGAAGGCATCACAAGGAGCCAGCTTTGTGGCTTGAGACAGATGGATCAACTGGGAATACCTAGTCAAGAATGACCAGAAGGCTTCTGCACAGAAAAATCTAAAGGAAGGCACTCAAACACAGTGAATTTAGCCATCACTAACACTTATCGAGTGCATCACTAGGAAAAAAAACCCAAAGGTAGCTGTAATTCCAGTCTTTGCACTCCCTGTCTTCAAAGAGCTTCCAAAGGCAGCTTGAATTCTTCACCCTGATGCTGGCATGCTCGGAGTGACATCGGAAGCCACTGCTGGCAGTCGCTGCTATCACAGCCCCAGCTCCCCATGCTGGCAGCAGCAGGAAAGTGGCTGTAACTGGATCCATCCCAGCCCGGAGAGCCTGGGCAGCCCCACTCCCAGCCCCACTGCACAGTGGATATCTGCTCTGCACACTAACTATAGACTTGATGAAACATTATCATACATGAAGGACTAATTAGGTGTGCTGGGCCATTAGCCATCTCTGAACATTGACTGATGAAAAATGTAATTAATGGCAGCTTTCATAAACAGACTGCAGAATGGAGAATTGAATTAAAAGGAAAACAGCTGTTGCTAATGGAAATAAGGGCCATTTCTTGATTAAAATATCTGCCCGTCCTTCCGTGGGAGTTTTTCCAGAGTAGTGGGATGGAAGAGTGTAACAAGATCTGGGAGCAGAGAATCTGCAAAGCTTCCTGCTGAAGAAAGTACAACTTCTCTGTCTGGTGAGTCACAATGTTTTCCTTTTGCAGATTGGAGCAGGGGAAAGAACCATACAATTGCCTTGTTCATCTTGCTGCCAGTCTGAACAGCTTTATAAACCTTGGGGATCAACCCTGACATGTAGGAATCCAGCTCAGCTTTAACATAATGTGATATTTCATTTCACAAGAACCCACAGATATAGGAGGGTCTAGAATTGAAAAGCTACTTGCTCAGGCCCTACACAGTACCACTGAGCTCTGAATCCAGGAGGCATCTCCACAAATCCCACTTAAGCTCATCTATTGATTCTGACACCAAACTGCAGCAGGAATACACAGCTGAGAACATCTATCAAAGAGAGACTTCCACCCTGAGACAGCCACTAGGGACTCAGTAAGAGTTTGGTGACATGAGTGAAAGGGTCTGAATGATGGAAAATGTCAGAATAGAGATTTTTTTTCAGGTCATGAGGCCTTTCCTTCATGCTGTGCTGACTCTGATTCCCACTGACAAGAAACACTGCAGGATAAACCTACAGTATGGAAGAGTTAACATCCAGATTTTCATCGGGACTGAGCAACACAGCTTCATCTGCCCCCTGTGACAGAAATCACACAGCAGTGGGGTGAAAAGCTCCTTTCTGAGTTTCTGAAGCCATTTACTTCTACATTTACTTCATTTAGCATAAAAATTTTCACGGTGCTTCCAAGTGCCACTGGGACCTGTGTGTCAGTGGACATGGCCTTCTCAGTTTTAGCCCGTGTGCTTGAGTGTGTCCTCTCCAAGGCTCAAGGATGCTTTAGTGTCTCTTCATATAAAGTCTTCAATGATGGGGTTGATTCCCTGGGAGGGCACGTGCTGTAAATGAATTTTGGTGCTTCACTGTTGAGCTGCTCTCTGTAGATCTGCACCCCACTGTGTACCTGGGGCAGGAGAGCTCTGCTCTGCTGCTCTGACTCCGTCAGTGTTCTCTGCCTTGTTCAAAACGATAGATCTTTCCCATCAGTGATGCCCTGGAAAGCCCAAGCCCCACAGAGCCTGCTGACAAGGAAATACACGCTCCATGCCACCCGTGCCCCGAGGAACGGAGGCGCATGAAAGGCTGCGTTCAGGCTGCATTATCAGATCCAAAGTGGAAACCAAAGAGAGAGAAAGGTCTGAAAGATGAGCCAGATGGGAATGCCTGTTGCTTTCACCTTTGATCCACATGGTGCTTTGATGTGGTATTTCAGTCCTTCAGACGAGGTAACTTATCCCAGTCTGCAGCTCATGGCACCTCTGATGGATATAAATGAGGCAGCAAGCCGAGCTCCTGCGCTCTCACTGAGGCACTGCCAGTCAGAGGCATAATTCAGTCCCAGCTCCCTTCCAATGCCCATTTTTTTTCTCTGCCTGCAGAGTCTAAAAGGAAATTCCCTCAAATAAATACGAAAGCACTTGATGTTCATCTAATGGCATTTCAGGGAAAGGAAGCATGAAACCACACAAGTTATTCATCTCCATAAAATGGTTTTATCAGGACCCAGAACACAATTCCTTAGCCTGAGGTGGTCTGATCTTCTTTGTGAGACGTAAATGCATGACATTATGTGCAGAATGGGTGCTGCTTAAGAACCCAGATAGATACAGAGCAGGCATGTGGGAATGATCAGCATAAAATATTTCATTTTAATGATGTGCACACTTCTGTTCCTTTGAGGGAGAACAGTATGCGCAGTGAATACTTCAGCACATTTTTCTAGTGATATGGAGGTCTTGATCTGTTGGTGAGAGCTTAGACTCAAGTGTTATTTGTGTCACTCTCTGCCAAAGGTCCGCTTCTCCATTGCTCTGTGCATGGAAAACCCTGTGCCTACGTTTTCCCATCAGCAAAACAGAAACAAAGTCCACATCCATGTGCTCACCATTTGGGCACAAACCCAACCTGGAAAAACAGACTCCAAACATCCTGGAGTTTGCTCCTCTCTGCAGTCAACACCAGAAATCTGTCCCAAAGAACAGAAAGAGTGGTATTAGCTTAAACAAGAACTCCTCCACGTGCACATGAAACAAGTCCTGGGAAGGGAGAAAAGCTGAAGCTGTTCTTACTTGCTACCTCCTGTACAGGCTTTAATTGCACATTATTCATTAATCCTTTGCTCTTCTAAACAAACAGATATGTTTCAAGACACTTGTATTACATAAAAAGCCAGAAACCCTTCTGGATGAGTGTGTATGTGCACATTCACCCAAGGGAGTGCCGCTGGTCCTCATTTCCCTGTGCAAGTGCTGTGCTAGAGCTGACAGAAATTAGCGTCTGTTGTGTGGCTTTCTTGGGCTGGTTTTGACATTGATCTTACAAAATCCACATGGGAACCTCAAGATAATTGCCTGGAACACTCTCAGGAGTGGCACTTAGAGGGAGATGGATCTGCAGGACTGCTTGGAACTGCAGGAGGCTTCTCACTGAGGAGATTCCTCCTGTCATCCCCCAGCATTTTGTGCCTGCTGTCACCCCCCTGTGTTTGCTCTGCTGTCAGACCACATGAAGATTAGATAAGCAATTCTGGTTCTACAACTGCACTGACCACAGTGATACGGTTTCCTGATCATTAATGGACAGCATCATTCTATCCTGGACCATGAAAACAGGAAGAGACCAACACCTGTACTGCAGGAGAGGGCAAATCCTCCTTGTCCAGGGGTTTGATCTCTGTAACACAGCTGTCACCATGCTTAAGATGGGAGAAAAGTTATCCAGAAACAGAAACTGGGGAGAGAAAGGTGAAGAAGCAAATGCAGGGAGCACAGAAATGTGTTCACAGGTCCTTGTGACTCTCAGACTGCATGCTCAAGAGAATCAAACACAACTGTTGCTCTTCTGTTCTTCAGCAGCTCTGTTGTTTTCAATTCAATAGGAATTAATCCTGGTCCCACAGGGAGGAGAACAGGGTAACTGGTGCAGCAGGGAGACCTTTTGAGCTGGATCTGGAGCCAGACTAACTGGCCAAAGTCGTCTCTGATAGAACAGTGCCAAGACCAGCTCAGCATTCTTCACCTCCCTTGAGCTTCAGCAGGGACAAACCTGGCTGGGCTGTGCTCAGCCTGGATGACCCAGCTGTGGCACGGCCCAAGCCCAGCAAACCCATCGGCCTGGCGGGCCCTTGCCAGCCTGGCACGTCTGAGTTCGTGAACTGCAGCTGGTGCTGGCCCCGGGTCCCATTTTCCCTCGACATCCTGAGCAAAGCCAATCAGGCCTCACCACAGCGCCAGCGAGACCGCGGGCAGGAAGGGATCAAATTTTCCAGTTTGGCCTCAAGTGTGTCACCACATCAGCACACAACTGCTTCGCCTCATGCCCGTGTGTTGTGTCACACCTCATATTTCACACGATAAAGCACAGCCCAGCGATGCAAGTCCCTTCTCTTGCAGGACGGCTGGTATTTATGGAGATAGCCATTACCAGGAAGCCAGGATTTAGGGCATGCGAGGGCTGGTGGTGGCACAGAGCCCTTGCTACTGGTGGGTGGGATTGCTTTACCTCTCCCTGAACTCCAGCCAGGCCACTCAGCACATCTCCAGCCACAAGAAGTTTCCAGCTGTTTTGGTTTGAAGCACCAGAGGAGGGGGAGAAGCAGGGGAGGCTCTATCAGCTCTTCCCAGGGAATGTGGTTCAGCTCCTCGCACCTCATCTTTGGTCAGGAAACTGAGAGGAGGATAGGCAAAGCTGCTGAGCCTACTTAGACAGAATACCTCAAGAAAACATGCGGAGCCAAATTATGTCTCGCCAACTTCTCCCAGCCCAACACCTTCCACAGCTCTGCTGCAGGGAAGTGAGGGCAGCACTGGGACCTTTTCCTTGGCCCCTGCTATGGAGCAGCTCCTGGGCTCTCACATGCTCTCAGTGGTGGGGAAAGCCACTGCTGTGAGCTGGGACACTGAAGCACCAAGAACAGCAGATTCCAAAATCCCAGATTCCACGGTCCTTGTGCCCAGGGTTTCCTGCTGCTGAGTGATTCTAACAGCCTCTTCTATGGATTTTAAGAAGGACACAGCGGAGAGAAGCCAGGGTGAACATTCCTATGCAAGGAAAATGAGGTGGCTGTGTCAGAGTAATTGGCACAGACTGGATCCAGCCCTCCCTTGGGAGCCACAATTCAGCCACGGGTGTCTGGTTTTTTCCTGCAACTCAGCTCAGGGTTTCAAGAACCCTGAGCCCTCCGTGGTCAATGGTGGATGTACTCCAAGCATGGAAGACATGGCCACCCCTGAAAAGCACAGCCAACAGGCCCTGGACTACCTTTCCCAGGAGGGATACAACAAGGGCAGCACAGCACAGAGATGGGGGCACACACCCTGGAGAGCACAGAGCCTCTCAGATCAGCCTACACACAGCAGCAAGGAGCTGAGAGGCCAAAATAACCCTCTGCCCGCTCTGCCCACCGCTGACATCACCCACGTCCTGACATCATTCACATCCTGATCCTCTCCCAGCAATGGGGATGACTGGGGAGTTCAGGGCACGGGTCACTGAAGGAGGTATTTATTCACTGTCACGGCAGAGCAGCTGGAGCCACCAACAACAGCTGAGGGGTCCTGGCCCAAAGCCAGGCACGGGGACATCAGTGAGATGTGAACTAGAGGAGTCTGGGCTGCGTGAGCCATCCAACATCAGGCATCCATGGCTCCAGAGGGATGAAATGAGGGTAGCTTGGAGAAAAAACAATTACTGAGTTTCAACCCAGCAGGCAGCAAAACACCACTCAATCCCCCATGGTGGGATGGGGAAGATGATTGGGAAAAAGGCAAAACCCATGGGTTGAGACAAAGACAGTTTACTAGGACAGAAAAGGGAGGAAAATAATAATAATAATGATAAAATAATACACAAAACAAGTGATGCACAGAGCAATTGCTTACCACTCACCGAGCAACGTCCAGTCAGTCCCCAAGCAGCACTCACCGCCCCCAGGCTAACTCTCCCCATTTTTTTTTGTCCAGCATGCTGCCACATGGTCTGGAATATCCTTTTGGTCTGTGGGATCAGCTGTCCTGGCTGTGTCCCCTCTCAGTTTCTTGTACCTCCTTGCAGCATGAGAGGATGAAAAGTCTTTGGCCACTGCTCAGCAACAACTAAAATATCAACATTATTCTCATCCCAAATCCAAAACACAGCACTGTACCAGCTACTAGGCAGAAAAAAATAACTTTCTTACAGCTGAAACCAGGACATTGTCAAATCAGCATCACCATCCCTTGCCTCAGTTTCTTCAAACTAGGGACCATAGGATATGTTCCCATGAGGCTCTGAGGAGTGGAAGCTCTCAGACAGTGGAGACACTCTAATTCTTTTATCTGGGCAACAGGGAGAAAAGAGAAAGAAATAAAACCAGTTCATTTCTTGGAGCTGCTGTTCTGATGTTCCTTGCAATCCCTCTGTTTTGATTGCAGATGTATGGTCTGCTCTGGGTTTTTTGGTCTTTTTCCCCACTGTGATGCTATTTATGGCAGAAAGGGGATTTCATCATCTCCCCATGGCCATTCTCAGCAGCTGCTCTTGCCCCCCTCCCTGCCCTGCTCCCATTCGTCTAATAAACTTTTTTTGCTTGGTCCAGTTTCCTTCCTTGCACATCATCTCTTACATCACCTCTGTACTTATCTCAGGTTCTATCATTTCCTATTTCCAAGCACCTCTGAGAATAGCAATAAACACCATGTGCAGCAGAGTCTTGGCATAACACAGCAGCTGCAGGCACGGTTCTAAGTGACAGAAAGCCAGCCTGGAAATCTAAGATTTCTTTACCACAGGACACCCACTTGGTAATAACTGGGCACCGGTTCATTAAGAAAATCAGTATGTACAGTTCCTCACCCTACAGGAAGATCTAGGCCAAAAAAAAGTGAAGATTTGTTAAGCAGGACCCCACTCTTACGTGCCCTCTGCTGCTCCCAACTGGCATTGAAATTCCCTCTTTTCGGAATGATTTATGGCTAAATGCTATCATTATAAAGCAGAACCAGACTACTTCTGTGCAAGATAACAGTCATTAGGCAGGCTTTCTGACTTGATTTTTTTTGCTGTTTCATTGATTATTTTTACATTGTGATGTGCAAAAATCTACTCATGTCTTTATTAGCCCGACTTGTTTCCTACGTTTATGGAAAAGATCTTTGATAACAGTTGTTATTGCTGGAATGAATGTCAGACCATGCTCTGCTGTAATACATCTTTTAGAATTGCCTTCTCTAATTTTGTTAGTTAAAAAAAAAAAAAAAAAGCCACATAATTTGAAGAGATAAAACCTTCTGGAAGTGGAACATTGCCACTAATTAGGATAACAAGAGCATAGGTATGAGTTGCTGGGGATACTGGAGTCTAAGCTTCTTTTTCTAACACAAGAAGAGGCATATTTTTCTGGAACAGTCTTCTCCTACTGAAATTCTGCTGCTTTGAGGGAAATTATTGACATTAATCTCTTTATCCATGATTCCCTTAGGAAAAATGCTGACCAGGATCCAGCAGCTCCAGATTCAGGTTCTGGGTTTGCTACAAATACCCTGCATGACCTTGAGCGAACCACTGTTGTTCTGTGACTTAGTTTTTCCATCTGTAAAATGGCAGGAATGAGGAATCCTCTGTTTTATTGCCAGCTCTTACATTATACATATCTGCAGGAGAACTGCTCACTGAATCTCCTCTTGCCTTGGCGCCTCATCTCTAAAAGAGGAATAATAATATTTCTCTTGTCTACTTATTTTGACTACATTTTGTTCATGTTTGGATGTACTGGAAGTACTGTGGGAGTCTGCCCCAGGATGCAAACAGCACATTTCTCTTCTCTCTTACTGCAGGCAGGGTACTGTTTGACCCTTGAATGCCTGCTGTGTTGTCTGTGGTGGTTCGACCTCTCAGGGAAAGCCGCTCTGTCAGTGACTGAGCTGACTGACTCGCACTGAAGCACGAGGGAGGCACTCACAGAGTGCACTGTGGTAGATAAATTGCAGGGTAACATCCTCACTATGGTCAGTAGCAAACATTTAGGGGACAGAACATCTTGAATTCACACTATCTCTGCACATCAACATCTAATTACTGCCATACCTCTAGCCCCACAACTTTTTCTCAGCTGAAAACCACATCCGTGATGCTAGGGGTCCCACGTGGATCTACAATTATATACACCTTACAAGGAAGAGACCACTAACACATTTTTATATTTGACAGCTCAATTTAAAACCAGCATATCCTCACATGACTACTGGAGAGAGAATTAGGGTAAGCAGAGATATAAATGTCTACAATGAGCAACCTTTTATCTTTGCTGCAGAGGTGACCTACACCATGGTGACACAGAAGATTTAATATAGTGCCCAGCTGAGGGAAGGAATTTTGCACAATATTAGATGACAGAGTTGTTCCATTGTTTAAGTACCACAGGCATTATTAGTCTGTCACGAGACTGGGGTACAAACTCACAGACTGTGCCTCTCACATCTGCCTTTGAACAAGGTTGCCTGTGTAATTATGTATGTGAAGTATGTCTGCCTGTAAACACCAAATTCGTGCAGCTGAATTTTGATTAAAAAATTCCTCCCAGCCCTCCAAGCAGACACATCAGTCTTCACTGCCTACCCAGCTTAAAGTAAGACCTGATTCCACCTGGATTGATTGCATTTCAGTAGCAGGGGAGGAGTACAGACACATTTGCAGGATCCATTCTACCATTTTTCAGTGTGCAGAAGAGCAGCTGAACTCAAGGCAACCCTTGATGTTGAGCAAAAAAGGACAGAGCCTCTTTGGAGATGTGAATTTTTTTCTCTTTATTATTTAAATATCCAGTATTTAGTGTCTCTGCATGACCAAATTATTATTCTTTTTCAGATGTTTTTCTGGAATTCGCTGGATTCCACAATCTGCTGTTAAAATGCTGGTACAGTTAGATCAATATGAAAAGCCAGTTTGCTCAACAGCAGTCTTCCAGGCAGAGTTACAGAATGTCAGCTGTTTGAACCCAGAGAAAATAACAGCTCTCCTCTGTTTGTTTCCAATGGGTGCATTCAGATTATAGCTCATCAACATGAAGATATTATGGACAACTATGTCTCATTTTCTTGTAAGGAAGCTGGAATACCAAGAGCTGGTTGAGAAACCAAGGGACTGAATTCCAAAAGCAGCACAGGCAGTCCTTGTTCCCATCTCCCTGCCTTGCAGCACCATCTACAGAGACGCTGTCAGAATCACACCCACTGCAAACCTCGGGAAGCTCCAGTTCCCTGGACAAACAAGCCTGGCTCAGTGATTAACCTGCTCAGGAAACTGTGAGTTTGACAGCCCTAAAACCTGAAATCCTTCTGCAGCAAAATAGAGGCAAGACTATGATCAATTTTCCCAGGAGCCCCTCAATTCCCGTGCAGAGAGTGCAGCTCTAGCAATGACAGAGGTAACCCAGACACTTTGCTGGCTTTTTCTCCAGAAACTTTCCTACAGAAGAACTTCTCTGGCAGAGAAGTGTTCCATCTGCAAAAGGATGGTGGGATTTTTCAGGGCAAAATGCACCTCATGGTCCATTAATCCTGAATTTGGCACAAGCTGATTGCTCAGGCTTCAAAAGAGTGCAGTATTTCACCTCCTCCGTGTATCTACTCAATTACACGAGATAAAACACGATGGGGATTGACCTTCATCTGATCACTGGAGCATAAGGTCTGCTTGCCCTTCCCATGGCCTGGGTACCCAAACAGTGATACAAGGACAGGAGCACAATGAAGGAGTTTCTAAGCACGAGCAAAGGAGTTTTCAGTTGAAAAGCTGGAGTTTGAAATATGTCTCTGATTAACTTGCCATTAAAAAAAAAAAAAAAAAAAAAAGGTATGCTTATCTATTCACCTCGAAATGGAATGTTCTTCTGAATATGGAGCGGTTTTTTCCACCAGAAGCCAGATCCAAATGCCACAGTACTAACTGGAAAGTTCCCCACCAGGCCCTGGCCGTGGGAGGAGGTGGCTGCAGGAATGTGCCAGTGCAGGCAGCATTGCTCTCTCCTGCCTCACTGGGAGCAGCAGCAGAAAACAGGCATTAAAAAGCAGATAAAAGGGCAAAGCAAGACACAGGCTCCAAACCTCGGGCAGTGGGCTTAGGCACAGGCATGCAACAGCCCTGAACATTGCCAGGACACACTGAGGAGGATGTATTTAGGGACGTGTGCTGTCCTAGGAGGGGAAAACATGATCTGGGCTTTTTATGATCAGATCAAGTGCAACATTCTAATGTGGTTGTTTGCCCTTGCCATGCCTGCAGGGAGGACACACCAGGACCCAATTCCTCTGATGGCTGAACATATTCTTCTCATTTCCAGCCTATATTTATTCATTACCAGGCAGAATAGAACTACCAGCTCTTATCTGTTATGAAAACCAAATACCTTCCAAAGTCATCAGGCTAGTCCAGCACTGTCCACCTTCAGTAAATAAATCCATGTTGCCTTTTAGCCCAGTTCTCTCTGCCATCATGTCTGCTATTATTCTTTCTTGCTAAATTTATCCCAAAGTCTTGTATTTTATTTGGATCAGACTTCAATCATTTTTCCTCTTTTCAAAAGCTGGAAGAATGTTTCCTGTTCTCAAATTGTGTTGTGTTGCTCATACAGGGATGCTGTTACACAAGCAGATATAAAGTGCTCTTGGATGTCTGAGTCAGAAATGAGAATATTCCAGCTGAAAGGTGTCTGTAACGATCATTTAGCCCAAATCTTTGTCGCATTATGATCTTGATGATTTGTTCCACTTGCATGAGGTAATTTCTGTCTCCATGCATTCATTTCCTCTGTGTACATTTCCACTACATATTATACATTTGTGTCCTGCCTCCCCCTCTTTCACCACCTCTCCCCCTCCTCTCCTTCCTCCCCTGCTATGTATGCCTGAAGAACATTTTGCTATTTGCTTTAATTTCTGTTGCTAGATCTACCTTAGCTTTACTTCTGGCACGTTTCCCTTTATGCCTACACTTCCTAACTTCTAAGACGTAGTTTTCTTTGATTAATCCTTTTTTCCATTCCTTCCACTCCCTCTGCTTATTCCTAACATCCACTTTGAAGTGGTTATTCACCAAGTCTGGACCCATTCCTTGCAGAGTTTTATCCCTCTGTGTACAAGTCCCAAATACTTTTATAGCCCCTGCGTAAATTCCGAGCCTGCCCAACGTCCAAAACTTTTTTTAAGTTGGTAAAAATCAGAAAGCAAAATATGTTAATTGCTGTTGTGTACCAAGCACATTGGGGTTCCTACTGGGTTCATGTTCTCCATCCAAATGAGATATTCCAAAAGGCTTTTTCTAAAAGATCCTGGCGAGACCACTGATGGCAGGAGAAATTCCTCCTGACCTCCAGCCACAGCAGCAGTGCCAAGAGAAGGCAGGAAGGTCATTAGCTGTTCTCACAGTATAAAAATTGTTACAGTAGATTAAAAATTAGCATGAAGAAATGAAGCACACACATATATTTTTAAAGCCTTTGTCAGGCAGCCAAAGTGAAAGCAGATTTCACCAGACCACGAAGAATGAAATGCGTGCGTTAGGCCTTGTGTGGCTCGAGCTTATTTCCTTGCTAAATTCCAACTTTCAGGTCTCTCCCGCTGAGGCAGAAGGGCTGCTCGAGAAAACTCCCCAAATATCTTATAATAGCAGAGGGATTTTCCCCCCCTATTTTTCCTGGTACAAGTTTGCCCAGGCGGTTCAATAAAACGAGATAACATTTGCAGAAAACGTGGCTGCGATTACAGACCCTGCTCCTACCCCGTGTGTAAATACTGCCTGGTTTGGGAGGCTGTTTTGAGGGCTTTAGCAAGGGAGTCTCCTGATGATCCTGGCTGTGCTGGGCAGTGGCCACTGCTGTGTCCGTGAGGATTTGTCAGATGTCCCTTGGAATAAAGGCACGGGATGAACTGGAAGGAGCCCAAGCCTCGTGTCACATCTGCCCCACACTGGGACTGAGAGAGCAGAAAAAGTCATTTTAGTCACCGTGTTGCAAAGTCTCTTCTGAAAAGTCAAACACCATCTTGTTGTTTTAAATGCCTTGTTCACTTTCAGGGAACATCCTGGGGTTTGAATGGTTGGGATCAGGGAAAAAAAAAAAAAGAAAAAAAAAGCCACGTGTCATTGTTTGGAAAACAGAAAAATGTCTGGAAGCAAAGGGAATGGCGAGGAAGGGGTGGGAGGGACTCAGAAGAAAAAAACGGAATGGGATGCGGGCATGGATGTGGGGATGGATGAAGGGTTGGACTGGGGAGGGACATGAAGATGGACATGAAGATGGAGATGGGAATGAACGTGGGGTTGATGTGGGCTGGACATGGAGATGGATGTGAAGATGGACGTGGGGATGGACTGGAGGAGAACGTGAAGATGGACAGGGGGATGGCCGTGGGGATGGACATGGGGATGGGGATGGACATGGACATTGGGATGACCGTGTGGATGGACACGGACATGGGGATGGACACAGACATGGGGATGGACATGGGGATGGGCATGGACATGGGGATGGACACGGACATGGGGATGGACATGGACATTGGGATGACCGTGGGGATGGACATGGGGATGGACATGGACATTGGGATGACCGTGTGGATGGACATGGACACGGACACGGCCATGGGGATGGACATGGACATTGGGATGACCGTGTGGATGGACATGGACACAGACACGGCCGTGGGGATGGACACGGCCATGGGAATGGACATGGACATTGGGATGACCTTGTGGATGGACACGGACACGGACACGGCCGTGGGGATGGACACGGACATTGGGATGAACTTGTGGATGGACACGGACACAGACACGGCCGTGGGGATGGACACGGACACGGACACGGACATGGCCGTGGGGATGGACACGGACACGGACACGGCCGTGGGGATGGACACAGACACGGACACGGACCCGGACACGGCCGTGGGGATGGACACGGACACGGACACGGCCGTGGGGATGGACACGGACACGGACACGGACACGGCCGTGGGGATGGACACGGACACGGACACGGCCGTGGGGATGGACACGGACACGGACACGGACACGGCCGTGGGGATGGACACGGACACGGACACGGCCGTGGGGATGGACACGGACACGGACACGGACACGGACACGGCCGTGGGGATGGACACGGACACGGACACGGCCGTGGGGATGGACACGGACACGGACACGGACACGGCCGTGGGGATGGACACGGACACGGCCGTGGGGATGGACACGGACACGGACACGGCCGTGGGGATGGACACGGACACGGACACGGACACGGACACGGCCGTGGGGATGGACACGGACACGGACACGGCCGTGGGGATGGACACGGACACGGACACGGACACGGCCGTGGGGATGGACACGGACACGGACACGGACACGGCCGTGGGGATGGACACGGACACGGACACGGACACGGACACGGACACGGCCGTGGGGATGGACACGCGGGTGCGCGTTGCTGCCCGGCCCCCGGAGCACCGGAACTCTGTCGTCGCGGCCGCGGTCCCGGGCGGAGCGGCGCGGGCGCGCGGCCGGAAGGCGGCGGGCGCTGCACAACGCGGAAGTGCCGGTGCGGGCCGGGGCGATGGCGGCGCCCGGCGGCCGCGGGGGCCCGGGCTGGGGGGTCCCGGTCCCGCCCAGGGGCGTCCCGGCCCCGGCCCTCTGAGCGGTCCCGCTCACGGCCCTCTGACGGGTCTCCGCCCGACCCTCTGAGGGGCGGCCGCCGCGTCTGCCGCGGGCCCCGGGCTGGGCTCGGGCCCGGCGGGGCGGGGGGCCATGGCCACCCGGCGTCTCACGGACGCGTTCTTGTTGTTGCGGAACAACGCGGTGCAGAGCCGGCAGCTGCTGGCCGAGCAAGTGAGTAGTTTCGGCTCCTCCAGCCCTCTGAATTCACGTAGCATGGCTGCTGCGGTGAGTCTCCTCCCTTCATCCTTCTGTACTCGCCGCGCCCCGGGCGGCCGGGCCCTGCCCCGCCCTGCCCCGGCCTCACCCGCCCCGGTTCTCCCTTCCTCTGAGCCCTCTCCTCAAACCCCCCCTCCCTGACCTTCCTCCCTCCGCCGTCCCTCCCCACCCTGGTGATTCCTGCGTTCCCACTCCTTCACGGTAAAGGAATAGAAGAGATCTGTGTGTGCTGCTCGCTTCGTGCACAATAAATCAGTTACTGTTCTAACAGCGTCGTGTTAGCATTGACAGGAGGGGTTTGATGCCTCCTTACCTCCAAAAAGAAGTAAATTCGTAAATCAGAACTCTTCTATTCACCTCCCTGCGGGCCCTGTTAAGTACACTGGTGTAGTTTAGTCCCATTGCTTAAATTCTCCATAAGTTGCTCTGACGTTCATTGCCCTTTTTATTTATCCCTAAATACAAGTAATACTCAAACACATCTGTGAGACAGGGGAGTCAGTAGAATCTAGTGTAACTCCTCTTTACAGAAACTACCAAAAGGTACTGGCTCAGAGGAGTTTTTGTCACTTTTTCTAGGTTTTGAGCTAGTCAGGCTGTGATGGGCTGCTTGGCAGCTCAGCTCTGCTCAGGTTTTCACACTTTCTGTTTAAACTCATCATTTATTCCTCACAGCCACCAGTAAATATCTGCCGGCAGTCTCATCACTCCAAATAGCTTTACATTATTGCATTTTTGTTGGGAAAAGCAGTGCTTCCTGTTGCTGGCAATGGTCTTTGTTCATGGCTAACTTTATTACACCTATGTCCAATAAGCTGTGTATTAAATTGCGTTTGCAGAACAGGAAATGTCAGCAGTAATTTGTATTTTACGTGTGTACTTTGGCTCTGCATTTAGTCCTTGTTAATTTTTTAATGTCACTTCTGTAGATCCTTGGGTTTTTTAAAATACCACCTAGAAAAAGGGAATATATTTCAAAAGTTTTATATTTTTAAAATATCACCTAGAAAAAGGGAATATATTTTAAAAGTTTTATATTTTTAAAATATCACCTAGAAAAAGTAGTGATATTTTTGAACTCACTACTCCTGAGCAATGAAACTGCACTTTACTCAGCAGCCAGTGCAATAACATTCAGCACCTGCATCAAATATTTATTTGCAGTGTTTGTTAACATTAATTGAAGCTTTTTGCTGGGCTGCTCACTCAAATGCAGTGGAGGCTCTCGGTGACTGGGAACTGTCCATCTGTGCAGGGCTGCAAGGAGTCCTTTTTGGCCCTGCTGGGCATTTCAGGCTCCCACAGGTGAGCTGTTTCATTCAGCCAGAGGCGTGAGGCTGTTGGGGTGAGCTCTTTGTCTCTCCTGGGTTCCGGTGCCTGGTGCTCTCACAGTTGCAGGTTTCCCTGGGGTGGTGCCAGCAGGCCAGGGTGGCAAATTCCAGCCCACAGTACTGCAGCTTCCCTTAGCTCATCTCCAGCTTTCCCCTTGAGAAATCCTTTGCTCTGAGAACTCTGTCAAGAATTTCATTCCTAAACTCAATCAAAGCAGCATCTTTAACAGTAGAGTCCCGTTCCAAAAACTTGGGGAATCTCCTAAGAGATCACCAGCTGATGCTGCTTTGTTAAACCACAAGGATTCTGTCCAGTTTTAGGTCTGACTTTGTTAATCTGGGAGTGAAATATCCTTTTGCTTACTCAGCCCCTCCCCAGTGCAAGCACTGATGAACAGAAGGTGCAGACACGTGTCCTTGTGTGTTTTTTCAGATCCCTGCAGGGTTAATGTTCCCTGAAAGCAGAGCACAGCTCAAGTGTGTACAGAAGTGACTGAACATTTGCTTTTGCATTTTGTCCTTTGCTGTCTTTGATCCTGTGAGAATTGGGGTGCTTGGCAGTAAATGTCCTGCAAAAGCTTCTCTGTGCCCCTCCAATCATAACCAAACCCAGTGGATGCTGAGTGCTGCAGTCAGACTGCCCTTGCTGTCATTCTTCACTGGATTCTATTGCAGCTCTTCTGCCCGACATTTCAGCATTTAGAAACTTCACTGTGCAATTACTTTGTAAAACAAACCAAGCTCTGCACTTGATCTCTTATGTTCTTTCTGTTTACCAAGGAACTGAAATGTTTTATGAAAAGTTGGTGTATTAAGCAAAATGCTGACTTTAAATGCAATATCATGATGTATTTATTGATTAACCATGTCTTAAAAGCCAGATTGTTTGTTCTTGGTAAACCATCATGCTTTAGAAATAAATCAGTATTTTCTCAACTGACCATGCCCTATATCTGTGCTATGTCTCTTTTTTCCCTTTTATCTTTTGCTGTCTCTAACTGGATGGGGCTGATGGGATCCACAAATCACTTCAGGAGCTGGATGAGGTATTGTTTTTCACATTTTATTCTGCCATGGTGCATCAAGCCTACATCAGTGAGCTAAAATAGTCTTTCTTTATTCTGCTAGTTTATAGAATTTCATTGTATAGGATGAAGTGTCTTTGCACTTTGCACTGCCTTTGTAGAAGGACAGGCTGTGTAGAGAAATCGAGCAGTTTGTGATGTTATTGTGAATAGATAAATGTATGAACCAGTCTGACTTATGGTGGGCACGTGGGATAGAGTGACTTTGCACAGTGAAGCCATTAACTATTCTTCATGCTGTGCATAAATTATGCAAACTTTATTGATCAGGAAATAAGGTCAGGGACAAAGAAATTGCTTTCAAGAAAGAGCTGCTCAGGAAGGAAGGGAGATTGTTTTTTAAAAAGGGATGGGGTAGGGAACCACAAAACTTTCCAGGCCTGATAAAGGAAAATTACAAATTTGGGAGAAAATAGGAAGGGAAGTGTTTGCATGAAAGCTTTCCCAAGTAATTAGTTAATGCTGTAAGTGGCATCATTGATGATCATCTGCAGTACTGCCTTGGCTATTTGTGTTTAGCACAATTTAGTTATCACTAACTAAGTGATTTAACCATTTGAGATGCTTGTCAGTTTGCAAGAGTGTTTGTTCTTCAGAATAACATTATTTGAGGACAAGCAGTTATAATAAATGTTTTTTCTGAATGCAGTTTTCAAACTTGCCAGGCCCAATATGAGCTGTGCTGCAACACGGGCTGTGAATTGTTGTCTGATAGAAATGTACCGACATGAGAGTTACTCAAATTCTCGCTGCAGTACCACCTTTCCTCCTGGAAAATTTGCTAAGAATTTATTCTAAGAGCAACTCCAAGCTTTCAGATGCTGCAGGAAGTGGGAGGGTGTGGGTCATTAGCACGGCGCGCCAAACCAGGAGACGAGATGTTTGACCACGAGCAAACACATCTCTGAGGTTAATTTCCGTGGGAAGGCATAGATGCACTTTTTCTGATGCTCAAGGAGTTGGATCTAATTAGCACAAGCTAATTTGCTGTCTCTTTTCCCTGTGCAGCTGGCTGATGACCGCATGGCCCTGGTGTCAGGGATCAGCCTGGATCCCGAGGCTGCCATCGGCGTCACGAAGCGCCTGCCTCCCAAATGGGTGGATGGGGCAGACGAGGTGAGTGATGTGCCCTGGCCCATCCAGCTGCACTTCCCATGGAGGGATTTGATACTGTTGTCACTCACATTCTGTCAGTTTCATAGCAGAAATAGTATTGCAAGAAAGATTCAAATAAGAATTTTAGATCGAATTTCTGTTTGAAGCTGGTGAGGGGTGCAGTTGAATAGACCCTAAAATGGTGGAGATGAGCAGTTCAGTGTTTGAAAACAGCAAATGTTGTTGTTTTCTAGCAAGAGAATTTTTCTGCCTCTTCAGTCTAGATGCCTTGCAAGTTTTGGAAATACTTGGACAAATGCAAGGGAATGATTCTGGAAGCATCCAATTAAAAACCTTTTCCAGTATTTGGAGTGTGAAGCTATTCTTGATTTTCAGAAAATCCCTTCTCTTAAATGTGCACTCAGAACACATGTTGGCTCATCAGTTTGTGTGGACAGAACCCATTGTGCAGAAAGATGCTTAGTCTCCTTTTTACTGCTATCATAATCATCCTTACAGATTTATTTTTAATTACTTGACTGAAAGCATGGCATTTAACTTCCGCTGTTGAGCTGAGGCTATTCAATTTCTGACAGAGTTGAAGGTGTGACCTGAATTTTCATATATTTTTTTGGAAGTTGGCTAAATCTTCTTGCTATGATGCTGTATAATTATAAAAATATTATTCCAGCTTAATGAAGCACATTTGAAAGCAGCAGTCTTGTCTAAGATTAATGAATAGATTTTAAAAAGTAGCAAACTCAAATTCTAATAAGAGTATTCAGTTTCTTAGTCAGCTTTTTATGTGGCTTTTAATAATATTTGGTCTGCCTTTTATGTTACAGATTTCTCTCAATGATTTTTGTCTAACATTTGTCAGAACCTTTTCCCCTGAAGCATGAATTAATTCCGTTTCTTCCTGTTGGGCTTTTTGTTTTAGATTCAGTATGATATTGCCAGGGTCAAACAGAAGATGAAAGAATTAGCCAGTCTTCATGATAAACATCTAAACAGACCCACACTGGATGACAGCAGTGAAGAGGAACGGGCAATAGAAATAACAACCCAGGAGATCACACAGGTACAGAGTGCTTTGGCTCCTAAACCTCCAGTCTGGCACATCTTTAGTGCATTAGGATGAGGCAGTGGTTGCTCTAAGCAAAGGATTTATTTTCTGATCAGTGTTGGAGCAAGCCAGAAGTCCTGAGCTCTGCTCTGAACTTCCCAACAAGTCACTTAAACCTCCCTGTTCTTTCCCTTACCTGATTGATTTTCTGCTTGCAACTGGATTGGGAGATTATCAAATCAAATTTACAGCTATTTCAGAGAAATCTCTATCTGCAGGTGTCTGTTCTGAGGCTTGCAGTCCAGCTAACTATAATGAAGCAACTGTCTTTGGTCAGAGGGAGTTGTGTTACTCTGCTGCCTTGTTAGCTCGAAGCTATTTGTTCATTTATGTTCTGTTTCCATGTATTTTTAAACATTGCACGGGGCAAATTTAAAAAAATACTTTAAAAATGTAGAAGTCAAAATATTAGTCTTCAATGGCACTTTGGCAACGTGCTGTTTACAGTGTTTGCTGCTGTATGTTTGTGCACTAATGGAATTGTTCTCTCAGTTATTCCACAGATGTCAGAGAGCAGTCCAGGTGTTGCAGAGCAGGTCACGGACTTGTACAGAACAAGAAGCACGTGTTCTCAGGAATGTAGTGTCTTCCTTAGCACAGTCCCTTCAGGACCTCTCCACCAACTTTAGGCATGCACAGTCTGACTATCTCAAACGTAAGCATAAGAGATGGAACAGTAATGCAGGGGCCCCTTCTGTGGAAAGCACTCATTGAGCTGTGCTTATTTTCTTGGTTGGGAAAACTGAAGCACAGAAGGGTTAAGTGATGCACACAGGACTAACTAGAGGTTGGAACTGGCGAGTTTGTGGTTCACAGCCCATGTTCAAACTGCTTTGTTCTACTTCTTTTTCTTGTTGCTAAAGAAGAAATGTCATAGTTGAGTGTATCAACAAAACCAGATTTCATCTATCCACAATTTTAATGCATTTCACTTCTCAAATTGTGATCGCAGAGCTGCATCTGTTACACTGGTGAAGCAGCCACTGGTCTTCAGCCATGATACCTGCTGCAGATGGCAGGCTGTGATAGATAAAGCTTAAGAGCTAGTCTGTGATAAATTAAAATTCTGCATCCATAAACAGATTGGAAGTGCAATAATTTCTGTTTAAAAGTAAGATTTTGTTCTGTTCAGTTTTAAGCTGAGACAGATTTTTTAAATCTTGAAAGAAACCCACAGAAACTGTGTTTTTAAATTTAACATTTATATTTCTTCCTCCTGTGGTATAAATGGCACAGGTGGAACTGAAGATCGCGGTTCAGACAAGGATTGTTCCCAAGAGAATTTGATACAAAATAGCCTGGAGTGATCACACTTTAAGGCTCTTAACCTTCCTAATTTTTTTAGCTTCATAGAACATAACAACTTAAAAAATCACTGATTTAATCAGTCTTGCAAGTCTGGTTGAATTTGTTATGCTTTTGTTAAATAGTAAGCCTGATAGTTAAAATTTAAATATTGTGATTTATGTCATTTACTACCCAGATTTTCTTTAAACCTTACCTTGATTATAGTCTTCTTAAATATCATGCTCAAACATAGTTTGTCTTTTACAGGTATGAAAAATAGAGAAGAAAGGTCCAAACACTTCTTTGACACCTCAGTCCCACTGATGGATGATGGGGAGGATGATACACTTTATGATAGAGTAAGTTAAGATGTTATTACACAAATTCAATAGGAATTGCATTTTCTCTTCTCAGATTGTAAATATCTGTCTGAGTTATGAAATCTTTTTATTATTTTAATTATTTCCACGTCGTTAATATTAGTTCAACATGTAAATCTTCTGTTTCAACAGGGTTTTACAGATGACCAACTGGCATTGGTGGAGCAAAACACACTGATGGTGGAAGAGAGGGAACGAGAAATCCGTCAGATTGTGCAGTCAATCTCTGATCTCAACGAAATATTTAGGGACCTGGGAGCAATGATAGTAGAACAGGTACATGGACAGCACAGTGTTAGTGAGAAATGGGACATTCCATGTAGTGTGAAGGCTTCCAGACTCACTTTTCCTAATTTACTTCTTCATGCTCAGGTTTTCTGTGCTTGAAATCTGCCACAAGTTGAGTTAATGAAAATTAATAAAAAATCAACTAGTGATGTGGGTTAGACTTAAAAACCAAAAAACGTAGAAAGCCAAAGTTCACTTGGTTATTTCTCCCAGAGATCAGCTTATGTTGAATTTGTCAGCCAAAAGCACCTGGTCTGGAATCAAGATGATTATAAGGGATGTGATGTGAGATGGTGACAGAGCTGTTATTAGGAACTGAGCAAGGAAGTTGCTTAATGAAGTCCCAACTAGTTCTGTAAAAGTTCATTGTTTACATAGCCCATGAGCTGTTTGCTGGGAGTGTTGTTAATTTCTCTGCTGCTTATGATAACAATTGCTTTATGAAGTTCATTTAGGTTCAATTTGGTGCTTGTTTTCTCCATTTTATTTAGGGAACAGTTCTAGATAGAATTGACTATAATATTGAACAGTCATGTATGAAAACTGAAGAGGGTCTAAAACAACTGCATAAGGTAAGCTGATGGAATACTTGAACCATTTTGCATATCTAATAAGCTTTTCTAATTAAATAGCTATTGAGATATTCAGTCAATTTTCAGTTGGACATTGTCCCTTTTAGAAGTCCCTGCTGTGCAGTGTGAAATGTCCAGCTGCACTGCAGGAGGAGCTTCCCGTGTAACTTCTGTTAATGTCATGCTTGATGCCTGGAGTTGATTTCTTAAAAGACTTTCTGGGCATCCAACCAATGTGCTTTGATATTTATATTGCTGACCTGGTGGGACCTGTCTGCAATTCCTTCTCTCTTTGAAAGGCCAGGCACTTGGGAATAGGGCTGGTTATTGGGTACCTCACTGCAGATTTTAGTTTGAAAGCATTATCTCAGTCATGTGAGCAGAAAGAATAATTATTCATGTTTTCTCTTACCATCTGACACTTGTTAGATGTTAGGTCCAACCTCTTGCTTTAATGTGAAGCTTTTGCTATGAACACCTGAAAACTTTTTAAAACTTTGATCTCAGCAGATCAGAGTTTTGTGGTCATTTTGCTTTTGTTTTATTTTGAAGGCTTATTAATTAGAAACAAAATACAAGCTTTGTTTTGTTTAGCTTCTATTAATAGACTTTCATTTGGCTTTTGGAGAGTTTCCTCTATGTTGTATCCTATTAATTCCCCTGCAAAACGGAGGAGAGGGATGAGAAAATATGGTTAGAAGAAAAAAGGAATTAAGCAGAAAACTTGAGAACCAACTCAAAAATAAAGCTTTCAGTTGTAAGTGAAATTAAATGAAAATACACAGCTAACCAGGTACAACAAATGTGCCTATTAAAAAAGGAATTTTGTTGTGAATTTTAATGTCCTTCAAACATGATACAGGAATATTATCTCAGCAAACTGAGTCTTTAACATGGGTGGATGTGACTTCAGTGCACATTTACCTTCCCTGGAGCTCCTGGTGCAGATCAGAGTTATTGTGTGAGAATTGCCTGCAATATATTACACTTACACTAAACAAGAGTCTGTACTTCAGCCTTGCAGAAATGTAATTATTAACTCTTTCCTCTCTGTTTTACAGGCAGAGCAATATCAAAAGAAGAATCGGAAGATGCTCGTTATTTTAATTTTGTTTGTTATAGTAATTGTCCTTATTGTTGTTCTTATTGGTGTAAAGTCACACTAGGTTTCGCTTCATTTTCTCATTTTTGGAGTTTCTGTGAACTTTTTTCCCAATGTGAATGGATGGACCTGCACTCCAGAAAGCTGCCTTTGAATGTATGAGCCCTTGTGGTGCAACGTCTGTGCAATGTTTCTGTAGAATTCTTCAAAGTACAAGTTTGGTGGTCTGTGAGGTGTTTGTAAGGATTATATGGAAAATGTCAGGAAATTTGATCCTCCCATACAAAAAAATTCGGTGCTCTATGCAGAGGTATTTTGAAACACAGTGCTTAAGAATAATTAAAAATTGAAGTTTACCAGTTACTACAGTAATTAGTGTGTTACTGTGAGCAAAAATATGTTGTCTTCTATATTCTTATGTCATAATTGTTACAGGCTTCAAGTTTAAACCGTGTTACTGATTCAGTGGGACTGGATATCAAAAATTGATCTTGATGTAAAATTTGTTGAGGCACAAAATTGTTTGATTGAATGCCCATTCTTCCAGACTCAAAAACTCCAAAGAACTGGATAGGCAGCTGAAAAGGAAAGCTTTTAGCAATCAGAACATAATCCAGCCCCTGTGATCTTAATTTAGATACTGCACCATTACTAAGAATGAGTGGTACTTGATCTTGTAAATAACAAGATGTAATCACTGGCATAATTTAACATGTTTAGTTAATTAAAAAATTTTCTGAGCTTGAGTAATCATGGGAATGATTTTCCTTCATTGGGATGATCATGTATTTTTTTCATGCATTATTTTTTTAGCTAAAGTACAGACATTACATTAAAGCAGTGAAGTTAAGCTGAAAAAATGGAGTAGAAACCCAAAAAGAGAATCTCTCTGGCCTGCTGCAGTGGGTCTTGGATGTTTCATACTGTAGCTGCTGTATAAGTTGTTTATTTTACAATGCATTTGTCCATATGGATTATGTTTTTTGTATAAGGAGTAGCTTCACTACAGTAGATATTACATCCATTTTCCCTGACAGAAAATTCTCTTTCAGATGTCTGCCTGGGAGAGGACGTGTTTGTGGTCTTTTATTGACCATGAGAGTGTCATGCAAGTGACTTGTTACAAGGCCTTCAGTGGAGAATTTGGGGTTTTCACTGCTTTTTTCAGTGGAAAACTTTGCTGCAGGCCGTACAACAGAAATTAAGGCAACACAAAAGTAATAGAATTCTCTTAATTTAATTCAGGCCTGAAGTGGTGTGCAATTGTAGAGGCCTTGTCTTAATATTTTGAATATTGCTTTTTATATGTTTGGTTATTTTTTTATTTCCCCAAAGGGACTGTAACTTCCTTCATTCTTTGACTGATACAAATGCTCCCCATAGAGCTGCAGAGATGCTCTGCTCCAAGCCCCAGAAGTGCAGTTTCAAAACACTATGATACTGAAGTTGCATCTCTTGCCTGCCCTGAGTTTCTTTACTCTGCGCTAAAGAGGACGTGAGACGTGGCTTTAAACTGACCATTTTCAGGGATGGACCTGAAAGCAAAGACTGCAAAAACATGAAAGCCTTGGCTTTCTGTGAGGCTTAGGAAAAGCTTTGTACCACTCTTGTTACCTCTAGAGAAAGGGGATGTTGAACCACCAAAACCAGTTCAAACTCTCCATGGAATTCATGAAGTAAATTGGTGAAAGGAAGAATGAGGCTTGTGTTGGGTGTGCAGCTCCCCTGTTCTGGTGATAGAACTTTCAATGATCGTGAGTAAAACTACTGTCTCCCTCGTGCTGTCTGCATCACTTGGTGTGAAGCAGCAAATGGCTATAATTTAATATACTGTATTTGCAACTTTCTAACATGAGATCGTGTTATTTATTTCTGTCTTGACCGGTGCTTTTGACATTTTATCATGGCAGATGGTTTCAAAGAAGTAATAAAACACTTCCAACCTAATTGGGCAATTATTCTTTTTTTTAATTTAAATTATAAACTGAAACGTACTTTTGTGATGTTAACATGTTCCTGTTCTTCATAATAAATGAAAGTGGCAGTGATGTGCTACTTTTTTAAAAAAGTAGCTTTCTATAACACAATGTCATTTGCATTGTCAAGAGCTATTTCCCATGAGTTATGCCCACTCTCTACCTATTTTCTACCCAAATTCTGTACGAGGAAATGCATTTTTAATGAGGTTAAACTCAGATGTCAAGTGTCCTATGTAACTGGAGCTGGAATTTATTGAAGCTTGATTCTATTGAGGAAGAAAACTCGGGACGGGCTGGATTCTAAATAATTGCTGGTGTGTGGCTTATTCTGAGTCAGTCGGAATAACTGTCAGCAATTCAACCAAACCTGATGCTGTGCTTGTGGGAGTGTCCCCACAAGAGGGGATCTGTCCATGCCTTTGGGCAATGAAAGCCCAGAAAAGCCACAGCAGCTGCTGCCTCCTCAGGTGCTCCAGGAGCTGCCCGAGCCTCCTGCCTTCGCTTCTGCCCAGCCCTGGAAATCTCTGTCTGCTGCTGCAGCCAGAGCTGGGACCCTCTCTCAGCTTCTTCATGGGTGCTGGATTCTTCTCAGCCTGTATGGTAGCTCAGATTCCTTACAAAAGAACAGAACAGCATTGCTAAAGCAACTCCCAGGGATTTGTGTCTCCTCACCTGGTGGGAATGGCCTGTAAAGCTGCTGGCTAGTACACAGTTTCTCCATAAAAATGCATGTGAGCGTGCAAGAAATGAGCTCCAGCTTGTTAACAGAAATTAATTACATGCCAAAAGGACAGTATTAAAAGCACTGTGATAGCAAATTTATTTTTACTGCAAGTTTTCTTTAGCAACTGAAAACTAATGTGGAAGAATTGGGTTTTCTCTTGCTGATTTTTGGGATGTGCTAAAAATTGGATATCTATCCTTAATGCCATGTTCACTACCTAGATTGCACTGATTTAATGTTGGCTTTCATGAACCACAACACAAAGGAGTCTGAACTCTTGCTTAAGTGTTTGGAAACTGCTTTTGGTACAGCCTTGCTAAACCTAAGTTCTTGGATAGGTTACAAAGAAACTGATTTTGTTGGAAAAAATATGGTTACTATTTAAAAAAACCCAAACCAAACAGTCACCTTAAACAAAACTCATTAAAACAGGGAATTCATTATAATTTTGCATATTAATTATGATGGATTGTGTAAGATTATATTTTACTGGCTTAATTCCATGAATACTTGTAGAAGATCAATAACTGGAAGACAGGTCCTTGCTGCAGCTTCTGCTGAAGCTCAGACAAATATAAATGTTTGCAGCTGCTGGTGGTGGGACATTCACAGGGAGTTTCTGTAGATAAAATTGATTTCCTCTGTCCATTCCCTGCATGAGGACCCGCCTCTCCTGCCCTTAACTGCAACAAAAGGATCCGTGGGTTAGGTGAGTGTTTCCTACTGTTTTATTTGCCTTTCAGATGCTGTGGATTCAGAGAATGTGCTGGTTTTGGACTCTCAGAGCAGCAGGAATAGCAGAATTTGAACTCAGTGATTGGGAGCTTACTGCGAGGAGGAATATTTGTAATGTCTCAATCCTGAAGTAATTGCTGTGTGTCCTCTCACTCCCACGTTGATCTCACGTATTGGCATAACAGTGGACCCTGAGCAGTGTATTTTATGTGGCTCAGTAAAGAGACTCGGTAAAGTTGGAGCCTATATATTGAGTTATTCTCCCATCTGTGAGGATGCACGACCAACCTCTGCAACAGATATTCCTACAACTTTTATTTTCAATGAAGTTTCTGTGATGTCCCTTCAAAGACCATACTCTAGGGAAGCTTTTTTTCTGGAATTCAGCCTGGATTTAGGTTTTTTTTTTTTTTGTTTTTGTTTTTTTTTTTAATGTGTATTTCCATTATATGCATCAGAATTCACTTTTCCCGCGTAGGTGGAAGATTGCACAGACCTTCCCGGCTTTCCTGGCTGCAGATCAATGAGCATCAGCTTCCCCATGGAATGGTCCCAGCACCAAAGCTGTCTGAGCTGCAGGAGCGTTCGGACAGCGCTCCCAGGGACAGGCTGGGATTGTCGGAGTGTCTGTGCAGGGCAGGACTCGGACTCAATAATCTCTGTCCTTCCAAATCAGCATATTCCGATTAACTGCCCGCTGACCAAACATTAATAGGAGGCGCTTGGCCACTACAAAAAGATCAGAATAACCACCTTATTCTATTCCAACCCCGCACGTAAGTGCACGATGGAGAGGCACTTGGAAAGCCCTGTTCGCTCAGCGCCGTGCCCAGAGCCCGGAGCCCGGAGCCTGCCCGGGCCGTGCCCGGCGCCGCCGCGACCCCGGCGCGTCCCCGCCCCGCGGAGCCGGGGCCGGGCCCGGGGCGGGGCGGCGCGGCCGGGCCGGGCAGGAAGATGGCGAACGTGCAGCTGGAGTTCCAGGCCAGCGCGGGCGAGGCGGACCCGCAGAGCCGCCCGCTGCTCGTGCTGGGGCAGCTGCACAACCTGCACCGCCTGCCCTGGGCGCAGCTGCGGGGGAAGCTGCAGCCGCGGGTCACCGAGGAGGTGAGGCCGCGCCGCGGGTCCGCGCCCCCTCAGAGCCCGGCGGCGCCCGCGGGGCTCCCGCGCCGCGTGTCCGCCCGGCCCGGCGGCCGCCCCGGCCCGCGGGGGCTGCGCGGCCCCGGCCCCGGCCCTGCGCCCGGCCCTGAGCGCCGCTGCGCCCCGGGGACCCCCGGGCCGGGCCGGGCCGAGCCTGTTGCTGCGGCGGGGCCGCCCGGGCAGCCGCTCCCGCCGCCCTTGTGCCCACCCCGGCGGGGAGAAGGCGCTTTGCCCTCTGTGAGGGGACAGGGGACGGCCGCAGTGAGCGCCGAGAGCCCCCTCCCCGCCCGCAGCCACTGCGGTGGGAGCTGCGGACCTGTTTGTTTAGTGGTGGTGATGGCTTGTGGTTGAATGATAAACGTTTTGCATTGCGGCTTTTAGGTCGCTAGATGTTTGGCAGGGGTTTTTATACAGGGCTCCCCAGTGTCTTAAGGCAATATTTACCCTTCTTGGTTTTATTTGTTTTTAATTAAATGGCTATGTGAAACAATAATTCGGAGCTAGTAAATCATTCCTCGTACTTATCACTAGGAAAACTGTCTCAAGTTAAGAAAGCTCTGAACCAGCCTGTGCACTAAACAGTGTGGTTTTAGATTGTAATTCATATGGCTTAAAGGAGATGCTTGTAATGGAAAGTACGTTTATATTTTCTGGTTAATGAACAGGTTTGTCAAATTTCCTGTTTCTTTTCACTCCAGAGGTTGTTGTGCACAATTTCTTTGTTTCCAACACCTAAACCCCTGTCACTAAAAAGTGCCTAAACACAGCAGGAGTGGGGTGGGAAGGAAAGTCTGGCGCAGTCCTTTGTTTTTAAATCCTTCTTTTCTCCCCAGATCTGGCAGTCTGCTCTGAGCACGCTGAATCCCAACCCCACGGACAGCTGTCCCCTGTACCTGAACTATGCCACGGTGGCCGCGCTGCCGTCCAGGGTCAGCCGGCACAACAGCCCGTCCGCCGCGCAGTTCGTCACCCGCCTGGTCAGGAACTGCCTGCCAGGGGGGGTCAACAGATGCATTGTTGTAAGTGGCTCTTGAAACGCTGCTGGGAATGAAATGCCTAGCGAGTGTTTTCTCGACTTTTCCGGGTTGTAGCTGTCTCCAAGGAGACTGGAGGTGGACAAGTTTGACTGATATAATTACACTGACATGAGTGGTTTTGCACTGGCATGTAGGCAAGACCTGACTGTAATGGCTTGTGCATGCTCAAGCACATTAGAAGGAGGAAATTAAGGCTGGATTCGTGTGGAACATCTTCAAGCAGGAATGCCCATGCAAAATGAACTATTAGTGGCTTTTTCCAGACTAGGATTTGGGATGTCAGCACATGCTTCAGGAGATTGATGTAGCTTGAGTGGAGGGTGTTATGTCTGTATCACAGAAGCCACGAGAGGTGCCTTACTTGTGTTGTTCAGTGAGTTTTAAAAGTCTTGATGCAAATAATGTTCCAGTGTGAGTCCTTTGCAGCACTAGCTCTTGGACCTCTTTGGTCATCTTCTTTATGAGCCTGATGAATTTATTTTTTTCTGTGGGTTCTCCAGTTAATATCAGATTTGTGGGTTGTTGGAGAAGACTCATACAGTCAGTGTCAGTGAAAAAATTTAATAGTACTCTTCACTTGGAAAACTTATTTGCAAGAGTAATAACTCTACTTAATTTTTTGCCTTTGAAAATGTTTAACTAGAACTGCTTTCCATTGGTAGTTTCTGTAATGGACTTCAGAAAAATAATCTACCTGCTACCAAACTTCTGGGTTAATACTAGCCACATTCTCATACAATTTCTGCCTTCACATTCTCATATAATTTCTGTCTTTGTGATGTTTGCTTTGAGCACATGTTGGTGATTCCTGTGCCTTTTTTGGTCCTGATCTGTAGGCTAACCTGTGTTAATTGCACTGGTATAATTACAACCGTCCAGCTCCCTTATAAGGATGAACTAATTGCAGCAGTGTAATTCATTTACAGGAAATGAACTGGACCAGTTCACTGGGGTGCTGTCACACTGCCTCTCTGTGCAGATGAATGAGCTTGTCTTGGGCAATGTTATTTCCCACCCAGCTCCTTTTTTCCCCTCCTCCCCAGTAATACCCCAGGTAACAGATCTTTTAAGTGCAGCCTTCCACAGGGGTGTTGTGTGACGTGTTTTGGTGCTGGCTGCTGTTCCAGATGGTGTGTGAGCGCTCCGAAGTCTTCGCCTCCGCCTGTGCCCTGGCCAGGGCCTTCCCCCTGTTCACACATCGCTCCAGCGCCTCCAGACGCACAGAGAAGAAAACTGTGACAGTGGAATTCTTCCTGGTTGGCCAAAACAACGGACCAATGGAAGTGGCAACACTTAAAGTAAGATTTTGGGGGTTTTCTGTCATCTTTTCCTTCAGTTTGTTGCACACACAAATGCATGTGTCTCAAGATGCCTCTGGAATAGTTGTTGTATAATTATCTTAGCTCAGGGTTCCTCGGAGTTGATCAGCTCACAGCATCTGTGAGTAGAAATGCCAAACGTATTATTGCAGCAGATGCTGAGAATGTTATTCAGAATTTAGATTTCAGGGGTGGAAAACACCAAACAAACAGCACAAAGAAAATGTCTCCTCTCTCATGTGTATCACAGATGCAAACTCTGGTTTTAGCCTTTAATATTACACTGCTTTTGGTCTGTGGGCTTCTCACTTTTTTCTACCCAGGCAAAAGCTGTGTGTGACTGTGCAGGTGAATATCACAGTGAAGTCACTAAAAGTCGCTTAACAGGGATCACATACAGCCTCTGCTATTTCTGTCTGATGTACCTCTTTGGCTGAGTTCTTCTGGCAGAGCTGTGGCCAGAAACAAGACCCTAAGAAACAAAACAGCTTGGAGATGAGCTGTACATGACGGTGAAATACATCCAAGTCATCTTTCAATGGCAGAAAATCAAACACTGTTTCCCTTGTTTGACTGTTGCAGAGAGGAAACTCCACATCAGATAACTGTTGGCATGCCAGGTCATTCCTCTTCAAGATCCATCAATTTAAAAGCTGTCCCAAGATTTGCAGTTAATCTGTTCGGGAACTCCCTGTTCAGTGCTCCAGGTCCTGTGCTTTAGTACAGATGGATACTTCCTTAACTGATCAGTGAGGTTTCAGAAATCCCTTAAAAGTTTTGGCAATGGATTTGACAAAAGATACAGTGTTGCTGCATTTGAAATTCACAGAATTACAGCTTTAGGGTTTTGGGTTTTTTTCAGTGTCTTTTCCTCTGTGCTTGGTCCTTACTCCATGAACCGATTTGGCCCCAGAAAATGGTGCCAGCCCAGTTTTCAGCAAAGTGGCAAAGACAGGCATGCTGGGAATACAACTCTTGATCACTCCATTTTTCCATGCCCCAAATCAGCAAAAGCATAGCTGGTGTCAAAAATAGTTCCTTCAGATAGGTAGATTCCAAACCACTTGGGTTATTTTTAACTTAAAAACAAAGCTGCAATTATTTCTAGCTCCCATTTTCCCCCTTGATGTCAGTGCCAAAAATATTACTGGCTTCCTCTTAGCTGAGTCTGCACCCCTTAAATTCAACCGGCACCAGACAGCTAATGCAGAGCATGGAAGAGGCATGTGGTAGGACATTTTTATCTAAACCTCTCCCTTGACATGTTGTATTTTACACCTACTGCATTGTACAGGGTATTTTATGGTGAGGACTAGCAGGGATTGTCAGAGCTTTACAAGGCACTTACTAAAGGCTGCCATTACCCAGGTTCTCTGGAGCACTCTGGAAACACAAACACAGGCACAGCTTATTTCTGGAAGTTGTGCTGCTCCTCTGGGGCTTGGCCTTGGGGTTACAGCACCTCCTTTTACCTGCGTGGTCCTAACAGGGAATCACTCCAGACAGAGCTTGGCTCCTGAGGAGGTCCTTACCCCTTTAGGGACAGTAAAGCAATCAGAAGTAATTGCAGGGAATTGGGCACCTTTCCAAAGCAAGCCAAGGTTTAGGAGTGTGATGGGATACAAATGTATGGAGTCCTTAGGCTGGTCTGGCCAAGCCAAACTTCAGATACCTCAGCATGAGTGAGTGAGTGTGCAACACCTCCGATTCCTGTGAAACCCATCTTGACTCACCCTTGTGCTGTGTGTGGTCCTCAGTGTAGTGTGGCTACTGGAAAGCTTGCACAAAGTTTCCTTCCCCCAGGTCTTACAGCTTCGAGTTGTTAGTTCATGGGAGTTAAAAGTTGAAGCTTGGTGTCTGGTGTCTTCATGGTCCTTCTTTTGCCAGGAGGATCCTTCTGTAAGGAAACAGCCTTGGCTGCTTGACCATTTGGATTCTGTCCACTCTTGCTTAGATAAGTTTTTGCTCAGTCCAGGTGAGGGTCAGTCCATTTTGCCGCAGAAAGCAGAGAATAGTGCATGTTTACACAAAGATGAAATATTACAGTTTCCCCATGGGCCTGCCATATAGAATATCTCACAGCAGTAATCTTTATTTCCCTCAGCCACTCTGCCTGCCCTGTACAAACTCTGCAGTTTCCCATGTTGCAGATCACACAATCTCTGCAGGTTTCCAACCCCAGCAGCCCATAAACTCATTGTGACTTCCTGAACTAGCTGCCTCTTATCTTTCTTTCCTCCACCTCACATTGCCTTCTTGATGTCCCTTTGGTAATGGAGAAACATACTAATTTTACAACACCAGTTTGCTCAGTAAAAGAATACAATTGCTTAGAAATTAAAGCACATAGAAAAATAAGCTGGAGACATACAAAAACTAATGGTTAGCTTGGCTGACGTTGTTTAACTGTGCCTGTGGTTGTGGCAGTTAAGCATTAACGTGCTCCAGAGGAACCACACATCTGGTGTTGGCTGCAGAGGGATAGATGCAAAGCTGTGCCAAAGGCCAGCCCCTTTCAGGTGTCCTCCCTTGTGTTTGCAGTGCCTGGCCAGTGCCACCGAAGGGGTTCGGCTGGCCGCGCGCATCGTGGACACCCCGTGCAACGAGATGAACACTGACAACTTCCTGGAGGTTGGTGATGCACCTGATGAGTGACAATTGCTAATTGGAAATCTAGACTGCAGCAATCAAGCCCAAGTGTTGCTGTCTCTCAGTGCAAGCTGTGTGTCAGCAGTGGGAAGAAAATCCAACCAGAGGTGCTCAAGCTCTTCCTGTGGCCTTTCATGTTTCATAGAACTGTGCAGGGTTGGAAGGAGGCAGAGTTTACAGCTTGGAGTAGGGCACTGGGAAGCTGAAAAAATGAGCTCTTCATTTGGTCATGGCACTGGATTCTTGTCTTAAACCTGATGGTGACCAGAGTTACTGAAATCGTGGGACAGCTGACATATTTCCAAATGAGCTTTATCATAAAGATCTGGAAAGCTGTTGAAAATGAAATCATTCCTGTCCTGTTACATCATGATCCAATGGAGCGAACAGTTGTCCTTTACCTCTGAAGATTTCTTTTACTGGCAGAGTCTAAAGGTCAAATTTATATTTCATGCCATAGTAAGTCACGGATGTGTCAGTGGAATTAGGCCATTGGAAAAGCAGCACCACTCCCAAAATTGTGAAAGTTTGTATGTGTATACATGCAAAATAACAAAAACCCTTTAACTGGGTACCCACTTGTGTGGAAAAGCACGAATGTGTCCTGATGATTGACTGACAGTGTCCTTTTTTCTCAATTATTAAGGAAATCAAAAAAGTTGGCAAGGATCTTGGGATTACTCCTACCATTATCCGAGATGAGGAGCTGAAAGAGAGAGGCTTTGGAGGTACATCTTGTTGAGTATTACACTTTTTTATTAGCAGATGACTGGAATGTTTTGCCGTTGTGATGTTTCATTTGCACGTTTTTTAAACTGTTTTATTGTCCATAGTATTCCAAGAAAATACCCACGGGGGCTCCCTGCAGTCTTTCTTCCCCACAGGTTTAATTCTCTGTTTTCCAGGTATCTATGGAGTTGGAAAGGCAGCTCTGCATCCTCCAGCCCTGGCAGTTCTCAGCCACACTCCAGATGGTGCCACACAGACCATTGCCTGGGTGGGCAAAGGTATTGTGTATGACACTGGAGGACTCAGCATCAAGGGAAAGGTACAGAAACACTTGTTCTGCTGCTGCCTTTGCTTACACTCTTGTTTTCTGATGGAAGCAGTTCAGATAATGTCTGTAGGAAACAAAAGTACCTTTTTCTTGAGTTAAGTGCTTGCTCTGTTGTCATCCATATGGACACAAACTATCGGGGGAGAAGACCAAATGGGATTCAAGGACCATTGCAGAGCAATTCAGTAGCAACATGATATTTTGCCCTTTAAATATTGCCTGCTGAAAGGCAAAAAGTAGGAACAAAGATGTTTAATTTCTGGTTTCAAAGATAGAAGCAAAACCCATTGGGTTTGGTCTCAGTGTGAAACTTATAAACAACCTTTTTCTTTTTACTTTCCTAACAGTTCAGCAACCCAGCTTTAGTATTTTTTAGTTCCAAGACCAGATCCACCAATAAGCAGAGGCACATATTCTTTGTTTGTCTTGTTGACAGCTGAGTACTGTCAAAACCAGAGTCTCAGAAGCATCAGAAACACTGGTTCTAGCAGGCATTACTGTGAAATTCTCTTTCAAAGACAAAAAAAAAAAAAATCTGTGGTTCTGTTTAAACAGACTACTATGCCTGGAATGAAGCGAGACTGTGGTGGAGCAGCTGCTATTTTGGGTGCCTTCAAAGCCACTGTAAAGCAAGTAAGTAAAATGTGTTAATTGATATCATGTATCCCAGCACTGCCAAGGAGCTTGGATATATTCCCAGAGACAGAGGCCTGTCTAATCCTGAAGTTCTGACCTGCCTCTGCTCTTAGTGAGCTTGAGCCACTCTGCTCTTTCTGCTATTCCAGGAAAATATTTCACATCTTTACTAGGATCTTGAGAATTGTGAGAAATTCCTTGAGTGCTGATTTTTTTAAAAGGTCTTCCTTGAATTTCAGAGTTTGTTCTGTGGACTGAGTGGTTTCTAGTTCCTTGAATCAGGTCTATACTTGAGTTATCCAGTGCTGATTTTGTTTAAGCTGTGGGATTTGGGGCAGCTGTTGTCACCTTAGCAAAGAAGGGGATGAGTGACTCTGGGATATGAAGTCTTTCTATATGCCAAATCTTGTGCCAGGTCTAATATTAACCTGGTGGGTAAATAGCAGCTCTAGTGTCATCAGGAGCTGCTTGTTGGTTTGCATCTGTGGTCAGAAAGTAGTGGGGGAGCTGAGAAGAAGCCAGGTATTGAAATATGAAGAATTACAAATATTCCTATTTCACTTTAACAATGCAAACTGGGGAAAAGAGGCTGCTGCCAATAAAACTCTGCCCTCTCCACAAATCCAGTGACTGGGTCTTGCTGACAGAGCAGCTATTGCCTCCAAGGAGTATCCAAAGTTCAAAAAATATTTACTGCTGCAGATTAATGCATAGATCTGATGGATGCTTTGTCCAGGGGCTGAGCAGTGCCAAATTCCCATTTCTCAATAGTCTAGCTCCGTGCCTTGGCCCTAACAGCATGTTTGATGTGGAAAGATTGTAAACTTCACAGTTATCTGCTGAGAATTAAAATTGGAAACAGATTTGTGAGCTGCATCTCAGGCAGAGTAACTACCTTGCATAACTAAATCCTTCAGAAAGTTGTCAGAGGTCTGCAAGGGACAAGAGCTGGAATGTAGAGCTTTGGGACACTTTGGGATAGCCATGGATGGGGGACATGTTTTCAGTGGTTCAGTCCTTATTTCCAGAGTAGTTTTGTGTGTGATTGCCTGCACTGAGAGAAGTTCCATTCACAGTCACAGTAGATGTGAGTACAAGTGATCTCTCAGTTCATACACAATTACTGCAACAGTGAGTAAACTGCCAGTGATGTGTTTGGACAAACTGAGCCTGGAGAAATCTTTATATGTAAAAACAAAGGAATGAACTCACTGCTGAATTTTACAGTCTCGTGTGAGAAGACCTGTAAATGACATCCCTGAAGAAAATGTGTGCAGAGAGGCAGTGGAAAGAATTTGTTGTTACTGTTTCAAGTCTTTTTTTTTAAATGCTTTCAAGAAGAAAAGAAAGGGGGAAGAGATTTCACTGAGCTATGCTTTGTCACAGAGACTGAAGTGGGAAATGTGTGTTGGATAGAAAGCTCAGTGGGAAGAGGGGCAGAGGTTATTTTCCATCTTCATAAATATCTGCCTGCATGCTGTTCAACAGTTACACAACATGGTTTTAAAAGGCTTTGGATGGCAAAATTAAACAAGTGATTTTTCCTAGAAAGGTGGATTTTCTCCATTGTGAGCTTTCCAACACAAGGGAGAAGAGAAAAACATTGACTTAGATTTTTGATTTCTTTATTGTTAACATGATCCTGCATGTTAGCATAGTGAATCCTGCTTTTGAAGAGCTGCAGGCAGAATGAGCTTCAGGAAAAGGCAACTGATACTGGAAATAGATTTTCACTTTTTGACAGTAGATTAACAACATGTCTGTCTTGGAGGAGAAAAATGCAGTGCAGTGCAGTGAGACTCTGTGAATGGCTGGATCATGGAGGGAAGGGCCCATCTCCAGCAATGCTGTTTGCCCACCAGCTGGGCTAGAAACTGGGATTACTTTCTGGCTTCTAAATGCTGCCTGTAATTTTGAAAGGTTTTGATTGATGCCTTTGCCCTTTAGACTTCAGAACATGAGCTGATTCAGCAAGCCCAGATTTCAGGCACAGTTATCAAGAGATTAAGAGCCAGGTTTTCCCCCAGAATTTGATGATATTAAGGTTAACTAGTTAAGGAGGAACAGTGTTTTCCTTTGTTAAACACTGCTGACTCCCTGTCTGTTCCTAGAATCCCTCCACACAATACAATTGCTGTGTAAATAACAGAATCATCATCCATTTTAAAATACCATCCATAACCACAGAAGCACTTGACTTTATACCAAAACATGAGATAAACCAGAAGAGAGAAGGCTAAGGAAAAGGAAAAAAAAAACCACCAGAGCAAAACAGGTTAAAAATGCTCTGTGCCTCCCAGCAAGAATGGCACATTTTAAAAAACCCAAATAACGCCCACCCACCTGTCCAAAAACCCCACCAGATTTCCTTTGAAAATTGTAGCATTGCTGTCAAGGAGTCTCAATCCCTCACTGATTTCAGTCCCAATAAATCAGCTTGACGTGAATCAAAAGCCATTTCTCCCCTCTGGTTGTTACAGGGGTTTAAGGACAATCTTCATGCTGTTTTTTGTCTGGCTGAGAATGCAGTGGGACCACGTGCAACGAGACCTGATGACATACATGTTCTTTACTCTGGAAAGTAAGATTGTATCTATCCCTTTCCCATAAACAGAACAAACATCATTTTTCTGTTAATCTGAGTCATGCAGATTGTGAAGCTGTCCCTAAATCAGCTTCCCTAAATATTGATAATTGCATTTCAGACATCCATAGTAGTGAGTTTTAAGTGTGCTTAGATTTTCCTGCAGGGTATGTAAATGTACATCAAAATACATGGGTATCATGAGCTGCATTTCCCTTAAAGCACTCAGAATTTTGGTGGTTTTTGTAGTAGAACCAGTTTTCTGTGTCCATCTGCAGCTGCATTGTGTGGCAAAGCAGCAAAGACAGGCCACCAATGGATCAGAGTCTCTTTCAAGAGCAGATGTTACTTCTTTGGCAGTAATTTGTATCCCAGCATCACACAGGCTCAACAAGTAGAGCCTGCCCCAAGGGCAGCGCTGTCATTTCCCTTTTCCGTGTGTGCTCTGTCTGGATGCTTGGAGCTGGGGAATAGCAGTCCTATAGACTTGCAGAGTCAAATAAGAGAAGCACATGAGGTTCTCTCTGAAGTATTTTGGTCCAGGCAGGTGAGTCCTGACTTCTAGGCTGAAGCAGTCCAGTCTGACATGCCCTCTGTTCCTCCCAGAACTGTGGAAATCAATAACACTGATGCAGAAGGTCGCCTGATCCTGGCTGATGGAGTCGCTTACGCCTGCAAAGACCTTGGAGCTGATATCATTCTGGATATGGCCACTCTTACTGGAGCTCAGGTGCAACACTTTACATTTATAACTCAGCTTCTTTTCTGTTCTTTATGCAACTTTTTTGCTTTTGCATACTTAAATTAAATGTGGTGTTCTGATGACATCAGCAGCTGATACAAGCAGGCCAGTACTCTAGGTTTGCAGTTCAATTTATAATTACCAGAACTGATCTGTTAATAGTGATCAGGATTTTTTTGTCCATGAAATGGCTTCCATTTCATGTACCACAGAGTGGTACAAGGGTACCAATTTAAGACCATTATTTTCTAGCACCTGTTCCTGTTTTATACAAGGTTATATTGATGAGCAGTGGTAGAAGGTGACTTCTTCCTGATTTTGTCCTTTACCTCACCAGGGAATTGCTACAGGAAAATACCATGCTGCTGTCCTTACTAATAATGAAGAGTGGGAAAAGGCTTGTGTTAAAGCTGGCAGGAATTGTGGAGACCTGGTCCATCCTCTGGTGTACTGCCCTGAGCTCCACTTCAGTGAATTTACCTCTGCTGTGGCTGATATGAAGAACTCTGTAGCAGTAAGATTTCTCCTTTCTTTTAAATTTTTCTATTACATAAATGTATGTGTTTTCTAGACAATGAGCTGGCCTGCTGAAAGCTCTTCATGGGGGCACCTTTTAGAAATGGCCCATATTGTCCTGGTCTTCAGGGTCTTTCACCTGGGGCTCTGCCCGTTGTCTTCAGTGTCAGTTTTAAACAGGGTGACCTGCTGCAAAGGTATCTGTGGGCTGCTTGCCTTTTAAACATGGCCCTAAATGAATGCTGAATTCCTGGATGGAGATCTTTTAGGAAATCAAGATGGGCATTCCTCAGCTCATACATCACCAGCAGAGAAAGTAGCTGGGAGTGCAGAAACCAGGAAACTGAGGACAGAGGCCTTGGAATTGCTGCAGCTGCTTTTGCTGCATTTGAGAGTTCCAGTGTGCAGTGAGGTTCCAGAACACTGCAGAAAGGAGTGTGGGCAGAAGAGGAATTGAGCAGGGCCACACTGCTGCTAGGGACTGAGTCAAGGATTTGCAGTAAAGTTGGTTTGTAAGCCTCTTCTAGGGCCATTCCTTAAGCTTTGAACGAGATTTGTGGATCTGTCTTTCCTCTAGGCAGAATGAGCCACTTATATTTTCTCTGCTTATGAGACCAACTCTGTTCTTATTGCTCCCACAGGACCGAGACAACACCCCCAGCTCCTGTGCTGGGCTCTTCATTGCCTCCCACATCGGCTTCGACTGGCCGGGGGTGTGGGTGCACGTCGACATCGCTGCTCCCGTGCACGCCGTGAGTGTCCCTCCCCTCCCCGGCACACAGCTGGGGAAGCACACCTGCTGCTGCCTGCTGGAGCTCTGGGTTGGGTCCATCCAGTTCAGAGGGACAGAAATAGGTGGAGAAGGGTCCTTTAGAAAAGCAGTGACTCGTCTCTGTTGAGAGTTTCTTGGTTTCTTCTCTGTTCATATTTTTCATTTTGATTTTAAAATATTCTAGCAGCCACTTCAGTCAGTGACATCTTTATCATTGTGAGCATTGACAACTTGCCTGGTCTCTGTTCATGGCAATAATCCCAGCCTTCCATTTTCAATCATGTTGTTTTAAGATGATTGACCAGAATTGATCATTCTTCCAGAAATATGTTCCCTTTGGAACTTGTGTATATTCTTTTTTTTTTTCCCTAAAAACCAAGCCAATTCCCTCCACTTGCTTTTTTTTTTTTTTTTTTTTTAATCCAGTTTATTCAGCTCATATTCCAAATCCATGCTCAGGCTGGGTGGGAGATCCCCTGCCCTGAACAATGCTGGCCTCTCTCCACCCACAAGTCAGTGGGAGCTCTGTTCTCATGTGTTAAATCCAGCTGGGACAGATTCCAGTGGTGGTGAGGATACAGCAGCACAGAGCAGGGGTTGGCTGTGGCTGCTGACCACCACAGCTCTCGTTGGATCAGCAGCCAAATTAAAACTAATCCAGATCCTCCAAGTGTGAACTGTGTGGTTTTGGTTTTGTTCTAGGGTGAGCGAGCTACTGGCTATGGCGTGGCTTTGTTGCTGTCCCTGTTTGGAGGGGCCTCTGAAGACCCTTTGCTAAACCTGGTGTCCCCCCTGGGCTGCAATGGGGACTCTCCCCCTGAAGAGATGGAGAGGGACTCCAAGAGACGGCGCCTGGTTTGACACAGCCCCAGCCCTGAGTTACCTCACTTTGCACTGATCTGTTCTCAAGCAATGAAATGTCACATGGCAGAAATTTCCTTTTTTTTTTTTTATTATCATGATAAGATTTATTACTTGTTTCTGATAAAAACAGCCTGATGTATTGTTTAGTTTGTTTTTTTTTTAAATTATTGGTGCACACAGTTGCTGAACAATATCAGTGGTGCAGAGTCCAGGCTCAACTAACTGTATCAGGAAGAGGCCATGTCCTCCTCTGAGCTCCTCACAGAACCTAACTAAGTGCATTAATGCATGAGAAGCTCTCTCTAGTCTGAAGAAGCAACTGCAGCTATTGCTTACAAAGCCTTCTGAATTACTTATTATATGTGAGGTTTTATCAGACATTTCTGCAGGCCTCATCTCAGAACACAGGACAAGGGAAAAAACTCCGTAGACTTGGCTTATTCAGAGACAGTTTAGCTTAGCAGCAAAGGAGATGTAATGAGAAAAGGCCTATAGGTGCTGTTTCTGCATGTTTTAATGTTCTTCTGACCAGTAAAATCAGCAAGAAGGGTTCAGAACATATCTCTATGTAATTGTTTCACATACAGATTACAGAATGTATTCATGTTAAATGAGAAAAACAATAGAGGGACTGTGATTGAGTAAAATCAGTTTACAAAGCAGAGTGGCTTCTTGCCACTTAATAAATTTATAATTATTAAAGAAGCTTACATATCCCATGTGGTGTTTTGTGGTGTTATTTACATTTCTGAGAACACTGAGTGCTCCAAAACTTTATGTACAACATCATTACCCTGCTCACATTCCTTTTCCCAGCACTCAGACAGAGCTGAGAGAGGAGCAGCTTGCAGCAAGTGCTTTGGGGCGGTCCTGCAGAACTTTCTGATTCACTTCATTTGATTCAGCAGCAGTCAGGGTGCTCAGTGTGAGTTTCTGTACGAGCCACAGGGAGCTTCCAGGCACTGGTTTGGCTGGGACACCCAGAGGAAGTGACTGGTCCCAGTTGATGTCATGGCAGTGACAGGGCTGGGAACAGAGAGACCAAGTCCCTGTCCTGGGGCTCCAGCATCAGCCTTTGGAAGCATTTCCTGGCTCCAGCAGCATCAGTGGTGAGAAATCCCCCCCAGCACGCCCTTGGCTGCTCTGCAGGTCAAGTCAAGCTGAGCTGTCCCTTTCCCTGTTGAGGGGATCTCTGGAGAACTGATGTTGGGTTTAGCTGGCGTTTCCAGCACTGAGGGACACCAAGAGTCTTCTTGATTAAAGACTTCTTGGAAAGCTTAATGCAGAAGGGAGAAGGAAGGTGTTTCATTCTGATTGTGTGGCTCTATTTGATAGACAAAATGTAACTTTAAAGAAAAAAAAAAAAAAAAAACGCAACCCCAGAACCCTTCTGTGGGGCAGAGCAGCAATTATTTATGGGAATCACTTCCAGGCACCAGAGCTTTGACCTCTGGCTTTAGGTCTGCACTTGAAGTGTGTTCTGGCACCACTTAAGGAACTTTAAACACCAACACTCCCACGCAGGGCAGGGAACACCTGCAGGGCTTTGCAAACCCTGGCCCCTGACCAGCCCTTCACAGATCACCTTCGTGTCAGCTTGGGGACCCCCAAACTCCATGTTCCCAGATATCCTCCCCCTCCTCAGCTGCCTCCTGAGCAAGCACAGGGTCACAGAGCCAGGGAGGTGCCTCCTGGGTTGTTTTGTAGGTCTTAGAGCTTACATTTCTGCAGCTGGGAGCCCAGCACTTTTAGGAGGATGGCAGCCACGAGCTCATGCACCTCTTCAGGTCCATTTCCTCCTTGGGGCTGTGCTGCTGTTCCCAGGACGGCCCAGTGGAAGCTGATATAGGCAGCAGGTGAGTTAAGAAGTGTCTCTGCCATGGTCCAGACCATCCCTGCTCTTTACCTTGTGACCCCATCGTCCTGTGGGCAGCAGTTTGCTGTGAAATGTGTGGAGACTTGGCAGGACAAGGCTCATCTGCTGGTTTGCTTGTTAAAGTGAAGTTGGTGCTCAGTCAGGGAAAAGCCTGTCTGTGATGTGTTCAGCTTGAAAACCTTACAGCAGCAAAGGCCTTTTCTGGCTTTGTTGTGTTTTGCCTGGAGTAAACGTAGCCAACAGTGTGTTTTATCCCATTTTGGCACTGTGCTGTCTGAACTGGGAACTGGCAAGAGACACGTCACTGGAGTTTTACCTGGTGCTCCAGAAAGATGGATTTGGGCAAAACAGTATTTAGGAATTAACTTCTGCTGGGCAGTCCTGAGCCTGGGAAGGTGCAGTAGGGATTTGGGTTCCCTTTGGGTGTGTTGGACTTTACCTGTAGCCTCTGGTGTGGAGAGATCACCACCCCCTGCTCTCCCTGGGACCTGTGAGAGACGGAGGCACAGAAATCCCATCCTGTTTGTAATGTGGACAAACTTCTGAACAAAGTAGTTTTTTGGAAAATAATCTGTGGGACATCAAGACAAGCACCTGTGTTCCAAGGTTGTTCCAGGTGAGTCAGGGCATGTTTTATTTTCTAGTTACCTGTGCACAAAGCTACTACTGACCACATTTGCTACAGCTGGAAAAGCATCCATACAGGCAAAGGGCCCTTCTGTATTACACTGCACTCACCCTGAAGCTGCACAAAGGCTCACTAGGCAATTAAATCGATTTTTTTCCATTTGCATGTGTAAGGGTTGGAAGTAGTACATCTCTCTCCTCCATCCCCATTGTGGTTTGTGTCTTGGAAATTCTGTTGCCTTGGTATGTGATGTCTTCTGGGCTCTGGATGGGAAAGCAATAGTTTTCCAAAACTGCTGTGCAGGGATTTTTATTTTTCCCTTTCATGTTTTCTTTCAAACGCTTCTCTTACACAAAACCCACAGAGAGAGTTCCAGGCAGCGTCCACCCGTATGAAACCAGACATTTTTTTCCATAATCTTTTTATAGATTTGATAATATTTAACTCGGCATGTATTAAAAATGTATGGAGTACATAAAATTCATTATAAATGTCACCAAACGGGCCAATGGCTTTTTAATATCACTGCCACAAGACTGTATTTTAACCTATTTCCTGTCTGGATCCATTCCAGTGGCAATTCCAGGAGGGGAATATATTTAGTCTATATTTACTTAGTCTGTTTAACTTTCAGTTAGTGTCTTTGGCTGATCCCGTGGCCGTGCTATTTTGGGATAATTTATACAATATTTACATTAAATTCTGCTAATATTTCCTCGCCTCTTGAAGTCGGATTACACTATTTACATCTCAAAGGCCCAAGCTGGAGGAATAAGCAGCTGTTCCAGGCACCAGAGAGAATTTAGTGTAGGGGAGGCTGCCAGCAATGAGACCATGAGTCTGAAATACTCGTGGAGGAATTATTTAGGATTGGACCAGTCCTCCATGAAGGAAGGGGGAATCATGGAATGGTTTGGGTTGGAAGGGACTTTAAAGACTGTCTAGTTCCAAACCTTCTGCCATGGAGGGACAGCTTCCACTGTCCCAGGCTGCTCCCAGCCCTGTCCAACCTGGCCTCGGACACTCCAGGGATGGGGCAGCCACAGCTTCATTGGAAAACCAACTCCAGGTGTGAGGTGGTTCCCCTCACAGGGCAGAATATCTGCCCAATATCTAATCAAATCTGCCCCTTTTCAACTTGAAGCCATTTCCCCTTGTCCTGTGGCTACACACTCCTGTCCCAAGTCCCTCTCCAGCTCTCTTGGAGCCCCTTTAGGCTCTGGAAGGGGCTCTTTGATCTCTCTGGAGCCTTTTCTGATCCTGGCTGAACAACCCCAGCTCTTCCAGCCTGTCTTCACAGGCTGAGCATCTTTATGGCCTCCTCTGGACTTGCTCCAGCTTATCCATGTCTGTGGATCGGAGGGAACTCCCTTCATGTCTGCAGAGGTGGAGCAAAGCCCTCAGCTGAAGGGAATGAAGTGTCTCTCCCTCTGGTCTCTGTGTGGTGTGGCAGGAGAAGCAGGAGAATGGTCCTGAGCTGTGTGATTGAGCCTTTTACAAAGCTGAGAGAAACCTTCAAATCAGAGTTTGGTTGCTTAATGAAAAAGAAAAGAAAAGAAGTAAATTTTGGATTTATAACAAAAATTAAGACAAAGCCAGATTCAGCATCACTTAATTTAACCGCAAACATGCATCACAGTTGGAGGGGAAAACACTCCTCTCTGTATAAATGGAAATTTACCTTCAGGGTTGACCTGTGCAGTAATGAAGCAGCAACTGGATGAGATCAAAGTGCACAGAGCCAACCACCCTCAATCCCAACAGTATTTGGCAGAACAAATGATTCTCCTGCATTGAAGGCACAATGTAATTTAGTGGTCCAGGGAAAAAATCCAAACTGTGAAAATATTTGACAGCTACTGTTCTCTAGAGGGGAGGAAGAAACCAAATTAGCTGGAATTTTGGTCTATAATTATTCTCAGAGGAATCTACAGATTTTTAAGTATAGGGGATGGTTCCAACAGACATTCTTAATGGCTTGAAACTCTGGAAGCAAATCTTGCTCTGAAAGCCAGTGAAACTTTAGGAGGAATAAATATTTTTTTTTTCTTTTTACTCAATTTAGTTCTCATTTTCAAGTCCATGAATTGTCTACAGTTCATGAACAAAATGTTTCAAGTCTTCTGTCCTTGCTAATCCACCCTAGCATTGGACTGAAGGACATTCATTGTACTTTAAAAAATGTCTCATTTGTAAAGTTCCTCACTTCAATACTAAGAAAATCTTCATCAGTAGTAAGAAAAACCTACCTGTGGAGAAATAATCTGTCATCCAGAAGGATTTTGTTGGCCTTGGAACTGATGAAATGACATTAAAAAAAAAGAATAAAGGGCAGAGCCAAAGAGAGAATTGAAGCCGAAATTCCTGTGATTCAGAATGATCACGGAATAGAAATTCTTTCTGGCTTGGACACCACAAAGCAAAGCACAAGGCAGACAGATAAAACACCTCTGACTCCTCCATTTCACTGTCATGAAATATCCTGAAACATGGGGGTGGGAGGGGAAAAAAAAGAGTTCAAATGAATCATTTCTGTTTTCTAGGAACAAGAGGGTGAGATTGCTAAAGAGCATTTTTAGCTCAGATGAATAAATAAATCAGAGCAGGGGTAATGGAACTCCTAACCACTGCAGGTGTGAGGTCATAACAGAATATTAACCAAGTCTTTCCTGAAAGCTTTTGCTGACTCAGTCAGTAATAATCCCAGTCTGGGATGCTCAGGCTGATTTATGGGCACTAAAAGGATGATGTGAGTTAAACCAGCTAAATTGCTCCCCTTCCCTAACCCCTCTGAATTCCAGGGTGTGTTTGCACTTACCCATCACTCAGGGCACCAAACTGTTGCCGGATTACTTTGTCAGAAGCTGAATTTTCCCTAAAAGGCCACAGAGAGGATGTACAGAGGGAAAATGAGCAGCAGTCCCTGAGTATGGCACAAGGGCAGACACACACACCCCACTGAGAGCAGCCCTCTGCCAGGGCAGCAGCGCCCATTTAGGACCACTGACACCACCTTTTCAGTCCACACAAGATTCACATCCTTTAAAACCAAAAAACTATTAAGGTTACTATATTTAAAATTTTTTTAGATTTTTTTTTCACTCTGATCACGTGCATATTGTGACAGGTAGGTTGGCTTTTGGGTTTTTCTTGCCTGTTCAGCAACAGATCACAGGGCAGTGATCATAATGAGAACTTCATTTAGTATCCTGCCTGCTTCTCCACTCCTGGACTGATGGGGAAGGGATGTGATCTGCCACTGATGGAAGATTCTTCAGGCTGAGAACAGAGCAGGGGAGCAGGTGAGGGATCCATCCCTGGCATCTCATCCTTGATGCTGCCTTTGGCTCCCATCTTTTCTGCTGCTTCAGCTCCACTTAATTCTTCAGCACTGTGGCACAAATATGTGGGTTTGAAGATCTCTGAGCCTATCAGAAAAAAAAAAAATGAATAGGCAAGGATCATTTTGGGCACAGGTAACAGAAGGTTCTTGCCCAGTGACAAATATTTCCCCTGTGCTTTCCTGCCCAGGTCCTGCTCTTCATGCTCAGCCTCAAAGAGGGGTAACCACCAGTTCAAATCACTAAAACAGTCTAAAAATCAGTGGAGTCCAGAGTTTTGTGGATGATTTAGAAAGACAAAATCCGAGGGAATTATGCCTGTAAGTGCTGTGTGTGCTGCTCTCAGTGCATGTTTAGGTTTTAGCACCAGTTAAGCATAGCATAATGGAACACAAGTTCATGTTTTTAGTCCCTTTATTAGTGCTTTTAATGTGATGCTCATATAGTTGAAGGCAGTTCTTGAGCTCTAAGTAGGAACATCTGGAAGAAAATAATTTTCCATGTACATTGAAGTGTGCTGGGCAGCAGCAGTGTTTGGGAGGGACAGAGTGGAAAACTGTACATGTCTGGTTAAAATACACCCAGTCCCTCTGGGTGAGGGCAGCTCTGGGTGCAGCTCCTGGAGGGCAGAGGGTTTCATTCCTGCAGGTCCTGGCTGCCTGTGCAGACTCATCTCCATCCTGCTGGGCTGTTTCCACCTCCCCACATCATCTTTCCTGCTGGAAATGGGTCCTTGGCTTTTCCCTGCCCCGAGCTGTGGCTCAGCCAGGGCTGCCACCCTCGCCTTTTGCTGGCATTTTTCTGCACACACACAAAGAGATGCTGCTGCTTCACCTGCATCTTGGAGATGCTGCTCTTCCTTCAGTGGCTTTTGGTTTGCTTCAAATCCTCACATTTCTTCTGTCTTATTTGGATTCGTTTCATCCAACTGGTTGAAAACAAAGTTAAGGCAATGACTGCTCTAAATTAAGTGTGCACTTTATCTGAACTCAGTGTCTCACAAACACTGTCCTCAGGACATAAACCTGTAACTTCAGTGATATAGAAGTCACCAGAAAACTCAGATTTTATTCAGAAAGTACTTAAGAAATGAGAAATGTCAAATTTTTTTTAGGTCTAAACTTTTTTTTAACTACTCACATATTCTACTGATTTTTTTTTTTTAATTTCCTGTCAGACCAGCCCTAATGAATAAATCCAGATTACAAATTGGGAAATATTTTTCCTGAAGACGTAAGGTTAAACCAAAGCCAAGGAGACACTGGCTGTAGGCCTGGTGTTTAAAACACCAGCCATTTGTTTGTTATGGGCATCCACACTCACATACAACTTTATTTTCCATCTGGCTGTCGCATTCTTTCTCCCAAGACTGGGTATCCCACCAACATTCTTCATGAATCATCCTTCACAAGAAATTTCACAGCACTTCACCACTTTTCCCATCTGTCTGAAAGCCTTCCAGGATAGCAAAATAGCATTCCCTTTGTCTTCAGCAGACTTTGCAATGGGCAAGCCCACAAACCTAACCCAAAGCCCCTTGTATGAATGGCAGAAGGGATGAGGATGGCTCTTAACGTGTGTTTTGTTGGATTTCACTTTGACATGTGAGATGTAAAGGCTGTGAGAGCAGGAGAATTTAATCTCTTTGGCCAGCAGGAACTGAGCCTCTGCCTTTTAAAATTGCCCCCTCCTAGAACACATGTAAGCTTGCAAGTCAGGAAATAATAGAGAGACAATTATTCATCCGAGTATTAATACTTCTTCTGATATGATTGTTTTTATTTTTGTGGAGCACAGCTTACTTTGGAGCTGGCCAGCATTTGGAAGCTCTCCATCCCCAGATCTGATATCCAAAACAGGAAGCGGATTTGACAGGCACATGCAACACTATAGGCGAACACAAAGCACCACCGTAAAGGGCTGGCTCTGGACCAGCTTTGTATGTGATGTTGAAACATTTGGTGTTCTGCTTAAGGTTTCTGCCAGGAAACATCTGTGAGATTCTGCTGCAGATAACACAAAGTGTTTGATCAATCCTACCTAGAGAGGCACTGGGAAAGGCTTCGCTGCAGAATCAAAATGTGCCCCGTGTTGGGATAGCCTGGGTGACCTGAGGCTCGCAGGGCTGTTTGCATCACCTTGCTGGAGCTCCTCTCGCCATTTCCTTCATCCATCTCTTCTCCACTGGCTGTCACAAATATCTAAACAGGACTTTTGTTTTAAAGAACCTTTTACACCCAGTTTATCCCATGCAGGTTAATGGATTATTTAGCCTACTGACTGAAGCAGAAGCCATTGAAATGATTTCTGGCCGACTGGCAAATACAGCTCTCTTTAACAGAGAAAGCCAAACAAAAATAGAAGGATGAAAGTTAGTGCAAAAGAAAAGCCCCAGAACCACTCAGTGCAAACCCTGCTCACGCTGAAAGGCTTTTCTTCTCCCGGTGAACACCACAGCCTGATACACAGCAGAGCCTGGTAGTGCCTGGCCCTCCTGTGACATTGCTCCAGCAACCTCTCAGTGATTAAAATAAGGCTCCAAACTCAGGGCAAGGTCAAACAGCCCTGCTGCTCCTGGAGGCCTCAGCACCAGCCTGGGAATCAGGAGTTCAGGCTGCCACAGTGGTGTAAAGGAAACTGCAGCTCACAAAACCTTTCTTTTTTCTTTTCCCCAACAAAACTCAATAGAGAAGTGACAGCTTTTCCTCCCTCTGAAAATCTGTGCTAAGGGACACTCCTGGTTTGGTTTCCCTGCTGTCCTGGTGCTGAGCCACACAGGACCAAAAGAGCAGAGTATATTTATTTCAAATGCCACCATGCTACCATTGAGAATTGACAACCTGGCAGCACAGAAGTATCTCCAATATTTAACTTCTGTTCCCTTAAGCAGCAGACCAAGGATTTCCAAAAGAAGATGATGTGTTTGTCCCCTCCTGTAATAAGAAGAAAACAAATCTGTTGGGTGTGATGCTCTCAGCATACTGATTTGACACCTTTTCTATAATTATCCCCATGTGTGGCTGCAAACGCCCCTGGAGCAGGTGACTTATCTCGCCTCAAACACTGTCACTTAGCAACTGAGGTCGAAAATGCAGAGACTGGTGTCCTTAGCAGCAGTTACTACACAAGTAATGTCTTCTCTTCTACCTTCCATGGCATCGCTTGTCTTTCTCAAATTCTTGAAACAGCAACTAGTGAAAGCTGAATGACTGGTAAAACCAAAGGGACATTCTTGGCAGCAGAAACTTCTGCTTCAGGAGCCAGGTATGGTCCTGGCAATACTCTGTGTTGCTCCCAGCTAGGCTGGAAGGTCTGTGAGAAGGAACCCTTTCCATCTCTGTTCCCATTTGTGATACCCAAAAGCCTGTTCCCATTCCAGCACCAGAGCAAAGCATGGCTGAGGGGTTTGCAGGAGCACACGTGGAGCTTCCCAGCCAAGCTGGGTACCTGTGTCCACAGATCAAATACTCATGTTTGCACATCTGGCATTTGTAAAACTGTCCTAAGGGCATTTTGGTAACAGGTTACAACCTCTGCTTAGCACAATGTTTAACTGTGCTGCTGAAGAGAAGGTCAGAGCACCACACCAGAGGAACTTGTGCTGTTTCCTTATTGAGCCCATACCCTGTAACTTTTTGGAGAGATTGTTGTTTATCTTATCACAAGTTGCCTTAGCAACAGTCAGACTGTGGATGCACAGAGGAGCTGCAATTAAACCACGCTTGCACCTTATTTTTTCCACAGAAATCGTAGAGGTACACAAGTACCACCTTTCCTGCTGTGGTATTGAGAGAGACTGTGAGCATTACAAACTACACAAGTCAAAAAGGCAGCATGGTTTGGAGAGGATGTCTGTCTCAGTGGCCATAGATTTTATAGGTGTAAATCAAGGAGTGCAGGTTGCAAAGGCTTTGGGGGCAGGAGTTGCTTTGTGTGCGCATTGCACAGCACACTGTGAGGTCTCAGCACTATCAGAAAATGGAGGTGAAGCCTAATTGCTGCACTTTTCTTCAGTATCAGCAAATGGCTCTTTTCCCCAGCAGTTAATTAAGTCAGCATAGGAAGGAGAAAGTTTCACTTGGCTATAAAGAGCCCTCCCCCCTGGATTCCACGTCCCGCGTTGAAGTGCCATGGACAAACCAAATGACAAGTGTTCCCAACACCAGTGCTCTCCTGTGCAGCCTCCAGCACTGGCCACTCCCTGCTCCAGGCTCTCCTAAAAAGCCAAATTCTTGGGCTATGATAAACTGGTAGGGCTGGAACAAGCTCCCAGGATTTAAAAATGAGAGCTGGACTTTGCTTGTGGCTTGCCCTCAGAGGCTGACAGTGAACACGCCAAACTGCAGGGATCTCATCAGTGCCTTTGCCAAGTAAATCTGGTTTGTCCCTCACATCATTCCTCACATGTTTCATGCTGAGGGAGAGTACAATACAGCACCGGAATGAAAACACAGTTTTGCTTTTCTCTGAGAGGCTGGCTCACCTGAGTAGGGAGTGAGAAAACGTGGAATTCCTCTCTTTGTGCCAGTGCTGGGCAGTCACCGTGGTTTGAAGCCAAAGCTGATGAGAACTGATTGTGTGACAGGAGGGAAGAATTCCTCTGGGGAGGTATTTAGCCCTGCAAAGAAGCCTGGGACAAGCAGGATGTTCCCGTAAGCAGGAAGGAATGGGGAACTACGCAAGGCATGAACGCGACTGGTCACGAGCCGTCAAGGAGGAAGAAGAGGGAGGAAACAAAGGGCATTGGGTGGGGTGATGGAGCTCCGAAACAGGAGCTGGCTCTAACGGAGAACGATGATGGCATTACAAGAAATCCCACACTTGTTTGGCAACACTGTTGATATTGGGAATGAGGGATTTTAGTTCAAAGCCATCTCCCCATCATTCCACGAGCGCTGCTGGGCCCCTGTGAGACAGCCTTGAGCACGAACTTGACTTCTCTGCTGCTCAGTTCTGACTGCGACTGTAGCATTTTATCTCTTTATGAAAATTGTTGTAATCAGAGTGTCCTAGGCCCTCTCCCTGCAGTTTGAAGGCAAACTGGGAATGTGGACTGTTGGTGCATTTTGAAGGGGAAATGCTCTGATAAGAGGTGAAAGGTTTGGAGGTAGCAAGAGGTTGACATGAATGTAAATAAAATCTATTAACAAGAAGCTTTGGGTAAACTTTGACTTTTAGATAATGAGAAAGGGATTGGTTTGTTTTTTAAAGTACAGAGAAGCACATTTTCCTGATTTCTCTTCTACCCCAAATGTAAAACATCTTTTATTGAAATCAGAGCAGTTATTGCATAACCAATGAAAGCAGAATTGAGTTAATAACCTTTGATGAACAATATCTATTTTAAATTAATCAATAGCACATGGAAAAACCCTGAAATACTGATTTTGTTTCTTCAGACACAAAACTGACCAAAAGCCAGTTTAAAATAAAATAAAATAACAACTGGCATATTTTGTAAGTCAACATTTTTTTTTATTGCCAATTTATTCCTTCAAAGTGTGGGGCTGTAAAATTTGGATTGTTAATGGGATGGAGAAGCACAGATTTCAGCTACCTCTTCATTGCAGTGGGTATTGCCAAGCTAATAATGTAGTTACAGGGTGCTGCTTTCAATGAGGGGTAAGTTGTGCCAAAAAAAGCAACACTCATAAATTAGGTCATATATTCATGTTGTCCAATTGTTTCATGTACCAAGTTTACTGAGTATTTTCTTTAAGGGCAAAGAATAACCAAAGGTATATTGCACAGACTGTTCTTCAAAACAAGTTTCCAAAAATAATAAACACAGGAAAGCAAGTTCATATCAGTCATTAAAAACTTAGCTAATAGAATTTAAAGTAAGTAAAGTAATTTTTTTTTTCTAATAGAAGAGCGGAAAAAATTATCCTTCTTTTCCAGGAGAGCTTTCCATGCTAAATTACCCTCAGGTACAAGAACTGTAAGAACGCTACAGTTTCAGCAGGATAAATGAAGTTATATATGATAGACTACAATTTAAACCATGCATATTTTATGAGTAAGGAGAAACCATTTATGAAAACAGAAATCCAACTGCTGGTGAGGGTGAGGTGCAAGGAGTGTCCCTGTGCCAACACAATTGTTCTCATTGCTTCAAAAAGGGGGAACAAGCTCACAGGGAGCTGTTCCTGTTTCCCTGTCCTTCAGTTCTCAGATGGAAAGCACAAACTGTGTCCATCGATTGCTTTGCAGGTACATTTACTGTATACATTTCCAATCACTAAACCAAAGGCTAGGATTTGCTTTCTGTCCAATAATCCTCATTTTCTCTGAAATGGGAACTATTGATCCCTTATGTTTCACTTTAATCCAGACTCTATTGCTGAACTAGTACTTTGAAATGTGGCTGTAGGATCATCCTTTCTGAATTAGAGTTTCTCTGCTTGGTTTCTTTCCTGATACAAACAACTAGTCAGAGCAGAAGTGCTCTCCACATTGAAAACAAACAAACAAAAAAACCCTGATTTTTTTAACAAGTGCTCAAAAGTGTAGTTCTTGAGTTTAAGATGAATGCACACAGTCTCTATGCAATGTATCCTTAAATGCTTAACAGGCCAAGTGAAGAGACTTAAAAGAATATCCTAAGTAGCAACCCAAGCATCACAGAGGCCTGCATGATCCACCTAAAATAACTCAAATGCTTTTGAGGAATGGCTACAGTGTTAAATATTTCCACCTATTCATCCTGTACCAACCCAGCTCAGAGCAAACTAGGCTGGAGGCTGGGACAGCAGGAGTACAACAGCACAAGACTTCTGGCTTATATCCTTAAAAATACTCTGAGCAGGAATAATTAGCAGGGCAGAACACAAGTTGATCTAGTAATATTGGTAATGTTGCCTTACTCAACAAATCACCTTTCTGTCATATTAATTATTTGCTGAAGCCATTTGCTACTTAAACTGTGAAAGCTGAAATGCATCTGTGATTTTTCCTTTTAATCTTTGGCTAAGGATTTTGTAGTAGATAATCCAGCAGAGAGTGTATGGTGGGTCTGTGATTTCTGTCGCCAACTGTATCTGTGAATGAACTTTGCAGCTCTGAAAACACAGAGCCCTTAAAGATTATTTGCCAAAAAAGCAATTACAAGCTGCTTGGAGGCTGGTACTTGTGTGCAGTCTCCTTCCATGTTATTGTTAGCTTTAAAGGGAATTAATCAGAGGGTGAAGCAGAGCTCCCATCCAGAGTTCAGTCAGAATGCTGGAATGTGTTTGCACCCCTCAGCACATGGATGGAAATGTTCACTTGAAGCAATGCAGGTGGTCAGACCATGCCCTGGATCACACCAATTCCCAGGGCTTCCCCAGCCCTGGCAGCTGCCTGCTGCTCCCACACAGGAAAGGGAATTAGTCCAGGGACTGTGCCTTAATTACAGTCTGGCAAAGGGAGTTTGTCTCTGTGGAGTGTCAGTGCTGCAGAGGAACGAGCCCCTCTGAAGTCCCCAGCATGAGTGAGGCAGCTCAGGAGCGACACTCTGCAGGCTCCACACACCCATCTGCCTCTCTGCTCCAGCTCCAGGGCACTGCTGCTCTCAGTGGAATTGAATTCAGTCCATGTGAAGGCTGAGTGATGGTCAATTTTGCATTCTGCACCTAAAATCTTTTGGAAAGATCGCAGACTGGCTGGTGCTGGCTGTAGGAAGAGCTATTTCATAGCGGGAGCACAGATGTCCTCAGCAAAAATTATTAAAGCTCATCAAAACTTCCTTTGCTGCCCAGCAAAAAACACTCCTTGAGATACAGAAAAGCACATTTTTAATTGGAAGAGAGACCAAAGTATCTTGTATCATGTAAGATGGTTTTTTTGCCACATGGAGCCGTTTCTTACCATGAAAAGACTTCATTGCCTTCATTGTTCCATTCTCTTGTAATTTTTTCAGTAGTAAAATCATCAAGGGGAATCATGAATGCTTTCCACTTCCAGGAGGGCTTTATAAACGAGAGGCTTCAAGGTGTTTTTCCCTTGACACTGCTGTTCTTTCACTTGAGCCTTTCCATTTGGTTCAGTGGAGGCTGCAGGTCTCCAGGTCAGCACAGAAGGACCCTCCTGGGTGAAGGGCAGCTGTCTGTCTGTCTGTCCTAACAAACACAAGTCTTTTCCTTGGACACTCCAAGCTGATGTGTTTTGGCTCTGTCCAGGCAAAGAGTTAATCCTTACTCTACAGAAACATTGGGATGTTGGAAAATATGACGGTGAAGTAACAGCAAAACACAGCACGCTAGGAGGATGAGAAGGAACATTGCATTTGCCAAGGGTTTTTTTTCTGTTGTTGCACCAGATGAAGGAAGGTGATAAATTCCTGATCACTCCCTTTTGTGCCTGCACCTGAACACTGCAGCATCAGCAAGGAGGAAGAAAAGGCAGACACCTGGATTGATGAGACACCAGATGTGTGAAAGCATGGAACGAAGTAACAGCCAAAACGGTGAGAAAGAAATGAAGCTGTGTCGTTCTTGTTTTAACTTTGAATGAGGCTGGTGCTAACACACGGGGCCTCATTAGCAGCTCACAGGCGGCACTGAAGCTGGCCATGGGCAGGCAGCAGCTCTGCCTTTGTTCTGGGTGGGCACTCGGAGGGATGCGGTGCCGCAGGACCAGGCACAGCCAGCCCGTGGCACTGGTGACATCTAGAGGACTCCGGCTCTCGGCACCAGCCACAGCTTGGAGCAGGGGAAGGATGGGCTGCCCGGCCATGGGGCATCTGCTGCTGCCAGCTGAGCTCATCCCTCAGCGATGGGGCAGAGGAGAGCGCTAAAAACCGCTCCGTGCGCTCGCGTAGCTGCCCTGAGGAAACGCAGCTTCAGATTTCATTAACTGAGGGTGTAAACTGCACTGCTGCAAGCAAGGAATAGACCAAAACCTGCTGCTTCACTGCTGTGACTGACTTCTCAGGAGCCTGTGCCTGGGGAAGCTCTGACACTGTCCCCAGACCGTGACAGCGTGTGACACAGAGCAGATGCAGCTGCTGTGCTCCGGGAGCATCTCCCGTGTTCCCCTCCCAGTCACTGATGGTGTCTTGCCCTGGAAGCAGTGCACAAATAATCAGAATTATGACTACAACTGCGCCTACAGTGCATCGACGCCTCAATTTCCTGCAGTCCGAATGACAGGCAGGTGCCAGGCAACACCAAAAAATACCCAGAGAAGGTGTAAGTGGGAGCTCCAGCTGCTCTGCAGGGCAGCTGCTTCCCAGCTCTTGTGGGAATGTCACTGCAGTACCTTCCTGAGAGCCTGGGTTTGCTCAGCCTCCGTGCTGCTGGCAGCTCCGACTCTCCCTTGGCTCAGGAGTGTGTTGGCACAGAGGCTCAGTGGCAGAGCTGCCAGGCTGCTCCAGGGCTTGCTGGCAGTGGGGACACCCGCCTTCCCCACATCCCCTGTCCTGCGCAGCCAGAGGGGCTTTTTTTACCAAGAAAGTAGATCCCTTGTTTCTCTGACATTCTCTCCTTTAAAGCTGCATGAGAACGGTGAAGACTAGCAGGCAAAGTCAGCCTGACCCAGTGTTTCAATGGCAAATATTAAACTGCAGCACTCAGAGAAATGATGAAATCTCTACTGGTAGAATTTAACAACCTACTTACACTGGAGCCAACCAGGAGAGATTTATAAAGCTGTAAAATCAGCTAATTCTGTTTTAAAGTATTTCAGAACCTGAACAGCACAAGCTCTCTTTAAAATCAAAAGGCAAGTTTGACATTAAAAAATGAGATTATACATTGTGGCCAAAATTAAATGCTGTTGACCCAATCATATAGCAAGTATTTGTGAGGAATAGCAGGGACAAGGATTTCTGGGATTGCTTCCACTCAAAGAGAAAATTGATGGTAGTCTCCATTTCTCTCAAGCCTCCAGTCCATGCTATTCTAGAAGTCCTCTTCCACATGACATCCTCCCTTGCCCACAATACCTCCCTGCTACCTGTTTGCCCTTTTGCTCACTGTGGGGACCATCAGCGCCCAAGCCAGCTGGGCCCCACGTTTGCAGAGTGTTTCTCAGAAAGCCCCTTGGGCTGCACAGTCAGGCTTGGCACTTGCCACACTTCAGGTTTTAGTCACTCCAAGCAGAGGTGTGTGACTGCTCCATCCCTAAGGCTGCCAGAGCAGCGTGTAGCCCTGTCACCCACTGCAGCTCAGCCCCGCGTTCATTCCGAGAACAGGAGCGCTGACATACGATGCAGGGTTTGCAGCACGGGGCTTTTAACCAAAGCAGGATGCTGGCTGGACTCCAGGACATGCAGTTGTTCTCTGCTTACTACACTAAACATGCAGTTATGTTATCCAAATTGTACATCTGAGTAAGAGTTTGCTACTTCAACCGACACGCTTCGCTCGGAGCTTACTTGTTTTTTCCGAAAGGTTGTGTGGTGCTCTCAGACACTGATTCAGAAATGAGTGTTCGTGCCCGACTGCTTTAATTAGTCACACGGACCGAGGAACGCGCCCGCACTGAAGCAACACGGGCTGGCTTCAACTTTATCCTTCAGCAAGGCAACCCGCGCTGCTTCAGGACGCCAGGGCGGCCGCGGAACGGGAAGGACGATCGCTGGGAATTGCCTGCTTCGCAGGGAACACGGTCATTGCCAGCTGAGTTTTCCGCCTGCTCGCCCTTGCTGTCTGCCCGTCCCTTATCGCCGCGCTGCGAGCGCCGCTATCGCCCGCCCGTCCCTCGCTCCTGCCGCAGGCGCTATCTCAGTGCGTGAAACCACACGGGCTTGTTTTTTCCTACCCGGCTTGATAAGAGCCGACAGATGTCAGTGCAGCCTGAACAACACGGGGCCGTGCTCTGCTCGGGGCTCTGCTCCTGCAGGAACATCCCCGGGTGGGAGTTCCGCCGCCGGGGGTACCTGGGCGAGGGGGAGAGCGGCGCCCAGAACAGTATCGGTGTGTTAGGGGAGGCTGCACAGGCTCGCACAGCTAAAAATACCCGCCCAAGTATTTTTAAAAACACCTTCGAGGGTCCTTATAAACACACAGCCTTTTGTTGACGGAACAAGACTGCTCATTTATGCTGTGTATTATCCTTGAAAACCTGCTCTGTTTGCGCAGAGAGTCCCATGACAACCTCGGCTTGCTGAGGGTGCCACAATGATCTCAACAACAAATGTGTCCCTTTATCTGCTGGAGAGGGACAGAGGGGAAGCAGGAAGTATCTGCAAGCAGTTAAGAAATGGAAATAAGCTGCTTTATCAAAATATTGCTTTGCTGTTTTCACAAGTGCAATCCCAGTGGCTTTCTAGCCCAGCTCAGGGCGCCTCTTCTGTGGAAAGTTGATGCCAGATTTGTGTGTAAAGCCCAGTAAAATCAGTGGGATTGGCTCCGTCATCTGGTTAAGTGATGTCTGAATGGAGGGAATTTGACAATGGGGTTTCATCTTTTTGCCATAAATACATTTTTAGGTGACAGCTCTAGGACAGAGAAGGCCTCTCTAGGGAAACTCACTCATGGTCTGTTACTGGGGGAAAAAAAAGTAAAAGTATTTTGGTATTCCTGAAGGCAAACTGGGGCATGAAGCCACAAACCGAGATAGTCAGGGGAAAACCAGCCATTAAGATAGCCAAGGGGAAAGGTGGCGAGTTTTATTGTGTTTGAGAATGAAAAGTTTGTGCTTTAGAGTTTGGATGGTGGCAGTGGCTGGCTCTGTGCCTGGTATTCTATCCCTCACTGCAGAGTCAGGACCAGAGAGAAGACAAATGCTGGATCAGGGGATGAAAGATTTCATCTAAATCTCACATCTGCACAAAGTAAATCGGAATATTAATAAGCTGGATGTTTATCTACTCAGCTACACACCCCACACAGTGAAGTGCAGAGCTTTGCTCCCGGAGCCCTGGACCTCTCCCTGTGGCTGATGGGGACCAAGACGGACTGAAGGGTGTCAGTCAGCCTGACATTTAGACCAGGACACTGTCCCCTCCCCAGGGGTATCTACATGCTCCAGTCTCTCCAAACAAAGACTTAGCCTTTTTTGTACTTGGAATGGTGTTCAGTGTCCTAGATGGAGGTCGCTTTGCTCAGCCCACACCCTGTGAGCCCAGGTGGAAGCTGAAAGCTGCTGTGCAGTAACAGCAACAGTTTGTTGACCATGTCTTCAGTCACTCTGCCATGGCTAGAAGCACCAACACCTCTTGTCATTTTATATCTGAAATACATTTCAAATGGAGCTAATTCTACCTATCGTGCCTTATCTGTGCATCATGATGTTTACTTTACAGATAAGCCGCCTTTTAGATTAAGAAATGTGGTGAGGGCAGTGATGGTGGCATTGTGGTTATAGGCATCAGGAGCTCTCGATTCTCAAACTTCTTTAGAAAGAAGACAAAAAATTAACAGCTTAGATTGATACTTTAACAAGAATTTAGGAATCCATGCCTGAAATTAGGCACTTGGTCACTATTTTTGACCTAAACTACAGTGCAGGAAACAGAGAAATGACAGCAAAATAAGAGTTAAGTGAAGGAAAGAACTAAAAGCAAAGACCAGATAGAATCTTCTTCAGCTAAAATTAATGGAAAACTCTCACAGTGTGTAGTGGGTGTTCAGTCATATAAACACTGAGCAAATCCCACAAATGTAGATTCCTCTCCTTATGCCCTGAAAGCCTTGTTATGTAACTGGGTGGCACGATTTATTTTCAGGGGTGCTCAGCCCCATTTGTTGCTCCAGCCAGATGTGCACACAGCAGTCTCAGGGGCCATTTCAAGAGCTAAGCCTTTACTCAGATGTCTTTAACCACCGTGCCAGGCTACAGCCACCTACACTGGAAAAGCTGAGTGCAAACTGGGGCCCAGAGAGCGGCTGCCTGTGGCAGGGGAGGGCCAGCAGCAGGGCTGACACGTGCTGCTCTGCACCAAGAAATGAGGCTTGTACATATGGACCACTTACTCTAACAGCAGTGGGAGTCTGAGTTCAATCAGTTATTTTCCCTCCCAAGGTACAAATAAATGCAAATTTTACTCATTGACATTTCTCTTGCTGTCGTGTTTCCTAGCGTTGATCCAAGTTTTTTTGCTTGTGTGTCCATGTCTCTTCTTTTAATGCTGCAGTCTCACAGTTATTGCCTCTTTTCTTCCTTAATATTTTTTGCATTATCAGATGGCCCATTCTGCTTTTTAACCTCTCCATCTTTTTCCCACCGTTGCAGGTGGTAGAAACAACAGAATAAAAATGGAGAGATCTGCAGCCCAGTGCTCAGGAAAAGACAATTCTCTATCCCCTTCCTCCCTCCTGAGAGTCAGGGAAAGGCAGATTTGAAGGTAATTTCCTCTTCTATCTCTGAAACTGTGTGTGATTTCAAAAAGCTGTCAGTCTGTGTCACGCAGCCTTCACCCAGGTGAAACTTGTGACTTTACCCTTGCTGTCCCTTTTGGCCACTAATTAAAACTGGTGTAAGCAGGGAAGTGATGAACTGTGCCTGGCATTGCTAACAGCTGGAATTCAAGTAACTACATCTATGCTGTAACCACAGGCAGGGCCACAGCCAGGGCTACAGCAGGATGTGAAATTTCTGACTTACGGAAACAATTGGTAAGTTTTCTGACTTAATCTAAGGGTTTGGAATAATAGGATGAGGGAAAGTCTGTTTTCCACTTTGGAATCCTACTTCATTTTCAGATTTCTGCTTCAGAGGATGGACATTACAGCCAAGGTGGGCTTGGTGTGCTTTGCTGAACTTGTCACCTGCACTGGCAAAGTTTTCAGAGTAACCAAATCAAGACTGGCTGACCTTAAACTTGTCTTGCTGTGAATTGCACCAGCAGGAAAACCCTGCTTGCCTACCCCCAGAGCCAGGAGAACAAATGTATAGGCTGAATGTTCCTACTAGTTTGTTGTTTTAGTTTTTGGGTTTGTTTCTTTTCTTCACAGTCCTCAAGAGAGTTCCCTTTCCTTTTGGCAGGTGGCACATGGACAGATCCCCACAAACCAGCCTGTTTCAAAGAACTGTCCTGTCTGTAAGGACAAGATTTGTCTCGTCTCAGTGTCTCTCTAAAAAGCACAGGAAGAGAAAGAAAACTATTAATAATCTTCTCGGCTGACCTTTACATTTTCTTGTTATATTACATTCTCAGGGGTGTGTTCATCAGAAGAACGAACTCTGGGTCCCAGAGGAAAAGGCATTACAACAGTGGAGGCAGAATGAGTCATGTGGGCATCTTGAGCCTGATGTGAGATGGATTTATTCCTGCAACAGGCAGCAACTGCTGTCAAATCCTGGGCTAGCAGTGATGTGCAAAGTGAACTTCCCTGCTGTGTAGTGATTTCATTCTTACACTTACTAATTGTTGTACCAATTGCAGGAGATTTTGAAAGAGAAATTTGCATCAAGAAGACACCTAACTTGTGAGCAAGCACCGAGAGGAGAAATGGAGATTTCAGTGAGAACCACACGGGCTATTTGCAGAGGACAGGCTACAGCACAGAGAGCTGATTGGAAAGCTTCAATTCCAGAGTGCAGGATGTGTGGCCAGGCCCCAGAGAGCATTAGTCATCTCATAAGTGAATGCTCAGAGCTGGCCGGAGATGAGTACAAAATACAGCATGACAAAGCTGGCAGTGCTGTGCAAGCCCATGCTGCTAGGGAAGGGGTACAGCCACAATCAGCATCACCACCCCAGGCCAGGTAAATTAAGAGAACTGAGAAGCTAAACGTGAAGTTTGTTGTCAGAAGGCAGATGTGGTGCCTCCAGAGGAAGTTCATCAGTTACTTCTCCACTGGATGACGGCATTGGTAGAAAATAACAAGAAGTCACTGACAAATATGTGTGCGGCAGGAAGTGAATTAAAAATGGGGCACGAACATGGCACAGTTCTTAGTATCCTTCTCTCCAGCGGGCTCAGGTGTTGTGTGGAGGAGCTCAGGCGCAGTGTCCAAACTAGACAGGGCTCTCCCTGGCACCGCAGCATCCTCACGATGGGATGTCGGCTCAGGTCCCGACCTGGCAAAAGCCAGGGTGAAACGTCAAAGCAGCGCTGGCTGCGCTGCTTTGGGGCGCGGGGAACGGGCAGCGCTGACCCCCGGCTCTCCCCGCGGGGCAGGCGGAGAATCCGCACGGAGCCCGCAGGCCGCCGCCGGCCCCGGGCGCTGCGGGACGCGACCCCCGCTGCCGGGGAGGGGCAGGCGGGGGGCCGCTCCCCCGCAGGGCCGGCGCTGCGGCGGGGGCCGCTTTCCAGAGAATACGGTAAACATGTCCGCATCACGTGCGGCCGCTCCCGCCGGCCGCGGCGCGGGACCGGCCGGGAGGGCGGGACGGGACGGGACCCGCGCTCCGCCGGCCGAGCGGGGCCGCTTTAAGAGGCCGCCGGGCGCCGCCGCCTCGCCCTGCCCGCCCCGGCGGAGAGCGATGCCCGCGGCGCCGTAGGGCGGGTGGCTCCGGCACCATGGGGCTGTGCTACAGCCTGCGCTCCCGCCTGGCCGCCGCGCACCCCTCCGCGCCCTACGGCAGCCGCGGCGAGCCGGACACCCCCGCGCCGGCGGAGCACGGGGACCCGCAGGTGCGGCACCGGCTGCGGCAGGACCTGGTGGCCAAGGAGCGGGCGGACAAGAAGCGGAGCAAGAGCATCGACAAGACGCTGAAGGCGGAGAAGCGCGAGTACAAGCAGACGCACCGGCTGCTGCTGCTGGGTGAGCGGGGCGGCGCGGTTCGGCCCGGCCCGGCCCGGCCCGGCAGGTGCGGGGCCCGAGGCCGCCGCCGGTGCCCGAGCGGGAGGAGGGGGCGGCGGCCGCGGGGGCACCGGGGCGGGGCGGGCGCGCACGTGGCGGCGGCGCCGGGCGGGGGCTCCGGAGGCTCGGCGGGGCTGCGGCAGCGCGGGGGGAGCGGGGCCGGGATTTGCCGTGCCCGGCCCGGGGTACCGGGGCTGGGGGGTTCCGTGCCCGGCCGCGCCGGCTGCCGTGGGCGGTAGGAGCCGATGGCCGGCCCGAGGGAAGGAGCAGCCGCACCCCAGGTGATGCTCGGCGCCAGAACGGGGCCGCGGCCGCCTGTCGCCACGCTGTCCCCACGCTGGCTGCTCACACAGAGCCATGCAGAGCGACCGCGGCAGCAGCAGCGGGGGCGGCTCTCCCGTGAGGAGGAAGCCCGAGTTTTCCGTGTGCGGGAGTGATTTGCCATTGTCCGCTCCACTCCCCGAATGCACAGCGGGGAGATGCAGCCTCTCGGGCTGCGCGGTTCCATCCAGCGCTGCCCCGTGCACCAGCCCTTGTTCCCTGCGTGGCAGCTCCTCCCTGCCCTGGACTGCGCAGGGCTCACGGGCAGGATGCTCCTGCACGGTGACAGCACCGGCATTGCCTTCCCGAGGGGTGCCCTATGGAAAGGCACTTATTTAATTCTGCAGTTGTATGATGTCTGAGCTTGTGTAGTACACGACCCCAACCCAAACAGGCTTAGAAAGTCATGTATTGGCCTTCAGGTAAGTCAAAAGAGGCTGGAAATGTTTCCACTCCTCCGCCTTCCAGTGCAATATAGGTGGAATACAGGTTACTCTGAGCATTTTGGAATAATATAGATTATTATTCATAGAGAATAATAGAGAATATTCAAATGTTCACAAATAATTTTAGCGCCTCTCACGCTTGGAGTGTGTGTGTTTCTGCAGGGCATAAACAGCAAAATTTGGCCTTCATCTTATTGGTGTGTGTTTGCAGCCTGTAATAGAGAAGCAGAATTTTAAGGCGCTTTAGAAAACAATATTGGACCTTGGTTTATGCATCTTGGTGGTAAAAGTTTCTATTCCAGAAGCAGAGCTTCTTTTGATGTGGTTGCAGCTATACTGATGCAAGTGTGTTCATAAAGGTGTCCCTCCTTCTCATGGGAAGGGGGTTGAGCAACACTTGTGGGAAGAGTAAAGCTTGTGTGCTGTGACTGTTGGTAAGGAATCACACCTCTACCCAACGTGCATTCCTTTCAACCACCCCATACCTGTAGGTGTATTATCATTTGGTGTTTTAATGTATTTCCAGTTTGTTCTGTAGTGAACAAGTGTGGGAAGGAGGAGCCGTGAGAACTTTTGTTTCTTTGGAGATTAAGTAAGTCAGAAGAAAAATCCAACAGCAGGGCTAGTTTTGATGGTAATCTGCAAGCCTTTAAGTCATAAAGGCTATCTGATACAGGCTTCTGTAGGCAGTATTTCAGTTGCCTGGTTTTTAATAAAGAGCTGGGTTTTGCTGCAATGACATTGAACACTGAGTGGGTTGAACAACACATCTGAGTGGTTTAGAGTTGTCTATGGTGAAGCCAACAGAGCTTTCTTTGTCGAAATACTGATTTATAAATCTGATGGATATGAGTCAGTGTTATGCTGGCAGTCGTTTATTACATTTCAGCCTGGAGTTGAATAGCAGGAAGTCACTTTTTGGCCCTCTTGTAAATCTTGGGATGCCTCAGAGACCCATTTCCCTGCTCCTTGCATGGGGACTGTCAGTTTTCCAGTTAGCTTCCTTCCCTTGCTGCTTCTCCCCCGCATCCCACTCTCACTGTTGCTTTGAGGATATTCTGTTTCTAAACTGGAATATGAAGTTTGGGGTACATTTGGTGATCCTTCATGTACATCAGCAGGTATTGCTGCCACAGCTGAGTGTGTCTGTGAGAGATTGCTTAGGGATTGCACACACAGATTGAGCAGGAGGGTGATGTTGAATGCAGGGGGCAGGAGCATCCAGCTGGGCTTTAAAGCTGCAGCTGAGTCTTCTTCTAAGGAATGGAGTTAGGGTGGGGAAAAAGTGCAGAGCCAGGAGCTTAAGCTGGCTCCTTAAAGCCAGGAGTGTCTCCTTGCTTGGGCTGAAGCTCAATGGCAAAAGCTGCAGTAGATATTTAGAGTTTCTCACTTGTGTTCCCACTTTTTGGGCTGACATGCTCCTGTAGGAGTGCATTGCTGACATGGACAGCTCTTTCTCAGAGAGTAACAGATTTTAGATGAAAACTGCTCTGATGCTTCAGGTCTGTCCTGTCCCCAAGGCTGAATTATTTGTATCATTGTGGCTGCAGTAGCTCGTGCACTTCCAAGGGCTGTGCTGGGAATGTGGAGGCATTCCACAGGCAGGAATGTTCCTGCCTGTGGCTGGGCTGTGCAGGACACAGGCAGTGCACAAGTCACTGTGCCCGTGCTGTGTGGTTTGGTGTTGTAGTGTGTGTGTAACTTACACTTCTGTTACTCAGAGTATCACCGAGTTTATGCTCTTCAGACGCCTGATACTTACATTCCCACATTGTAGTTCCTTTTTTTGGAAGGACAAGTTCATCATTTTAGCTGTCTGCTCAGGGGTGTGCAGTGCAGTTACTCAGTGGACAGCTTTATGCCATTAATTGATTGAGTTTCTTTAATAATTTTGCAGTCCTTTTTCATCACCACTGCTGTATAAAATAAAATCCCAAGCCTTGGAATGTCTCTTAATTTCAGTAGAGCAAAGATCTTGCATCTGCTCTGTTTTGGAGGCAATAATCTGACTTTGTACTGGCAGCGGAGCAGTGGGAGGTTTTTTGCTTTGTTTTTGTGAAATGCTCAACCAGGTGTAATCTTAGTGGATTTTGTTTAGTGAACTATACAAGTCACAACTTCAAGATTACAATCACTGTTATGTTGGCAGCATAGTGTGAGTTCAGTGATACTACTGGGAATAGGAGGTGATTTTTCATTGCATGGGGTTGTTTTCTTGTTGGAGAACAATCCTGGCTCTAAAAGTGAAAGTCTGTGGTTATGGGGGAAAAGATTTTAAACTTTGTCATAAAACAATCCTATTAGCCGTGTGCTTTCTTCTTACTTGTGACAGTAATTTAGGTTTTCCTTTTTTTTTTTTTAATTTTTTAAATTTTTTTTTTTCTTTTGAAGACTTGAAAGTATGAATCTGGTTTGCTGTAAGAGAGTGAACTTGGGCTGGTCCCCTCTCGGTGCTTTGCCAATCTCCGTGTACTTGGCTTTTTCACTCTCTCTCTGAACCCTTGCCTATGTAAAAAGTACTTGTAGCTTACTCCCATCTTGAAAAGGAACTGCAGATACCAATATATGAATAGTGATCTATACACTTGTTACCCTAAATATTTATATTAAACTACAGCTTATAAAATAACAACCATTCTGAATCTTCCCTACATCAGTGCTTAAGTAAAAATGGTTTTAACAGAAATATTTATGCTGGTGCAAATATGAATATAGGGTATGCCAATGGGAAGTTTTTATGTGGAAATATATTATATAAAAGAAAAACACACTTTAAAAAGCTGGGAAATAGCAGCGTGAAGACTGACCACAGTCACCCTCTCTGTGTGTGCTGCATGGTGAGCCCCTGCCTGCCGTGTAATTAAAGACTGTTTTGTATGGTTGACATTGTATTTTCTTCCACAGAGCTGGTGCTCCATTCAGGGCACAAGATGGATGCTGTGTAGTGAATGAGCAGCTATTCAATATTCTTATCCTCCTCATACAATGTGTCACCCTGTGCCCTGGTTGCGGCACTCTGTCCATACCCTGTGCTGAATAAAGAACTGTTGAGCTCCTCATGCTGTAGCACTGATCACTGCAGGGACTGAATGCTTCACAAATGTCAGTGCATGGCACTGCTGTGAAATGAGGTGGTATCCTCGTCCTTGTGTGGATGCTGGAGGGGGAAATGCCACCAAAGACTAAAGCTGAAATTGTCCAAAGGCACCACTGATTTTATATGCCCTGACACTAATTTTAATCCACAGTACCCAACTCCTTTTGGTTTTTTTGGTTTTTTTTAGTAAATACTTTGTGTAATTAGATCATGGACCTCATTGTTGTGAACACTCAGCACTTTTAGAAAGGGAGTTTTAGGTGCTCTAAGTGCAGCCCAGGAGTGAGAAGCGCAGCTGGTTATCCCGGGTGGAAGCCGTGTGCTGCTCTGCTGGTCAGGCAGCTCTGTAGCAGACTGAAGCTGGCCTGGTTCTCCAGGGCAGCATGTAATGGCAGATCCCACAAAATATCCCTTCTCTTGTGGTGATTCCCCATCTTGCTAGCTCACAGGAGGTTATCTTGGCACTGCTTCTCTCGGGATGGCGTGGGAGAGGAAGACACCCAATTATAAGGACAGGCATATGCTCGAGCACTTGACAAAATTCCACCTTGTTGACAAGATTTTCATTCACTTGCACCCAGTTTGTTTCTTGTGCCCCATGTATTATGAGCTGCAAGAGAGGGCACACACCCTGCTGAAAAGCATGTTATCCTTATCAGAAGATCGTGTGAAAGATGTACAGGACAAAATAGACTAAAAATGTAGAGGAATCTTTTTATCCTGGTGCTTCCTAATTCTCTAAAACAAGATTTTTCACGCTAAACATCTTATACCAAATTTCCCCTTTAAGAAAAGCAGGAATAGGACAAAAAAATCCTAGGGAATGCCTGTGCTGTGTGTATCTTGTAGCAGGCTGCACACTGTGATACCAGCTGGAGAGGCAGCAGTGTGCACTTCCCCAAATGGATTGTCTTTAGTGGTGAGGGAATTACAATATTTTCCAATCGGGCTCCCAGAAATAACCAGATACTACAAGAACACTTGGACATGGGAATCTCTGTGGTTTCCATCTGCCCAGTACTTCCCAGTGCAGACATGACAATCCTGCTGTGGACAGCAGGGAGGTGGAATGCTAATTATGGATCTTCCTGTGCAAGAGGAGTCCTACTCAGTTCCCACTGCTGTATCCAAAATGTGATGCCTCTTCAGTCGGCAAATGGAGATCTTCTGGTTTGGAATATGTTCACCCCAAACAAAAATAACTGGGAAGCTTTGCAAACTTTAAGGAAGCTTTACCCAGTGTGCAAGCAATGCTGGCTGCAGCTGTAATGTGATTTGTGATTGTTTGCTGATTCTCAGAACAGCTTAATGTCCTCAGCAGTGGCACCTCTGTGCTTTAAGTCCTTGGTAATTTCTCTCCTGCTCTCATTTTAAATTTCATAGGAAGGGGAAAGGCAAGCTACTTCTCATGTCCTGCTTTGTTTTGCTCTGTTTTGTTTTGGTTGGTTTTGTTTTCATTTGTTTTTTGTTTTTTTTTTTCCTTGAGAGCTGCTGATAGTGACTTTCTTCCACATAAACAAAAAGATCATTAGCCTCGAGCAGACACATGGTGTGGAGAGCTCCAGCCAGCATATCTGAAGTTTGGCAAAGTTTGAGCTGCTTCAAACAGGGTCTGGCAGTGGAAGGTGTCTGAAAAGCTGGAGCTGCACTGCTCTGAGTGTGTGAGGATGGAGGGCTGCTAATGGTTGGCAATGCTGTGAGAGGCAAGGTGAATGTTCTCTACAGGGATCTGAACTGCAAACTAATGTCTTTCACAGTTGTAGCTAATGCTGAAGGGATGCTCTGAGTATGTGCAAGCATGAATTTTTGTGGGAAGGGGTTGAGGATTCTGAAGGATCCCCTGATCCCCAGGACCAGCCGTGTCTGTGCAGCCACACAGCAGCACAAATGTACAGAGGTTCTCCCTTTCCCCAGCAGACATGCCATCTCTGTGTAGTGGTGATCTGTTTTTTCACTCATTAAATGCCTGGTGGCATAAAGATCATCATCCATCACTCTAGAGAGGCTGCATTCATCTGTAGCCATGGATCCAATTTCAGAGTTATCTGAGAATTTTTATTTTTAAAGCTCAAACTCCACCCCAACAGTGCTCTCTTTTTGACTTGACTTTTTTGAGCTTGTGATCCTGTTGCTTGGTCAGTACCATCTGCTGCCAGAGTAGGCAAAATGTCTTGCTTGCTTCTGTACAACTGTTGGCATTATTCTCCACTGAGACATCTTAAATTGAACTGTCTCCTGTGCAAGGGCTTCCCTGGAGGAAAAACCTCGAGGAGTGCAATTAATTACATGCAGCTCTTCCCTGGCTCCCTTAAATTTGGGAGTGTCCTTATTCACAAATATGCATGATTTCATTGAATTTCCTTCTAATTGCCACAATTTAAAAATGTCAGGAAAAGAGCTTGGCAATTCCCTGGTGTGAGGACAACTCAGATGCTTTTCATGAGAAAGCTCAGTTACCAGGCATATAAATCCATGATGGTTTCAATATTCAGACCTGAAGAATGTGTCTTGAGAAGTTGAACTCCATGACTTATTCATATTGTTCCCCTGCTCAGTGAAGCATTTGAGAACCAAGCCATGCAAGCTTTATAAATAGCTCAGCCAAAATTTTCTTTACTTCCTCTAATGTGTTCCCTCTGCAAAGAAAACCCACAGTGCTGTGTCTGGGCAGCATTTTAAAAGATCTGTATGTCACTAAGAGGGCAGAAAAGTTGATGGGTATTCTCTACATTGAGGGATGTAGAGGGATGGCAGCAGGTGTCACACAGATGTCAGAAAGTTGATATTTTTATTTTGCCAACTGAAGGAAGGGGATGCTGAGGAGGATGGGTTGGTTCCTAGCATGGAACGAGTTGCAGTTTTACAGTCTACAGCCTTGCCCTGTTTAGTCACTTCTGCCTCAGTGTTTTGGAAGAGGGAACAAGCGCTGTCACAGTTGTGCTTCCTCTGCATTATGTTACAGGAGGCTTAAACCCAAATAAGTTGCTTTTATAATGTAATGCTTGCATTTTGAGAACATTCCTTTGACTTTTAAATCAGTCACATCTTGCCCTAGTGCTGTTTCTGACTGCTCAGGCTGCCTTGCAGAGCAGCTTGTGAGGTGTGTGCTGCTCCCCTGGCAGCCAGAAACCCCTGTCACGTTGCAGAGATTTCAGATTTCACTGATACCCTGGAACAGTTCGGATCATGGGCTTGCTGCTGTTGAGTGTGTGTTGTGTGCCAGCCCCTGCAGGGACCAAAGCCTGGAGGAAGGGGTTCTCCAGGCTTTAGTCCCTTCTGACTCTTCAGTTTTGGTTACAGCGGTTTGAGTGGAACACCAACAGCTGGGCAATCCTGTCAGGCACTTTGCTGGAGATGATGAGCTGTGCTGGCTTCTTGGTGGAGGTGACAAACACACCTGGGGCCAGGTGCCCTGGAGAGCAGAGAACAGAGTGGAAACCAGCAGCTTGTCTGTCCCCAGGCTCTCCCAGAACGTGGCTGCTCTGCTCCCTGGGGCACACAGCACTTGGGCTGTGCCTGCTTGGCAGCTCTGATGGGGAGATGATGCTGCAGAAATGAGGGAAAAAAGGCACTCTTTAGAGTTTAACCTCCTCTTTCTCTGTGTCATCCTCATTGCACGTACACCACCTCTTCCTCTTTCCTACCCCATCCCCCACTGAACACAATTTTTAGTTTGTGGGCTGTATTTGTTTGGATTTGCATTTTTCTTGGTTGTTTTTCATGCTGAAATCTCAGGATCACTGGTTAGCTGGGAGCTTTTCTGGAGTGTGGAGGGATTTGTGTGACTGGGACTTAACATAGGGAGGAAATGTAGATACTGAGGAGAAGGGTATGGTGTTGTGAGCTGAAAATTTGCATTCAGATGTTTTGGGTTTTTTATAAATACCAGTTAAAACTGTCTGCTTGGAAGAAAGATACTCTGTGAAATACTGTCCTGATGCTTTCCCTGCCTTACCTCCACACAGGAAATTCACAATTCGATACAACTGATTTTTCTCTGCTGATGAGAAACATGGAACAAATTCCTTTTAGACTGTAAAAGCTGTAAGATATTTTCTCCCCTGATCCCTTAACACTACCTGTGCTCTTATTTCTCCTGGCCTCTGTGAAGTTCAGCCTCATCTGTAGCATTTTGTGGTTTTAGGTGGTGAGTGATGCAGGGCTTCACTTGCTCCTATTTCAGAAGAATATGTATTTGTTTTTAACAGCACTTCAAATATTCACATGGAAAATGTTTCATCTCCTCTGTTTTCCCCAAACAAAAATAAACATGAAATTTGAGTGGGTAGTTCTTAAACATGTGTATATCCCTGTGATTCCAATGGGATTATTCATGTGAGCAAGGGCAGTGTCCACTGTCCCCTGTGCTGCCATCCCACCTGAACACTCCATCCCCTGGGCAAGGCACAGGGACACACCTTGAAACTGGGTGTAACCACTTGAGTGCAGAACCAGCCAATGTAGGCTGAATATCACTGTCAAGCCCAAATGGAGTTTTATGGTACAAAGGAATTTAAGAAAATGTTATTTGAAACTTTGTTTGCCGTTGAATTATTCTGCATTAGGAGGTTTGAGAATCTGTTGATTCTAGTAGAGGTCTAAGCAAAATCTAAATACTGCAAAGGTATTTAGTCTTCAGGATTATCCTGGGAGGGGGCTGAGGAAAGGCCTGATAAGTTATGTACTTGACCGCATGTAGTTAAAAATATTATTTGGAATATAAACTTCCTTGTCTGAAGACCAGCTTTATGCACGAAGTCATAAAGCACAAAAAGCAGTTCTCTATCTGGCCTCCATAAGTATACCTTAATGCTGCTGAATCCTGGAAATTATGCAGGGCATGCTTTTTAAATGTTGATTTTGACTTCTTGCCTGGGACCAAGTGTAAAGTCTTTCCAAGGAAATACTTAGAAGACTTGCAATGAAACCCAAAAGCTGCTGCCAAACTTCAGTTTTTAGAAAGGGAGTAGGGGGCAATCCAGCCTGTTAAAAACTTCCAGTTGTTTGTAATTAAATCCAATTCTGTGCACAATAAACATATACTTAGAAAAAGATCATTTTACATAATACTTATGTGGTTTAGTGCTGCTTTTCAGCTGCTAAAAATCAAGCAGTAGGTTTGCTGGTTTTGTCTGGGAAGGTTGCTGAGAGCTGGGAAGCCAGGGCTGATGCAGCTGTGCCACTGCAGTGGCAGGGATCCATGTATCCAGCGGTGACACGCAGAGCGAGCCAGGGAATCCTTTTCTCATCATGAACCATCTTTCCCACTAGTTCAAGTTTGTTTTGGATTGACAGGGATGGGAATGAAGAGGAGATAAAAATATCCCGTCCGCACATCCCTCCGCGCCAGCAGCAGCACTGCTCGTGGCTTTGGTGGAAACTCTGGGGTTGCAGGAACTTCTCATCACTTTGGGGGCTGGCAGGAGACAGGACCACCAAATCCTCACCCCCCTGAGCTTGGTGTGTCACAGTTCATTCGAGATTGTTTCAAATCCACTGCCACCATTCGTCTGGAGGATGAGACTTGTAGGGTGAGGGGGACAGCTCGAGTATGAGTTTATCCAAGAGATAAATTTTATATTCACTCTTGACAAGAGAGAGGATTTTTATCCAGGATGGCACAGAGAAATTGTCATTTTTACTTGGCAGGTTGCAGGAACTGTTGGGTGCTGTGATGGAGAATACACAAGGCATAGAAAGAGCAGAGAGGAGCAGCTTAAAGGTATTATCTCATAAGTGACATAAGAAAAACTATGAAGCCTTGTAGAGCAGATTTGTTAGGATCTGAGATGAAAATCCCTGTTGCTTGCTGAGATTATCCCCCAGCATATGGCAGGGAATGTAACGGAGAGATAGAATTAGCTGCTAATGACCTGGACACCTCTCGGAAACAGATGTTTGTAGTCCTGTATAACTGCTTGCTATTTTGTTTGTCCAAAGTCTGGATTACTCAACAACAGGCCTGGCATGGTATTAGAATGCTTAGTGTCTTCATTTCCCACTGATCTCACTCAGTACAGATCACCTCTTTCTTGGCAATACTGCTGGAGTAATCCAATGTGAAATTGGGATGGAGAATGAGGGAAATGGCTCACGGCAGTGCCAGCAGATGGAGTTAGCCAAGGGCCAGGGAGTGCTGGGGAAGCTGCAGGCTTCTCCTTGGGCAACCCAGGACATCTCCATGGCACTGTGGCACTACCTCGCTGCTACTGCGTGGGCAGTGTTCATCTGGGGTTTCTTGAGAAGGTGAGTTTTTGATAGATCTCCATGGCTAATGATGCTGCAGTTGAGGAGGAGATTGCTCAGACTCAGTGCTGCTGCATGGGCAAGCACCTGATGTAAAAAAAAGCCCTGGGTTACACATTTTGGTAGTTTTGGTACCCCCTTACTCACCCTGACTTGGAGCTGTTGTCAATGAATACCTGACTTGCCCTCACCGTTGTTTAAGGCACCGAAGTTTCCAACTCAGGGATGTAATTCCCATCGTTTCTCTTTGGGATCTCTTAATTTACTTGGGTTACTTGAGCAATCAGCTCTGTAACGCTCTTGCTATGCTTAAATTTCTTTACATTTAAAAAAATGCTTCCTAAGTTACTTTTCTTAATTTACATTACTGGAAGACATCTTCTTGGAGTTGGAAACCTTTATTAAGGTGGGAAAAAAATTTGTTAGCTGTCAGTTCAGCTCATCTATTTTTCACCATTTCCTTCGTGTTAAACTTCCTTTTGGACTTTATCTTTCATCTTTTACAGCAAGACCTTAACCTCAACTTCTCTTTCTAAGTTAGATTCTTTTGACCTGGCATCATCTTTGTTACAAGGCTTCACACACTGAAGTACAATAATATTTTTCTTGTGGTGCAATGAACAGCACTGCAGACGCTGTTCCAGATGGGGTCATTTTTTCTCTAAATTAGCAACTGCCTTAATAGATATTTTCCGTGGCTTCCAAACTGTGTGGTGTTGCTTGAACGAAAATGTAATTCCACTGAGAGATTTCAAGCCCAGCTTTTGCAGGGCTTCCAGAAATATTTTTTTAAAAAAAGTATTTGTACAGTTGTAATGAGTTTGCTAGCGTGTTGTGTTTGCATGTTGCAGTTGTGCCTTTAGAATTAGATGGAAAATCTGAATATTATCTGGTGTATTATTCTCAAAGAACAGCCTTTTCCTGCAGGCTGCCTTATTAATGTAAGGGTTAAACTATGGCAAATGTATTTTGAAACAACTGGAATATTTATTTGCATCAAAAGCAAAAAGCCCAATTCTCTCCCTCCAGAGATAACTTGTAAAGCTTCACCTTAGACTGGTTAATTTTCTGTCATTGTAAAATAATCATTTGAGATTGCAATTTTAATGTGAACAGCTTGCTTCTGGTTACTTGAAACTTCATGGAGAGGACTCTTACACAAATAAAATGTGGACTCTTGAAATCCTTGGTGGTGGCTGCTCTAGCAGCACATGAGTGGACTCTCAGGAGCATTTCTTTGAGTTTTTCTTTGTCGCAGACAAACATGGAAAATGCAGGAAATAATGAAAAATCCACCAGGACATAGTACAAGCCTTAGGATCACAGATACTTTTCAGAATGCCAGTTTCTAAATAGCTGAATTTATTCCAGAGAAATTCTAATATTTTTGTTGGTTATCCAGCCAATGTCATTAGCATGGCCAATAGCAAACGACTAAATTTAAACTGTGCTGTTTCTAAGTCTTTTAAGATTACAGGATCTGTAATTGCTTTTGAGATGGAGAGTTTGTAGTTCAGTCCCATATTCTTTTTGTAGCTCATTGCCTCTCCTGGTTCTCTTGAGCCACCAGCACACTCAATCATTCCTTGTGCTAGGCAGGATTTTTTTTTTTTTATGCCAAAACCACAAGGGACTGTTCCAATTTTCTTACAGTTTCATCAAGTGAAAGGCCCTGAACCACCTTCAGGCCTTGCCCTGGCGCGTTGCAGCCTCTGTGCTTTTGAGGGTGGGCCACATTCCATGAACAGCCTGGCACTGGATAAGGTGCAAAAAGGACAGCAAAAGGCACTGGGCAAGCCCTGGGTGTGAGCAAGAGCAGCCCTTTGTGTTTGTGCATTTGGGATGGAGCACGGATTGTGTTGGAGCACGGAAGTGGCTCGTCCCTTCACACCCGACGCCTGGGAGATGCTGCTGCAGCTTTTGTGTTTGAGGAGAGAAAGTGGGATTTTTGTACAGCCAAAGAGCTAAAGCTGTGCTGGAGGGTGGGAGAGATCCCTGCCAGCTCCCCATGGGAACAGGGCTGGGAGGGCATGAATTTGTTAGGTCTGTGGGGACAGTTTGGTTCAGTGGAGCTCTCCTGTGAAGATGTCACAAGAAGAGTGTGTGCCTTGGCCGTTAGGAATTTGTCCACGCTGCATTATTAGAAGAGATTCCTATTTTATTTTTTTTAATTTTATCCTCCACCTGCATCCTATTATGCATAGAGAAAGTCTTGCTTCTGTGACTTGGGAAGCAGCAATTTTCCAGTGCTTCCCAAAATTTCCCCCAGAAAGGGATTATGTCACATCTGACCCAGATGCATATGGGAAGCAGTGTGTCTCAGCACAGTGAGTTCTGGAAGAGACCCTCACACTCAGGAGCTGATCACAGCGGTGAGGACAGCGTTGGAGGACGAGAGCTTTTCCTTGGATTAACTCAAGGGACAGTCAAACACTTTGACTGGCTTGGCTCTATTTCCAAGCTGGACCTTCTTATTTCTCAAGTGGTAGTAGTGTCCCTGGACACTCTGAAACTGCCAATATTTTTCCTCCTCCTGTCCTTTGATTAAGGACTTGTTTGTTGACACTTCAGTGGGTTGTGGTTCTGATGACAGCAGCCCTTGTGTCAACCAAGACAGAGCTGCTCACTGTTAATAGTTCCTGGCTTTGTCTCTGCTTCCTAGATGTGGTCAGATAGAGGTTCTAATGGTCTCCCAAGCTGTAAGTAGGAATAATTCTCAGTGGAAAATTCAATTCAGTGGATTTTTGCATTTCTCCAACTGTTCCCTGTGCATATATGTGGACCAGACAGAAGAACAATGGCAAAGCTATGCAGATCTCCAAGCTAATTTTAATAGTCTACTTGGAAAAGCAGACATGTAGCATGAAACAGAAGGGTCCTATTTGCTCAATAAATGTTTAAAAAGTTAGTTCTGTACATATTTCAAGATAGCTTTTCAATGGAAAATAAGTGACTGAACCTACCGTGGTAGTGTTTCCAGTGAACAAAATGTGGTGTAAAGTTCAGGTTTACGTTTCCTATTCTAGCTTAGAGGGTTTCATCTTAAAGGAGTTTTAATAGGTGCCAAATGCTCTCAATATCTGTCAAGGTCAATTATAGATGAGATTTTTTTTTTCTGTTTTTTCATGGAGCAGGAAACATGAAGCATCTTACTGGAATTGTTCCTAGAAGGTTTGAACTTTGCAGATGTCTGAGGTTTTCATATATCGTGGTAAAATGCTAAATCTGGAGCTCAGCAATTTACTCTGCTGGCTGTTAACAGAAGATTCCAGCTAGTGCTGGGTCGGCAGGAAAAGAGATGAGATTCAAAGATTTCCAGCCCTGCCAGATGCAGATGTCCTGGTGGGTAACTGGTCCCAGTGGAAAGGTGTAGGAGCAGCAGTGTTGGGGCCTTGCTGCAATTGCTTTGGCACCTGTTTAGCCCTGGATCCTGGCTTTATTAACCCTGGCTTTTAGCTTGAGGTTCTGTTACTCTCTCTTAGCGCAAAGGAGAAATCTCCACCAGATAGATGTGAGGCGAAAATCAGACCAAAGTTTCCTTGGCAAAAATACCAAAATCAAGTGATCAAAAATCAATGATCTTTGGCAAAGGATGAAATACAACATTTAATTTAACATAAAACCACTTATCATAACATTACTTAGCATTAATTTAGCATTTACTTAGCACAAACTTAGCCCAACCAAGAAAAACCTTTCAGCCTATGACTGCTTGGCCATCGGGCTGCTGCTGTCCCAAGGCCCCTCTATCTGTTGAGGGCTCAGCAAGTCAGAACTCAAGGGTAGAATGTGCTGCTCTGGTTTCCAGCTGTAAACACAGAGATCGTGTCACAGCTAGAACTGTTAAAGTTGGTCGTGCCCTGTTTGTATTACTTGGTTTTTTAAGCATAACTCTTCACTACCACAGAGCGCTGTAGCAGAAAGGATTCGTTCATTTGCAGATAAAGTGCTGAAGTACTTTGTGCTGGATTCTTTGTCTTATCTTTTCTTGATAAATGTCAGTTTTAGGGCATCTTTCTTTGATTGCTTTCCCTTTATTAACTTTGTCCCTGCCTTTTTACACTTGGAGTTGGTTTTTGACAGATAAGCAGTACTTAATATATTTTTGTAAGACTGATGCTGTAGTTGTCCCTAATCTTTGGCAAAGCAGTAATATATACTCTTGGATGTGTTGTCCAGCACAACTCCTTTACCTCCTTCTGTTTTCTCAAATTTAAACTCAGAATTTTTCTGAAACACTGTCAATGCAATTTTAAAATATTATACTGTTAAGGACACAGAGCACTGTTATAAAATGATGGAGAAATACAGTGCTGCAGAAATATCAAAACACATTGTGAAAGGTCTTTTCTGTTGCCACTCTTTCCCTTTACTCTTTCTCTGTTAAGCAGTCGGCATTGATCAAAGTTAGAAGTCCTAGTTCACCCCTAATTTTTTTTGAGAAAAATCATGTAACTTCTGCAATGAAAAATATTGAGACTGCCAGTCAAAATTGAGAAAGAATAAAATACCAAAGTCATATAATAAAGAAAAAGGATGTTATCAAGTGTGTTGCATTGGCAAAACTTTTGAACAGAGTTTTCTCAGACTGGCAAGTTGTAACTTCACTCAAAAAAGACCTTTCCCTCCAGCTTGTTGGACATTGGAGCAGGAAAAAGCTGGGGGGCTAATTACACTAGTTCAGAAAGAGCTGAGACATTACCATAACCCATGGAGAACAAAGTAGTCCATGACCCATCACTGGAGGCAGATGTGTGCTGGGGGTAGCATCTCAAGAAGACAATCCCCAACAGGAGGGGACCTTGGAGCTGGCACTGAGCATCCCAAACTGCGTCAGCATCCTGCAGGACCTGACTCCTGGAAGAAGGAATGTGGGAAGGAAGGATGCAGTGGGGAATGCAGCAGGTGGAAGGTGCAGGAGGGATGTGGGTTTATTCGTGAGGGCCAAGAAGCTCTTGCTGGGAGGATGCTTTTAAAGATCAGGGAAAGTAGAGCAAAACAGGGTAATCAACATGCCCATAAAGAACTACAGCAGCTCATGTATCCCTTCCAAGAGAAATGGGCACTTACATCTTTATCCCAAATTTTCTTTTTGTTTATTTCCATGAACACATATGCTTTCTCACATTTTCTCATTTAACCTAAAGCAAGGAAATTGAAAAAAAAAAAAACAGATTCCAAATGAAACTCTTTTTGTGTCGTCCTTCCCCTTTATCACTTCATGCAAATATTTGAAGGCATAACTAGGTGCTAACCTTGAATGTTTAATGTTAGGACTAATTTCTGCTCGTTGCTTACCAAAATAGGGCCACTGTGTAACAGCAATAATGTAAGTCAGTGTCAACACCAGGCACTGACATTTTAACAGAAGACTCGAGTTCATAATAAAACCAAGTCAAGGTTTTTAGGGTGAGTTAAATTTACTGCAGCAGCGCCCTCAAGTGCTGTGACACTTCCTAGGCCTAATGGTGTCTGTCCCATGGGACACTGTCATGTGCTGGGGCTTGATTCTTCAGCACATTTAGCCCGGTAAGAGCATGTAAATTATGTTGGTGGAATTTTGAGTGCTCACACAAATCTGTGAGACTATTTAATACCAGAGGGAAGGGAAGGGTACTGGTTTGGGAGTTTCCCCTTTAATTGCTCTCTGATAAGAAAGGTGCTTTCAGCTTGGTTGGAAGTGATGGTGGAAGGAGACCTGGGCAGAGAAGCTTTCTTCAGACAGGTCAACCATGGGCCAGGTCCTGCAGGATGCTGATCTGGAGTCTGGGATGCTTGGTGCCAGCAGAGCCCAGTGCACAGCTTTATCAACTACTCTGCAGTTTCCATGGCCTTTTCTTAGTCTAGGCTCCAGAGACAGAGGAGCAGAATTTTCTCCGGTCTGACTCGTTACCTAAACAGAAAATTTAGGATTTAGGCGTAGTATCCACTCTCCTTTGCTACAGAGGGAACTGTGTCTGGTAGGCTGTGGGTTTTACCAGCACACTATTGGTGTATGGTATAAACTGTATGGACAGAACGATGGCAGTGTAAAACAACTGTGGTCTGCTAGAGGTGTTACACATCCTAAACATACATTATTATGGTTGTGCAAGGAGCCTTTAGGCCCTGGACTCACTGGACTGTGTCTGCCAGCAGAATTGCAGCTCTCCTTGAGGCAGCTGCTGGAGGGAGCCCTGGTTGCACTCACTCCTTAACTTGTGAGTAATGAAGCCCCAGTGGCTCCTAGAATTGCAGCATCTCTCTCAGCTCTCTGACAAAGCTGTCTGTGTGATTTCCTCCGTTCTCCAGAGTTCCCTTCTCTTGAGCTCTCCACCTCTTGTCTCCCTACTCCGATCAAAGTAGGTCAAGTCAGCTTTGTTCAAAAGCAGAATTGCCAAGTGATGCTGCTGTGTCTGGAGAAGCAAATTCAGCCTAAGGGAATGATTCCATGGGGGTAATGCAATCACAGAACCTAATAATTACCTGTATCCACAAAATGAACATCTGAGGCATTGCTCAGAGCAGAAGGCATCACTTGCAACTCTCCCTGTGTAAAAGTAATGCCCTTTCCTCCTAATTATTAAGGAGTATTTTTGTAAAGATACTTCAAAGTCTTTATTTAGTATTCCTAGCATATACTATTCAAATGTGTGTTCTCTAGTGTCCTTTTGTGTGGGTTTCTCTGGATCCAGAGGGAATAGCAATTGCAATAGTGATAGCAATCTGTGGAATGAGGAATTGCAACATTTGGGCCATACCTACTCCTTATATTTTAGTCTTGAGTGAGTCTTTCTAGAATAAAACAGGAAGAAAAGAGGTCAGAGGGAAGAGAATTTAGAAATCATTCAATTGTTTGACTCATGAGAAAAATAGTGACACATCTTTAAAATAAACAAATACAAAGGTCAGTGACCAGAAATTCCGTAGCCCAGGGCTTTTTTTTTTTTTTTTTTGCTATTTAAACAAGGAAGTTTTAAAGCCTTTGGCCCAGGTGCTTCTCTCTGCTGTACAAGGGGGAGTTTCACACAGCTCCTTCCTTAGGTGACTGCGGGCTGGTTTTGACTGGCACAAAGGAAAAAGGATGGCTTTTCTTTTGCTGGGAGTTTTATCACTCTGCAGCAGTGCTGTGAAGAGTTGGTTACTGGATTCAGTCCCAGTTACAGCTCCCTCAGTGCTCCCTGCTGCAGGCTGGAGGAGATTGACTAAAGGTACACCCCTCTCCAGGTGAGACATCCAGCAGGCTCCGTAGGTATTTTGGACCAGAATACAGGGGCAGTGTGTGAAATCCTGTATTTTAGATACATCACACCCTGTATTACAGTATTGCAGGGCAACTTGCATTGTCCCTTTGTTCTCTTTACACCTCTACCATCGCCCTCCAAAAAGGAGGGAGGAAAATAAAAGGAAAAAAAAAAAAAACCAAAAATGCAAAACCAGAACGTGAGGAAAAAAAAGGAAGTGGCATTATTTGGCAAAGTTTCAAGGGGAACATGACCAGGGAGTTTGGTTTTGCTGACAGAAGAGGGGGCCAAAGCTGCAAGGACTCAGGGTGGGTTTCAGGTTAAAAAAGGAAGACGGTGGCAATGGGAAGGAGCCAGGGAAGTGAAGGAGCAGAGTGAAGGGCTGAGCACTCTGGGTGCGTGGGAGAAGCCTCTCCCAAGCAGTGTTGTGGGTGTGATACTGGGGTCAGCCTGCCCACGGGAGCTGGGGCTGTGCCTGCCCAGCTTGGGCTACGGCTGCCCCTGTCCTCTGGCTCCAGTTTTGACATCTGCAATGGGTTATTATTTGGGGGGGGAAAAAGTATGTTGAGCTATACTTTGCTTTAATAATAATATCAATTTCTATAATGTTACTGTGCAGGCATTTACTCATAGCTTGGGTGAAGTTGTATTTTTTTGTCTCTGTCTTGCTCTTGCTTTTCAAACTCGGGGCTTAGTGCTTCCATGGCTAATTCAGGTCTTCTGGAGAGATTTGCCCTCTCTGCCTAGTTGGAAAGTACGCCCAGCCCCTGGGCTGAACTCTTGATCAGAAAAATATTTTGCAGAGCAGCTATGGCAAGGCAGCTTTGTCCAGGGATGCTTCCATCCTCCTGTGCCTCTGCATGCTTGTTTGGCTGTCATTCTGCAAGAGCTTGGTGATGGCTAAAAGGGAGGATAATCAGGATTTCTTGCAAACACAGAGTTACAACACTGATAGCAATGTGGCTGCGAAGTTTCCATTTCCCTGCTTAAAGCATCTGCTCCCAAAAAGCATTTGCAGAACCACTGCTGCATTCTCCTATTAATGACTTTCATGGTTTTCAGTGAATTTTGCTTCTAGCCTTTCTGAAAGCAGCCTGCAAATGGCACTTGATTCCTAATGTCACATCATGGGAGATGGTTAGTCTGAACCCCTGCCTCTAGCAGGCATCTAAAAGCGAATGGAAATTGGTAAAAATCTGTATATTATAATAAAAAAATTATAATGCATACAAGGAGCACAGCTCCAAGAATTCTGACCAGGCTGCTGCATGTCTGGTTTGGTGATATGTAAAATTTTGGACAGGCAGTGGTACACATGGACAGTTTTTGTTCCTGTATAAACAAAGCATGTGAGTGCATACGTGGTCGAGCTATAGTGGGAAAATACAGCCTGAAAACTCTTGCGCAGGCAGGACAGGAGGTGATGTGACCTCCCACTGAAAAGCCAATCAAGAAGAGTATCAGAAAAGCAACCGAAATGGGGCTATTAGGAGGAATAAATGTAGGTAATGATGTTGCCAACTGTTACAATCATTTTTTCTCTGGGTCTTACCATGGTTATTACTTTTTTCCCCTCAGCTTTGGTCCACGGAGCACTGGCACTGAACTTCTGCTGTCAGTCCAAACAAGCCACGTTTTCTAGCTAAGAGTTCTGAGAAACGTTTCAAGTGTTCCCAAAAGGCTCATAACTGGAAGGTGTATTTTTCCTTTAAAGGCTCAAAACTTTGGGAGGATTTGACCCCTTATTTTAAGTGGCTGGGATTTGCACATTTGTGATAAATTTCTCTAAAATACTGTTGTGTGTGGCGTGGTGTGTGTTGCCACTATTCAGTGATGTGTGAGCTGCTCTCCTCCTCCTGAGCTGGGATTCTTTGTTTTAGCAATGAGAAGAAAATGAAGAAACCTGCGCTTCCAAAGACAAGAAATTTTAAAACACACAAGCGTGTCCACGTGAGATGGGAGGTGACATTAGTGTGGCATCTGGACCTTCTCGTGGTAAGGAGTGGCTTCCACTGAACTGGGCGCTGGGCCGTGCCCTTGGGACTCTGTTCAGTCACGCAGCTCCTCCTGCTGCACGTGCAGCTTCTGAGTCCTGCACATGCTAATGGGAGTTTCTGACAACAAATTCAGAAGGTATTAGTGAAAGAATAAATCCCGCATTGTTAAAATCTCCTGGATGTATAATTACTGCAGATAGCACCGAGTGTTTATGCCTTTGCCAGTTGTGGTGCCGCCTCTCAACCAACTTCTGGAGCTGACTCCAGCATTGCCCTTCAGCCCCTCTCCAAACCCAAGAACAACATCTAGGCTTGTCTGGAGTCAGTCCAGGAGCTGTTTCCAGCATAATTTCTAGAGCCACCTCTAAAGCCACGTCTAGAGTAATTTCCAACTCTAAGGTGATTTATAGAAGAGGTGATTTATAGAAGAACCTTTGAACCTGCCCCTGGGTCAGGGTCTGCAGTCGCTCCCAGCGCTGCTGTGGCATGAGTTAATGTGTTGATCACACATGGAGCCAAGCTGGAGCTGCCTCCGGAGCCCCCTGTGCTGTGTGTCCTGCTGGGGCCACCCCCGAGCACCTCTGCTGTGCCCCCTGCCTCTCCCCGCACCCGGGGCTGCAGGGCACGGGGGCCAGGAGGCCATGGGGCAGCCAGCACGGCTCACTGCGGTGGTTTTTTCTTGTTCTTGTTTTTGTTCCCGTCACTTGTGCCGCTCTCGCCGGGAAGCAGCAGTCATTTCAATGAGCTCTTTGTGGAAGCAGAGCTGTCTGAGCCCTTTAAGCGGGAGATGAGCTCAGGTAGAAGGAACGCAGAGAGCTCCTTTCATCAGCCAGGGCCCCGCCGGCGGCTGCGGGGCATGTCCGGCCAGTTATAAATGGATCATGTGTTGCTATTTTTAGCCGAGAGAGGATTGTAAATATAAAAGGGTATAAAGTGCAAAACTTAGCAACAGTGGCGTTTGTTTGCTTTTTTCTTTTTTTTTTTTTTTTTTTTTTTTTTTTTCCTTTTTGTTTTTCTTTTTTTTCTTCCCCTCCCCGTTGGCAGGAATGTGTTTGGAGAGGAATGAAGTTAGAACAGGAGCTTAGCCCGTGGACTTTGCACTGCTTCTATAGACAGAGATATGTAGATCTGTATCGCCGGGCGGGGAAGGGAACGGGCTTCTCTGGTGCTGTTTGAAGAGATCCAAAAGTGCAGCCTGAAATGAGATGGAAGCGCTGGGAGGGGGAGCGGGGGGACCCGGGCCGGGCTGTGGGGAGCGGGGCCGGCTTGGGGACAGAGTTCAGCAAATGGAAAACACTGACACGGGTAAAAATAGTAACAGCGGGGTTAAAAATAGCATCTGGTGAAATAAACGTGCAGTAACTCCTGAAACCCTCCTGGGAACTGCTCCCTCCCGATGCGCCCCTGCCCTGCGCCCCGCTGCGCTCCAGGCAGGAACCCCGAAGCAAACCCCCTCAAGCAGACTGAAACCATCAAAGCAGACCCTGCACTCCGCAGAGGACGAGCTTTGCGCACTTTTTTGGACGATTTTTATGGATTTGTTTTGTTTTGTTATTTTGTTTGCTGAAACTTCGCGCCAGAGAAAGGGGGGGACAAATCCCTCTTTCTCTGACACTCGCGCGGTCCTGCGACAGAGCAGTTAGAAGGTCCTTGGAGTTGTTTCTCACTGGTTTTTTTCCTTCCTTTTCACCTTTTTGGTGTCGGTTTTTTTTTTTTTTTCTTTTCTTTTCCTTTTTTCTTCCTTTTTTTTTTTTTTCTTCCTTTTCCTGGTGGTGGTGTTGCTTTGGTGTTTCAGTCCGTGTTGTCGCCCCTGGCAGTGCCCTGCCCTGGCCCTGGGCCTGGCAGCGCCAGAGCCGCGGGGCAGAAGGAGCTGAAGCCCCCGCACCGAGCTCCCCACACATGAGGAAGGTGCAGGCTGCTCTCCAGGCACGGCGGGGTGGCAGAGGGAGGCGACAGGAAAGATGGAAAGACCTTGAGGAGCTTGCTCTGTGGAGCAAAGGCTTGGCTGGTCCCTGCTCTGGAGGCGTTGAGGGTGGAAGGGAGGAGCAGGGTGAGCAGGGTGGGCAGGGGACATGCTGGGGAGGGCTGCTAGAAACCGCCTTGGAGATCTTTTATAGCTCTGGCCGTAAATGTGCCTGTGTCGGCTGGACGGGGTAACTGAGGCAGAAACAATTGTTGTGACAGACAAGGCAGACCTGGTTCCTGAAGCCACAGGACAGGGACAAACTGGAGGCCCTGCAGTTCAGAGGCAATGACATGTTTAATCAGATATTTTTTTTCCCCCTCCCCACCAAGCAGCTGAAAGTGTCCACCTGGCTTTTTGTTGCCCAGGTTGAAGGGGTGGGTGTTTCAGGGGCGCATTTTTAACACCTCCCCACGGGGTAGTTGTCTGCTCTGGCTGTGGATGGAGGAAATGCCCTGGCAGGGCTGGAGCAGGCTCTGCCGGTGGCTGAACAAGTGGGAAAGCAAAGGTGAGCAGCGTGGTTGCAGGGCTTTCTGTACCGAGGCATTACCGATGCATCTGGAAGTGGTTCTCAAATGGACGAGACTGGATGTCTCCCTGTTTTCCCAGGTGTGGTGCAGCCCTCCAGGGTGGTGCCAGCGCTGGAGGTGAAAGGGAGGGCGTTTATCTGGAGAAAGGAGGAGAATGTCCTTCACTGTGTTTAGCAGGCTAAGCCCTGAACATTTAATTAGTTTTTTTTTTTTTTTTTTTAAGGATTGGACATTCCGCAGCTTGTTTCTCTAGATCATTTTAAATTAGTTTTGATGTTTAAATATGTTTCATATGAAGCCTGTCTAAATCTTTTAACCAGTAGATTTTTGAAAGCACAAGTATGCTTTCATTTGATAGAGTACCTAGAAAAATCCTTTTAGTATTTGAGCAAAGCTGTTTTGTTTTTAAATTAGGTTGTTCCAATCCTTCTAATTTGATCATTTTAAATTTGATTCAGCACACAAAAATGATGCAGAAACTCCTATTATGAATCTAAACTGAACATTCATTTTCTTATCAAAATATTATTATCGAAAAATATTAGTCATTCTTCTTGGCATAGTAAACAAAGAAACATGTGGATGTATTAATTTATTCCAGACCCAGAAAAGAGGGATAGTTTATATAAGTAAAATAAATAATTCTTGACTATTTAATAATTGGATCACTTCAACAATAGTTGACTAATAGTCATATGTCTGAAATACATCTTGCCCATTTCTATTCTTTAGAGAATTTAAAGCTTAAAGAGTGGTTTTCTTTTTCCAGGGGCTGTAATTTTTAAATTGTTACCTTTTTACATACTTAACAGTTGTTGTCTTTCGTAACTTAGAAAGTCAGATCTAGGGGGGAAAAAAGCTCAGGTGTAGTTGAAATTAATCCCCTGGAAGTATGCAAAGAAATTAAACTGAGATAGTAAACAGTGTGAAGGAATTTAAGAGGAGTGAGCACAAGATAGAGTTATTTTGCAAGTGTATTATTTTACTGCCTTGCATAGGTAGAAAAGAGTTGGCTTCTCAGACATGGTGATGTGTTGATGTGTCATTTATTGGTTTTGTGTCAATGGATTTTTGAATTATACACATCTAATTCCAAGTTGCATTGGTGGCACAGGAGTGAAAGTAAAAAAAGTGAATTTTTTCTCACTACTGTAGTATAAATGTGCCAATCTATAGCATATGAAATTCCTGGATTTCTACATATGGCTCTGCTAACTTGTTAGTTGTTCAATTGTTAGTGTTGCCTGTTGAGTTTTTTTTTGCTCGTGTTTGTAACTACTTTAACACTTTGTTATATTTTCCCCACTTGGAGAACACAGGTGGCATGTTGGTAATTGATTACAGCCAGCTGAGATTTGACTCCTGGCATTAGATTGTTTTAAATAACAAAATTCCACGTTTGTATTTTTTCATTTGCCTGAGCTTTAAAGAAATCAATCCTGTGATTGTTGCTTGTAAGTAATAAAATTTAACCCCATCATGCTAATGGTTTGATAGGGAGGATATTGTTTGTTCATAGAGTGCAAACATCTACAGTGAGTACTTAAATGCTCCATGGGTATTTTACTACCCTCTAAAATAATTTTTGATATTTATGTATATGTATCAGAATCTAGAGTGCATTGATAACTTAGCAGCATTTTATTTGCAAGGGATAACATATTATTAAAATACCAGATAATCTATTTCCTTTGAAGAGGCTATAGTGGAGAGTTTTGAGAACAAGTAAAAAATTAGTAATTTTTTGACAACATAAAGAGAGCATCTCATCTCTGCAAAGTCACAGCTGAGATCTTGCAGCCCTTGTTTGTTCAGAATGATTTTTACAGGACTAGAATTTTTGGATGCATGGTCGGGAATTCAATACTGTTCTCTAGAAACTTAACAGAAACATTATATTTTGTTAGAAAAAAACAGACAGTAATTGCAAAGCCAAAAATCTTTAAAAAGAAGATCGTTACCATTTTTCCTGGTGAACTTTTCCTGTTGCATGGTATCACAGTAGGAGCATAAGGGAGGGGGGTTGAATCAACTTTTTTGATACTTGTATTTATCCTTGGAACCTACCTCCCCTTCCCTTACCCTGAATGCATTCAGTTTGAGGTGGCATAAATAAAATTTGTTAATTTAAAATATAGTATAATATTTTTCTTCCTCATTTGTACATAGATGAATAAGATGAATAGAGTTAATAGTTTTCAGAATTTTGATATACTGTTTTTCAATTTGAGGTTGGTCGACTTTTCATATAAATAGTATTACATTATTATCAGATAAATATACTTAATTTTATTAGCATTTCTACAAACTCCATGCTAAAAGGCATCGAGACATATGAAACTCTTCACATTGAAGATTATTCTGTACTTTTATACTGGCTCAGTGCTAAGTCACCTTTGTCTTAAATGTGAACTGTAACCATAGTGTTAAACATGCAATTGCAACATCTAAATTTTAAGGAAAATTAGGGAAATTGATGGCAGCAACCATAATTAGAAATTTGAGTATCTTAAGTGATGAGAGAAAGTAATAGCTAATAATATATACCAAATAATTTGTTTGCCACTCTGTAAAATGCCTAAACCTGGTGAAAATGAATTTTGTAACATTTTTCTAAATACTAAAAAAATAAACACAAGGAAAACTAATATTGTGGGAAGGTGTGGCATAGCATTTCTAAATAAATGAATGCAATTAGTGAGGTACTAATTATGACATTTGTTATTAATCCTTAGTGGGTTTTTTACCCCTTAGGGAATGTTAGTTAATTAAAACAATGAAAATGCTGAGGGTTTTTGTTGGGGGAAGAAGAACCAAACTTACTCCTGGCACAATTTAAATATTAAAAGGGACTCATTTAGTGATGATTGTGATTATCTGTAATTTTTTGGCAATACTGGACCTGCTCAGCTCTAATCCCTTTCTATTTATTTGCATGTATTTTTAATTGTATTTTCACGAGTGAGAGATGTAGGGAAAAGGAAGCTTGGCAAAAAAACTCAGAGTATTGACTTGCTGTTTGCATATTTGGGAAGGATTCCCTTTGAAATACTTCTAAGGCTTCAGAAAACTGGAAAGGAAAAATAAACTTTTTACAGTAAAACCACTGATGTAATTAACATTTCTTAAAGTGATGCAGTGCTTTCAGTTGCCTACATAGGCGTTTCCGTTTTAATAACAAAACCAAGAGAGACGGCAGACCTGCAGTTTTAATTTCTTCTGTCGGATTGTTCTGGTTCTGTTACTGTTTTGAGACAGAGTTTTCATTCTTGAAGTCTTTACTCTTGCTCATGAGCTCTGCAGCTTAATTCCTGCTGCACAGGCAGTGAGGTTGAGGGAGAGCTGCTGGTGGGTCTCCTTCCCATGGACAGCCCCCTGGAAACCTGCAGAATATGAAACGTGTGCCAAGAAGCTCGAAAGTCATGTGTGATTGATTTGCTTGATTTTTAACAACTGTGGGGAAGAAGAAAACGTAGTCATGATTGTGTAGTGATTAATAGCGCTCGCTCTGGGTTTCTTCTTTTTAGTTCCCCTCTGCAAATCCCTTGCAGTCAGAAGCGCAGGCAGGTATTCAGTGCACACTGCTGGTTTCCTAAAACACCCCCTCTCGCAGATCTCTCCCTTAGGCAGCACAGAGCTGCCAAAGCAGGCTCCTGCGGAGTATCAAAGGGCGTCCCCTGCAAGGAAACGCCGCTTCTCCCAGCGCTTTGACAGAGCAGCTGTCTGGCATAACCAGAGCTGCAGCTGGATAGTCCCAGCCCTGCTCATCCTGCTGGTTTTTGTAGGGAGTTTATAAATACACACTGCTGCTCGTGCAGTTAGCCGGGGTCAGGATTTTGTGGGCTGTTCGAGTCCAAAGGGCTCCGTGCGTTCCCAAACCCGCTCAAGAGCCGCTCCCAGCCAGGAGTCTCCAGCTGCCGGCGGAGGCTGGGCTGCGCTCCTGGCACAGCTTCCTATGCTTTCTATACATTCAAAACAACAGAATATTCCCAACAAACCATTGGCAGCTGCCACCAGCGGTTCAGGAGTATGGTCCTTCGCCCTCCATCCAGGGCTCTGCAGTGGTGTGTTTGCTCAGATGCTCTCCCACAGCCAAGGGAGATGTCTGTTAGTGCTCATCCTAAAAGCAGCCGCTCCTGGGGGCTCATGGATCACACAGGAGTGTTAAAGCTTGGCCCAGTGGGATCCCTTGACCTGTTCCAGGAGCTCCTTAGCCCAGGGAGCCTCCATGGGCTGTATTCCCGTACAGCCCAAGCCCAGAGGTTGATGCTGCTGCTGAGACCTCAGCTTTGGGCACGAAAGTATTGGACGTACAAACACAACTGGATGGAAGGGTTGGAAAAATTTAGTAGTTTTATTGAAAGAGGTTTAGTCAAGCTGGCAAGTGAGCCCAGTACAGGAATAATGTGGCTACAGGCTTCTTGCAAAGCAGCATCACCCCAGAGCAGTTGGGGAGAGCGCAGGCAGAGCAGGAGGCAGGGTCTGCACGGCTCGGCTCCCGCTCACGCCTGGGGAGCTGGTGCAGCAGCAGCAGGTCAGCGTTCCCATATATGGGAAAACCCTGCTCTAATTTTTAAAGCTGTGTGTTGTGGCAGTGCTGAATATGGGAATTTTATAAGCAAAGCTGAATGCTTGTTACGTTCATCTGGATGCCAGCATCTGGCACGTTGTCACTGCGGTTGCCAACGTGTGCTTGCAGTCTTTGTGAAGCAGGTTCCCAGTGTTTTCCCACCTCTTTAGGATTCTCTAACAGCTGTGTGAACAAGGGACATGGCACAGGGGACACGATGCCGAGATGCTCTAGAGAGGCAAATGACCAGAGGGCCTCATACATGGGACATTTTACATCAGTAGTTTGGTGAGAGAGCCAGGAGAGGATAAAGATGAGCACGGCAGCAGTAAATATGCTGGTTCAGGGACCTTATTTGTTAATACATATTATTTTGGTATTATTTGGATTTACATTGAGCTCATCCCTTTACTAATCTGAGTGCTTTACTCTTCTCCAAGCTGTTGCTGGCTGCCCATACAGAGAGTAGACAAGCAGCCTGTCATTTCTGTAATTCTCATAATCTAATTACTGCCTGCCAGAGCAGCGAGGAACTTCTGCTAAAAATCCATTATGTACTTACTGCCTTGATGCACATGTCTGATCTGGAGTAAGGATCAGCCAGAAATGTCCTGAGAGCTCCTGGGCATATCAGGAAGCTGAGATACCTCTGGGACTATGACCAGGGTTGAATTTTTCTCTTGCTTGCAGTTCACCTGTGTGCGAGACTCTTAACTTCAGCAATTAAAAGGCTGAGGAAAATGGGGAGGACACAACCATGTCACCTCTAGGACAAGGTAGCTGTTTATGAACAAGATGGGCAGAGCTCCCCTCCAGGCACTACTTAGCATTTTGGGTGCTCTAAATCTACTCATTTGGGGTTTTATGTTTGTTTGCTTTTAAGGTAAAAATAGAACATTAATTGTTATTTGTAAAGGGCTGGATTCTCACTACTGAACAGCTCAAGTAAAGTTAATTCATACAGTAGCTACTTCACTCAGACTACAGAGTGAAGTTTGCTACCCTTGCCCTGCTGACCACTGTTTTTGAGCCAGCAATGTTCAGAAGTGCCTGGTGGTGCTGTTTGTGGCTCCTCTGGTATTTATCCCTTAATTTGGGGTGGCAGTGAAAATTCTCCTTTGATGCCAGCCTGCCTACTCCAGTAGCAGAAGTGCCAGCCATGAGCAGGATGTGACTCTAGAAACTTTTTTTTCTGAACTTGTTTAAAACCAGCCATTTTGCAGCTGTTCCAAAAACCTAGAAATGAACCCACCCTGGCCCTTCTTGGTGGGCTCCAGTTATTGGCAGCACGTGCCCTGTTTTAGGGGCAGCACCTGTGGGAATGTGCCATTTTCTCAGGAGCTGCAGAGGGAAACATTGCAGGTTCTTCCTGGCTGGAAAAGAGGGATGCAGCAAGCAGCAGCTAGTTGCAAAATAGCCGCTTTAAAGCAGAAGCTGCCTTGCTCTGCCAAAGCTGAAGGGCCAGCCCCAGAATGGAATGCTTATAAAAATAAGATGGTAACCATGCAGCAGAGAGGGAGAGAGACCAGGAAGTTTCAGTGTTACATACAGCATGATACTCTGCTTGGAAAAATATTGTCACAATTGTAGAGATACGGGCATGCATCCATAGTTGAAAGGCATTACCCAGTACCTATAATTAGGGTGATTTCAATCTCTCATTTCCAATTTTGTCTGTGGAAGAAAACTCAATTTTTGGCTTGGAAATTCTCATGTGAAATGTGTAGCCAAAGGAGATGTGTCTGGGGAAAAGTTTGGAGTAATTGGTTAAGGCTGGTTTTGAATTATAGAGGGGGGAAAATTTGTCTTATACCATTTCAAACCCTAACAGTATATTGATTTATTTAAAAATTTAGAGGATGCTGGATTTATTTTAGTTTAGCTATGTTGATATTTATGTGATGGTTTGGATTTTCAACAAAGTGAAAGAAAATGCTTCTTTCATGCAACCTGATGAGGAAATAAAAACATGACAGCGACCTTTGAAAACAGGAATGTTGCAGCTTCTCAATCATCCTGAAAAACAGTGGGATATCTTGGTTTTTCAATACTTAGGAAATCTTGCAGTCTGTGCAATGAAGGTTTTTCTCTTTGTTTTTTATAGTGGAATCTGATTTCTTGAAGACAGACTATTCCTTGAGCTCTAATTACATCCAGAGAGAGAAGTTTCTGCTGGGACAGGGGCTGTAGAGATGCAAGAACTAATGTAAACTCTCTGACTTCATTCTCCTTCAGCAGGAGCCTCAGGGATGCTTCCAAGAAACCAAAGTGGGGCACCGGAAAAGGGGACAAACCCAATCAGACTCTGCTGGGTTTACACTTCCCTATTTGTGCTCTCAGCTGGGAAGATGTTAAGTTCTAGCACTCCTCCAGGTTCAAAAATTATTTAGGAATACGTAGTCAAAGCGCTAGAGAGGGGGTGAACTACAATTCCTTATGAATTTTGGAAAAAAATGCTAAAGCATTACTTACATACTCTATCTATCCAGTGCTCTCCCACCCCATGGAGCACACAGACACTGAATTTTCATCTTTACCCATTAAAGGCTACTTCAACAACAACAAAAAAATCACTTTTGGGGTTTATGACAAAGATGTCACTGCTGAAAAGTGAGTTGGGTGCTTTCTTTTGAGCTGTCGGTTTACAGGTGAGCTGTGCCTTCTTGTGAGATCCTGGCAAGAAATTAATTAATGACAGATTATTATTCCAACAATCCATTTACTTTCCTCACTGTTTTGCTCTTATCACAGTAGGGACAGAGTGGTTCACCTCTGGAGTATTTAGTTGCAGGGTTTATGTGGAATTGGGGTGTTCCACATGCATTTTCCAGCACTTTATGCTTTGTCTTGAACCTTCAGCCCCCGAATTTCAGTGGAGCAGAAATGCACCCGAAGTGAAATCACCACATGGGCTCTGGTTATTTGTGTTGTGTCAGGCTTTATCAGTGTCTGTAAAAACTGCTTTTCCAGCTCTGCATGGGGTTCTGTGTGTGTTATGCTGGAGGTTTTGCAAATCCTACCCAGGCTGGGAAGCACTGAGAGGACACCCAGCCCTTGACTGCATTATTTGGGTCCAGCCGTGCTCTTTTGCAGCCCTGATGTTTGATAAGTGTATTGCTTTATATCACCAGACCCTGCTCTGGTTCTGTGCAAAGATTTTCCACTTCTGCTGTCCTCTATCTTTAATAGATAATGATTTGAGAGCACTTTATTTATTATAAAGACCTTGGCTGACATGATTCATGTCGGTAAGCAGTGAAAAAAAAAAAAGTATTTTTATGTCATCTTTATGAGGTTTGCAAAGAGTGGGCACTCAAAGGTGGTATTTCTGTCAGAGATGTTGGTGTTTATAAGCAAGACAAAACTCTTTAGAACCAGCAAAAACTAGGTCTAACAAAAGTAGTTTAAGTAAACAAAGATGTTTCTCTTCTGTGAGGAGGTAGATGTGTCTGTGTAAGGACATGGTCCCTATGGAGTCTGCCCTACCACAGAGTATAAGTAAAAGGGAAAAAATCCACAGTGGAAAATAAATAAAAAAAAATCAGGAGGTTTGTTGCTCTTGCTAGTGGAGTGTCCCATCATCAGGACACAGTTGGTTGGTGTGTGCTGGGTGCTGCTTCCCAACAGCATTTTCCTCACTGCATCTTCCTGAGGGACAACAGCAGATTCCTCCTCTGCACGTGTGGCCAAAGAATTTCAGTTTTCCCGCAAAAGGAGGTGTGGGCATGTATGCTCATGGGGGGAGCAGGTTGTGTGGCAGTGTGCTGAGTGTCCTTCTGCTCTGGTAAATGTGTGCCTGGACTGAGCCAAGGGGATCACTCAGCTTTTTTTATTGATGTAGTTGAAGGCAGGTGACCTTTGTTACTTAGCAGCTTTATTGTCCTCAGCTCCACCTCGGGCATCACCTGGATTTCCAGGAAGTAGATAAAAACATTTTGAAGCCTGCAGGACAGAGGTCATCTTTCAGAGGCATCCTAGGAAGTTTCTTTCCTGAGGAAAGGATTTTTTCCTTGTTAAGAAGCTTGTAGCTCTATTTAAATTTTTCTTTTTGTACTCCATAAAGGCAGGAGGAAGATGCTGTAGTCTGACTGCACAGCCTCCTTTGTATTGCTTGGAAACAAATTGTTTCCCTTGACCTTGGTGGGAGATAGGATGAAGTCACAGCAAAGGAATATAGCTTAAAATATAGGGTAGAGGGTTGTGCCTACCCCCTTCTAAATCTGTGATAACCACTAAGCTTAAGAAACTTCCTACAAGGTATTTTGTAAGGAGCCTGAACAGTGGCAACAACTGGTATTTTAATTTTAATAGATTACAATCGTTTGTCTAGGCAGAAAATTTAATTCATTCCTTCATCAAGCTTTATTTTTGGCATATAAAACCTAATGCCTTTAAAAAAACTCCAGTCTTGATTTAAAAGCTGTGAGATGTAATATAAATACTTTGAAATGCAAGCAGCAACATTAATTTATTTTTGAAAAGTAACAGAAAAATGTAATCTTTGTGATATTATCAGCATGCCAGATATCATATCACCTGAAACTTCTTGGGAGGTTTTCTTACAGCCCTGTTAGTTCAGACCCTGCGTGGATCAACTTTTGCACATTTTTCAAGTCAGCAAAGCTGCAAACAAGGATTTAGATACTGTAAAGTAGTAAAATTGCAAAGGAAAGACAGTGGCGTTAGAGAAAAGGGTCTCTGATATTTAATTTCTTTTTCTTGGCATTATTTAGACTCCCAAATGACAACGTTTCTAGTTTTCTAGCACAAAGGAGGCTTCATGCTGTTCAGGATCTGCTGTAAAGTTCTAGGACAGATCATTCTGTATCCCAAACAATTTATCTAGTTAAATGATATTTTTATTTCACAGCTACAGTTTATAGGCCCTAGTCTAATAGCTGGTATTTTTGGAAACCTCCCGTTTATCTAACAATAAGAGCCAGGATGGAATATCAGTTTCCACTTAGATTTTCCTGAATTCTCTCCCATTAAATCAATAACATTGGTTTTTTAGATTAAGCTTTCTTTTGCTTTTAAGGAGAAAGGCTAAGAAGGAAAAGAAAAAGAGAGAAAAGAAAAATCTATTTAAAACATACTGAGACATATAAAAAAAGAAAAATGCCATTAATTTCAGATAAGTTAAATAATCAGGGTGGGTTTTGTTACAACATTTACATCATAAAACGTGATTTTAATCGAAGGAATGTAGCTGATTTACAACATGCACTGTGAGTGCTAGAAGTACATGTGAGCGGGCCATTGTAACTTTAGTTTGTGTACATCAGTGTCACGTCTTAAATCTGAGCTGTTGGGAGAGGGGCCGGGAGGCTGGAGAGGGAGAATCTCATCAGAAAACTTTCTGACAAACTGACTTCCAGAAAATAACAAAGCGCTGCTCCCGGTTTTCCATTAGTCCCAACTACCTGAAAGGAGCTCTCTGCAGATGTAGAATCATCGCAGTAGCGCTTTCATTTCTGTCACAGAGGTCTAAATAAATGAATTGGCCATCTGCAATTAATTCACATTGTACAAATAGTTTGAAGACTGAGTCGTCTGTCTTCCGAACAGAGCGATCTATTTTTAGCTTCTCAAGCAAGCCTGTTTTGTGTTCTTTGTAGAGTCAGCGACATTCTTTCAATTTTTCAGCTTAATTAACACAAAAGAAATTGTAATCTGAGAAGGCAGCAGAAACAAGAACCCCCTGAAAAGCATGAATTTGCAAGAAAGCAGAAGACGACAGCTTTGCAAAAGATAGATGGCAAAAAAAGAAAGAAAAAAAAAAATTCAGAGAAGTTTGTGGTTTTTGGGCTGGACACTGTATAGGCTGAGTTGTACATAGTTTGTTGATTTACAGTGAATGCTCACAGGTCTTGCAATTAATTTTGGGTTCTTTGTTCTGAAAATTATGAGGGCCACAGAAAGAATGTTTTCACGTGAGGCAACAACTAAAACAGAAGAATACTTGTGAATAAAGCAGATTTTTGTAGAGTTTCTTACGCAGGTCTGGCCTGGGCGTGAACCTTGGTGTGTATTCCCTGGATGGTTGAGGGAACACTGAATCCCCTCTGGATGGACTCTGCATGCTTGCAGTTGTAGAGAAATCATTATTCCAAGGTTAGATATATTCACATACATGCAATTTTTATTAGAATCTTCTCCTGACAAATGTAAAAATACCCCCTGCAACACGAGATGTATTCTGTACTACTTGAGTTAGAAAATTTGTAGTGATTGTTAGAGGGAAGCAAGGCACAGCTCACTGCTCACAGGGCTTTGAGTTAAAATGTTAGTGCTAGGTAAAAAAAGGGGAATGAAACCTGAAAAACTCAGAACATCAGCTGCAATTAGTGAATGTTCAGCAGTGCTTTGAAATAATGAGATTTCTGTGCCTGCTGGCAAGTGCTTTTTTGTTTTAATGTAATACCCATAATATAAATATACAACTTTTTGCTAATTTTAATTTGCTGTGCACTAATATTGTTCATGCACAGCATGTGAGCTTCCCAATTAAATATCTTTCTAAGGGTGCTTGTCTGAAATACGCAAACAAAAGGAGGAACAATCCTAAACACTCGGTCTCCCCTCTCTGAATCCAGGGAAAGAGCTTGAAAGGCTGAAGTACAACTCCAAAAATCTGGTGGCTGCTGCAGCACAGGGAGCAGGGACATGAATTCCTGCTTTAACCGGTGCATCCGTAGCCTTGTGTTCCAGAGTCACAGGTGCCCTGTTTTAAAGTAAAATGTTGTGTATTTTATTAGAATTATCTAAAAATGCAGCAAAGTGCCCAGTGGGAGCCTACTGTTGTAGGTGTGGAAAATAGAGTCACCTCAGGTGTTCAGCTGGATGTCCTTGTTGAGATGTACCTGCATCTATACCTTCTGAAATCTGGTCTCCATGTGCTTTTGGAACCTATTCCCCAGACATCCTGAGTATCAGCTTTTATCTGGTTCCTTCCCAAAACTGTGTCTGAAGAAGTTGTATCACACATCACAGGAGGAAAAAAATAAATGTGCAGAAAAATGGTTTGTTTAATAAGCTGAACTTAGTTCCCAGAACTGTAAGTACCTTTGAGTGTAACAAGTTAAAGCAGAAGCCATGACTGGCTTCTGATTAAATACAATTAATTCTTCAGTTGTTGCAGAACTGGGCTCCTGCAGGATGCCACTAACCTCTCTAGCTCTGACCAGTTCTGCAGTACCCAAGCCTTTCCTCCTAAATTAAGTTCTGGGGGAGATTCCTTTCACTGCTGAGGGTTTGCAAGACTGTATCCTTGTTTTTCCTTTTCTGTAGAAACCTGCTTTATTTTCCCTCTGTAAATGAAAAGTGCTGTTAGTGGGGAGGAGGAAGAACATCCATGTTCTTGCTAAGAAACAATAAGAGAGTTACAGAGCTGTTGAAGCCCCCGTTGAAGGATTAAGGAGTGTGTGACTGGCAGTGATGTTGAAAATAAATGGGAATGGTGACATTGGTGGGACATTGGTTTGCTCACCTGTATATATTATACAGGTTTGGAAAGTCTGTATAAAGTAATTTGTGTCCTTAAAAGACCACTGTCACTGATCTTCCCAGTGCCAGACTGATACACAACTCTAACTACAGGCCGTATAAAATCCATTTATCAGTGCTGAAAGCTGGTGGTGAATATTAGACACTACCAAAAAATCAGTTTGCATCCCTTTGCATGAATTTGCGCTGCAAATTTTTCCCACACAAAGCTAAAGGAAGTAGAGGGAACTGTCAGTATCATCTTTTTCAGTGTTCATAACAGGCACATCTAATCAATGATCTGGAGTTTAATTATTATTTGAATTTCAGGTGTAGGAGTTTTCCATTCTAAGCAATATGCAGACATGCCTTTTGTGTTTAAGTGCTAAATGCACACATACTAATGTGTTTGAAAGGCTTCACTACTTCTGATGCTTTGTCTTTTAAGGATTTGTGGGTATTCATTAAACAATTTCAGTACATTAAAAGCAGTAAAATAGGTTTCAGTGATCTTTGTACCCTTAAAGTTGAATTTTTGGATCTTTGTTGAAGGAAAAGTAAACCTTTTTTTTAAATGTATATTAAATACTGCAATGAAACAGGAAGTATGTTCTAAAGTATGTTTGTTTTAAGTGCTGTAAGAAAGTCTATTTAAGGATCCTTCTGATTCTGAAATACCTATTGAGTGTAACAGTTGTAAAATATGTGAGGTAGTCAATCATACCTTTGGCTTTTATACCCAGCCGGGTTACTTGCCAACATAAACAAAGACTTGAAGGCTTATTTTTTAGAAGTTTCATACAGAATCCAGTGAACCTTTCACTTAATTCATAGTACCCTAATTATTAATTATTTCTAAAAATATTCAACCAAGACTGTAATTTCTAAAAACAGCATGAGGGTATCTTCCACTCCATCCATTTTATTCTCATATGATCCTCAAATACATAAAACATTCCTTTATTTTTTCTTAAACTCAAGACACAATCCGTTGATCATTTCTTTAGAAGGTCTGCACCCAGTGTGTTTTCTGTTGAGTCACAAGTTATGTCTGTAGACCACTGCATTGTTAAATAACAGTAAATATTCTTTGCTGCTGAATCACCCGTGGGAAGGACGGACACAGCAGCCGGGCTGCGAGCACTGAAGCAGAGGGACAGAATGCCCCATGTTGTTAAGGCTTCAGGAGAATTCTTTAGATAACTGGCTGTCCACAGTCCTTCTCCATACTCTTAGCCCTGGCAACAGCCTCCTCAAGGGAATGAAGAGGAGTTTGTGCTCACATGGCCGTGATCAGCTGGGAGCTAACCTTGCTCCAGGAGTTCTGCCCCAGCTCCTCGCAGCGCCGGTAGCGGTGTCAAGGACCGTGGGACACGAACATTGCAGCCAGCCTTGAGAAACTGCCTGGCCCTCTTCCCACGAGGAATGCCCAGAAACCAAAGCTAGATAGGGTTATCCCATCCATTTTCCATCTTCCCTACTCTCCTGAGGGGCTCTGGCAGGAGCCTCTTAGCTCCTTGCCATCCACACAAGAGGTCCGTGGAGAATATAGGGAAGAGGTTTCCCTGCTTGGTGTGCCGTTTTGGGTTTCATACATGTATCAACGTGAGTTTTCACATTATAGTGGTTCCTTGTGCTGAGGAGAACTCTTGATTCCTCACCACCTCTTGCCGTGTTGCTGCAGAGCCCAGCAGGCAGCAGAGGGAGCACAACAGTCCCTTTTCCAGTGCCATGGATAGCGTCGCTGATTGTGTGTAAAACAGCAACGAGAAATGGAAGAAGGACAGAGAAGTGTGAAAGACATCTTGGTTAGATGGTGTCTAACCAAGTAGATGAAAGGGCTGGAGGGAACAGGGTAAATGTCTGATTATTAGGGAATGAGGAGCTAAATATGGCATCTTAATATGGCATGTGGCAGGAAGCCAAATCTGTTAAGTTTGTAGATCTTAACCTGCTTCCAATATTTGGTGTTGAGCAGGATTAGAAACCAGGAGGGGAGGGTTTTTTGGGTTCTGGTTTTGACAGCGATGGAATCTCCTGAAGAGCAATTTTAGTGCCATGGCATCCAACCCCAGATTCTCATCTTGTGAGACCTTAGGATCCAAGCCACAACTCTCTGCAGGATAATGTGAGTGCAGCTACAAAATGAGGTTAGGAGATCGTGGCTCTCTGGGAACAAAATGTATCATTGACAACTGATATTCAAATCAAGAAGACTGAGAATTTAGCTTCTACTCCTGATTTTAAAATGTCGCCAAGGTATCATTTTCTTATGCTCTGCATTAGACGTGTTTATGCAAGTGCCAGAGCTAGAAGAAGTTTCTAAAATATAAGTTTTCTTAGGAATCAACTGCATTAATGACTTTGTTAGATCTGAAGATATAAATGAAAGTGACATTTATGTAACAGATTTTCCAGTATAAAAGCCAAAGTCTACTGGCTAAAAACACTGAGAAGGCTTTACCATGAAAAATTATAACAATCAGAGGTTAGATGAAATGCAGAGAAAATGTAGGGTGAGATGGGTGAATCTACTGCTTTTTCATTGCTTTTTTCCAAGTGAAATGACTTGAGCTGAAGTTAACTTTTTACTACTTAAGAAGGTTAGGTAGTTCATAGAAAAATAATTCAAACTGCCTATTTTTAAAGCTTTTGTAACAAGAAGGCTTCAAAGAACTTTCTTTTAGAGTAGAATTTGAGTAATGCAGGTAAGGTAGTTAAAAATTCCCTCACTGAAATGTCGTTTGAAAAATAAACTTTCATGGCACCTATACAAGTATTTCTATAGATCCTTATCTGTAAGAGCAGCAACATATTTCTTTTTTTTAATTAAAGATCATTATAATTGCTAATGTATGATTGTTTGGGGGCATATGTGAGTCAAACTGTGGTTTTGAGCACACAATTTTTGAGAACACCTTCACCAGATCCTTCGCCCTGTGCTGTAACATCTGTGCTGAATTAAAATACACGTTTAATGTTGAAGATGCCCTGTGTCCTTGCCAGGGAGAGGAGCACCTCCAGGAGGACAAATGAGAAAGCTGGGAATCATCCAGAACAACTGAGGAAAAGAATTCTGTAAGATGTGACCGTTTTGCAGAGAAGCTGATTGGCAGTTCTGGAAAGGGGCAAAAAAAAAAAGAAACTTGGAAGCCAAAGCAAAGAGGCAGAAGAGGGGTTCCAATTATTTAGGCAATAGGTGCTGTCTCACAAAGAAGTAAAACTTTCTAGACAGAGAGGAGACAGAATCGTTGTTGCTAGCAAAGGCATAATCAGGCTAAGAGGTGAATTCAAGCCTGTTTGATTTTTTTCCCATGTGGTTTTTGCCTCGCTTATGCATTTTTGTTAGCTTTTAAATTGTTTTGGGGGCGCAAAGCTGGGGTATTTTTGAAGACTTTGGACTCTGTGTTTAAGAGGCTCCTTTACTAAGCCTATACTGCTTTCTTATCAGCCCTTTAAGGACACTGTTGGAAAACCAGAGTTTCTCACAGATGTAAACCTTACTGACACGTACTGCAAAACCTGTCTCCAGAAAATTGTTCCCCAAGTGTTGATGTGCCCAGATAGTGGCTTTCCATCATGGAGTGCTCTTCAGCTCGGGTCTTCAAAGGTAGTGATTCATTCTGTGATGTGTATCTGTCTAGACATGAGAACTTGATGCAACAAAAAAGTTTCTTACTTGGGTATTATGAGACTGTAACAATTACATAATCGTTGCTAGGGCAGGAGGTCTCAAGCCATGGTAGGTTATTTCTGTCATGTCTTGTCCCACCTTTTCTTTATGCAGATCACTTTGGAGTGTTTGCCAGTGAACCTCTGTCTTTCTGCCACCTCTCACCTGGTCATTGCAGACTTCATACTGATGCTTCCATAAAGAGACTTGCTTGAGGGCAGTCTTTGGGGCAGTGAGATCCTAGAGTCCATTTTTTAGCTGGTGGAAGCACTGTTTCAGCACTTCACATTCTTAATTCCATGATAAAATGTCAGTTTCAACTCTCTGGTAACAGGAAATCTTTTACTTATCCTTGGGCAAGGAATTTTTTAGCCTTTTTAACTTTACTCTTGAGCAGTTGTAAGCATATACACATCACTGAAAAAGAGCATTCTTGCAAGTTGCTACTGCACAGTTTGATCTCGTGGCTGGTGTGTCTTGGGTTGGGTCACTGTCCCTACACCCAGGAGCTCTTCCTGCCTTCCCTCCAGTGCAGCCCACACTGACCCATAGAGAGTCAGAAGTCAATTCTTTCTAGCCCACTTTCTTCCCTCCAAACCAGATTTTAGGGTGGAGAAGAATTCATTATTTTTATTTGTGTGCTGAAAGAAGGATGGTCTGTGCTGGTCGTGGTGGTTCTTTCTGCTTCGGGCCATTGTCGTTCAGCTGGGTACAGAGTGCTTTGATCCACCATGGAGGGTATGATACCAAGTAAATGTAAACAAACCATATAGCCAAAATTATGTTTGCAAAATAAAACGTGGTTATCATTTTGATGGAGAACTATTTTTGGTGTGTCATGATTGCCTTGGTCCCTTTTGCCTGCCAGAATTGTGAATTTATAAACTCCCTCACTGGAGGGAAGGAAAACCAGGAAACTGAAACTCCATTTTTCTTTCAAATTAATATTCATGGCAAATGTTAGGAGGTACTTGCTCAGCTCTATAATAATATACATGTCCATTTATGAGATGGTCCAGACAGAGCAGAGGATTAGGAATACAGAATTTAAGACTAAATTTGAAAAGGCAGCACAGGAACTTCAGTTCCCAAAATAACCTCTGAAAGTTTTGCTTTATTTCACACTGTCGGCCAGGATTCTCCTTACAGCACCACAATATTCATAATAAAGAAATAAATTAAATCCACCCCTTCCTGTATGGTTCACAACACACAGCACTGTGCATGCTCAGCACATGTGTAGTTTTGATAAAGAGACATTATCGAGCCTGAAATCATTTCAAATAAAACAAATAATGTGGCTGCCCAGCACTTCCTCTGGATGTATTTCCTTGGACAAATCTTCCTTAACTCTCCCATGCAGGGAGTTAGTGTATATATCCTTCAGTAACACCAGTTCATAGAAAGGATGTTTCACTGTACAGCTGTGTGTTTTATAGACAGGGTGTGAAATGCAGCCCCGCAGGAGGGCCCTGCCTTCTGGCACTGCCAGGGTGGGGGGGACTCCAGCATCCTCCAGGTGTCCCATGGCACAGGGCTGGAGGGCACAGGAGTCCCTGGCTGTCAGCCCGGGGCTGGGGCTGCGGGCAGGGCGGGTTACCAGCCGCTCTTGTGTTTTGTGGGGCTGCAGAGGTGGTGGCAGCAGGCTCAAAGCCATCAAATCCCCTGGCCCTTGCAGCATCCTTGGCTCCCTGGATGTTCCAAGGGCTTTCCAGCAAGCATGGGAGTGCTGACGTGGCTGTGATCCCCTGAGCAGAGGGGAGGGGGCTCACCGTGGGCACTGGGAGATTTTGGGGAGCTGGTTCTCTGGGGATGACACCCGGCAAGTGGGTCCAGGCTGGGGCTGGAGGGAGCTCCTGGCCCCGAGCTGCGGGGGCTCAGCCGTGCTCGTTCTCTGTTTGCACAGCAGAGATGGAGCTGTAAAAAGCCGATTGCTTCAGAAGGGAATAGGTCACAGTTAGACAAGGGAGCAATGGAAAAACAAATTCGTTATTGTAACACCAGAGAGCATAAAGCAAACTGGGAGTGACCTGTGGAAGAACACGGCACCGGGTTTCTGTCCTGGTGGGTGCTTCATGGTGGGCAAAGAAGGACTGAGAAGTGTGCAGGCTTTTTTTTTTTTTTTTTTTTTTTCCCGTTTTCAAAATAAAAAGTATCTTTGTCTGGTACTTTGAATGTGGCAAGCATGCTGGTTCTAGCTTTCCCTGGTTTTGCTGGAGGTCCTGTGGGAGAAGGACTTGACAAAGTACTAGCAGCTTTCTCACCATTTTCATTTAAGAAAAACAGCATTAAGATTTTGAATAGAGCCTATCTTTTTTTTTCATGAAATGTTGCTGAAAATGTCTAAGAGGTGTTAAGAAAAGGAAGACAGACTATTAAAAAAACTTGCTTCCTTTTTGAATAATTATTTTATGATGAAACGTGCAGCAGAAGGGCTTAAAGGTCACCAGTGAGACCAGGGCCCCTTGGTTCTCAGTGCTGTGCAGACATGTCGGAAGCAAACAGCTCACAACCTGTAAGAGAGAGGCAGATAAAAGATAGCTGGACAAAGAGGCACAAAAAAGGGAAGTGGCTCGTCCAAGGTCACCCACGGATCGGTGGCTGTGCTGGGCTGAACCATCTGCAGTAGATCAGGTCTGGATCCTGTTCCCCTGTTTGATCCCCACGCTCATCTTGTCTCCATTCATAGTTTGTGAGTGTTCACACCGGTCTGATCTTCCCCCAGCTGGGTCCACAGGAGGGGATAATCCTTCACCTCTGCTGGTTTTAATGTGGCAGTGGCAAAATCCAGTGTTGGACCACAGGTTCTGACCCAGCTCCCGCCTGCTTCCCACAGCCCTGGCCATGGATGTCTTTCCTGGCTTTGCCTGAGATAGAGCAACAAGGGAAACCTTTCACTGTGCACCTAAAGCCTTGGAGACAATCAGTTGGTTCATATGCATTTCTAAAATCTAACAGACATAAAAAAACCCCAAACCACCAGAAAGACTTTTTCACTGCAAAAAGGGTCTAAATTCTGCAACTGCCCTGGGGCATGTGGGGCACTCTAATTTAACATCAAGGCACTTAAGATGTAATGGTGCTCTTAGTTTGCCAGACAGACAGATTCTTCCAGGAAAAACAGGGTACAAAAGACCCCTATTCTATAACTGTGTCAGTATGTAATCTTAGGACCTAGACTTAACGTTTTTTCATCTAAAGAAAAAGATGGGAGAAAATACCCCTTTTCAAAAGGAATACTTTTAGGCCTTCAGCAATGCAGAGACAGAGCAGCAAAATCACAGTCCTGGTTTCCTTGCAGATCGTCTCTAATAGCTCCTGGTATTGAGAGTATTGTGGTTTGCTAGCACTAAAATGTAAAGTTATTTTGAGCATGAAAGCCTGGACGTCATCCTATTTTAAAAAACGTTAAAGAAGGAGAGGAATGTTTACAGCACATTAAAACCTGTGCGACAACTTAGCAAGAACTATTCTAACAATCCTCTTATTCCCTTTCCTGTTCCGCAGCCTACCATGAGAACGCAGTGTCAGTAATAAATAGCAGCGGCACGGAGGGATGGCTCCCCGTGCTCCCGGAGTCAGGCTGGGTCAGCCCAGCCCCAGCTGCCCCCTGCTCTGCTGGCAGCTGGGGCTGCTGCTGGGGAGGTGAAGGCAGAGCCTCCTCTCCTCGGCTGACCCCCGGGCAGGAGAAAAGCTTGGGAGTTTCGTGCTTCTTTGCAGGAATTAACTACAAGCAGCATTTAGAAAACGGCCTCTGCCACAACTGCCTCCCTGGGCTTTGTGACCCAAACGTAACAAGGATTAAAGCAGAATATTTCTTTCTGTAAAATAAAAGTTTGCAGTCAGGGGTAGGTCTGCAGTGAATGTTGACAAATACTGAAACTAAATATGAGAAAAGACTTGTTCCAATTTTTTTTTAATCGGCATTCCATATGTGTTATGTGGAGAGCTAGGATGTGCTGCTACTTCTGTTACATAAGAGGGTTTTTTCTTTTTTAATAAAGTGCAGCGCAGAATGCATGAGAAGTGAGAAGGAATATCAAGAAAAAGAACCACATGAAAATAAGAAAAGCTACTAAGTGAAAAGCTCTTACTCAGTGTGTTATTTCCATAATTCCTTGAGTTCCTTAAAGTTTTGTTTTAATGTTTCTGAGGGAAAGCCTCGAAGTGAAAGGAGGGAGGCAAGGGTTTTTTTTTTTCCCCTTTGGTTTAAAGGAAGATCTTGGTTAATTCTATTAGTAGACTTTGGGCTTGTTTTTATTTAAAAACAAAACAAAAATCCCTCTCAAGTTTAGAATTTCTGTATGGAAAAATTCTTCTTCTTTGCCAGAGAGGGAAGTATCTCCTTTTCATTCTGTTTGTTTTGGAGTATCTGTAGTTAAGTGTTTTGTGTTTGTTCTTTATTGAATACATTAGTGGTGCATTAATGCCTCCCTGACAATGCTCGTTTCACTCCTTCCCATCTGACAAACTTGTCCCTTCACATGATGATCCTGCTTTGCCCTCCCAGGGTTTGATTGGTAATTTCCTACCTTGTTTACCTCTGAATGCTTTTTAAAGTGTTTTTATTCTGGTCCCCACAAGGGAAACAGATGAAAAAAAAAAGCCCACATTGAATTCTTGCTCCAATTCCAATCTGTTTGCTTTGGTTTTCCTTTTTAGATTATTGTTTGGCTTTAATTTGTTTGTTTCTCCTTTAAACGGGTTTGAGATTACTCAAGGGTTCCTTGTTCAGCAGGTCAAAGGGTAATTTGGAGACTTTGAAACCGTCTCCCTTTTTATCACCACGTTTCGTTCTTCCCAGAGTCCAAAGGATTTTCAGGACGATAGTTCGATAGCTCGTGGAGGATGGCTCCATCTAAGGAAAACATGAGCAGCAGACCTGAGTCACTGCAAGAAGCCATGGCAGTTTTTCTTAGATGAAAAAACCCCCACTGATCTAAGTCTAAATCAGAACCTTAATTAATCCTTATCTGTAACTAAAAGATTAAGTTTATTGGGGATTAAATACACTGAGGTTGATAGGTTTGATACTCAACTACCAGCCCGGGATGGAGACCCTAAATTTAACTAACTTCAAGTCATACACAAAAATATACAGTGTGTGCCATTAAAAAATGTCCTTTAACTGAAAGAGTCAATCTGTCCTGAGTTAATCCCTGCTTTTAAAAGAGGAAGGTCAGTTCCAACAGCTCAGCCACAGCACTGTGGATTTGTAGGACAGCAAAATGAAGCATGGAGTAATGTGGGCTCCTTAAGAAAATTCCAGGTGTTGCTATAAGAACCATTTGTTTCATGTGTCCCCCAGGTTAATTGAGCTCTGTGTCCTTCCATGGAAAAGACTTGCTGAAAACCTGCTATTTCCTACCAACAGAAACAAAGGAAATTGTACCGTTAGATCAGCACCGTCACTTTTACTTCTCGAGCTACAAACGTTCTGCTCTGTGTCTGGGTGCTGTGTCTCCTGAGCCGTGCTAGAACGGGAGTACAGGCTAGTCCAGAGGCGAGGAAGGCTGACAGCCTCCTCAGAGGCTGCAGTGCCATTTCAGTCCAGTTGCTAAGGGATGCTGGAGCGAGATGTCGTCTGTGTCTTCTCTTCCAAATGAGCACATTGGCTTGGTCACAGCTCCACCCCCACAGTTCACAGCCAAAAGTTTGCGAGGTCACATTCACTGTGGACAGTGAGAGCCCAAAAGGAACTGCTCAACAGGAACTGCTCAACTGTCCCATCTGAAAATTAGTTAACCATTTCTTCTTCACTGGAGGCACCCAAGTGCTCAGTGCCTTCAACTCACGAACAAATGTGAATTACTTGCAATAGGAAATAAGGGTGTTTGTCACTTGGAGGAAGCTGTGGGGGAAGAGGGCATCTGATCTGGGTCTCATAACCGGCTCTAAATACAAAGAGTAACTTAAATGAATTCAGAACCTGACTCTGGTCAATTTAGAATAAAACAGATGCAACATCAGAACTGTAAGCAGAAAGTTTTATCCATTTAGTTAAAAAGATAAAAGAACGGAACATAATGAAATATATCTGAAAAGTCTTTTTCAACAGGCTCAGAATCTACTCTGTTAAGGCAATAGTTTCTCCAAAACCAAGTCTGGCATCTACATTTCCAACCAAATGTTTGTGATTTTTACAGCAGTATTTATTTGTCTTTTAATGGTACAATTGTGAATATCCTCATGCACAAGAAAGGAGACTACCACAAGGAAAAAGCATTGAAATACATGTAGCAGTCTGTCAGATATGAAGTAAATATATTAAAATAGGAAAAAGATAGTATTTTTCTTGAGGTCCTCTTGAGTGATTATATCAGCAGGTATCACATGTAAATCTTAAAAGGACAGACGTTCATGTGTATAGGGTGGGGGAAGCATAAAAGATGTGAACTTTTCAACAAGTTCTCTCCCCTAGTGCTACTGATAGTCTGCTTCTACTTTATATCTAAATCTTTTTCTCCATTTTTAAGTCAAGCTAATATGGTTATCCTAGCTGGGAAGAGTAAAGTCTGCATAAGTTATGCACTTCAATAGGACTGCTCAACTGAGTAAAGTTCAGGTTTATTTACAGGATCAGGATATTGTTACAAATCCTTATTTAGTTTTAGGCACCAGAGAGTAGATTTTGGGGCAACAGCTGTGGAGGGAAAGTGGAGAAAATAATTGCAATAAAATTCCTCTTTCAAAAAAAAAAAAAATTAACAAAATTAAGAGACCTGATGATTTTCATTAGGATGTAATAGAAATTAGGTCAATAAGACTAAAAATCTGTTAACTAAAGCGATCAAGTGGACTGAAATGGATTATAGATACAAGGAACTTCTATATACCCTCCTTTTCTCCCAAATACTCCACTGAAATATTATTGCTTTTAATTATCCTGCTGCCTCTCCTTGTGAGATCTTTTCTGGTTTGAAAAGTGAAAACAGCAGAATATTGTTTCGCACTGTTAAACCCCCTGTTCTTTTTGTGAAATCCTTGCCCTGAGAGGTGTGCTGGTGCATCAGAATCTTTGCATTTACTTTATACTGAAAAATAAAAAACAACAGCCTCTACTCTACTCAAAGTGTTATATTCAAGCACAGAAGGAATATTAGTGAATCTGAATTTAATCTGTAAGTGTGCACTGCTCTCAGTCTTCTGTGTGTAGTCTTGTATTTCCCATTAATTTAAATAGTGCAGGATTGAGTCAATGGCCATAAGTCTTCTGATGCCCTTTTACAGCCATTTCCACATTCTTGTTACTATACCTTTTTGGAAAACATTTTCATTTAACATGCAGCAGTGTCCTTTAACACCCTATTTTCAAGCTTCAAATAGACCTTTGTCACAGAGGCACTGTGCCCATACATATAGTTATTTTATCTTTGCATTATTTGTTCCTAAGGCTGCAGGTTCTTCAGAAGTGAGATTTAATTTTATGGTGAGTCAGGGGTCAGATTGTGCCTGCACTTACCCTTCTTGATGGCAGGAGTCTCGTGAAACTCAAGTTCATGAATTTTTACAAGATGGAAGCTAATGGAACTAGTTCCAACAAGAAACACAATTTGTTCTAAAGACACATTAGCAACCTTATGTTATTTAAACAAATAAAAAAGAGTGAGAACAGCTAATGTGTTGGTATGCTCACTCTTCAAATGATGGGCTCCTAATCAGGACAGCACTGAAAAAACTCCTGGCAGTTCAGTGGGTTTGTGAAGTGCGGGTGCTGCCTGATGTCCTGAGTCCTGTATATTTCAGGAAAACAAAAACAATCTGTAATTGCTGATAGGTTACACAATGTGAGAGTTTTCTTTTTGTTTCATGTAGCTTTTGACACTTTCACACTTTAGTAACACTTGTAATACAAGGAGCTAATTCTTAATTCTGTTGTAAGTAACTGGGAGCTTTGTGAATTAGCTGAGTGTGTTTTTCTTTTTTAGATTCCTCATGCTCTGCTCAGCCTAAAGACAGAGGCACCTGGTATCTACAGCAGGAGGGCAGCGATTCCTGTGGGAGTTGAACCTCGCAGAGCCTGTCCTGGTTTCTGTTTGGGAAGGGATGGGTGTGCACTGCTGGACAACAGCATTTACACAGCCATGACTCCTTGTCCATGGATGCTTTGGCATATTTACCCATCCCATTTCCCTGTACAGACACTGTTCACTGAGATTTTAGCCTTTTGTATATCTCCAGCAATAATTTCCCATCTTGTTTGTGTATTCCTTCGTGTTTGGAGCTTGAGATGGGCTCCCTTCCCCCCATCTGGGACCCGGAGGGAAGCAAAGCCTGGAGGCTGGGGCAGATTTCCCCCCATGTGAGGTGGCAGGTACTGGCACTTCTGCAGTCTATTCATACCTGAAACCATAAAAAATGTATGAGGTTCTCTAATTTTCAGTCCAAATTCTGCTTTTCTGAGTCCTTTATGCCTTGTAAACTCCACAGTTAAAATATATTTTGATATTGTGTATTACATGAAAATGATGCAAATAAATCACCTATAAAAGGTATAAGGACTTATTACCATAGTTGTTTCAGATGAATCTGGGCATTGCTGAGCCAAGTTTCTCTAAGACCTTTTAAAACTGCTCTTAGCCTAAAAGAACACCTAGAGACCCTAGTGAGAGTCTCTCCTGTGCATTTAAAATAGTGACTGTGATGTTCCCTGTTTTTCCTGAGGTCCCCCCCTCTTTCAGCAAGGGCAGCTCAACAGATGTATTTGATGACATTAGCTGTGACCTCTTAGTTGTTTGCTCTATTCACATAATTATTTTACTGTGGGTGTTTCTAAATATAGTAACTGCATGATGTAAGAAGGTGTGTTCGTGGGAACAGTGCGGTAGATAATCGAATTTTGCGACTGAGGGTAAGTAATATTTGTATAGTAAAGGACATTTCACTAACTCATGTGTAGAGGTGTGTGCATAGAGAAAAACTACCTGTGTATTTCAGGGATCCGGGTTATGCAAAGCGCCAACCTTTGTTTTCCAGGTGTAACTGATAAGTTGTGTAATTTTTGCAAAGAGGTTTTCAAAACATATTTTAGAAAATGGAGTTAGACAGGGGGTAAAACCATGCATAGAAGCCAGTGTGTGCATCCAGCGGTACTCTGCTGGGGCAGAGAGCATCCCCTGGTACCTTGAGCCCGCAGTCCTGGCCGGGATGGGCAGGGATGGACACAGACAGGCAAGGGATGGACCCCGGCGAATCGCGGGGTGCGAGCGATCATCCACCCAAAAAAAAAAAAAAAATAAAATAAAAAGACACAACCCATTCAGCACCACAACTCCCACATTAATTATATCCAAGCGCAACACAAGGAGTCGCGGGGCACGACTCCCTTACAGTTTATTCAGAGCCCTATTAACAGCCAGCCCAGCTCCATCCCGCGGGGCGGGGGGCGGGCGGTGCCGCGGGATGGAGGCACCGGGGCGGCTCCGGGGCCGGTTCGAAGAGGGCGCCGGCGGCGGCGCGGGGTGACGCGGGCATCATGTGAGCGGCCCCGCTCGCTCCCAGCGTGCAGTGTGGGCCCGCTCGCCCCACCCCGCGCTCCGCCGCCGCGGAGCCGCTCAATAGGGGAAGGGAGGGAAAAAAAAAAAAAAAGGGAAAAAAAAAAAAGAGGAAAAAAAAAAAAAAAATGCGGGAGAGAGCAGGAAAAATAAGACGGGGAAGAAAAATCCGCCCGTGAGGGGGACAGGGTCTGCTCGTGGCACAGAGCAAACGGGCTTGCTTTTTTTTTTTTTTTTGCTTCTTTTTTTTTTTTTTTTTTTTTTTTTTGATAATTTTATTTTGTATTTTCGTCTCGCCGAGAGGATTCAGCCGCCTGGAAAGCGCATGTGAAAAGAGCAGCAGCAAGGAGAGGGGAGGAAAAAAAAAAAAAAAAAAAAAAAAAAAAAGGGGTGGTTTGGCTTGGACCCCCCCGCCCCAGTGCGGGAGGAAGGACCCGCGGCGGCCGGAGGGCGAGGAGCTGCGGCGGCCGGCGAGGGAAGGCACCGGGGCTGCGTGACCCCCGCGGCGCGGGGGGAGAGGCGAGGAAGAGACGTTTCCCGATCCTCCCCGCCGAGGATTTGGGGAGGTTTCCGCGCCTGGAGCCCGTGCCTTTGGATCTAAAGAGGATTATTATTTTTTTGGGGGTGGCACTGAAACTGGATTTGTTCCTGTGCGTGCGGTGCGGGCGGGGGCATTTCTGCTGCCTCTAGAGGAGCCGGCGGCCCGGCCGGGGCGCGGAGATCCCCGCGGATCGCTCCGCACCCCCCGGGAAAGGTGCGCCGAGGGGATCGGCGGGGGGCGGGGGAGGAGAGGCAGCTGCAGCTGCCGGGGAGGAGGCCCGGCGGAGCGGCAGCAAAGTCATCGCTATCGGCCCCCCCTCGGCTGGCTTCGGGCTCGGCGCTCTCCATGTCTCTGGCTCTGGGCAGCGGCCGCCACAGCAGCGAGTAGGGGGGGAGGAGGAGGAGGAGGAGGAAGAAGAAGGGAGCCCGGGAGTGCCTCCCTCCCTCCGTCCCTCCCTCCCCCCGGCAGCCCCGGCCGCCTCCCGTCCCCTCGCCCCGCGTCCCTGCCTTCCCCTCCCCAAGATGGGCTGTTTAGGGAACAGCAAGACGGAGGATCAGCGCAACGAGGAGAAGGCGCAGCGGGAGGCCAACAAGAAGATCGAGAAGCAGCTGCAGAAGGACAAGCAGGTCTATAGGGCCACGCACCGGCTCCTCCTGCTGGGTAAGGGGTCGCGGGTCGTCCCCTCCCCGCCGGGGCAGCGGCCCCAGCCCGGGCACGGCGAGGCCGGGGGAGAGAGGTGGGGCCGGGGGGGGGCAGCGGAGCCGCAGGGCCCACCCGGGGCCGCGGGGATCCGCTATAGCAGCGCCCGGGGCGGCGGGGCCGGGGCCGCCGCGGGGACCGGCGCGGTGCGGGGGAGCGGCGGGGAGGGCTCGGGCAGCGCCCGGGGCGCCGCGGGAGGGGCCGGGGCAGGTACGGAGCGGCGGCGCGGGGCCGCTCTCCGCCCGCGGGGCAGCGCCCGCCGCCGGGGCGGCAGCGGGCCTCGGGCGGGCGTGGGGAGGGGGCCGGGGATGCCGCGGCGAGGGGCCCGCGGGGAGCCGGGCAGATAAACAGGGCAGGGCAGTGACAGCGGCCGCGGGCGAGCGGCGCGGCGAGCGCGGGAGGGCCGGACACCGCTGGCCGCGCCGCGGCCGGGGTGCCGAGGGACGTGCGGCCAGGCCGGGGAGAGGAGGAAGAGGAAGGGAGGAAGTCGGGGAATCGTTTGGGGGAAACGGAGGGAGGATGTCGGTCCCGGAGGGAAGCGCGGCCGCGTTGGGACCGCGGAGCAGCGCAGGGCCGGCGGGCACGGCCCCGGCCCCGGCGGGCTCGGCACCCTCCGCTGTCGCACCAGGAATTGAGGTACCGCGCGTCGGAGCGCTGGCAGAGCCGGGCTCCGGGTGCTGCTCCGGCGGCTCCGTTGGGTTACCTGCTCGTGTTTTTCAGGAGAGACGTTTACAAACATGGGCTGTGGCTTTCAGGGAACGGAAGGGTCCAAATATCGGTATCGGAGAGGACAAGCAAATGTTTGTCAGGCTCATTATTTCAGAGTATTTTGAAGTAGTGTTTCAGGATCAGATGCAGTTACGAGCCGTGGGTTGTTTTGGTCACGCCGAGGGACTGCCTGTGCACGTTCTGCAGGGCTGTAGCGTGGAGCACAGGCTAGGCCTCGCCGAGCTGACTCAGTTTTGGGGGGAAAACCCTAATGGAAGAAGGGAAAAAAAAAGAAAAAAAAGGATTTTTGAAGGCGGTGAATTTGGAAGTGTACTATCACCAGTAAAATCTTTCAAATACTCATTTGAAGAAAGAGACAATATAAATGGAGAGTGACTGGGACTACAGCAGCACCTGCAGCACTGAGGAGCCTGCCAGGGCTTCAGCAGAAATCTTTTAACAGGATAATTTGGACTTCAGCTCTTGGGAAATGTCTTGGACTTCCAGATTTCAGGCTGAACATTACGTAGATACATAGGAACTATTTGTCATCAGACGAGTTGCTTTCGTAAGAGGCAAAATTTCAGCAAACAGAAACATGATGGGCTTGCCTGGGTTTTCTTTCTGTTTTCTTTAGCTTTGGTGGCTGAAAAATAGTTTAGATACTTGCAAATAAAAATTTGCGTGTGTTTAGCGATGGCAGTAAAGTCATCTGTGAGCGTGTTTTAAAGTGGTAGTTCAGCTGTTACAGTTTCTGCCATGAATTGTGGATAGTCTGTAACTCAGACTCACTGGTAAAAAATAGAAAAGCTCACCTCCTTATTATTATGTTATGTTTCCTGTATAAGACGCATGAAATAAGAAGCCAGGCACTTGGAAAGTGTTCTTAATCTTTTCAAATCATATTCAAATAACAACAAAGAAGAGCTGCTGAATATTCTAGTGGGTTTATGCTGCTGCTCGTAGGCCCCATCGCTGTACACGTGCTTGCCCTGCTGCCACGAGCAGTCTCGCTGAAATTAATGGAACTCTCCTTGGTGGTGAAGTTAAATGTGTGTGTGTAATTGTTGTGGAGAATATGGCCTTAACAAGCAGCCAGATATAGAGCTGGACTTATGGAGAAACGCAGATGTAATACATCATTTTGGTTCACTGGTGTTGTATCCGATCCAGAGAACCCAGGTGTGTCAATACCAAACCAAATGTGTTTATAGCAAATGCAACAACTGTCCAGCCTCCTTCTTGGACCAAGTGAAGTAAAGATTTTGGCTCCCAATGCTTTTAAATATAAAAAGTGATTTAGTGTTACAGCTGAAATTTAGTTGTTACTAGTTTTTAAGTGGACATATGACTATAGCCGATACTGCCTTCGTGAATAATTCTTAGTTGTCAGGATGATCCAGTCTATTTTATCCCAAGATACTAATTCTTGATTGGTTTAGCCACCTGTGTTTATTGCATGGTGCAGTCTGCCTGCTCAGACAGAGGGTGTGTGGTATAAAATAGCAGCTTAGTGGAGAAGTGGCGTGTGCATACAGAGTTGTAGATAAAAACTGCTCTCTAAATGCTTACAGAACAGCAGTGAGCAAGGAGAGGAAAAAGGAGTAAGGCTTTGGGATTAAAGTGGCAATACATGCAACCAGGTTTTATGGAGAGCAGAGGAGGACTTTTGGGAATTCATGAGGGAGAAGGAAAGGAAGGGAGAAAGCAGAGGGGGAAAGCGTTTGTGAGAAAATGAACCTTGAAATGTAGCTGCTAAAATACAGTTTTGAACATGAGGCTCAAAATGGAGGCTTGTGCTGTCAGTGTGTGCTAGCAGAGGCCTGACATCCTATAAATACAAACTGTACCTCCCTGCCCGTTCTGCCACAGACGTACGGTTCCTGTGGGTGAGACACAGGCTGGGGAGGGGAATAAACCAGTAGCCAGGAGATGCTAAGGGGAATCTTTCTAAATTTTGCCACGTTACGATACTACTCCTGCAAAAATATGTTTGCTTTATATAGAAAGCTGCCGATCTGGCAGCGTGGAGCAGCTCAATTAAATGCTGCTGTTGGAGTTGTTCAGCGTGCAGGGAGGAACGGGTACTAGAGGCAGATGGGCTGCCCTGTGCACTGGCATCCGAGCAGCACAGCAGAAATAGCATCCATCTACTTATGGAAACTGGAGTAAAGTGGAGTGGGGTTTTTGCGCTGCAGGTACGGGAGGGGAGCAAGGGGAGAGCTGCGGGGGAGCTCTTGGGAGCAGGCAGCCACAGAAGGTGGTCTCTGCCTCTCCTCGTGCGTAGGGTTGATTTTGGAACATGTAGGGAGGGTGGGAGGCTGCTTACAAGACACAAATAAGAGGAGGTTTTTTTGTAGCTTTGTGGGTGGAGGCTTAAAGGGATGCCTTCCTTTTTCAAATGTGAGCATCTACATGTTTTATGCCTTGTGATTTAAGTTACGGAGTTTGACTGGGTGATGATGAACTGCCGCCAAACTTAGAATTCTTTAAGGATAGAACAGAATTTCTTTGGTTTAATAGCGACTTCAGTCAGTCTTTCTCTCTGTCAGATAGTAGTGACAAGGCAGCCAGGTTGTGATGTTCCCTGTCTTCTTCTCTGTAAAATGTTAAAGTTGTCCATTTTCTTTCCAAATACTGCAGTCTGCTTTTAACATTGACACTGGAAAAACGGACAGTGAAATGATCCAAGATTCAGATCTGACACATGACTTGAGCTGGGCATTTATTTTTAGCTACAACTGAAGTTTCCAGTGGCAATTATTTCTTTCACTTTTCACTCTTGCACTGAGAAACCCAACTTTCTCGATTTTACCCCGAAGAAAAAAATTCTAGTGTGTGCCTTAATCACTTATGCTTCCTTCTGAAATTGATTTACTTTCATTTTCTAGGTGCTGGTGAATCCGGTAAAAGCACAATAGTCAAGCAGATGAGGATCCTACACGTGAATGGATTTAATGCTGAGTAAGTGCATTTGCTTTTTCACTTTACGTTGTACCTTCCTCCTTTGTGCTGCAGTCAGTGCTCCTGGTTTATATCTTGTGTATTTTCCTCTTGCTGCTGTTTGCCTGTCTCTAGATTTTGGATGTGTATTTTTAGGTGAGATTAATAGACATTAACCTGAGGAAGTCAGACACCAATCATAAGTAATATCTAGCAGTATAAAATTATTTCTGTCAAGGCAGAACTGATTTGGATAAGTTTTGAGCTTTGTGGGTTTGTTAATTGCAGTTTCTTTCACAACATGGCTGACACTGATTTACCTCAGCTATAGCACATTGATTCATTCTGCTGTAAACATGCCTTGTGTCAGTGTACAAAATGAGCACGATTTTCTTTATTTGGAGCAAGTAAGGCTTTATTTTCTGTGTCCTCACAGAATGAAATCGTACTCTGAATTTTGGGGATTTTATTGTGCTTGCTTGTCCAGATGTTTGTGTTAAATTATCTTCTAAAAGCTTTTAATTTTTACATCTAATGGCTGTTATTTGGCAGTTGTGAAGAGGGGAATGGCATTAAGATAGGGAAAATGGATATCTTGTTTGTCTGAGAAAGATTTTTGTTTGCTAACTTTTTGACTAACTTCACTATAGAGTAGGAAGAGATTCTACATGTTAATTTATGCTTGCAGTTGTGTGTATACCAAAAGCTGCTAAATTAATACTAATTGAATCAGTGTTGAAACTTCAAAGCTTATTTTCTGTGATTTTTTTTTTTTAATTGTGGTATTGGTTTTGTCTTGCTTGTTTTCAAACATAACAGTTTTGTACTGCTAGCCTTTAGCTTTTAGTGGTATCATCTATTTTGTGAATTCTGCCTTTTTGGGAAGGTTAAGCTTTCATTAGTCTTCCAGTAGTTAATTCTTTAATCAGAATATCTGAGCTAAAAGTTTAGCCAAGGAGTCTGGACAGTACTCCTTCCTAATCAGCAAGTGATAGTTCAGGATAAGGTACACAGTCTTTTGGATGAAAGTTCAGACTGATTCGTAATAAATACTTTATGTGCTACATGTTTTTAGCTCCTCTTTGTAAGGAATATTTTCTATTTCCAAAATAACTTTCTTGTAAGTGCCTAGTGCTGCGTCCTGTTACCGCTGAGCTGTCTCTGTCATTTGGGGTGCTGCTGAGACCTCTTAAAAGACTTGTGTGACTTAAAAGGCTTACATGAGTTGTCTTGGTTGAGTAGGTCTCAATATTGGGTGCTGAGTAAAAAGTTCATTTAAGTGGAAGTGGATCCCTGGTGCCTTTGAAGGTGTCAATCCATTTAAGCAACACGTTTTTTCTAAGTTTGTAAGCGTGTGGATGCTCTTAAAGGGTAACAGTGCTGTGTAATGGATGGTCTGTGATGTGGGTAGGTAACCTCAAAGCTGCAAGCTGCATCCCCAGATCTGTGTGGAGCTGGGAGCCCTGTGCAGAACTGGTGAGGGACTGGGACACACTGGGATTTGCAGCCACAGGGGCAAATCGAGTGTCTCACTTTGCATTGTAGGTTTGGGCAGCGCTGAGCCTGCAGCTGGAATCCGGAGCAACATGGCAAATTTGGCCTCTGAAGGCTCTGCTGGCTTCTGCCTTCTCATAGCAGGGATTTGAATTACGGGGCAGCCCCGTGCCAGCACAGCCCTGCTGCCAATCACGGGCCATGTCCCAGCCACGAGGGATGGCAGGGGAGCTGCCCGGGGCTCAGGAGCTGGGGATTGTCCACCCAAGGCATTTTGTGCCTTGTGCTTGTCCTTTGGTGGTAATACGTCTTGGAACACTGAGGTGCATAAAAATCCAGTGCAGAAGTGTGGTATATTTAAAGTGTTCAGGGAGTAAGTTACAACGCATCATTTTTAGGGTTCTGCTGCCAAAAATAATCAGTAGATCATAACATACACTTTACAGCAGGGAAAAGGCTGGTTTTCAGCGTTATGAAATTCTTGCAAGTTGCACATTTATCCTTAAATAACTTGCATTTTCTTCCAAATTACTAACTGCTCTCTGTGTTGTCTCACTTTCCATTACCCTTTTTGCCTGATTCATTCCCCTTCTGCCCGGCTTACCTTGTGGAAGAATGATGTGGGATTCAGCTAATGAGAGAAATAACTTGGAGGTTTTTTTAGAAGGGTAGGAAGAGCAGAGCATTACTTCTCTTCATGTCCTGATCAATTGCTCTGGAACATAAACATGTTTGCAAAAAACACCACAGCTGATGTGATGAATAGCAGGAGAGAGGTGGTGAAAATAGTAATATGCTGAGATGATACATTTTCTTTAATTTTAGCGTACTTGTGCATAACTAGATTTGAATTATTTCTGTTGGTGCAGCTTATTCTTGTGCTTTGAAAGAAATCCAGTTTAAGTCCCATCTCAAATGTTTGCCTTGATTTAGTTGCCCTTTGGCAATGGATATTTGAAGCAGAGAGAGGTTACCTGTTAGGATAAATGTCTAATGCTGTGAATAAGGGAATCAAAAGGTTTTATTTAGTGTTACTTTTCCTTCTGGTGACTAAACAGGATATCCAGTGCTAAAAGTGCTGGCCTACTTCAGTGAGTGTGAGGGGTTTTATTTGCTTTGGTTTTAGGGTTCTGCCCCTACATAGTTGAAGCTGTCATGTGCCTTTAGGTGAATTGTTGTAGCATTTTGCAAGGTGAAATCTGTGTAGTTCTACGAAACTAGAATTTCCTCTGGGACTCCAATTCTCAATCCCTTTAGCTAATTAATTATTTGAGGAACTGTATGGAGTCAAGTGCTCCAGGTAATTAATGTGCTGAATAGCTAAAGCTAAGATTAATGTGGTGGTAGTTAAAGTTGTAGGCAAGTTAACTACAGTAAAGACTATTTTTTTTCAGTATTCCTTTTATAATCTGTAGTTGAATTAGAGACAGAAATGTATTTTTTTCTGTTGCTGTAGTGAAGGTGGTGTGTGGGATGTAAGACTGCTGTGGCGTTGGGAAGGGGAGTAGAGTATTGGAGAAGCAAGGCATGTTCTACAGCACAGGTTTTTCTGCATGGAGTTTTTTTGGAAGGGCTTAGCCCTCTCTCAGCTCTTGCAGAATGGCTTCAGTTGGCTGTGCTATCATCTGACATCTTCCTGCTGCAGTTCCATGAAAAATGGGAGTGTGGCCTCCCCACGGTATTTTTCCAGTGTTTCTGGTCTTTAAGATGGAAGAGCTGCCTTCTAAGCATAGTGAAGAAGCCGTATCAACCAAATTTTCTACTCTTTGCATTACTGCCAACAACAGAGGCCCTTTTGATGTAGAAAGGGTTTAAATTTGGCTTTTAATAGCAGGAAGCCTGCGACTTCCCTTCCTTTCCTTCCCTCCCTCTTCAACACTTCAACTGTCTTTTCACGAGGCATTTCCAGAGGAGTAGGTATCTGCTGCTGCAAACAGCACAGTATTTTCTGAGCATCCACTGATAAGGTGGAGCCAAAACCTTCTCTTTTTGACTGTGCAGAAGTTTAGATGGCAATCTTTCTGAGCTGGAAAGGATGAAAAATGGGAAAGGGAGGATATGAGGAGTTAAGAAATACAGTTGGAAGAATTAAATGTGTAGCTCAGGTTGAAGAGGAAAAGAAAAACAACTCCTTTTTGTGCTGTCTAGAGGCTGGGGTTCTTTGCTTCTAAAAACACATGGCCTTTCACTTACTTCTGATTTCTTGAAGTCATCTTTCCCCTCTGTGATCACTGTGCCTTTGGCTGACAGACTCTAAGGAGAGGGTCATTGTCATGCACAATTTTAGAAAGTGGAGAATAATTGGCACGGGCAAGAGACAATTTTGAAGTGTCATGGGAAAAACTGGGACAGGCAGAAATACTTAAATAGAAATAAATGGTTGAAATGTGACTTAGGAAATCCACTACAAAGATTGACAAATAAGGGGAATATGCCTTTGTGATTATTAAGTTTGGATAGTGTTTAGGATTCAGGAAGTTTTGAAGTTACAGGAAATTTCAGGTTATGCTTTTCAGCTTCAGTTTCCCAAATGATGTAAAACGTTGACAATTTCTTGAACTAGTATGTTGAAGTGCTGAATAGGAATTTGTGTATTTATTAAATCTGGTAGTGTTGATGGCATAAGCAGAGCTGAATAGTTTTGTTTTCAAGACTTAAATGACAAATATATTTGCATTTGTCTTGTACTTTTAAAAATTATTTCCTTTCAGTGAGAAAGCTAAGAAAGCCAAGTCACCCTCTTAGAGATTTCAAACTCTTCTCACCATGATTTAGGAGTTTGTGAGTAAGGAAAAGTAGTCATTGATGGTTTCTAATCTTCTCTTAATACACCCATTACCACCATTATGTCACACAAAGCTGTAAATAATATTATCTAATCACTTTAGTCAGTGTCAGTCTCTCTTGCCAGTGAAACAACTTCTGGTTCAGGAACTTTTCAGTTGTCTGATACTGTGGGGTTTTTTTCTAACTTTTGTCTTTTTAGCCATGTGATCTTATGGAAGAGAAGCTAATGCTATGAGTGGGGGGAAAGTATAATATTTGTAACTAAGTCTTCCAAAATAATGAATTCCCGCTTAATGGTTAATCTTAGCTTGTGTACACTAATATGATTGCTCTGTTTTTATAGTTCCTCTACATTTGTGTAGCAATCCCATGTTTTCAGAATGGTCATTCCAGAAAAGAAACAAACAGACTTTATTATGTTTTACTTGACTGGCAACAAAAGTAATTTTTTCCGGCTGTTTTTGAGTAAAATTGAAAATTGGAGTGGGGGAGGCTTGGGTGGTGTGATTCCCCTCACCCCCTTTCTTTCTTTCTTTGTGTCACAGTGTCTGTCGAGAGGCTTCTGCAGCTCTGAGGCACAAACTTTTGGGTTTTTTCTCTCAGCTTCTGCTCCAGGACACCAGTGAGGTGCTGGAAAATTTGTGTGTACATGTCTGTTCAATTCCATCTGAACAACTGGCTATGGTGTTGGATCAAGATCTGTGCTGTAGAGCATGAAGTGGAGGTGTGGATAAAGAGGGGAGCAGGATTTGTGTTACACTCAGTTTTAGGTCTTGTCCCGAGAGCTGACACAGTTGTGCAGATGAATTTTGTCAAAAGACAAAGCTATCCCAACAGATGACAAATACTGTGAAACAGAACTGACTACTGCTTATAGTCCAAAAAGCTTTATGTAAAATGTTTATACAAGTTAAATATAACTTTCTTCAACTTGAAAGAAATGCGAGGTAATAACTGGTGATGTTAAACCACCTATGCAACCGAGCAATTTCTTAATTGTTAGAATGTTTAAGAGGGTTTTATGTGCTTGAAATTATCTTTCCTTTGAAAATACTTTTATTTCTACAAGGGCGAAAATTCTGTTCTATGGCAGAGTAAAAGTGAACTCAGTGAAGCAACATTAATATTCTTTTACATATCACAAAAAAGGAAAAAACATCCTGAGTTTGGGTTGGTTTTTTTTTTCAAGTTTCTTATGGGATCTTGCCTGAAGATATGAGACATTGTCCATTAAGAACTTGTGCAAATGTTTTGCAATTTAGATCTGCTACTCCAGTGTCATTTTTAAATGCTGTAAAGTGAGTTTTCAGAAAATTTTGATTGTTTATGATACCTACACTGGGCCTCGTTTGGCAAGGATTGTTAACATACCGTGGCACTGAAAATTCTAATAGTCACTGGAATAACTCCGTCACCTTGTTTAGAGGCTTTCTGAAATCAAGCCATTAAAATATTTCCACATGCAAGTGAAGTGAATTTTTTTCAGAGTGAAAAATCATGTTATTTAGCTTTCTGAAATATTACAGAAAAGTAATGCATGAAGGAATCTAAAAGTTTAAAAAGCTGGTTAGTTTTATCTGCTTTTGGATGCTCGTGGTAGGCTCAGGTTAACCACCAGTGGAGAGATGACAGCACAGTGTTCAAAGAAAGCATTGACTTCCATTTTTACATTGTGCTTTGTTTTCAGGTAGGTAAAAGAAGGAAAGGGCAAATTGAGCGTAATTTCTTTATTTTCATGGGAAACAAGGTATTGCTCAGAGCAGAATGTGTATCTGCGTTTACTGGTTGGGAAATTCTGAATTCTCCTAGTAAAGCAGTATTTAAACTACCAGTTTTATGTTGTTACATGTTGAGAGCTCTCTGTCCTCTGAATTGCTTTTCCTGGCTTGCAACTTGACATCTGTGCTTTCAGTTAAATATTTTGGTTTTCTGAAAAAGAAACCCAACAAGAATAAAACCCAGTAGTAAACTCATCCCTCAAGCTAAGTTTGCATATGTTGCAGACATGATTTGGCATGTAAAGGGACTGGCCAAAAATATGGCAGTAGTTCTATTTGTTTTGAGGTTTAAATTTCACAAAAGCTTTTGAAGTATGCAGCTATCAACCCAGGAGAAAGCTTTAGAGTTGTAGAGAGCTTGGAGAGCAATAACTATGAATAGCGGAATAAGCACGAGTGATGTAATCTGAGAAGCAAAGGAGAGAGACACAAGAGAGCTTAAGGCTTAACTATGTGGAAAACATTGTGAATGGGTCTGCGAGGGTTTTGACTTTTGATGGTAGATGTGGGATTTTACTCATTAGTTTTGGTAAAATCAAACAAATGTGCAAGTTTCCTTTTATTTTTCCAAGCAGAAAATAACCCGTTCAGGGGGTAGCTGAGTGAGTGAAGTCCGAGGTCTGTAACTTGTTCTGTCTCCCAAATCCTTTCTCTCCTGCAGCATCTGCAGCTTCTCTTTGGGACCTGTGGCTTTCTGAGTGTCTCCTGTTTCCTCCTCTCCTTGTTTTTCTCCCTGATGCAGCACCGATCCCTAAATATTCCTGCATCAGTCCACCCTTTACCTTCCTTTTTCTGGTTTTTTCTGCTACCCGGACAAAGTCAGAATGTGTTGTGGCTGGTACAGATATACATGAACTCTTCCTGCATTTCCTCATTGGAGTGCTAATTTTGGTCTCCTACTCAGCCTCTGATTTTAATTTCTGGAAATTAATTTTGCAGCAACAACACTTTGTCAAGTTTGGTTGCACAGCAGAATGTGAGCTAGAATGAGACTTAGAAAAAACAGCTCAGAAAAGTCTTATTCTTCCTTAGTTCACTCCAGATTTTTTTTGAAGTATTTTTAGTTTCCAGGTTCATGAGTTAAAGTGGAAGTGGTGTATTTTTCTCCATTTTCTTATCTTCAGCAAACATCTAGTAGTATAAACCAATATATCATGTTCTGTTTAACTTGTTATTTAATAAATCACAAACTATATTAAATACTGCAAAAAACTTCAGATAACTTCAGAAATGTAGCTCTCTATGGAGAATATTAAATGTATGTCTATATTCCACACTTGCATGTCCTTTCTGAAAAATTCCCCTGGGTTTTTTAGGTTTTCACCAGCTTTTCTTAATAATTACATGGTGCAGAGTGATTACCTTTTCTCTAGCCAGTGCTACAGAATGAGCACTACATGAAGAACTTTCTTCTGTAGTATCTCTTGGAATTTCTTACTTCCTATATATTTTGAATGGACAGATTGGGCAGTACTCTGATTTTTCAAAAAAAAAAAAACGTTTTTACTAATTTTTCCAGATGGACGCTTGAATTAGTTTATATATAAACAGAGTACTCCTTATCATCTTAAACTTATTGTAGTTACCTTTTTGATATTAAAACTATTTGTTCACATTATTGCAAACCCTGAAGATTCCCCTTACTTCATGCTGTAGCTACATTTTATCTCTTGCCAGTCATTCCAGCTGGGAATTTTTTTTTCAATTTCGTTATGTTAAAACCTTGTGGTTTTGTCCCATAAGATAAAATTTAATATTAATAAAAGCTGTGCCTTTCCCTGCTCCTTCTAGCAATCCAGATATGAGTGGGATTTCTTGTTCCTCTTTCTTAGGTTGTGAGCTCCTGTGTTGTTCTCTTTGGCTGGGGGAGCAGGTTTGGAGGGTTTCAAGGCATTTTTCTAAAAAAATGAAAACACTGCTCTTGTTCCAGTTTTGTGAACATCCTTCCCCAGTGTCTCAGATCAAGGCAAGCAGAGCTAAGGCTTTGAAGTGTAATCCAGCAGGCAAAGTTCTCTCTGTCTTTATTTTTAGATATATCATGAGTTTGTGTCTTAGGGTTGCCCAGGTCCCATCTCTGATGAAGAGCTGAGATACCGAAATTGCTCAGCTTAATCTTGGTCATTCAGAGCTTTCAAGTTGAAATGAAGGAATTTCCACTGATGAGGGTTTTTTTTTAGTATAACTTGAATCTTGATGTTAAAAATAGCATGCCTTACATTTTACTTCAACAGTTGAACCTTGAGTTAATAGTAAATCCAAGCATTTAGGATACAGTGCAAGTGTAGCAGCATCATCTTTTAATAGTTATTTCTACAACTGTACTCTAATGTAAACATGCAGTTAATTAGAATTGCTTGTTTACACCTGAGCCTGTGTAGAAACAGCAATGCATGGAGGGGTGTTTTTGACAGCTGAGAGGCAGAAGCATCCATTTTTTCAAAAATGTGATAGTGGAATATCTCAATGAAATGTTTTATTTCAAGGTGTTGCTGTTAGAGAAGTGCAAGAAAGCTTGTGACCTCCTCTCTGAGCGACCTGTTGCTGGCTGTATTTTCCACAGGGCTATTGAATAAGTCATTGTGTTGGCATCTCTTTTTAGTTAAGGCACTAGAAAATAATTATCTCTCCCAATTGCACCCTTGCAGCCTCCCAGGAGTGGTGGGTGAGCTAATGGAGCAGGCAGAGGTGTGCAGGGCTTCCTTCTGGGGTTTGGGGTAGTCCCAGGAGATGCTTCATTTAGCCTTGAATGGCACCTTCACAGCTTGCTGGGGGATTTACTGCTGCCTCCTTAATCACCAGGATTTAAACTCTCCCTTCTGCGTGCATACAAACGCTTTGGGTTCCTTCAAGTTAAGACATTTTTATTCTGTTTTGACAGTACAGTTGTCTATGTAATATAACTGTTCATATTAATTAGTAAATGTTGCAAGGAAGTGGGTGTTTGTGAAGTGAATTTCTTCCTTAAGTTTGTAGTAACAAAGAATGCCTTGCTTCAATTTTGCTTGGTTTTTAAATATAGATAAAAATGTGTAGTGGGACACTTAGCACATTAAGCTCAGAGAACTATGTGTAATGCCTGTTTTAACCCTGATAATTTAAATTAAAATAGTCTAGGTAAATTTGGTTTAATGTGGCATTACTATGGAAAAATTCAGCTAGTTGGTTTCTTTAATTTTAATTTAATTACACAATAGTGACTGGCATTGCTTTATGTATTTTTTGTTGTTTTTAGCTGGTTATGACTATTTAAGATAAATATGAAAACTTAGAGTTGTAACAACTTTTTTTTAATAAGCAAAGTATAGAAATCCTAAGGACATAGCCATTTACTCAAATGATTTTATTGAGTATCTTCTGAAATTAGACTGCAATCACAGCACTGCGTTATTCATGGCAAAAGCTATAAGCACAATGCAAAGCCTAGGAAAATTATTTTTCCTTTAAATGAGAGAGAAAACAGAAAGAGGAAGGGCTCAGTTACGCCCTTGGGGTTTTCTGGAAAGCTGGGACCACTCAGTCCCAATCTACCGCACAAACCCCGAGCCCATGTGCAGGGCAGGCAGAGCAGCACTTTCTGCACTTCCAAATATTTGACAAAACACTTGCAGAGCTCAGTGTCAGTAAAACAATGAAGTTTCTTAGTACTTTGTCTCAATGTCTTCTGCAGCAAGCTTGTTAAACAATTTTCTGGAAGATTTGTTTTAATGGGGTTTTGTGGGGTTTTTTTTGTTATTAAATTTCTATGTTGTGGGAAACTACTGGATTTTCAGTTCTGGGTTTTGGTGCACACTAAAATAGATGCCTGGAAATTGGATGCAACCTTTTAATTTTGCTATGTCAAAATGATTAATGTTGCTTCAAAGTAGTTATTCATAAGAACACATTCTACTTATGCTGAACACTGCAGATAAAAATATGCTCTGTAACTTACACATAGGACACCTAAAAATCTGAAATGTAACTATTTTGCCTTTTAGTTTTTTCAGCTGGAGCTGTGTCACTCTTAATTTCCCCTAACTCTTGGGAACTTGGATGCTCCATGCTGCCTGTGTTTTGCTTTCACATAATTGGACAGTCTTCACTTTATGTAATTGTATCTTATGCAATCAAATGTTTACTTTCCTTATGTTTATCACCAAAGAACTTGGGAACGTTCTGTTACCTAAGTATCTCTTTGACACTGTAAAATAAGGGGCAAGAAATGACTGAAAAACACTGAGTTTAATAAAGCATTTCTGTATTCTGTGTAATCATAGGGAGTTGGAAAAAAACACTTTGAAATCATGTAGGCAGCATAATGTCTGACTTCTTTCTCGCAGTTTTATTCATGCTGAATAATTTTTTTAAATGTATTTTTTTCTCATCCTAAGCCTCTCTTTTCTTAACTGAAGTTCATAGGTTCCATTCTGATAATAATTTCAGACAATAAGAAAACAGGATTTTTTTTTTCCACTTAATTTTTAATAATACCATTTGGACACAGTTTGTTTTTTTTCTTAAACTGAATGCAGAAGGTAAAGTTACACATAGAGAAAGTAAAAATATTCTATATATATTATTCCTTACCCAAAGAAAGTATGTTTCCATCCTGGATAATGCTGCAAACAGAAAAGGAGGTTTGGTGTCTGTCAGAAGGGCAAATATTGGGATCATCTCTGTGTGATTCCATGATATTGTTATGGAAATAGAATATGGGTATTTTCAATAAACAATGAAGAAAAATCCCAGAGGGTATCCTGTGAGAAACTATGGGAAACACCAATTTATATAACTTATTTATAATTATTACTGGGAGGGGTGATCTGATAAGTTGTACTTCAGGAATTTGTTTTAATGCAGCTGAACGTGAGAGAGTCCCGCAGGAGTCAGAGTTTAGATTGTATCTGTAAAACTGGAAAAGGACTCAAAAGTCAATTAGTTAAATTACCTTAGTATGGCTTGGGATGCTTTTGTGGCAAAAAGACAAATGCAGGCTTGGATGACTAAAAAAAGGGAAAGTGAAACATAAGTGATAAGGGGGACTTCCAAATCTGATAAGAGCGTGTTACTAAAATAGTATATCCCATGCTGGTGCCTTCACTTCATGAAGGATGTGGGATTATTGGGAAGGACTTAAAATTAAAAGGAAGCCACAGGAGTTGTCCCAGCTCCAGAAGGGGGGTGTCCAGACGTGATTTCATGTCCGTGTAGAGGTGATGCTGTGTGAGCAAAATGCCTAAAAACGAGGGCAGGCATAAGACTGACTTCCTTAGCATCTGAGATACTTTATTTGAAATAATGTGTTGGGAAAGAGGAAGCTTCATTTAAGCAATCTTATTTTTAAACCATATTTCAATCCACCTGAAGATTCAGCTTTCCTGGTGCCAGCTGTGTGTGCTCAGGGTGGCCACTGTGGCTTTGGGGAGCAGAGAGTCTGATGTACATCCTGCAAATTCTTCCTTTTCCTACGCTGAACGTTATTATGTATTTGCAATTCTGTGTTGGTGTTTGAAGCCTAGAAACCTTTCAGCCCGTGGGCATCAGAGAGGTTGGGAAGCGTGGGGGTTGACTTTTGGTTTTGGTTTTTTCCCTGAAGATAATTTTGCTGCTTGTTTTGTTGTCACTGTTTTCACTTCCTTCTGAAGCATCAAAGATTGGGCAGGGTCTAAGGTGATGTCAGAAGATCCTCTTTTGGGCCAAATTGGTTCATTCTTACTCAAGTGATGCAGATAAAGTTATTTGAAGAGCTTGAGATAAGAAACTCTTTCATTAGGGACTGCTAGGCTTGTTTCCATCTTCTCCTGCACTAGGCTTTCTTGGCCTCCTCGCATCATCAGAGCAGACTTTTTGTAAGCAGTTCTTTGTCCTTGCAGGAGTCCTGGGTGCTCAGTCTTACCTCATTTCAAATTGTGACCTTCAGAAATAATTGTTATATTTGAAATTTCATCTCAACTCTAAAGCATATGGAGAAGCACAGTGGCTGGTGATGCACTGCAAGGCAAAATGAAATATTCAACTATCCTCTCCGGCCTAAAATTCTTCAAAATACTTACCAAATATCTGTGTTTCCTGACTATTCCATGCTGTTCCAAACTGCTAGCCCAGGTCTGAGCTCTGGTTCTGAAGTCTGTTCTGTAGAGGGAGACATGGAGGTGGCTGAGGAGGTGGCTGGCTGGGTTTAGAGCTTCTCTGATTATGGATCTCTGTACTGTGAAAGAAACAGCAGAATTTCACCTTAGTGTGGGTAATTCAAATCAGCATCGTTTGAGCACATTAGTATCTCCTAATGAAACCAAATATAGTTCTCTTCAATTCCATTCATTCTGGGCCTTATCTCTCCTTCTGATATGTCTCACTAGTTGCCAAGCAACCTCAACAGTAGTTCTGCACATCCAGCAGCAGTAAAAAAAAAAAAAGTGAGTGGTGTTGCTGAAAATGAGATGCCTTCTGATGACATGAATGAAGAGAGTTACTAGGGAAGGAAATGGGGAGTGGTGACTTTGGAGCTGATGTTCTGAAAAAGCTAATAATATTTAGCACTTAAGTAGTGCTCGTTTTTTTCCAAGCACTAATCAAGCAGTCGTAAGATTATTTAATAAAGACTATTTCTTTCCTTTCAGTGAGTGATGCACAATTACACTTGTGCTTCCTAGAGCAGAGGGCAGGATTTAATCCCAAGAGTGAAGGAGTTTAGTAGGTGTGTTTCTTTCTCTGACCTGTACTGACTTCCCATGTTTCTATTTGGACTGCAGATTATCTGGAGGGTTTGGGAAGATTTTTCTTTGTGTGTTTGCTGATAAATAGCCAGCACTCTATTTATTTCATGCAGATGTACCTGCAGTGTTTTGGGTTTCGTTAAAATATTTATCACCTGCAAGGCCTTCCAAACTAGAAGTATGAAAGACTGTGTGTAAGTCCTTTATTGCTTGATAATGCTGTAATGCTTATAAAGCAATAAATAGAACTTACTTTTATATTCTGTCTCCTGTGCCAAATGTGATCTGAGAAGCAAACAAATTATCATCTCAGAGGAGATCATAACAGAAGTGAAAGCTGGTTTGGGAAAACGATGCTGGTTTTAGGTTATTCAAAAGGAAAACTTTGTGTTTCATGTAGACTGACCAAAACAACATGATTTAGGATACACTTAAGTTAGAAAGTATCTGAGTTAAGATTGCCTTAATTTGTGTTCTTTTTAATTTTGGACACCATTGACAATGACTGTCTGTATAAAAAGGTAATTTAAAATCCTTTAACTAACTCCTAAAAAGCAGTTCTAATTCAAATGTGGGGTTTTTTACAGCAGATTCTGACACTGTGAGCACTCACTTTCCCTGTCACAGTCTGCCTGGAATTCCCAAGTTGTGTGTCGTGAAGAGACACCAGAGAACTGGGCTGTCCTACGAGTTCTGGTCTGGGGGACTGTGAGCCCCAGGCACAGTTCAATCCTTTCCTTCTCATTCTTTTTTTCCCTGAAGATGGTGGTCTTAGGAAGATGCTCATTCCATTTCTGAGAAGGGATGTGCTGCAAATGTGTCAGAAACGGGGATGTGTCAGTTTATACACGAAGTAGGATGTGTTGTGAGTTACACCCTCCGTGTCTGTGCACACACATCCACGTGTTGGCCGTGCTCCAGCGAGGCTTTCTACACACGTTTTTACATGCTTTGTGCTCAGCCTGTGCTTACACACTGCGTCTCCACATGGGTGTTTTGACACTCTTCAGGATAAAATGAGCAGAACTAGGTTATTTAGGAGGCGTTTGCTGCGTGATGCAGATGAACACAAAAAAATGAGGCTCAGTGTGCAAATCCACAGCTTATCCTTGCACGGTGGCTTCCTGCCCTCCTGCTTCCACAGAGAGGAAGGTGTTCTGTGGGTACAGTGGTGCTCGGAGCTGCTCCTAACAGAACATACACATTTAGAACCAGTCTGTGTGTCCATCTGAATCACAGACCCCAAGGAGTGCCTGCCTGAGAGGAGCTGCTTTTTGCTCTGTGTGACGAATGGTGAATTATTTTCCAGTTGCAGTTGCAGTGAATTTAAGTTGTTGCTTTTAATGAGGACTAGAAACAAAACTAGATCATTCTAGGTTTAAGGATAAATTGAATTAAGGAAGGTGTACAAAAGAACTATACTTGCAAGAGGTTAAAACAGAAGTGAAATGGTTAAAACACAAATGAAAAAACATCCCAGTGTTATGTAGTATTTTTACCATGTTCAGCTTCTAAGGGTTATTTGTGTTGGACTAAAATTTCTTTGGACATTCTGCAGCTAATAGAGGTAATTTAGAGATAGAAAAATAGTCTGTGTGTGTGATGCATATACAAAAACTGTTTGTAGCAGTGGTATTTTTATCCTCATCTTCTAAGAGAAGAAGACCAGTCCTAGTTCACGCTTTTTTTGTAACGCATAAAATACATGGATTTTGGCAGCTGCCTGTTGCCTCTAGGCTTGTAAGTAGGTTTGTCCATGCAAGATGTGGGTAATTACTGTATGTATATGTATATGTTTGTGTGTGTGTGATGTGTTAGTGATGCAGCAGTATTGCCATGTAAACTTAGTTGCCCTTTTATATATATGTGTATTCTCTGTGTATCTAGTTTTAAAAGGGTAAATATTATAAACTGGTTGCTCAAGAGCAGCACGCTATAAAAAATGTAATAAGCACATCAGTAAAAGTGTTGGAGGTAGTAATAAAACTGCACTGTAATCCTTCTACCAATTTATTGAACTCTAACTATAGTTATCTATGACAATTAACTGCTGCATATTGTACATTAACCCTTTGTAAGTAGCTGTATCTGCAGTGATACTGAGTATGGCCTCAGTGCCTTAAACTTTACATTTCAGGTAAATGTGTCAGCTAATTTGATAACACAGTTTGCTTGTTGCTTTCTTCTTTATCCGTCTTTCAACAAAATAGGACACCGGTTACTTTGGGGAGGACATCTCTGTCACAAAAATAAACGTCCTTTTCGCAAAATGAGAGTAAACACATAACTTAATTCAGATTTTTCATCAGCGTCTTTAAAAGTAATAATACTGCAAAAGGTGGTAAACATTTAAACACGGCCATGTCTGCTTCACTGGAACACACAACTCCTGTGCCCTATTGGGTGTCCAGGGGTGATTCTGATTCCCAGAGCCCTTTCCATGTGCTGAATGTTCCCAGGAGCTGGGCTGTGTGAGCTCAGGAGTGCAGCTGGCAAGTTGAGTTGCAGATGGATGATACTGTGAGGTGAAATTATAAAATGTAAAGCAGTATTTCTTATTAAATAGAAGAAGTCAGTCTGAGTCTAAGGTTGAAGTATTCTAAATTCTGTCTTCCAGAAGATGATTGTTTATATTTAAAATGTCCTAAAGTTTCCTCAGACTGCTGAAGTATGTTGGAAGTTGAGACTACAGCTTTTCTAATTCAGTTGTTTGTTGCCTTGGCACAGGAGTTTCTATAGATTTAGTGAGTGTATCTGAATTCCAAGAAGATCCTTAAAATGGCAAGCAATTACGTTTGAAGTTTGGATCTCATGATGTCAATACAGATATGTAGTAAAATATTCCAGGGTGTGGTGATACTTAATCATTAATGATTGAGACTTGGGGCATTTCCTGAATATTAATGCTGGATATGAATGTTGATTGCCTACAGTGAAATTATCACCCAGATGCTTCTTCTCTCCCCTCTCTTCTTTAACTGATTGCTAATGCAGAAAGGATAAATGCAGAGCTAGGTCAGACAGATATTTGAAATACTCCTGAGGCACAATGCTCAAGACAGAACACTTGCACTACCTTTGTACCTTGTGGATTTCATAATTATCATGTAGTGTGAAAATGGTTATTTTTTTTTCCCCTATAGTGACTGCATCTGTAGTTACACAGCTCAGGCTATAAGTTGTCCACTGGGATTTCTTCCCTCAGGGTCACTTGGTAGAATTCAGCATTATCACAAGCCTCTGGTTTCAAATGATGAAGCTGATGTAGAATTTTCCCTAATTGTGTAAGTTTAACTGCCACTAAAGGTAAACTGATACGATGCCACACCTTGGATGTACTTTAATACTTAATCTGCCCCTTAGGAAAGGATTGACTAGCTCATGTCAGTGCATTGCTTTATAAAAAACTTACTCATAAAAATGTTTATGACTAGGTTTACATTAATATTTTTAGAGAAATGTAGCCTTTTGCTGCCAACACCAACTGGTAATAACCTACTAAAATACTTAAGTTAAACATTTCATAAATGTGTTTGGAACACACAGCATGTGCCATTGGTTGTGTTGTGTTCTGTAAGTCTAAACTCCTGAAAGGTCTCTCTTAATTCCTGCACAAAAATGCAGGAGGAGGTGCCAGTGAATATAGTTATGCTGTAGGTACATTGGTGTGGTTATCTGATTTCCAGGTAGTAAATTCATAGGGCATTTCTGCATATTGTTTGCATGTGTTGAAAATACACTCTCGTACCTGGTGGGAATAAAGCTGGTTTATCTTTCTGTGAAACTTTCCACAGAGAAAGAGGTTTTTCAATCCTATATGTTAAACATTTGGAAGGAAAGCCTTGTCCCTCTTGTATGACCGTGATTGCTACAGCAGGGTCCATTCTCCCCTTTCTACTCCCAGTAGCTGGGAAGTATCTTCTTACCCCATGGCTAAGAAGCAGCTAGTCTTACCTAAATGAAAAAAATGTTTCATGTAGTCTGTTTTATGTATCTCATAAATAATATATTTCAGAATGTTGTAGATACTGATGATTCACCAAATTCTTTTAATCAAATCTGTGGTACTAAGCACACATTTTCTGTAACATAGTGGCATCTGGTCTGCTGAAATTTCTAGGAAGAGAATTTCTAAGAATCAGTGCAACACTAGTTTAGACCAGTGGTTTGTGTAGTCCAGTATTATGTGTCAGAAATGGCACTTGGGGAGGATTAAGGGAAAAGTAGAAGAGATTCTCTGTCATCCCTCTTCACTGCCACTTCAGGAACTCCAAGAAGCAAAATTCATAACAAGTTTTGAAGTGAAGTCACATTGAGTATATTTGTCTGTTTCTTTAAAAAAGCCTAGTACTTGAATAATCTGAAAAGTCTTTATTTTCCTTTTGACATTTCAGGGGTTTTTTTTGTTTCAAATAGAATGCAAATCCAGCGAAACAGTTGTTTTGCCTGGTTTATTACCTCTGCACTAGGTGGGTGCCACTGGGGTCAGTCAGATTCAGGTAGAACCATGGTATCTCCATCTTCTCTGAGCTTTTGCTGTGGTTTTGTTGAACCCAGGGTAGCAGCTGGTTGGATCAATAATTGTGCCCAAGCAATACTGTTTAAATAATTTGCAGTGCTATACACACTCTTTTGAGATTGTTCTCTTCAGCTGTGTATAAGTTTCTCATGCAAACAATATTATTTGTATTTAAAGGACCATATGTTGTGAAAGCAATTGGACAATTATGGCAAGGTGCTGTATATTCTAACTGATGAGCTGAGTATCAGCAAGTAATTTCTCACATAACTTTTGGCCTAACATTCTCATTCATTACATACTGTCAGCATGAGCTGTGTCTTTTACTTTTTTGTTATCATTTAGAAATGTGAGGTCAGGGCCAGGACATGATAATTGTGCCATTGTCACAGTTTGACTTAAATTACAACAATATAACTTCCTTTTATCAGGGGAAATGAAAATGTGCTGATTCAGGTATAATTAATTTGCAGTTTTAAGCCCAGTAAAAGGTCATTCTTCTTACAGGTTGAGTTCAAATATATGTAGATGTTAAATACAGTGAAGTGAAAGTTTCTTCACATTGTGGCTTCCAGACTGTTTAATAAGAGGTGTTGGGAATTTTTCCACTGACTTTATGTTGCATTAAGGAAGGCTCTAGTTTGGATCCAGAATTTGTCCAAAACATCCATGAACCATTCTGGTTCTAAATGGTACCTTCTTGGTTAAATAAACCCCTTTGGTATTAAGAGTGGGGTTCCCTGGAAGTCCAGAATCGTGGTGGAATGTGACCTGAAAGTATTGTTTTCTTACTGCGCATTTTCAGTGAGTGGGCATAATGACAAGTGTAGTATCTAGGTACAGGAACTGTGTATTGTGTTTTGAGATTCATTTCTGCAGCTCCTCTGTATCAAAGGAAGATTTTTTCCCCCCCACTTAATCCAAAGCAAAGTTATTTCAGAAGTAGCAATACAGAAACTTGTGTTTCTCTCAGTAAATTGACTCCAGCTTTTCTGTACACAGAGCCCTAAATGTCTAGAAAAAAAATTGGTATTTTTTATGTCTTTTATTTGACAGTGTCTTCTAAAGTCAGGCCAGCAAGAACATCAGGTAGATGGTGTTGCCTGAAACAATATTCCCTGACACTGCTTGAAGAATTTTGCTAATGGCTTTAATGTGGTGCTGATGGTGTCTGTGCTTGGAAGGAAGTGAGGGTATTTTTGTTGTTGTTGCCTGGTAATATTTGGTGTTTACTTACAAATACTTTTGTTATATCATCTTCACTTCTGGTAGTACAAAACTTTTAATAACTGGAAAAGAAATTAAAATACCTTGTATCATATGAAATACAATTATAGAAATCAGTGTTGATACTTTAAAGGCAGCTATTGCATGGTACTTGTTGATCTCTGAGATAATTAGTACAAAACTATCTGAGTTTGGGTTTGTTACCAGTGTGGTGTTGCCTTTGAGACTGATAGTTTTGGTGTCAAGTTGCTTTTGGAGAATTTCTTTACTCAGAAATTTCATTCTTTGCACTTTTGCCTTATGCTTTCTTTTTCCATTGTTGGCTTTGAAATTCAGTGTGGTTCATCACTCTTGCATGGCAAGTTGGTTATAAACAATTTCTGTGTTTCTTCTGGGCTGTTAAGAGAGTAACTTTGCTTGTCTAAGTGTGTCAGGGTATCTGTGTGTCAATACACTGGAACTTCACTGGGCAGTATGTTAACAGCTACAATTTTCATTTAGCTTTGCTGAGTTTAAAGTTTAATTTGGCTGTACTTAGAGACCGCCTTTCTTAAAATTATAATTTATTGAAGTGATTTTTCATTCCTGTTACTTTGAAGGACTAAAACAGAGAAAACTTTTTCAGAACATAAAACTGGCCAAAAACACTGGCAATTGCACAAGTAAGGTGCAATGAAAAACTCTTACTCCTGTAATTTTACAGTTTCAGGGGACGTAAGTGTTGTTTGTAACAACAGAGGATTTGAAAATATTAGAAAATGAATTTTAAAACTTACAGGGGAGTCTGTGCTTCCTTGACTTTGTCTAAAACAGCAATCCCAGAGTTTCCCGTGAGTTACGTAGGAAATGTGAATACTTTGGTCATTCACTTTACAGATAAAAACCATTTTCTTTTACATTAAGGGCAGCCTTAACTTGATCTGAATGACCTTTGCTGTAACCAAGCCAATGTTACTGTACCTCAGAGCTTTAGGGCTGGAACGTGCTAATCTACAGGGGAAAGTTTTGTGTTCCCTTCCAGCCATGTTCCAGGAGGTGCTGGAGCAGCTTCGGTGTCTCAGAGGGCTCAGTGGCACCAGGGACAGGAGGAGACCTTTCGTAAGAAAAAGCAGGTGTTGCCTTAGACCAACAAGCTTTTTACTGCTGAAATCTTTTTTTAGAACGATGCTAAGACTTGTGCAAGATGTTCCCTGCTGGATTCCCTGTGGTGAGTTTGTTTGGTGCCCACTGCAGTGTTGCTTTGTCGTAGCTGGTCTGAGCACTCCAGCTGTGGGGGGCATTCAGCCCCCATCTCGTGCCACCTTGACATTTGGCACAGCCTTGTCTCGGCAAAAATTTGGTAGTAAAATCAGTGCTATGGTAGATGCAAAATAAAGTAGCAGTGCAGTCAGGTTACTTGAGACTCTGTATGCAGGAGTTTTGATTCTCTGATCCAAGTGCTCTTTCAGTGGCACTAATTCACACCAAATTTTGCTTGTTTTAATTCTCGTCGTCTTGTGTCATAATATACTTGCTTCTTACTGTACAGATATTAATAAGCAGTTGTGTGACTGTGGCATTAACAAACCTTTATAAACATGAGGCTGAGTATTGATCTGTGAAGCTCCATGTAAGCTGCCATCAGGAGTAACAGAGCTGAATGGTTTATTTCTGGTGGATGTTGGTAGCTTTGCTCCGTTGAGGATTACCTGCTCACTGACACTTGTGCCGGAGGTAGGGGAAGATCAATTAACAGCGAGTGGGACTCTGGAAAAACTATTTTAAAACCACCCTGGATGGAGAAGAAACTGCTTTGAATTCCAGTTTGGAACAGAATTGAAGTGTGTCTGTGTTTGGATGTAGGGTAACAGCCCTGATTAACCAGTGGATTGCTGGAAGCTGTGAGGACACACTGAAACGCTCAAGATGAAGCACATTTCTTGTTTTAAAGATGGCACAATGTGGCAAAAGCATTGGGACATATTAATGTGAAATGAAGACAACCTTAGCTGAGTGTTGTGAGTGATGCTGAGGATTTCACTCAGAGACAAGCACAGCCATGTATTTTTTTTGCAAGCAGGGTCTATGGTGGATTTGTTTTGGTTTGCTTTTGGCTGAAATGCAGCTTTGACCTCCTGAAGGTTTTTTTGGAGAAAAGCTTACTTCTGTCATAGTTACTCTGAACTGCCTTTTGCAGACACAGTCCCTTTGCCTCCTTTCCCCTCTCGACAAGGATTCCGAGCTTGTGGCTCACACAGTACTGCTGGGACAGATGTGCACAAGTGAAGCAGAAATACTAGAAGTCAAGGGTAAACTCTCATTTGTTATACAAAAACACTCTGTTGTGATAACTTACAAAGCTTTTCAAATCAGAAATTGTAAAAATTATTATTAAATCTGTGAACAGTAGTACCCCTGCAAAATTTGTTTCTAGATGCACTCTTTTAATAAATTGACAGTTCTGGTAAAAAGTGGAAACTCTGCAGTAACATAGTTTCAAAGCTTTTTCTTTCCTTTGAATGGTGTTTAATGGAATTTTTAAGTTCCCTGGTAGTGTACTTCATTTGGCATAAAATCCATCTCATAAGTAGTGGCATATGCAGATATTTCAGAATGCATAGTCCACACAGAAGATACTTGTTTTTGTGTTCTTTCTGCTGCTTGTTTACAAACAAGTAAAAAAACCTCAAACAAACAGAAAACCAAGAAGAACATAATCTGTAAGTGATTTCTCAAATTGTTCCATTCTTCCCTTTCTTAGCAAATTATTTTATGAGACTTGGCCACATGTTGTGGAGCCGTATTAAGATAAAACAAGATCAAGAATTTTCTAGTGAAGGGTTTAGAGATGGAATAAATCACCACTGATTTAGAGAGACTGTCCTAGCTAGAAATTTGCAGAGCAGGTGTGGGGTTTTGCTTGTTTTTCACATCCTTAATACTGGCTGTATAAAATACTTAAAAGAAATCCCAATTTTACTTAAAGACACACATTTGCAGCACCTTATATCTGTAGGGAGGAGGCATGTGCACAGCTTTGAAAATTGAAAATAAATGTTGGACAGGAGTTACTGCGCCGTTAAGCCTGTTGCAATTGGACATGTGGGAGGTAAGGAAGGCTGTAGTACTGATGTTTGCAAACTGCAACCAGAAGCATCTTATTTTAAGAGTGTTACTAGTAGCTAAGTTTTTTTTGTGTACTTAACAAATCTCCCTGTTTCAAAGCAAAGTGTGATGGGCAGAGGTGACTCAGAGCTGTCAGAGAAAAAGAAGGGCAAAATAAAAATTTGTGGACTTCGTGTACATGAGAAGCCTCATCATATTTTGTCTTCAAAGGCTGTGGAAGAACTTGTATCTCTGAGTTTATAGAAGCGTAGCTGAGTTCAACTTATGGTAAATTTTGCTCTCAAAGCATTTATGACTTAATCGTTCAGTGGGAGAATGCTGTATTTTCTCCATGTAACATAGGCCATGCAGCATTCTTAAAGGTTCTGGGCCTTCTGGCCCCCATCCATCACAGTACTTAAACCATGAGTAGCCCTATTAAAGTTGATAGAATTACTCATGTGCTTAAAATTAAACATGTGCTTAAGTGCTTTGATGGATTAGAGCCAAAGTTGTCAGCACCTTGCTTTGTTGTGTGCTGATACACCTGCCTCTCCATGCCCTGGCCTGGGTCTACAAGGGACACATTCTCAGATTTGCTCATTCCAATATTTAGCTGCCCTGTGTCCTAAAATTACAGTTACGTGCACAGCAGTAGTAAATTCATACACAGTCTGGAAGTATAAATACACAACTACAGCTCTTGAAATCTGACAGGCCTTGACAGATTTCACAAGATCTTTTTCTGGATGTTTCAGAGGAAACTTCATACTAAGTCTTTATGTAGAAACATGACATCGATAATGTTTCTCAGAACACTTTTCTACTGAAATTTGTATTTTAACAAAGTGTACAATAGAAATCACTATTTAGGTGTGACAGCACATTCTTAAATACGACTGTGAACTTCCCAAAAGCGGAGATCAGTAGGGGCTATTCTAGTTTATGCTGATAATGCTGAGTCTGTAATTTTTTAAGGCTTATGAACAAAGTTGCATGTACCTGACAGCTCTTTATCTTTGAAGATAACTGTGGAAATCTTCCTCAGTTCAGACTTTGTCCATGGTAAAAATTCTGGATTTAACAGCTGTGAAAGAAAGACTTGATTCAGTGACTGCAGTCCAGCACTGCTGTAGGAAAGTGTGGTGAACAAAGCATTTAATGTTAATATCTCTTTGAAATATTAACTTTCAATGACAGCTGCATAGTTTAAAAAACAGTTCCTTTTTTCTTGTCCAAATAGTTCCCCCTGGTTTTTTGAGTCTGCATCCCCTGCCTTAACTGCTTTCCTGTTCAGGTTGTCATTCTGAATTTATGAGCTACCAATACTAAATCCTACAGCATTTAGAAAATGTTAAGGGTTTGAGTCATTGAGAGTTTAATGGAATTTTTTAGGAGTACCATGGGGAAAATGGTGAAATACGTTGGATAATTGCTTTTTATTTGAGTGAGGCAAAAAACCGTGCCTTTGTCACTGCTAGAGGCAACCACCTTCCAGATCATCTGTCTACAGTATCACATGCCAGAACTGTTTCAGAGGATAACAGAGATAATAACCACTAAAAATAAAAAAAAATCAAGGGATTTTCAGGACCTACCATTTTCCACCTGTCTCATCAGTGTCTTCACTACTGCATTGCATCCTGCTTTGGCTGGTCTGTGTTTACTCTTACTTGGCATCCACTGTTCCAGCCATTTTTATTTCAGGGCTTCTTTCCATTTAATACTGGCACTTAGCCAGCTGTGTACTTTTTCAGCTTTAAGTAGCACTGAGGTCATCAGCCATTATAGGAGCTGTTCCTCTCATTCTTGTGCATGAACCCCTGAAGAGCTCTGGGATGAGATTGCCTTCTCTTCGAAAGCTTCCTACCCAATCCTGGCTGAAGAAGTTACTGGAATGCAGGCATTAGCAAAACAGTTTTAGAGCAAATGACACACGTAGGACACTCATCAAATTGATGTTTCAAAGGTTGGATAGTTCAGCTTTGAAAGTGAGAACTAAGGTGAGAACAGGGCCCCCCCACAAGGCTGCTGTTACCTGCCTGTGTGTGAAAGCAAAGGATGGGGTGATGAACAGCGCAGCAAACAGCCCAGATTTAACACATCTGTTAAATGTTGATCCATATGTATGCAGTGCCTGGGCACTATATACTCCCACAACAGTATTTTTTCTGGGCATGCAGAGATGGAGGAGAACCCAGGAGGTTGGTTCTGCTCTGCGGGGTGGATGTACAGACACAGCCTGGAACAGCAGTGGGACATCCTGAGAGGTGTCCTGTGCTGTATTTCAGTGCTGCTGCACAGCTGGGCAGGAGTGTTTAAAAAAATTGTGATGGGCAATGGACATTTCCTTTATTCTGTGTTAATAATGGCTACATTCACAATACTTAAATAAATAATTAAAAAGGTCTCTGCTTCGTGACAGCAGTTTGATTGTCTCGAAGTAGTGAATTCATCAGGGCAAGATGATTCAGCAGTTTGCCTTGAGTCCCCCTGTTCCTGCAGGTTCTGAGGTGTCCTTCTGGACCAGAAAGGAACCACAGTGTCCTCTGAAGACTCTCCAGCCTTGTTAATTATTGGATCAAGTGTCTAGAGAGAATGCTAAACTTCTGAGGACACCTTTTATTGCAATATGCTTTAATTACCTGTACTAAGAGCAAGAAAATGACACCAGTGTGTTCCCCTCTGAATGCCTGCGGAGCTACAGGCAGGGTTTGCAATTTACAGAGGTGTTTAATTGCACAGCAGGAACTGAAGGGCCTTTGTCAAGCTCGTACATCACAGAGCTCTTTGTGAACAATTCTATTTTCATCCCTAACCTAAACTACTGCTAGTTAATTAGTTGAGGTAAATGGAGCAGGATAAGCAGAATTATGCTTCTTAATATTGTGTCTGTGATGGTCTCTTTGTGCCACTAACAGGTATGAAGGGACTGGAAACCAGTTAAACTGGTTTTATGTAGGAATTTGCAAAGCTGAAGGGGAGCCTCAAGGTGGCTTAGGGCCAGAATAGCATCTCTGTGCCACATCCACCTGGGCAGGTGGTGTGACCAGGGTGCCACGTGCCTGTGCCAGAGTCCTGGAACTTCATCAGGAGCAAAGTCTGCCCACAGCCAGTCTTTGCATCAGAATATCCATAGAGGCAGAATAAAGTTACCCTTTAACCTTTGCACTTTGGGTATCACAGGGAGCAGAGATAAAATAAACCTAAAAATGGAGTTTGTTACGTTTACATTCAGGGATGCCTTTTTTAGAGTTTGACATAATCTCACTGTGGTGCCATTCCCAAAGATAAGAAACAAGTCACATCTCAGCCTCTAACACTGCAGTGTAAATAATGAACAAAAATAACACGATTTCTGCTTTCTGTGATGTGTTTTTTTTAATTATCACTTCAGTAATTTGTGTTTCTTGACTTCTGACTTGGAGAATGGTTCTGTCATTCCATTAGCAGAAGTTATCTCTTTGTGCCTGTATGTCTTATCATATGTTCATGTGTTTATGGCTACATAGTAAGATGTGCATGTTACTCGTGGAGAAAAATACTGCAATCTATTAAAACAAGCAGTGGTAATGCAATTTACAGTGCTTTTCACAATCTTTCAAAGGGAACTTGTGGAAGCCCTTTTTGTATTGTCTGCTCCATACATTGCATCACATATTATGTGAGAAAGTGATTATGTTTCAGGGATAATTGAACTAAATTCTCCCAAATAATGTAGGTCAAAGTTAGATCTCTCCAACATAATCACTTTTTAACTCTTTCTTTAATTCAAAGTATATAATGACAAAATTATTCAGCCTGTTGGGTTTTTCTTTTTTTCAGAAGGTGTTACTTACGGAAAAAGCAAATAGTTTATCCTCATAGCTATTCTTTTTCTAATATTATTTCTTCTCACAGATCTTTGGTAGCTGAACAGTACAGTGTATTGATACCTGGAATTTTGGAGAAGTAAAACAAAGAATTTTCAAAGTGAAGTAGGTATTGGAGTGGAGGGGAAGGGTGATGTAGGAGGAAGAGCATAGTGGTAGAGAGGAGAAACTACTCTGCAGGAGGGGTCTCATGCTTCCAGGGAGATGCTCAGTCCCTGTGTGGTCGGAGATACCAGCACACACTGACTGTAAAGTGATTTTTGGGGTGCATCGTGTCATCTTCCTGTGCCTTGGGTACCATTTCATTTTACCAGGTGCTGACCAAGAACAAAGTATTAACGTGGTTAGAAAATCTCTTTCAGCTCCACTGCAAGTGAGGACCCAAGTAAATCCTATTTCCTTTTATAAGCTGTGCAGTTACTGCTGTGCAGCTGCAGCTCCTGCCCCATGGCACTGCAAGGGTTTGTCAGTACAAAACAGAAAAATCTCTTTGAAGTTGGCAGAACTACTCAGGTATCTCAGCAGCGTGATATAAATGGTGTTGAGTTTGCAGGAGAGACATAGTGGGTTTTGCTATTGCCTTTTAGTAGTTTTGTCTGTAAAATTGGTACTTTGTCACAGGTCTAAGATGAATTATTTCAGCTTCACTCCGAATACTCTAGGCAACTGTTTTCCCCATTTTCAAGTGCCTCTAACTTGGCCTCTGCCCTCTTTGCTGTTCTAGCTGTTATATTTTGAGGTAATTGCCATGTTCTGTTAGAAATAACCCAGGCTGAAACAAATTTATCTTTTAGTTGAATTGTAAAGTATTGCACGACTTTTGTAGTGTGGCTTGGTAGCAAAACCTCAATTGGATTTCCTTGCTCGTGGTCTTGTGTCTGAAGATCTTGACTGCACAGCTCTGTTTCTCTGAGGTGGATTGGCAGGTAGTGCTCTTAGTTTCCATAAGGTTCAGTAAATAAATTTTAATGCAGATTTTATGGAATATTTATTAAATCCATCAGCATGTTTCACTGCATCAAAGACACTTTATTTAGATGAATGGGCATGTTTAAATCCCACGTGCTTGTGAAGTGCATGACTGCCTGTCAAAAAACTGAGTTGTGTTTTAAAACAAAATTGATCTCTTAAGTTTTCACTGGCTGTCAGTGTGTAATTGATGGGCTTCTGAAGGTGAGCAGAAGGGGCCAGCCCGTGGCTGCTTCCCTGGGCATTCACATTTGTTGGCAATACCTGAAAAAGCAGGGAGATGCACTTGTGTGAAACACAACAATGTCATTTTCTGCCCTAAAAAGTCAGAGGGAAATGAATTGCTCTGTAAGATTTTCATTCTGGCTCTTCTACTTGAAAATTGACTCACTAAGTGCAGAGCTTTGCCTGGGGAAGGGAAGCCTTGCCCTGCTGCAGTTCTTATGTCAGCAGGTTCAAGATTCAGCAAAGTTGGAGTGCTTCAGAAATAAAGGTAATTTATGCATTACACCAGTCCCTGAAGGTGATAGAGGCTGGGCTGTTTACAGCCTTGTAAAGGAGACAAAGGCTCTGTATTAACACTCTCTGACTGCATTTTAATATGCCCTATTAAAATAGTCTATATATTCTCCAGGCTTTCCTGACATGTCTGCACTGACCCAAAGATTCAAACTTCTTTGCTTTTAGGAATTACATTAATGGCATAAAGGTGTCCCATCATCCCTGTCCGTCCATCTGTGTCCCCCCCTAATTCCTTAACATGTTTTGTTGTGAGAATTAATTTCAGCACCCTTTTTAAAATTATTTTTCTGCCTGGGAGATGCAGAAGGTTTCAGGATGAACTGAATCTTTATCCTCTGGAATGTTCTTTTTAAACTTTAAGTATTTTTTCCAAGTAATGGTCATTTGTATTATCTGTAAAGTTTACCAGAAATAAACATTAAAATTAAATTAGTTTGCTTTCTGATGATCTGTTTGTTAATGAGTTCTTTGCATAAGATTTGATAAAGTCTGAGTAAAAATATTGCCTTTTTAATAGTACAGCTCAACCACAGGTGGAGAAGTTCTTTACTAAATACTGATTAGGTTGGTTTTCAAGGAATATTTGATTTTTCTGACCTTTGATGTCATTCTGATTTAATGTTACTTGAATTAAAATGTCATCTTTTTTTATAGTACCTAAAATAGACTTTATTAGTTTTCCTGAAAGCTATGTGCAGCTTTTCTTTGCCCCATTTAAATATTGAAAACAGCAGGATTTGAGATTTTTTTTCTTCTAATCCTCAACTAATAGAGTTTAATGCTTTGTTTGGCCTACCTTGCACAGCCTAAGCAAAAGTTTTAAACAAGATTAAAAATATGACCTTATTAACCCATGACATCTAAAGATACAGAACAGGCCTGCAGAGACATCAGTCATTCCTTGACCAGGAGAGCATTGGTGCCATTCCCAAACTACTCAGGATGTTCCAGAGGAAAACATTTTGGCAGCCCAGCTTTTTTTTTTTTTCTTTTGTGATTTTGTGCCAGCACCTGGGAATAAGAAATTAAAAAGGGAAGATTCTAAGTTGAATATTCAGTCTTTGTGTTGTGGAAAATAAAAGTTTGGGCACTTCTGGAAATTTGAGGTGCAACCTGGCTGGGTTTGTAAAAATAAGGATAATTTGGCATAGCAATGGGATGTTGCTTTTGTGTGCTTCACCTCATAAGCCTCTAAGTAAAATGAATGTCACCTTTTGGGGATTTTTGGGGTTTTTTGTGAGAAGTTAGAGTTGTTTGTAAGCTGCTGTTGGATGGGTGATTGATGAACATGCTGAGTTCCAGAAGAATAAAGTGTCTCATTGTCATGGAAAGTTTATGTCTAGTAAACATTACAAAACACAGTGATACATTCACTGCTGTGTAATGGGATTCCTTGTTTACTGGGCAGGTTATAGGGCCATGGCAACAAGACCAGAAATAGGAACTATGAGTATGCTTGTTGTAAAGATGATGATGGTTATCAAGCGCTTCGTTAATTGCTGCAGGTTAACGTTTCTCCATATTCATTATCACTTAGTAGTGAGAGGATCAGCCAAGAGGTGTAAATGTGGAAGTTTGACTGAAATCTTTAATTAAAGTAATGAGGTTTATCGTATGGCATGGAAGAGTCAGGTCAATGTGCACCTCATTGATGCTTTGAGACAATTAATAGCAAGCGTTCCAGGGAAGAGAGAATAACAAGAGTTTGCTTATAGACAAGGCAAACTCCCTAAACTTCTCTTTTTCTAGTGATATTCCAAACCAAAGCAAAACGAGTGCTAATTCCTTAAAAATACTGGCATCTTGCTTGGCTTTGATCATATCAGTTGCCCTTTTGATCTAAACAGGGCAAAATCTGCATACATGTTCATTAAGTTCAAGATCCAGCTGAAATTTGGCAGCAGAATAAAAGCCAGACAAATTGCTTACACTGTCATTGATAAATGCTTCCTGCTTTCATACCATTATTTACATTTTTAATAATTAAACATTATTTTTAAAAACTGAAAGTGGATGGTGGCTTTGCAACCATATGTGCACTGCTGAAAAACAGAATATTTGTGCACCCTGCCTCTCGGTTGTGGAATAGAGAGCTTGTCAAGACCTGGGGCAGTAGAAATCATTGATGTTAGGAAGAAAGAGGGTGAAAAGCCCTTAGTTTTTTCCCTCTAACCCTAATTTATTTTCCTTAATTTGGTGTGTTTGGCCTTTCTTGGCTCACTACCTTGTTCTCATCAGCAGCGCCAAATCTCTCTAGCAAAAAACCTGGTAATTTTCAGGAATAAGGTGGCCTGTAGGTGGGTAAAGAAGTCTAGGAAAACATCAGATTTTCATCTGATTATTGATCATTCCATTCTCTCTCTGCATCAGGCTTCACTGACCTTGCTGTCCTTGCCCCAAACTTCTGAGGACCGGTGGTCAGCGTGGAGCTGGTGCTTTGGGATAATCACTTTTGTGTTTGTTGGGCTCGTGCTGCTGGCTCAGAGCCGTTCCCCACGCAGCAAAGTCATCCTGGACACGAGGGTTTGGTGCTTGCTGCCCCTCTGCAAGAGCAGCACTTGCATTGCAGTCACAGCTGGGAATGCCCAAGCAGATCCTCCACACCTCTGGCTAACGGGCAGAATAACGTGGGGCTGGCAGGGTGGTGTTGTCCTTGATGCTGTGTTTTACAAAAGTTGCATTACTTTTTCATTTGATTTGATTTGGAATAACGTGGGGCTGGCAGGGTGGTGTTGTCCTTGATGCTGTGTTTTACAAAAGTTGCATTACTTTTTCATTTGATTTGATTTGGAATAACGTGGGGCTGGCAGGGTGGTGTTGTCCTTGATGCTGTGTTTTACAAAAGTTGCATTAATTTTTCATTTGATAGCCAAAATTCCCACCACTCCTGGATGTCTGTGTCTGCCTTGTTATTGAAGCAGTCCTTTTTTCTTTTTTTTTTCCTGCTGTTCTTCTGCATTCTTGATTGGTGACTATGCTTTCAGTTTCATTTTGGTTTTTGACTGTGAGTAATTATAGAAAGGAAAAAGTGATAAAAAGCTTTTGCAGTGTGCTTACTGAATGAACTCCATAAAATGAGGTTTTCTAGCTGGGGTCTGTAAGCTGAAACTGTGAGTTACTATCTTTAAAAGGATAAAAAAAGGAAATGCTGTTGATACTTCATAGTCTCTGGGACACTGTACTGGAAAATATTAGTTTTCAAAATGAAAAAAAAAATGAATGTTGATTTAAATATTCCATAATCAAAGAGTCCTGTAAAAGCAGTTCAATGAAGATTAAAAGGTCACTTAGACAGTTTAGCTGGCTGTTTTTAGTAATTACATGGCTAACTTGGTTTCCCTCAAAGCAGTGATTTTATGCTGTTTACAGCAAGAAATTAATAATGTAAAACATTTTATCACAGTGCTTTGCGATTAGGGTACAGTTTACAGGCTCAGTGCTAGTAGTACTTTTAGGGTGCTAATTCCTGGTTATAGCAAATGTTTGATCATGCATTTTGTTTGATTGCGCTGTTTGGCATAGAAATTAAGTGTTGTCAGATCTGACACAAAATGCAGTACAAAGGAGCAGAGGCAATGGTTTGCACTGTCCTGCTCCAGCCTGCTGGGCTCGTTGATGTGACTGCAGTTAATCCCAAATGATAGTGCTCATTCCAAGTGGTTTTCTAGCCTCCTCCTCTGCTTCTAGCCAGGGATAATTTTATATACTTGGACTAACCCTTCACTGTTGTGTTTCACATCCAGACTGAATGTCTTGTGTCAGGTTGAGTGCTCTGCTATGGTTTGTTCTGCTAAGGCGTCATTTTTGTGCTTCAATTTTTTTGTGCTTTGAGGTTCTTTGGTCTCCTTTCATTTGTTTCTACTTTTGGCAACTCACCCTTTTTTCCTTTCTGTTTGTTTCCAGTGTATACTTTCCAAAAGAACTTTCACATATGTCTAGTATTTTGTATTCAAATGAATCAAAATCTGTTTGATTCTGCAGAATGTCTTAGTCCCAGTCTAAGGCTAAGGCTGTAGTAAGTTTTTATAAAGCATAATTAGACACTGATTTTTGGATGCAAATAGATGTTACTGCTTAAAATAGATGCAAATAGATGTTACTGCTTAAGTAGAAAAGTTTTGAGATATTTAAATGGGTCTATGTACAGAAGTCTTCAGTGACTGAAAGCACTTTAGGCCATACAGCTTTAATAGAATATTTTTCAAGTTCATGTTCTGTTTTTAAAAGGTATTCTGCTTTTGTGGCTTATAAATTTAATGATGTGCCTTTTTTATTACAGGGAGAAGAAGATGAAAATTCAGGATATTAAAAACAATATTAAAGAAGCTATAGAGGTAAAGTTACGAGCTATTGTTTTTTAACTATTCCAGGTGGCTATTCAGACACTCTCTGCAATATTTTACTTGTGTTTCTTTGCAGACAATAGTGACAGCAATGGGCAATTTGGCACCTCCAGTGGAACTAGCCAATCCAGAGAACCAGTTTCGAATCGACTACATCTTAAATTTAGCAAACCAGATAGACTTCGATTTCCCTCCGGTGAGTAATTCACGGTGGCTGCAGCCATGCCTTCTTGCAAATGATTGTATTTCACTGCCCTGTAGTAAATATTTCCCCAGAACAGCGAGCTGCTCTCTGGGAATTATTGCAGTAGGTGCCTTTGATGAGTGCTAATCGAATTTACAGCAACACAGCCAGAATATTCCAGCTGATCCTTCAGGAACATGGAGACTCTTGCCTGCTTTTTGTGCTCTGGTGAAATAATTAGCCATAGAGTCAAGATGGTCAGTGCTGGGTGTGAAGTTTGGGTATTGTTGAGTATTTCCCTGCCCAGAAAGGGTAGAGATACACACAGCACTCTCTTGATGATGATTAGCTGGTGTTTAATGATGCTGATTTCTCTCTTCTGGAAGAGCAGTGGATTTTTCTTGCTGATTCAGATTCTGTGTCAGCCAGGCTCTCTGCAGAGGCTCCACACACACGTCCTTGTCCCAGCCCTCCCAGTCCTGGTTAATCATTTGAGGTGCCAGCAGTCCCAGAGTAAATGCATAAAGGATAATTATTTAGTTGATGATACAACTTTGTGCCCACTCACAGTGATTAATTTCTTCTGTATCTCAACCAGACTTTGTAGCAGAAGCCCATGAAAATACAGTTTGCAAACACTGAACACTTAAACACTGAGAAGATATTTTTGTTAATTGCCATGAACTACCTTCTACTTGCAGTAATGCAGGAGTGTTTCAAAACTTCTGTTTCTCCATGCACTATTCCAGGGGGCTGAGGGGAGGAATTATGATGATGTGTCAGAAGTCATGATCCATTTACACCAGAATTTTGTGTCCAGCAGTCCCAAATGCTTGAAATGAAAGTGCAAGTGTGAATAGTAGTAAGACGTGGGCTAGTTTGCACCACAGCAATTCTAAATTCAGTTTGTAATTCTTGATATGTAAACATTATTGAACAAGCCGGTCTGTGAGACCAGCAGCAGTTACCTTTTCCAAATGCTGCCGCTTCTAGGAATTTCTCTGCTTTGGTCAGTCTTTGTCAAAAGAAAAATAACCAACCAAACAAACCCACATGCTTTGTGTACAAGGCAGAAGTCAGGTGACTTTAGCAGTTACTTGGAAATACTGCACTTGTAATCTTCAAATCATTTCCAATGCAACAAGCACAGACAGGTTGGTGGAGGGGGATGTATGATTCTCTCTAGCACATGAAATGTAGTCATTGCCATTTTGTCTTAAAGCATCTTAAATTTGAGATTTTGAGATTTTTAGCTTCACACCTCTGTCATTTGTCAGTGTTATTCACAGAAATACTCAGTCCCTTCATGGATGATCTCTCCTGCTGGGGGCAGAGAAAAATTCATGCTTTGAAGGTGGTTTTAGGAGAATATTTGAGAGAGAAGACAGTGATTCCTTGCTCCACCCTCTGTGCTTCTGCACTGGCTGTGTGCCCACAGCTCTCCTACTGCCATTGTTTGTGCTAGCTCAGGTTGTGATCTGTAACAATGCTGCAGCAAGTTCCTGTGACCTACCTCGTACTGAAATACTGGATTTTCCTTGTATCTTCTGTCTCAGAGGTCTTTTTTTTTTCTTCCATTCCGTTGAGTTCAGTGATTTCTTTTAATTTTTCCCTTTTTTTCATTGAAAGCAAGGTGTAATTGTGTGACTTACAAGGTCTATAAATAATTCCAAGTTCAGTGAAGAGTATTTGAGGTGTTGATTGACACACAATTTCAGGAATAACAGTCCAATAAAACTAGTTTTTCTTCTCTGAGCAAAGGTATTGTCTTAAATTTTTAAGCCCTGGGTCTACAGAGGTTTAGGTGTGTGCATAACTGGCTGGTGGCTTACTTCATTGGCATGATTAACTATTTCATATGTAAATGTTTGTAGGGTTGAGGTTTTAAACTGGATATGCATTAGCCACAGATGTTGAAGGACTGTTGTTGGCTCTCTCTGCCCTCAGTGATTATATAAGTTAATATATCTCTGATTTCTGAGTTTGTCTGAAAGTAGATTGTAGTCCTTTGGTACCTGGAAAACTGAACTTGCATTTTAATTGCATGATTTAAATAAAGTTAAGAGCTAGAGTGTCCCTAGGTGCCAGCTCTCAGTGCATAGGGACAGAAATCACAATCCTTGAGTACCACTGTAAAAATAATTTTGAATTTGTTACAGATTAATTAAAGTACTTTGAAGAAAAAAATAATTTTATGGAAGCAGAAAGGACAGCCCTGTGCTGGTTTTGCTTTAAATCTAAGGAGATCTCCATCATCTGCTTCCTCCTCCAGTACACTGGGGGAAGAATTTCATAAACCTTTTACTGTATAGAGTATTGATTGGGAAGGAGGGAGGGGAATTTTTAGCAATGTCAGCCCTGTGTAAAGCTGTCTGGTTTGAGCTGCAGAACTTGCTTTCTGCCTCTTGAATTTTCTTCATGGGAAATCACATTTCAGCAGTCTTGAGCACATACTTCCCTCAGTGTAGTATTTGATGCTCTTCTCTGCCCTAGAGAGCATGAGGGTAGGGAGGAGGAACACTCATGTCCCCAGGGGATATTCTTTGAGGGCTGCAAGTACTTAGGACTATACTCTTAAATACTGTTCTGCTTCCCTTTAAATGCCCGTTCTTCTTTTCCTACACATTAATTTGGGTTGCTCTCCTGAAGAGAATGCACTGACATAGAGGCCAGCACAAGGATTGTGGGATTTCTTCTCCAGCTACACAAGATCATCATCTTTGTGAAGGAGCAGTTGAAAGGAATTTTAAAGTAGAGGCCAAAATCTGTGTTTGTAATTCCCTGTGGAACAGGTGGAGCTAGAATGCAGGTCTCCTAACAGCAAGGTTCAGTGTAATGTGAAAGGCAGAAGTCAGTCAGGAAGAATGTAGGAGCTTTACAGCGTGATGCTAATCCTGGGATCTGGCTCTACATGCAAATTAGGATTCAAAGAGCAACTTTTGTATTCTGATACTCTAATTCTTTTCTTAGTCTGGGTCTCCATCTGTTTGCTTTGCAGTTTTTGACTTACAGGAAGTGTGTGTCATTTGTGTAGACCATATTGTTTTGAATTAAAAAAACCTAAAAAACAACAGCTTGAGTTAAAAATAATGTTGGTACTGTGTAATGCTAGGTTAAACATCCCCTTTAAAGCTGAAAATTTGCTATGTTGGAGATTATTAATTCAGCACAGTTGGTATTAAGAAATTAAATTTTTGAATACAAGTAGTAGCATATGGAGAAAGGCAAAACACAGTACTGACTGGAAGGAATTCTGTCCACAAAATCATGCTGGTATTTTGAAATATTGCAGTTTGTAGTAGATCATACCTATAGGTGAGGCTTCCAAATGGTATTTCCATCATTATTGTCCTTTGATGCATTTAGCTTAACACAGCTGTATGTGTGTGTTTTCAGTGTCAAAAATCAACCTCATAAGAAGTTTCAGTAATTCAAACTAGCTGTATATCTGTCTCAAATGTCAGGTGATGTTGGGTTAGCTGGGTTATAAAAGTGATATTTTTGTTCCTGTTCTGCATACCAGACAGTGGTTAGGATATTTTCTTCATCCCCAGTAATAGTGGCCTTCTTCTCATCCCTTTCTTTTTGCTCTTGCTTTAAGAAGAGGGAAGAAAACGTTCTCGTTTTATCAACATTTCACACTCCATGATCAACCCAGTTGAACCAAGCTACCAAATAAAACCTATTTACTTTAGGTCACACTCCATTTATAATACTCTGGTTTTAATGAAATATTCAAAATAGGAATGTGTTCCTTAATAGCAGGATTTACAGCTGCCTATTTTTAATTGATCTGGTTTCAGCTGGGGAAGATGTCTCTTGAAAATACCATACTAAATTCAGAAAAATGGTATTTAGAAAGTAGTAGAACCAGTATTAGCTACTGAAAGGCAAATTACCAGAGGAATGACTGCAGCCTATGGCTCCCTAGGTTGTGGATGTTCAGAAGAGATGCCGATGTTGTCTGCAGGTCTCTTGGTTTCAGTTTAAGTTTTATTACACTGCTCCATTGTAGTTATTTTGAATCTCCCACTGCCACTGCTGCTGAATGGTTTTATTATGGTTTTTGAGTGGTGTCCTAGAGCTTTACCACACTCTGGCTTCAGCCTCAAAGGCAGCTCAGCATCCCCTGTGCCCACAGCCACCCCTTCCCTCCGCTCCACACCGGGATGTGCCACCCACACCAGGCCAAGAAAACCTCCTCTGGGTCCCCAGTGTCAATCAGAGCATTGAACCAGCCCAGGTTAAAAATAACCCTGGTAACCCTTACTCCTTCTCTCTTCTATTTTGGGGAGATTATTTTTAACAGGGATCAGTTTTGAGGTCTGATTTACAACCTGGCAGTGTGGTACAAAGTGTGATCCCTTAACCTGCAGCAGGGTCAGAATGGGGATTTGGAGTCCTTAAAATGGTTTGGACACCAAAATCTTCAGGATGGTAATGAGATAATGGAGTCTCGGTAAGAAAAGATGTGAGCTGGGATCTCTTTGCTGCCAGAAGTGTTCCTTAATTATGTAGGCAACAGAACAAAATTGTCTGTCCCTGTAGATAACCGCCCTGATGGGTATAATGATAGATGTATTATTATTCCTGTCTAAATACATCATGGCAGAAGAAGAGAGCTGTTCTGGTTTGACAGCATCGCTAGCTTTATAATGACAAACATATTCACTGCAGTGGGGGATGTTTCCCATGGGGATATCTCAAATGTCACAGATTTTGGGGTGTAAAAGTAGGCAAAACATTTTCTTTGGTGAGGATACCCCTGGGAAGCTGGGAAAGGTGGGAGACAGAGCCTGATTTCTTGGGTGTCTGCACAATATTGTGTGCAGTTTGGGTACTTACCACAAAAAGAAAATAAGGCGCTCCAGCTTTTTCTTGTCCAGATTTTCTGTGATTGTGAGCAAGGCACCTCAATGTCCTATTTACCTTTTTTTAGTATCCTCTGTCCTATTATGTGTAAAAGAGTGATAAATACATATCTTTGAGGTGCATCTTGAGGTGAAAAACAAGTAGAAAATGTGGATAGGTGAAGTATTTTTGCCTCAAGAGTGTTAATGTTGTTCAGAGAAAGGAGTGGGAAGTCTTACAGACAGCATCAAAGATGTGGTGCTAGATCCTCTGAAATAATCCTTACTTACTATTTTTAAATCTCTATTATCTTATCTACACAGAGCAGCTCCCTCTCAATGGGCTTCCAGATAATCCAATGGAGTTTACCTGATCAGAGTTTAAGAGGAACTTCTGCAAAGCTGGTTCACCTATCCTTTAATAGCAGAATAAATTCTTGAATACAGATTAATTACAGAGTTCATCTGAAGCCTTCTTTTAGTATGGGGTCTGTGAGGCAGGCAGCCACTTGATTTCATTTCTGTTTCTCATAATTGAAACGTGTATAGCTATTAATGATTTGCAAATTAATCTCCTGAAATCTCTAATTTTTTTCTGCATGGATAAATGCCCGATAGGAATGTTTTAAGTGACTAGGAATATCTAGCAAATCTTGTTAGTGCTGTATTTTGTTAGTATTTATTGGAAGTGTTTAGGTGGGGCTTTTTTCAGCCCTTTGAATTCTGCAGTGCTTTCACTGAAGTGTTCACATAATTCTGTTGAAATCCCACAAAGAATTTCCTGAAATTGGAGAATCTGCAGCCCAGGACTTGAGACAATGGGATTATATACATGTCTTTTTCTGTAGTCCAGTTGCTTTTGTTGTACAAAAACCCCTCACCCTGTATTTTACTTGATTATTAATTTATTTGATTAGTATTTGAGGTAAATGCTGATGCTTTTTTCTCAACTTGTATTTTTATCCAGTAAATTCCCACCATACCAGACCATATTTACAGGTTCAGAAGTTCACGTGACTTAATTTCTCTTGATACATCTTCTTTGTTTTCCTCAGAGCAGTCTTGAAGAACAAGGACAGATTAATTCAATTTATGTTGAAATACAAGAGCTGTCAGCTGAATTAAACAGGAAATAGGCATAATTTAATATGGAAATTCTTAAACATTTTCTGGTTTTAATCACAGTAAGAGACTATCACAAAATATTGTTGTATACATAGATGAAATAAAATTATACCTGTGGGCCTCCCTGGTATTACCGTGGATCCAGCCACAGCCCTGCTGTGCTCAGCTGACTGGTCAGGGTTTTCAGCTGGTCTTTGGAGAGTACATGACATTTCTTCAGTGTTCCAGTAAAACTTGAGGGTTTTTTTAAGCTCCCAGGACACAGAGTATCTTTTTACTCTTAAAAAGAAATGCCAGTAATTAAGCAGAACTTCCAATTAATTTATTTTAAGTATATTTGAGCTTCAGTTTTTCGTATAGACTTTATTGTGAGCCTGTGAACACTTCTATGAGTACAGATGCTGCTGCTTCAGAAAGACTGGAAGAGGGTTAATGACCTCTCCTTGGAATTTGTGTAAATTTAGAATGAGAACTATTTTGACACCCTTTTCTGTTGGTGGAAGTTTCTGGCAAAAAGAGGCTTTTCATTTCCAATGTGAAAGGAAGCAGCAGAGTTTAGTGTGGTCCCAGGTGTTTGTTCTTGGCACCAGGTAAGGGAATAAAGTCATTTGATTTGACTGTTCAAGCTTCCTATATATTCATTAAACAAAAAGCAGCTAAATGATGTAGTATGAAAGACATTTTCCAAACCCTGATTTAAGCCTCAAAGGAAATTTCTCAGAGTTTTATTAAACCTACTTTCTTAGACTGAAGTCTCCAAAAATAGCTGATGGTTGAACTGCCTCTGTCACCACTCTAAACTACCCTGAGAGAGCTGGAAGACTTCTTTGTGCCTTTTGTGCTATCAGGAAGTTTGATCCATTAATGAATTGCCTCTTTCTATGTATGACACTTTGGAGAAGCAGAGAAACACTGATTATTTGGTTTAAATTGCAGAGGAATCTTGACAATACAGGGAGCAGGCTTGCTGCTCTCACCCAAAGTGAATCTTCCTCCCTAATTAACATGAGGAGCTGTGTTCTGGTATCAACAGATAAAGTTTCTGTGGCAATTAAACTTCTTGTGAAAGTAGAAATAAAAGAGAAATGGTTTGATGTTCTGTTAGTGAGGACTTCCAACCAAAGGCACGTTGTAGCTTATGGGTATGGATTAGCGTGTTGGCACATTTCTCAGATGCTGTGGTGTTTTGAAACTCTTAACAAAGGGGAATAATGTGAGTTCAAACTTGACAGAAGTTTCTTAAATAGAATTCCCTTCCCATTGGCCAGTCCTTGCAGCGACATCCAGTTTAATTTGTACTACTAGACGTTACCAAGCAGAAACACAGAATATTTCAGCATAATTCTTATTTTCCAAGGATGAAAAACTATTGATAATGAGACTAAATCCTTGCTGAAAATATTTCTGACTCAGTTATGGGAAATGCTGAGTGCACTGGGCCTCTCCCAAAGAGTTTTGTATTCAGCTCTGGACACATGCCAGTAACTGGAGAATATCTTCAACTATTTGTAGGTATGCGTTTCCTTTGTGATATCATCAGCGTATTTGCCCTAAAATAGCAAGCAATAATTAACACTTGTTCACACCATTAGGAATGCAGATGTTTCCCTATTCAAGTAAGTGGCTTATTAAACTGTCTGATTTGACAAATTCGACACATTCTGGTACCCCTGCCCAAACTTGGGGAGAATGAAAAGATGCCATGAGTTCCCTTCCCTGAGCGCCCGTACGGTCAGGAGCGATGGCTCGGTTTCATACATGAGCAGTGAGAAATAAATCAGTTTGGTGGGTACTTACCTATCCTGCAAGGAGAAAATCAGCTGGTGCAGTTTGTCTGGGAGTGCTCTGTGCTGCCCTGCCATCCCATGACCTTGCCTCGTTGCAGTGCCTGGCTTGTGGAATGCAGCAGAACTGCCTGGCTCCCAGGAAGGGAAAGCTCTGCTCTGTGCAAGGCTCTGGAGCCAATGGGCAGTGCTGCTTTTCAAAGCTCAACACACTGGGAAGCAAAGTCCTCCAGGAGACAGTTTTACAGTTAGAAGCTGGTTTGGTTTGACCTTTAATCATTAGATTTGTAAGTCGGTGACCTATTTAAAACTCTTATTATGAAATGTGCAGCTCCATGGGACAGTGAACTTTGCTCAGGAATTGAATCCTAGTTTTAACCACAACATTGTATAATGGTTGTACACACCTTTTAGTAAGGTAAGGTTTTTTCAATGGCATTGACTTTTGCTGGAATTAGTAAATAAACTGTTCTGTTGAAGGATCCACCCTGTATTATATTTGACAAAGAAAAGGTAATGTTGCATGTCCATGCTAAGTTGCCTCTGAATTGGGTATCACAGTGGCATGGGCTGTGCCAGTGTTTTTCCCTGCCAACATCCTAATGCCTATAAAACATTGCTTCATGAACATTTCTTTTAGTCTCTTGAGTATTTATATATCTGGAGGGAACAAAGCCTTGTAGACAGTATGAGCAGTTATATTCTTTCTCCTAGTATTTTATCCTTTTAGAATGCTTCTCAAAAGCAGATTTTGGTTCCTTTATTTTTTCCCAGGCCTAGAGTTTGTCTCTTGGGGATTATTTTTTTTAACAACCAAAGTGCTCAACCCTCAAGTTCTTTAACACTTTCTGTAGTTAAGATTGAAACCACTATTTATCTGCTGCCATTTATTCAGCTTGCTGAGATTTTCCAATATAAGTAGGGTTAAACTTGATTAGACTCTGCATTGCCCCTTTTCTAATCCAGAATTGTGTCAGCAAGATGTTTCTGGAACAAAGAACAATTTTCCAAGCATCCCTTCCACATTTCCACTGATTTTTTATTTTTTTTTTTTTCTGTAGAGGTCTGCAGAGATTCCTGTAAGTGAATGCAAGTGATTTACAAATGTTGCCTATTGACTCAGTGTATTGGGAAGCTGTCAGTAGGTGGGGAAACTCGCCTCATAAATAAAACATTAATAATGAAACACATTTCACATAAAAGTGGCTTTTTAACCATTGTGGTGTTACGGTATCATGAGACATGAGGTTTCCTCAGCAGCACCAAGTCGTGGTCCTTGATCCTTCAGTTATCTAAGCAGGACCAGAGAAGGTCTACCCAGCCAGAGGATTTCCTCAGGTTTTTTATGGATTCCCAGAAGTGGAGCCTGTTCTTGGGGATTGTGCCCGGAATTCAAACTATGCCCCTGCCCAGCCTGAGCAGATTCAGTCCTGTTTGTTCTCTTCAGGTCTGTGTTACATTGACATTCCTTTCCTTGAGTGTTCTCCTCAAGGATTTCTCCCTCTTTAGGGTTATGTGAACGTTTTGGGACATGTAAAGTCTTTTCTGGTGGTGAATAAATGCTCCAGTCCTGACATAAAGCTCAGGAGGAATTCACTCCTCACCTTCCCTGGTGGTGCCATCCTGTCACCACTTCTGTTGACTTTTGTTGCTTTACACAGCTTCAGCTGTACTTTAAACAGGATCTTGGGTGTGTATTGTGACACTGCAGCATTTTGTTTTTTTAAATGGAAAATTACATAATTTGGATTTTTTCTTTCAATTTTAAGTATGCATAGGGCAAGAATGGGTAATATGATCATACACTGCAAATACTACGGATCATTTGGATCCTAACATTCAATTCCTATTTGTTGTGGAATGTCATCTCAAACCAAATTGTTATTTAGTATTTGTTTATTTTAGCTGTTTGGTTAGGAGTTCCATTTTCTAGTGCAAGAAAAACCTTTGTTGATGCTGCTGTAGAGTCTGTCATATTAGCATGAGCCAGCAAATCAGTCAGTGTTGTAGAAGCAAGAACCAGACATGTAAGGACTAGTTTTCTGGCTATTTCTTTTCAGGAAATTTTCCTGCTACTTTTGGTTAATTTGTTTCCTAAGTCATTATTTTTAGAGCTCTCATACAAATTATACCTATTTAACTAAAAAAAACCAAAAAACAACCCAACCCTTTTGCTAACTTGATTTTTCTAGTGGCCTCTGAAGCCCCTGTTTTACCTAAATACATAACAAATCTTGTGGTTTTACTTGCCTTCCCTGAGAGCAGCCCCAGGCTACATTCCATGACTCAAATGGGATGCTGAGGATTTCTTGTGTTATTCCTCTTCTTAAATATTGTTTCAGAGCTGTGGTTAGTGTAGGTGTGCTGGAGAGGAGGGAGAATCTGGGGGTTTTTGCAACCAGCGACTGTGTCTTAATTCCAGAATCAGTCACTACAGTCAGGAGGTTGTAATACAGCAGGAGATGAGCTCTGCAAGGCTGGTTCTGGCTCTGCTTGGGTGAGCACCTTCCTGGTTCACAGCTCTGTGAGCTGGCTCAGCATTAGTCCCAGCATGTGTGAAGATGTATTTGATGTGGCCTAAAGACAGAAGGTTGTGTATTAATGAAAGGCTTTCATATTTGACCATCTCAAGTCATGTAGTTCACTTTTAAAACTCAATTAATACAAACAAACAAGACAAAAATAGACCAAAAGTAACAGCAAAAACCCATCCCAAAGAAACCCCACTGTGTCTTAGTATAATGATCTATTGCTCCTTGCTTGTTGTAGATCCTGATTTTGAAACCCCAATAAGAAGTTCAGAGAATGTGGAATTGAATTCTTTTTCCCTCCCACATGGACAATTAATAACCATACTGAGAAGATTGCTTGAGTATTGCTGGTTATAGTTCAGATCAGCAGGACAGGCATAAAGGCAGTTTTAAATATTTCATTGCTCCTTTGGCCTAACAAGGCACAAACACTGATCTTTATCCCATTATTGTAATTCATGTATTTTCTTAGAAGTGAAAACTGCCCTTAGAGCACGGGGAGGACTCTTCTAAACAAAATGTAACTGTTCTGGTAAACGAAGCCCTGGCCTTTCTATTATCAACCTATCATTCCTATTTATGCTAGAGCCAGGAACTGGCTTTATTTTTCATCCCACTTTGAGATCTGATTGCAGAAACTACTGCAAATGTAAGTCATTATGGAGTTTGAAAGGTCTTTGAAATAATTGCTTTACATCAGCTTTCCACCAAAGTGTCACAGTTGTAGTGGGAAGCAGTAATTAGGAAGAGTTTTTGTGGCAGTTTTACTGTGCTGTGACTTTCCTTATTAAAGCACTGACTTTTTTCACTTCATTTCTACATTTTTTGGGTGATGCAGAATGTTTTACTGCTTTCTCTGTAAACTTATCATTGCCTTGTGATTTGTCTGTTGAATCAACTGCTATTTCATCAAAAAAACTTGTACAATTGCTGATTCCATTTTTCAACTTCCCAGCTTTGTAGTCATAAGTTGAGTGAGCCATATGATGTTCTGTACTGAACAACTGTTACTTTTGAAAACAAATACAGAAACATTCCCCATAGTGGGTTTGGTTCAGATAAGTGAGATTGCAGATAATTCCCCCTCTCTCCTTCACTTTCTCTTCCATCTCCCTTTTCCTTTAGAAAGATCTTTTCCTCCCTGTGCTCTAATACAGTTGAAGGCTACTGACAGTCCCCCAATTGCCAAGAAATTGGAAATCTTCAAAATTAAATTATCCAATGAGCATAATTCCAGCAATGGGAGACAGAAAACTGAGGACTGGAATTAAGATTTTGATGAATTTTCTATTTCCTTAATAGCAAAAGCAAGTGGTCGTGCAATCTGCAAATACTAAAAATTAAGTAAAATCATCTTACCTACTTCTGAATGAAATTTATCTGATCTTTTTGTTCATGAACAGTTCATAAAAGCAAGGAACAAGCTGACATCTAATACCCTATATAAATGTCATAATCTCTTTGAAAGAAATCAGAACAAAATTTAGATGTGTATTTTGTGTTTGCTGTCGTTTTTATGTGTGTGCAGTAAGGGAATACTTAATAGCAAAAAAAGGTCAATCAAATTTGCATCTGATGTGCTGCTTCCATCACTGGTATTCATAATTGTGTGATCACAAACACATATGCATCTTATACCTGCCAAGAAGAGGGTGCTCTGAAAATCAGCAGCACTAAATTTACTCTGAGATGCCTCTGTACATCTTTAAGATGCAATTTAAAGGATTTACTGTTCTGCTACAGGTCAGTGTTAGTTAAGATTCTGGTAGGAATGTAATTTTTATTTTAAAACTCTCTTCAAAGTGAAACTTTGGAATGTGTCCCCTTTCTTTGTACTACATTGATAGTAAAGGAATGTGAGAGACTGATATCCCAAGAGATGGAGGAACCCTGAAGCAGCAAAAATAATACATTTTTCTTCTTTAAAATAATTCTGCTGTAAAGAAAAAGGGTGGGGAGACACAGAATATATGCAACAACTATTTTAAAGGTCTTTCACTGGTCTGGATTAAAAAAAATTAATCATTTGCCACTTAAAACCAGAATGAAAGTATTTTACCCAAAACACTTGAAAGCTCTGAGAGATAGCCAAGGAACACCCATGGTGTTGATAAGAGGAATGCCCACAGTGGTGTCTGTGTGTATTTGAGTCACCAGGCTGCTGCTGTTCTTTCTGAGTCTATTCAGAGCTCTTAGACTGATGGCCAGGAGTTCAGTCCTGTGCTGCACACGCACTGGTGGAGCCAAAGTGCATCTTTCATATGCAGAATGAAAAGGGCTTTTGCTTGTGTTACAGGTTCAGCAAAACTGAAGCACTGCATTTTTGGCTGTCTGCTTTCATATCTTGGCTTACAGTTTTTAAGGCTGAGACAAAACATGATCTAGCCTTGTATCACTGTCTTTCTTCTGTCGTTCAACGTCTTTTTACACTGTAAAAGAATAAATCTACGAAAGTGGTACAGAGTTAAGTAAGATACAGATGTCTATGCAGTCCCTGAACATCCTCACTAGCTTGCAAAGTCATGTAAAACTTAATTATCGTTATCATTCATGTAGGAGTTATAGAGAAGTAGGGTTTCATTGAGGAAAAAACATCACAACAGCCACATAAATGTAAAATACAGTGGCACCATGAGTTAAAGAACAAATGTTACCAAATAGCATTGATTATTAATTTGCCAATGAAATTGCTTTTAATGAGACATTAACCCTTCCTACAGTAGATGGTTGGATTCAGTCAGTGATTTTGAAGCAGTTCTTTAAGTGTTACAAAGTGTTGAAGTCAAACTTAGAAAGCCATCTGAACTTATAGTGATGTTCTAAAGCATGGTTAAAGATTTCTGTTAAATCTGCTCCATTTCCTGCTCGTTGCCAATGAAATGATCCACTGCTGTTTGCTGACTCTCTTCATCTCTAACCCGTTCCCATAACGCTGTTTTTCCATTTCAGGAGTTTTATGAACACACAAAAACACTTTGGCAGGATGAAGGTGTGAAAGCCTGCTACGAGAGATCCAACGAGTACCAGCTGATTGACTGTGCACAGTAGTGAGTATTGCTGCACTGCCCCTGGCTTTGGGGCTGGGGAGTGCTTTGGTGTCCTGATGCTTCCCCTGATCCCTGAAAAAGGAGTGTGTGGTGCGTAATAAATTCTTGGTCACCAGCTGTTCAGAGAGGTGGGACAAATTGGTGTTCAGTTAGACAATATCTACATCAATATCTACAGGTGCTTTCAAAAGGTGTTTCAGAAGGTTTTAATAAGGACCCTTGGTAAGGGGACAGTTCTGTTCTCTGCAAGGCCAAATTTCTTGCCTCTTCCACTTGGCCCATCTTTTCCAGATGGAAAAGATCATCAGATGCTGCACAAGTTTTGCAGTAAGTTGGAGAGAATGCTGGTGGGAAGTAAACCTGTTTGTCACTTTGGTTTCTAGTGTAGTTTATTTAACTGGGAACAAAGAGGTGGGAGTGACAGTCATGGGAAGCAGCCTGTGATCAGTCACCAGAGTTCTGCTTGTGTGCCTTCATGCACATATCTGAGAAAGAGTCATTCTCTTCTGGCATTTATACTGCTGGGATAATTAGTATTGTCTTGAGAGTCTGCTGCATGTTTGCAGTTATTTATCACATCCAGCAATACACTGTGCCTCAGGATTTTTTATGGCAAGGTGCTCGAGTTAATTGTGACCATTCCTGGTAATTTTGTCGTGCATACTCAAGAATTGCAGGACTTAAATTTGAAATATTAATGATTAAAACTGTTCTCTGTTAGTTTATATTCTCTGCTTCTTTTGGAGAAGCTGAAATAAGGTTTAATGGTCAAGAAAATGAAGGTTTCTTGTTTCCCAGGGTGATGGTAACTGCAGTTTGTCTAATACTGCATCTCTTAAAGAACATCTGATGAATAAAATCTGTAAGGTTCTTCTTTTGTTTGTTTGTTTAGGTAGACTTAAAGGTAAATCAACAATTAGCTCTGTTTGAAAAGAGACAAGAGAGGTAATTTTACTGTGCCTTGCACAGCTCCAGGTCTGTAGGAGCCTCTTTGAAGTTTTGCCATTGTTTCCAGAGTGAATTTGTTTGATGTGTAACGATGTCTTTTGCATTAGATGACTAATGTTTGATCATTTGGCATGGAGCTTTTTGCAAGTTCACTTGCTACAAAATAAAAAAAGTACAAAGATTTTCATTTTCAGACAAGCATCCAGTAACTTTTGTGTCTCTAGTGGAAAGTTGATAGAAGTGAGGGAGAGCTGGGTTTGTTTCTGGTTAGTGTTTGTTCATTCTATGCTGGGAAGAAGGAAAGGGTTGAGCACTAAGAGGGTTTTGTGTTGTCCTTTTTTTGCCCTGAATGCACAGAAGAAAGCTGAAATTCTTATCAGCCCTGGACATTGACTTTTCCGTGGATCAGCAGGGGAGGTGGCCCTCATGATGGCTTTACCATCCTGCTCCATCTAGTGGAACACTTAATTCTACATCATGGGCTCTTGAGCCAGAAATAAACTTTGAACATTGCTGACAAATTAGATTTTTTTCCCCAAAGGAAATAAAATATGCTGTCTCCTTCTAAAATATTTAATAATTCTAAGATTTATTAAATATGATAGTAACATATATGACACTATAGTCTTGCAGAAGGAGATTTCTAATTGTTAATTTTTACAGTTCTTGTCCTTTCTGGCATTTTTGACCATGCAGTATATGCATAGTAGGAGTTTTTTAATGGCAAAATGTTATCATGGAGGTTAATGTCACTTTGAAACGCTGAGCTTGTTTTTATCACATTGCATTTTCAAGGAACCTAACAAAAATGGCTTCCTTTAAAATCTGACTTGATTGATACATTTAAAGTAACCTGATGAGTATATACTAACAAAAAATTCAAAATATATCTGAGATTTATTAAAGGAGGGCTATTAGAATAAGAATGTGCAAGTTACTGTTGTTAGTGCTGATAGAATTTAAAAGAGAATATTGAGCAAATTCTATTGGAGTTGTCCATCCTTTCAGAGAGGAGTTTTGGGTTCTGAACACTTTTCCCCTTTCGAAGTCCCCATTGAAAACAAGAAAGTTACTCTGAAAATGGGAGATGGAAAAGTTGGCTTTTCTCTTTCAAGATCAGTCTGGCATCCAAAAATCCTTTCATGCTCTTGAAAATTGAATAAAATCTTAAATATTAATGGATTCTATGCTCAGTTATTTGCCTTAAAAACTTAAACAATGTTTCTTGTTCACAGAAATTAGCTTTTTAGAGTTGTTTGTAAAAAAATTTAATTATTTCAGCTGTCATTTTTTGAAGGCTGAATTGCTTAGTGTAAAGTTTTCTTAGTATGGATTTATTTAACATTCTGAATTTTTTAAAAAAGGAGGTTTTGTCAGTGTTGTGACACCGTTTTATACAGGAACCTTTGCGAGGAGAGTCTGAAGAACGTTTAAAAATCAGTTTTTTCTGTCTTTTAGCAGTTCTGCTTTCCATGGATAAAAGCTGGTTCTGCATGTAGACAGCTCAGCTGTAGTCCAGGAGAAGGAAGGGCTTTCCAGGAGTCAGGGATGGAGAATCTGGAAGAGAAAGGTGCTGGAGAGATGTCAGCTTAAACTTCTGCAGAGTTTGTGCTCAGGAAAGATGGGAATTTGCAGATGGGTCAGGAGCTCTCCTGGATGGACAGAACGTGAGGGAAAAGCCACTTTTTGCTGCATTTTCATTCCCAAGAAAGTGGGAACAAATGTAATTCTCAGTGTTTTATCTCCCTGATTCCAGTGTGGGGGTTTAGGGTCCAGAAATGGCATTTTTCACCTGTTCTGGAGCAGTACCTTTAAATGTGCAGTGCTTCCTTCTGTATCTCTTCAACTTCCGAAGTCTTCCCATAAGAAGTGACATTATTGCACACTCTGATTGTTGCTCCACCGAGTCTCTGGTTGTGTTGGCTGAGAAAAGAAAGCTTTACCAAAAGCCACAGGTACCATCCTGGCTTCCCATTTCCCTGCAGCTGTGATCTTTGGAGGTGTGAAGCTGGGAGGGCTGGCCAGTAACCTCATCTGCTGCAGTAACCTCACCAGCCCTTCTGCTATTCTGCCCTGAACCCTCAAGCTCACTGGCTAAATGAAAATGTCACTTTGGAGGAGCCCTGCTCATTTTGAAAGAGTAGCTGCCTCTGCTCATCGTGAGCTTTACTGTACTTCCTGCCCAGGCATATTTTACAGTCCTGAGAGGCAGAGAAGGGAAAGAAGGCTTCCCTTTTCTTAACTGGCCTTACTAAGAAATCAGTTTCAATTCTGCATTTACAACAGCATGGTCTGTGACACTGTCACCAGTTTGTATTTCAGCGGTGAGGAGGGAGCTTTATCTGTGAGGAGACCAAATTCCAACGCTCTTGCATCTTGCAGGGCTGTGCACAGAGTGTTTGTATGAAGCTGCCATGTGATCCTGCTCTTGGCTAATAATAAACAGAAGAACACAGAAGTGTCTAGAATACAGAAAATCCCAAACGGTGTTAAATTATTTATCATCCTTCATATGTCTTCCCTGGAAGCACAGGGTCACATTTTATTTAGAATATATTACTTATTATTAAAAATCTAGGAGCCATTTCCACTGTGATGTGCCAAAGCCTGTTTGTCAAATCTGCCTTCTGTCAAATACAAGCAAACAGGATCTCTTTGAAGCGCTGTGGTTGCCAATGCTTCTACCTCAGGTTTCATCTGAGCAGCTCTGCTTTTAAAGCCTCACCAACACCCAGCAGAGCAGTCAGAGCCAGCAGGGTCTGCCCCGGGGATGTGCTGTTGGTGGCATGAGGACATGGAGCGTGCCCACGCTGTCCTGGCAGGTCTTACCCAAAGCCTGAAGAAACCTGCATTGGTGTCAGGAGCCTTTGGGTTAACTATTCAGCAGCTGAGGAGCAAAGCCTGGGTACTACATGAGCCTTTTAGTGCTTTTTCTAGAGCTGCTGATAGCAGGCTGTGCCCACAGATCCCTGAATTGTTGCTTGGCCACCCATTTGATTTTGTGCTTCGCTTCACGCTGCGCTTTCCCTGCGAATCCCCTCGCTGGCGCTGCCTGGTTTTGGCTGGGGTGGAAAAGGAAATAAAGCGCGAGGCAGCGTGTGCAGCCCATCTCACAGCACAGCCGCCATGGCAGGAAGGGCTGGAAGCGGCACGAGGAGCCGTTCTCACGCGATTTCCTGCCTCCCGCTCCTCTCCTGCGCTGCCATTTCGGGGAAGGAGAAGGCTCTGGAGGTGCAGAGTCACGTTTCTGGAACTCCAGCACCAGCAGAGCCTCTCTGATACCTTGAAACTGTGCCAGGCTCCTCCAGAAGGGTTTTATGAGGAGTATTTTTTAAGATGTTTGTTTTTAAAATACTTATCAAAGAAAGGCAGGGAGTGCAGCTATTAGCCGACTGCTGTGCAGGGCTGCTGAAGGATCAGCACATGTGGACACACAGGCTTTTTAATTTCTGATCTTGTGAATTCTTTATATTTTTATTAAGATTTATGGTGTGTTTTATTTCTGGATTTGCAGACTTGCAGAGAGCAGTTAAGAGCCCCAATCTGTGCACTTAATGATTTTCTTCCACGTTGATTTCTCTTCATGACAAAGTTCCTTTCACGGAAGATGTAGAAAAGTGTGTTTGCTCAGAGTCTCACCTTTTTAAACAGTGCCTGATTTATCAGGGGTGCTATTGCTGGTCTAATTTCTTATCCATATTATTTATCACTTTTACTTTTTTTCCGTTCGATGTGATTTTGACAGAGTGGTTTCTCTTGTCTCCAGCTCCTCTGAGTGCTCACATTCAACAGGACAGGAATTTCCCTGGCCTGTGTTCCTGGCATACGTGAGCTTCTTACGGACAGTGACAATTACATTGTTAAACATTCCCATGAGGAAGAGTAATATTCATGTCCCCTTTTGCTGGAATAAAACTGACACAGCCTACTGCTGTGTGAATTCCTTGGCAAGCCAAAGAGTAGACCCAGATCATTGAACTCCTAATTTTTGGTCTTGATTACAAAATCCACGTTACTCTATTCCAGAGTGCTTAGAGATAACTGAATTAGTGTCTTTTTCCTGCTCATCTTCAGCTTGAGGGAATAGAAGATCATGTTTTAAACAAGGTTAAATTTCAATTAAAGAAATACAGCCCAGGCTATGCATTTTCTGCAGTCCAGTGGGGCATGAGGTGTATGATGGGGAGCACAGTAACTGCTGTCTTTGCATGACTTCAGTGAAGTCACTACCAGCACCCCAAGTCCAAATACATAATAGCTGAAATATACCCAACTCCTCCACGTGTGTGCCCTCTCTTGCTGACTGTCAATAGCAGGGATATGCCTGCTGGCAAGTGCTCTGAAAACCAGATTACCTAAATTTAGCCAATAAATGGATTATGAATCCAGCACATGTTCCCACTCTTGTCACAGCTAATCATAAATTCATAATTTCAAGCTGCACTCAACCCCAGATAAACTCCTCTGTCTTCAAAATAAATTACATCCCAGTATGAAGCAAGGTAAACCAAAAGGTGTCCTGGAATAGGTTGCTTGAATGTTAGGAATTAGGTGCTGCAATAAGGAAGGTCCAAAGTTGATGGGCCATAGTGGCAGAAGGACCATTACAAGTCCAAAATGAGAATAATTGAAGAAGTCATACCACAGCCTTTTGAGGTCTGTGTGATGCCCATTGCATCATCCTGAATTACCATCAAGAGGTTTAACTGTTTGCTCCAGGAATCTGATTTCTGCCTCCACTTTCCCTCCCTCAGCCACTTGCAGCCCCCTGGATTCATTGCCTTCATTCATCTGCTGCTTTTATTTCTCCTCTGTTCCACACATCTGTGAATGTGCCAGTTCCTTTCTGGCCTTTGGCTGCAGATGCAACTTCCTTTCCCTGTCTGGTTGTAAATACTGAGGATTTGCCTTCAGCTGGAGGCAGGGCAGACCTGGTTGTAGAGCAGCAAAAAGCTGGGTTGGAACTTCTTCCCCAATTTCTTGACAGAGTTCTGTGTCCAAATACTCAGACTTTGCCTTTTAGTTTAAATGCATCACTTGCAAGGGTTAAGGATAAACTCTAGTGTTCATGGATGCCTGATTCAGTGGAAATGGATGTTTTATATTTGCTTTCATGTGTGAATGGACTTGCTCTCACAACAGCTATTTCTTTGTTTCAGACAAAATTCACATGCACAACATTTGTTCAGGTCAGGCTTGCACTGGATCAAGAGTATTTTTCAAAGTTTGGCATGAATGTTAGCATTTTATTTAAGTAAAATTTGTCTTCAAAATAGTAATTTTTTCTGAGATCAGAAGCAGACACCCACGTGATTTGGTCAGTAGATCGCTGTGCTCCTCTAACTGAGGAGTTTAATTTTGAATGTCGAAGGAACATCAGGAGAGTGTAATGAAGGCAGGGTTAGATAGCAAACTTACTGACATTTTAGTTCTCTGGAAAAGAATACTGGAGTGGAGTCCAGGCTGTAGTTTGCTCAGGATGTATCTCCATTAATATTTTACTTTACTGGTCAGCTTTGAAACCAAAGTTGTTATTACCAAAGAATGTAAATGTATAAGTAAGTACTGCTGCATAAACCTAAGTGATGCATCTTCAGAAGTTAATTCTGTACTAAAAGTATTTGGCTACAGTCCAGAATTCTGCAGACAAAGTTCTTTAGCCAAATTTCTTGATGGGTGGCCTATACCCATAATGTTAATTAACAGAGTTAAAAATAATTCAGTAAATAGAAGAACGGATTCCTTGTTACTAGTGGTAAAAATGGCAAACTGTGTTGTTTGATAAGAATATTATACTTGCATCACCAAGAGATTTTAAACATACAAATAACTATGACAAAATATGCCTCATCCCAGGGATTTCTGTTTCCAAAAGAGAAAGTAATCTTGAGCTTTTTTTAAAACAAATGTTAGATGCATATTTTTGTAATTGCTTTCCAGTCTGTTTGGCTCAGTAGTGTCTGGACTTCTAAGTCAACATATTTCTGATACCTGTTCAGGCTTCTGCTTTGCTTTTTGTGGTTCTGTTCTCTGCAAACCTACAAATGCAAATGCAGTGGAATTTTTTTTTTTGTGGATGATGGGAAAGGGTTGCAATGCAATGCATCAGGAGATGGAATATAAGCCAAAACCTTTGGTTAATTAAACTCTTAACTAATTTCTGCATTTTAATGGCAACAGGTTCCTCATTCCTTCCCACTGTAGTTTTTTTCCATCCTCAAAAGTTTTTGTTGTGGCATTGAATCATAGTGAGAGTGAATATGGTAGAAATGTATGAAAAATGTACTTTGTCCACTGAGGCTTTTGGAGGTGATGCTGTGAATATTATATTGGTGTCTTGCTCTGTTGATAGGTACAAGTTTGTAATAGAATGAGAATTAGTGAACAACACTGGCTCTGCACATTGTGCCTAAAAGCCAAACTGACCTGGGGTTAGTGCTGCAAAAACAGGTATGGAGTTACCACCCTGAAAAGTATGTTACCAACTTCTAGTCAAGGAAATGTGTAGGATTGACTTCTGTTGATTGATTGATTGATTGTGAAGTTTTGAGATTGCATAAATAATTTTCCACATAATTAAAATGACCAATAGTTTTCAAATAACTAATAATATATTAGTAACAAAAAAGATGTCATGTGTGTATTCACATGAGTCAATGTGCAGTCCATTCTGAGCAATTCATCAGTGTTATTATGGGCAAAATAATATATTGAAGAAATGAGTATGTTGCATTGTTCCATAAGATCATTAAATGCAGCCTCTACCACAGCATTACTACACAATTCTATCTTTCTTTCATGATTATAAAGATTAAGAAAAATTCAAGAGGCTGGATCCACGCTGATCTGCATCTTGAAGCAGATGATGTCAAAACTCTCCTCCTGTGAGTGAATTCATTACCAACAGGTTTCACGGGTGTCTCTGGATCCCAGCGGTGCAGTAATTGTTGGGCAGCTCGTGCAGAGCTGAACACACCCTTGGTGCTTTTCCTGAGGACAGGCCCCTTGTTTGATGGGGTTTGACACATGCTGAGAGTCAGACAGTTGGCAAAGCTACATAAATACTGAAAGCTCCAGATCCTTGGGTTTGGCTTTGCTGTACATGGATCTTGCAATGATAGTCCTTGGTTTTTTGCATTTTTAATCATATTTTCATCAGGCAGAGAAATAGGCCTTTTTTCTGGTAAGGAAAGTGCAACAAATTCACCCTAAAAGTAACAGTTTAGTGCAGGTGAAACTTCTGTCATTGCATTGCTGAAATGTTTTGAGAAAATTGGAATGAGTGAAATAGTAGATTGTTGTGTGCACAGCAATCCTTCAGTTCTTTGCTGTTTGTGAAGACAGGTAGTGGTCAGTCTGAACTGGGAATGAATGAATGTCATAAATGAATTGGTCAGAATGAATTAGGGTGAGAAGGTAAATGAGAGGAGGAATTGTGACTGTAAATTCTGGAAGTTTGTCATACACCCTGGGTGTACTAGACTTCTGTGGTTTTTTTTAAGTTTTAACCATTAATACAAAAAATATGCTCAGTTTTACCATAAAATTCCCACAAGCTTATTATAAAGCAGAGCAAATGACATCTTGACTTGCGAGTACTGGACTTAATGAAATAGCAGTGTTGGGTTGCTGTACTGGTGAAACACTGTGGCTGTCAAATGGTGAGAATCAATCCAAGCAACTCTTTCAACTCACAGTAGTTCCTGAGAATGAATTTTCACTCCCCCTCCCAGGCTCTTGCAAGGTCCCTTTGTGCAAACAGAGAAAGCCCCGAACGAGATTAGTTTTGAGCTGTGATTCAAACAAACAATTCAGTGTGAGACAGAAACAAGCGGAATAAAAGATTTCCACAGGGGCTGGAGCAGCCTTCCCTAGGAATCCCTCCTGCCAGGAGGAAGATCTGCAGGCACAAAATACAGGGCAAGCTATAAATAAACACTTGAGGAAACAAGGAAGAGCGTGGCATTGGTTGCATCATTTTTGCATGGCCCGTGCGAGGCCGGAGCATCGTTCTGGGTGGATTCTGTGGGTGGAGGGTTGGGAAGCTGCTGTGGGATGCAGTGCTGGATGGGCTGGGGGGCCTGGCAGGGCACCCCCAGGTCTGGCTGCTGCTGTGGAAGCCAGAGAAAACGTGGCTGCAGGAATGATGTGCATCCCTGGTGCTCTGATAGCCACGCTCCTGAAGCAGGTGGGACCAGTATTTTTAGGATTTTGCAGTTCATTCACCTGGGTGCTGGAGCTTTTTGCCTGACCTTGGGAGCTGCTGTTTGTGGTGTTCCCCGTGAGCAGGCACGACAGCTTTTGGAGCACAAAGGGTTTTATGACAGCTCTCGTGGCTCAGCTGCATTGCTGCAGAAAAGGAACATCTCAAAATTACAGGATGACAATTAGGAGAATACTTCATCAAACGTAAGACCTAAAAAGCTACTGTAAAACCTCATAAAAATTGCTTTAAAAAGGAAGTAAAAGCAACCGTGTTCCAAAAGATGGAAGGCAACAGAAAATTCCTGATCCAAGGATGAAATGAGGCCAGTACATTTGCTGGTACAATGTGAGAGCACCAGGTTCGATTCCCAATTATTCCCTGGGCTGAAACTGCAGATCCATCACTGCCAGTCCCGGGGAGAGGGAGCCCTGGATGCTGCTGATTGCACGTTCTCCCCTTCCTTTTCCTCTTCTGTGAACTCCACTGCTGGGTGACACGCCAAAGCCTTTCCTTCACTGGGGAATTCAGTTTAAAGTTCCTTTGTCTGGGTGCTTGCCTGCAGTCACAGGTATTGCTGAAGTTACTGTTTTTTAGAGACCCCTGACAAAGATGTCTGGAGGACATTAGGTATAAATTTACCAGCAGGCTCAAAAGTTTATTGAGACCATGTGCTTGCATGCAGAGAACATGGTCATAAAATCCTGACTTCAGGAGGGCCAGGCTGGAAATTAAAAAGTAGATTAAGCTCATATTAGGTGAAGAAGTTCTCAAACCAAAGCTGAGTTGAAGTAACTTTAAATACAGTATTTTTAGTATGTGACTAAGTTCCAAATAAACTGAAAGAAATTGCTGGCTAATTTTACATGTGATTAAGAGTAATTTTATAGCAGGATGTCACTGAAAGGTTTTGTGATTTTGAACTGATTACTCTGTAGTACATTATACATTGATTTTGTAGCTGAAATGTGTGAAAATAAGTTGTTGAAGTTAAATATAAATCTCTGTTAACTGTATTTGCATTGTGGTACACTAATTAAGTCTCTGAGAAGGATATGCACCAATAAAGCTAAATTGTAATGTGTTCATTATGGAAGTGAGGGGTTTCAGTGTCCGGATGATAATTTACACTTGAAACGTGTTGGCTGTCCAGTAAATTTTCAGTGAGTGCCTTGGGTACTCTGCAAGGTTCCCCTTCCCCCAGAGGGCTCATGTAAACTGCAGCCCCAGTAAAGGCTGGCAAAGGACTATTTTTAGGAAGCCTCCTGCAGCTGGGGGAGGGAAGGAGCCTTGGCTCCTGGGCTGCTGAAGGAGTGTGGTGCTGGCAGCAGCCACATCCAGCCCAGGTCAGGTGGCCAGGTCTGCTGTGGGATCTTGGCTGAGAGAATTGTGTTTTTCAAAAAAAAAAAAAGATCCTTCAGAACCCTAAGTAATTTTTATAAATGAATGAAAATAGCCATATACATACAAAATTCCCACAACTGTTAAACTGCCTTGTTTGTTTACTGGCAGTTGGTAATACTTGCACATTTTCTGAGGACTACACTGTCCACCACTTCTGCTGTTAAGGTATCCAAGAGAGACTTTAATTACACATTTATGATGTTACAAGATCAGGAGGTGCGTGAAGGGACTGGGAGGCTTTGTGTCTGGCAAGACAATTTTCTTACACAGCTTCATGAATGTGGCTGTTGTCAGGATATTCTTTAGTCAAACTGAGTCTCAAGAGTGAGCCTCCTGATTGTTTTATTTTGGTATTTTCATTAGCTCTCCCTAACATCACTGTGGGTGCCATGAAGAAGAACAGAGTTTGCAGTTAAGGTGTGCACTCCTTTTCTTCCCTGGATTGGAATGGCTTCTCCTTGTTTATTCTGGAGAACTCCGTGTTCACCTCTGTCCCAGGGTGGGACACTGCTTTAGGATACACACACTTTGTTATCCCTGACAGGGCTTGGGTGAAACAAAGTTTCCCCATTTGTAAACTGATGCTTTGATACAGCTCTTCTTCAAGAGAATTATTAAAGCTCACATCTGCAAAAACCCTTGGGTGGTTTTGGATAGTGGAGGTTTTAAGTGAAGTCATGTGAACAAAGGATGATCAATCTTTCATGGTTCTAATGCCAAGAAGTATTGTGATGTCGTCAAGAATCTTGATCAAGGTCTTGTCATCAAGATTCTTCATCCTGAATCTCACAATGGAGTGATTTGTTGGAAGGGGTGAGAGGACAGGTTTAGAGATCTCCTGTTTTACCATGATATATTCTCCAAATGGGCATTCCAGACTCCAGGATCTTACAATGTCTCATTAAAAGGCAGATATTAGTATGTTATCTGTGTATTTGCAATGCTAACTCTAATTATCTGTGTCTGTTGTTCAAAATTTGTTTCAAAAATAAGGTGTGTGGTATGTAAGAAGTGTGGAATAGCCTTATGTGAGGTTACAAGTACAACAGACTCATTAGTGCCACAGTGGAACAGTTTCCAAGGGAAACAGTAATTAAAATGGCCAGTTTCAGAAAGCTTTTTGGAGAGGAACATGTCAGATTATAACTTGCTTTATTGTGATTAATGTGGCTATTTCAGTCAATTTGAAAATACCAGAATTCCTCTGTGCTCTCTCAGAGCTCTTTGCTAGGTGGGATCCTTGGCCCTTCTCCATTGCTGCTGGAGCACTTCCCTGTGCAGCTCTCTCCCCCGGAGCTGAGCTGCTCTGTGATCCAGCAGCGTGTTACCATTTGGGTTCTCACCAGCTCCCTCTGCTCTGGGATCCAGCCGTGTGTTACCATTTGGGTTCTCACCAGTTCCAGTGTGTTACCATTTGGGTTCTCACCAGCTCCCTCTGCTCTGTGATCCAGCAGTTACCATTTGGGTTCTCACCAGCTCCCTCTGCTCTGGGATCCAGCCGTGTGTTACCATTTGGGTTCTCACCAGCTCCAGTGTGTTACCATTTGGGTTCTCACCAGCTCCCTCTGCTCTGGGATCCAGCCGTGTGTTACCATTTGGGTTCTCACCAGCTCCAGTGTGTTACCATTTGGGTTCTCACCAGCTCCACTGTGTTACCATTTGGGTTCTCACCAGCTCCCTCTGCTCTGGGATCCAGCCGTGTGTTACCATTTGGGTTCTCACCAGCTCCCTCTGCTCTGTGATCCAGCCGTGTGTTACCATTTGGGTTCTCACCAGCTCCACTGTGTTACCATTTGGGTTCTCACCAGCTCCAGTGTGTTACCATTTGGGTTCTCACCAGCTCCCTCCAGACCGTCCCTGCCCCGCTTCCCTTCCCTCCCCAGGCCGGTGAGTCCTGCAGCTGCGCGGAGCTCAGGCAGGGAGAACAGCACGAGGCAGGACTGGACAGGTCAAAGCAGAACTGCTTTCATTAGACTTTAAAAAAAACTCCAACCAAACCCCAAGCCTGGCCCTCAACCAACTTTTAGGATCAGAAAGGTGTTGAGCCACTTCCCAGTTTCAATCTGATTGGAGCCGAGCCTTGCAGACACTTGGGAAGCTGGAGCTCCACTGCTGCTTAATTGCTTCTTGTTTTGAAGGGTAATTAGGAACTTTACTTAAAAATAGTAACTTTAGTGTTCAGTCCATTAAATTTGTCACCAAGATAATTTCATTAGACTCCCAGCTGTTTTCTTATTGGAATTGTGATCTAAAAATAGGTGGGATTTCTGCTGTTGTGTGCAGAGGCTGGTACCTCCATTTCAGCTCTAACTTTCCCTAATGATGTGAAATGTGTTTGTTTCCCTCAGAGCTTTCTTCTGGGCTGTATTTCAGAAGGTCCTGCTAATTATGCCAAAATTGTGCACTGTGGTTTTCTGATAAAGTCACGTGGCACTGAAGAATATGAAACTGATTTCCCTCCAGACAAGTCTTACAAATGGAAGATTGATGCCGCACCCAGTGCATTTTTCTTTTTCACCAGTCTGCAAGAGATGTTTGTAGTAGTTGAACAAATACCTTTTAAAAACAAACAAACACTAATGAACACAGGTTTGTTACTATTATTATGAGGGGTGTGATTTACTTTCTCAGTTCGGTTCTCATGAGCAGTCCCTTTGTTGTGCATAATTGAAATCACAATGTAGATTGTGAGATAATGTGACAATTACCGTGTTTATATTGTGTGAAACACGGTGTTTTTTTGAAACAAACCTCTGTAATTACCAGAGTCTGTACAAGCACATGCTGCTTTTATACATACATGGTTTACAGGGTGAATCGGGTTGTAATATCCATGTTTAAGCAATGGGATTTTTTTAAGTTCTGAACTGTTTCACATGTATTCCTGACATCCACACCACAAGGCATCGTAATGGATTAATGGTGGACACACAGAAAGCTGAAACAGATTTTTCTCTGCAGAGTTAGGTCTGTCTTTGTAAATGTATGGCATTTTCCCTGCCCGCTTTCTTAGAAACCAGGAATCACTGGATCAGACAGGAGGGGTCTGGTCAGAAGGGACCACTGAGGCCACCTTGTCCCACCTCCCTGCTCAAGCAGGGCCCCCTCAAGCACCTTACTCAGGGTTGTGTCCAGACAGCTTTTAAAAACTTGCATTTTTTGACTGTGATGTTAGTCAAAGATTTTTTTTTCCCTTGGGATACCTTTTGATTGTAACTGCACTGAACATATGCAGATTGTGCTGATAAAAATGAATGTAGGTGACAGGAGGAAGTTCTGCTGCAGAGCAGTGTGGGGCTTGTGGGGTTTTTTTAAAGGCTTGATGTTTGGAGCCACAACCAAGAAAGTCAGTGACCCAAATGTAAATTATATAGGCCTTAAGGGTTTTTTTCTTCCCCACTCTGTTATCTTTAAGCAAAGAAACCAAGAATCATAAGATATGTTAGTAAAACAGGTCTCTCCAATGGAAGTGAGCTCATTCAAAGGAGGAAATTTTCTTCCTGAATTAAAATGAAGGATATGCTTATCTGCAGAAGTACTCCAGTGGTGGTGTTCCCTCAAAACCTGTATTTAGATGCAGCATGTAATTCTGGCTCGGTTTATTAGCATCTCAGATCTTTTTTAATTTTCTCATCTGCTTGTTGGCAGTCTGTTCCCTGCACTTCCTGTGCGTGTGCGTTCCTACAAAGCAGATAACTGCAGTTCTACAAGCTGGAGCTGAACGTGGGTGGGATGGCGTGAGGGAAAAGTGCTGTTTTGAAAGCTCTGCACCTGTCACTAGTTCTGAGCATCACCATCCGTGCAGGGCAAGCCAGTGTGTGCAGGATGCTGCAGAAATCTCTTAGGCAGCAAAATGTAGAAGAAAAGCAGGAGTGGCTATATTTAGTAGTCACATATTATTAACTTCTGTGTAATGTACCAGTCGCCGTGCTCAGACACCCCTTTTTTGTGGTGAATTAATAATTTGCTGCTGAGGACAGGAAGTGGAGTTAAAGTGCTGTTGTGTGATAAAAGCTGTGTTTCACATATGGTTATGGTGTTTATAGACTGTGTATGTATAAATAAGTACCTGATACGGGGTAGGTAATGCAGGAACACACCTCCCTTTCACCAGAACCTGTGAGTGTTCTCTGCAGACTTTCTCCTGACCCATCTGATGAGAGTCTCTTCCACCTTGAAGCCTTTGCTGCTGCTCTTAGTGTAAACCATGATCCGGAAGCTCTAATTATAGTCACGCAGAACAAATGGAAATCCTGGAATTGTCTCCAGCACTCTGGAATCACAGAGTTGCCAGTTGCAGGTATCAGAGCAATAGGTGAGCCAGGCCAGGATTGCTCCCCTGGAGCTGCCTCATGCCTTCACTTCCCAGCACAGCTTTGAATTACACATTTATTTCCAGGTCTGTGGACTGTGACTGGCGGCCACTACATTTTAGGATATATTTGAACCTAGACTGCAATCTGATGCTGTACATCATTTAGTGCTTCTTCAGACATTATAAGAGCCTAGCTGGGTTTATGTCTTTTTGCAAAATAGGCTTGGATATTGGGCAGCCAGAACCCCCAGCTGGGACTTAACAAATGTTGATGTGGGAATAAGCACAATGTTTGGGGAAGAGGAATACCATTTTAGACCCCTTCTCATCTTTCCCACAGCAGCAATTATACCCATGGCTTTTAGTGTCTTTTTTAGTTCAGTTCTTCTCCTGAGACTGTTTAAATGTTTCTTTCATGTAGAAGAGGAAATTTGTAGCCTGTTAATGAGTAATTTAGGTTTAGGTTTTCCTCCATTTGAGATGCAAACATGAGACACTGCCCTCTGCAGACAAAGAGATGGTGAAGATGTGCTTGTCTCCTGCTGGAATCATGGTTTATAGTCATCCAATGGATTTTGGAGATTTTTTTGGAACTTCAGTTCATACCTTGGGCTCCTCAGGTTGGCTTTTCCTTCTCTTGGATTCCCTGCTGCCTGGCTGTGATTGAGTGCAGAGGGGTGGGAAGTCCACCCACTGGTGGTGCAAAAATGAGTTGTTATTCATAGCTCTGTGATACTTTCTTTTCAGTGTAATAAACCAAAAACATAAGCCAGTATCAGTGGAATTTCAGAATTAATGCCCACTGAGATGAAGTTATGAAGTTCTTCCCCACCTCCTGGTGTTTGCTTCATGCACCATTTTGTACTTGTTTCATGACAACAGTGGGTAGAATCTTTCTTTCTTTTGTTGTTCTCCTTGCCCCCATCCCCAGAGGAAAGCTGGGACTGGAGTTAAGGTTTCCAGAGAACGTGGCAGGAATTTAAAGTGAGCGGTTTTGTCCAGGGTAGCTCAGCTCAGAGATTCTCTCCAGCCTCAGCTGAAGGGAGGTTTGTGGTCAGGGCTCTGGCACAGCCTGGGAGCACAGAGAGCTGTGTGAGAGAGGGATGAGGCTGTGGGAGAAGATTCCCTGCCCAGGCTGTCCCAGTCCTTGGCCTCTGTAAAGGCTGCCAACAAGGAGGCCAGTGAGGATGCTGAAGGGTGGTGTGTCTATGTCACCTCTGGTACCTCCTGAATCTTAATTGAGGAATCGGTCTTAATTCTTCTGAGTATAAGGCTCCACCTCAAGACAGAGCTATGCCTTCTGCTGCTGAGGAGCTTTTGGGGTTGTAATGCTGAAATAGTTATGTTCTGTGAATAATACATTTAGTAATTGTTGAAGTAATTGCAACACTTTTATATAGGCAATAAATAGAGTCAATAAAGCTTGTTCAGAAGAGCTAATTCCCCCGGAAGCAGCTGAACAACTTCCTCATTTTAACATTGCCAAACAAGCCAACTGGAGAGCAAGGGATTTTAAGAGTTGTCCCAAAATTTCCCCGTCCCTCACCCACACCCCTCTCTCCAGTCCTGTCTGGATTCCGTGTTTTGCAGCACCTCAGTGTTCCTCTGTGAGCCAGAACTGCCATGGAAAACCTCCCTGAGCCAACGTGACTCTGGCTGAGAGAGGAAACAGGCGCAGGTTGTGCCTTGTCAGGGATTTTACTTTTCCTGTGCACACTTCATTCTAAATTCTCTGTGACTGCAGCATTAAAAACACACAGCTTAGAAGAGTCTGCATGAAAAAACACACTTTGCAAATGGTAGAATATGTTTTGTAAATACAAAGTCTGTCCTACTGTGTTTTACAGTCATTTGAATGACTAGAGCTTTTAGTACTATTTTAAGGTCTTTTATAGCCAGCTGTGTCTTTTCAGAGGTGAGATTTAAAGTTCATATTTTTGTAATGATTTAAATTCTGCTTCAGAGTGAGTTGAGTCAAGTTAGGTCAGTGGGGAAGAGGGGGGAGGGCCAAAATACTGTATTTAAAAGATTCTAAAATGGCTTGGCATGTCCTTTGTTAAATTAGGACTCTTTGTGAGTCTTTGTAAAGCCACATTATTCTGCGAGGTGTCCATTTTAATTGAGGCTTAAAAGCACTGAATACCCAAATGCCGTTTGTGGGAACACTGCATAGTCAGTGGCTGTGTGTTGATGCTGTCACAGACACGTGAGTAAGCAAACATGGAGTGTTTGTGTTAGATTTTCCTTTTAGGAGTAGCAAAACAATCCACAAAAAGCAGAACCATGAAACTGGATGACTGAAAGGTTTTTCATGGGGACTAAAAGAGGACTGCACTATTCCAGAACCGTGGTGACTCCTGTGAGTGGCTTTGCCACAGAAGTAGTGTGGTCACCTTTATTATTTACCTTTGATTTTGGCTTCAAGCTTGATTTCTTGCTCCTTTTATCTGCCTGAGTGTAATGTGTGCCAGGGACAGACAAGCACTTAAACTTGACTTCTTCATTTTGTTGTATGGCAGAACTCAGAACCAGGTATTTGCTTTTCACTGGAGCCAAAGATGAGTGTCCCTGCACTGCTCAAAATTCACAGTATAAAATGCAGTTGCAGCTCTGTACCATTTGCCTGGTTTAAAATGATATTTTTTTTAATATCCCTGGTATTAAATTTCATGATCAAGCGAATGTTTTCAAGAAAAAGAAAAAAAATAATAACTGTATTGTTACAACTTCCAGATGAGAGATGTGCTCTTTACAGATGCTTTCAACTCCAGGTGCCAGTTTGTGCCTCTGCTTTTACAGAGGCCTGGAGGTTTTTTTGCTGGGTTGAAAGCAGAACATTTAAACAAGAAGGAGGTGGGGAAGCCACATTCCTCTGAGGAGAGCACGAGCTGAAATGTGAGCTGCTGTGAGGTGTGGGACTGTCAGCCCAGCAGGTTCTGGCAGGTACTCGGTCCTGTCCGAGGCCCTTCAGCCCCTGCCCGCAGCGTCACGGGACAGAAATGAACATTTCAGTGTCCTGCCAGCAGCATCAGAGTCAAAAGTACTGCCCTTTTGCCAGAGAACCCAACTTCCTAAAGTACTGAACAAAAATCTCAGCTGGGATGGTGCCTAAGCAGACAAGATTCCAGCACTGGATTTATATCTCGCATCTAAATATATGCAAACTATTTTTGTGAAGATCTTTGTGTATTTAAATAGGGAGGTGAAGTCCTCCCTCACCACCCTGCTCAGAGCCCAGCAGAGATTTGTCTTCCCATTGTTTGGGATCATCTGGGGCCTGATTCCTTCCCTGAGCTATCACCGCTTCCTTAATTCCTGCGGAAACTCGGGCTTGGTTCAGAATTCCTTTTCTGTCACGTGAGGTCCTGTCAGCTCCACTTAGCCTTGTCCCTAAAATTCCTGTTACAAATGATGTTGCCCATTTTTCCAGTAGTAACTGGGGAAGTGCCTGGTTCTGTGTTCTCCCTGTTTAGGTTTACAAGCCACACAAAAGCTGAAAAAATGTGGGAACTGTCTGAACCTTCCTTTTATCTGGTTTTGTAGATAGCTCTGTTTCTTCAGTTTAGGGAGACTAGTATGGAGTATTAAGCTTGTTAATTCTTTTATCATCTGCGCTTTTATTAATATTTTAAATTGTTAACATAATTTTTAATTTATTAGTGATGTCATTAATTCTTCAGCTGAAATCAATTCCACTGATTTGATGGCACTGGAGGGAGCTACAGACCATGAGGATAAAATACTTGGTTGAAACACAATGAAAGATATCCCATTAGGTTCACCTGTTTTAATTGCTCAGAGCAGCCCACAATAGAGGACTTACACCTATAACATGCATAGGTTATTGCCATATTAAAAATAGCATCTGGGATTGAAGGAAGCTTTCATACACTTATTTGAAATCAAATATGGAGAATTTCAAACATTCATATTCAAATTTCATTAAAAATTCTTCATTCTGAATTGGACTTTACTTAAACAGACTCCTTAGTCTAAGTTAACAGCAAATATTCTTAAACCTAAGAAGATCCTTATTGAACCTGACAGATTTAAATTAGATTAGATTGTGAAAAATTATTAAATTTCAAGTTTTTCTCCAAGTTCAGTCTCCACAGAGCACAGGAGGGGTGCAGTCACTGATGCATTATTTTTTCTTCTGCAGTATATAAGGTCTGTGTCTTTAGCTTATAATTAAAAAAGGTTTAAAACAGGAAAATCCATGGCCTTGTTAATAGGTACTTTTCCACATTCCAGAAAACAAGGCATGACTAAAACAGTATTAAAAATATGGATATTTCGGGGGAGCAGGTGGGAAAGAAGTTTACCAGCAGCCACACTGGAGTTGTCACTAGTCCAGCCTGTTGGCTTTTAGATAGTGAAGACCATGGAAACAATTTGTTGTTTTCTTACAATTAAGTGCTAGACTTCAGGTTTTAATTCCTTGGGTAAAATTAAAAGTTGTGGTTTTTCGTGTGCAGAGCTTTTGCTGAAATAACTGGAAAAGATACCAAACTTGGTGGAGGACCCAGATTCTTTAAGACGACAATCTGTGAGAGTCACAGGAGGTCAGAACCATTTCCAGGACCAGGAAGAACAGAAATGAGGATAAGTAAAAATGAAGGCAGGCAAGCAAAATTGCTTTAAAGTGTAAAAAAGAGAAAATATCCCATATCTAAACCAATGGATTTCATAGTGTCGTGCAAGAAACAGGTTCGTTAATTAAGCCCAGGTTTCTGGTGTGTATGGCCCTCCAAAATTCAGGAGGAAACGTTGGCGGAGCAGCGAGCAAAGTGGAGTAAGGAGTTCTGCTGCACGAACATGTAATCCCTTCGCCTTTTCCCGAGGTTTTGGTCTGCTTCTGCAGCCTTGTTAAGAGAGAAAATAAAAAAGTGAAAAAGTTAATAGAGATTGCACCATGTTCCTCCCCGCTCCCTCCCGCCCCGGGCCTGCCCTGGGATGGGATGGGGTGGGGTGATGGTGATCTCATCCACACCAGTACCTTCCACTGGTGTTCCCAAACTGGGCCTGGGAGCCATCTGGGCTGGGAATGCAGATTTGGGGTGAGCAGGGCCCCTGGCCAGCGTGAAGGAGCACAAATCCTCCATAAGGATCGTTCCATCAAGGCAAGGAGTTAACGGCAGAGGGGAACTGGGGATGCCATGGAAGCCCTTCCAATGACTGGAATATTGGCCAGGTTTGGGTCATCCCGTGTAGTGTTTGCTGCTCTACAGCCCTGTCCCCCTCATCTTTCCCCCAAAATGAGAAAGTTTGTCCCTTACGTGGGCCAGAAAGGGCTCTCTTACAGTGATGTATGAGTTGCTTTCTTAAGGAAGAAAAAAATAATTTCTTTTCTATATGATTTAAATCGAAACTTGCAGCTGGTGATAGGGCTCTTAGACTAACTTGGAGTATCCTTAAAAAAACCAATAAATCCAGCATTGCATGTTTTACAGTACATTATCCAAAATCCTTCTGTGCAAGCTGCTGTTCCTGAGGTGTGCGTTGTTCAGATGGCAGGGGAGCAAATTGGATGTGGTGAAGGGCAGGGGGGAGGGGAGGGAAGTTTACATACAGCTCGAAGCCTGGGTGGAAGTAACTACAATTTTTAGCAATGAAAATATCCATGTAGGGACCTAAAGGAATCCTGTGGGCTGATGGTGCAGCTTGCGTGGAGCGCGTGCACGGTGCCTTTTTGGCAGACAGAAGATATTTTACTGTGGCTTAATGCTTATTATAGTTGCAGTTTCTTGATCACCATCTGTAGTCTCTATTGGTTTTTGATAGAGCAACTAGGATTTTATATTTTGGGAGTGGTGTTCTCTGCATTATATCACGCTGACTTACAACTTCCAGTGTCTGTGAAATAACAAAGTCTCACAACTTCAGTCTGGTTCCTGAGCTGCTGCTTTCCTATGCTGGAGAAAATATTGAATCTCCTCATTATACAAATGGCTTCTGTTGAGTAATATTGACAAATACACTGAATAACATTTTTGACATAACATTCTGTTCCCACACAGATAATTTGGATGTAATTGAATGGGTTGATCAAGAGCCTGTGCTAAAAATACGACATTTTCTCACCCACTAAGTGGAAGAAAATGCTTGCTCCAGAGGCAGTTGGGTGGCACGGAGCTGCTGGGAGGTGGGATGGGATGGGATATGCTGTGACTCTGGTTCTGTCCCATGCTGAGGGTCCAAAGGGATGATGCTGAGAGCAGCCCTGGCACCACAGGGATTTGGGAACCACGTCCTTCTCCAGGCTCCTGGAGGCACAGAGCAGCCTGAGAGTGATTTTAGCTGGAGCAAAGCACTCCATCCCGGGCAGGATCCCAGCCAGGATGCCTGTCAGACCCGCAGGAGCACTCAGTGCACTTGAGCCAAAAACGTACAGAAATGGTTGGGGGGTGAGGGGGGAAGATTTGAAGATCTCTTTTCTTTCCTTCTGTTTTTCCTTATTTTAATGGTCTCCTGGGCAAAAGGCTGCATTGTTACAGTTTCAAAAGCGGGGTGGTTGTGCTGCAGGCGGGTGGGGAAGAGAAAGAAAAATAGACCTTAGAGAAAGGCTGGCTGTTTAGTATGCAATAAAGTGACTTTTATACCTCTCCCAATCTCCTATCAAATAAATCTCGTGCTAACAAGCAATCAAACCCGTTTCCCTGCCCTGCTCCGCACAGCCCGAGCCACATTGTACCTTTCCAGCCTTTGAAACTGCCTGTGCCTATTTTTATTTGTCAGGCCGGGGCTGGGCTGGCCCCATTCCAGATGTGTCTCACAAGATTTGGTGCTGATGAGCTATTTATAGCCCTGTGGTTCCATTGTCATGGCAACCGTGCTAGAGGCCAAGGCGGCTGGGAGCTATTTCTGGACTTGTGCTGTAATGTAAAACTGATTGGGAAAGTTAGTGCATCCTCTAAGCCAGACTAACTTTAGACAGGCAGAGAGAGGGGGGGAAAAAAAGGAAAATAAAAAAAAGACAACTACAACCTCTTTAAATAGATTTTTCTCTTTCTCCTACCTTTTCCCCATTTCCCTTTCGGAGCGCCAGCAGTGTTTGAAAGCTGCTTTGCCTTCTGCTGGGTTTGTCTGAAATTCATTCATGCCTCCCGGCGGGTTACGCTGCTTTAATTAGGCAGTTTGGGAAGCTGGGTGCGTAACCAGCCTCGCTTTTAGGGCAAGGTTTGGACTTCCCAGAGACACAGAACTACAGGGGCTTTGCTGGCGCGTCCTGGTTTTCTGGGATAGTTGCAGTTCTTTGTACCCCATAGCTTTAATACTCTATTTTTTGTGTGTGCTTCGCGTTCTCCATGCCATATAAGGAACTGTAACCTTGATTACCACAAGATGATTCCAAATATATGGAGTCATACTTTTTAGCTTTCTCATTATTTGCTTCAAAATTAGACCCATGGTGCCCCTCCGCCTCCAAGTGGCTGGAATGCTCGAGGTTCTTCTGGAATTACAGCTGGGGCCGCTCTCAAAATCACTTTTCTGGGATATGCATGCATTGACACCATCTATAATTAAATTCTGAGCTTTAGACTGTTTGTAAACCTTTCTGTGCGACTCACAATTTCGATAAGGAAATCATAATAGCGCTTTGACTTGAAACTGGAAATCAAAAAGTGTTTGCAGCTTCTTGGGAAAGTTTTCTGGAGACTTTTGGTTTGCTTCTTTTCACGTCTTACGCTACATTTCGAGGTTCATTTCCAACATAAATCTGGTTTTCAGTGGGACCCTTATGTCTGAGGACTGACATATGGAGAATGTTGTTACAGGAACATTGTATGTGAGATGTTTTTAGATGCAATATAGTGCTCTCCTAATTATACCAGTAATACTTGGTACAGTACTGTCCCTATGTGCCTGTCTCTATACAGGCTTTTTCTCTTTCCTAATTGTAAAATTGTTAAAGTAATTACAAAGGGTTTGTAATTTATTTTCTCTCTTTATCTAGTTTTGATTAGGCAGAAAAAAGAGCTGTGCCTTTCTGAGCATTTTTAATTTTTCAGTAAAGTTTGTGGCACGTTTTCAGTGACAACCTCAGCAGTAAAAGCTCCCCCTTTACAAATAATAGAAAGTACCAGTACATCTGTAAAAAACAAACAGTCAAAACCTACTGATGTCCTAACTTCAATTTTTAACTTAATTTGAGGAAAAACCTGACAAGTTTGGTTTCACATGCTGCCCATGTTTGCAGAACACTATAAGTACCAGCAAATTGAACATTTGCTTGTTTTATTTGCATCATTCCTGTAACTCTGCCTGCTGTTCTGCTCCTCTTGCAAAATAAATGAGCTGAAATCTTTATCACCAGTTTGAGGAATAGGCTTCCCTCCTCTCCCCACCCCTGCTTGCTTTGAGCAGCAGAAAGGGACAGAGTCGAGGACAGTCAATTTGTTCATACACAAATACCCTTTTAAAAGGGAATTTTCTATCTTTGTACTCATCCTATGTCTCTGTCTCAGCATAGACAACATAGCTGAAGAAAGAATTTACCAAATAGTTAACTGCAGAGCTTCTAGAAAGGATTATGGCAAGGACTAAAAAGGCAGGAAAGCAGTAGTAAAGCATGGTCTGTTCTGAAAAATAAAAAATGCACTCTTGCTTACCATAAACACTGTTAATGTTGAGTTAAATTTCAGCTTAAAACTACTTTAAGTAGTACTTTGTAGTTCTCATAGGCTGTAGATAAATAAAAACCCACTGGACATTTGCAGAGTTTGGTCTTTAGGGTGATCAGTAAAAAAATATTAATATCTTTCTGGTCATAGAAACCTGAATTGCAAAGACTGTTTTAGAGGTGATATGGGGAAATGCCAACGTAATTCTTAGTAAAATCTTGATAATTCTTAGTAATTCTGGTGGGTTCTTAGTAATATCTTGGTAGAAACACACGACTCAGTGGAAATGAAAAATGGAAAATATTTCCACTGACTCAAGGGACTTGGGGCAATTAACTACTCAGTGTGCCTGCCTTTAAAATAGGTTTGTGCCATGTGTGCAGTTTGGGGTGTGATGGTGGAGGCAGGAAATGCAGCCCCAATGAAGGCAGGCGGGAGCTGGAAGTCTGATTTACTGTCTGTAAAATACCTCGAGGCTTTTTAGAGCAAAGAACTTCACAAATGCAGAGTTTCAATGCTACTGTTGAGGCTTATAAGTTATAAACAAATGTTGTCTTTAGTTGGGATTGAAATCTTGATTTCATGAAGTATCTTGCTGACACTGAAGATGAGATCTAATTGTGTCTTTTAAGGGAGACATTTTATATGGAAATTCAAGTTACAACTTGACCAGAAAAAAAAACCTGATGGAAATAAAGCTCTTCAAATATAGGTGTGTTGTCAATTTAAGACACCTTTCCAGTGTTGTTCTAGGCTGAAAACAAAAGCTCTTCTTCACAAAGAAAAAAATAATAAAAAAAAAAAATCCTGTGTGCCAACCATTTTGTCAGATGAGAGAGAGTAACATTCCAGTTACTGTTTGTTGAGCAGGCTGTCAGGAAATGCTCAGGGAAAGCAGCCTGCGTTCCCCTCCCGTGCTGCCCCAGACAGTGAGGCTGTGCTGGTTCTGAGGTGGAAGATTTGGTGTGTCACACACCTTTCCAGCAGGGAAAACAAGCTGCAGTTCTTTGTCTGTCAGCAGCTCTGTTCATTCAGGAAATTCCCTCCATAGAGATAAAGCAGCTCTCTCTGGATGAAAGAACTCCAGAATAACTCAGGTACTGGCATATATCTTCATCTGAAAACTGGGACATGGTTTTGATGTAATAGATTTTAGTTAAAGCTTGGAAAGAGTTGAGGATACATGTATGGCCTAATTACTTAGACCTGCTGGAGCTAAGGAAAGCCTCTGTGTAGCTCTCTCTGTGAATCTGCCCTTAAAATTAAAGACACTTTATTTGTCACAAAGATCTGCTCGGAACACTTCACGTGTCCTTTCCCTTCCCTAAGCTAAAAAAGGGGACACAAAAATGCAGCATATTTTTTTATTTCAGATTGTCTTGATTTTTTGTTAATACCTTTCACTTTAATATCTCAGAGACACAACGGGTGCTGTCCTAGAGATGCTTCCTCTCAGTGTTGCTGACTACAAATAACCTGAAGTCTTTTGAGGGTTTTTTTGTTAGTGTCTGTCAGAGCTGTATCAGTGTTTTATAACACAGGCAAAAGAGCCTCTTACTACGTGACAGAATTTTGCAGAGCAGGAGCTGATCCTGTTATTTAGTCATGTCCAGAATGTGGCCCAAAGTGAGAATTGGCAGCAATGCTTGAATGAATTATTTGCTTTCTGGAAAATAGCTTTTCCATATAATCTCTGGGAAGATTTTACAGAACAAAAAAAAACACTAACTTTGTAACTTGGTTCAAGGCTTGCTCGCAGTATAAAATTCGGTTTTGTGGTTTGACAGTTTTATGTGAATTATTTCATCAAGGTCGCTTCTGTTTCTCCCTGTAAGTTCATTGCTGACACAGTAGATGGTGGGCACATCTCCAGTAGGCTTAGAAGAATCTCTCACAGCAGTGAATTCGGCACACAGAGTAGTACTCAAGTGGCCTCACTTATGTTTTGGGTAGAGCATAGCAAGAATTAAAAATAGAAATTAATGATGGGGAATTTGTGTTTATTTTGAATTGGGCTTTGTTCTCATCCGACTGGATTATTAGTTTAATTTACTGGATAAATTGTTTGGTTTTGACTAACATTGACTGAGAAGTCTCTGAACTCAGTGCATTGATGTTTTCTGAACTCTCATGCTCCCGCTGTTGCTCCTTATTTTAGGTGTATCAGAGCAGATCAAATTTCTGCTCCCCTTTTCTCCTCACATTTATTTTTACATTCACCAACAGACAGAACAATCCCCTTTCTTTACACATGAGCAAAAAAATCAAACTGCTTTTTAATGCCTTTATCCCTTTCTACCCTTTCTAAAGCTGCTGGAGCAGAGTTTGATGAAAGGCACAAGGGAAAATCCTCATGGAACGAGTGGCTGTGCTCCGTTTTCCCTAAAATGCCCTGGAAGCAGGAGGGGTTTTCTGGTGGCTGTCTCACAGTGAAGGACTTCTTCTCCAGGGAGCATTGTTAGGAGTGTCAGATGTTGCTGAATGTTGGGAGCTTGTTTTGGGGGGAAGAAGAAATGTTTATTCCATTGGAACTTGTTTTACCTGGCAGGAGCGTTGCTGTTGGAATTCATCTCTAGTACAGTACTACTGCTCCTATGTGGCCGATGTTTTTCAAGGAAATCATAGGCCTAAAAATAGTCTGCATAAACAACAGTAATAGGTTTGTACTTTCAGTTCCAGGTTTTAGCAATATCTTGTTGTTATTTTCTAATTTTCACTTTCCAAAATCCATTAAGCTGATTAGCAGAGTGTTTAAAAATAAAACAACAACAACAAAAAAAAAAATCCCCCAAAACAAAACCAAAAACCCACCTCTTGTGGAACCCAGCATAAAATGTTCTGCTTGGATAAATTCATACAGAAAGGCTGGGTGATTGCAGTAATCACCTTTGTATCTTGATGAGCATGTTCTGTTCGGAACATTTTTTAAGCATCCCCCAACTTGTGAAATTGCCACGTGATTCTGAAACTGTGCTCTGAGGGGAGAGGATGGGGTGGAAACACTCGTGCTACTTGGAACTCAGTGCTGTTGTACTTATTTAACATCCTCTGTGTACTGAACAGAGAGTTTTATATCTTCCCTTTGGATTAAAAAAAAAAAAATAAAATTACTTAACAGCTTGGAAGCTATGAGGAAAAAATCCAGCTTGCAAATTGCAGAGCACAGTTTGTCACCACTTTATCCTTGTGAGCCTGTGGCCATGTCACGTTCCGTGATGGAAATTGATCTTTGCACTTTGTCTCACGTGTTTTTGTAGCGTGTTAGCTTGAAATACATTTTAATATGTTTAAAATTCTGTAATTCAGTCTAAATAAAAAATTAATGTTCATGTGTCTCTGAAGAAAGATCATCTAGAAAAGGGCATTGCGCTGATGCAGTTGTAAAAACACAGGATTATTTTTCCCCTTTCCCTGCTCCTCATTAGGTGTTTTGGGAAGTTAGCTGGGGCTGAGTTGTGTGGTGGCTTTAGTGGCAGTTTTTTTGGGTTTTTGAGTTGTGAATCTGGGACAGGTCTCCCTTT